>NC_137969.1:148749811-150109811 GCF_963924665.1 Micromys minutus | reverse complement strand
GATTTAGCCCCAATGCTGATTCTTACCCATGGGCCACCTCAGAGGAGCACAACCTCCAAGTTTAGCACCCCCATGGCAGTTTTCCCTACCCTCACCCATAGGCTTGTCTTTGCTGCCTTTGTCCCTATTTCCTGGGATGCTTTGGTTTAATTTACAGTAAACAGAAACCAATAAACTGTACTCCCTTGCTAGGTACCTGTTCTGTGTGAAGAGCAGGTCTGGCTCTGCCCCTAGCCTCCACTTGGGACTCTGTTTGCTAGACCTAGCTATTCCCATCCCACACATGCTTTCTCTGTCCCAGTCTTGGTTCCAGACTCTCTCTGTCTATTGGGAGCCGGTGGGCAGGCATCTGGTCCCTCAGGAGGCACAGCCTTGGTTTGGGCACAGGGCAGGAATTCAGAGCTAACTGCTCAGAGCTAATAGAGCCTGCCAGTAGGTGGGCTTCCTAGAAGCAGGGGGCTTAGCAGATCACACATGTGGTTCCCTGCCATGGCAGCAGCACAGGTACTCCCATGCCCACCGAGGGCCAGGGCAGCATCTCCCCCTGGCCGGAACCTGGCTCCGCAAGGGGACCCTAGATTTTCTCATGACCTCAGTCCTGGCTGGCCATTCCAGCCCACCCTATCCAGCCAGGCATAGTGGCGGCTGCATGGCTGGAGCTGCAGTTGCCTGCTTCTCTTAACTGACACCACTGCCTCGAGTTCCTGCACGGCCTGCCTCTCGTTCTGCTAAACGCAGTTGCTGTTGCACCATCTCCCACCGCTTTTCAAAACCCTCCCCTCCATGGCCAGACAACTGGCCTCAAGCACCACTGCCGATGCCCCTTCCCTTCCTCTCTCATCCTCTTCTGTGCTGCAGTCTTATAGTCTGATGTTCCATGCTTTATATTTGATTCTCACTAATAACTTACTTCCTGAGGAAAGCCAGCGAGTTTGGGAGCAGAAAAAGCACATGCAGACGAGATCCATCAAACAGATAGACACTAAGTTAGACCCTGAAAACCCAGAAGGTGAACAACTTCTAATGACCTGTTTCTTTTCCCAGAGCTTCCCGGACATAAGAGACTAGCTTAAAAAGCTAGAGAGGGGACCCCTAACTCCACAGGCAGAAGTTTTGGTGCTGGCCTTTAAAGTGTACCTGGGGGAAGGTAAAAAGGCTCACAAACAAATACCATATGCTGGCAAAGGCTTCCCGACCAGCCCCAGCCACTGCTACACCATCAGGCCCCTGCTACAGATGTGGTCAATAGGTCATTGGGCAAAAGCTTGCTTCAGCCCTCACAAGCCAATGGGCCATGTCCTAAGTACGATCCAGAGGAACACTGGGCTGTGGATTGCCCAGGACAGAGGGACATCACACCCAAATAACCCTCCAGCCTTCTAGGCTTGGCTATGGACAACTGAAGAGGCCCAGGCTCCCTTGACCTGACCACTGCCATCACAAACAGGGAGCCATGGGTAGTTATCATAGTATGTGGGCAGCCCATCTCCTTCCTCTTGGACACTGGAGCCACTTACTTGGTCCTGACATAGCTTTGGGGACCCACTTCTCCCTCCTATTTTCCTATTGTCAGATAGGAGGACAACCTTACCTTCCTCACCAGACCCCACCACTTAGTTACATTTTTAGGAGTATACTTCTCAGTCATTCATTTTTGGTAGTGCCAACGTGTTCTGTCCCTTTATTGGGAAAGAGATCTTCTAGCTAAGTTGGGAGCCTGTATTTCCTTTGCTTCCTCCCAATTCTTCTGAACCCAAGCTCGCCAGTAACCTCTCTGCTCCTTCTTCTAGCTCATCAACCTACTAACACAAACATGTTTCCTTTACCAGTTTCTCAGTTAGACCCCCGAGTCTAAGATGTCCAAAACCCCTCCCTCTGTTGCTAAATAACAGCTGGGAACAGAGGTTTGTGCTGGTGGGGAGGGTACGGGAAAACTTCTGCCACAGCAGGCAAGAAGCAGTATGGGGAAGAGACCTGGACAAGACAGAGCCTTCAGTGACATTCCCCAGTGGCTTATTTGTATTACCAGAAGCTCCTTCTTCCTTCCCCCTTCCACAGTTCTATACACACATATATAATAGTAGTCTACTTATAGTTTGAATCCATTGATGGCCTAAGCCATTGATTAGGCTGCAACCACTAGATCTGACCCATTATACATCAGTGTGATAATCAGGAAAACGATTGTCACCAGAGACTGTGGACTCTGCATCCACAGGAAATAGTTTGGACTCTTCTACCTGGCAATTGCACCGCAACCATCGGTCTGCTTTCTCAAGTCCAGCTGGTTATGGGTTAGCAACTAGCTCTCAAAAACAGTTTTTTCTCCAAATAATATAGCCCTCACTTTATACCATATGCCAGTTTTATAGTGTAGTCCTGCTCACCATGGCTAATTACAAGCTCCATCAGCGAACACAGACTTAGAGATAAAGGTGTTCAGCTTTATAATGATCTCTAGCCTAGTAAATAAAGTAGGAGAGGTGAAAAGCCAGGAGAGGTGAGAAGATCCTGCCTGTAGTAGGGAAGCAGACCTGGCCCCCCTCCCCCGTGAGGCTCCTTGATCATCAATAGCCAGTTTAGGCACAAAGGCCTCCTTTGTCTTGAGGACTTGGGGCTGAGCACCAGGAACACCCTCTCCCATTGTAGTGCTCTCCAGCACCCATCCTGTAGATAAGTTGAGCACAGCCCCAGTGGAGCCAGTGAAGATTAAGTGCGGGGAGTGCAAAAGAATTCTGGCCTGAAGAACAATACAGAGCAATGTACAGTGGCTGTCAGGAGAGATGCCCTGCCCCCTGCCTTCAGGCCACGCGCCCCAGTGACTTACATCCCAGTCAGCTGTTTTCCTTCCATTTCCATAGCTTTGTCTTACAGAGCTGTGTCAACACTGCTGAGTTTCCTAGTCACAGTGAATTTCCAAATACACCAAGACCCATCTGGCTCTTTTCAGAGTGATGCTAACCTGGGAATGAGCCTGCATCTTCCACAAAAGACGGACATTTTTGTTTCTTATTTAAATTTAAGCTATTTACATATGTGTGGCCTCATTCTGAAATTTGGAGGGTTAAAATTTTCTTTCTTTCATCCTTTCTTTCTTTCTTTCTTTTTTCTTTTTTTCTTTTTAGACAGGGTATTACTACAGAGCCCTGACTGACCTGGACTTTACTATGATCAAGCTGGCCTCAAACACCTGGAGATCTGTCCACCTCTGCCTCTGAAGTGCTAGGATTAAAGGCATGTGCTACCATGGCCCTGTGGTAAGAACATCTTTCGATATGTGTTTCTACTCAGCCCATGGTACACATCACTTTTCATTAGATGACATACTTTCAATCTTAGAGGGAGGTCTGACAGTGGCCCAGAACTTGGTAAGGAGGACATGAGCCTGAATCACATGTAAATCAATCAGTAAGGGTTAAGCTTGAAGAGACAATGAATGCAGTGAGAGTATGCTTCTTCATTGTGGTAGGAGGAACTTGTGAAGAAAATGGGGTTAGTCTTGGGGAGGCCATGTCTACTCATTAATCCAAGAAGAACAATCATGAGCAGACACAAGAACTAACAGGTTTTTGTAACAGGCACAAGTATCCCTCAAGGAAGTGTGCCTACACTGTGACAATAATAGCCAAGAATTGGGCGACACTGACTACACACAGAGAGAGAAAGGAGGGTGGCAAGCCATATCCCACCAATGCTATTCCTTGGGGATAAAATATCAGCACAAAGCAGGGACATTTTCTGAATGCTTAAGGAAGGGCCAAAAGTAGATCTGACAACAGGGCCATTCCATGACAGGGCACTAGCAGCACACGCTGACTGACCTGAAGAAAAACAGGGTGAATGTTTAGAAGCACTTTCATAGTCATTGACCAAAGAACTCTCTTTCTATAGAATCTGAAGACATTTTAAGAAATGAGGCCTGACTTTGTATATCTACCAAAAATTCACATTTCTATTGGTTCATTCCATCAATTTTCTGTGACAAATTAAAAATAAAAGGATACAGGCCCTCTGTTGACAAACGTCAATTAGAAAATTGTGGATAATCTGCTGGGGTAGGTTAAGGGTTAGTAGTTGGAAGAAGGGAACATAGCAAAGACCAGGCACTCAGGGAAGGCTGCTTAAGTTGAACTGTGGAAGATAGACAAGGTTTGATGAGTGGAGATCACCCTTGGTTGCTCCGGAAGCCACAAGTGGGTATTTACACTTGGATGAGTTTTCCTGCTGTTTTGTAGTGTGCATATTCATCCTGACCTGAGATCTGAACTTGGTCCAGCAGATGCATGCATGGAAGGCCGAGCCCTGTGAGGACCCTTCCGGTGTGGCTCCGGCACACTAAGTCTTTGTTAGTGTGCCACTCTTTACCTCCCAGAAGAGTGTAAAAGCCAAGAGGGAAGGGCAGACAGCAAATCTTAAATAATCATTTCAGTGAGTAAATGGATGAGTGGGTTTTACTTTTAACACCTTAAAATGAGAGGTGTGGGTAAAACTGGTGATTTTTCAAACACTAAATCAAGAAACCTTTCCAAAAAAGTATTGTAACTGAACCAATAGACTCAAGATTCTATCCTTGTGTCTCTGTAGTATTTCATTTGAGGAGAGAATTCTACTCTTATTTTTAAAATATACTATATTAGATTACTTCCAAGGCCTCTTCTCGCTTTATCTTTTTTCTATCGTAAGTACACTAGAAGGTAAACAGTAGAGGCCTTGAAGACACTGGCTTATTTAACTGTAGTTGTACAAAAAGTAGGTGGAGAATATTTAGGGTTTCCTAGCATATTGATTGGAGTTGCTGGGTCCTGCTTAGCTTGGAGAGACCTGGAATGAAGCTCCTCACTGGGTTTCATAAGAGGTATCCATTGCCCCCTAAGAAGCATGTTGAATTCTACATATCATTGTGTCTCAGTAGGTAGGACTATAGAGATTCCAGTTAGAAAATTGTTTGTCCTTACACCTTAAGTCACTGCAGAGGTCTACAGCTGGTACACTTGATCAGGGAAGCCATCAAGATCCAGGTTTCTTCTAACACGTGGTTGTACCACGACAGTGGCTTCACTGTAGGAGAAAGGAAGGGAAGTCAAGGGGTACTAGTTGGACTTGGCAGAGCTGGTGTGCTCTGTGAGGAGGGACAAGATCCCTGTGTGCTCTGTGAGGAGGGACAAGATCCCTGTGTGCTCTGTGAGGAGGGACAAGATCCCTGTGTGCTCTGTGAGGAGGGACAAGCTCATTGGGTGCATTTGCCCTGCTGAGTAAGCCTTGGTTTCTGGCTTCTGTTCTCAGACTCCTGGGTAAGCAGAACTGATCTTGTAACATTGTGTCAAGTGGGTATCTAGGACCAGCTCTAAGGCAAAAAAAAAAAAAAAAAAAAAAAAGACAAAACAAACAAACAAAAAAACACCTCTCCTTCTCTTTTTAAATTTTTTTTATTGAGAAGAGATTATTCTCTCAGACAATACATCTTGACCACAGTCTTCCCCTCCCTCTACTCCTCCAGCTCCCACTCTCCTGGATCCATCCTCTCTTCATTTCCTCTTCAGAAAAGAACCATCCTTCAAGAGATGACAGCCAAATAGGACAGAACAAGATACATAACACAAGGCAAAAGCTCTCATATTGAAGATATACAAGGCAACGCAATAGGAGGAAAAGTCCCATGAGTAGGCAAGAGAGTCAGAGACACAGCCACCCCCACTATTAAGAGTTCCTCAAAACCAAATGCTAACTCACAGTCATAACACAAACACAAGAGGACCTGGTGCAGACCCGTGCAGGTCCTGTGCCTATCACTTCAGTCTCTGTGAGCCCATGTGAGCCCTGCTTAGTTCATTTGTCTTCCATCCCCTCTGAATCCTACAATCTTCATCTCCCTTCTCCCACAGTGTTCCCAGGTCTCTGAAGGGAGAGACCTGCTGAATGCCTTCAGACTCTCTCTGCATACTGCCTGGCTATGGAGACCCCTATCTTTGTATACATTTTAGCTATAAGGTCCCAAATGCCACACAGAAACCCCAGGATTTAAGTGGGGATCAAGAATCTTGTTTTCTGAGACAAGAACCCAGACAGCCCATCTTGTCTATTTTGCATTTGAACATTTATCTTCTCACTTCCTGTCTATTTGCCTCAGAAAGTGAGTAGGCCAACTTTCCACTATGTTTAGGAGAAGCAGCGACCATTCAAAGACACTTGGGACCAAAGCCACCATCTGTTAGATGTCACTGTAGTCATCTTTCTGAAGCAGATGGAAGTCTGGGTAGGAAGTCTTGATGAAGGGCCCTCTACAGATCTCCCAACAGGACACCGAATCCATACAACACTGCTGCTTGTTAGATTCTTATGAAGGGAGAAGAGACAGGAGGATTTGTGAGACAGGGACTTTATTGGATCATTCTTTAGGCAAAAGCTTCTTCACTCTGGCAAGCAGACAGACAGTACAGTGTGATGGGGGTCTTAAATAGCATCAGTCCCACCAGATTCAACAAGATATCTATCATTTTCAAAAGTTTAACTTTTTACTGATTCTTTGTACATTTCACATCATGCACACCAATCCCACTCATCTCCCTTACCCTCTGTCCTTGCAATCAATCCCTACCAAAAGAAAAAAATAGTCCCATGTAGAAGCTGTAGTGTGTCACCGTGTGTCACACAGTACACACTTTCCTGCACATCTTTACTTGCAAATGTTCTTTGTAATGAGTCATTGGTTTGTTTTCAAGGCCTTTGGCTTCTGCTACACTATCAATACTGGATTCTCACCAGGACTCTTCTTGGATGTCCTGTTGTTGCCCTGTGTCATAGAGATCCTATGGCCTTGGATCTGCAGGACCAGTTCTTTCATAGGCTTCAGCAGTTCACTGCAGGGGCAGATGCTGGGGTTTGCCAACACCATGGCCTCATCACTGGCTACTTATGTGTCCCCAGTTCTCCTTCTCTTCATTGTGCACACATCCTCCTGCTTCTTTCTCTTCCATCTCTACCCCACTCACGTAGCTGATTCTTAATAATCCTGGGGCCTTTAAATGTCTGGAGTTGTCTCAGGACTGCTATGCCCTGCCTGTGCTGAGTGGCACTGGGCAGGTGTTTTCTTGGGTGTGACCTGCCCAACCAGGTCTGTATGGCACTGGGCTGGAAGTCAGCAAGATGTCTACTCTTGAAGGTTTCTGAGGGAAGGAGAGGTCTTACATAGCAAAGAACCATGCTTAATTAATATATGATCTGTATTATAGGACAGAAATAACTTGGCTTCTTGACAGAGATTTCTCTTTTAGGAGGTTGGGAAGTGAAGCTTTGCTAATGTGTGACCTGCAAGTCATAAAAACCATCAGGCTTCCCTGAACCCTGTAAGGTGAAGTGTGTATGTTTGGGGTTGTCTAGGGATTTCTCAAACCTGCTCCTAGCCTTCTTTGCTTAGGCCTGCCTGTAGATCCAGGGTACTCTAACAGGGCATAAGAGACCATTGCCTCTTTAGAAATGGCAGCATGCAGCTGCAGTAGATGCCTGCTGAGTATCCTCTGGTTCAGTCTAGATTTGGGAGACAATGTCAAATCCAATAGACTGGGAGCTCAACCCTGGAAGATTAACCGCCATTTAAGATTCTAACTCCAAGTCTTAGTCTGTAATGTGTGCATCTGACCCACTATCTGTATATCACATAAGGCTTCACATAACCCTTCCTTGTTCTGCTAATTACCTGAAGCAACTCACAAAACTCTGGGAAACATTGTTTTATAAAACAAACCTCTGGATACATCTATAAAATAGTTTCCAGAGCCATCCTAAGTGTGGAGCTGGGATCCCAGACAGAATGAAAAAGAGAAAATTCATTTTTACTTGCTGACTCTGGTTGCCTTGTGATCAGCTATGTCATGTTCCTGAAGCCATTTCTCCCCTGCCATAATTAGATTTAAGCTAAAATGAATCCATCCTCTCTTAAATTGCTTTATCAACTATGCCATTATAGTAGCAGGAGAAGTAACAATACAACAATACCCGTTCCCGATGCACCGCCCTCAGGGAACCTCAACTTTCAATGCTTCTCAACTTTCCTAATGTCACAAACCTTTAATACAGTTCCCCATGTTGGTGTGACCCTCAACCATGCAATTATGTTGTTGCTATTTCATAGCTGTAATTTTTCTACTGCTATATATCGGGATATAAATATTTGACATTTCCTATGGTCTAAGGTGACCATAGGAAAGGGTCTTTCAACTCCCAAAGGTATTGCTTACCCACAGGTTGAGAACTACTGTTCTATACATATTTAGCTTCAACAAAATATACCAAACCCTGACCTTGGGGTTTTTTATTGTGGCTTATTACAAAGGCATATTGATCATATTATTGGCCTTTAACTATCAACTTAATTTCCATTCATACTTTATTGGGTGGGGAGTAAACCGTCCTCACCTTCTCTAATTGCATTTTGAACTTCCCAGGAACTGACCCCAGTCCTGAAGTTGCCCAGAGGAATATCCACCATGAGTTATCTCATCTGCATGCAAAGACCATCACTAATCTGAGGCTGATTAGGGATGTCAGGAGCTGCGCATAAGAAGCAAGAGGAAGACCAAATTTCACAACACTATACTGGTCTTGGTGTCACTGATTCTTGTAAGACGCAAACTAAGTGAGTTCTCAAATTCCCATCGTCTATATGATGATGAAGGCCACATTTCTAGAACTAGCTCCCTCGGGCCCTCCCAGAAATACACATGGCAGGTGCAACCAAAATATATAATGGTCCTGCTTGGCTTCATCAGACATGGCAAGAAATCCTGAGTCACAGCCAATGCCATCTGCTGGGAACAAATTTTTAATGTATCTCTAACACCCACCTCACATCAACCAGGCTCATGAGATGTGTAAATTAAGAAGCTATTAATCACAGTACAGACATATTCGTCATTGTGTAGAATGCACCAACAATTCCTATAAAAGACAATTTCTAACTCAAAATGCAACCCCTCTTCCCAAATCTTATCAAGGAGATTTTAAGAACATACTTAGGAACAGAGTAAAGTTAATCTGGGCTATGGCTTCTGTTTTTTGTCCCATTTCAGTAAACACCATCACTGTCTGTAGGGAAGGGTTGTGTATCCCAACTTAGTGCAAAATCCATGAGGGGCTTTTCTAAATTACATGGCAGCCAAGAGTCTGCTTTTTCTAAAATTCTTAGAATGTATTGACACAGAAGCTGTCACACCTAAATCCTGGGGAACTATGTTTATGCAAAGATGGAATTACTTAGTGTTTTCTGGTGCCAAGAGCATAGCTGCCTCCCACCCCTACCCAGGCACCACCCAGGCATGGAAAAGCCAAGGAAGCATTGTATCAGAGACCAGGATTGGTGAGGAGGAGCATAGGGAATAAAGAAGAACAAAATATTTTGAAAAAAATCTGAACTGTTCCACATAAAAGAAGGTTTTAAAATTTTTATTTGTTTGTTCGGAGACAAGGTTTCACAGGATAGCTTTTATGTGAGGGAGACAGACATTCTGAGGGAGGGACCTTGGTGATAAAAGACCAGTGAAATGAATATTTTTAACTAACTAACTAACTAACTAACTAACTAACTAACTAACTAACTAACTAATATTCAAGACAGTTTCTCTGTGTAGCCCAGGCTTTTCTGAAATTCCATAAACTAGGCTGTCCTTGAATTTGGAGATCTGCCTGCTTTTGCCTCCTGAATGTTGTGATTAAAGGTACTACCCCCTGGTGGAAAGAATCTTAATAGAAGTTAACTGTTAGACTGAACACTAGGAACCCAATGAAGGAGCTAGAGAAAGGACTGAAGGAACTGAAAGGGTTTACAACCCAATGGGAAGAACAAAATTATCAGCTATTCAAATTCACCACAGCTCCCAGGGACTAAAACACCAATCAATGAGTTCACATGGAAAGACCCATGCCCCCAGGTGCATATGCAGCAGAGGATGGCATTTTCTGACATCAATGGGAGGAGAGGCCTTTGGTCCAGTGAAGGCTCGGTTTCCCAGTGTATGGTAAAGCCAAGGTACTGAGGTGGGAAAGGGTGGTTGAGAGAGGGAGCACCTTCAAGGAGGCAGTGGGAAGGGGAGGGGTATGGGATTGTGGGATAGGGATAACATTTGAAATGTAAATGCAGAGAATAAAAATTTGGGGTGGGGGGAGAAGCTCTCGATGTTCCTTGAGAGGCGGACTGCCAATGACCCTCCACTACCTCTCCTTGGGCTTCAGATATCTTGAAGGCTACTTGCAGTTAACTTGCTTCTTCTCAGTCTCTAACAAGTAAGTTTGCTTGTGTGCTGTGAACTTGTAACTTACTTTTGTATTTACTTAATCTCACAGCACCCACTGTGTTCTGTATGTTCTAACTGCCTTGCTGTGGGTAGTTCCCGTAACTTCAGAGCACCGCCCTGAGTAATAAGTGTATTCACTTTAAGGCTGCTGCAGCAAATACGTTGAGTGACTCAAAACAAGAGTCTTATTTTCATTCTCTCTGAAGGCCAGAAGGCTGAAACCAAGGTGTGTCTGCACCCTCCTCTCACAGAGGGGAAGGAGCCTGCCTGCCTCTTACACTTTCTCATGCCTTCAGTCCCTTGACTTAGGTTATTTGATGTCAGACTGCCTGTCTTCACATGGTCTTCTGAGTGGTCTATCCTCTTCTTTTATAATAGTTCTCATCTTTGGATATAAGGTCCATGACGTAATCTGGGGTGACCTCTCATATCTAGACTTCAACTTCATTACATTTGCAGAGTTCCCTTTTCTAAACAAGGTCATTGTATAGGTCTGGACAGACATCTCTGGGGACCCACTGTGGAGTCTACTCCCATAGGTTTGAGCATTAGCCTCGGAGAGGTTAGTGTGTTCTGGGCCTTAATTCTCCTCTACCAAGTCATGCCAGGTCTTTGATTATTCCTCTGGTCTCATCTACATGTCTGAGTTTCCCCCAGACACCTGGCAATTTATCTTAACCCAGCAATCTAAATCAATTCTTATTTTGTGTAGGTGGCACACAAACATAGTAATGCTGCAGAGGCTCTGGAGAAGGTGTAGAAAGAAAAAGGATGTTCCAGGTGAAAGTCTGGACTGTCTGGGAGGCTGGTGAGGGATACAGTGGGGGGGAAGTTTTCATGAATAGTTAAACATGTGCCTTCATTTGGACTGATCAGAGAGCTCCTAGACTGAGACTCACCACTCACGTTTACAAGCAGCTTCATGCTCCGTAAAATGCTTTCTTTTTATTAGAACAATTAAAGTTAATGTTTATTAAAGGCTTGCCAGCCCTGTGATCTATCCTTTGAATATTTATCATCTCATGTAATCTCCCAATCAGCACTGTTATGAGGTAGATAATTGTGCCCTCTCTTTACTAATAGAGGAATGGATACTTGGATTAAGTGACTTGTTAAGGTCAGACATCATGTGTAGCTTGGTTGAGGTCTGTGTAGGTCACTTTATCCCATTGCTTTATCCACGACACAGTTCAGGGCTTGTTGACTCAGATATATACAAGTGTGAATTGGTCCCTACTCTCTGGTTAGATGCAATGGCCTCTAGGCATTCTGACTGGATGCTTATAAATACATTGTTTCTGCCCACAGGCCATCTGAAAGGTGTGTGGGTTTTACCCTGGCTACGGAAACAGGTAGAAAGGAAGGCACAGTGTGGGGGTCATCGGTCCTGTTTTTACAAAGATTCTTACATTTAACCCCATGTAATACAATAGAGTATACAAACATGTGCTTATGTGTATTATGACTTGATCATTTTTGAAGATCTATGTATTCTTATTACATGTGCCTGAGTGTTTTGCCTGCATGTATATATGTGCACCACATGCATGAAGGCTCCACAGAGGCCTTCGTCGGACATTGGATCCCCTAGAACTAGAGTTATAGATAGTCGTGAGCCATCATGTGGGTAATGGGAACTGAATCCACGTTCTCTGCCAGTGCTCTTAACAGCTGAGCCAATTCTTCATCCCTAACTTGGTCACTTTTAAATTATTATTTATTTTGAGATTATAATTACATCGTCCCCCCTCCTTTTCCTCCCTCCTATGCACCTCCCTTGGTTGTTTTTATACATGAAAAAAAAATCTGAAGGTTAGAAAGATAGGCTGGACTTTACTGGTGATTGTGTGTGCCACATTGGAAGTGTACGGATTAACTGAATTTTCAGAGGAACTTTATCTAGATGGGAAATGTCACCAAAATACTTAATTTTTGAAGTGCTACCAAAATATCATATCATCATTGGTGGTGACTCAATGAGAGGATAGCTGCCATTGTTGATGAGGGATGGTATGTCAAACTATACTTGTGGTGCTTTCTCAGCCAGGTTTTATAACTTCGTGAGACAGGGATATGGTTGGTAAAGATGAAGCAAAATAAAGAGCTTTTCCCCACAGGGTTGAAGCTACTATAATTCTCATCTAGAATAATTTTCACTTCAAAAATATTTTTAACTCTAAAGATTTTACTCAGGAATCTCTCTCATGTCTTACCTCATTGCATCAACATTTCCATAAACCACATAGCATACTTTTTAGTGTGGAGTATGGAACCTCATTACATTCCTTTAAAACAGCGATTCTCAATCTAGACATGAGGGTCATGACACCTTTGATGGTCACATATCAGATGTTTACATTACAACTCACAACAGTAGCAAAATTGTGGTTATTAAGTGGAAATAGAATAACATTATGGTTGGTGGCCACCACCACATGAGAACCATACTGAAGATTTGCAGCAGTATTAGGAAGGTTGAGAACTACTGTTTTAAAGAGGTATTGGGACTTTTCTTGTGGATACTTTCATTACTTAAAAGTTTTAAGGGGCTTTATGGGATGTTAATCGAAGCCTTTACTCACTTCAGATCATTTGACTTCACAGTTATTACAAATCCATGAGGGTCTCAAGTAAAGATATCAGGTACTTACTAAATGTGGTTTAACTCTGGCCAGTGGGAATTTATAAAATGTCTAACTCTGGGTCAGCCATGAGAATTGTTCTGATTACAGTCTAGTCTTGTGGACCTTCACTTTTTAAAAGCATAGAAAAAGTTTCAGCCCTAGGCTCCATGGGACCCTTGAGAAGTTTTCCACAACATCATTCTTCTGCATCCCCTGGATCTGCCTGTCTCCCTCACCAAAGGCTGCTTTTACTGGGGTGTACTGTGACACCCACATTGTATATGTGCAGTATATACCTGAATTCATATCCTCTTCTCACTCACTTAGGAAGTACTTTCCCCATTGAGTCATCTCCTCAGTCTTCTAGGTGATCTCTAAAACCCAGCCAGAAAGCCAACCTAGAAGACTCGATATATAGATGAAAATCTGTGACTCTTGGCCTCGGGTCCTCTTTTTCCCCCAGTTCTCATCAATGGCTTAGAACATAGATTTATTGGATGTGCAGATAATATAAATCTTTGAAGATTCAATAATACAAAATCTAAGTCAAAATCTGAAATGTTTTACCAGGCTATAGCCCAAACTAAGGAGACAAAATGTAGTCAAGTTAATAAAACTCACTGCCACTGCGTTTTTAATGTAATTTGTTGCAAGTGCCCCATTTCTATGGTACTTTACACAAAAGATGTCCAGTTAATTTAGTTGACCTATAGTGTAACATAAACGAATAGTTTTGAATTGCTGCCAAATGAGTTAATATACAGTTAGGCTGCATTTAGTGTAAGCACTTAAACTTAATTTGTGAAATAGTATTTGAGGAGGTTTTAGAAGTATTTCCTGAGATGGAAAGAGTTGGGTTCTATGATCAATGGTACTTTGGAAATCTGTGCTACACAAAATTGTGATGTTGGTCAAGGAGGTTACTACATGAAGAAAATAGTCTACAAATTATCCTAAATTTATCATTTACAAATCTTTTCTCTGAAGATCTTCTCTTGGAACACGATCTGGTACTAGCTGATTGAAAACCCACTAGAGTGGTCCATCAAATTGCATTTTGCAGATTGTGTTTGAGTCTTGGTGCCATAGAAACCAAGCAAAAATGATGTCTAGATGGGTGGAGGACAAGTCATCTGAGGAGAAGCTGGAGACAGTTCAGTTGTTCAGAAGGAAGGTGATCAATTCAGGAGGACACAGTGACAATTTTTGGAGACATTTTGGAATTAACAGAAGCCATTTCTTGGTGGTGGCACTGTGTGCCTTAAGTCAAACCTAATGTAATCTCCCCTGGTGGTGAGGGACTCAAAATGGGAATGTCCCCAACCCACAAATATGTTCTGCTGTGGGTAGAAGTTTCTGAAGTTCTGAACAATCCAGAAATTTTCCAAACCCAGAAGTAAGCTGCTTGAAGCCCTGTCTAGACATTATCTTTTGTCAGCTTGGTTGATATGGTACCAAGATTTATATAACCCTCAAAATGAAATTTGATTAAACAATACAATGTTGTTAACTAGAGAATAAAATTTAATTCAAAAGTCTTTTTTTTTTTTTTTTTTTGGTGACTCATTCTTTTCATCCCTGTAAAAATAGTGAACACCTACCCTAACCTGAGAGAACAGTCAGGAAACCCAAGGTGGGTATTAGAGGTGGGGAATAGAGGTGGGGGTTAGATGTGTGGATTAGAGGTGGGGGATTCCTCTTTGAATGGATCTGAAACCGCTTGCCTTATATCACTGTTAGTCTGAGAAATATGTCACGTGACACAGACTCATTGGTCCTCTTTTAAGCAAAGTTCATCCAGAACTGATGTCCCACACAGGTTGGCAGCCACCACCAGGGCCAAGAGTCTCCACTGAAGTCTCTTTATTCTTTCAGAAATTCATACAGTGGTGTTACCACGACCTCTGGTTGTCCTGACCTGGGTATCATGGTCCCTTCCTATTATTAAAAAGCTTAGGGTTAGTGGCCCACTTGATCCCTTCTACTCTCAGGTCTGGAAACACAGGACCTTGATTAGTCTCACAGCCTCTGTGGGGGAATAGGAGGGTCCTGGCTCCACATGATTTATCTTTATGTGAGCCAGTGTAGGTTGTTGGTTGAGAACTTCACTCAGAAATGCCTGTGTGAGTTTGAGTGCCAGGCCCAGTGCTTCCTGGTTATATGATCTGATGCAAAATGTTCAGCTTCATTGCACCATCAGCTGCTTATCTGAGGCAGGAAGAGAGGAGACTAAAGTGTTAGCTGGAGGCATGTGCAAGAATGTACATGGAGAACACAGAGTCTGGTGGTGGGTAACACACACTGAGTGCTGAGTTCCAACCCATCATATCACATGGATGAAGACTGGTGCTGATAACAATATTTACATTACCCGAGGGTGAGGACAAGGCAGCCTTAGACTAGGTAGTGTCAATTCTCCAGGTTCCTTGGGGCCCCTTGCCTGTCTTTCAGTGACTAGGGTTGCTACAGACCAAAAAAGCAGAGGACAGTTAAAGGCATGTCAGGATCTTAGCTACTCTGGTGCTCAGCTCTGGGGTTTTCCTAGCAAGTGCTCTGCCTTCTAAAAGCCTTATTGTCTACACCGTGGAAGGCTCCGAGAATGAACCATCTGGGAGCTGTAGAGGCAGCACTATCTTTGTCGATTCTTGGATACAGCACAGAAGTACAGTACAGTCTACAAGTTATGCAAGTGTCAGGGAGGGTCTTTAGCCCTGTGGCTGGCTGTATGAGCATGGTTACATCATGGCTTCTCTGAGGCTCTTTTTGTTTTCCAGAACAGAAGTTCTCAACCTGTGGATCATGACTCCTTTCACAAAGGTCACCCAAGACCATCAGAAAACAGATATTTTCATTATGACTCACAACAGTAGCAAAATTGCAGTTATGAATTAGCAACAAAAATAATTTTATGGTTGGGGGGTCACCACAACATGAGGAATGGTGTTACAGAGTTGTCTCAACATTCATTTAAATCATGTCAAGCCATCATATCAGAATATGTTGATTCATTAAATAAAAGTTACAGTTTTTTTTTTTTTTCTTTTTGAGACAGGGTCTCACCAGGTAGCCTTGGCTGGCCTGGAATTTGCTGTGTCTTACCAGGCTGAATAATCCAGGGATCCACTTAGGTCTGATCTAGGATGCCTGTATCGTTCTAGGATTAAAACTGTGTGCCACCAACCTGGCTGGAGAGAGAGAGAGAGAGAGAGAGAGAGAGAGAGAGAGAGAGAGAGAGAGAGAGAGAGAGAGAGAGAGAGAGAGAGACTTCTCCAGAGCTCATGTGTTCTAACTTATTCCATTGTTTCCTAGTAAGGACAAGGGAGGGAGCCCTTGGCTGGACTGGCCACTGAGGAGAGGAGAGAGGGAGCCATATAGGAATAGCAGAACTTGACCAGGGCCATCAGCACATTGCACACTACTATCCAGAGGGTCAACTGATATTTTAGAGATGAAACTAAAACTCCTGGCAGCTTTGATGTTAACCTCTTACCAGCTTAATGCATTAGGTGACATGAGATTCCATGAATTCAAGGACCTTCCAAAGTAGCTGGTATTCTATTGTGAGATTAAGTCAGCCACGTCTTTGGAGAATGGTCTCCAAATGTTGATTCTACGCAGTTGCATGAGGTAATTCTCACCACATCTGCCCTCTATACCTGTCCACTGGCCATATTTCCTCTTCCCTCCCCACTTCCAAACTCACACAGCCTGTTGCAATGGCCTCCTGGGTTTCTAAAGAACATAGCTGGCCAAAGCACTCCCATATGAAAAGCTTTTGAAGACTTGTCCCATTTACCCCTGGAAGAAGTCCAAATTGCTTGGCATATTAGACTTTTAAAGTTCTTTAGATATTGGACTCTTCCCACTCTTGCAGCCACCACGCTCTCATGCTAATCTCCCGAGTCCCAGCATTGGAGGCATGTCAGAGGATGAATAATGTTCAAATACATTTACTCACTGCTAGACTTCCTATACTCCAGGAGGAGACCCCCTCCCCGCTTTTAGAATCTGTAGAGAAATGTAAAGAGATAGGATTCTAGATCTTCTGCCTAATTCTTACACTACCAACAGTCTCTCTATGGGGTTGACTCAGATGTTGATTGGCCATGCCTGACTTTCTTAGTTTGTTCTGGGCTCTTTGCAGGTTTTCTATGTACAAGACCAATCAGGTCAAGGTACCTGAACTGGCTGTGTTTGTGGACACCATGACAGAGGCAGGTAGGCATGGATAGCATCATGCTTCTAGGCATGAATGGGCACGAATTCTTTCTTCAGGCAGAGAGGAGGGAGGCATGTGACCTTCTCGTATGCCTAATGAGGAATGTTACTGAGTGCAGGGGCCCAGAGGTGTGGATTTGTAATAAGATCTTCAATTATTATGATCCCTATAATTCTACTAATGTTTATCAGAGGTTGTCACTTCATGAAGTGAGAAATTGAAGCTCAGAGAAGTTAAGGAACTTGACTGGGGTTTAAATACACTCTAGGTGGATGCTTTTAACTCCTGACTGACTTCTGTGTTCGACACAAGTGATCTACTTGATTAAAAGATGCTGATGCTGGGCATGTTGTAGTAGAGAAGGGATGGGTGATAGAGATAAACATGTATTGATTGAATAATAAAATTGACATTAACTCTATTTTAAAAAGTTCTAGTGCTATCAAGATTTAGGTCTTTGAAGTAGAGTGACAGCTTAAGGTTTGTGAGTGCAAAAATCATAGGACTTGGGGTAGCAGCCTTCAGTCAATGCAGGAACTGTGCATGAGGATTTATCTGCCAGCCAATGCACTTCCACTATGCCAGTCCTCCTTCTGGATTCATTTGTTTAGTTTTGTTGTAGTGCCAGAGAAGTGTTTGACCCCCACCTCCACAAAACACAGTCAGGAGTGATCTAATTATTCTTACCAAGCTAGCTTGGGCCCCAACCCCAGAAATTCAGTTTTGGTGGTGGGTGAGCCCCGACTATCTATCAGGGCAAGACTTTATAGTAAGCAGCAAGTGGGGGAAGTGGGATAAGTGTGCAAGCATCTAATTGGAAAGCTACTATGGCTTTTAACATAATTGGCTGGTGCTGGGAGTCATATTGTAAACTTAATTCCTGCTTCCCTCTGCATTGGTGGTTGATAAGCAGAGGGTGGGCTTGTAACTTGAGTGTGCAGATTTGTTGGGGAAATAACCTGGAGATGCTGATCTTGCTGGGGCTTAGACTAAAGACTGGAGCTAGGCTCAGGATTTGTTGGGGGCAACTTAGATGCTCATGCTAGGTACCAATCTGTTAGTTTGCCTGAATTCCAACTTAGGTCAGGTTCTCTAATATGGAGTCTGAACTTCAAAGACCTGGCCTTTCAGTGTGTGGAAATATGAAGAGTGTAGGTATTCCTCTGTATACCTCAGGATAGCCTCCAACTCTCCAGTTCAGGATCAACAGAGATAGTTAGTAGTTGTACTGGATGTTTGTGTGTGTATGAGTGTGTGTGTGTGTGTGTGTGTGTGTGTGTGTGTGTGTGTGTGTGAACTTGACACAAGGTGGCGTTATTACAGAGAAAGGAACCTCCCTTGAGGAAATGCCTTCATGAGATCCATTTTCTCAATTAGTGATCAAGAATGGGAGGGCCCATTGTGGGTGGTGCCATCCCTGGGTTCTATAAGAAAGCAGGCTGAGCAAGCCAGGGGAAGCAAACCAGTAAGTGACATCCCTCCATGGCCTCTGCATCAGCTTCTGTTTCCTGTCCTGCTTGAGTTCCAGTCCTGACTTCCTTTGGTGATAAACAGCAATGTGGAAGTGTAAGCTGGATAAACACTATCCTCTTCAACTTGCTTCTTGGTCATGATGTTTGTGCAGGAACAAAAACCCTGACTAAGACAGTAGTCCTGAAACACTGGGAGTAGTCCATAGGCTGGGAGATCTATGTGGATCAGTGCTCACATGTTTGTGCAACTTGGCTGCATTTTCCCACACCAATTCATCTCCTACCTTGCTCTGGAACAGTGGTTCTCAACTAGGGGGTTGCAACCCCTTTGGAGTTGAATGACCCTATCACAGGGGTTGCCATCAAATATCCTGCATATCAGATACTTACATTGTGATTTATAACAGTAGCAAAATTATAGTTGTAAAGTAGCAACAAAAAATGATTTCATGGATGGTGGAATTGTATTAAAGGGTCACAATATTACGATGGTTTAGAGCCCCTGCTCTAGAGGCAAAAGCTTTGATACTCACTTATACTACTCGTTATATATGGGGAAAATTGGTTTTCCTTGCATGTTTCAGCACAGGTATGGTTACTACAAAGGGATAAATAGGAGGACATAGTTCCTAATGCTTCTAACACAGATACACAAATCAGCTGTATTTCTTTCTGATTTATTTATTGCAAAGTTATCAAGTTCACATCTGATCCTATTCTTAGACATTTTTTTTCTTGAACTTCACGCAGTCTGTGAGTTGTTTCTGGGGTGTTCAGAGCTTTCTGGGGTTAGTATCCCATTATCAGTGACTGCATATTATGTGTGTTCTTTTGTGACTGGGTTATCTCACTCAGGATGATATTCTCTAGATGCAACCATTTTCTTAAGAATTTGGTTAAGTCATTGTTTCTGATGGCTGAGTAGTACTCCATTGTGTAAATATACCACAATTTTTGTATCCATTCATCTACTGAAGGACATCTGGGTTCTTTCCAGCTTCTGGCTATTATAAATAGAGCTGCTATGAACATTGTGGTGCATGTGTCTTTGTTGTATATTGGCGTGTCTCTGGGGTATATGTCCAGAAATGGAATAGCTGGATCTTCAGGTAGTACGATGTCCAATTTTTTGAGGAATCGCCAGACTGATTTCCAGAGTGGTTGTATCAGTATACAACCCCACCAACAGTGGACAAGTGTTCCTCTTTCTCCACAACCTCACTCACTATCATCTGCTGTCATCTGAGTTTTGGATCTTGGCCAATCTGACTGGTGTGAAGTGGAATCTCAGGGTTGTTTTGATTTGCATTTCCCTGATGGCTAAGGATGTCGACCACTTCCTTAGATGTTTCTCAGCCATTCAATATTCCTCAATTGAGAACGTTTTGTTTAGCTCTGAATCCCATTTTTAATAGGGTTGTTTGATTCTCTGGTGTCTAACTTTTTGAGTTCTTTGTATACCTTGGATATTAGGCCTCTATCTGATGTGGGGTTGGTAAAGATCTTTTCCCATTCTGTTGGCTGCCGTTTTGTTTTCTTGACAGTGTCCTTGGCCTTACAGAAACTTTGCAATCTCATTAAGTCCCATTTGTCAATCTTTGACCTTAGAGCATTGTTGTTTTGTTCAGGAAATTTTCTCCTGTGCCTATGTGTTCAAAGGTTTTCCCTACTTTCTCATCTAATAGTTTCAGTGTACCTGGTTTAATGTGGAGATCTTTGATCCACTTACACTTGAGGTTTGTACAAGGACATAAGAAAGGGTCTATTTTTATTCTTCTGCATGCTGAGTGCCAGTTGGACCAACACCATTTGTTGAATAGGCTGTCCTTTTTCCATTGAATGTTTACAGCTCCTTTGTCAAAAATCAGGTGACCATATATGTGGGAGCTCATTTCTGGATCTTCTATTCTATTCCATTGATCCACATGCCTATTTCTGTATCAGTACCATGTGGTTTTTAGCACAATTGCCTTGTAAGATAGCTTGAGGTCAGGGATGGTGACTCCACCAGAAGTCTTCTTGTTGTTGAGGGTGGATTTTGCTATTCTAGGTCTTTTGTTATTCCATATGAAATTGCACATTGCTCTTTCCAACTCAATGAAGAACTGGGTTGGAATTTTGATGGGGATTGCATTGAATCTGTAGATTGCTTTTGGTAAGATGGCCATTTTTAAAATGTTGATTCTTCCAATCCATGAGCATGGAAGATCTTTCCATTTTCTGAGATCTTCCTCAATTTTCTTTTTTAGAGGTTTGAAGTTCTTGTCATACAGGTCCTTCACTTGCTTAGTTAGAGTCACACCAAGGTATTTCATAGTTTTTGTGACTAATGTGAAGGGTATCTTTTCCCTAATTTCTTTCTCCACATGTTTGTCCTTTGAGTATAGGAAGGCTACTGATTGTTTGAGTTAATTTTATATCCAGCCACTTTGCTGAACTTGTTTATTAGCTGTAGAAGTTCTCTGGTGGAATTTGTGGGGTTGCTTAAGTACACTATCATGTGATCTGCAAATAGTGATGTTTATACTTCTTCCTTTCCAATTTGTATCCCTTTGATTTCCTTCTGCTGTCTAATTTCTCCAGCCAGGACTTCCAGTACTATGTTGAATAGGTAGGGGGAGAGTGGACAGCCTTGTCGAGTCCCTGATTTTAGTGGGATTGCTTCAAGTTTCCCACCATTAAGTTTGATGTTGGCTGTTGGTTTGCTGTATATTGCTTTTATTATGTTTAGGTATGGACCTTGGATTCCTGTTCTTTCCAAGACTTTTAACATGAGGGTGTGTTGAATTTTGTCAAATGCTTTCTCAGCATCTAGTGAGATGACCATGTAGTTTTGATCTTTGAGTTTGTTTGTATGGTGGATTACATTGATGGATTTCCTTATATTAAACCATCCCTGCATCCTAGGGATGAAGCCTACTTGATCGTGGAGAATGATCGTTTTGATGTGTTCTTGGATTCAGTTTGCAAGGATTTAGTTGAGTATTTTTGCATCAATGTTTATAAGTGAGATTGGTCTGAAGTTCTCTTTTTTTGTAGGGTCTTCGTGTGGTTTAGGAACGAGGGTTATTGTAGCCTCAAAAAATGAGTTAGGTAGTATTCCATCTGATTCTTATCTTGTGGAATAGTTTGGAGAATATTGGTATTATGTCGTCAATAAATGTCTGATAAAATTCTGCACTGAACCCATCTGGACCTGGGCTTCATTTGGTTGGGAGGCTTTCGATGACTGCCTCTATTTCTTTAGGTGTTATGGGATTATTTAGATGGTTTACCTGGCCCTGGTTTAACTTTAGTATCCTGTATCTTTCTAGGAATTTATCCATTTCTTCCAGATTTTCCACCTTTGTTGAGTATAGGCTTTTGTAGTAGGATCTGATGATTTCTTGAATTTCCTCAGTTTCAGTCATTATTTCTCCACTTTCCTTTCTTATTTTGTTAATTTGTATACTCTCTCTTTGCCCTCTAGTTAGTCTGGCTAGGGGTTTATCAATCTTGTTAATTTTCTCAAAGAACCAGCTCTTGGTTTTGTTGATTCTTTGGATGTTTCTTTTTGTTTCTATTTGGTCTATTTCTGCCTAAAGTTTGATTATTTCTTGCTGTCTACTCCTCTTGGGTGTATCTGCTTCCTTTGGTTCTAGAGCTTTCAATTGTGCTCTCAGGTTGCTAGTGTATGCTCTCTCCATTTTCTTTTTGGATGTACTCAGAGCTATGAGTTTTCCTCTCAGTACTGTTTTCATTGAATCCCATAGGTTTGGGTATGTTGTGTTTTCATTTTCATTGAATTCTAGAAAATTCTTAATTTCTTTCTTTATTTCTTCTTTGACCCTGCTATTGTTTAACACAGCATTGTTTAGTTTCCATATGCATATGGGCTTTTTGTTGTCTTTGTTGTTCTTAAAGACCAGCCTTAGACCATGGTGAAGTGAAAGGACGCATGGGAGTATTTCAATCTTCTTATATCTATTGAGGCTCATTCTGTGTCCAATTATGTGGTCAATTTTCGAGAAGGTGACGTGAGGTGCTGAGAAGAAGGTGTATTCTTTTGTTTTAGGATGATATGTTTTGTAGATATCTATTAATTCCAGTTGGTTCATAGTCTCTGCTAGTTTTACAGTGTCCTTGTTCAGTTTCTGTTTCCATGATCTGTCCATTGGTGTGAGTGTGGTATTAAAGTCTCCCACTATTATTGTGTGGGGTGAAATGTAATTTTTGAGCTTTAGTAGGGTTTCTTTTATGAATATGGGTGATTTTGTATTTGGAGCATATGTGTTAAGGATTGAGAGTTCCTCCTGACAGATTTCCCTTGTAATGAGTAAAAAGTGTCCTTCTTTATCTTTTTTTGATAACTTTTGGTTCAAATTTACTTTATTCGATATTAGAATGGCCACTTCAGCTTGCTTCTTGGGGCCGTTTGCTTGGAAGTTTTTTTTTTTTTCCCAACCTTTTACTCTGAGATAGTGTCTGTCTTTGTCTCTGAGATGAGTTTGCTGTATGCAGCAAAATGCTGGGTTTTCTTTATGTATCTAGTCTGATAGCCTATATCTTTTTATTGGGGAGTTGAGTCCATTTATGTTAATAGATATCAAGGAATATTGGTTGCTGTTTCATGCCATTATTGCTTTTGTAGGTTGAATTGTGCCTGTGTCTCTTTCTCCTTTTGGTTTTCTTGCTTAGGAGTTTTCTTGTTTTTACTAGGATATAGTTCCCCTCACTGTATTGGGTTTTCCACCTATAATTCGTTGTAGTTCTGGGTTTGTGCTCAGATATTGTGTAAATTTAGTTTTGTCTTGGAATATGTTCATCGCTCCATCTATGGTGATTGATAGTTTTGCTGGGTATAGCAGCTTGAGCTGGCACTTGTGCTCTCTTAATGTCTGCATGATGTCTGTCCAGGCTCTTCTAGCTTTCATAGTCTCTGTTGAGAAATCGGGTGTGATTCCTATTGGTCTGCCTTTATATGTTACATGACCTTTTTCCCTTACTGCTTTTAGTATTCTTTCTTTGCTTTGGGCACTTGGTGTTTTTACTATTATGTGTCGGGAGGAATTTCTTTTCTGGTCCAACCTATTTGGAGTTCTGTAGGCTTCTTTTATGTTTGTGGTCATCTCATTCTTAAGGGTAGGGAAGTTTTCTTCTACAATTTTGTTGAAGATATTTACTGTGCCTCTTAGTTGATACTCTTCTCCCTCTTCTATTTTTATTATCCTTAGGTTTGGTCTTTTCTTTGTGTCCTGGATCTCCTGGACATTTTGGGTTAGGAGCTTTTTGGTTTTTGCATCTTCTCTGACTGTTTTGTCTATGTTTTCAATGTTGTCTTTGGCCCCTGAGATTCTCTCTTCCATCTCTTGTAGTTTGTTGGAAATGCTTGCATCTGTGACTCCTGATTTCTTTTTTAGAATTTCTACTTCTAGGGATGTCTCTTTTAGTGTTTTCTTTATTGTGTCCATTTCCATTTCGAATTCCTTCTTTTATTCCTTCATCTCTTTGGTTCTGTTTTCTTCTAGTTCTTTGAGTTCTTTGAGTGTTTTTTTTTTTTTTTTTTTTTTTTTTTTTTGTTTCTTCTTTAAAAGCTTCTAATTCTTTATGCTTTTTCTCCCATTCTTGTTTAAGGATCTCTATCATCATCTTGAGGTAGGATTTTGTGTCTGAGTCTTCTTTTTCTGGGGTGTTTGGCATTCTGCTGTTTACTGTGATGGGAGAGCTGGGTTCTAGTGTTGCAAGGTTGTCTTGGTTTCCCTGGGGTACGCTCTTTCGCTTTCCTCTTGCCATTTTGTTGTCAGTGACTGGTTCTCGCCTTTCCCTTGTACCTGGCCCATGTCCCTGGATCTCTGTTGTTCCTGGTGGCAGATGGTTGGAGCCCTGTTCTGCACCCCAAAGCCGCCGGCTGGGAACAGTGAGCCCAATGCTGGGTTCCTGGTCCCTGGATCAGGCAGAGTGGGGACTGCGCTTTCTGTGCATGCTCGGCAGAGATCTCTCTGCCCCCTGGCCAGTCAGGACCCCTTCTCACCAGGCCTGTATATCTAGGTCTCCACTGCTCCTGGTCTGATTTATTTTCACTTATATTTAAACTAAAGATCGAAAGGGAATATATCTCTGATATGCAGAGATAACACTTTCTCCCAGATAGTTAGCTCGCATCTTCTTATGGAGAGGTGGCCATGGCAAGTCCAGGCTTCTGTGAAAGAAAAGCATTCTGAAAGCCCTTCCCTATAAGATTTGGGATTTACATGCACTCATTCTTCATTAATACAAAATTTACTGAGTATCCCTTCATACACAGCACATATGAAGGAACAGAAGGCTGCCTCAGTATATCTAATATTACTGATCATAATAATGCCCTGTAACCAAGCCAGTGTATTTCAGCAGCATAAGATAACCAGTTTCATACTTCTGAAGCCACACAATGTTGAATCAGTGTGAATCAGATATCTTGTTCACATATGTGTGGGGTTATCTGGGTACTCTAATCGAGAAAACTCTAACCATGCTTGGCTCCCTAAGGTCAATGAGAGATAGACAAGAAGGGAACATAAACATATAAGGTCTCTGAGACCAAGGCACTGATCTGGTATGTTGCAGTAAATATTAAAAAATAAATGAAGGCTTAGCTTATCTCTTTATCAGCCCCACGCCTCACTCTGCGGGCCTGGCTTTAGTGCAGAGCCATGCGCACCTCTGTCACCCAGTCTGAGCTGCCCTCACAACCTAACTTTGTCTGAGAGACTCCCTTCCCTTGGTGATTTTCCACCACCTGCTTTCTGCCTCTGTTCCAGGATGCTTCTTTATCCCAAAACCCAACACAAGCACAACTGCAGCTTGATAGCTCTTCATACAGGTTCAATTCTCAATCCACAAAACCTCTACACAACAAGATTACATCAAATAGAGAAAGATACAAACTGCCCTTCTAAATGAGATATTAGACCTATAAAATCCTTAATGCTCATAGCTGTTTAATGCCAATTAAGCCCACCTGGATCTAGCTGGTCTTTGTGGAGGTTCATCTTGGACCTTCTCTTCTGTCCATCTCCCTCCTCTGACCTCTCCTCTCCGCTCCTTACTTTCCATCTCCCTTCCCACGCCCAGTCACTGTCTTTCCTTTATTTTACTAATTAAAATGGGAAGGTTCAGATGAAGTCATCTCTTGACTAGACAGCCCTTCTTGGAGAAGTGGAATTAACATTAAAATATGAACAGCTTCAGGACAACCCACACTGGTAAACCATGCCTTGTAGCCTGTTATGTTGTCTAAAGCAAGTTTTGTGGTTAAGCCCATCTTAGCACAGTAAAAGGGAGACTCCTTCTTTCATTTCACCCTGCATATAGTCAAACAATGTTAAAGATCCATGTTCAGCCATGGACTCTAGCACAGAAAGCATCAGAACAAGTCTACAGAGTGGTCCACAAAAAGGCCGTTTTTGGGTGACCTTAAGATGGAGCCTTAAAGATAAGAATGAGTCAGCCAGGAAGAATCTGGATTAGGAAAGACCCAAAGTGGAACAGCATGTGGAGTCCTGGATAGAATACAAAGATCAGAGAAAACTGGCTAAAGATGAGTCTCAGAATAAAAGTCGGGAAAGACAGAATACATAGGTCAGGAAGAAGCTTCAGTGAAAACCTGGCTTAGCCTTCTCTCATGTGCAAGCACTAGATTCTTTCTTGTCTTTGTGACCTTTTTCTGAACCATATTCAGTGCTTGGACTGTTTGAGAACACATGGTACAATATGCTTAGAAGGCAAACTCGTATGTGATGCTGGTCCTTTTCCCATGATTGCTCAAACTGTACTAGTTATAGATCATGTAGTATGTGTTGGATGTGTATGTGTTCCCTGCAAGGATGTTAGATTCTGCAGTTGAATCCCCTGTTCCTGTAATATTTCATGTTTAAGTGGTATGCTGGCTAGATTTATGTCAACCATACTGTAGTCATCTGAGTGGAGGGAACATCAAGTTTTGAGTAAATGCCTCTATAAGATTGGGCTATGAGCCAGCCTGTAGGGCGTTTTCTTAATTAGTGATCGATGGGGAAAGCCCAGGCCACTGTGGACGGGGATACCCCTTTGCTGATGGTCTTGGGTTCCATAACAGTGCAGGCTGAGGAAGCCATAGGGAGCAAGCCAATATGTAACATTCCTCCATGGTTTCTGCGTCAGCTTCTGCCTCCAGATTCTTGCCCTGTTTGAGTTCCAGTCCTGGCTTCTTCCTATGATGAACAGTAATAGGGAAGTTTAAGCCAAATAAACTCTTTCCTCCCCAACTTGCTTTCTGGTCATAGTGTTTTGTCATAATAATAGAAATCCTCACTAAAACAAGTTGCTTAGAAAGAATCCTTATTTTGATTCTATGTTCCATTGATATCCAAATGATATTCTTCTTAAATATCCATTTTCTGGACTGATTTTGCAAGATGTAGTGATCTTTAATATGTGTTATTTTAATGTCTCAGTATTCATTGTGAAGGTAGAATTCAGCTCTAAAGGCAATGGCTAGAATCTTCTGAGTCCTTCCCAAGATGCGCAGTCCTCACAACTGCGCAGGCATCTTTTGATCCCAGGAATTCTCATGGTGGCAGCTCTAAGGTAGGAAAAGAGGGTAATGTGTAGATGGCACCTGACAGGAAAGTTCACAATTTGAATGGCCTTCTGCAAAGCAATGGGCCATCATATTGAGATCTGGACTGAGATCCAAGACTCAAACTAAAGCCATAAAAATGTTAGTCTTTTTCTTTTGTTTTATTATTATTTATTTAGTCATTCATTCAAAACAGGATTTCTCCATGTAGCCCTAGCTGTCCTGGAACTCCCTTTGTAGACCATATTTGCTCCCAACTCAGAGATCTGCCTGCTTTTGCCGTCCCAGCGCTGGGATTAAAGGTGTGTGCCACCACCACCTGGCACAAATTTGGATAAGTCGTATTAAAGCATGTCCTCTCTGCTACTCCATATGTGAAATGAGTGGTCTTGGCTTGGTGGTATCTAAGATCCATTTCAGCTCTGATCATCTCTAGTTCAATAAGGAGACCACTGGGGCAGAAACAAATGGCAGCCACCTTGTTGGAATTCTACTTTGGGAAGCTTTCTCTGACATCCTTGGTAGTTTCATCAATATCTTTATCATCAGCACCGTCATTTTGGTATAATGGTCTAAGCTCTCTACACGTCTCCCACATAAAGCTATCAGATCGATGGATCCATATTTGCAAACATGTGGAATATGTTTTAATAGCTTTCTGATACCCAGTTGGTTTGTACAGCTGCACAGAGCCTGCATGAGCATACCAAATGGACTCCACGGGGGAAACTCATCGTGTGCAGACCTAGCAATAGCTTGGCTGTCATCACTCATAAGCACTGTGAGAAGTCAATGTTGATTACATTTCAGGCTGATTTATATGTACTTCCAGGTGCTGTGGCCCCCGGCTACACCATTCATTAGTATCCTACCTCCATGCTTCCCCAGGAGTTTTAGGAAGGGCTCAAGTTAGGCAGGTCTGAATTCATTATTTTTTGCTTTCCATGTGGCTGATGAGTACCTGGAACTGCCTCGAGGCTGGGGTCCTATCTGCCCTCCTTCAGGACTCTGCATATGGCCTATGCATAGTCCTTTCTTGAGACCAGCTTTCCTGTATCAGCCATCACCTTCTCAGTTAGGAAGGTTTCTTTTCAGCATCTCTCCACTTTTGCTTAGTAAAAAGAAAGATTGCCTTGGATTTAAGTCCAGCCACCCATTTCAAGCCATGACCTTGTCATGAGAAGAGCTATAAACCAGCATGGCTTGAGCAAGATGGCCCCAGAGTGATGTGCTAAGCCTTGCTCCATCACTTTTACAGCTGACTGGCCTGCTAGGGAACCAAGACCCCCAGGAAATCTAAGCAGATAGGGCTGGAAACAGGACAATAACATATCCAGCCCACTGCCACCTGGGATTTCAGTTAGCCCAGCTATTGCCAAGTAATATAGGCCATGAATTAAGCAAACCCCACTCTGCCACCCAGAGAAAGCATGGCCTCTGTAACATAGCCCAAGCCAAGTGTGTCCTGTTTCCCTCTATCCTGCTTTGTCTTGGTGGGGCTGGGATTTTACTTCTGACCCCTGCTGTGTTGGTATTAATAAATATTTTGCCTAAAGGATAGGCACTTGATCCCTTTCCTATTTTCTCTTCTTCTTTCTCCATCTTCTCCCCTTCTTCCTTCTCTTTTCTCCTCTCTGTTCTTCCCCTAACCCAACCCAAATGACTTTACATATACCAAAAGTCATCTTATCTAACATAACAGATTTGGCTACAAGGACTGAATAAGGAGGGCTGTATCTCTAGAAATCTGTCTTGGGGAGGCCTTGCTGAGTATCAGTTGCTGGGAGTGAGACTAGGGATACAGTGGGATTTAATAAATGCAGGGAATAAGATCGTAGGTAGGATCCTAGTGGAGGGTGTTGGCTCTGGTATCCAAGATCATGCTGTTTTCTGCTGGTAGTATTTCTAGTTGGCTAGATTTGAAATACCAAATAGGTTAAAAACATTTGACTTCTCCAGTTCCTTGCTCTTTATGACATGCATCTGTTTGCTTGACCTATGAACCACTGGGTCGTTTTCAAGTCTGCCCGAATTTTTTGTACCTTCTGAAAATAAAAACAAATTCATGTCAGCTGTACAGTAAGTGGTCGATAGATTTATGTTTTTATCTTCAGTGACAGGTACTAGTTATGACATCCCTGTAAACCCAGGACTTGGGCACAAAACTACAGGCCATGTCCAAAGCCCAGGTGCTTCTCAGAGGTCAGCACTCCTGAGACATTCAGTACTATACTGCTTAACTCTTGACTCACAAGGGATTCTAATCAATGCAGCTATCTGCCTTTCAAGTACACCACTGACTGAAGGAAGCCAAGCAAAGGGATAAGATGCTGCTAATTGGCAACAAAACTTAGAAGATATGACGACCCAGTAGATGAGCACCTGGTAGATGAGCACTTGGTGGATGAGCATCTGGTAGATGAGCACCTGGTGCATGGGCACCTGGTGGATGAGCATCTGATGGATGGGTACTTGGTGAATGAGTACCAGAAGAGAGGGTCACTTTCAAATTATGGTTCAAGGATGGAGGAATGTATTTTACTCAGGGGAGAAAAACTCAAAGCAGTAATACTCAACCTGTGGATTGTGACCCAGTTGGGGGTCACATGTCATGTTTTGCATGTCAAACATTTACATTATGGTTTGTAACAGTAGTTATAAAGTAGTAAAAATATACTTTTACAGTTGGGGGTCACCACAAAACGAGGAATTGTATTAAAGTGTCACAGCTTTAGAAAGGTGGAGGACCGCTAAATGCTAAAATAGGAAATGATTTATATAAAAGTGGAAACACGAGAGTTATTGCTGATTATCACAAAGGGCGATCACAAGCTTCTATGTTTAAAATTTGTTTATTTCATGTCTGTAGATATTTTTTCTGCATGTATGTTTGTACATTGCATGCATGCCTGGTGTCTATGGAGGACAGAAGATGGCGTTAGAGCTCTTAGCACTGGAGCTACAGATGGCTGTAAACTGCCATGTGGGTCCTTGGAGTCAACTGATTGAACCACCGTGAAAGAACAGCCAGTGCTCTTACTGCTGAGCCATCTCTCTTGCCTCCACATTTCCACATTTGTAATTTTGAAGCACACACACACACACACACACACACATACACACACACACACACACACACATACACACACACACACACACACACACACACACACACACACACACTCACACACACATACACACACACACTTTTTTTTTTTTCCGAGACAGGCTTTCTTTGTGTGGCCAGGCTGTTCTGGAACTCACTCTGTAGACCAGGCTGGCCTCCAACTCAGAGATCCACCTGTCTCTACCTCCCAAGTGCTAGAATTAAAGGCATGTGCCACCACTGCCTGGCTTAAGTTTTATAAGATTTTTGTGTTTATGGATTTAGTAGTGTCTCGGTCAGTCATTCTAGTTTACCATGTGTCTTACTAGCCACCGACTTGGTTCATTCGTACGATTATAACGAATTTGAGTGGTCGGAAGGGGACACGGTTTTCCTATTTGTTTCACATGGGTGGCTGGCTGAACTTGATGCAGATGGTTCTACGGTAATTGGTCTGAGAGATCTGTGGCTGGCTGCACACGGCCCACACTGCCCTCCTATGTCTGCCATGTGTTGCATTTCTTCTCCTTTCTTTAATCTTCCTTCCCTTGTGCCTGTCATTCCAGGGCACAAGAAAAGCAGAGAGCCGGGCAGGTAGGGTAGACAGAGGTCAGAGTGAAAGTCTAAGAGATGGGCACTCACAGTTCCACACGACCAAACTTTAAAGGTTAACTATGAGCCACAGGCAATGGAAAACAGCTGAGGGAAGGCAAGGTTCCAGGCCTGCAGCAGTAAGGCAGGGTGGAGTCAGGGACCCAGAGCTCAGGTTGCCTTGAGGTTCAGCTCACACAGAGCAAGCCGGAGTGAAGCCCACTCTGCCGTCAAGGGAAACTAGTGACTCTCACAGAGAAAATAACTTCCCTTTCTTTTCTTATTTTATGCCATGTATAAAAATTCAGTCATCAAAAAGAACCTTCCAGATTTCAGATGAGGCTCAGAGCAGGGCTGTCAGCATCTGAATGTAAATAGCGTGTCACCATGCTGGGCTAGAGAAATGATCTTAGCCTCCAGGACGTTTCTACCATGAGAAGCATATATTTATAATAGGAGGAAACAGAACATGTACAGTGGGCTCTGGGTAGGTAAAAGTGGGCCAGCTCTGCCCGGCTTCAGGGAGGAGCATGCTGGCTGTGCTAGTTGTCAATGAGCTCCACAACCAAAGTCTGCTGGGGTCTTTAGCTTCAGGTCCCAAGTTACATCTCTTCTCCACTGGCCTAAGTAGAGAGGAACACACAATCTAGCAGTACCGAAAACAAGGAATATTCAGGAAGATTTATGCTAACTGTTTGAGTGCATCTTGGTTAATTAATCTGTAAAATGCATCCCAGAATGCTTACATCACTGGGTCATTACGAAGATGAAATAATGCCAGTGTGCCACAGACACTCAATAAATGAAGCTCCAATTTCCCCCCAGGCAGTGCAAGTGTTTTATGACTATTATTTTTTATTTTTATTTTTGCCTCGAGAGTAATCACTCTCCTAAAACACCCAAGGTGTAGAATTGTATTTTTGTCTTCCACCACACTTTCTCTCTGAACATATTAAGTCCTCTCTTATGTGTGGCCTTGTGGGGGGGGGCGGCTGCCCATCTCTATGAAGACACTAGGCTGCAGGGCCCTCTGAGAAAGCATCTGTCTCCATGTTAAAACATCTTTTGAGTCAGAGGAAGACTTGACTTTCTGCTTTCCTCTGCTTCCGACACAGCACGGTTCCCATCAGAGCCCTAGACTACCAACCAGAGGCTTTCCGGAAAAACAGACCCACTTCAACCTTGGAGACTCAGAACTGACAAAGAGTTGCTCCAAGAATCCTTTTGGGCAATCGGTTTTAATGACTTAAAACCGGCCTGGTGTTAACAGTGAGGAAGCCTGGCAAGAAGTGTGGACAGGAGTTCAATTGATCTCCTGGGGCTTCTAAAGTGATGAGGAATCTCTGTGCTGATTGGCTGCTTGTGGGCTTGGCTGATTAGCATGTGGGTGACCCTGGGATGTTGATACCCTTTTGGGAAGTGACTGTTCATCTCTGGTCCAGTTAGTTACCTGGCTCTCCACTTGAAGACATTTACTAAGGATCTCCAATAAGGTAGACACCAGGGTTAGAACTAGGTTAGGCCCTAAGGATGCAGAACTTCCTGTCTACAGGCTGAGAGATGATTGACAAGTGCAATGACCTGTGGCTACTCAGAGCACTGCTAAAGCCATTATTGGACAAGGATGTTGAGTGTGGAGGGAGAGACACTGGCTAAGAAAATGAAGGGAGGGTGATATTTTGGGAAGAGGATGCTGCCTGCAGCAAAAAAAAAAAAAAGACACAGAAGCAAATAATGGAGGGTGAGTTTGGAAGATAAGCTCATGGCTCAGAGGGTGGAACATGAACTGAAAACCTTCCCTCACCAGCAGCAAAGGAGGATGTCAGTGAACTCAGGCAAATCTTTGCTTTCCCTGCGATTCAAGACACTTTGGTCAAATGGCTCAACCAGTTTGAAGCTCTCACCCTTGTCAGTGAAATGTGACAAGGATGCTGACCTCATGGAGCTCCTGTTAAGTCTTGGTGGCATAACGTCAGACAACGGTTCAAACAAAGGGCACTTAGCAACCCTGAGTGCTGGCATTTCTCTGCAGGAGGGCACCTTCTTCCCATCTGTGGCATGAGCCTGGTCTACTGCTACCGCTAGATGGCGAACTATCCACACACAAGAGCTCTTTGACGCACTGGGCTAGCCAGCTGAAGCTTCTGCAGAGCTGGGTGGGGAAAAGTGGTTAATTAGGGGTCCTTGCCAGACTAACTGGATTCCCTTTCCTTGCCCTGACTCTTTTCTTCTGTTTTACTTGATGGGTGCTTCTTCCTTCTCCTCCTTTTTCTCCTTGTCTTCTTCTTCTCCTTCTCCTCCTTCTCCTTCTCCTTCTCCTTCTCCTTCTTCTTCTTCTTCTTCTTCTTCATCATCTTCTTCTAGCTTGTATTTGTTTCTGAAAAAGAGCAAACAGTATGTTAGGTTCTCATTTTACACACATCCACCCTGGGTCCTAGGGTCGGCTTGAGTGCTTAGCTCACATTTAGTATTTATGATTTTAATAAAGACAACCAGGAGGATCTTACCATTTTATTCTTATCTAATTTTTAATTAATAATTAGAGTAGCAGATTTCTTTATAGCATTTTCATAAATGTTTCTTGTTTGAGTTAGTCCTCTGTACCCCCATTTTCATCCCAGTCTCCCTGACCCCACACCCCACATGTACCCTTTCTCCCCCCAGTATTCCACCTTACATTTCTATGTTACTTATGTACTATACCCTCCCTGAATTTTGCCACTTAGCAAATTACACTCTTTGTGTATGTGTGTGTGTGTGTGTGTGTGTGTGTGTGTGTGTGAGGGGGGGGGTGATAAGGGAAGGAGAAAGAGAGAGGGGGAAGGGAGGGAAAGAGGGAAGGAAGGAAGGAGGGGGAGACAGAGAGACAGAGAGAAAGAGAGAAGAGAGAGAAAGGAGAGGGAGGAAGGAAAAGAGAGGAGAGAGAGAGAGAGAGAGAGAGAGAGAGAGAGAGAGAGAGAGAGAGAGAGAGAGCTAGAGAGAACGCTCATGTGTGGAGATCAGAGGACAACCTTGATTCCTTGGCTCTTCTTCCCTATCACAAGGCTCCTAGAGATTTTGCTCATGCAGACTGTTGTGCCCTGTGGCAAGAGCATCTCCTTCACAGCTGTCCTACTTCTTTCAACGTTATCATAAAAACACCCAGTCTCTCTGGGTAACTTACAAAAGAATACTGAAGGAAACATAAAACCAGTCTAAGAATGACTCCCAGCCAGTCCTGGTCTTGTGACTGAGTGGCATTCTGACACAGGCATCAGACCTGAACTGAGTGGTGAGTAGACACACACCTTTCTAGATTATCTGAGGACATCCTCTCTTGGGTACCATTCAAATACTTGTGCATAATTTTCTTAATATATCTATTCTATAATACATCATAAATTTCTTAATACATTTCTCCTCCAAAGAGAGTTTAACTACTTGGGTAAAGTTCCAGAGCTCCTTGCTTTCAGGTTCCAAGCCACAAAGAAATATTTTCTTACCAGAATATGAGACATCCTGGACAAAACCGAGATTGAGGGGGTGGGGGGCTTAAATGTTGGGTTGTTGTCCCATCATCCAGCTATGTAGACTGATGTTTATCAGCATCACTAGCCTGGCAGAGCAGCACAGGCAGCAGCAGCCTGAGCATAGTCTGGAAGACTTGGAGTCAGCCCCAGCTCACTGGTTCACCTGGCATCGCACAGGGCTGGGGGGCCCTTGGGTTCTGCCATGATATAACTAACAAGCAGTTCTGCTGGGGGAAGCTTGCTTGGTTCACTTGTGAAGAACATTCCTTTTCTGGAGCTTAGGTTACTTGACAAAGGTGGGTGGCCACACGGGTGCTAAGTAGCTTAGCCAAAGTGCCTTCTCTCACACTGCCACGGGCGCTTGGCTGGACTAGACAAGCTGGTAGAAAGGCTGAGTTCAGAGAAACCTCTTGTGGTCCCCTACAATGAACAAATGACTATGAAGTCTGGATGGCGAGATGGGCTGCTTGGGCCTGTTCCTGGAAGCAAGTGCTTTCTGTGAAGCATGAAGCATTTGTGCACAAGAGTACTTGTGTGTGTGCACAGAATGTGTGTGTTTGTGCATGTGTGTGTGTGTGTGTGTGAGAGAGAGAGAGAGAGAGAGAGAGAGACCTAGAGAGACTTACAGAGACAGAGGCACAGAGACAGAGAACCTATAGGAAGTTAAATAAGTTTTTTCTTTTTTATCATTTTATTGGATATTCTTTATATTTACATTTCTAATGTTATCTCCTTTTCTCCCCTTTCCCATATCCCTATCTCCTACCTTTGCTTCTATAAAGATGCTCCCACTCCAAACCACCCATTCCCGGCTCATCAACTTGGCGTTCCCCTGCACTGGGGAATCTTCACTGGAACAAAGGCCTCTCCTTCCATTGATGTCAGACAATTCCATCCTCTAGTACATATGCAGCGGGAACCATGAACCTCTCCATGTGTACCCATTGGCTGGTGTTTTAGGCCCTGTGAACTCTGCGGGGGGGGGGGGGTTGGTTGATACTGTTGTTCTTTTTATGGGTTGCAAACTCTTTCAGCTCCTTCAGTCCTTTCTCTAGCTCTGTCTTTGGGATCCTCATGCTCAGTCCAATGGTTAGTTGCAAGCATCCTCTGTATCAGTAAGGCTTAGAGCCTCTGAGCAGACTTTCATGTCAGGCTCCTGCCAGTGAGCACTTCTTGGCATCAGAAATAGTGACTGGGTTTGGTGGCTGCATATTGGATGAATCCCAGAGGTGACGCAGTCTCTGGATGATTTTTTCTTCAGTCCCTGATCCACCATTTGTCCCTGTATTTCCTCCCAGAGAATTTTGTTCTCCTTTCAAATAAGGACTGAGGCATCCACATTCTGGCCTTCCTCTTTTTTTTTTTTTTTTTTTTTTTTTTTTTTGAGCTTCATAAGGTTTCATGGATATTCCAAATTTTTGGGCTCATATACTTTTATCAGTGAGTACATACCATGTGTGTTCTTTTGTGACTGGGTCATAGCACTCAGGATGATATTTTCTATTTCCATCTATTTGCCTATGAATTTCATAAAATCATTGTTTCTAATAGCTTAGTAGTACTCCATTGTGTAAATGTACCACAATTTCTGTATCCATTTCTCTGCTGAAGGACATCTGGGTTCTTTCCAGCTTCTGGCTATTATAAATAAGGTTGCTATGAACATGATGGAGCATGTGTCCTTGTCATATGTCGGAGCATCTTTTGGGTATATGCCTGGGAGATGTATAGCTGGGTCTTCAGGTGGTACTATGTCCAAATTTCTGAGGAACCAGCAGACTGAGTTCCAGAGTAGTTGTACCAGCTTGCAATCCCACCAACAATGGAGGAATGTTCCTCTTTTTCCACATCTTTCTCAGAATCTTCAGTCATCTGAGTTTTTGATCTTAGCCATTCTGACTGGTGTGAGGTGAAATTTTAGGGTTGTTTTGATTTGCATTACCCTGATGACTAAGGAAGTTGAACATTTCTTTAGGTATTTCTTACCCATTCAATATTTCTCAGTTCAGAATTCTTTGTTTACTTCTGTCCCCCATTTTTAATAGGATTATTTGATTTTCTGGAGTCTACCTTCTTGATTTGTTTGTATATTTTGGATATTAGCCCTCTATTGGATGTAGGCTTGGTAAAAATCTTTTCCCAATATGTTGGTTGATGCTTTGTCCTATTGACAGTGTCCTGTGCCTTACAGAAGATTTGCAATTTTATGAGGTCCCATTTGCCAATTCTTGGTCTTAGAGCATAAGCCATTGGTGATCTGTTCAGGAAAATTTCTCCTGTGTCTATGAGTTCTAAGCTCTGCCCCACTTTGTCTTCTATGAGTTTCAGTGTACCTGGTTTCATGTGGAGATCTTTGATCTACTTAGAATTGAGCTTTGTACAAGGAGATAAGAATGGGTTGATTTTCATTCTTCTGCATGCTGACTGCCAGTTGAACCAGCACCATTTGTTGAAGATGCTGTTCTTTTTCCATTGAATATTTATAGCTTCTTTTTTAAAGATCAAGTGACCATAGGTACATGGGTTCATTTTTGGATCCTCAATTCTATTTCATTGATCTACCTGCCTGTCTCTGTGTCAATATTATACAATTTTTATCATGATTTATCTGTAATACAGCTTGAGGTCAGGGATGGTGATTCCCCTAGAAGTTCTTTTATCTTTGAGGAGAATTTTTGCTATCCCGGGTTTTTGTTATTCCAAATGAATTTGCAAATTACTCTTTCTAACTCTATGAAGAAGTAAATTGGATTTTAATGGATATAACATTGAACTTGTAGATTGCTTTCTGGAAGATGACCATTTTTACTATATTAATCCTGCTAATCCATGAGCATTGTGATTCTTTCCATCTTCTGAGATCTTTGACTTCTTTTTTTCAGAGACTTGAAGTTGAAGTTCTTGTCATACAGATCTTTCACTTGTTTGGTTATGGTTACATCGAGGTGACTATTGTGAAGGGTATCATTTCTCTAATGTCTTTCTTAGCCTGTTTAATCCTTTGAGTAGAGGAAGGCTACTGTGTTCTTTGATTTAATTTTATATCCAGCCACTTTGCTGAAGTTGTTTATCAGCTGTAGAAGTTCTCTGGTGAAATTTTTGGGGTCACTTAAGTATACTATCATATCATCTGCAAATAGTGATATTTTTACTTCTTCCTTTCCAATTTGCATTCCTTTAACATCCCTTTGTTGTCTAATTGCTCTAGCTAGGACCTCCAGCACTGTATTGAATAGGAAGTGAGAGAATGGGCAGTCTTGTCTAGTCCCTGATTTTTGTGGGATTGCTTCAAGTTTCTTACCATTTAGTTTGATGTTGACTACTGGTTTGCTGTATATTGTTTTTACTATGTTTAGGTATGGGCCTTGACTTCCTGATCTTTCCAAGACTTTTATCATGAATGGGTGTTGAATTTTGTCAAATGCTTTCTCAGCCTCTAATGAGATGACCGTGTGTGTTTTTTTCCCCTGGAGTCTGTTTATATAGTGAATTATGTAGATGGATTTCTGTATATTGAACTATTCCTGCATCCCTGGCATGAAGCCTACTTGATCATGGTGAATGATCATTTTGATGTGTTCTTGGATTCAGATTGCAAGAACGTTATTGAGAATTTTTGCATCAATGTTCATGAGAAAAATTGGTCTGAAGTTCTCTGTCTTTGGAGGGTCTTTGTGTGGTTTAGGTGTAATGACAATTGTGGCTTCAAAGAATGAATTGGGTAGTGTTCCTTCTGTTTCTACTTTGTGGAATAGTTTGGAGTATTGGTATTAGTATTAGATCTTCTCTGAAGGTCTCATAGAATTCTGCACTAAATTCATCTGGTCCTGGGCTTTTTTTGGTTAGGAGACTTTTGATGACTGCTTCTATTTCTTTAGGTGTTATGGGACTGTTTAGATGGCTTATATGTTCCTGATTTAACCATGGTGTCTGATATTTGTCTAGAAAATGGTCCGTTTCCTCCAGTTGAGTATAGACTTTTGTAGTAGAATCTGATAATCTTTTGAATTTCATAAGTTTCTGTTGTTATATCTCCCTTTTCATTTCTGATTTTGTTAGTTTGAATATGGTCTCTGTGCTCTCTGGTTAATCTGTCAAAGGGTTTATCTACCTTGTTGATGGTCTCAAAGAACCAGCTCCTGGTTTTGTTGATTCTTTGTATAGTTCTGTTTGTTTGTACCTGGTTGATTTCATCTCTGAGTTTGATTACTTGCTGCTGTCTACTCTTCTTGGATATACTTGTTTCTTTTTGTTCTACAGATTTTAGGGGTTCTGTCAAGCTGTTAGTCTATGCTTTCTCCAGTTTCTTTTTGGAGGTGCTCATAGCTGTGAGTTTTCTCATAGCACTGCTTTCATCATATCCCATAAGTTTGGGTATATTGTGACTTCATTTTCATTATATTCTGAAAAGTCTTTAATTTCTTTTTTTTTTTTAAATTTCTTCCTTGACCAAGTTGTCATTGAATAGAGCATTGTTCAGTTTCCATGTGCATGTGGGATTTGTGTTGATTTATTCTTATTAGAGACCAGCCTTAGTCCATGGTAATTTAATGGGATTATTTCAGTTTTTTTGTATCTGTTTAGGCCTACTTTATAATCAGTTCTATGGTCAGTTTTGAAGAAGGTACTGTGAGGTCCTCAGAGGAAGGTATATTATTTTGTTTTAGGATAAAATGTTCTATAGATGTCTGTTAAATATGTTTGGTTCACAACTTCTGTTAGTTTCACTGTGTCTCTGTTTAGTTTCTGTTTCTCTGATCTGTCCATTGATGAAAGTAAGGTATTGAATTCTTTCACTATTATTGTATGTGGTGCAATATATGTTTTGAGCTTTAGTAAAGATTTTTTTTAAATGAAAGTGTTTGCCCTTGCATTTGGAGCATAGATGTTCAGGATTGAGAGTTCATCTTGATAGATTTTTCCTTTGATGAGTATGAAGTGTTCTTCCTTATCTTTTTTGATAACTTTTGGTTGAAAGTCAATTTAATTAAATTTTAGAATGTCTACTTCAGCCTGTTTCCTGGGACCATTTGCTGGAAAATTTTTCCTTCCTAGCCTGTTACTCTAAGTTAGTGCCTGTCTTTGTCACTGAGATGGGTTTCCTGTATGCAGCAAAATGCTGGGTCCTGTTTAAGTATTCAGTCTGATAGTCTATGTCATTTGGGGGAGAGGGGGATTGAGTCCACTGATGTTAAGAGATGTTAAGGAATAGTGATTGTTGTTTGCTGTTATTTTTGTTGTTAAAGGTATAATTATGTTGATGTGGATATCTTCTTTTGGGTTTGTTGCACAAAGGTTACTTTCTTGCTTTTCCTAGGGTATACTTTTTCTCTTTGTGTTGGAGTTTTCCCTTTCTGATTCTTTGTAGAGCTAGATTTTTGGAAAGATGTTGTCTAAATTTGTTTTCTCTATCTATGTTAACTGAAAATTTTGCTGGACTGGCATTTGTGTTCTATTAAGGTCTGTATGACATTTGTCCAAGTTCTAGCTTTCATAGCCTCTGTTGAGATGTCTGGTGTAATTATGATAGGTCTGCCTCTATATGTTACTTGACCTTTTTCCTTTTCTACTTTTAATATTCTTTGTTTTGTTTACTTGGTGTTTGTAATGAGAAGAAATCCTTTTCTGGTCTAATCTATTTGGAGTTCTGTAGGCTTCTTGTATGTTCATGGAGATCTTTTTGTTTAGGTTAAGGAAATTTTCTTCTATAACTTTGCTAAAGATATTTGCTGGTTCTTTAAGTTGGGAATCTTTGCTCTCTTCTATACATATTATCCTTAGGTTTGGTCTTCTCACTGTTTCCTGGATTTTCTGGATGTTTTGAATTAGGAGCCTTTTGCTTTCTGCATTTTCTTTGACTAATGTGTCAATGTTTTCTACGTTCCCTTTGCACCTGAGAGTCTCTCTTCCATCTTTTGTGTTCTGTTGGTGATCCTTGCATCTACTACTCCTGACCTCTTTTTTATGCTTTCTGTCTTCAGTGCTGTGTCTTTTTGTGATCTCTTTATTGTTTCTATTTTTATTTTCAGACTCTGGATGCTTTTGTTCAATTCCTTCATCAGTTTGGTTGTGTATTCCTGTAGCTCTTTAAGAGATTTTTGTGTTTCCTCTTTAAGGCCTTCTACTTGTTTACCTGTGTTTTCCTGTATTTCTTTAAGGGAGTTATTCAAGTTCTTCTTAAAGTCCTTTATCATCATCATGATGTATGATTTTAAATCTAAACCTTTCTTTTCCATTGTATTGGGATATCCACTACTTATTATGGTAGGAGAACTGGGTTCTGATGTTGCCAGGTTGTCTTGGTTTCTGTTGCTTAGGTTTTTGTGCTTTCCTTTTGCCATCTTGTTATTTGTGATGTTAGTTGGTCTTGCTGTCTCTGACTGGTGCATATCTGTCCTGTGGGCCTGTGAGCTTGTAGGCTTAGAGATGAGATTGCTCCTGTGTGATCAGCACTCTGAGGATAGGTTTTGGGTTCCGATGGCAGTGGACTGCTTTATCTCTGGGCACAAACAAAGAATGGAAAGGTCTAGTCTCAGGCAGCACCAGGATTTTTGTGCCCTTTGAGTTTCTGGAAAGACTCTCTTTGGACAGTCAGTGGAGAGAAAGTGGGGTCTTACCCATGGGCTTAGGAGTGAGAGCACCCCTGGGAGATCAGCTCCCTGTAGGCAGGTTTTGTGTCTTGATGGCAGTGGGATGGCCCTAGCTCTGAGTGAGGATCTGAATAGGGAAGTTTAACCCAATTTCTCAACTATAACAGAAGAGTGGAGTGTTGAATAAGAGCATCACAGTATGATAACATTTGTAGGGGGCACTACTATCCCATAGCCAAGATGGAATGGTTCAGAAGAACTTCCTTTACTCTCTATGCAGAGTAGTCCAGACTTAGTGGAGAGGTCACTACAATGGTTCCTATGTGTCAGAGAATGGTACTGTGTTGCAGAATTCACCGGAAATCTGCCTAGGTGCACCAAGGGAAGGGATGTCATGGGACAGCATCCTCCCATACACCTCAATATTAAATATCTCTCTTCATCATTTGTAATTCCCTCACAGAAAAATATCTAATGGACTTGTATCAAAAGGTTGAGATTTAATAAAATTAGTCACTTTTTACTGCTTCATCAGAGGCATTCTTAAATTAAATAGACTTTTTTCTTCCTCTCTTGCACAGGTGAGGCAGCCAGGAACACTGTGGCAAATATCCAGGTCTAGCACAATTGCCTGGATTTGTACTAAGGCAAAAACAGTTTTACCCACCAGCGATTTGCATTGTTAACATAAATATCAGTGCTAAGAGAAAGAAACACCTTAGACCTGTTATTAAGACAGTTTTGATATCACAGTTTGTCCAGGGTCTCATAAACTAGGAAATCAAATCAAAATCCAGACACTGGACTCCTAGCTTCAAACCCTGGGACATTCTTACCAAACCTATTTCAGTTACCACAAAATAGCTTACCTCTTCACTGTCTGAATGCTTAATAAGTTGAGAAATAAACCATTATGTCCAAATGTCATTTTTATTTGTGATGAAAAACAGATTAGGACATGTCACATTAGACCTCCTAGCAATGGGGTCTTGAAATGGCTAAGCTGAATTGGGCACAGAGCACTGTACCCAAGGAGAAGCTGAGGGTTAGGGGAAGCATTGTGGCTGGAGAAGCAGAGCAGAACCAGTATTGCTGCAGCTGACCCCAGGAGGAAGAAGGGCAGAGCTGAACAGGAACACTTAATTCTGTCAAATAAGTGTCTTTACTATAAAAAAAATAGAAGTAAGGGTGGAGAGTGGTCATTCAGCTGATAACATGCTTGCTATACAACTATGACGACATGAGTTCAGTTTGCCAGAATCCATGAGAAAATAAGGCTAGGCACTGCCCTACACACCTGTAGTTGAAGTACTGTGGAGAAGAGACAGAAGGATCTCTGGGAGACAGAAAGAACCTGCTGACTCAGCAAGCTTCAGGTTCTATAAGACACTTCGTCTCAAAATACTAGATGGATGATACATACGTGCAAGCACACACACGCACACACACACACACACACACACACACAGAGAGAGAGAGAGAGAGAGAGAGAGAGAGAGAGAGAGAGAGAGAGAGAGGGAGAGAGAGGGAGGGAGAGGGAGGGAGGGAGGGAGGGAGGGAGAGAGGGAAAGAACAGAGAGAAGGAGGGAGGGAGGGAGAAGGAGAAAGGGGAAGGATGAGGGGGAGGGGAGAGTGGAGAGGGAGGAGAGGAGGGAGGAGAAGAGGGAGAAGGAGAGGGAGAAAGAGAGGGAGAGGGAGAAAGTTCAGCCTTAGAGTAAAATTCTAGAATCTTCGTATTCTTAAGTTCCTTACCTGAGATGCTTTTCCTCCACTTCCTATCTGGATATTTATCCTACTCATCACAAAGGACTCTTTAGCACAGAGGTTCTTAACCTATGGATCAAGATGCCCTTCAGGGTCCAATGATCCTTTCACAGGGATCATATACCAGATATACTGCATATCAGGTACTTACATTATGATTCATAACAGTAGAAAAACCACAGTTTTATGAAGAAGCAGCAAAATAATTTTATGTTTGGGGGGTTCAGCATAACATGAGGAACAGTATTAACTGGTTGCAGCATTAGGAAGGTTGAAAAAGCAGAACTAGAGTAGATATCTAGTCATTTCTTTGTGTGTCTCTTCTCTTTGCAACTTTATATGACTTAACATAACGCCATGCTTGTTTAGTGAGATGAAGCACACTGGATTTCCATAAACACCTCTACCTTTACTAAAAGATGGAGTTGAGGTAAGGCAGGGAAGCAGCTAGGGTTTACCTGGGCTTGCCAAAGCAACATGGAAACTGCACAGTAGCAGGCCCAGCTGGTCAGGATGCTCAGAGATGACAGTTCTGGTAAAGTGTACCTTCGCTGGTCAGGATGCTCAGAGATGACAGTTCTGGTAAAGTGTACCTTCGCTGGTCAGGATGCTCAGAGATGACAGTTCTGGTAAAGTGTACCTGCGCTGGTCAGGATGCCCAGAGATGACAGTTCTGGTAAAGTGTACCTTCGCTGGTCAGGATGCCCAGAGATGACAGTTCTGGTAAAGTGTACCTTTGCTGGTCAGGATGCCCAGAGATGACAGTTCTGGTAAAGTTCTGTGCTGGTTGGGGTCTGTCAACTTGATACAAATCTAGACATGACTAGAAAGAAGGAATCTTGATTGAGGAATTTCCCCACCATATTGGCATATCTATGGGGCTTTTTCTTCTTCTTCAGTCTAACCTCTCACCCAACTGAGCTATTCCAGCGAGGAGATGGGGCTTTTTCTTTAGTAGCTGGTATGTTTGGGACCAGCTCACTGTGAATGGAACCACTGCAAGGGTGGGTCAGAGCTATGTAAGAAAAATAGACGAGCAAGCCAGGAGAAGCAATCCAAGAAGCAAGAGCTCCTCCATGGTTTCTCTTTCAGTTCCTGCCTCCAGATTCCAACCTTGAGCTCCATCCAGCTCTGCTTTCTTCAACAATGCACTATAACTTGTAAACCAAACTAAATAAACCAATTCCTTCTTCTAATTGCTTTGGCCATGCTGTCTATCATAACAAAAGACAGAAAACTAAAACAAGGTCCCCAGTAAAGCCCTTATAATGTATCCCAGGCATTCAATCAGTCTATAAGGGAGGGCTCCTCTTGAGAGTGACTGAAAGTTTATGTCCACTGGCTAAGAAGAGTGGCCTCTGGGCACTTGGAGAAGTACATAAATTGTTAGATGACTAAATAGACATATAGGCTTAGGACTAAGGTCAGACCACAGCAGAATGGACCTTTCTGGTGATTGTATGTTCTTGTTGCCAGGTGTGCACTGCCCCGATCCCCCTGGCCAGTCCTCCACTGGCGTGAAAGAGCAATGAAGACTCTGCAGTGGCCATCAGGTGTCAGTGGTTCTCACTCATCTGCTGCTGCTTGTCATGACATCACCGTCTTCATTTTAACTCAGGATGCTCTCCTACCAGCTCCCGCTGTCCAAGTTTGCAGCTTGTTTTATGTTGACTGGATTTTTGAGTGGCTGTGTCCCCGGGACTCACCCGCTCCTCACTCTTCAGTATGGTCTCCTCCTGGGAAGATTTCCTCTGAGGCATTAATCCCTATCTGGAGTAAGGCTTCCCATGAGGCCCGATCAAAGAGTTTCCCCAACCTGTCCTTTTCTGAAAATGGCACATATGTGCATTTCTTTAACTAACAATTACCGCTTGGCATGTTGCTAGGAGCTTGTGGGGTTTTCAAAAATATTCTTTAAGCTGAAACCAGCAGATAACAGGTAGGGGGCTTAAGCAGGAGAGTATGAAGGTTTGAAATTGAATTTTTTCCCACTTCTTATAAAAAGGTTTTATTTTTAAAGTAAGCAAACACTTAAATGGTGTTTAAAACTAATCTTTAGAAAAAAATCTAAAAATAAATCCAGGTTATTAATCTTCCAGAGTATACTCTCTAATTTCCCATATTTAAGAAGTTTCCTTTCAGAATTGTCTGTTTACTCTAGCTTTGTGCCTGATTCTGATTTACTCATGGAACCTTTTGCTATAGGAGTTTACCCATAAGTCAAATGACCCACAAAGAAACCTGTTTGCTTTAAAAATGGAGTTTTGTAACTAAATCAATTAGTTTAAAAGAGTTGGCTTAGTAAGGGGCACGTCTGCAGGATTCCTGGATGCTTACCGTGTTCTTCTGATGGTGTCCTATGACCAGCATGACTTTCAGTATCTGCCACGTTGGCCTCATCTGTGAGCAACATATCTGAGAGGATGATGACTTAAAAGGGGAAACCATATTTTGGCTCCCGGTCTCAGGACGTTCAGTCTTCAGCCGCTAAGCTCCCTGTGCTTAGGAATATATTGTAGAAGCCAGAGCAAGTAAGAGGGAAATTCTTGCCTCTTCTTGGGCAGAAAAGAAATGGAGAGGGGGTTATCTACTTCTTCCAGCCAGGCTCCCTCTCTTGATTTCCAGGACCTCTCAAAATAGCCCTACATGTTGGGAACCAAGGGTTCAAAACATGGCCCTGTAAGGGAATATTTCATATTCAGCCCTGATACCTGGGAAGGTCCTAACCATAGAAGGCCCTATGCGTCATCTGCTGTCTCCGAACATACCACCCTTCCACAGCCTGACACATTTCTGGGTTTACAGATGAGTTATGGTGTTGGTTTCATTTGAGAGAGACTCTTTCCTGCATATCCAGGGTGGCACCTCAGCCCACCCAAAGCTCCTTCAGTGAGTCAGATAGATCACAAGCCAGTGTCTTAGAACTTACCAGACAGTTTTTCTCTATAAATTCTCTGATATAGGCTCTCATTATAGTTCCCAAGACATGCCAGACTTCTGTAAGACACATCCCAGATGGACACTGTCTACTTTGACCCCTTGGAATAATGAGAAACAGCAAATAATTTCTACACTTGTGTATGATTTCACCCACTCTGTCCTTCAGGCTGCCAGTTTCTCCAGGGCTCTCCAAACATAAGATATGATCCGAAGATGCTCATTTTGATGATGGGCCAACATGTGGGAAGTATGGAGCAGTGAGAGAAAGGGTGTTTGGCTTATGGTACTTGCATATACGTATTAATTTTAGGTTCTTCATCTGCTTTGGTAGACAAATCACAAACATTCCTGTGAATAACCATGTCTGTTATGCAAATTGGTTTCCCTCTGCTGGTCTGCTGAGAATAATCTTTCATAATTACAACAGTTATTTGCTTGGGGGAAATCCGCTTAGTTAGTTACCTTCTCCGTCCCGTGGAGGGCTCCTCTTGCTGCAGCAGCCTCGGTGTCTGGTAGACCTGTGAGTTCTGGCTGGGTGAGCTGTGATCCAAGCTGGCTAAGTCCCAGGACAGGAGAATCTGCTATAAGTTTAGGAAATGAGTAGAGACTAGGCTCCCTTGTGCTCCTCCAGGCTGAGGTGTCTAGGACAGAGTCCTCAAAGGTTTCACAGCTAGTTGGGAAAAGAAGTCACATGGAACAAATGGCAGATAATTAAACTCTCAGATGTACAATTCTGCTTAGAGTTGTTTAGGTGAGTATAGGACACGGATATGACTAGAAGGATTCTTAGCAGTCTTTCTAGAAAACTTGCTCTAGACTTTTGACAGTGGGAAGGATTCTTGCCAAGGCCTCAGTTGGGAAGGCCCTGAAGAGGGAAGCAGGGACACCAAAGCAGGAGGACTGTGTAAGGTAAGAAGGACAGAGAACATGCCATTTTATGTTGGAAATAACATCAAAATCAGAGAGCATTTGAAATACAGGAAGCTGGGAAGAATACAGCAGACCCCTCTGCATCTACAGGTTCTATATATGTGGATCCCGCAGACAGAAGACTAAAAATGCAATAATAACCACTGATAGTAAACATATTTTGATTTTATCTTGCTATCATTTCTAAAGCAAAACAACTATCCATATTATATTGGAGGTTATAAGCCATCTACATATTATTTTAAATACATGGGAGGAACTATTTAGATTATTTGCAAATGTCTAGCTATTTTACATAAGGACTGGAACATCTGTGTGGATCCAGAATCCAGTTCTCATGGATGATGAAGAACTACCATTACTGACCAGTCTCTGCCGGATATTGGTCTGTGGGAAATTAACCATGCTGGAAATATAGGCCAAACAAGAGGTGCCGAGTGAGGGAGAGGCCATGCTTCTTCTGGGACCTTTTTCCTCTCTCCCCTCCTGTCCCCCACTTTGGTTTTATAAACTGAACTCTATAACATTACCAAACAGCTCAGGACACAGCTCATTTTTCATATTTTAGAGATGAAGAAAATGTGACAGATACAAAGCACTGTTTCATCAGTCATTCCATTGGGTCACCAGGGAGCTGACTTCCTGGGGATGTGGCCTATCACTGGTAAGAAATGTCAGGAAGATGGGCAATTATGACAGGGGATTTTTAAAACTTTTTAATACTTTTAAAATACTTTTGTACTGTTCTTACTACCTGGGATGATACATTCTTTACTTGAGGTAACTTCTATTCTGACGTGGAAGAACTTAAATGTTACTGGGTGAGGTTAAGGGCAGCCTCTAGACTGCCTGCTGCAGAGTCCTGTTGAGTCACCTGGCTGCCATCTTGATGGGAAAGGGTCAGTCATCTGAAAGCTCAAGGAACACAAGAAACCTTGTGTTCTGTAAGGAGGTGAGTAACAGTTCAAATATAACTGAAATGCAATGAACTAATCTTTCCCTTAATGGAGGGCAGTATTGGTGGTGGTGGGGGTGTGGGGAAGCTATGAGGAATATTAGGTCAGCTATATAAAAACTGATGTAATACTTTCTCTGTGTGGTAAAATCAAAGTACAGTAGCCATGCAACTTGATTATACCTGGGCAGAAACGTTGTTATGGGAGGGAGACATATGTATTACTCACTCATATGCAAATTGGTTTCCCTCTGCTGGTCTGCTGAGAACCTACTCTAGGCCAAGACTATTCAAACCTGGGGCACCTACTCTAGGCCAAGACTATTCAAACCTGGGGCCTCAAGACCAAATTTTGTTCTCCATGTATGGTGGTTTGAATAAGAATGCTCTCTCCATAGGCTTGTATATTTGAATGCTTAGTTACCAGGCAGTGGAACTCTTTGATAGATTAGAAGGATTAGGAGGTGTGGCCTTGTTGGAAGAAGTGTTTCACTGGAAGTGTGTCATTGGTTTGTGGGTCAGGATTTAGCTCTCAGCTACTGCTCCACCATCATGCATACTGAGATGCTTTCCTTCATGTTGATAATAGACTAAGTCTCCAAAACTGTAAGCAAACCTTCAATAAAGTGCTTTAAAAAATGAATTGCCCTGGTCATTGTCTTAGGTTTTTACTGCCGTGAAGAGACACCGTGACCATGGCTGTAACTATTGGCTCCCTCTCCCAATCCCCTCATGCCCCAGTTCCCAAAATAATGACTCTGGGTCTTAATTATATATAAATAAATGCTTAGCCATAGTCTTGGGCTTGCCCTGGACTGGCTTGTAACTTAATTAACCCATTTATTCTATTTTATGAGTGTCACATGGTTGGTTACCTCTTCTCAGTTTCACTCAACAATCTTCCTCAGAGTTTGGGGTGAATCCTCCTCCTGCACCTAAGAATCCTCTCTGCTGGAAGGCCTACCTCTTATTTCCTACCTAAGCTAATAGGTTAACAACTTTTATTGACAGATTATGCTTCCAACCCATGCACAAGAGATTCTCTCAACACAGAAAGTCTTATGAAGGAAAACATTTCATTGGAGCTGGCTTACAGTTCAGAGGTTTAGTCCATTATCATGAAAGTGGGAAACATGGAAGTGTGCAGGCAGACATGGTACTAGAGAAGGAGCTGAGAGTTCTACATATGTATCCTCAGGTAGCAGGAAGAGAAAATGAGACACACTGGGCCTGGTTTAGAGCATCTGAGACTTCAAAGCTCTCCCTCAGTGACACAATTCCTCCAACAAGGCCACACTTCCTAATAGTGCCACTCCTATAGGAGCCATTTTCTTTCAAACCATCAGAGACATGGTGTCTCTTCCTAGCAATAGAATAGAGAGTGGAGGCATTATTTTCTGTCTAGTCAGGAAGAACCAGATACTCCTGGTATCACTTAGTCTTCCTTTGGAGGGAATGAGTTTAAGGTATTATGCAAACTCAGGGAGGGTTCACAGTCTGCAGTCAGGAAGACTTCTGGGACAGGGTAGGATTTACACGGTGGTCTTGTTGATCTTTGGTCAGATACCCATTCTTTCCTCTGGGTAGGTCCTACATGACCCAATTCAGTCCCACCTCTGTTGGTCATGTGCTTTCATTCATCGTCTTGCATAAACACCGTTTTCTCAAAGAAGCCTTTCTGTCCCTCCTCCCAGATCTAAAGATGACTCCTATTGTTTTTCTTTTCTACTTTTCTTTATAACACAAGCATATTTATGTGTGTTAATTTTAAAGAAATTGTAATTCCCAATTAGCTTATAAATTCCGTAAAGTTGGCTTTTCTCTACTCTGTTTCTGGTAGTATCTGCTGCATAGAAAACATTCAGAAAATACCAGTGGAGTATATGAATAAAGTAACCCAACAAACGGGAATTAATAAGCACTCTGGATCTCAGTGTCTTCATATAAAAACAGGACTCATACATCTATGCCTTAGAGTTTCAATAGTGTGGGAGGCTGACTACCATCTCCCAAAGAAATTCACCAGTCATTATTGGCTTGCGATAGCTCTCCCCTTGTTGATCAGAAGTCCCTGGCTCAGCATGGCCAAGGGGACTCTGTAAGTGTGAATAAGTGAAAGGTCTTGAGGTGAGATGAATCTCCAACATCATCTGGGAGGGTCCTATACAAAGTGCAAGTGCCATCATAGGAGGGACAAGGGCAACCACAGGACAGAGAAAGTAGTGGTAGAAGCAAAGACTTGGAGGTGGTGAACGTGGAAGTAGGATTTGAAAAAAAAAGATAGCAAGTTGGGAGAGTTAAGAAGCATCTCTCTCTGGTGTCTCCAGAAGGCACATCTTTACAGACTCTGGTTTGTCCCTGTTAGACCTGTGAGGCTCCAGAACTACAAGAAAAAAAACAGGTAGACCAAGTTAAGCCTCTAAAGGCAAAGTAATTTGTCAGAGCAGCAATAGGAAGCTAATACATGCAGGGATCCAATCCAATAATGCACAGAATGGTGCTTGGAAGAGGACACAGCCAACAATCATCATTGGCTTATGATAGCTCTCCCCTTGTCGATTCCATTTCTGCACAGGGCTGAGTAGGTTCCAAGTCCTGTAATAGGGAGAAATGCTTGAATAATAGTCCCTTACCCCAAGGAAGAACATTTTTCATGGTTTATCATTTCTAAGTCTTACAGTTCTTAGTTATGTTCTCATGCATATACAACAGTTTACCCACACACTTCCACCTAGCTTGTTACTGCAGAGATAATTTAAAACATATGTATTTGGACTGGTTTTCTCTGCATTTATCTCACTCTGGAAATATCTTATGGAATAGTTCACCTTTGCTGAAATCATCTACTCCAGTTGGGACTCATTTGCTAACCTTCCCCAGCACAATAGAATTTGGCTCTTTCTGTTGTCTGCTCCAGTCCTGGCGATGGTCTTTCTTCTTCTAACACTTGAGAGTTTCAGATTGGGTTTTCTGGGATGTGCCTGCTTTGCTGAGTATCATCTGAATTTCAGGAAGGACCAGGGTCTTCCCAATTCTGGAATTAGTGTTTAAATGACAATAGATAGAAAGAAATAAAATGGTGCTGACAATGTGCTTGCTGTGAATTTGGTGTTGTGGAGATAGCTCAGTTATCTTGCCAGGCAAGCATGAGTACCGAATTCAAACCCCAGCAACCAAGTGACAAGCCAAGGGTTGTCCTATGTTCTTGTAATCCCAGAGCTGGGAAGATAGAGAAAAGTTGGAGCCTTGGAATTTTTTAGTGAGCTAGCCTCACTTAGTCAACAAGCTTTAGGCCAATTAAGTTCCTGTCTCAAAAACTGAGGTAGATAGCTGCTGAGGAAAGATGCCTAAGGCTGTCTTCTGGTTTCTACACTCAGGTGCACTCACATACAAGCATCTACATATCTGTGTCCAAAGAATCAACACACACACACACACACACACACACACTCATACACACATATACACATATACCCTCCTCACACATACATTGTCACACACACACACACACACACACACATACATACACAGTTACATACATACACACATACACACACTCACATTCAGTCACCCACACACTCATACAACTCACACACTCAAATACATATACACACAGACTCACAATACATACACACATAGAAATAATTAGGCTATTTGAGTCTGAATATTATTTCTGGGGGCTTGGGGCTGGAAGGAAGAACCAGTTTTAACTACAACAAAATGGGATCTCTATCCACTGGCTTGTACTGGGACAATGATAACATCCTGATGGTGTTCTTTAATGAACCAACTTTGTGAGTTGAGTAGTCTGCCCTTGAGTTTTAACTGTTACCCTGAACTTCACTTTTTTTTCTCTTGTGAGAACACAGGTGGCTTCTTGGAAACTTAGGAGGATCCTTTCAGCTGTCTGTGGCTAGACTTCCTGTCTGTGGAGTAGAGGTGGTAATGTAAACATGGCAGTGCATCAGGAAGATTATATCCACTAACACACAACTGTTTGCTATGAGTGATCTTTACCTTGCTCAGATCAAAAAGCCATCTGAAGCCCTTGGCACACTTTCTTTAAGGCAACAGCATCTTGGGGATATTGGGCAGGGGAGTCAGGGTCATTTTCTTTGGGAAGCGAAACATGGCATCTTGAACAAGCTCTGTAGGTGACATTAATGCCACGGTCACCAGACTCTTCTCTCATAAACTGCATCTCATCTGTGAAGATGTTGAGCTGGGAGGGTAGGTGTGTCTGGGACAACACTTCTACAGTGTCACCTGTTTAACTCATGTTGACTGTCACAATACTAGTCAGCTGATTACCTCTCGATAGTTTCAGTCTACTTGATTGATTTCTACATTTTGCTCCTCAGTAAGCAATTAGAAGGCTATGTCTAAATTCCATTAGCGCAGGGACAATGACCTTTGATGTATCTCTAAAGACAGTGGTTTTCTATCTTCCTGTTGCTGCCGCCCCTTAGTACAGTTTTTTATGTTGTGTGACCCCCACCCATAAAATTACTTTTTTTTGCTACTTCATAACTGTAATTTTTCTACTGTTATGAATCATAATGTAAGTAGTTTTGGAGCTAGAAGTTTGCCAACAGGGCCTTGACTCACGAATTGAGACCCATGGTCCTATGAGGTGTCTGGGGTTTCCAGTCCCTGATTCTAGCAGTCCCAAACCTAAGCATCTTCAGGGAATAGCAGTCCAGATGCCATACTTCTTATGAAGTCATCTCCTAGTTAGAGCAGACATTCTTCTTATCAAATGAGGTGCTCTATGTCATTTGGTTGTGCAGTCCTATGCATGTATACTAACTCTGTTAGGAGCTCATCAGCCTTCCTCTAGCATCTCACAAGTGTTTTGCCTTCTCCCACTTTTGCCTTGGTGTCAACCTCCATCATCCTGATTGTCTTTCTTATACTAACCTCTTCTGGTCTGTCCTTATTTTTCTGGCCTCTTCCAGAAAACCGAATTCACTTTTATAGCCAAAATAGGTTCTTTAACATCAGCGTCTGGGATCACTTTCTGTAAGCTGGATTTGTCTATGCTGCCCTTAGAACCACCTATGGCAGCTCTCTTCTCTTGGGATCAAGTGCAAGCAAGCCCTCAGCTTTGAACAAGATCCCAAGTGCTCTGCGAGGCCTGCAGATTTATTTCACATATCTCATCTCATTTTGTATTTTGGCTACCTCACCCAGGTCTCTCAAGGTTCTGTGGCTATAACATGTGCCCTTTCCCACTGGACCTTTGCTTATACCTACAATTATTTCCCCCATCCTCAGTCATTGTGTGACTAGCTTTGTCTTCTATTCTGAGTAAAGGAAAATATCCCAAGAAAGTTCCTTCTTGGGTCCCCAAGTCTAGGCTATGTTTCGTGGCTGTGTAGGCACCTCCCACTTTCTTCCCTTCCTTTATTATTTCTCTGTCAGTAATGTAAGCACTCAATTCATGTTTGTCTCCACAAAGACAAAGATCCTTTTGTTTGCTTTATTCATCCTGGATCTTCTCCTTGGCTGGTAAGACCACATGCCAAGTCCTCAGAATGCATCTGGTAAATGGCTGAAAGATGGAGGCAAGATGGGAAGGTGTAGAGCTAATCTTGAGTTGAGACTTTTGAATTCATCCAGGAAACACTTGGATTCATTGAGCCTGGGAATCCGAGGTGGGTCGCTGGTCTCTTGTTAGTGGGCCAGAATAGAAAATTTCATGAAAATAGGTATGGCTTAACTTGGTTGAGAGGATGCTTCTGTTTGATTATGATTTGATCTTCATTAGATCATCATTCTCCAATTTCTCTAAAAAACAATCTCACTAGCTAAATAATTTCATAGACTTGAGTACACAGGTGGCTACACAATTCTGGGTCCCTATGAACCTTGTAGGTAAATGTTTTTCAGCAAACATTCGAAGGTGATGGTTATGATTAGGTAAATGGAACTAGGGGACAGGGAGGTACAGAGGACATGGAATTCCAGCATTAAACTCATATACTCCACACCAAATGCTGGGATTTAACACTATAGCAGAAAAATAGCTATGGCTGGGGTGGGTATTGGGAAAGTAATGGTCACATTCGGGGAACTCTCAAGGGTGCAGCTATAATGTGGAAAGCAAAGAAAGCCTGCTGGTTGAAGGACAGCTATGCCCAGGAACTGCTGAGAATAAGAGGCATGGGAGATTCTGACAAAACTGATGATTGACATGGGCTGGGGTGTCAGCCCCCACTTCTCAGGTGGCTGTCCAAACTTCAGATGGAAGAGATTGTTCAAGACAGTTGGAACTGGAATCTGGCACTGCCTGTGGCTCTTCACACAACTCCATCTTGAACAAGCTCCTGAGAAAAGCAGAGTCATTCAGCTCCTTCTCTTAAAATCGCTGAGCCAACCAAGTCTGTTGAAATCCAGAGAGGGAATTCTGGGGAGGTAGAATTCTTTGCCAGAATCTGAGCCTGGACAAGAGTCTGCTGCCAGGTAAGGCAAAGTTAAATTACAGGAGCAGAAACCAGAAGAACCAGAGCAAGTCACAGAGGAAGACAACACGAGCCAGAGGGAGCCAGAGTTCCAGGGCTATTTACTCCAGACACTAGCCTCCTGCTCTTCATTTCCTTGGATTCTGCTTCCAAGAGCTCTTACTGGCTTATCTAGGCATTAGTTTTTATTTTAAAAATAAACTTTCCTTTACTTTGGCTAGCACAAGTATAGCGTTGTTCTTTAGAGTGAAAAAAAGTGAACACAGGGAACCAGTGTTCCAGCATGCAATAAGGCAAGTGGTTTCTACTTGGATATAAGATGAACCTGGAAGGGCCATGTTTGCTGATGTTAGAGCCAAGAACACATTGTTAGAAGAAATGACCAGATCTATCACATTGGTGTATAGCTAAGATGAAAGCTAGTCTTCTGTTTGTGTATATTGTTGACATCATCCATTGGCCACAGTTGAGAGAGGAAAGTGTTCCTACTTGGACAGCTGACCTAGAATGAATGAGTTGTCATGATGGGTAGAGGCCATCTATGACACTGGCCTCAAGACTGACATTCACAGTGGATCTTGTAGACTTGGGAAGGGTAGTGACACTGAAAAGCTAGAAAGAACTGGTTCAGTTCCCTCTTTCCCTCTACCTCTCTTTTTCCCTCCCACACACTCTCCCTCCCTCCCTCCCTCCCTCCCTCCCTCCTTCCCCCCTTTCTCTTTCTCTCTCATCTCGCTTTTTATGTTCTTCCTCTTCTTCTCTCCCTCTCTTAATGGCGATCTTTACTCCTTTTTAAAAGATTATTGGTAGTGGAAGAGCTCAGGATCTTGTAAAATTGCACATGCTTCTATTTCCTTTTGTATAGAGTCTCAGCTTCAGTTAAATATGGTCAGGTGTTCAAGGGTGCAGATATGGCATTCACCTCTCTGCATGCAGATTGCCAGCTAGTCAGCCAGTGTTTACTGTGCATCCCCTGGGTGCCCGTTTCTATAGCAGGTGTTCTGTGAACTCAGTGAACACTTGTGAAGAAAACAGTTAATTGACTGCTCGATGTGTTGTTCTGTTGGAAGAGTTCTGATGCTTTGGTGGGCATTGCTAGGGCAACCGGACCAAGAGTCTCATCATTAATTAATTCTGCAGCAATTGCACCCAACCCCTGTTAAACAGAAAGGAAATAGGTTGGAATAATTTTCTTCTCAGTGATGAGTTGAAGAGAAATACAGTTGAAAAGGCTTTATCCTGTTTTTAAAGTTACTGGAACAAGACAGGCAGGGCACCATTGTAGGGAGAGTTAGGTTGAAATTGTCTGTCTTGTAACCAAGCAGAGGATCAGCAGCACAACCCTTGAATATTTCCTTTGGAGATAATGAAGGCTCAGCATTAGGGGGTCTCACATGGGTCAACTTCTGTTGCCCAGTTATTATTTAGGTTTATGGAAAGGTAGGCTGTATAATTAGGGCTCCTGAGAAGATCCACTTAGAATGGTTCTTATAGACACATCTGGGGGTTCATGAAGAAAAGTACGCATGTGTATTCTGCCGAAGTAGTTATTTGTGTTGCTGTGTGTATTGCCCTTGAGTACTGTGAGATACTTTGCTATGTATGTAATGAATTGCATTTCTTTGCTTAAGTCAGTTTAAAGATTTTTCTTTCCACACCATTAATGAGTTTCACGTCTCAATCCACACTGCAAGTCTTAAGAAGTTATAAGCTATTTAGCATCCCATTCAGTGCATGATGCTCTTTACCACCACCTAATGGCAAGGTCCTTAAAGTGTGAGGCCCCTAAAAAGGAATGAAATAGGCTGGGAGCCAAACAGTAGTAGCTCTTCAGCTGTTTCTTATGCCAGTTTCCCCAAAGTTTGAAACCAGAGGAATTGTTTTCTTGAAGACACTAGAAGAACATTTATTTATGGCAAGCTCATTCTATTGTAGGTGCAAGGGAAATTTGGAGAAACGAGTTGCTTGTCATTGGTCTTGTCCTGGCTTCACTTCATACAGACTACTCCAATGGTTCTAGATTACAATTCTATGTGCAATCCTGGAGAATTATTTACTCCAGGTTTTCTGACATCACTATGGCTAAAATCAACCAATAACATAGGACCTTGTTAGAATTGAAGCAATCTTTGATGCATATAAGTACTTAAACATCAACAAGGAATATAGTGACAGTGTAGTTTGGAGTTATATCTGCATCTAGATTTGTGTGAAGTAAATAATATTTATTAACTGCCTTGGTTTCAGTCACTTGGTATGCATTACTATCTCCTCCTGTATCAAAAGAATGGACTCCATTTAAAAGATGGGGGAATTGAACTGAAGAAAAATTAAGTACTTTGCTGATCTAAAAAATAACTCTAGGTTGAAAGATATTGAAAATTAGTTTGGTTGGTAAAGTAGGGGCAGAACATTAAAAGGGATTTTTATAGCTATGCCAAGCTTCCAGAGTCATTCTTACATTGAGCCACAAAACTTCTATGATTGGCAGAATGCAAACCAGAATTCTAGCTGCAAGAGAGCCTGCAAGTGTTTCTAGCTGCAAGAAAGGCTGGAAGTGTTGGCCTTTTCAACTCTGCTAGGTAACATAGTTTCAGTCTATCATCAAGGAAAGAGTTTTCTGACAAGCAGAAAATGACTCAAATAAGGCAGCCAAACAAGAGTCACAAGTTTAGCAGAGTTGCTGACAGAGTTAGTGGTGTTTCTGGTGATGGACAAAGTTAGTAATATATTCCCTGAAACTACTTCTTTATATTCTCTTTTATGAGACCACTGAAGTGCAAGGAAATAGTTGCTTTAAAACATTCACAGAGCAAAAATACTGTCAAGTGTTTTTAGTATGTTTACCATATTGCTAAGTACTAGGGAAATAAAGGGGCAAAAGGCATACCCCTTTCCCTTGAGGTGATGGTTTGGGCAGCTTTACAAAATCTGAATAGTGGCAGTGGGTAACTAGCTGTGATGGTTCATATAGGTTGTTAACTTGATAGGGTCTAGAATCACCAAAAAGGTAAACCTCTAGGCACGTCTATCTGGGAAGGGCTCTCTAGATTAGGTTATTCAAAATGAGAAGATCCACCCTGGATGTGGACTGCACCACTTCATGGGCTGAGGTCCTATGTTTAAAAAAGGAGAAAGTGAACTGAATCTAGCACTCATTTCCCTTTGTCTCCTGACTAAAGATCATCTACCCCACACTCCTGCTGCCATACTTTCACTACTATGATGTTTGTAACCTTAAACTGTGAGCCAATATAAAGTATACTTCTTCTGAATTGTTCTTTTCTGGTATTTTAATACAGCCTCAAGAAAAGTAATAATGTAGTCTATAGCACTCTATCAAATGTCCTGATGGCAACTCTGTAAGATCAGGTTTCTGAGGCCACTTCCAAAAAGAGTATGAACAGGATCAGAAGGACATACCCACGTCCGAGTCAGGGCCATCTAGAGGCAAATCCCAGGCCAATTCCTAACCTGAGGAAAGAACAATCTTGATGAGATCTCACAGCTGGTTGTGATGCTAGGAAAAGACACAAGCTTCACTCACTATGGTACCCTGAGCTTCACGTGGGGTCTAAGTGTCTCCATAATCACTGTTCCCTTTGCTGACTTGTGCAGTTGCTCGCTGGCCCTTCTTGCATTTATTGTTCTGAATGCTTTTGTTTGTTCTGAGTTTGTAAAGCTTGTCTGGTTTTGCTCTGATTTTGTGGTCAAACTATGGCCTTCTAGAGCTTACAACACCCAGAGGTACTTTCCAAAAAACAGACCAAAGAGAACAGGGCCTTAGTCAGTTGATCTTAAGGATCTGACTTCTCAAGGTGAAGCTGCTCCCTGGAAAGAATGATATTTGCCCCTCTTTCTGAGGAGAAAACTCAGGATTACAGCTTTCATCTATAGCACTGCTGGGCTATCTCAAGCTGATCACTTTCTGCTAGTGAATTCTTTTCCTTGCAGTGTTGATTAGTTTCTTAATGACAGCAAAGGACTAATAATGGAGAAACCTGCTCAGTGAACATAATCACTGTGACTAGGAGTGTGACAGAGACATTGAGAAGAGTGTCTTTCAGCTATTCATGTCTGATAGGAAAGAGCTAGCATTCTGAAGCAGGTCTCTAGTGGTTAGAAGAAAGAGAAACATAGGGGAGGAGTAAAGAAGAGCAGAAACAGGAGGGTAGAGGGGACAAAGAGAAGAGAGACAGAGAGGAGTAGAAAGATGGGAGGTGGGGAAAGAGGGGGATGGAGGGAAGAAAAAGAGAGAGGAGATAGGGGAGAGAGAGTGAGCGAGGGAGAGAGGGGGAGGGGGAGAGAGTGTGTAGAAAATGAGGGAAGGAGAGAGAAAATGATTAGGGCTGGTTTTAATTTTTCTTTCCTACCCTCCACCACTTATTCAGGTTCTATCATTAGCTTAGTAGCTTTGGAACTGCCCATTAATATGTCCTTGTCTCTACATGTCCTGGATAGTCTGATGTCAACTTGACACAAGCTAGAATCATCAGAGCTGAAGGAGTCTCAACTGAGAAAATGCCTGTATAAGATCAGCCCACAGATAAGCCTGTAGGGCATTTCCTTGTTAGTGATTGATGAGGGAAGGTCCAGACCATTGTGAGTCTTTGCCATCCCTGGCCTGATGGTCCTGAGTTCTATATAAAAGCAGGCTGAGCAAGCCATGAAGGGCAGGCCAATAAAGCAGCACCCCTTCATAACCTCTGCATTGACTCCTGCATCCAGGTTACTGCCCTGTTTGGGTTCTCATCCTGATTTTGATGGTGAACAGTAATATGAAAGTGTGAACCAAATAAACTCTTTCCTTTCTAGTCACATCTGCTATTCACTAGTTTCTTTTGTCCTTACAGCAATAGTAACACTATCTACCACACTACATAAGGGGTTAAACATTATTTCTGTATTAGCATCCAAGGGGCATTTCCACTCAGCTCCTGCAAATGAAATTTCATGCTACCACCAACAACCATCCCCTGTCCGCCTCCAACAACACACACCAGTGCAAACTTCAGAGTCATTTTCTGCTCCCTAGAGATTGCTTTGTCTTAGAAAGACCAAAAAGAAAAACCCATCAGCCGTCAAGGATTTTAATTATTTATTTTTAATTACACAAGCGATCGTTGAACATGCTCCAGCAGTAAAAAATTCACACAATACATATAAAATGAAAATCTCCACAGGTGAAGAATCTTAAATAGCTCTGTTTTTAACCTGGCAATTCCAAGCTCTGCTGTTGCCCAGTTTTGGGAGTAGTAGAGAATTTGGCAGGGGTTATGGAAGGTCACATTTGTATACAGGGAAGGATGGGGAAGTGAAATGGTCATTAAGAACTGAGCAGTAAGGAATGAACTCTTAGAATTAATTTCCTGTTCCTCAGAAAGGAATGAGATAGAGGAGCATGAGCCCCACCCCTGTGGAGACTCACCTCTCTAACCCAGGGGTTCACAACCTGTGAGATTTTACCCCAAACTAAGACCACCAGAAAACAAAGATATTTGTGATTCATAATAGCACAATTATAGCTATGAAGTAGCAACAAAATAATTTTGTGGTTGGGGGTCACCACAATATGAGGAACTATATTAAAGAGTCACAGCATTAGGGAAGTTGAGAACCATGGCTATAACCCAAGCTGCCTCTAGTCTGGGAGCATTGGAGGCAAAGACTCAGCACTCTGGTCATATTTAGTCAATGCAAATGGGAAGGTTTTTGTCAAATTCATCTTTTTTTCCCAATGACATCACAATAGTAAGTTTCCCCCCTATGACTTAATAAACCCGTTTATAAATTTGTTCCAAAGGTAAATGGATGTGGGCCAGGGTTTAGAAGAGGATTTAGGGAATACTGCATGGCAGATAAGACAGAGGATATCGGAAAACAGAGATTAGTCCTTCACCTTGAAGATATCGACACCAATCTTCAGAAAAGTTGGGTCTCCTGACACAAACCACACAAGCAGTAAACACCCTGGAGACACACTGGAAACAGTTTATGCATTGAGATTCTAGATGGCCTCTGTGAGCTACTGAGAGGACCTGGGGATGTAGAAGCAAGTCTCAGTCCATACCACTGCTGTTTACCTCAGGGAATTATTGCCAGAGTAGCTGGTGAAGTGATGGAAGTTAAGTGCCACTCAATGGCCAAGCAACGTTTGAATACAAAACAGTGAACTTTTAGTACTGAGAAAATAAACATTCTTACTTATCTGTGGTTGTGTTTCTTAAAACATGATTATCACTTAACTGGATCAAAATTCTTGGGAATTTAGCCCAGGGAAGATTTGCTCTTGTTTCATTTTGATTTGCATCATCTCTTTGAGTTCTCTAGAAATTTGATGATGGACTCAGATTTATATGAGGTGGGCATTGTTTTTAATTCAGTTACGTGTACTGTGAGGTGTGATGTGGTTATGTTGGAGGATGTCTTTAAGAGAATATATGCGAACATAGTTCTGAGTTGCTTAGGCTTATTATTTGGTTGGGTATGTCTAATCTGCAGTCCAGAGGCTGCATGCATCCCAGACGTAGGCTAGAGTCATCAGAGAGGAAGGAGCCTCAGTTGAGGAAACACCTCTGTGAGATCCATTTATAAGGCATTTTCTTAATTAGTAGTCAGTGGTGGAGGTCACAATCCATTGTGGGTTGGTGTTATCTTTGGGCTGGTGGTCCTGGGTTCTGTAAGAAAGCAGGCTGAACAAGCCAGGGGAAGTAGGCCAGCAAGCAGTACTCTTCCATGGCCTCTGCATCAGCTCCTGCCTCCAGGATCCTGACCTGCTTGAGTTCCTGTCCTGGCTTCCTTTATGAGGACCGTGATGTGGAAACAGAATAAATCCTCAACAACTTGCTTTTCAGTCATGGGTTTATTATTTTTGTTTGTTTTGTTTTGTTTTGTTTTTGTTGTAACAACAGAAACCCTAAGCCATTGGTATAGAACATGTGTTGAGAGTACTATAAATATATTATCCATACATGTTTAAGCTAATTTTATAATCAAATGGTCAATTCTCCAGTTGACTCTGAATTAGTCAGTCAGTCTTTATTTTCTTCTTCTTTGCCCCCTTTTGTCTTTTGGTCTTTTTAAAGAAGGGTTTCTTTGTGTTTCCCTGGCTATCCTGGAACTTGCTCTGTAGACCAGGCTGGCCTCAAATTCAGAAATCTGCCTGACTTTGTCTCCTATACTGTGGTTAAAGCAGTATGGTACCTGATAATTCTGAGTCTTTCTAATGGTTAAAGAGTGGTTGATATAGAGCTGGTAGTTCCTGTGTGGCCTTTCTCTTCTCTTCCTCGGTGTCCCCCCCCCCCCTTTTTAACAGTACTAGTGAGGACTTAGTTCTCTCTTCTCATCTTGCCTGTCTGAGATGTCTGTCAGATCAAAAGACAGAGGCAGTGGGACATCCTTCCCATTGTAGGTAGGCCTACAGGTAGCATTGAATTGATCTGAATGCATCTAATAAACCAGTGGCTACCATGTATGTGTGCCTAGAGAATCGGTCTGTAAACTTTTGGTAGGCAGGTGAGGTGCAAGCAGGGAGGGTACAGACAGGTGAGAGGCTGGCAGGTGGGGTGCACACATATAGGGTGCAGGCAGGTGACATACAGACAGATGAGGTGCAGGAAGGTGAGGTTCAGGCAGGTGAAGCGCAGGCAGGTGAGGTGCAGACAGGTGAGAGGCTGGCAGGTGGGGTGCAGACAGGTGAGAGGCTGGCAGGTGGGGTGCAGACAGGTGAGAGGCTGGCAGGTGGGGTGCAGACAGGTGAGAGGCTGGCAGGTGGGGAGCAAACAGGTGAGAGACAGGCAGGTGGGGTGCAGACAGGTGAGAGGCTGGCAGGTGGGGTGCAGACAGGTGAGAGACAGGCAGGTGGGGTGCAGACAGATGAGAGACAGGCAGGTGGGGTGCAGACAGGTGAGAGGCAATTCAGATGATGTGGAGACAGGCAAGATTTAAGCAGGTGAGGTGGAAGCAGATGAGACAGAGGCTGACAAGATAGACACTGGTGACTTCTTAAAAGCAAAATTATTTCCTTAATTTCAACGAACAAATGGATTTGAAATCTGTTGTTTCAAACTCAATGGCAGAAAGATAAGATCACAGGTGAAATTCCCACCTTAAGAGCTATTTAACCTTGTGTGAAACAAAGCTTTGTTTTTTAGTGATATTCTCTACACTTTATACCCTGTCCCATCTCAGCATAGGGGCCCAAGACAGAGATGAATCAGAGAAATTTACTAATGAACTCACGAAGACAGACACACGTACAGACACAGACACGCACTCATCACACACACACACACACACACACACACACACACACACACACCCTAGATTGTCTTTATATATTTTGTGAGTAGCTGGCAGGGTCTCTTGTAGGGGTGGCTGCATTTTATTGATTTGTAAAAGGCCTTTTATTCTTTTCTTATTGCAAATGTATCAACTACCTCAGGAACTTTGGATGAAAAGGTAAAAATGTTTTGTCAGCACCAGTGAGTTGGGATCCAAATGAGTGATGTTTTTAATCAGAAACACTCACCAGGCCAGTTGAAAAGGAGAAGCAGAAACACAAGAAACAGAAACCCTTGCTCCTCCTCCCCCAACTACCTTTACTATTAACACGTTCTGGGAGCTCGAATGCCTGGGAAAGAAGACAGGACTGGCTCCTAGGCAGAGCTGGGTTTCTGCTGCAGGAATCAGCAGGAACCTTCACTGGCATGCCGTGCCGTGCCATAAAGCTGCTTCCCCTGTTCTTATGTAATACGTCTTTGCAACTTAAACCTTTAATTAACCAGAGATGTCATCAAGAAAAGTTTGCCAAGGAAGAGGATGCCTGGTTTAATTAAAAAGATCTTTAATAGTTATTAAGGAAATCAATTTGGAATTCAGGCCTGGGAGCAGAGAGGGGGAAGGAATCAGTGAGGGGAACCTTCCCATCTCTCTGGTAATGGATTTTACCCTGGGGTCTGCACTGCTTCAGCCCCCCAGGCTGGTGGTCCAGCACTGGAGAGGGATGCTTGTCACTCACTGTCTTTGGATCTGCATGCCGGATGGGAGAGGCAGTTCTGTCTTGATACAGAGGAAGACAACCTTTCTGGAATGCAGTTATCCAGGCAATCAAAAGAAATAGGAAACCATTTATAAATTGAAAATCTCCCACCTTATAAGTATAAACGATTTTCTTTTTCCAAAATAGATGCATTATTTTTCCCCCAAGGATTTGTGCTGAGACTGTACATCTGGCCTCTTTTCCATTACTGTTCCCACTGACCTTTGTCGGATCAAGCCAGAGAAGGGGATTTGCCTCTTTTGTGCACAAGAGAAATATTTTCACTTGTCTCATGAAAATGATGACAAAAGGTGAGCTAGCCAGGGGGTGGGTGAAACAAATTGTCTGTATAGAAAAAACCACAACACTGGATGATATTAATATCATTTTCTGCTGAAACTCAGTTAAGTTCAAATGCTAAGAGCACTTTCCGAATAATCTTTGTCTAATTAATATTTGTACTGCACTTAGTGAGCAAAATGGAAGACAGGTGCAGAGCATGGCTCGAAAAATGACTTTCCTGTTGGGATATAGTTAATTTTCAGTTGGACCAAGGCAACTCTAGCTAGGAGTCATATTGTCACCCAACTGAGAGACACATGAGGAGGGCCCAGGTCTTTAGTGCTCAAGCCTTTGTTCATATTGCCTGCTTTTATTTTCTGAGGTGTGTGTGTGTGTGTGTGTGTGTGTGTGTGTGTGTGTGTGTGCACAGAGGTAGTCTATTTATTTATATTCCTCAGAGCAAACAGCTCAGAGTCTGAGCTTATATTTGTTGTTTTGCTGATTATCTAGAAACTTCTGGGTTTAGTGGCTTCTCTATCTCCACTCCCAGAAATATCTGGGTTCCTTGTTCCTCTTGGCCCATCAAACCTAGGGAAGAATGTTCCTGGGAGCATGGTGTATGGTGAAGAGGGGTGGGATTTCAGCAGGGTAGATATGGTATAGTCCACGCTGGCCGTGAACATACTGTCTTGCGATTAGTCAGTCATGCAGATTTTCTGGGCTACAATTTCTTCAAGTACAAACCAAAGAATGCTGAACTCTTCATTCCCAAGAGAGTCAGTGATTTTTAAGGTTCCTCGTTGGATCCTATGATTGGGTCATCTGACCCATTTCCCCTTTGTGTCTCAAAGGTAAGAGGATGTGTTTGTGTCCACAAGTGTTTGTAAACTCACAAGCAGCAGGCTAGATCCAGGTTGCATACTAGTTTTGTTTACTCCACTTGTTTCCCTCCCCCATTTTTTGGTAAGGAGAGGGGGTATTGAGTTAGGTACCCACAGTTAAGATCCAGGAGACCTCATGATGTTACATCATCATCTAGACATCTGTTTCTATTGATACTCTGAAAAGAACATGACTGCAGTTGATCTGTGATTAGTGTGTCACTGTACCCGACACACGAATGCTCCCCGCACTGCTGGCTTCTTCCTGTTTCTCTGCTGCCTCTCATTTCATCCATCTGTGTTACACTCATGGCTTATGGGCATCTGGGCCCGAGGGAATTGGGAGGGTGACTGCATTCTGAGTTCAGGAACTCCTTGGCCATCTATGAGCTACTACAGAGGTGAATTTGTTGTGTGGATGGGATCTGATGACATGTGCCACACAAAGCCAGCTAGGTTTGTCCAGATTGTCAACAACAGTCTCCGATGTGGCATTTAGGGTGTCTCAAATCCAATATATATCTTTGCTCATGGAGCAAAGATCCAAATTTCAAGCAATCTTTCTTCTAGAAACTTCACTGGAAATCCTCCTGTTAGTCATCAAATTTATTATCTATACCGGAAATGCCCAGACCATGAGAGGCAAAGTTGTTGACAATTCTAGAAAAATGAACAGAAGGAACCCAAGCAAACAGAGGCATGACGTCATTCTTCTCAGACTGTAATGCCTGCTAGTGACTCCATGTAAAATGTTCCTTGGCCTCTGGTGATTGTTTTAAAGTTTCGACTGTCCACCGCTTAGGGCAGGCATGCTTGGCTCCTCTTTGTGGAAGTTTTAGATGGATTGGAGAGACCTATACAATTTAGTTACTTCTGAGACTCAGGTTTCCCCTTCACTTTGACCTTAGGCTCATGCCTTCACACTGAAGCCTACCAAGAAAGATGACTGTGTTTGACTATTTCCCTTTGATCTGTGGGTTCTAGGGCATGACTATTCTTCAGACTGTGTTCCTTTTGACAGTCCTCATTAGCTAATCTGGGTTAAAGATTTTTCCCGTTTTTTTTTTTTTTCCTTTATTAAGCTGAGTCACTCCTCCACACTAGTTAGAACAGTGCATTTTCTATGCAAAAGATGGAGGAGGGGCTGCCACCACTGACATCAAACCAGTTTCTACAACTAGCTAAGACCTATCATTGTAGCAGTAGTGAATTTCACACTTGGCATTTGGATAAGGAACAAAGAAAGTTTGGGGGCATTTCAAAATAATGAAAAAGCGGGCTTTTGAAATGCAAAAATCTAAACCTCTTTCAAGGAAGCAAATTACACGGTAGTGCATAGGAAAAAAAAAAAAAAAAGATGAAGGGAAGGGCTGAGGGATCGTGAGCACAACGTAAAAATGTTTAATAGATAAAGATCTAGAGAGGTGACCATTAGACGCCTCACCCTTAGATAGAGCCACACAGGTACTCATCAAAGAGAAGAGGAAAAGCGACCTGGCTGTAGTCCTCTGACAAAGATGTACCGGTGTGGCAGAAAGGGTGGGCACGGACTTCTTGGTAGCTCATTCTCTTGTGCCACTCAGCCCGGATGCTTCTATTGCTCTCTGCAGAAAGAGCTCTGGTATGCTTCTATTGCTCTCTGCAGAAAGAGCTCTGGTAGGAGACCCAGGCCATATGATCTTGATAGGCTTTAAGGTAGCAAGAAGAAACCAGAGCGAAGAGGCAGAGGGGGCTGGTGTATTATTTACAGCTAAGACTTGAATAGGGCCCACTGCAGGGGCTGGCTCCCAGACTGTGCCTGTGGGGCTGTGGAATTAAGACAGACATCTCTGAATTCTTCCTATCACTTTTTCTTTTTTCCTTTCTTCTTTGCTGCTGGGGAACCCTGCCAGGGCTGGAGCAGCATGCAAGCCTCTCATCTTACTGTGTTACCATCTGCCAGGCCCTGCTCACCCCCCACCCCAGCCTAGAAGAGGTGAAAGCCTCCACAGAAAGGCCTAGCCTCAGTAGGTCAAAATTTGTGAGGTGACCTCAGGGGCACACCTCACAGGTGGTGGCAGGTTAGGTAGGTATGCACATGGCAAGATACACATACAGACACTCCTGCGAGAACACACATTCACACACACCCTGAACTCACCGTGGGTAGGGAGGATGGATTTGAGGAACCTGATCCAAAGGGAACAAAGGCTGCTGCCTCTGCAGTGAGCCCAAGGAGAGTGACAGGCAGACAGCAAAAGGAAACGCAAGCAAAGTGTGAAAACCCATGGCAAACGCTGCCAGAGAGCATATGCATCGGACTTCACAGCTTCCTCCTGTTTCCAGCTTACGTTTGCTCCATATGCTGCTTTACACAGCTTTCTGGGGCCATAATGGGTTTTATTCCATAGTTTTATACTAACACGGATGACTCACATCTGCTCCAGTACCCAATTTGCTCTCTAATGTCTTCGCCTGTGAGGAGAGAACAGCTTATATGGAACTTCACAATGGCAGCACTGGCACAGAGAGTCCAAATCTGGGGACAAAGGGAGGCTAGACCCTCAAATGCCTGAGCCGAGGTTCTCTGTGAGAATGTCACACGACGCAGGGGCAAACTGGAGCCCAGAGATATAAACTGGCTGAAGGTGGGAAGGCATGAACAAGAGGTAGGCTCTATTTTGGCTGCATGAGACTCCTAATTCAAAGCAGAATTCTTTTAAAATTTTTATTTTCTGCCAAAATTGCTCAGAGACTTTTCTCCCTATATTGGTTGTAATGAGAAAGAAGTAGTTTGGGTTGTCGCCAATGATACAGCTAATCCACCCCGTGGGGGTCACCAGAGCTCTTGCTAGTTAGGCTGATGTGTATGTATGTGTGTGTATTTTGTGTGAGTGTATGTGCACATGTATGTGGATAACCATAGGATAACCTTAGATGCTTTTCTTAGGTATCATCCATCTTGTGTTCTTGAGACACAGTCTCTCACTGAACTGAAACTTGCCAAGCAGACTAGGATATCCCGTGAACTCACAAAGGACGACCTAGCTGTCTCTACCTCTTCAGCTGTGGGTTTACAAGAATACATTTTTTAAGTGAGTTCTGGGAATGGGACTCAGAGCCTTGTGCTTACAAAGCAACCACTGTACATACAGACTGAGCCACTGCCACACCCCGAACTCGGTTATTAAAGACATTAAAATATCTATGCAAGCTTGGGGAACTCTAAATATACTGGATCTCAAGGGAGACCTACAGTGTGGGAACCTGCCTGGAGTCTGATCTGGTTTCCAAAACTTTGAAGACTCACCCATGATGCCTTCCCATTGTAAAGGCACATCCTGGCCCTGCAGCCAAGATCAACATGTCAGCTGGGTCAGTTAATGGCACTTAACAAAACTGCAGTCTTTAGAAATCTTTCAAGGCCCAGGGACTCTTCCCCAGGTGAGAGAAAAACAAAATCCAAAGTCAAGAATTTTAGAAAAAAAAACCCCAAAACTTCGTTCTCCCCAGTGTTAAGTACTCCCCAGTGTTACGGACTCCTGTGCAGCTGTCTCACCCCAGGGCCTTGGTTTCCCCCATACGCCAAACAGCCTGAGTGAAGCTGAGGCTGCACCATCTCAGGAGCTCGGCGGTGGTGTTGTGTAACTGTTTGCCATCTGTTACTCAGAAGCAGCCCCACAAAGCGCTGAGCAATGGACTCCGCTGCTGCAGCGCCTGCCTAGAGCTCTCGGCGTCTCCACAGCTGGCCTGGGAGGTTCTCTGCAGAGCTCACACAGAATACTTTGCAGGCTCAGGAATAGGACTCTAGGGTAAGGCTCTCGGAAGAGCTCCAGGGAGTTCAGAACACTGCAGGAGTGGGTATTCTTACCACTCGCCATTGTTCCCTGGAAAATTATCTACCCAGACCTTTGCTGGCCTGAACAACGCCTAGAGAGAGTAGACCCAACATTCCAGAGGCCACGGGTCTGAAAGAGACAAGTGCTGGACGTCCGTAGGGTCTGTGTGGTGCTCAGTTGCATCCTGAAGTGAGCTGGCAAGCCCTTTCTGGATGATTGAGTTCCAGCTCCAAATTTCTTACCTACATCCGGGCTCCAGGACTCTCCAGGGCCTTTGCCTTATGGCTGAATGACAAGGTATCAAACACTGGAGGTTTTGTGTGGGCGCCTTTGTTTCTGAGCACGTGTTTTGAAGGCTCCTTGGCACTGGGGAAGGAATTTTGGAGACTGACACCCTTTGTCATCTGCAGTCTTGTGGTGCTGCCCCTACCCTAAGCTCTAGCTCTATGAATGAAGAAGGCAGGGGGCATGCCTCTGAGCTACTTTGTTCTCACCTAAAGAAACTTGGAGGTAGCGTTCCTCAAACCAAAAGGACCAGGTTCCAGTGCCCATCACTCCGAAGATTTTGCAAAAACTTTCACCTTTCCTCTGTGAACTCTGAGGTAATCCAGCGTTCACATTTTAAGATGAGGAATTGCCTTAAGATTTAGGGAAGGGAAAGCTGTGATTTGGACTGTTGATGTGCATAGGCTGAGTTAGGAACCACACCTCCCTATTGCAGAGGAGGTTAGAATTTCATCCATCCCACCTGAGGCCTTTGTGGAAGCTGGAGCCAGATTTGCCACTAAATGCAAGTGACTTTAGTCTGTAACTGGAAGATGTATTGCTTAAAAGCAACTGGGAGAGGAATTTTAGAAGATACTTCAGTGAGTGGTCACACTCCCAGGACCACTTTTCCCACAGTTGTGCTGACTTTAGACCCTTCTTTCTGGCAAGCCCGATATTTTACAAGGAGAGAATCCTCGGGGATTTAATTGTGCCTTAATTTTTAAAAAGAACATCTTCCAAGTTAAATTTAGACTAGCTCAGTTTCCCATTAAGAGTAAGTTACCATTTACCTGCTCAAAGGCAAAGAAATACCCCTGGGGAGATGGCTGAACTCGACTTTCGCCCTGAAATGGTCAAGCAAGGAAGCATGAATTTGAGACAGCATCTGGGTCAACCCCACTATCCCTGTGATGGCCCTAGGCTAGCGGACCCTAATGTGAGCAGCGCCCCATAGCAAACAGAAACTCCTCCCAGGCTCACCTGGCGCGGGTTGGTCCTTAAGTATCTGCTTGCTGTTGAAGGCAGCATCCTCGTAACTCATCCCCGCCCAACTCCTCCCAGCACAACCCTAGCCCGGGATGGTCCCAGAGCTGCATCCAAGGTCCCTCAACCTCACGGTGCTCCTCGGTCTGCGGGAGGCGGTAGCGCCACCCGCTTAGAGCCGGGTTCACTCCCGCCCTGCTCTCCCTCGGAGTCAGTCTGTCTGTCGGGCCCGCCCTCCCTCCGCGCTCCCTCCTCCTCGTGCTCCTCCGGGGGTGCCGGGCACAGCCTCGTTTTCCACCTTCCCGGCTGCTCGAGTCAGTTTTCCTCGCGGCGGCAGCGGGCAAAGGCAGCCGCGGCATCTCAGCGGCCGCCGCGGCTCTCTGGTTGGAGCGGGCGCGGGGCTAAGCTGCCCCTCGTCCCTTCTCGGCTGCGTCTCTAGTCTCCCGCACCCCTCGCCGCTCCGTCCCTGGCTGTGGCTTCTCTCCGAAGCCGGCGGGGCAGGATCCCGCCATTCTACATCGGGATCCCAGGAGCAGCGTTTCCCATAGAGCGAGGCACTCGGCGACTCGTGCCCCACCACCCCTGACCGCCGGGGGGTGCCCCAGGGACGCATCGCCACCAAGAGAAGCAGGCAGAGAGGACCATGCGGCGGCTTACTCGCCGCTTGGCGCTGCCCATCTTTGGGGTGCTCTGGATCACTGTGCTGCTGTTCTTCTGGGTCACCAAGAAGAAGTTAGAGGTGCCGCTGGGACCCGAAGTGCAGACCCCCAAGGTATGTCGTTTCGTGGCGCGCTAGGCGCCGGGCACTGACCAATGAAAGGGTGCTTGGTCCACGCACTGGGGTTGAGGGTTCCAAGGCAGGGGCGTCTGGGTGCTGCGAGCGGGTAACAGGCGCGGGAAGCAGCCATTGGGGGGTATTTGAGGAATTTAAGAAGCTTGGGGCGGTTCCATATTCTTGGCGTGTGTAAGTGGCAGTGGGCGTGGGTGGTGGGCGCGCTCTCACAGGCAGAGCAGGGCTCCCAACTTAACTAGCAGTCCGGTGGCCAAGGGGGCGCTGCGGACTAACCACTCTGGGACTGGCGGCCGGTGGATGCCGCTGGAAGGGTCACTGGAGGTGGCTGGGTGAGCGATGCTGGCAACCATGAGAAGTCTGGTGGATGTGCAGACCCCCTTCCCTTTGCTGCCAGGCCCCCGAGGAGGAGGCTGCTGACTGGGGTGCTGTGCGCACGGGAGCAACACTAGCGAGCCCCCCCCCCCCCCCCCCCCCCGCCCAGACATCCCTGCCCACCTGGCCTGGCCTGGTGCCCCTGGGCTCGGTAAACTGTTCCCCAGCCCATTCACTGCCTTGGAAGTTGAATGCACTCAGAACACCACCGAAGAGCCCATAAAAACAGAAACGTTGTTTCTACCGGCAGGGAGTTGAGGAAATTGGAATCCAAGTGGTTTTTCCAACTCTTGTTTAGCCAGTGCAGCCTAGAGGAGTGGAAGGTTCCCCCTACTGGCTCTCTCTTGAGATTCAGAGTCCCAGTCTTTTTTTCACAGCCTTGAACAGGGGAAACAGAGCGAGGTCTCTGGGGATTTGATGACAACTAAACAATCTTTATGAACCCAGGGCAGTCTCTAAGAGTGGGAGAAGGCCTTAAAGGAGCCTTGGGAAAGAAGAAGACTGATGGACATCACTGTGTTGAACGGGAGTGACTCACGGAAAAGTAGAGTAGGGAGGGCCTACTCTGTGCTGAGTACCTAGTGGGTGCTTTCTTCATAAGTAGTTATTGAATATTGTTCTTATTTTATAGATAGGTTAACAGGTAGAGAGTCTTTAATTAACTCACTTTAGACCATTCTGGATTTGAACTCAGACCTCCACAGAATTTTCCCACTTGGATCCCATAGTCTTCTCTTTAACCAAAGTACACTGGCTCTGTGTTTTGGAATCTTGTTAATGTTAGTTGATCAAAATAAGCATTTAGTTAGCACCCATGGAGCCAGGCTGTATGCTACATGTCATGAGATGCAGAGATCCAGGATTTGCTCCTAGGTGGTAGGTGGCTTTACTCATTAGTGGTCCAGGATGTGCAGGATTGACAGTAAGTGGGTCACTGCAGTGGGAGTCACAGGAGCCTGGGGATTCCTGGAGGAGGATGCAATATGTGAGCTGAGAATGATGGAGCTGTGGCCAGGAGGCAGAGCGCATCCCAAACAGAGAATAAGTTAAGTTGGAAGGAACAATACAGCATAAAGCCTGGGGAGGTCAGAGAAATGAGACAGGGCAGTGTGTGTGGGTCTAGTCTGGAAGGACCACGAATGTTGGAGGTGGTTAAACAGGGTCGTGATGCAGCCGATTGGTGTGTGCATCAGGCAGCCTTTGTAGTCCAGGATCAATTTTCTCAACGACGCAGACCCTGGCCATGAATCTGTAGGTTTTTCTTCCTTTTCCCTAGGTGGTTCTGCTCCGTGTGATGCAGGTAATGATGCCTGCAGGGACATGAACTTTCTGTTTTGTGCTGAATCTCATTACCTTAAGCTGACTTAGTCTTGCCCCAGGGACTGGGGCAAGAGCTCTTTTGCCTTTGGGGCAGACTTTGTCTTTATTCCTCTACAGATTCTTATCTTGGTCTGTGTTCAACACATAGTGACAACAGACAGCCAGGTACCAGGCAAGGTACCAGGCTTGGTGCTACTCTGAGGAGTCTGTCCTGTCCAGTTGGAGTGTATGAGGTAAACTCTGGGGATGCTGGTGTAGAGAAGCAGATGATAGTCCCATATCAGGAGTATGTCCAAAAGCCTGTCTTTGTCTGAACATTTCATCCACCCCTTATTTTGTATAGTTCTCAAAAGCATTAATTATTTTATAGGTCTTGAAATCTTGACACATTTAGGTGTAACCTTCCCCTCTTTTTGGTTACCGTTTTTCTAGATCCCATTTTCACTTGTGCATGTCTACATATATGCCTTGTGTAAATCTTTTTATGTATGTATGAATGAACATTCCTCTGGATCTTAGTGTGTATGTCTTAGTTATGGTTACTATAGTTGTGCTAAAACATCATGACCAAAAATAAGTTGGGGAGGGGAGGGTTTATTTGGCTTACACTTTCATATCAATGTTTATCACCAAAGGATCAGGACAGGAACTCAAACTGGGTAGAAACTTGGAGGCTGAAGCTGATACAGAGGCCATGGAGGAGTGCTACGTACTGGCTTGCTCTCCATAGCTTGCTTAGCTTGCTTCCCTACAGAATCCAGGACCATCAGCCCAGGGATAGCATGGCCCACAATAGACTGGACCCCATTGTCTTAGTTTTGGTTTTACTGATATAAGCAGACACAATGACAACATTTAATCAGGGATGACTTACAGGTTAAGAGGTTCAGTCCATTATCATCAAGGTGGGAGCATGGTAATGTCCAGGTAGACATGGTGCAAGAGGAGCTGACAGTTCTACATTTTCATCTGAAGGCCACTAGGAGAAGACTGACCTCCAGGCACTTAGGACATGGGTCTTAAAGACCATGCCCACAGTAATACACTTTCTCCAACAAGGTCACACCTACTACAATAAGGCCACACCTTCAAATAGGGCCCCTCCTGAGCCAGGCATATTGAAACCACTGCATCCATTAACCACTAATTAAGAAAATGCCCTATAGGCTTGTCTATAGCTCATATACCAAGTTTATGGAGGCAACCTCTCATTTTAGATTTCTACCTCTCTAATGACTTTAATTTATGGCAAGTTGACATAAAACGACCCTTCACAGTGTGTATCTCAGGAAAGATGAAACCAGAACCATTTTATTTGTTTATTTATTTATCTATTTATTTGTATGAACACAAACTTTCTGTGACATGTCTAAAGGAACACAGTATTCTCCTCCCCCCAACTGGACTTCTTGTTACAATCATCTGGAGTGCTTGGTTGGCACATATTTCTTGGGGTTTATTACAGAAGTTATAATTCTGTGGAATTGGGAGAAGGTCCTAGAATTACTACTTCTGCCATGGAGACCAGGCTAGCTGGGGCAGAAGCTTTGGGACCTTCTTTCTCTGCTTCTCATCTTGAGCTAGGAGCCCTGGGTTTTCAGACATGGCTGTCTGTCCTGTCCTTTTGTGTATGGGGTTTAGGAACTTGAACTAAAGCACTCACAGTTTCATGACAACTGCTTTGCACATTGAACTGTGATTTCAGCCTGAGGTTGTTTTCTTGACAGTAAGAATACAGTTGGCACATTTGCCTACTATAGGGAAAACCAAGGTTTGACTGAGTTAGTGCACTAGGCATTTGTAGGAAACAAGTATGCAACAGTGGGGAAGCCTCTGCTTGGGTATGCAGACACTTTCCTCTTGTTGGGAAGTTTTTGTTGTGGTTGTTTTGTTTTAGATCTGTTTTCCAGTGTAGGGACGAAATGATGTATTTTCTACTGATTATTGTGGTCCATACCACCATAGCGAAAGACAAGTTAACAAGAGAAAAACAAAACAAATCCAGTTGACTGTAGTTTTGAAGATCCAAAGACCAGCCTGGACTGGTGGAGGATGGATTGCTGCAGAGGACACACCCATGGGGAAAACAGTACAGCCCAGTGGCAGGACAGAGAGCAGGCAGCAGCAAGGCCTGTCTGCTCAGATCAGTGCTCCTTAACCTTCCCACACTGGGTCCCTTTCATACAGTTCCTCCTGCTGTGGTGAATCTGAACCATAACATTATTTTCATTGCTACTTCATATCTGTAATTTTGCTACTGTTATGAATCATAATGTAAATATCTGCTAATGTAGGATATCTGGTATGTGAGCCCTGTGAACGGGTCATTTGATCCTTGAGGCCCACAGGTTGAAAACTCTACATTTAGGTTATTTTAACCTCTTGGAGCACCAATTTTTTACTCCTGGTGTGAACAGGACCCTTTATGGAACGAAGGGCTTAGATCTCCTATGAAATAAGGTAGTTCAGAGAATTTTTTTATGGCCATCTGTGACACACAGAGTGTGTTAGATTCATCTCTTAAAGCTGTATGGCTTTCTTTGGTATTTTGTGGCTTGCCCTAGGGAAGAGAGATTTCAGGTTCTTTGCCTTGCCTTGGCAGAGAATGGGGATCAGGAAACAGGAGGAAATGCTCATCAAGAGACTTTGCTTCTGAGACCCTCAGTTTGGTTTTGTTTGTCTTTTAAAGATTTATTCATTTGTTTTATGTATGTGAACTCATTGTCCCTGTCTTCAGACACCAGAAGAGGGCATCAGATCCCATTACAAAAGGTTATGAGCCACCATGTGGTTGGTGAGAATTGAACTCAGGACCTCTGGAAGAGCAGTCGGTGCTCTTAACCTCTGAGCCATCTCTCCAGTCCCTGGTATTTTCTTTAAGCCCCAATACCAGCATGGTGGTGAGGGCCAGCTTATTTCTAAAGCAAGAACAGTGGACTTCCTCCCTGTGCACCTCCAGAGAAAATGAGAATGCTGCAGCTCTGGGTCAGGGCTCCTGCACTGGGGACTGCACAGCTATTAGACTCTGTCTGGTCATAGGCTCTCAGGTCCTTATTCCTCTTTTCTCAGTGTGCAATGGAATGTCCCCATTCTCCTAGTCCTCATAGCCATCCTTAGATAACCTTTTGCTCTGTGTGTCACCATCTAAGTGACGTGGATGAGGACAAGATTTGCTGCAGTCATGGTTAAATAAAGTAATTATCTTTTTTTCTTAGTTTCATGAGGGGATGTTTCTAGGGTCTGGGTTGATAACCAGTAAAGTGCTGGCTTACTGGATGCTCAAACATGAGGACCTGAATTCTGTGCCCAGCACTCCCCCCCCCAAAGCCACAGACCTAGTGAGTTGCTAGGAAGCTGCTGGGGGCAGAGAGGAGATGGGGATTGATTGTGATGAGAGAAATGTGACTGCCTGGCAGCACCACCCGGGGTGCTCTTGTGATCTCAGCTCTACTGAGGTAGGGACAGGACTCCTCGCCAAATCAGCAAGTTCTAGGCTAAGTGAAAGATCTTGTCCTAAAGAACAAGGTTGGGCTTGGAGAGATGGCTCTCATGGTAAAGTGCCTGCTGTACAAGCATGCGGCTCTGAATTTAACTCGTTTGCCTTTCCAAAAGGAAAAGAAGAGGCAGTTGTGACTCATGTCTCTGTCAATCCTAGATGTGAGGATGGAGACACAGGCAGATCCCCGGAGCTCTCTGGCTGGGCAGTCTAGCCAAAGTGCTGAGCTCAGGCTTCAGCAATGGAGCCCATCTCAAAAACGAAGGTGGAAAATGACTGAGGAAGATACCTGGTGGAAACTTTTGACCTCTACAAGCATTTACATGTTCAGGTGCACACACCCACATAAACATGTACACACACACACACACACACACACACTCACACACCCATCTTATAAAAACAAATGAAATACCAGAAAAGATGGTAGGTACAGCTTCTTAGAAGTGACAGCTGAGGTTAATCTCGGGCTCTACCCTCAAGCACACATGCATGCACATGAATGCTCATGCACACATAAGAAAGGCTCGCTCTATTAACAGATCAAGTAAAGATTTCTTTATAGTTGGCTTCTTCATGTTGATTTGATTTTAATACTGGCTCTCTAGCCCCAAATTATTCACCACGTCTCTAATTTCTAACTGAAAACCATGTGACAGGTTTGATGTTCTATTCAAACCGTATTTTACTGGTAAATAGCGTATCACATGAAAAGACCCGACGAAGGCATGTTCGTTTCTCTTCTCTCTTGTCATTTGGAAAATCATATAACTAACAGATTAATTTTAAAAAGGAGCAAAAATTTGTGTGTGTGTGTGTCTTATTTTCAAGAAGCTAAATTTAGTCCAAAAGCTTAGTAAAAGCAAGAGTTTCAGGCCAGAGTGTAATTTTTGAGGAAAGTATTAGGAATGTGAAGGCTTTAAATGAAGTGCCTCCGGCCTATGTAAATGTCTTGGAATGTACTAGAAATACAGCAAATGCTATTAGAACATAGCTTGTCTTTTTAATTGTATCATATACAACCACACCTTAACTATACAGCACGATTGTTTTATTTCCCATTTAGTAGTTAATTTCTCCAATTAAGAAAAGTTATGAATTTTCCAAAAGGGCCCTATCAATCTAGTGACACTTGATGTGTGCACTTTGGATTCTGTCCAGGAGATTTTGGCCCTGTCATCTCCCGAGCCAGTCTATTACCACATGCATGCCTGACCTTTCATTTGCTGTGCAGGTGCACACGCAAGGTGTGGACTAGCTTCCCTTCCGAGACTATCCTTGAAGCAGGGTATTAAGGTCTTTTAAACAGGTAGCCCAGAGCACTACTGCTCCTGTAGCAAGTAGGAATCGGAATCATAGGAAAGATCTTTGCTTTACGTTCTAGAATAAGCCTTTACATCTTTAAAAATGTATTTTTACGTATTTTAAAAGTTTAGCCCCTGAACTATCATTTCATGACCTCCATGAGAAATTCGCCCTGGCTTGTTTTTGGCTCACTTGGAATTGATCCACAACACAGAGATGTTTGCAAAACCCAATTGTCTGGTCCTCAGAACCAAGGGTCTGTCCACACTCTGACTCCCTTGGGCTTTTCTGGCTGTCTTTATCCCAGGCAGGAAGCCCTGCCTCAGGGACCCAGGTAGCTGTGCACCAGGGACATCTCTGACTTGGCTGGGGGGAGGGGCATGGTGCTCCATACTCTTTGTTTCCAGGTTGCAGTTGTCAAAACAAAGATCCGCAGTCTCCCTCTCTTCCCTGAAAGCACAGAATGATACCTGCTCAGGTCAGGAAGCTCTCGGGGGCAGGCTGGAAAGGAAGTAAGTCCCTTTCTGTGTGTCCATAAGGTGGCCTTCTTCAGGGCTGCCCAACCAAAACACTCATTTGCTCACTTCTACTCCTCAGAGGTCATTTGTAACCCAAGCAGGGACAGAATAAGCCCACTCTCTGCAGATGCCTAAACCCCAGGATTTCTACATCTCCTACTTCCTTTGCTACACCCTGCCATCCTAAATTTCCAAGAACCTTCCCCTTCGCCAGCCTCCCAGGACCAGGTTCTGCGAGACCTGCTTTGTGCCTTTGTTGAATTTCTAATGTTTGCGGTATTGACACTCATCCAAAGTGTCACAAAGCCTCTGTTGCCTTTTTGGAAAGTAATCTGAATTAGAAGGCAGGGACAGTTTCTCAGCTCTGCTCTCAGTGAGATAACATGAACCCTGCCATGGCTTCTGCACACCTACTCCAGAGACCCAGAATGATAGCCTGGCCATCTGTTTTGGGGACATGAGCTCGATGTGCCTTGCACCCTCTGCCTCTGGCAGCTGGCTCTTTTCATGGCCTGAGCTATCCTGAGCTAGTTGGTGAGTTCCCTTGTCTGTGGCCCCCAGGTACTCATGAGAGCCAGGTGATAAATTCTAGTCTTCATTAGAGCCCCACTGTGTCAAAATCAGGTGTGGCTTTACACATAGCAGCCGGATTGTCTTTGTCTGCCTTTGGCAGTGCCAGGACTAACTAAGTGCCTTTTCTCCTCCTGGCTCAGTCACCTCTGCTGTGAGCTGGAAATGGCACACTATAACATGGTTGGTGTCCTATCAACGCACCCACAGGGAGAGCTGACTCAGGTTAGTTGTGAACCTCTGAAGGGAGACCCTGTGGCTATAAGTAATCGTGTGTGTGTGTGTGTGTGTGTGTGTGTGTGTGTGTGTGTGTGAAGAGCAAAGGTGAAAATCAGTGTGCCTTCCTCATTTGGAAACAGGATCCAGCTAGACTCGATAGCCCAGGAACTCCCAGTTTCTACCTCCCCGTGTTAAGATGACAGGAGCTTGCTGTAGTACCTGGCTTTTTCTGTGTGTGTTAGGGATCCAAATTCAGGACCTTGTGACTCTGCCGTAAGCAATTTACTTCCTAGCTCCTATTACTTGTCTTTTAATTATTTTACCAGAAATGCTAAACTAACCAAAAAATAAATCAGCCTCTGAATTCTCAGATGTTGAACTGAGTAAGAAAGAGCCCTAAGGGATAAAGAACATGCACACACACACACACACACACACACACACACACACACACACTCCCTCTCGTACACAGATGTATGCATACACTGGTGCTCTGGGGAGTTCCTTAGAAGCTCCTGAAATTTGCTGGCTCTCATACTTTGGTTTATCAGAATAAGTGGCCTGAAATGACCTTCTGGGGCAGCAGCGTTTGCATCTGGCAGCAGCCACTGAGGATCACAGACCTAATGAGTTGTTAGGAAGCGGCTAGGGGCAGAGAGGAGATGGTGACTGTGGTGTGGGAAATGTTGTGGCCTCACAGCGCCACCTCTTTCCTCCAGGCCTCATCTTATCCTTTTGGTTTTCTTCTGCACACCCCCTGAAGTGCTAGTCCTGTAAGGGGAGAGCCCAGCGTACTGGGTAAGAAGCCCTACCTAGAAGGCTGGAGAAACCTCCATGGTCTGGGCCTAGGATCTTTGCTCTGCAAGAGCTTGCTACTTCCACATAGGCACCCAGGTCAGGAACAGCCTGCCACTCTGGTTCTCAGGGCTGTAGGGACTGCTCTAGACACAGAGACAGGTAGGGTCTCTTCTCTTCTCTTCTCTTCTCTTCTCTTCTCTTCTCTTCTCTTCTCTTCTCTTCTCTTCTCTTCTCTTCTCTCTCATCTCCTCTCTTTTCTCTCCCTCACTCTCTCCCTTCCTCCCCCCTCTCTCTCCCTCCCTTCGCCCCCCTCTCTCCCTCTGTCCTTTTTGAGGGAATTTCTGCTTTGGGCCATCGAGTCTTCTGTCAGCAGGAGCCCTTATCTCTGGAAGTAAGGGAACTGTGGCCCCCAGCTTTCTGGATAGTGCTGATTTCAAGTTCAAAGCCTTTCCTGCATGTTATTTCCTGGAGACACAATCTGCCACTTAAAAAAAAAATTAAATTCTCCTCGTATCTCCTGTCTTCCTAACTGTATGCACTTCAGAGGTCTTTCAAGAAAACATGGGCAAACAGAACAGTGTGCATGTTCCTGCCAGTAGGCTCGAAGGCCCGTTGAGGAGAGCAGCGGTCTCCACAGCCTGCTTTGCTCCTGATCCTGCAGCTCACACACATTTTGTGTCTGTCTTATTCAGTGATATGGGAGAGCGGGAGCCGTCTCCAGAGCAGAAGGGACCATACCATCATAACTCCTTTGCTCCACAGATAGTTTCTGTCCTCAATGGAGACAGAAATTAAAAAAAAAGTCCCCCCTTAGTTGTAGAGGCTGAAGATTTATAGAGCATCTCTTATTCCTCTGATAACATTCTATCCATTCCTGATCTCTCTCTGCTCCCAGCCTAGAGAGACTGGTCCAATCAATATTTATGTGCCCATCACTTGCAGCTGCGACATGCAGGCAATAATGACTGCCAGATTCCTTGATGGCCATTGAAATATTCACGGGTGCCTGTATCCGAGGCCCATTGTTCCCCGGGCCCTCGGGAAGAGCAGGCGATGTGATGCAAGGATTAATTAAGCCTCTCAGATAATTGGCTATTAATAGATGGCCAATTGATGACTACCAGCTGGGTGCCGAATTGACTAATGTCCTTATGGTGGGCAGGTGGTTGACTTCAGAAGAGAAACAGGCTGGAAGACCCGACTAATTAAATACCGAATCAGGAAAAGACAGCTAAGAGGTAGCTTCCTCCCCCCATCCCTTTCCTGTGATATTTTACAGTTTACAAAGCATTTGTCTGCACGGATGCCTCATTTGATTCTTACCGCACCCCTGCAAGATGGAACTACTCCTATTCTTGTTTTCTGAGGTATGAGAAATCTGAGGTTACACGGGGAGGAACCTGGGCAAGCTTGCTTATCTAGGACTCGTGTTTTTAGACAATGAAGCATGTGATGTTCCTATGATGGACATGTTCAATTCTAGTTAGACTCCCTTTCCAGGGAAAAATGAAACATATACCATCTCATTGTATGAATTACATGCATGTTCTTTATTGGTTGCTTTTCTACACACAGAAGGGACCTGGCACAGGAGTTAAAGGAAATACAAGGTTATCTGGAGGGAGGCTCTGGAGCCTGAAGGCCACCCTACCCCTGCAATATGGGAGGATGCCAGAGCTGAAGTTGCAGATTTGGTCTGAGAAGTGGAGAGAGGCTGCCTGCAAAATATTCTCTAGTCCCATCTTTAGACATCTGTGCTGACTTCATCTGGGGACTCCATGCTCTCTCAGTCACCTCCCCTCCCAGCCTGCACAGTCTAACCACAGGAGATGAGTCTCTGCCACCATCCATAAGGTTGTCTTAACTAGAAAGTCAGCAGGGTTGCAGAATTAAGATGGACTGTCTACCCTTGGTTTGACCCCTTTCCCAATTAGCATGGACCTTAAACCATCAGAAGAAAAGATGTAACTTGAAAGAACTGAACACAGTCTGTTTGCAAGGCAAGGCAGGAGCAGACAGATGACTCCGGAAGTGGGTTGAGAGGACATCTATAATCTCTGCTGCAGGGGTCCCAGCTTGTGTCTGTTAATACAGAATAGACCATAAAAGTTATCCGGGAAGGTGGACTGCTGACTGCTTTGTCTGGCAGATGGACTGCTAGTTCCTTACCCATTCTAGGCTAGCTTGGAGATAGGAGCAATGCATATTCCCTAAACACAGCAAAGCACAAAGGCAAGCCACCTAGCATCTTTTTGGACACTCTGCCTACCTTTTGGGTAAACTATGGGAAGGCTCAGGGTGTCACTTTTGCTATACCCCTAAATGACAAGGTGAATGGGTGCTCTATTCCAAGATCCCAAACAGAACATGAAGTTCCTACTGTCATTCACTTCTCTTCAACTGCATTTTTAAAGGCTGTGCTTGGAGCATGAGGAGATAAACCTTGAACTGTGTCCTCTGCTCAGTGGCCCTGATGGCTTGCTGGATATTTCAGTTCCTGGTCACACCAGCTCTGCAATTCTCCCTGCCTTGCTTCAAACCAAGATTGATGTTTCTGTTGTGATGTTTCTTAAAACTGAACATATGTTTTGGAAAACTGCTTGTCATGGTCTACTAGAGTTGAACACGTGTGTGTACCTATGATTCTGCAATCTCAAACCTGCTCTAAATATATTTAAATTGTAGTTGGCAAACAGGTTTTTTTCAGCTTATACATGCTTGTTCAAGTCTGCAGTTGCAGTATGAAGTCCGAGATGTAAATGAGTGGGTGTGGCTATGTTCCAATAAATGCATTATTTGTGGAAACCACAATTTGAATTTCATATATTTTTCGTATCTGGTGAGATGGTTTCTTCTGTTGGTAATGTTTTCAGATATTTGTGAATGTAAAAATATCGATTCTGTGTGTAAGATGTGCTAAGCCAGATGACAGGTCAGATTTGGCCTGGAAACCACTGGGATTCTACTTCTTTCAGAATCCTAAAGCAAGCCTCTCATGTTGGAAGTCAGTACCATGGTTGACCTTGGTTGAGGTTAGTGGCTAGAAGGTGGTAGGAACATTTTGTAGCAGGGTATCTAGGGACATTCAGGTTTCTGATCTGATGGTAGTTTCACAGGCATACCTGCTGTATGAAAAATCACCAAATGCTCATCCCTTTTCTTTTGCTTGTTCTGTTTCTGTAGATGGTTCAAAAGAAAAAAAAACCTGAACTGACTGTGGCTGAGTGTGACTTCAGGTCGTAACATCTCATTTAGGGGGCAGAGCCTAGCAGTAGTCTCTACTCTTTATATAGCTAGTGTTTTCTGATCTCTGAACAAGGCAGTCTTTGGAGAAAGGTGTTGGCTTGACTTTACAGTTTCCCAATTCCTGATCTCTTTTGTAGTCAGAGAGACAGTTAACAACTGGTGTGGCAGAGGTTTCTAGTCGTCTGAAGTATGCTGAGTACTCCCCTATTTGCTGCTCGACCAGAAGAATAAAGGATTCCCAGGAGAGAGCAGGGTGTTAGAGGGCATTGGGGACACACACACAAAGTCCTACTGTGACTAGGACTTTGGTTGGAGTAGTTTCCTTATAGTACAACTAGTCTGAAATACACCTGTTTTTACAGGTGAAGAGTAAGGGCCTAATTGCAGAAATTGCATAGAACAGTATGCCACAAATAGAAAAGGCAGGGAAGTAACACTGGTGTGCTGGCCCATCGGGACGCTGTCTGAGGCACTCATCTGTAGTCCAGGACAGGGGCACCATTACTTTTCTTCTGCAGAACACCCAGGGGCATTCATGGCAGTACACGCATGTGATCTTAGCACTCGGGAGGCTGAGGCAAGAGGATTGCTGTGAGTTCAAGAAGACATAGTGAGTACTGTGGGTATCCACTAGTGACCGACTGGTGATCAGAAAGAAAAGCAAACAGAAAACATAAATACCAAACAGACTCCTCAGTGTGCAAAGACTCCCTCCTCCTTCTGCTTTACTTTCTTTATAAGCCACCACACTCATCCCAGACTTCCCTCTCTCCCTCTTGAAGGCAAGAACTCAGAAATAGCAGCCAGGCTCAAACCTGCACTTCTCCTATATCCCAGAACACATCTTGATTACATCATAAACTTTTGAGGAAAAATAGTTTTGTATCAGAAGCCATCTCTTCTAGTGTGAGTTATTTTAGGGCACTATTTTAGGAGAAAACTTTACAACATTTTCAAAGAGAAATATTTTGGGCTTTCATCCCGCTCCAGTGCAGAACACCAAGAGTGTTTCTGCTCCCAGGCTTAACCTTTCGAAAAAGCAGGTTTCCAGACTTTCACATTCTTGAGCATGTGAAGGTGTTTCAAGAACATCTCAGGATTGATTACAGAGAGAACGGGGAGGAATTAGTCAGCAGATGCTCAACGTACAAAGGCTGTAGTCAATGGCTTAAAAAACTCCTCAGCATCACCCCTCAGAGAGGAATCGTCCTATATCTAGAATAATAACACCAATTATTTGGTTGTTTGTGCTGAGAAGCTGAAAGCTATAGTGTGCCTGGAAAATACTCAGCATGGAGCAGTAATTATAGATCAGCTGACAATAGAAGACGCAGTGGTTTGACTGCTAATTAGATTATTAGCACTCAAAACAAATACCTGCTATTAACCATAAATGAGCTGTGTTTATAAGATTTTCTTCTCCTTTTTGTGCTTATTTCTTTTTATAGTGTGTTTGCTTTCTCCTATCTGTGCCCTGACTCCCCAGTTTCCCATAACATGAAGTGTATTTTGTTTGTTGAGCCTCCATTAAATTATTTGTGTGTTAGTGTGGTATGTGTGTGTGTGTGGAGGGGGTGTGCGCACACCCACATGCTCAAATGTATGCATGTGTGTTGCTCTTCAGGTTCAAAAGGGGTCTGAGTGATGTCATGTATTCTCACATGTTAGGGACCTTGATAGGATACAGCAGGTCATCTTATGTGTGTGAAATTGTGCTGGGGTTAATTGCCAAAGAAATGAAAGATCTGGCTGCTTTGTTTTGTGTGGCACTTGTTATTTTGGACTCAAGGAGATGCATTAAGCATCTGAGTTTTTCCTATGTTTCCCTACCCTTCCCCACCAAATTGGACATCTTCTTATAGGCAGGTAGCCTGTGTGCTCCCAGGTAAGTGAGATGCCAGCTCTTCCTGCCCTAAGTGGTTTTGCATATTGTAGGCAGGGTGGTCTGGAGGAGCTCTTGGGTACACTTCAGGATATGTGGAGAGAGAACCTGGATTACAAAGGCTTCAACCATACCTTCTGTGAACAATTAAGTGACTTTTAAGGGATCTTCATGGAGTGTATATAGGGGAATCATTAGGAGACTCTGTTGTTCACCACGAGTTCATAAAGAAAGATCTGTCTCCAGAGGAGAGATGGTGTACAGCAACTTTTTAGAAGCTCTAGGATGTTATCTGTGTTGTTGTTTATTCTTTATAACCACACTGTGGGGTAGGCAGGCTAAGAGTCAGCTATAGACCCCAGAACATTGATTCATAATAATAATTTGGCTGCTACTTTACAGACAAAATAGCATCTAAGCCAGGTGATGTGTTAGCTAGCTTTACCTTATGAATATGGGACCCGGGGCTATTGAAAGCCAAATAGCATGGCTAAGGTAATAGAACTCATTAATAGGTACTCGAGAGCAGATTATATAAAACCAGAGTGCAGGATGTGGTTCCATGGGGGCAACTGGAAAATGAAAAAGATGGGTGTAGTTTGTTTGTTTGTTTTTTTTAAATAGCTTCCTTGGTTTGTCCCTACCCAACATGGGGGAGAGAGAAGGCAACTTCACCTGTCCAAGGTTGCTCTGGGTCACACTCATGTGTGAAAGCCTTCAGAGTATGTGGAATATAGCAACAGGTTCCCTAGCAAGGGTCTGGCCTTCACTCCCAGGAAAAGTTCTGAGGGAGTGTAAACTGTGGGACAGTAGTTGTCTGTTGGCCCTTGGCCACATTCGTACCTGTAACCTTGTCTCCGTCTTGCAAACAGTACACAATAACTTACACTGGGAAGATAGACTTGCCCTTGGGAAATTGCCTTATGATAAAGGAGCATGAGATGGCTAGAGAGATTTTCTCTCTTGAGTAAAAGTGGACTGCAAGGTCAGGGGAATGCAGCAAATCTTCCCAGGGCTTTTCAGGGATAAAAGTTGGTGACAGTTGCTTTTGAATTTCCTCAGAGTTGTTCTGCAAGGTTGATTTCTCCCCTGACCACACCACTTTCCTGTTAGCTCAGAAAACTCTGGTTGAAGTTTAATCTCATCCTTAAAGCTGCTTCACCAGAATGGGGGCCTGTTATTCCAGAGGCCCTCTTATTAGAAGAGGAAGGATTTAGTCTAGCCTTTTAAAATCATTTTAGTGACTTTTGGAGAACCATTTTCTAGGATCCACTTGTTTCCAAAGTGTCTGCTATTTAAGAATAAATAACACTAGTGTGAGGATATGGGGAGAGGAAAAGCCAAGTTCAGAGGAGAAAATGGGCTGAAAAGGCAGCTCACGTGATAGCTCTCATCCAATCAGCATGAAGGCCTATCCTGAGCCTTAGGTATTCTTGGGGTCAGCCTTCAAGTCAAACTTGTTCTAATTCTCCCACCATTCTTGTCTCAAGATAGTTAAAGGGGGCATTTCACAATGAAAATAATATGAATTCAGATTTTATTGTCAATAAAGTTTTATTGGGATGCAGTCACATTTCTATTAAAACTTTTTCCATAGTTGTTTTTGTGCCACAGTGTCAGAGGTAAATCGTTGTGACATCCCATAGAACTGGGCTATCAACTGTCCAGCTCTTTAGATGTTTGTAACCCTGAAGTTATGTGTCTAGGGCTGTGGGTCATCTGTGAGATTGTTGGAAATACAGAGTTGCTAGCCACTTTAGACCTACTGATTTAAAATCTGCCTCTTTTATTTTTTATTGTATATTCTCTGTATTTACATTTCAAATGTTATCCCCTTTCCCCCCACTCCCATCCCCTCTTCCCCTCCTCTTGCTTCCATGAAGGTGCTCCCTCTCCCAACCACCCTCTCTAACTCAACACCTTGGCATTTCCCTACAATGTGAAAACATGCCTACACTGTACCAAAGGCCTCTTCTCCCACTGATGTCAGACAATTCTCTGCTACATATACACCTGGAGCCATGGGTCTCTCCATGTATGATCAATGGTTGGTGTTTTAGTTCCTTGGAGTTCTGGGGGATTTGGTTGGTTGATAATGTTGTTCTTCCCATGGGGTTGCAAATTTTTTCAATTCCCTCAGTCCTTTCTCTAGCTCTTTCATTGTGGTCCCCGTGTTCAGTCAGATGGTTAGCTGCAAGCATCCTCACCTGTATCTGTATGACTTTGGCAGAGTCTTTGAGGAGGCATCCATATCTGGCTCCTGCCAGAAAGCACTTCTTGGCATTAGCAATAGTGTTTGGTGACTGCATATGTGGTAGATTCCCAGGGGAGGTGGTCTCTGAATGATCTTTTCTTCAATCCCTGCTCCTCTATTTGTCCCTGTATTTCTTCTCATCAGTGTTTTGTTTTCCCTTCTAATAAGGACTGAGGCATCCATATCTAGGCCTTCCTTCTTTTTGAGTTTCATAAGGTCTGTGAATTGTTTCTTAGGTGTTCAGAGCTTTTGGGAGCTAGTATCCACTTATCAGTGAGTGCATACCATGAGTGTTCTTTCGTGATGGGGTTACCTCACTCAGAATTATTGCTTCTAGTTCCATTCATTTGCCTAGGAATTTCATGAAGTCATTGTTTTTAATAGCTGAGTAATACTCCATTGTGTAAATGTACCACAATTTCTGTATCTATTTTTCTGTTGAAGGACATCTGGGTTCTTTTCAGCCTCTGGCTATTATAAACAAGGCTGCTATGAACATGATGGAGCATGTGTCCTTGTTATATGTTGGAGCATCTTTGGGGTATATGCCCAGGAGTGGAATAGCTGGGTCTTTAGGTAGTACTATGTCCAATTTTCTGAGGAACTGCCAGACTGATTTTCAGAGTGGTTGTACCAGTTTAAAATCCCAACAATGGAAGAGTGTTCCTCTTTCTCCATATCTTTGCCAGCATCTGCTCTCACCTGAGTTTTTGATCTTAGCCATTCTGACTGGTATGAAGTGAGCCCACGGCTGAGACCCCACTTTCTCTCCACTGACTATCCAGGGAGAGACTGCTGGGAACTCTTGAGGTGCAGGTAGTGCATGAGATGCTGCCTGTGAACAGACTGTTCCAGCAATCAAATCTGCCCAGAGCCAGAGCTGCTTCACTGCCATCAGAACTCACAGCCTACAAACAGAGAGCTGAACAGCCAGGAGTAATCTCCCTCCTCAGCCCATGGGCCCTCAGACCCACAAGAGAAACAAGCTCCAGTCAGAGACAACAAGATCACTAGCATCACAGATAACAAAATGGCAACAGGCAAGTGCAAGAACCTAAGCAACAGAAACCAAGACAACCTGGCAACATCAGAACCCAGTTGTCCCACCACAGTGAGTAGTGAATATCTCAGCAACCAGAAAAAAACAAGTTTTGGACTTAAAATCATACTTCATGATGATGATGGAGATCCTTGAGAAGCACAAGAATAGCTAGCTCACTTAAGGAATGACAGGAGAACTAGGAAAACACAAGTAAACAAGTAGAAGCCCTTAAAGAGGATATACAAAAATCACTTAAAGAGATTCTGGAAAACACAACCAAACAGGTGAAGGAATTGAAAATGAAAAGAGAAAAAATAAAATCTGCCTCTTAATAAGAGCCCTAGGTGATGTGTCTGATGAGAAAGCCTGAGAAACCTCCAAGCTGCCTGTCATTCTTTAGTTCTCAAACCCATTGCGATTTTTGTTATCTTTTCTGTTAATATAGGCTATGGCTAAAGATAGAAAATGGGCTATATTCCTTGGCTTCTTTGCTTTAGGCTTAGGAAAGCCATTTCTGGGAAGCTGGGAGGCTTCAGAATATGGTCCTCTGAGGAGGTTAGGTAGCTGAGCAGGGCCAGTGGGAACAGTAGTGTGAGAAGAAACACAGGTGGGTGGTCCCCACCATCTTACTACACCCACCCACACCATACTTGAAGCATCTGAAAGAGTATGCTCAGCACCACTAGGACAGCACCTCATCTGTGGTATCTTGCTGCAGATTGAGTCAAGCTCTTCAGAAGTTTAGAGGAGGCGCTGGTGCAGGTCCTCCCAAGGTGGTGATGCTTAGCACAAATATCCAGAGCTTGGCTGGAAACCAAGAGTGGGCCAAATTGTGGAGTGGTATGAAAATCAAGCCAGGGCTTCTTTTTGCTCTGAAAAGAGCATATGTTGGGAGGTAAACAGGTTTCCCCAACTGGAAGCACTGTATGCTCCTTACTTGTTTGGTAAGATGTTTGGGTTTATGGATTTTAAGAACTCTGTGTGACAACTGAGACTGTAAAAACTGGTAGTGCCCTGCTCTTAACCTTTGGCCGAAAGGAGAGCCACTGAGAATGTTGATTCTGGCTTTTCCAGACTGTTTTCATCTTTAATTCTATCAGTGGCTCCTAGACAAATGTCCACTGGGGAAGGCACGTTGCCCGTCTTGCATCTTTCCTGGGGAAACACTGGCAGAGGCAGTGCTGAAGATCACTCTGGGCTGTTTTGTTCTGGGAGGGGTAGGCTGAGCATTAGGGTTCAGGGGACCAGAGCACACGTGGAAACATTATTGCTGGTGTTTTTGGGCACCAGAGAATGTCTTACTTACATCTACTAGCTAGATCAAATGCTGATTGTTTCACTGTTCCTCATGGGCTTTGTGACTGATCTTCATACCTTTCTCCAAATTCCTTTCCTGAGGCTGGACTAGAAAAGGCACTCATGAAGCACCAACTTCCAAAGTTGGATTTAAAAAGGATGACTAAATTCCATACGTGGGGTGCTGTGCATTCTCTTTTCCTCAATGCAGCTCGTTTATCTCGACTTGCTCCTTCATCTGATCCGCTTGTCTCATCCTTGACCTTCCTCCCGTTTTCTCTTTTGTATAAGCAACATAACAATACAAACATACCAACCTCTATGTGATTATATATTCATATAGCTCTCACCTCCTGTTGCTATAGACAGAACTGCAATACGCACCTCCACACATTTGTGTTTACGTCCTGGGGACTGTGCTTCTCTGGGATGCATTTTGTGATGTGGAAATGCTGAGTAAAAAAAGTTTGTGCCTTTTTATATCAATGGGCTTCAAAGATTGATTTATAAAACACTATATAATCCATATGCCCCTTAGAGAATTAAGAGAGAACTTTTTCCTTGGCATTTCTTTGGTTACTAATATTAAATTTTTCATTTTGCCCATCTAAAGGCCATCAAAGGGATCCAGTTGCAATATTATAATCAAGTATGTCCCAAAGCGGTTGGATATGTCCTGGATGCTTTTTGCTCAACAGACCCTAGCTTCTCCTGAGGCACCTCCCATTCTTCATTGCATTTATACCATGAGGCTGAGTTCTCTGCCCTACAGAGGGATGAGAAGGATTAGTATAAGACCGTCCTGAGACAACCTTTCCTGTAAAGAGCACCTTCACTCTTTCTGCCAGATGAGAGAAAACGGTGATATTCTAGGAGCAGAAGGACAAGGACTGAAGGGTCACTTGTCCATACACAGTAGAGAAGAGCGTCCATGTGGATTAGCTACTGTGTAAACAAGATCTTCTTTGATCTAAAATGCTGGGACATACTTCTTGGCATGCACAGTTGCACATGGTACTTGTCTTTCATTCTGTCCAAGTGTCAGCTTGGATGATATTAATATTGCTGGTAAATATACTGTGTTCTTCGGGTATTTAAATGCTGTTTGCCCTGCACACACTGTTCTCTAGTAAGTCTTTGTTTAATATTACTGTTTATTCTCCTACTTCCACCTACTACCTGTCTAGACTCAACTGTTCAAATCGGAAGGCACACCACACTGTCATTGGGCATTGCATCTCACCCACCCTGAGCTTTCTGTTGAAAGTCTTTTCTTTGCACGGGGGCTGGGTCTTCAATAGTATCCTTAGCTGATGTTAAGTGGTTCTTATATTCTCTGTACCTTTCTTGTGTTTCTGTAACTATTCTACAATTTGGGCAGGTGGATGACATCTGGCTCGGGTGTCTGCCAGTTGGTTGGTATTTTTTCATTGTCTCCCAGATCCAAGCCTTGCAGATGGCAGGGAAGCTCCATCCATAGTTACAATGCTTAGTTTCCTTTTACTCTGTAAGGTGTGTATAAAGATTTCCTCTCATCTTTAGATGTCCACCTTGATGCACATCTTTTCCTGTAAGTTCTGTACAGAGCTCAGTGCTATTTACGGGCTCAAACCTTTCGCTAACACGGAGCAAATGCCTGCCTTGATTTGTTTATTTTTCATTGATTCTCTTTCCATCCCTCTTCCTCAACCTGATATTACTGATATCTACAAGTCGGGTCTCTAGAGTCTTTTTCTCCAAATTTCCTTTTGCCCCTGATTTTTGTTTCTTTGTATTTTTGCTCTTGTGATATTTCTTTTTATTTTTTCCTTTCCTTCTTTCTTTCTTTATGCTTGATCTTTGAAGCCACTAATTTAGGTCTCTACAGCAACCATCCTTTTCAGTAACTCATCTGCTGAGCTTTTGAGTTTGAAAATTATGAAGTTTTAGTCTCAGAAAGGCTCTCGTGCTGTAATTGAATATCATTAAATGCTATTATTATTTGTGTTTGAGTTGCCCTAGGTCCCAATTAGAAGCTCAGTTTCATCAGTGGCTACCTCCTTTGAGTGTTTGGAAATGTCTTCTTTCTGGCTCTGGTACCTTCTCTCAGAATTTTCTCTTTGTCTGTATGCTGAAGCTTAAGGTTGGCTGCCTTAAGGTGAACTCCACAGACAGTTGAGATGGCACTGTGGTCTTCCCTCCTGGGGCAGATTGCCAGTTCCCCTAGGTCATGACAGACAATTTAGTTACCCTAACTCCTAGCTAGAGAGGAGTCAACCAGCTCATCAGTTTTTCAGCCTTCCTCCCAGTGCTCTCTTACGTTCTTCTCAATTCCAGCTCCCTTTCTCCTGGGAGCCACCCATCCTAGCGGATGCTCTCACCTGGCTTCAGAAATGTCCATTCCCATGGGCTGTTATCTGCTGCTTTTCTCTAGGCTTTTCTTCCTCAATCCTACAGCCTTCCTCTCCATCTAGCCCTATAGAGCTTGGGCTTTTTCCAGTCTCACACTTGCATGCCTTCTCAGCAGCTGCTGGGCTCCACAAAGGAGCCTGAAAGAAGCTAACAGAGACAACTGCAATTGTCCTTATGGGCACCTTGCTTGCCTCGGTGATTTCTAAAGTTTGAAGAGAAAATGTTCAGAAACTTCTAGGTGAATATATACATAGTTCCTTCCTCCCTCCCTCCCTCATTCCCTCCCCCCCTCTACATATCTATCTATCTATCTATCTATCTATCTATCTATCTATCTATCTATCTATCTATCTATCTCATTCTTTATTTTTTTCCAATACAGGGATGCTCTGCATAGCCCTAGCTGTCCTGGAATTCAGAAATCCTCCCGCCTCTGCCTCCCAAAAGCTGGAATTAAAGGCATGTGTCACCACACCCCAGTTCAAATATTCCTTTTAATGTCTTGGTTTCCTGGCTAAGAAATTGAAATGCAATAAGAAAACAAGGAGGTAGGAACTTTGCAGTTCTGTGGATACTGTCACATTCTCGAGAGGAACTTGCTGGGAAGATTTTTGTTCATTGGGAAGTGTTTGAACAGTTTTTAAATATCACTGGGTAGGGGTGGTTTGTCTAGACTAAAATTACATTTTTTGCAGTCATTTAAGTGACTTCCAGTTTATACATATCACCAAGTTACAGCTGCAGAAACTTGTAATAATGGAAAGGCATCATGGATAAAGGGTTTGGTGATATCTGAGGATCACAGCTAAGAACTGGGTTTGGGTAAGAAGGAAAGGGGCTGAGGGGACATCAAGGACTGACAGATTGGTGCAGGCCAGTGAGAATGATCAGATAGATCTATTTCATAAAGGAAACTGAAGGCCAGCGAGTCACAGAGTGCCAGTTAGACTCCCATCCACTGGATACTGGCCTAGAGGTAGTCAGCCCTTCACATGAGGAGGTTGAGAGTTTCTGTCTCTTCCACTGAAGACTATGATCTATGATAATGATCTTCTCCATAGCAGCACCAGCTCCACACAAACACTGTGCCTGCTGCTGTCCTGTGTGTCCTGCAGGATCTTCTCCCAACAGTTAGGAAGTGTCTCTGGAAGTTTATAAGGCAGAGCTAAAGAACTCATTTAAGGTCATGTGACTAAGTGCCTAAGAAGCATCTTAAGAGCTGATGAGAAGGTTCAGGGTTGTTATACAACACGGGTTCCGCTCACACAGTGGTTAGGTTAGAAGATCAATGGCCGTATTTTCCCTATTGTTTCTTGAAGCTGGTTCATTGCATTTCAGAAGACTTTTGATTCCCAGGCAGGAGCATGAAGGCAGGGGAGGACTATCTCTTATGGCCTGGGGATTGGAATGGGATAATAGAGCACAAAAAACAGAGGGCCTTCTGTTGGGGAGGGAGGAGACTGAAGGGCATGGGGTGGGGTGGGGCAAATGTACAGGGGAGAAGGCATCCATTGTACAAGTCATTCCTTTCTAAGGTACTTTCCTGATGGTCGTAGTGCATCTCATGGCTTGTTAAAAAATAAAATAAAATTTAAATGGTAAAAGTGAGTCTAGAGAGATGGCTCAGTGGGTCATATGAGGGCTAGAGTTTGGCTCCCCAGGACGTATGTAGGGAAGGTGTGGTGACATGCTTCTGTAGCTCCAACATCTCTATGGGAGATGGGAGAGAAGTAGGAGAACTGTCTGACACAAACAGTGGTGAGCAGCAAGACTCTGTGTCTAACAAGGTGAGACTCGAACAGCAAGGACATGAGGTTGTCCTTTGACCTCTACACATGCTCACCTGAATGTTCATGTGCAGGCACACACACACACACACACACACACACACACACACACACACACACAAGTCTTTGTGAATAAGATATAAGCAAAAATTTATACAGTAACTGGAGAAGAACTGTGATTCATCATGTGTGTGGGGGAGGGTAGCAAACACCAGATAAGGACCCTTGTCTAGGGAGAAAAACAGGGCTTCAAGAAAGCATCTGTTTACTTGTATTCGCTCCCTTCATTTTCAAAGGCCCTTACAGTGCACTTTACACTGTCACAGTGATGAAGCCAGAACTCCCAGAGGGATTCGTTCAAGGCCGAGCTCCTGTGCAGTTTGAAGTAGTTTGTTATAGTTTATTTTTGGTTTGATTGGCTGCAGTTTGAAGTTAGGAGCAAAAACCACATGGGGGCTTCTAGGGAAAGGCGTCCCTTTCAAAGCAGCCTGGAGAACAAGCAGTTAGTTCTCACTGCCCTTGCTTTTCTTTTCTTTTTAATTTTTCTTGCTATTAATAATGATTAAATTGAATTTCACAAATATTCAGCAAGCAGCTACTAGATGTCCATAACTGTACATGGCATTCAGGGGGGTAAAAATGTAAGCTGTAGGTAGTGTCTCTTGCTCTTGGGACAAAGAGGCCCCTGTTCTGGTGTTTCTGGCATTTGCTAATGCAGTATCTGTTTAGATTTGTCCTTGATTTCCATAAGCTTCTGTTCTGCATGCTGTGTACATAAGGATAGCATAGTTCATGTCCATCCTAGATGGTCCCCTGGCACTTCAGAGTGGAATGAGACAACCTGGCATGTGTTTGTTTGAGACTCTGGAATTCCCAGTCCTTTAAATCACCAACTCTGCTGGAATGTCTTAGGTATGGGGACAATTTGCCTGATTCTATCTTAGAAATGGCATGCACAAGTGAGAGAATATTAACAAAACAAATAAAAATGTGACCCCTCTTCTACCCAAGTCATTCAGGTTCCCACCTCTTACCACAGCACACTGGAGTCTGGACAGTCATAACTTTGTAAATCTGACCTTTAGGAATTCTTTTTACAATAAACTCATGCAGGCAAGTTGTTAAGTCTTACAGTCTCTTCTGCTGGGAGGTGTGTGTGTGTGTGTGTGTGTGTGTGTGTGTGTGTGTGTGTGTGTGTGTTGGAGCCAGTCAGTTTGACACAAATTCTCCAGAATTTTTGAATAAATGGCTTTCTGAGAACTAAGGTAAAATTGTGGTCATTACCCAAGGGTTAGCAGGACTCCTGGAAGAACTAAAATGAGGCGTTAACCTTGACTCTTCTTCCCTGTGGCCTTTCCATTGGGAGATCAAAGGAAAGGCACAGTGATGGGGAGGGGAACCTAATACCTGCCACCCCAATCCCCGTAAAGAATAATTCTGTAGCATGTGGTGCTGGGATGTGTTCTCTGGTTTTTATGTTTGCTATTACCTGTGGTACTTTAGTTTTTAGCTGCTAGAGAGGAAAGATGGGTTTGTCTGTCTTTCTGTGACTTTAAATATCCATGGGCTGTTTTATTTCCAGGATGCATATTGTTTGCAGGACATTCTCTTGCAGTTACTTGCTGCCTATAGGTAGGATACATATGGGCTTGCTTATCCTCGAATTGGATAGAGTGCCTGATAACAGAAGCTGGGAGGAATCTGTGTGTGTCTACATTTATAGAAATATAGGAAATTAGGGGGAAGGAAGGACATGGAAGGAGTTGTAGCTGCTTAGCTTCCTGGGATATTGCTTCTGTAAAAGGGCAGTGCAGAAATTAAACTTTATTTTTTCGAAAGATGGGACCTAAAGACAAGGAAAAGAATGGGTTTGCTTTTAACGATTTCAAATAGAATTGAGGCTGTTCCTGCGATTGTTGGAAGTAAAATTGGTTAGAAAATGATGTCAGTAGAGAGTGGGAACTGTGAACCAGGAAAATAAATGAGCTCTGAAATCACCTTCCATTTTATAAATATTGTTTCTGGAGCTGAGAAAATTGAGATAGATTATTCTTTTTTCTGTCTCCCAAACCATGAGTGGAAGAAGCCCTGAGTATCTCATTTGGATCTTGTGAGGAACATCTCATCTTGTCCTGGTGTGCTAAGTAGCTTTGTCTGCATTTAGACACACTCCATTTCCCTTTCAAGGACCACCATCAGCAGTAGCAATTACAAACACACCTCATAACACATTATTGAGACACTGCACGGAAATAAGCTGGAGAGATGTTTAATGATTGTACCACATCGTGTCCATTACAATCTGTCCTCTCTGCTATAGCATGGAGGGGCCAGCTCCCGTGTGAGTGTCTCTGTGCCTATGTGTTTCTGTGGATTTCATTTCTTCTGCATCTTAATTATACAGAGCTCAAGCCCAACCAGTTTGCACTTCCAAAGAGGGAGAAAGTGTGACATCTCAACAGGCTCCTCTAAAGCTCGAGACTCTGTGCCTTTAGATTTCTGAAAGTATTGGTGCTGTTAGCAGCCTGAATTCATCTGAGTACAAGGAATGATGGATTTTCTGACTCTATGGGTGGCAGCCTTTTGTTATCTGTTTCTTGTGGAGAAGCAAAAGGTGGGCCATTTAGAGAGATGGTACATGGACAGTCACGTCCTACACTCTTTCATCCACTGCTTTGCTTCTATAGGACGAGCTTTCTGTTTTCAATTCTCTCGTCCATCCCCATTACTCTGGGTCTTGAGTGCATTTGACAATAGCAACAGCTGCATTCTAGGCCTGAGCAATGCTGTGGATGGCTGATAAAGCTCTAGGCCTTTGCTTAGTATGTTAGCAGAGTGGGGACAGGGAAGAGAGAACAGCTAGGTCCACAGTGACAAAAGCTCACAGTTCCTTCTCAAGGATAGGGGCTCTTGACTTTATCACATCCACTTGCTATTTAAGTGGTGGCTACCAGGACTAGGGAGAGATGAGTTATTTTCTCAAGAGTACTTGTCTGGTTAATGGCAGAATCTAGGGCCTTGGTCCCTAGTCCAAGCTCTTTGCAAATGTAATCTGTGCTGAGTTTGCTTCTGCAAAATGCAAAGCTCAGTAGGGAGTAGGGAGCCTCCAATAGAGATGCTGGGAGTCTTCGGCACTGTCCAGCCATAGCATCCACCACAACACATGCAAATGTTACATGCTTGCATAGTCTTCGTTCCCCAAGGATACTCCACAGAGACTTTTGAGATAGGGCATTTCGTTTTCAAGAATTGTTTTTATCAAAGGGTGTTTTAGTTTTTCTGTTTCTTTCCTCTTTGTGTTTTTCTTGTTTTTGTTTGTTTTGTTTTGGAGTACTCAAGATTTCTACTAACGTTGCCTTCTGATGTTTTACATTAACAGTCTTGGGATTTCTATGATGAGGTAGCATAAGGAAGACAGAATGGAACTGTGCAATTTTTTAAAGTCAAGCAGAGATGTTTTTAGTCAGCGAGAAGCCTGGATTAAGCCTTTAAGAACCTGCTTGTGTAGTTGAGCCTATGATGTGTCCAGACCCTAAATTCACTCTTTATTTATTGTGTTCTCTGGTCCTGATCAGGTGGATTGCTTTTGAAGGTTTTTCCCCCCATCTGTCACTTCTAATGGTAAGATCATTTTTTTTTTGTGATTGGTGTAATGAGGATGGAATTCTGGGACCCTAGCAACTTCATGTTGCTCATCTACAGCTTGAAACCTCAGAGTTCACATCTGGACAGAGGCAGGAGTAGCCTTGGGTGTTTCCTGAATCACACTAGCTGACTGAAGGAGCCTGTGTTTGCTCACAGCCAGGCAGATGGTTCCAACTAGCACATCTTCCCACTGCTACTTTAGCAGCCAGATAGAGAAAAGAGACAGGATAGCTAGCACATCAGAATTAAGGAGATTCTGCTCTGTCTTTGTGTGTTGAGTTTGTGTTGCTGGGAAGGCTGAAGATTCTGAGTGAGACAGGATTCCTGACCAGAGGAAGCAGCTGAACATGACTGGTGATCTACATGAAGGCCGGTCTTATTCCTTGGAGGGAAGGCATTGGAGGAAGAACTAAATGATGATGGTGATGATGATGATGATGGTGATGATGATGATCATGATGATGATAATGTGTGTATGTGTGTATGTGTGTAACATGATCAGCACCACGAACAGTGCCTGAAGTTTTTGTGTTAGGCAACACTTGCTGACAGTAAATGGTCACATTGTCACCTGTCTTTGTTTTTCACACTTTGCTGTGCTGGTTTTTAAATAAGGTGGCAAGAAGTTCAGCATTTTTTTCCAGTCCATCCTGCAGTAGGAAGACTGAGTCCCAGGGGGACTACAGAACAGGCCAAGAGGATCTCAGGGGTGATACAGCTATTGGTACAAATTAATTCTTTTGCTTTTTCTTGGATTATATTTCAAAAGCAACAGGAAAACAACAAGGCCTTGAAGGGTCATTTTCAACGGGATTAGAGGATCAAGTGAAAATTTTGGAATCTGAAATAAAGGCAAGGGCTGTGTTTAGACAGGCTGTGAGGGAGATGTGAGGAGATTAGACAGAAGAGTGGCCAGTAGACCCAGGGGCAGGAATTGAGTACCACTTCCAGCATAATGCATTCTCTACAGCTGTAGATCCTTAAGACCTATTGCATTACTTGTCTGTAAACCATGAGCTGGAATTTGCATGGACAGAACTGAGTGAAACCATCTCTGGGTCACTGTTTCTTAGAAGCAGAGGAGCTTTAAAGCTACAACAGATCATGTAAAAGAGACCTGTTTGACAGCAGAAAGGGAACCATGTTGAGGTACATTATATACAGTAAAGCACATAAATATTTCTTAGGTTTATGAACTTTTACATATGTGTGTGATCATCACTGGGTGATGATCTAAAACCTTCTTCCACCCCAGATGATTCTTTATGCATTAGCCTCCAGACATTAGCTTTTCCTATAAAGAAGGCTTTATTAAAAAAAGAAAAAGAAGGTCTCTTTCTTCCCTCCTCCCATTACAGGACCTTTGAACACAGAAGTAGTCCAAGAAAACCTCCCTTGTACAGCAGCAAGTAATAAAAAATTAATATGGACCATCAGTAGAATAGAGACAATAATATTACAGAGGCAACTGTCAGTAAGCGCCATGTAAGTTAACCCAGAGGCAGGAAGGATCCTCAGGAAATGTTCTCAGGGAAGTGCAAAGCATCTGATCAAGTGTCTCACAATGAATTCAAACCACTCAATGAAGAAATCATTTGTGCGATAAAAGACCACAGAATAGAAGCCCAAATTTCATAAGGGCTGACAAGAGACTGTGAGATGTGAGCTGGCAGAACTCAAGAACAAGAGAAGATGAAAAAAGGCAAGTGTGTCTCAGCATCCAAGATTCAGTTGTAAGGCTCTTAGTGGCAAAGCAGATGACGTAGAAAACATAGTATGGAACTTGGATGCCACCACCAGAAAGCTAGATAAATGTATTGCACACTAGATAAATGTAGTAGTGACGGGAGAGGAGAAGATGGACGATGGGGATTCACATAGACATGGTGTTGGTACTGAAGACACACACAAAATGATAGCCAAGTGTTTGAGATGTTAATCAGTAAAGCTTTCATTGAAAGAAGGAGGCTCTACATGTCGAAAGGGCATATATTTGGGTGCCAGGGAAGGTTACCAGAATGATCAGAAGCCGTCAGAGATTGCCTGTAGAGAATAATCCTTTTATTATACCCTACATGCTTCTTGTAGAAGCAGGGTGGAAATGTGAGTATAGAGGCAGGCAAGGATTGAACAAGGACACCAGAGACCATGTTTTCCATGTTTGAGGAGAGATTTATACACATGTAAAAGGAGAAGGCTCAGCATAGCCTAGCATGTTATACTGGAATCTGAAAACCCCATGTGCCTGCATCTGCATGCAAATGTTTCTGCTCTCTCTGCTGAGAAGACCTAAGGGAGCAGAACTCTCAGAGCAATGAGTGCCTGCTGGATGTTCTTGTTTTCTAAACATTACCCAGTGCCACAAGTGGCACAGGGCTGCAGAGAAATGGCTGATTTAGGACATGCAGAAGAGACAGTCATACCGAAATGCCCGAAAGTAATTAAGAAGAATTAGAGCTGTGTCTACAGGCTTTCAGGAGTCCCCACAGGCTACAGTGGATTGATATAAGCACCAAGGTAAACAGGGGGATCAGAATATGTCCTGTTGACTAGAGTAGACGCCCATACTGTGATGAATGGATACACGAATGAACATCTAGGTGAATAAATAAGTATTTTCATGAGAAAGCAGGGGATACTAAGTTTAAAAAGAATTCTAGCCAATAAAATAATGAAGCCGGATATTCGCCACCAGCCCATCATAGTTATTAATCGTTGACTTAGGCAGGGGTTGCTAATGAATGCTAAATCTTCTGGTTGGAGATCTCACAAAGAAAGCATTTGATATGAACACAGACTTAAAATAGCTTCACCCAAAAATTGTGTTCAAATGCACAAACATTGTGCATGAGATTCTGAAGCAAGTGGGACAAAGAGACATCACTGGGACAGTTGGTGAAGTACAATGAGGGTCTCTGGGTCGTGTTTTTGGTGGTTATAGGGGAGAAGAGTTTTTGGATTTAGGAGGCATGCACTGGATGATTTTGTAGTAAGAAGAATAATGTAAAAATAAAAAGGAAAATACTATCTTATCTGTACTTCTCTGTCAATTTATATAATTTCTCTTCCTCTCTATAAATGGAAAAATATAGCTAAATATCACCATCTGCAGAATTTGTGCAGAAGGAGTGTAAGAGTTCATATTTTTTCTTGTAATGAGCTTCCTTCAGAATTAGTAAAAGAATCCTGGAAAAGAACAGTATATACCAAGACAGAATCCACTGGGATCCAGGACAAAGAGATGAAGTCTCATACAAGAAAAAAAAATATTAGTCTCAGCTTTGTCTGTAGCAACAGAGATCGGAGGATGGCATCTACAGGAGAAGCAGAGGAAGAACTTGTGAAACAATGATTTATATTTATCGTCGCCATCTTCCTAAGTAGAAAGACAATTTGGGGCATGCAGTAACTCAGGGACTATTGTTCTCCTGAGTTCTTCCTGAGCACAGTAGCAAAGGAAAAATGTCAGCCAATGATTGAAGATGGAGAGTGAGCTTCAAGTGTTTTCAACTCAAAGCAAGAGAAAAACAGAAAAGAGAGTGAGAACAACAGAGAAATGAAAAAGTCAATATGCTGACAGTGGATAGATGACATCACCACTTAATATTACCAGGGAGAAGGGGAAGGGAGGGAAGGGGAGGAAGTTACCCATATGCCTCAATCTATAGTAGGGGTCAGGAGATGTGACTAAAAGCTGACAGATGAACTAATGTAAACATAAGAATATCTAATGGTAAACTGTGACCATTTGGAGCAATAGTCTTATGGCTAAAGTCAGGAGGTAAAGAAGAGACAGCAGCATAGCTGGAGTCTATGATGCCTGGAGGCTGTTCCATGGCGCACTGTCTCCTTTCCTTCAAAGAGCTACCACTTCAGTACCATCTATGTGCACCTTCATATCTGGCTATCTTCTTATTCTATCCTTTGTAGAGAGACAAAGATAAAACACACCAATTTGTATTTTGCCTAAACTATAGAATTAATAAGCCATGTCTAAAGATATAGGTTAGGTTTCCTGAATAATTTGTAGGTATGTATCTGAAGCCTAAATTTTTTATGAAAAATCACCCGGGAGAAACAATCACAGAAAGAAGACGAAAAAACATTGCCTAAAAAAAATCCCTGAAGACATAAAGTGGGAGCCAAGACTGAGCCTGCTTACATCATTGCTAAACAGGAACGAGTCTGACTCTCTTCCTTCAAAGATCTTCAGATTAGATCACAAATCAAAGCCCAATTCTATGCTGTATATTGACATATTCTTAAAGGAAAGTCATACAGGAGGGCTGAGAACAAACTGAAGAGTGAAACCACCAGGGAAATGCTGAGCAAGGTTAATAGACGGTAAATGTAGACGTAAGAAGTGGTCCTGAGTTGGCATGAAACAAAGTAGAATTCAACTGAAAATGTCTTCAAGAAGATAAAGGGTCCTCGTTGCACTGAAGGGTACACACCATAGCTGTGACACTGAAGGGTACACACCATAGCAGTGACACTGAAGGGTACACACCATAGCTGTGACACTGAAGGGTACACACCATAGCAGTGACACTGAAGGGTACACACCATAGCTGTGACACTGAAGGGTACACACCATAGCTGTGACACTGAAGGGTACACACCATAGCTGTGACACTGAAGGATACACACCATAGCTGTGACACTGAAGGGTACACACCATAGCTGTGACACTGAAGGGTACATACCATAGCTGTGTCTCTGAAAGGTACACACATAGTGAAAAAAAATAACATGTTTGAAGACAACAGAAACCTAAAGAGATGCGAAGAGAAACAGATGAAAACATGCTAGAAGCTGGTCCCTTTAACTCACACGTCTCAGTCTCCAGATAACTGGACAAAAGATAAAAATCAATATAGAAGACCTAATTAACATAAGTAATAAAGGAGCTCTGATGAACAAATATCAAACCCTGTAGACTAAATGAAGAAAATATATCTTTCTAAGTCCCAGGAAGCATCTGCAAATATTGACCATCTATTAAGCAACAGAGGTAACCTCAATCAATTCACAAAGGGAGGGAAATGCAGGTAGTAGTCTCAGATTACATTGCAATTAAATTAGAAATTAATGCTAAATCATAAAGAGGCTACTAGACTGAAAGCAAGATCCAAGCAACAAAAAATAAATATTCAGGGCATGGAACAAAGTGGAAAATAAAAAATGCGAATAGATTTTTCTGCAAAACGATGATTATTAAAAGCAATAAATATCTGCATCGGAGTGATGTAACTAAAGCACGTCTCAGAGGAGAACCAGCGGCTCTAATATTCACACAGAGGGATGATAAGGCATGGTGGATTCGTCATGTGAGTCAAGGCATCCTAACAGCAGAGAGCAAAGCTCAGCAGAGGAAAAGCAGAAAGAAACCGAGAAAAGTGGAAATTAATGAGGCAGAAAACAGCACTTGCAATACATTTCAAAGCTGTCTGAGAGAAAGACAATAGATAAGCTACTAGTTAACATAATCAATAAGCGTGGGTATGTGCAGATATATAAATAGAAATGGTGTGTGGGAGCAAGAACATAAGCTGCAAACTTCAGGAGTCATGACACTGCTCTACTGAGCTCTGAGCACTTACATCTGAAAACCTTGGTGAACTGGGTTATTTTCCAAGAAAATTAGATATATGTAAATGATATCAGAAGAGACTCCACAGGGCAGAAACTTAAAATAAAAATTTCAAACGCACACACACCGCTTCACAGAAAATAAAAAGCAACAACTTAAATCACTTTACATGGGAAATTCTATCACACACTTTAAGGAAGTAGACAATTCTACTACTTTTTGTTGGGGGAGGGGCATTGCTTGGCTTTGTTTTTTGAAACATCGAAGAAGGAACGTATTGAGTTACTAACACCGGCCAAGGTAAGCATTGACAGAAACCAAGTGCAGGGTGGTGGTGACACACACATTTAATGCCAGCAGTGGGGAGGCAGAGGCAGGCAGGTCTCATGTTTTGAGGCCAGCCTGGTCTACATAGTGAGTTCCAGGATAGCCAGGACTACATAGAGAAACCCTGTCATGGAATACAAGAAAGAAAAAAGAAAAAATGAAGAAAAAGAAAGAAAGGAAACCAAAGAGTGATTGCACACACAAATGTAGATTTAAAAGCCATGTATAACCACTGAGTTTAGAGCATGCATTGCTTTTGGAAGATAGATATGGGGCTACCTTGGAGAACATTAGGAAACAGCCATGTTGAGAAGACTTTGGGGATGCTGAAGAAGCCTTTGAAGAAAGCCAATGATGTTATAATACTTGTGATCAAACCCAGGTCTTAATGTATGTCATGCAAGTGGCCTGCTCCTTAGCTCTACCAGACGAGGTCAGACAAGATCCCATCATGTAGCCCAGGCTAGCCCACACCCTCCAATAACCTGCCTTTGTCTTTTCCTCCCATAGGCTGAGCTCACAGGCATGTAAAACCGCATTTGGTTTGATGATCATTTTTTTAATTAAGAAAATGCAATCATGAAAACAAGAATAGCTAGTGTTTTTTAGTTAAGATACTTTTTGGTTTAATGTGCTAAAAATATATCTAGTCATACCAACACCCTGTATCACGCTTAATAGAAACACACTAAAGAAATTCTCAATAAAGTACAAGGACTTACATTATTAATACTATTATTCATTTCTAACCAGTGTTAATTACCAATGCAGTTAGATAAGAGAAAACAGCTAGAAAAGAGAATCGGGGTAGGGCTGGGATGGGGTGGTTGTTTCATGCAGATACTGTGCCTTCATGGTTAAGAAATAAAAGAAAAAAATCAATAAATAAATACCAAAACTGTTTCAAGTGAGTCCCTGGAACTAGCACCATGTAAACATTCTAAGGATTTACTGTCATTCATATATGGAGACATTAAACAAAATGAACTTCAGGAAAACCCATTCCACCTTATCATAATAACAAAGTCAGCTAATAATCAGCCTAGGAACAAGTACATGGGGTGTATGTCAGGACTTAAACAAATTCCACAAATGTCAGGAATGGTGACACACACCTTTGATTCAAGCACTGGGAGGCAGGGGCAGGGGGCAGAGGTGGGGCTGGGGGTGGGGCAGGGGCCCGGGATGGGGGGAGGAGTAGGGAGAGGCAGAGTGGCAAGGCAGGTGGATCTCTAAGACTTCAAGGCCATTCTGGTCTACATAACCAGTTCTAGACCAGTCACAGCTAGAGAATCCATGTCAAAATGAATTCCAAACATCATGTAAGAATATAAAAGGAGAGTAGAGAAAACATATATCTTGTTTATGAATAATAAAATGATAATAATACTTGATATTTAATATTTAATATATTAATCTTTATGCTAACTTTAAATGAAAATTGAAGATTCCCATGATTATAAAAATAACTATATATTTATTTTTAAATTCAAATGAAATCAACTAAAAACATCCAGGATATTTTTGAAAAACAAACAAACAAACCATCATAGATGGATTGGCCCAGTGATTAGTGTAAGAATTTACTAGGTAGCTCCCTATTGAAACTGTGTAGATACGCAATCAAAGGGAGCAGAATAGGTAACCAAGAAAGGGTCCAAGCACACACAGTCACTCAGTATTTGATAAAGCTAGCATTATAAGCTGCTGAAGAAAAATATTCAGACTTATACAGTGTATACTTCAGAATAGTGTTCAAAACAAAAATAAAAACTTTAGAAGTAAGAAACTAAACCAAAGAAGTTCTAGAAGGAAACAGAGAAGACCCTTCTCACCAAAACTGAAACCCTAAGCTTTGCTTAATGGGAGAAAAATCTAGATGAACAACTGGAAAAAGTCATCTGAATACCAAAAGGAATCTATATAAATAAACTAAAGTAATAATTGACAAAGAATTGCTCACCTTAATAGGTTGCTGGCTAGTTTTGTGTCATCTTGAATTGATTGTGAGAAGGAAACTCAACTGAGAAAACGTCTCCGTAGGATTGGGCTGTAGGCAGCCTGTAGGGTATTTTTATAATTAGTGATTGATGGAGGAGGGCCCAGCCCATTATGTGTGGAACCCCCTCTGGGCTGATGGTCCTGGCTCTGTAAGAAAGCAGGCTGAGCAAGCAGCAAGCGACACCCTCCATGGCCTCGGCATCAGTTCCTGCCTCCACGTTCCTGTCCTGCTTCAGTTTCTGTCCTGACTTCCCTCCATAATAAATAGTGATGTAGAAGCATAACTTGAATAAATCCCTTTTGTCCCTAGGTACTTTTGGTCATGGTGTTTCATCACAGCAACAGTAACCCTAACTAAAAGTTAGGTAAAGATTTCCAAAGAGGCAAAAAGAAAAAGAAATTCTGTGGATAGTAATGAACTAAAAGAAAGCTTTAATAAGAAAAAGAAAAAATTAGATAAAAGGAAACAGGAAACTCACTGAAATAAAACATGTATGACCATAAATATGCTAAAAGATACACTCAATTTGCTTACCCAATTAAAACTATGCCAAAGGATTATTATTTATAGATAATTTTATCTGCTAAGCTGACTGAACAAGATAAAGCACAATGCTGTACAGTGTATTCATTGCATGTTTGTCATGTATATGACATTGTACATTGTCATGTGCTGTTTCAATTTAATGAGAAGCTGACTCTAAAAGCAGGGTAGGGGCCCTGTAAGTGGGGTTCTTTCCCATTCCAGACTGAAGCTTGTACTTTAAAGACAGCCTTTCCAGGCTCTGTAAGGGGAAAGGGGGAAGCAGGAAACAGCGAAGGACAGAGGTGACCCTCTCCTTGGGACCTCATACTGACTGCCTCAGTGGGGCTTCCCGGATTTTCAGCTGGAGGTTTTCGGCTCCCAATTTGATGGTGTTTTGCTGCCTGCTACTTGCTATTTATTCTTCGACTTGCTCTGTACTTAATAAAGCCAAAACCATGGCGATTGTAGGTCACGCTCCAGCCCATACAGAGCTACCCTATACCAACTTTTATATGAAAGGAGGTAAGGTGTGGGGGTTGCAGAATTAGGATGAGCATTTACATTTATATCTACACACATTGGCAGCGTAGAAAGATACACCACAGTATCATAACTCTCGTTTGGGAGAGGTGGTGTGAATTGAGGATGAACAAAGGTAGAAGGGAATCTGTTAAAAATGCTGTATTCTCAATAGGCTTCACACATATTTATTAATGTACTTATGTTTCAAGATGAATACCACCTTCCCACCTGCCCCCATAGGAAGGTATAAAACTGCTTCTGTTCCAACCAAGTGTCATTTTTTCAAAGCCTTACTTGCCCCTGATATGCCAGGGAGGACAGAGGCAGAGCTCCTCCCAGTGCACAGCAAGTTTTTCCAGGTAAAACTCAGTGTCTTCTCAAATCAGTAACTTTTATTAGGTTGTGGAGTGTTTTGTCTGCAGAACGGCAGTGCATTCGCTGAGTGTGCAGCTTGCACATCCCCTGAGGATACTGGATGGATCCGGATCAAGCATTAGATGCTTGTTTTGCAGGTTTTTAAATAGAGACATACAATGTGATTGATACTAGCTTGAGATTATTCAGTTCTCAATTACATTATCCCAAGAAGCTCTGATCTAATGGAGCCTAGGACACACAGTGCTAGAGACGGAAGACATCCTGGAGACTAGCAGTGAGTCTGCCTTATCTCGCTAGCAAAGAAAGCCTGCAGAGCAGGTAGATACTTGACTGGTCCATGCTGACTTCTAACTACAGACTGAAGTTTTGAGCACCAGTCCTGGATTCTTTGCTGCAACCTGTCATTTTCTCTATATAAAAAAATCTTGGCCCAATCATTGCTCAGCGGACAAGAAGGCATTGGAAATCCTCAGCATTAGGAATGCAAGGGTCTTCTCTGCTAGGCTCTGAACACAGGAAACCTGACCCAAACATCCTACAATAAAAGAGTTACATAATGCAGCTCAAAGGGCTATGTATTAGCTTTGCAATAAAAACCAACTTCTATTCTTTCACAGTAATCTCAGATAGTATCTTGTTACATAATTTTCTCATGTATTGGATAGCTTCATGACAGAAGGATCTCATCTGGCTTGTATGGGTATCTCCTATGCGAATATGTATACTAAGCTCAGTTAAGTACCTATGGAGGGAGTCAACTCTCCACTCTGGGACTGCAGGGTAGGGGACAGAGCAAACACATCACTTATGAGTGGTAAGAAGGGTTCCTCCTGAGAAGATGTTGAGGAGTCACAATGGATGCCAGTGCCTAAAAGTTAACGAATGTTCTCACATACTACCAGGCTTTCAGATAATAGCTCACCAGAACCCCCCCTTCTCTCTGGTTTTGAGATGTCTCTCTATACAGCCCACCTTAACCTTGACATCCTCCTGCCTTTGTATCTCCTTTGTTGGAACTACAAGCATGTGGCACCACACCTGGCTTAGGTCATCTAATTTTTTGTTCTGTAGAAAACCTCATTTCTATCATCTTTCTTCTTTCACTGAATTTATCCCAGAAGCCAGGAAAACCCTTCCATACCTGGGATTAGTTGCCAAAGCTTAGCATAGCAGTAGAGCTGGAGACCAGCTGGCCTCATGCAAAAGCCACAAGACTCTTCTATGTCCTTCCCAGCTGGAGAACCATGGCTAGTTAGTTCTTCTGGGTTTAGAGCCAGAAAGACACTGATGGTCTCTCAGCATTGAAGAATAGAGTTTTAAAGGATATATTTAGTCATGTATAGCCAGACTACTGTTTAGACAAGGATCCACTGTGGTAACTCAGAGTGCTAGGTTTTCCATTTAGATCAAACTGGGATTTGGCTGGATGTGGTTGTGGCAATGTGTTGGTAGATGTGTTTTGGCTGTGTTGACATTTGCATGGTATTCAGGAAAGGGTTTGATGCAGGGCATGTTTTATTAGAGACTTCAGGGGAGAATAGAACTGCTACATGTTAATGGTCGAAACTTGTACAGATCATTTATCTGACTCCATAAAGTGAAGATAAATAGGGATATATTATATGTGTATCTTTCAGAACTGATATGAGATCAAATGTGACGATATGCGGGTGAGAGCTTTGAAGACTATAATGGACAAGACCAAAGTTAATCTCTTAATGAATATTAATCTTAACTCAATGGAATTATAGGTCTTAAAGATCTTTAAAGACAAAAGCTCTCAATTTTAGAGGAGAAAACCAACGTGGCAAGGGCCCTGGCCAAGGTTGTATGCTTAGTAAGCTGAGGAAACTGTCTCTTAGCTGTCCTGAGAGACATGCTGTGTATTAGGTAGAAAGGATGGTGTCCACTATCCTATGGTCACATTCTATGTCACAGAAACTGAACGAAATCATTTGCTGGGAGTGAGGATGGGGGGCGGTGGACTCAAGCTTCCAGATGGAATTAAGTTGGTAAGTAGCTGATCTTAAAATAAGGGCAGTATCCTGGATGGTCCAGGTGACTATATTTTGATCTCAAGAGTCCTAAGACAGAAAGAAGAGACAGCACAGGTTAGAAGTGTGATGAGAGAGAGACTTGGCACATTGTTTCTGGCTTTTGAGATAGCGATAGGTAAGAAGTCATAAGTCGAGGAAGTGGCAGACTTCTTGAAGGTTGGATGGGAAGGAATGAGATCCTTCCCTGAAGCCCCAGAAATCACATGGCCTTTGACCTGGCTTAGTGGGGCTCATTGTATTCTTCTAGCCTTGGATCTCTGGGCTAATATATCTGTGCCATTTTAAGCTAAGAAGTATGTGGTCATAGATTGTAGCAATGATAGAAAAATACAGTAGTCATTTCCCTTATAGTTGTGAAGACTAGGCACAGGCAGGTAAAGTGCCTCCTCCGTCACAACTCTTTCAACTGCTTTGGGAATCTTTTTCTAGGGGAAAATCTTGGGCAATGAAAGATCTCAATAACTGTTCTTGAGACACAGCCTGAGAAAGATTAATGTATTGAATAACTGGTTTTAGAAATACAATTTTCCTTAAAAAAAAAAAAAAGGTTAGTGTTCCCTCTCCACGGAGGCCAAGAACTTTAAATCTTTCATTGACCTGATGTCATCATTCCTTGCTCCAATGAATAGGCAAGTGACATTTTAGGGCCCTGGAACATCCCAAGGAGAAGCAGAAAGTCGGAGGCCAAGGCAGAGATCATTTTTGTACAAATGAGAATGGAGAATGGGTCACACACCCTTCCTTGGGATGAGTTTCCTTCGCCAAGCACCAGGACAGTAAGGAGTACAGCACAGGGCCTACAGGGACTCAGATACTCAGCTTATAGCTCTTCAGAGCTGGGACACATTGTGTGTATGACTGCAGCAAAGAGTAGCCTCCGAGAGCTGCTGGGGGCCCCATGACACGTCAGTGACTCTGCATTTATTGTTTTGCCCACTCCTGCTGTACTTCTAGGACTGGTGCCCTTTGACTGATGCACTGTTTGTACTTTCCGTTCTGCCAGGACACTGTGAGTTCAGTACTTCCACTGCTCATGGGACATCTTCTTTGGTATAGACTCATCCTCTTTTTTATTTTCATCTGGTTAACCATACACTGTGGCCATGATCTGGCATCTGGACCTATGTGCTCATGGGGTAGAACAGCCACAGCTGGAAAAGATGATCAGGATAACTGCCTATATCCTTGAAGCAACGATACAGCCAGACCTCAGTTCCTGCTGCACTATCTCTTGCCCTGAGCTGAGAACCCACTCTAGAAATTCTCTGTAAAGGCATTAATGCTGGACCAGAGAGAGCTCATGTCTTTCAGTGTCAAGATCAGCTTCATGTCCCTTGGAACAATTTACTTGATGATGTACTTTCATTCTCTCTTTACAAATAAGAAAACAGAAGAAGCTGAGAGGCACCTGGTAATTGGGAAGTCTGGCATATGGCATAGACTAAGTCAAGGGTGGCCCAAGGCCAGCCACTTGCTCCAGTAAAGAAAGTGGTGGAGAACATCTGGCCACATATTGCTCATGTTTAATTTCTATGGTTCTGGTCTTACAAACAGCTGTGGCCTCCCAGTGGGGCAGGGTTAAATCTGCAACTGGAGTAGATCTTACTTTACTGAAACACACAACTGACCTAGATTCTGTGGTTTTCCAATGAACCTCATGCTTGAGTAAGCCCTCTCAAATACTGCTCAGGCAAGTGAATAGGACTCAGAAGAACATAGCAGAGATGGCCTTCTAAACTTACAGATGTCTTTCCTGACAGGAAGCAGCAAATTCGTGGAAGCATTTCTCCGTCCATTTGCATTCCACACCTGTTGGAAGCTTCAGAAATAAAGTGATGTGTACATGATATATAATAATAAGAAACGCAGCACTTGGATTTGTTAACGGTCTATTCATTGCTCTTCAGCACAGTGTGGAGTGATAGATTCCTGTTATCCATCTCCTAAAAAAGAAAGGAAGATGCCAATACAGTATGTGCATATGACATGCTGTGTCTATGGTCTCTGCTTGGGAGGTACAGTCCCAGAATCCCCAGACACCATTTCTTAGAGAGGCAGGGGACTCCCATGAGGCAGGCTAATAGAATCCTAGGCTCCTGGGGTTGAAAGACATAAATGCCAATGTCAGGTTATCAAGGTTTGAGCCCCTCTCTCCAAAATAACACTACCTAAAAGGCTCTGAGTTATAAGCATGAGAATCTATCTTAAGCTAGCTAGATATTATTAGTACCATACCAATGACATAGATGCTATAAATAGTATTGCAGTAGTATCAATGTGATACTATTTTGTAGTAATCATTAAGTGTTGTCATGGTACCCAAGCCTCAGGAAGAATTTGGAGCCAAGGGACTACAAGGTTGGTGGCAGTCCAGAGGAACTTTTTCTATCTTGCCCCTCTTCTTTTCACTGTGTAGCTGCTCTATTTCTCTTTTCTACCATAAAATTTTCCTCTGCTCCTCAGCCCACTGCTGAGCTCCTCACTCCTCTGCAGGGAAAACATAATACTGCCAGACACAGCCAGAGGACCCTTAACTCTCCACACTGTCTTCTTCCTGACTTTTCAACCCCATTTGACTTGGCCAGAGAAAGAGACTGTTCTTGGTCCAGTGGTTGATTCGGGTTGTACCACCATGGGATTGAGGAGGTTACTACTGTAGATACTTATGAAGGTCCTTGCAAGGTGAGTGTCTTCTAAATGGTCACCTGACCTCTGCTCTTACACCGTGTGTTCACAGCAATGGACTTTCCTCCTCTGACTGTATGTAATTACCTGGGACAGCCCAGACCACCATGGTGCTTCTTTCTCTCTGGTTGAGAAAATGGTCAGTGCTAGGTACATTGATTGATTGATTGATTGATTGATTGATTGATTAACTGTGAAAAACATCCTTACATGCCCCCATTGCCATAGCTCTTGGTAATCACAGGTACCTTTTAGCTATGTGCCTGACATGCTTCCTGTCCTGGCTGAGTCCTGGCACATTTCTGTATTTGATTCATCTCTGCCTGTATGTTGTGTCTCTCCGCCATGGATTGGATGCTGTTATCCACCACCACCACATTTATACTTTGGAATTCTAACTCCCAGTGTGATACACTTCTTTTTAGGTGATTAGATCATGAGAGTGATCCCCCGGGAATGTGTAAGTGCCATTCCTCCTAAAGCTCTAGAGAGCTCCTTAGCCCTTCTATTTTGTGAGGCTAAAGCTGGAAGAGAACTGTCTGTTAACCAGGAAGTCTGTGGAAGCCAGAGCTATGACAAGTATGTGTCTCTTGTTTATTAACGGCCTATTAGGGCTATCACAGCACAGCAGTCCAGGTGAACTAAGTCTCTTAAGGAGAGTGAGAAAGGAAGAGAAGGTGGTCTTGGGGCAAGGGAAGAGATGAACTGTGTCAGAGCTTGGCAATTTCTGTTTTTATTAAAGAACCAATTAGTAAATGTTTCTGGCTTCCTAGACCATATGGTCTGTGTTGCAGCTGCTTAGCTCTGCTGATACGGCACCAACGCCACACAGTTGGCGTGGGAACAAAGGAGCATGGCTGTGTTCCAATAAAGCTTTATTTATGGACACCCTAATTTAAATTTCATATAACTTTATGTGTCAAAATATTCATCTTGTAATTTTTTTCTAACCAATTAAAATGTTAAAAACTGTCCCCTCTGTTCATCTGTTACCTAAAAGCAGGTGTTGGAGAGGACTTAGACTTTGGGCCACGGTTTGCCAAGCCCTTGTCTGTCTCCTATAATTGAGGGCCCTGAGATCCTGCCATAGTCCACGGGCATGATTTCCTTCCTCTGCCAGGTCTGAAGCATCTCTACTGTTGAAGGTTGAGGACATTTCCTTTATGGAAGAGGGAAGGGGAAAACAGAAAGTCTGCCTGAAATATGAGTAGTCCTTTTGGAGTTACACCACAGCCCTTCAAACATAGATCTGAATTAGCATAGCTTTTAAACCCCTTTAAAACACTTGCCAGTTTGTAAAGCATTCATGCTTCAATTCCAACCTTCTATCACTTGGAGGGTGATATTTTTATGTTATCTTCATTGATGAGAACATCCCTGGATGCTGACAGCCTGAGATACCATTGTTTGGCAAGAGCTGGATAAAACAATTTTTCTGTTCTCCTACACTGTTTGAACTGAGGACCATTTCCTGGGCATTCACATATACCTAGCATTCTGCTGGAGAGGAAATGTAAAGAATAGATGTACCCTCGTGCTCAGGGAGCTTAGATATCAGTGGGGGGAAATATCTAAGACCATTGCATTTTTATTTTTTTAACTATAATAGGAGAGTATGATACTCCAGGAACTCACAGGAGGACTCTCATCCAACATTTCCCTGGACTAACGGGACCTCTCATAGGACACTCAGAGGAGGAGGAATAGGTTTGATAATGCTAGTATCTAGAAAGAACAGGGAATTGGAACAGTGTACCAAAGCCTTGAGTAGGGGAGGGAATGTGGAAGATTTGCCTGCCTGCTGTGGCTTGGTTGCCAAGCGATAACATTCTCTGGTCCAGTCCTGTTTTCTCCACTTGAGTGAGTGTTAAAGATGGTGAGACAGTACCTTCAAGTGAACCTGCAAGTCCGCTCAGCTCCTCTGCCTCAGGTTGGCAGGGCCCTTGAGAACAGGCATCCCTTGCTCTCTCAGCCGTAAATGAGATCTGCAGCATTGGGATGGAGTGAAGACCCAGTTGCTTGTTATTTCTGGGACCCCTTGCATGAAATATAGGCTGCAGAGCATCACCTGTCAGATAGAATGTTTTTTGTTTCCTTAAAAATAAAATAGAAAACCCTTTGAGCAATGATGTTGAAGAAAATCTGGAGAGCAACCCTTCTCTTTTTCCAGGGAACAATGTCAGAATGTCCAAGGCTGAATTGATGAAAGAATTTTTGAAGCAGTCAAGAAAGAAAATGGACCAGGCTTCAGGGAACTTGGCATAAGAACCGAGGAAAGGAAAGAATCCCTCAGCCCCTCCCCATATGTCTGTTCCCAAAAGCCGTAGTTCTGGTGGCTAACTTTTAACAGCTTGACTTGCTGGAATCCTTTTGGTCCAAGCTGCCTATTTTGTAAGAGAAAATGGTGACAAACCAACGCCTTTTCTTCTAGAGTCAGTTGATAAGTGACTATTAAGTATCCTCTGTGGCCATCACCATGTCACGACAGTGGAGGGGGGAGGACGGTCTAAAGGAGTGAATGACAACCAAATGACTACCATGTCTCTCAAACAAGCCCAGCAGAAGGGTCAGACCAGAGCACCAGCTAAGCGCAGAACCAGGAGGAGGTGACAGAAAAGGGAGGCACCCTGGTAGAGTGGAGTAGTCATCGGAGGCTTTCTTGGAGGAGAGCTTAGAATTTAGATTAGTGGAGAAAATTAGAAAGACATTTAAGGAAAGGCAAACAGCAGGCAATGGGACACCCCCTCACCACTACTAAAGGCAGTCAGTCTTCATTGAGGAACCCCATTGTTCTTGTTCACTGAGAAATTTGAGCCTATCTAAGCTGATTTACCCATCTATTCTCCACCAAACCTTCACATCTCTGGCATCCATATCCAACTGCCTTCCCTTCTGATATTGGTGGAGGAAGTTCCACTCCTCTGACCTAAAAGTTTTCAATTCTCTCCAGAATTTTATCTTGTTTCATTCACGGGGCATTGGCCTCCCTGGTCTACTACTCTGCTTCCTCTTCCCCGGGCATCAGTTTCCTTTCTCATGTTAGCACATCATTCTTATAGTACAAGAATATACCCTAAACCAATGCTCCCCAGTAGCATCCAGCCTTGTCTTGGTCAGTTCTAGTCATAGCAATGATTTGTAAAAATAACCACAATGGTGTACAGCAAACATTTGTAAGCTGTTTTTGTTGTTGTTGTGGATTTATGTGTGCTCTAGAGTTCTACATATCTAGGTGGGACTCTGACTATAGGTTGTGAATGTTTCTTATCATCCTTCATTCGGAGGCTGCCCAAAGTCTATTCTCGTGGGAAAAGGCATAATGAAGAAGGCACATGCTCAGTTAGTCAACCTCAAAGCCCTGTTCTTGTCACACCTCTAGTCTGATTCAGCCATGCTGAGCCACTGGATCAAGCCTAGCAGTCATAGGTGGGAAATAGTGCCCACCTATGGAACTTGACGAGAGAGTCTTCTTGAATAATCATTAACCTTTCCTAGACCTCACTTTCTCTGTTTCTCTTGGCAGCCAAATTCTAGAAATGATTTTGTTCACAGGCTCTCACTAATTCTTCTCTGCTTGTTCCATTGTCTCATCCCAGTGCTCTCTGCGCCAGCATCTGCACCTAGGCATTTCTTCCCTCCTAGTCTTTTTGGACTACTATTATAGAATGCCACAGGCCAAGTGTTTATACATGATATGTAGCAGAAGTACATTTCTTATGGGACCGACTCTTGGGGACTTTAAGAAAGTGGTACTAGTATATTCAGTGTTTGGTACCTACTCCCGGGTTTCTACTATCTGAGTATAGCTTCAGGTGGGGGAAGGCTGAACAAAGCCTCTTTGGAGTTGGTTTTATAGAGATGTTAATCCCCTTAAAGAGGGCCCCTAATAATAACCTTCTCTAGTCCCCACTTTCTAAGGTAGGAGGGTAGGAGGATTTCTCAGAAGTACAAGGCTATTCTGGGGTACATAATGTGTTTCAGGCCATGAGGGACTACAGAATGGTTCACCGCTGTGAAACAAACAAATAAACCTGGGGGACACAAATGAAATCGATAGCAATTATCTCTGTTGTTGAATCAGTGGATGTATCTCTGCTCCCACTGAATCTTCTCTACCCTCAGTAGTTCCCCCTCCCCACTCAGACAGTTCCTCTTTCTTCTGGGTTTTATGACACTACTGAGTCCTACTTGTTGGTATCTCCTAATCCCTTGCCTGGTGTGTTTTCTGGACCACAGATCAGTGGTAATGTATCGATGGACTTGGTCTATGGGTCCTTCTCTCTTCTCTCTCTCTCTCTCTCTCTCTCTCTCTCTCTCTCTCTCTCTAGATTCCTGCTTCCTGCCCCAAGTTTGGAACACTCCCATGCTGATGACTAAGCACACGTCACTTGAATAGTTATTTCTGAATTTCATTATTCTCTCTGTTTGGATGCCAAGTGCAGTTCTCAGATTTCAGATAACCCAGTGGCACTGCTGTTCTGCACACTATGTTTTCCTTCTTTACAGTTTCAGCCATAAAGCTTTTTAAACAGACTATGCTGACCCTGCCTCAGAGCCTTCGGGGACATTGTTTCTGTTGAGAAAGTATCCCCCATCTCAATCCTTTTCCCATAACATGGTGTCTTGTCATCTTCCAGATCATGTGATCAAATGTCACTAACCCAGACAAGCCATCCTTTACCATTCTTCCTAATGAACTTTCCACCTTGTTATTTTCTATGTCAGTCTGAGATTTCTACCTGTGACCAGAAATCGTCCAATTTTATCCTCTTGTAGTTTACTTGTCTTTCTAGCTACCCTTCCTAGCACATTCCTTGGAAATCTGTGTTGAACTGAAGACATTGAAAGGCCTTTGGAGATTGTCCTGTCTGCAGACTGTGCACTTATGGATCTTAAAATCCACAAGCACCAATCATTGCTTGGAAAGAACTAAACAGTAAAGCTCACTTATATGTTCACTAATCCATCCTCCTCTTATGGTACTGGGGACTAAACCTAGAGCCTTGTGCAGGCAAGGGAAGCTCTCTACCACTGAGATGGGTCCTTTGTCTCCTCTTGTCTTCTTTGATCCACACATGGTAGGGTCTAAAACCTTAAATGGATGCCTGAAATCTTAGTGAGTACCAAACACTGTCCATAGTGTGTTTTTTCTATACATGTAAACTTATCTCGAGTTTAATTTATATACTATGTAAGGAAAGGGATTAACAACTTGCCATGGATCTTAGCAGCTTTGCCATGTGATGAGTTGATTTTCTTTTCTGTCAAGCACTTTTCCATTTGCACTTAAACTTAAAGTAAACCATTCCCTCTTTCACCCCCAGGCTTCTTCTTTGGTGTATTTGAGTTGCCAGCACTGATACTTCCAAATCCATTATTAACTTAAAAAATAATTACTTGAACATCATCATGGTAGTGATAGGGTAGCAAATTGGATACCAGATGGTTCCCGAGTGACTAAGAGCAACAGCCTATATGGCTGGGATTCTCTCGACAGAAGAGAGAATTGCATCCTGGGAGCGTGTGTGCAGCAGAACACACGACCTAGAACACATCACTTGCTTACGTCTGAAATTTTCCATTCAATGTTTTAAGACATTGGAATAGTGAATCACACACCTGACAAGAAGCATGTTGAGGAAGAAAGAGTTTCTTTTGGCTTAGAATTTAAGAGAAACGTGGTCGATCATAGCAGGGAATGGCATGGAGTCAGGATTCTGAGGCATCAGATACACTCTCTTCTCCATGGAGGACATGAGCTCCAAAAATCTCAAGATCTTCCTCCAGAAACCAACTTCCTCCTGTGAGCTTCCAGCTCCAAGAGGTTCTACAAGCTTCCAAAACAGCAGCAGCTGGTGTTTGAACACGTGAGCCTAGAAGATTCGTTTCACATTCAGACTACAACAGGCCTTCCTGGCTGAGGTAGCTGAAACCGCTGACACAGAGCTACAAATAAGCTGAAAACTACTGTGTTAACACCTTTCCCATGTTGTTAAATAAAATGGATTCAGCTGAAGACATTACTAAGTCCAGAGTGTCTTTTTTTTTTTTTTTTTTTTTTTTTTTTTTTTTTTTTTTTTTTTTTATTGTGTGGCTTCTTAGTTAACATATAACAAGCACACTCAAGGGGCTCCATTTCCTTCCATTCTTGAAGAAACCACTAATAGCCTTCATGGAACTCTAATCATCATGGCTGCAGAAGCTGAGATTCAGAGGGATGGAGATACCCTCAAGGTCACATTCTTCATCTGTAGAAAGGCCTGGGGAGATGGAAAGGAAAAGCCTCGGGTATTAGGGAGCTGGACTGTGAGGTGCTATAGAGCCTGGCTGTGAAGACACTGCTCAGGAGGGTGGTCCTTGTCTCTGGCTTTCTGCTGATTTTCATGATTTGAAGACTGTGCTCTTAGAAGGTAGCAGCAAGATGAAGACTTCATATCTGAGTCTGTGAAACAAAGGTGTGGCCAGGAGAAGAGCATGGTCCCTGTGTAAAGGTCCTACAGTAAGGACCTCATGGCCAGGTGAATTTGACAGAGAATACTTGACACTTGAGGGATGAAAATGGGTTCTTCAGTCAGAGATGAGGAAGTACAGAGGAGATAATGAGGGGGTCGCAGCCACACCCACAAACAGAAAGGAAATGGAGTGTTCTGATGAGCTCCCTCCAGTGGAGTGGGTAGGTGGGAAGGGGCAATGTGAGCTTGGGGTGGATCTAGTGTTCCTGGATCCTGTGGCTTTGAGTAGATCAGTGTCCAGACTAGGGTGCAACATGAGATGACGGTCCTGCTTTAACCACATGGCTTCTGCCATGCTTCTATGTCTTGCTGCTACTGGGGGTCTTTGACCTCTTGACTTGAAGTTGACCTCTTCTCCCACTGTTTGGGGAGAGTTTGGAGTCCCTTGAGGATATACTTGAACTCCAAACTTCCTGTTCTAGAGCTTCCCTCTCTTGCTAGCCCCTGTGTATCTGATGCCAAAATGTTTGGGAGATTATGGGTTGCCTTTGGAGATGCCTAGGAGATAAGAGACAAAGGAACGGAGTTAGGTTCCTGGTTAGACAAATTAGTCTGACATGGTTACACACCATCAGGTGTGTGTGTGTGTGTGTGTGTGTGTGTGTGTGTGTGTGCACGTGCATATATTAATGCAGGTACCTCTGTCTGCCTATGGTTCTGGCAAGTGAGCAGTTCTTTGTTTGAATTGTGTACACAAATCCTCTGGCTGGCTAGCCCACTGAGGGCTCTTCTCAAATCTCAAGTCTTCCTGTTTCTGATACCTGCTTCTTCTCAGGGCTTACTCCCAAGCTACCAGTTCCTCTGGCTTCACATTTTCCTACTGGTAGTTCACAGCCAACACACTGATCTTATCCATATAATCTCAAGGGCTCACTGCATCTCCCAACCTTAGTTCTACTTGGAGACTGCTTCCTCTTCAGTAAGTAGAGAGTAGCAATGTGTATTTCCTGGCTTTCTGTTGTGGATCAAATGAGCACCAAATGTAAAAAAGTGCCTCTCATGGGGCTGGATCCAGGGCTGAGATTCCGGGTTGAGGGGTAAGGCTGAATTGAGAAAAATGGCCTCTGAATCCAGGGTTCTTTATTCTGGCATTTGTGATTAACCTCTAGAAATCACATGTCCTAAATCCCCTCCTCTCAAAGTTGCTAATCCCAGATTCCTCAGGCTCCCACCAAGATTTTGATGAGTCCTCTTTACTTTTACTAGTTTAGGTTTCTCTAGCAGCACGCGGCATAGGCATCAATGCCATGTAACTTCCCTTTCTTAGATGTGACAGGAGGGATGGACATAACCTGGTCTGGGGACCAGAGCCAGTTCACGAGGCATGCTCTGGTGTAGTAACATTTAACCAGGGACCTCATTTTTCCAGGAGGCAACAGAGATGAACCCAGTTGATCCGGATTCTGTGCATGTAGCTGGAATGCACACCTTGTGCCAGGCTTGTAATGGTTACTGGGCAGAGCTAAGAACTGGGCGGCACATGAGATCAGAAGAGCTCCAAGGACTCGAGGTTCCCCAGACTAAGCTGTCTTACCATCTTCCTGCTTCTGTCTGTTTTCTTTAACTTGATCTGACAGCAGGAAATGATTAGACTGGGCAGCTCGTTAAGGATCATCGATTGACTACATCTCCATCATCAGGTGCCTTGAATAGAAAAGCCAGACTATGATATCCATAGAAAAGTACTCAGTTTTACATCCAGAGAGATGTGGTTCCTGGCTCTCTACATCTTCTGGTCACTAATCCCATGATTTGAAAGCATGTAAGTCTGCCAACAGGTTTTACTCTGCCCCATGTTATGGTCAGCCTGCACTGGGTGGGATAGGACAGGCAACCATCTCAGTGAACCTAGCCTTTTCTAGGTTTATCACTGTATAGCTTGAATCCTAGAAAATTCTGGGTAAACTCAACATTTAGTTACCCATCAGCAGCAGCAGCATCACCAATCACCACGGCCACCATCATCACCATCATCATCATCACGACCACCACCACCACCATTATATATCTTTCTCTTCTTCCCCTTCATATGCCAAAATATTTGTCACACACTGAGCCTTCATGAGAGAGATTGTACCCTTTAGAAAGCTGAGGAAGGAAGATCAAGGTCATGGTTTGTTCACACTATTAGCCCTTCTAGTTTAATGTTTTCTTAATACCCAACTTATGCTTAAGACTTAGACCAACTCTCTGCTAAGATTCCCCTAGTCCTCTGATCCTGGGAGTTGGCTTCCTTCAAGTCTCTCCTTTGTCCTGGTCTGGCCTGTAGCATCATCTGTGACTGTGACTCTGTGGTTGTCAGAAGAAGTTGAAGTGTTGTGCTTAAGCCCCTACAACAGGCAGGCCTTGAAAACATCCCTCTTAATCCCATGAGACTTCAGTGACCCATATGTGCTACCTGTCATCCAATGTTCCTTTTGTGGTGTATCCCCGTTGGACAGAAAGCACCCCTCTTTCCCACTGCTGGGACTGTCTGAAATCTTCTGCCTGTACTGGACCTTGACTGATCCTAGGTCCTGCCATCCTTGAGACTGTTGGCTAACTATAGCTGATGCTTGGGTGGTTTTATTAGGATGGTCTCCCATTAGTCTAAAGATATAGAAGTCTTTGGTCCTTGCCATATTAACATGACACAGGGTTTATACAACCCTTTAATATCAATTTGAGCATCCCACAGCTGGGAAGACAGATAGGCCACAGAGAATAACATCTTGCACTCCAAAGGCATGTATAAGTGAGTTTTGGATAGGGTGGGCTCGATTAAAATCAAATTGATTTAAATCATGGTGTGAATCACTAGTCAGGAAGAGTCGATTAAATCAATACTTTCCCTTCAAAAACGCATTCAGTTTTGATACAATTTTAATGCACAGGCTCCCCGGCTCTGACAGAGATAGATGCGGCTTTCATTTTTAGAAGTTACATAGCATGCATTTTTAAGCTGTGATTTATTTTGACATTTTCTTGAATCAATTTTGCAGCCGCGTCTGAGTCTTGAGTGATGACTTGGTTATTTTATTTACCAAAGCTAATCAAACAAATGTGTATAATTTCCTCAACAAAATAAGCATGTGCACTTTCGAATGTTTAACTATTTTTGCTGTAAATGTAAAAATGTGTTTTTGCTGAGATAAATTAGACTGTTTCAGACATATCCAACCCCAAACACTTGTGCCAGTATATTTTGGGAGTTAACCCAGTCTTTACCATCCTACCACCCTTATTTACAAGTTAGGAAGGAAAGGAAAGCTTTTCTAAGTGTATTCTCAAACTGTTGTTAAGTGTAGACTGAATTGCAGTCCCCTTCTTTAGAAAACATGCTTCTTCTATGCAAAAAGGAGTAGCCAGAGTCTTGACATCTGTTTTAATCATGGTGTGGGTCTCTGCGTTTATTTAATGTCAACTTCTGGTATGACCTTCCTCATGCCTATCAGCTTCTCCTATAGCTAACTGAAACTTGCCATGTCTGAAACACGTTTTCTTTACTGGATCAGTTGAATTTTATTTTCAGAAAGTGTTTTTATATCAACCCCAAATATTCAGTATCAGATATAGTCTTAATCCCACTGAAGGGTATTCTTGTTTAACCTCAGGATGTTTGGAGGGGAGCCTCCCACATTTCCTAAGACAACTGATGAGTGGGTAATAACTTAGGGATGTGCTGGTACCTTTTCATGAACCTCATGTTGTGTCCAACCCCATGACCTCCCCAATCATGACATATCTGCATCTATTTTCTGTCTACATGGTTAGACAGAAATCTAACAAGCTGAAATTATGTGAACCTTCCTTTGATCACACCTTTCCATATACATCTAAGCCATGGGCTCTCAACCTGTAATTTGTGCCCCCGTCCAGGTATCACATATCAGATATCCTGCATATCATATATTTATATAAGGATTCATAACAGTAGCAAAATGATAGTTATGAAGTAGCAATGGAACAATCTTATGACTGGGGGTCAGCACAACATGAACAACTGTATTAAAGGATCACTGCATCAGAAGGTTGAGAACCACTGTTCTAGGTAAATGGAGCATTAACCCATTTGGAGAAAACACAGGAATGGCCTAGTCTTGCCTTTAGATAAATTATTTAAAACCTATATGACCCACAAGAGTCTCAAAGCCAGGCAGGACCACATCCTCTGAGCTACCTAGAATGGGATGTTTTCACAATCATTCCTGGATTGGAACATTTCTTCCCTTTATATTCTTTCATGCCAACTTTATTTTCCTTTTCTTCAAAAAATAAAATTAAGAGCCCAATTTTGAGCTACAAATGGCAACCTAGTGCTCATTTATGGCTGACCTTTGCTAGGCTCTGACAGAAAGGTGCTCCGCACTCAGTGGAGTAGACAGTGCATCTGGCTGTGATAGTGGAGGTAGAGAATAGGCAGAGACTTCCCAGTTAAATTTGAATTTTACACAATGAATCAGTGTAAATATATTCCCTGGGAGGCTTGGGTTACATTATGCTATACATTTATTAATTATGTATATATCTTAAATGTTTTTCAAGGATGTCCAGCATTTTATCCAACAACCCCATTGTCCCCATTTCTCCGGCTAATATGTTGTGTTTGGTTTTCCATGAAACCTTAAGGTGCTAAGACCTCACACCTCTTTGTGAGGTTACTTGGGTACTTGCATAGCTTATGCTTGATTAAGTCAACCTGAACAGGTGCCCGGTCTCAGGAGCCTAGCAAAACCAAGGAGCTGTGGAGGAAGGAGTAGTGTCCTGCTCTGATCTCCTCTGGGTATCGGAGGAGGCTCTCACATCTGAAGGTCTACCAGAGGAAGTAACAGAGATTGGAATATGTAGAGCAACAAATGCTTTTGGCCATGCTAAGGAGATCTGTGGCCTAAGGAACCCGGAGAATACACTTTGATGCACGGGTGTCCAATAGAATGAGAGCCGCATCCTGTCTGTTTTGTCCCAGTTGGCTTAGGCAGGAATGAGCCATGTGAGTGTCAGGACAACACACTAAGAGCCACAAGGCCACATGTTAATGAGAATAGTTCATGGCACAAAATCAGAGCTGTTCAAAGCCCTTGGCTCAAACAAGCTAGTAGCCCAAAAGAGTAGCCAGCTAAGCCAAGTGAGATAGCATGCATTTCCATGTTTTATTTTTACCCAGAATTAAGAAGAGTCTCACACTGGTGTCTGGATCACTCCTCTCTGAATCCCGTCCTGGGATCCAAAGATTATCTGCTTCTCTCCAGGCTTTGGAGCAGCAGCGCCCTGAGTGGAAGCAAATGCAGCAGGTTTTTAATGGTCCTGGGTTGAGTTTGTATTCCAGCCACCTAGTGCCTGCTGCTCCTGCCTGTATCCTTTTCCTGGCCCATATCACAGAGGCCTGTGCCATCTCTGATGGTGCTCTTCAGTCTGGGGTCTCAGAGGGTTTTGTGGCTTTGACATGTTTTCTTGCTGTGACCAGTTCTGCCTCCGGGACCTGAGAGTTTTCCGTGTAGTACTCCCATAGGGCTGTTTCCCAGAAGTTGCTATCAGTTGCTTGATGCTCAGGGTTAGTGGGACTGATCGATCAGGCTCAGTGGGCGGAAATCTTTGGAGACTAAGCACAGCAAGCAAGGAATACTTTCGTGAGATGCTCAGCCCTTGATCCTGCATCATAAGACCAGTGGCATAGCTTTAACTCTGAACTCACCTTCCTGGTAACCTGAAAAACAATGTGGTTTTCTTATCAATCCATGTTCTTTTAATAAGGCAAAGGCTGATTAAGATTCGGGGTGGGCATGACTAGGTGAGTATAGGATTGTCTACCATTATCAAACCTAATTACCATCTCACAAACCTTTCTGGAACTCTGAGAGTCATCCTCGAAGATCATTACCATGAGAGGTTTTTTCTTTCTAATGAGCCTGAACTCTCTCTGCCCGATACTCTTAAGCTGTTGTCCCTATTGACTAATGAATGTAATTGGTCCCGGGCTTTTTTCCAGCCTCCTACTCTTAGACCCAGCACAGTCTCTACTGAAGCCAGTCCTTTCTCAAGATCACCCTGCCCCTTCAGGTCCCTCCAGCATTGGCACCCCTCCCTCCTGCCTCCAGCTGTGTTTTCCCTGGGGCCCCACCCTCTTGAGCCTCCCCAGGGACTTGTGCTTTACAGCTCCATCTGTAACCTGGGACCTGATTCCCCTGCACACTGTGTGATAAATCTCCATCAGGTCTGCAGTATACAATTGTCCATCGACCTTGCCTTTAACTGAGAAGTTACATGTTCACAAGGGAGAACAGGAGGGGACACGACTACCCTGCTACTTACAGAGCGAAACCCAAAGGTAGTGCTTTTGAGTGAGGAACGTGTGCCTGTTGCTGGTGCTCGAGGGGAAAGGCTGTTTAATTAGAGATGAAGGAGACAAATCGAGATTTCTGGAGAGGTTGAAAAGGGACTTCTGGGCATTTTCAGTGTCGTTATCAAATGATTTAACTGTTTATAATTTGAAATTTGAATTACCAGCTTGGGTTTTCATTTGATAAAGGAACCCTTCCACTTTGGTTAGTAACAGCAATGGAGACAGGGAAGGAATATCTTGAAAGAGGAGAAAATAATTTTTCCGTGATAGCAGAAAGGAAAAGGAGACTAGAGAGGGAGACTGATGAGAAGCAGAGATACATTGTCCAAGATGGCAGGAATCATCTGGGGTCAGACAAAATTGGAGAATGGGGTTGGAAGAAGCAAGTGGGGGATAGTTATTTAGTAACTAAGATGTGGCCCTTTAAAATCAGATCACCCTGGGTTTACATAGGTTCATGACCTTGACCGTCTTACCTGGATAAGCTGTTTGTACCTGTTTTACTCTCCTATTAAATAGGTGACACATGCTTCCTCTCACATTGTGAGAATCACGTGCAATGGTATTGTAATAACACATTTTCTGCAATAGCTAGTGAACAGAAGCTGTAATTATTACAGAATTTTTATTTTCCAAAGAGGTAGAAATGGCAAGACTAACCATTATCTTCCCCCAGAACTACTTCAACGACGATCACAAGGAAATGATGTAGCATTGTGCAAACTTCAGCATGCACCTAAAAATACTTGAATGCTTCAAGATTTAATGCTGCCTGGCCGTCATGACCCGCAGGAACTTTACCTCCTGGCTCATCTTGGCCAATCTTCATTTATACCTTTAGCCCCAGAACGTCTTTTCATTCATAGAAGTGTCCTATTGGATGATAAGTTATATAATCCCTTAACTAGTAATAGAGTGTTACTGCATTGTGCCTATGTGTACATTGATATGAATGGCTCTGTACACTTCCCATCTCTTGTTTCCTTTTCACTGGCAACAGTGATTCAACAGTTCTCATCACAGAATTGTTGGTGGCCTCTTCCTATAGAAGTCATCTTGATAGAAGCTTTTCCCCTGCCACTGCTTGCTGATCTACTTGTCTCCTACAATGGTGGGCTGAAGGAATGGAGGAGCAGGGAGATTCTCCCCAGAATAAAGCTGTTTCTGAGGGGTGGTGCTGTGACTGGAGTGTGGCTAGGCATCCTTGCCTGTTACTTAGCCTCATGTGTTTCTGGGTCAGTCACAGACCTTCTGAGTTCTATTTTTTTGAGACAGAAAATGTGGCTAATAAAATGGCCCTCAAGGACTGGCTGGAAGGATTGTGTTGCAGAAGTTCAGGAAACACCATCTCTAGTCAGGATGTCAGTGTTTGATGATTATGGCAAACTGAGGGTATGTGAGAAGCAACAGGTTTATTCGAAGATTGCCATGAGCCTCCTTCCTTTCTGGCCATGGTTCCTCTATAGGAAACACAGCTGCCAAGCCAGTGTTCTGCAGAATGACTTCCATGTGGTAAGGTCAGCAGTGACACAGGGGAGAAGACTGTAGTTGAATCTCTACTAAGGTAGGATGCTGTCACAGAATCTTACCTGTTAAAATCATCCATCTCCCTCTAAATTGTTTGTTTCTGGGCTGGCAAGCTATCTCTAAGAGTGAAGGTACTCACTGCTGAGGCTGACAACCCAAGTTGGATCCCGGGGTCCATATGGAATGAAAGAGCCAACTGCCTTTGTAGGTGGTCCTCCGACTTCTACTCATGCATTCTTGTGTACATATACATACAAACACACACACACACACACACACATGCACATAAACATATACTTATCAATACTTGTAAGTTCTAAAAGATGATGAATTACATTGCTAGGTTACAGCTTTTCTTCTCCCCTGTAGAGAGAAGAACGACTAGAGATCTTCACCTTTTCCTTCATATGGCACCCACACTGGATGATGCATTTGTGTGTCTCCTGTTATGTAAACCAGTCTGTCAGTGTCTCATACTCAGATATCATTACCTCAAAAGGCAGAGGGGTTGTTTTTCACACTTTCAGGTGACATCTGGCTGCAATGAATGGTCAAAAAGAGTAAAATCACCAAGCAGGACAGCTAGGGAGTGCAGCATCGAATCTTGGAGCCCTACCAAGTGTCTTCCTGGCTCTTCCAGCTCTCCTTTGCACACAGTGGGTTCCAGGGCTGGGGGTAACCCAGCTTAGCTATAGGTAAGACCACTCTGGATTCTCAGTAGATTGGTGGAGCCTAGTAGTCAAGAAGTTCTTATTGAACTAAGTGTCAAGGTTGAGCTTGGAGAATGCTGTATTACACAACTTTAAAGTGCATCCAACCTGTAACCTCTGGGCTGCCCATGGCAATGAATAGCTATGAATGTGGTCCAATGCCAAATCATAAACTTGCTTAAATTATTATCAGGTATCAGGAAACTGATTGCAAGGAGCTCAGTGTCTCCAGCCCATCAGTGTTGTGAAAGCAGTCTTTTGTATTTTAACTCTTGCATATGCATTTAGAACCTGTTAAAGTTATAGAAAACAAGCTAGAAGGTCCCCTCCCCCAACCTCCCAGTGCCTCTTGCATTACAGGCAAGCACAGTACCACTGAGTTACATTCATCCAGTATTCCTGAAGTGGGTTTTCTTACTGTGGACTCTGGACTTCTGCCAGCCTTGAAGCAAAATCATGTTATTCAAATGGAATATTTGTAATTCAATAATCAATTCAATAGCAAAAGGAGAAGAAGTTTCCTGCCAGTCCTGATGGAGTAAATCATCCTGAAAGCAGAGGAGCAGTAGCTCCTAATAGCTCTTGTAAACATGCTGTCACTCCCAGGGCTGGGCCCTAGCCAGCAGATGCTCCCCTGACTCCTCTCTGCTTCTGGGAAGAGCCTGCTATCCAGCTGTGACATGCACTTTGCATCAGTCAAGAGATACTTTTCAGACCAGGACCCAGAGATCATTTCTGATTGTTTCCGGCTCACTCAACAAACCTTTTAGGAGGCTTCCAGGTAGCTGGAGGCTCAAAGCTGTGTGAGGCACATTTCCATGTAGAAGAGGCATTGGGGATGGTCAACTCCCTGATGTGCACTGAGGTTTTATTTATTTATTTATTTATTTATTTATTTATTTATTTATTTATTTATTTATTTGTGCTATGGCTGATGCTCCCTCCATCCTCCCCCAGTAAGCTCCATTCAGAGGTAAGGAAACTAAGGGATGCAGAACAATGACTTTTCCAAGGTCACACAGCTGAGAGTTGGATCCTGCACTGACCCTGAACAGCAGTATCACTTAAAAATCTTTGATGGCCTGCATGCAGATTTGAGGACCTGTGTTTGAATCCACAAAGCCCAACACAGTAGTACATGTTTGACAGCCAGCATTTTCATGACGAGATGAGAAGTGGAGACGGAAGAGTTCCTGGAAGCTCAAGGACCAGCTAGCCTGGTTGTAGGACGTGAATAAGCAGAAGTTGGCTCAAACATGGCGAAGCCTGGCGTCTGTTCTCTAACCTGCACAAGTGTGCCTTGGCACTTGCTGTCTTTGCCACTGTACCTCAGACACCTGCATCATACATCTGCTCACCCCTGCATACATATAGACACATTTCAACAACAACAACAACTTCTATCTTCTCCAATGAGCTTCCACTCTTTCTATTTCTCCTTCACATCACAGTCATTCCTCATCTACACTGACTTCATCCAGAACCCCTACTCAGGCAGGTGTTGCCAATGTAAGACTCCACTATGTCTAGAGAATTTGCACATAAATAGAAAGCCAGTGAAACAGAGGAGCCTTCAGGGGATGAAGAATGGGGACTTGCAGAGCAATAGAGAACCTTATCAGAGCCAGTGTCATCTTTCCCCTGGGTTGCCCACAGAAGTCCATGAGTCTTTTTGTATATAGGATATTCTCTGTATTTACATTTCAAATGTTATCCCCTTTCCCCAATCCCATCCCCTGACCCCTCCCATTGCCTCCATGAAGGTGCTCCCTCTCCCAACCACCCTCTCCCACCTCAGCACCTTGGCATTCCCCTACACTGGGAAAATGAGCCTTCACTGGACCAAAGACCTTTTCTCCCATTGATGTCAGACAATGCTGTCCTCTGCTACATATGCACCTGGAGCCATAGGTCTCTCCATGTGAACTCATTGGTTGGTGTTTTAATCTCTGGGAGCTGTGGTGGGTTTGGTTAGTTGGTAATTTCTTTCTTCCCATTGGGTTGCAGACCCTTTCAGCTCCTTCAGTTCTTTCTCTAGTTTCTTCATTGGGTTTCCCCATGTTCAGTCCAATGGTTAGCTGCAAGCATCCTCCTCTATATCAGTATGGCTGTAGCAGAGCCTCTGAGGAGGCAGCCATATAAGGTTCTTGCCAGTAAGCACTACTTGGCATCAGCAATAGTACGTGGGTTTAGTGGCCCAGGTGAGGCAGTCTCTGGATGATCATTTCTCTAATACCTGCTCCTCTATGTCTTTAAAGTATGAATCGGATCAAACCCATTTCATATTTTATGTGGGAAAGTCCTCTATAGCCCTCTAGGGTCAAGTATGAGAAGGCCCCTCCCTTGCTCTTTGACCTCTTCTCTTTCTGGTCTTTCTTTTAGTCCCACTACTTCAGACCCATGGAATTTGAATTCACAGCATTTACCTTCTCAGAGTCTTGTGGGTCCTTCTTCCCAGGGAGTTGTAAATGTGGCTCCCTTCATTTTATTTAGAAGTCTCTTCCCTGGTGTTAATCGAAGTCTTGCTGCCCCTTGTCTCCAAGCCGATTTTTCTACAATGTAGAGGTGCTTTACCCATCTCTGTGCTGGAATACATGCTAGAATACAGGAAGGCAAATGTCTTTGCTGACTCAATGCACCATGGTATATGACCCATGCTCAGAGCAATTTCTGGATGTAGTCGGCATAAAACCAACACATATCTTTAAGGCACATCCTTACAAATAACACCTTTTCAGCCCATGAAAATTTCCAGGCATGATGTAAAGTTGCTAATATAATCTGAACCTCATGAAAATCCCATGGAGGGAGCCCTGTTGACATTTCTGTTTTGTGTAGAGTAGATGGATCTCTTAGCCAGTGTCACACGGCTGCCTAGTATTGGAGCTGGTTTATTTCAGCTCAGAAGCCTTCACACCCTCTTCCTGGATGACTAATTACTGCCATCACTTCAGCAAGTAGGAGGAGGCTTTGCTTTGGTTGTCCCACTCTGGTTGCTGGTATTTTGCAGGACTTGTATGTTTCCTTTCCTGTGCTGTCTTCTATGGTTGGGGCTCAGGTGTTGAAGAGCAAAAGCAAATGTATTGTGTGTGGAGACCAGAGTGTAGGAATGAAGCACACACAGGCAATTAACAAGCCCAACACAGAACAGAGAGGGCAGGTATGGTCACACCAGGAGGAGCATTAGGCTTGGAGTCTGCTGGCTTGTGACATGGGCTAGGCAATCTCTACACGGGGCCCCACTGCACTGATTCCCTCTCTGTCCTCCAGTGTAAGGGGATGTAGGGGAAACAGAAACTCACCTTGTTCAGGGATCTAGTTAAAGGACTGTTTTGTGTCATTGTCTTGACACCAAATGTTTTATAATCTGCCTCTTTTCCAAGTGTCCCTTTCTGTAAGTCTGTGAGGCCAGTGAGAGAGAGGCCAAGGAAGGACAACATTTCATGTAGATCAGAGTAAGGCTTGTGGATGAAGAAGGTGAATGAAGAGGTGTGGGTAGGACCAGAAGGAGGTGAGAACACTGGAAAATGGAAGCAACCATGAGGGTAAAGGCAGTGATAAGTAGGGGAGAAAAAACATCTGGTGTATGCATGTATATATGGGTATATAAGTGCATGATGTGTGTATGTGTGCATTTGTATGTATGATGAGTATGTATGTATATGAGTATGTGTATGTGATATGCATATGTGTGTGCTGTGTGTATGTGTGTATATGCATAATGTATGTAGGTGTATATACAGGTGTGATGTATGTATGTTGACAAGTGTGTATGTGTGTGGCGTGTGTATGTGCATAATGTATTATGTATGTATTTTTGTATGTGTATATATTTATGGTGGGTAGCAGGGCTATACAGATAATCATGCTAGTTAAAGTGTCTGGGAGTGAGGGAGAGGAAGTGCCCACTCTGGGCCCACTACAGGGAACACACTTGTGCCTTTTTTTTTCCATCCTGATAGGCTGGCTCCTCTGCCCTGAGTTTTCTGTGTTCCTCCACACATCTTCATCTTACCTTTCTTTGGCCTCCCCCTCCCTCTTCCCTCTTATCCTTTCTCTACTGCAGCCTCAATGCACCCTGGGTAACATCTGTCCCCCTCCCCCTTTGGTGTTTAAGTGAGTATCAATCCCAGGCAGGACAGTGTCCTAGGTGTATGGGCACACAATCGCACAGAGCCCTGCTATTGCAACATTGAGACAGCCTGCATTTTCATTTTGCATTTTACCCTATACTTTCTGTCATCAATTTTTTTCCCACAGCCCAGAAACTCAGAGGGAACAGAGAGCTGCCAGAATTGAGAAGAGGGTGGGGTGCAAGGAAGGGAACTTCTGGAAGGAGGACAATATGTGGAGCAACTTAGAAACTTTAGGGGCCAGATTCATGAGAGTAGTTGAGCCAATAACTGGTGTAGACAGACAGGCTAGGGCATCAAAGCACACAGGGTCTCTCTGTGCGTCTCCCTCCCTCGGGGTAGGCTTCTGTAGAGGAGGAGGCAGCTTATGTTACCTTACATCAGTTTCTGATGGAAACTTCTGTGCCTACTCTGAAGTTGAGGTCCAAGTCCCTCTTCCCAAAGCCTCACTCCTCCTTGGTCCTATGGCTACTCTGGTGTCCTCTGGACTTTGTTCAAGAACTGGGTGGAAAAGGGCAGGTCCAGGGAGAAGGCAGACTGATGGTGGGTACATCCTAGGATGACCCTGCTTCTATTTTAATTTTCCCAAGGTCAAGGAGGCCGTGCTAGTGCCGTGCTAATAAAGATGCATGGCCCCAACTGTTTCCACAAGCACAGTGTCTGCTGGAACGGGCCAGCCTCGTATCCCTTAAACATCCAACTTCTCAAACTTCTAAATTTGCATTTTTGCACTTAGGTAAAGGCCCTGAATCATCCCCTGACTCAGTGATTTGGGCATTTGCTTACACACCAATATTTGTATGAACCTGGAAAAAAGAAATCTGAGACCTCAAGATGTAGAATTTCAAATTAAAATAGGAAGTGTGGTTCGCAGCTCTGCCCTTGTCTGTTTCGGCTGCACTGGCTCGTGGCTGTCAGCTGCCTCGTTCCCAGCACACTGATAAATTGCTGGGGAGTATTTTTCAAGCTGGTACAAAATGGATGAGTCACAGGGTTTGTGGAGTCTAACCACAGGCTTGTTGGGGTTTGAGGTGAAATGGCCATGTTCAGGAAGACAGTCTTTCAGACAGGGGCTATTTCAGGGACATGAGCATCCTTTTCTAAAAAGATGGGCAGATCCTGGAAGGTACAGCATTTCCTCACAGAGAAAAGCTAGAATCTAAGTTTCCCCAAGTGTCCCCAACCATAATGTCCACAATGATCCCAAGGACCATTTTCAGAAAGCCTAGTAGGTCTTGAGCTCTCACTGACTTTACGGCAGGTACAGGAGATGGAGCAATGGTGAACCAGCCGACGTGAAGCCAGGAAGAGGGTTGGGATCATGAGATTCAAGTGTATATCCTGCCATGGCATATTCTAGTTCCTTGGACTGATAAGTGCTTTATAGGACACGGTGGCGAGCAGAAGGACTGCTGTTATGGTAGGTGGATTAAGCTGTGCTCTCTGCCTGGGTTTGGGCCAGCCTAGTGCCTTTCTCTCCTCCTCTGTCACTGCGCCAGCTTCTTACTGAGCCAGAGAGTCTATCACCCCATTGGGATGGGGGGAGACAAATGACAGCAGTAACAGGGACTGAGCAGGATTAGATAAAACCAGAGTGATCACACACAGCAGTGGACAGTCATTTAAAAGAAAATCCATCTTGCCGCTGGCCAGGGCCTCTCCAGAAGAGAAAGACATCTTCTAGTAGCAAGTTAACATTTCCAGATGACTGTCAGGCTCCTGGGGAGCTGGGCTCATGATATGCCGGGGTCTCCTGGCTCTACATGACCACAGATGAGTTCTCCCAGGGTCAAGGGTTAAAAGAGGGCTTTGTGTATCCAGACCCTAGCACAGTGCTCATTATCCACCAGTCCCCTGGCCTGGTGCACCAAGTACCTATATTTTTCCCTTAATAAGTTAGGAAATACAAGCAAAGTGCTTGGCCTATAAGCAGAACACAGTAAATGACAAATATGAAAATTAGAGAGTAGATTTGGGTTGTCTAACTAGGCCTGGGAAAGATACACTCTAATAAATAGAGCCCCTGTCACCTTCAGCACATGGCCTTGTAAAGAGCAATGAGGGGTTTCATGTTATTTCTCAGATATTGACCTTCTCCTGTCACTAGCCAGGAAGGAAAACAAGGAAAATAATTATTGTATTTTCTTAGTTTGTACTAAATGGCTTTATTGAAATACCCACCTCAGATCCATCCGTACAAAATGTTCAGGTCAATGTCATATATTCAGGGTCATGGAACCACCTTGATCCTCTCAGAAAAAATAAAAAGACTTCTTCCATTACACCCCATCCCCAGACCCTCTACTAGATCCAGCCAGGCACCAATCTCCTTCTGTTTTCATAAAGTTGCCTCTTTTGGATTTTTCTCCTAAGGAGAATACTCTCTTAACTAGATCTTTCGATGGGCTTCTTTCATTGGGCAGATTATTTTCCCGGCTTACCTATGCATTGGCACTTTTTCCGTTTTCTCTAGCAAATAATATTCCATTTTGTGAGTATTTACTTTTACATATCACTTGATAAGGTGATAGGCGTTTCTTTGGGCCATTTCTACTTTATTCTGAATAATCCAGCTTCCCCTGAGATACTCACAGGGTTTGTTCCTGCACTCTGTTGGAAATCTCTCAGTCTCTGGGTTACTTTGAGGGCTGGGGCTGAGGAGGTGGCAGAGCATTGGCATGTACCTTTGGTTACTGTTCAGAATGAGTCGGCCGTTAGGTCCAGACCTCTTTTGCTATGTTATTTTTTGTCTTCTCTCAGAAGAATCCTGGGTATTGCACTTGGTAAAATGACCACCAGAGTCCTGACCAGCACGTCCAGTTTGGGGGGGGGGTGCACTTGTAGACCCGAATAACTTTAGAGAGAAGATACAGAACTGTCTGGGAGTAGTGGAACTCCTAAGCTTTGTTCTGTGGTAAGAAAGGGAAAATAGACAACCATGGGAAGGACTAGATTCCAGAGCTCTGGGGTGATGTTTAAGCTCTTTCTGCCTGCTTCTCCTTCGGTCTCAGGTCACAGGGCCATTGACCCTTTGCATTCTCAGGCTGTCTGAGTTGCCTCAGTTATAGGATGACATTGAGCAAGGACTTCTGAGGCTTAGTCCTTGTCTGAAACACTGAGTAGGATGATTCTACCTCTGGAAACATCAGGGAATCGAGTGAGTGGATGCTTGGGAAGACAGAACCATGTCTACACAAAGGGCCCTGTTATTAAATTGTAGGCTCAGTCACCTACATGATTTTTTGCCATAGAAACAGGCTCCCCTGTCTTTGAAGCTGGGTAAACTGAGTTCAGAAAAGCATTCTTGGTGACAGAGACAGCAGGGGCAGAGCCAGGGATCTCAGCTGGCACAGTTGCTCGAGCATGACCTATTTTTCTTGGTGTGGGATCTATCTGTCCCAAACATGCTCCAAGGAAGAAACTTACAGGCATGTATTAATGTCTGTATAAAGCCAGTGCCATGCCACAAGCCTGTCTCGGTGACCCTATACTTTCATGCTCACCATGATATCTCTAGCTTTTTAGGGGCCCCTCACTACTTCCTTGACCCCTGATCCACTATAAGGTGGGAAGACAGGAGTTCCTCCCCTTTGTCCCTCTTCTCAGTGCAGAATGATCCATACAAAAGGGGTGTCCCCATGTGACATGCCATTCTATTCTCTCCAATGTGACATACAAAGGCATAGAGGACATAGTGACCTAGTGAGCAGGCTGAACAGAGAAGTGACAGCAGATAACATAGTCACCGAAGGGGGACAAGCCTAGTAGTGTCAGGCAGAGGAGCAGCTTGTAGGGTGAGCAGGGGGTGATGCCAGTCTCTTTCACCAAGTTTGCTCAGAAGACAGAGTGGACAGTGCTGGTGTCCACAGCTCAGGGGAAGCATTGCGGTGGGTCTGCCTCACCCAGGCTGGGAAAATGGCTTTCACAGGCAGTGCAGCTTTTCATTTTGGTGAGATTGCTTTTCCCTGTGTTCCTGGATAGTGGCCCAGATCAGGAGGCTGGAACTCTGAGTTCCACTAGACTCTGAGTAGCTAGACTCTGGAGGCCCTGCTTGGTCCCAGCTACAAAGCCCTGTACCTGCCTCTGCGGCCCAGCTTTCTAGCTGCCTGCGCCTGACTCTTCACAGAAGCTAATATTTGCAGCTGGTTTTATGTTTCTACTGGGGTCCTGGGGATGATGATGTCTTAGATGAGGCACACTTCATGTCCGACTCCTGTCAGCATCTCTGACAGGAAGAGCCCTCATTAAATGCTTCCCTTGTTGGCTCCCTCCCTGCCTGCTCAGCCTGAGTGACATAAATAAGCCCCTGGTTTCTCTTTTACAAGCAATCTGAGACCCTTAAAGGTGCCTGGATGCTATCACTGCACCCCCTTTCAGCCACAGGGCCTCCCAAGGTAGTGCTGGGTGAGGAATGGTTGCTGTCAGAGCCCAGCCTGGTGCCTCTGGCTCCTGTCAGGCTCCTGGGCTCTTTATAGCTGTGGAGGGGTTGTTATTTCCTTCCTCATCTCTCTCCACAGTGGCACGCTGGCTCCCGGCGGTCCATGAGCTAGCCCTGCTAAAGAGCTGACACGAGGCACTGGACAGTCAACCTGTAGTACATACCACAGCTTCAGATCATGAAAAGACCAGGTCATGGGAAGGGATCCAATGGGTATGCATTTTGCTCTGGGCTGGGTCTCCATGAGTACTACCTCTGTAAGACGCAAATTGAGTCTTATCTATTTGAGGCTCCCATGAATGAGACAAGAGATTGGGAATCAATGCAAAAAGCCAGAGGTTTATTCATTCAGTGCACTGGGGTGGCCTACATCCAGAGGAGAGGTGACCCCAAAAGGCTGTTACAAGCAGTTTTTATGCTTTTTAGGGGTACAGGTTACACCAGTAAGGTTATAATTTAAACTCATTGGCTAAGCATACTGACCTTTAAATCTACTGGTTACTGAACATATGCTTCAGGACCCTAACTGGGACTCTCTAGAGGGTCAGATGGCTATCAGTCAGCACCTTTTATGATTCTCCTGAGAATTGTTTACTCAAGGAAGTCCCTTAGGCCAAGGCAGGGTGGGCTGTGCTGGACCATTGTTTCTGCTTGGGCCAGGGGTAGAGAATTTCTCACTTCTTTCGCCTCACCTTTTGAACTAATCAGCATTGTGAGTGGAATAAATTGAGCTGGCTTCAGAGCAGTTGGAGTGACCTCTTGACCAAGATTCATGGCCAAAGAACAGATTAGGCAGAGATCTTGGCCCTGACTGAGGGCTGCTGTCCTTGCTCCTTGTTGGCTTCCCACAGGCTGAATGCTCAGGGGTCTGTGTTAAAGCTCAATCTCAAGGATGCTTCCTACCTACTGTCTGGCTTTTCATTTCCTTTAGGCCCCTAAGGAGGCTGCAGTTACACACATAAGATTTGCTGGGGACCCAGGGGAAATCTGTGGAATGATTTGTCATAGTCCTCTTGAAGGCACAACAAGCTCCCTGGAACAACAATTTGAATGTGATTCCTTTCACAGCACTTCAGTGTGTGTGTGTGTGTGTGTGTGTGTGTGTAAAATGCAGCATGACAGAGGCCCCTAAATCTGGCATCCCGAGGAACTGTCATCACGTTGGCCAGGCAGACATGGCATGAATGCAATGCTTTTTTCTCACCCCAACTCCTTCTGGCTTCTTCCTGGACTTTACCCATAGAATTTCCTTTCTTTTATTTTGTGCATTTTCTTTTCTTTTGTTTTCTTTCCTTTTTTTTTCTTTTCTTTCTTGACAGTCTCACCATGTAGCCTTGGATGTCCTTAAACTCATAAAGTGCTTCCTGCCTTTGCCTCCCAAGTGCTGGGATTTAAGTCATGTACCACCTTGAGCAGTGGAACTCTGTGGTCTACCTATTGCAGTGAATTTGCCTTGGTTCTTACCTGCTCTTCTGGAAAACATTCTTCCCATTTTCTTGATGCAAAAAGCAGAGCACACTGACTCTCGTAAGTTCCTGTAGCTGTGATACAGGAATAATAGGTTTAGATCAGCCCATATTAGTGTTTTTCTCACTGTTATCTTAGTTCACTGGAAAAAGAGAAAAAGAGGAGAACCTATGAAACACATCTGCTTTCAAGACTCTGGAGTCTTAAGGCATTGTATGCCCTTGGGATGCTATTTCTTTGTTCATACACATGTGTGTATGGGTACGTGTGCCATCCAGAGGCCAGGGAGGACATTTTTCTTTATTGATCTTCACCATAGTCCCTTGGCACAGGGTCTCTTGAGGAACATGAAGCCAGTGTTTTTAAACTGTTTTTGACAAGGCTAGCTGTCCAGCAAGCCCCAAGGATCCTCTACTTGCTGTTTAACTTCCCTCCTGACTCCGCTGTCCCCAAACCCCATAGTGCTAGAGTTAAAGGTGTGCAGGCCATATCTGGCTTTTTACATGGATGCCAAGTATCTGAACTTAAATACTCAGGCTTGTTCAACAAATGCCGTTACCTTCTAAGTCATTACTCCCCCAGGCTTTGTTAGAATCCTAACTCAGTGGACCACAACGGGCAGGATCCATACATAGATATCTGGAGCCTAGGGCCCTCTAGGCTTATCTGGAAAGAACTGTCCAGAGGGGGCTTGCTTCTGGCCTTTCCTCAACCACCTCCCATCTTCTCAGGAGAGGCTCTGCTAGACTGAAAAGTGTGAGTGTTTAATCTGCTGGCAATGGAGGAGACAAACCTCCCTGAGCAGGCTGATACTGTCACTGCTCTCTCCCTTCTCAACCCTGTTTATTCTGGAGATCGATACAGATGAAGGAAAAGCCATTCCCAGGAGACGACCTGGCTCTACACTTTTGAAAAACACACTTATTCCTCCTTCCACTGGGCCCCTTGCCTCCACCCGTTGCATTTTTTTTTTTTTTTTTAAATCAGAACCATTTCTTGGAGGCATGGTAAACTGGGATGCTGGGCTGGATAGTTCTGCTTGCTCTTCTTGGCTGGTGTCTATGGTTGAAGATCCCTAGGTGTGGTCACATCTAGACAGATCTAGTTCCAGACCAACAGGAAGCTAGGCCTTTCCTGCATGGATTTTTTTATATGTACACATCCATTCTTGGTTTTTCTGTAAGTCAGATGGAAAACAGAAGGAATCAAAATAGAAAGTGATTTCCTCATAACTCTTGCAGTAGAATCTCTTAAACTTGTTTTCATTCCTAGGAATGTGTCAGGATGGAGTGGGAACTATTAGTTTGGGGGAACCAGAGTTTGGATAGATACTGTTTCACTTTGCACCCTGTAGAATAGTTTCTGAAGGAGTTCTAGAAAACAACAGAAAGGTTGACCCTGGAAGTTGCTTTTTGAGCTAATATTCTAGAAATGTATAGTCTTATCTCACTGCCTTCATTGTTTTTGTGCATGTGATTGGATTCCCCAGGGAGCCAGGGAAAGCTGTGTGGGCAGAGGCATCCTTTTCTGTCTGGTGTTCTTCCTCACACATAGTAGGAATCTAAGACATATTTATACCTAGTTTAATTTCAGTGACCTTCCCACAACACCAAGGTTCATGTCTGTCTGTCTGGGAAGAGGGCTGCCATCCACCAGTCTAGACAGACATCTAGATTTGTGACATGCTCACTGGGGATGACTCTCGCCATTTATCTTCTCTTGCACTTCATCAAAGGGACTCTTTGCCCACCAAGGAGGAGAAAAGAACGAAATTCTCATTTTAAATGTAGTAGCCTCCTACAGAATTGTCTTCTGCAATCTTTTTATATGCAAGCAAAATAATCTCTGAGGACTATCAGATAAAATTCAAATCATTTTCAAGAACCTATTGAAACAACTTTGTTTTAGGGGTTACAATAAATGCTGGCGTGTGAATAAATGAAAACCTTGTGTCTTTGGGGACTGTGTACTATGGGTAGTGACAGCAGGTCCCTAGGAGCAGATAACATGGTTTTAAGCTATAGGGATAAATCCTAGAAAAGAGTAAAACACACTATAGAATGGGTCACACTGACCTTCTTTCTTTCTTTTTTATTAAAATACCTTTATTGGTTCTTTGCAAATTTCACATCACACTCCCTAATTCCACTCTTCTCCCTAAACCCCTATCCTCCACCATTGCAGCCTCCCCCCAACAAAAGAAAAAAATGGTAATGTGGAAGCTGTAGTGTGTCCCAGTGTGTCCCACAGCACACCTTTTTGTCCACACTTCTTTGTTTGCAAATGTTCGTTGCAATGTGTCACCGATCTGCTCTGAGACTTCTGGCTTCTGCTGCTCTATCCGTACTGGATCCTCACTGGGTCTCCTCTCGGATATCCTGTTGTCCTGCGTCATGGAGACTCTGCAGCTTCAGATCTGTAGGGATGGCACTTCACACGCTCCAGCAGTCCATTGATGGGGCAGATGTTTGGGTGGGCTAACTCAAAGCCTTGGTTCTAGGCCTGGGAGCTCTCTGAGCTGGTCAGCCTGCCAGATCTCACCTGTACCCCCAGAAAATTTAGGAGCTGGCCAGCATGTTGCCAACTAGCTCATCCAGTGCTGCAGGCAGGCAGCAAAGGGCAGATGCTTCTCTCCTCTCATGACCTCAGGGACAGCTCACCCATAACCCCCCAAACCAGGGCCAGCTCCATTCTGCTGCCCATGTTAGGTTGCAGGACCCACTCTCCTGAATGTTGCAGCTGGTGAGACAGGACCAGCTCTACCTCCTGTTAGGAGTGGTGCAGGATGGGGAGGGGAGGATGGCAGACAGGTGTTGGGGCCAGTTCTCCCATGCTCACACCCTCCTGGGTAGCTTGACTGTGCCCTGCCACCGGGGTCAGCTTTACTGTGCTGCCCAGGTGAGGCACAGGACAGCTCTCCCAAGTGCTGCAGTTGGTGAAGGACATGGTCACCTCTCCAACTCTCTCTCTCTCTCTCTCTCTCTCTCTCTCTCTCTCTCTCTCTCTCTCTCTCTCTCTTTAACTTTATTTTATAAAAGAAAGATAAAAGAAAAAAATTTAAACATTTTTGCATAAATGTATACAAATACAATTATGTCAATGCTTGGCTTTTTTTTCGTTTTTTTTTTTTTTTTTTTTTTTTTTTTTTTTAAGGTTTGATACTCTGCATTAAGGTCTTACTAGTTACAATGAGCAAAAAATACATGTAAAACAGGGTGTAACCCGGAATTAGTCAACATTTTCTTGGTGTGTAAGGATTGAACATGACTTTTTTTGTTTGTTTTGTTTTCTTTTTTTCTTGAACTTCACACAGTCTGTGAGTTGTTTCAGGGCAGTCCGAGCCTCTGGGGTTAGCATCCCAATATCAGTGACTGCATATTATGTCTGTTCTTTTGTGACTGGGTTATCTCACTCAGGATGATATTCTCTAGATGCAACCATTTTCTTAAGAATTTGGTTAAGTCATTGTTTCTGATGGCTGAGTAGTACTCTATTATGTAAATGTATCACAATTTTTGTATCCATTCCTCTACTGAAGGACATCTGGGTTCTTTCCAGCTTCTGGCTATTATAAATAGAGCTGCTATGAACATTGTGGTGCATGTATCTTTGTTGTATATTAAAGTGTCTGTGGGGTATATGCCCAGAAGTGGAATAGCAGGATCTTCAGGTAGTACTATGTCCAATTTTCTGAAAAATTGCCAGACTGATTTCCAGAGTGGTTGTATCAGTATACAACCCCACCAACAGTGGAGAAGTGTTCCTCTTTCTCCACAACCTCGCCAGCATCTGCTGTCATCTGAGTTTTGGATCTTGGCCAATCTGACTGGTGTGAGATGGAATCTCAGGGTTGTTTTGATTTGCATTTCCCTGATGGCTAAGGATGTCCAGCATTTCCTCAGATGTTTCTCAGCCATTCGATATTCCTCAATTGAGAATGTTTTGTTTAGCTCTGTACCCGAATTTTTAATAGGGCTGTTTGATTCTCTGGTGTCTAGCTTTTTGAGTTCTTTGTATACCTTGGATATTAGGCCTCTATCTGATGTGGAGTTGGTAAAGATCTTGTCCATTCTGTTAGCTGCCGTTTTGTTTCCTTGACAATGTCTTTAGCCTTACAGAAACTTTGCAATCTCATTAAGTCCCATTTGTTAATCTTTGACCTTAGAGCTTGAGCCATTGGTGTTTTGTTCAGAAAATTTTCTCCTGTGCCTATGTGTTCTAAGGTTTTCCCTACTTTCTCATCTAATAGTTTCAGTGTATCTGGTTTAATGTGGAGATCTTTGATCCTCTTACACTTGAGCTTTGTACAAGGAGATAAGAAAGGGTCTATTTTCATTCTTCTGCATGCTGAGTGCTAGTTGGACCAGCACCATTTGTTGAATAGTCTGTCCTTTTTCCATTGAATGTTTACAGCTCCTTTGTCAAAAATCAGGTGACCATATACATGAAGGTTTATTTCTGGATCTTCTATTCTATTCCAATGATCCACGTGCCTATATCTGTACCAGTACCATGCAGTTTTCAGCACAATTGCCTTGTAATATACCTTGAGGTCAGGGATAGTGATTCCCACAGATGTTTTCTTGTTGTTGAGGATGGATTTCGCTATTCTAGGTCTTTTGTTATTCCAGATGGAATTGCACATTGCTCTTTCCAACTCAATGAAGAACTGGGTTGGAATTTTGATGGGGATTGCACTGAATCTGTAGATTGCTATTGGTAGGATGGCCATTTTAAAAATGTTGATCCTTCCAATCCATGAGCATGGGAGATCTTTCCATTTTCTGAGATCTTCCTCGATTTCCTTCTTTAGAGGTTTGAAGTTCTTGTCATACAGGTTCTTCACTTGCTTAGTTAGAGTCACACCAAGGTATTTCATAGTTTTTGTGACTATTGTGAAGGGTATCTTTTCCCTAATTTCTTTCTCCACATGTTTGTCCTTTGAGTATAGGAAGGCTACTGATTTGTTTGAGTTAATTTTGTATCCAGCCACTTTGCTGAACTTGTTTATTAGCTGTAGGAGTTCTCTGGTGGAATTTGTGGGGTTGCTTATGTACACCATCATGTGATCTGAAAATAGTGGTGTTTATACTTCTTCCTTTCCGATTTGAATCCCCTTGATCTCCTTTTGCTGTCTAATTGCTCCAGTCAGGACTTCCAGTACTATGTTGAATAGGTAGGGGGAGAGGGGGTAGCCTTGTCGAGTCCCAGATTTTAGTGGGATTGCTTCAAGTTTCCCACCATTAAGTTTGATGTTGGCTGTTGGTTTGCTGTATATTGCTTTTATTATGTTTAGGTATGGACCTTGGATTCCTGTTCTTTCCAGGACTTTTAACATGAAGGGGTGTTGAATTTTTCAAATGCTTTCTCAGCATCTAGTGAGATGACCATGTGATTTTGATCTTTGAGTTTGCTTATATGGTGGATTACATTGATGGATTTCCTTATATTAAACCATTCCTGCATCCCAGGGATGAAGCCTACTTGGTCATGGTGAATGATAGTTTTGATGCGTTCTTGGATTCGGTTTGCAAGGATTTTGTTGAGTATTTTTGCATCAATGTTCATAAGTGAGATTGGTCTGAAGTTCTCTTTCCTTGTAGGGTCTTTGTGTGGTTTAGGAACGAGAGTTATTGTAGCCTCAAAAAATGAGTTAGGTAGTATTCCATCTGATTCTATCTTGTGGAATAGTTTGGAGAGTATTGGTGTTATGTCGGCAATAAATGTCTGATAAAATTCTGCATTGAACCCGTCTGGACCTGGGCTTTTTTTGGTTGGGAGGCTTTTGATGACTTCTTCTATTTCTTTAGGTGTTATGGGATTATTTAGAGGGTTTACCTGGTCCTGGTTTAACTTTAGGATCTTGTATCTGTCTAAGAATTCATCCATTTCCTCCAGATTTTCTTTTCTTTTTTTTTTTTTCTCCAGATTTTCTAACTTTGTGGAGTATAGACTTTTGTAGTAGGATCTGATGATTTCTTGAATTTCCTCAATTTCAGTTGTTATGTCTCCACTTTCCTTTCTGATTTTGTTAATTTGTGTACTCTCCCTTTGCCCTCTAGTTAATCTGGCTAGGGGTTTATCAATCTTGTTGATTTTCTCAAAGAACCAGCTCTTGGTTTTGTTGATTCTTTCGATGGTTCTTTTTGTTTCTATTTGGTCTATTTCTGCCCTGATTTTGATTATTTCTTGCCATCTACTCCTCTTGGGTATATCTGCTTCCTTTTGTTCTAGAGCTTTTAGCTATGCTGTCAAGTTGCTGATATATTATCTCTCCAGTTTCTTTTTGGAAGTGCTCAGGGCTATGAGTTTTCCTCTCAGTACTGCTTTCATTACATCCCATAGGTTTGGGTATGTTGTGTTTTCGTTTTCATTGAATTCTAGAAAATCCTTAATTTCTTTCTTTATTTCTTCTTTGACCCTGCTATCGTTTAACAGAGCGTTGTTTAGTTTCCATGTGTATGTGGGCTTTTCGTTGTCTTTGTAGTTGTTAAAGACCAGCCTTAGACAATGGTGATCTGAGAGGATGCATGAGAGTATTTCAATCTTCTTATATCTATTGAGGCTCGTTTTGTGTCCAATTTTGTGGTCAATTTTTGAGAAGGTGCCATGGGGTGCTGAGAAGAAGGTGTATTCTTTTACTTTAGGATGGTATGTTTTGTAGATATCTATTAATTCCAGTTGGTTCATAGTCTCTGCTAGTTTTACACTGTCATTGTTCAGTTTCTGTTTTCATGATCTGTCCATTGCTGTGAGTGGGGTATTAAAGTCTCTCACTATTATTGTGTGGGGTGAAATGTAATTTTTGAGCTTTAGTAGGGTTTCTTTTATGAATGTGGGTGCTTTTGTATTTGGAGCATATATGTTAAGGATTGAGAGTTCCTTTTGACAGTTTTCCCCTGTAATGAGTAAAAAGTGTCCTTCTTTATCTTTTTTGATAACTTTTGGTTGGAAATTTACTTTATTCTAAATCAGAATACCCACTCCAGCTTGCTTCTTGGGGCTGTTTGCTTGGAAGTTTTTTTTCCCAACCTTTTACTCTGAGATAGTGTCTGTCTTTGTCTCTGAGATGAGTTTCCTGTATGCAGCACAATGCTGGATTTTGTTCATGTATTCAGTCTGATAGTCTATGTTTCTTTATTGGGGAGTTGAGACAATTTATGTTAATAGAGATCAAGGAATAGTGGTTTTTGTTTCCTGCTTATTGCTTTTGTAGGTTGAGTTGTGTCTGTGTCTCTTTCTTCTTTTGGTTTTCTTGCTTAGGAATTTTCTTGTTTTTACTAGGATGTAGTTCCCCTGATTGTATTGAGTTTTCCACCTATAATTCGTTGTAGTGCTGGGTTTGTGGTCAGATATTGTGTAAATTTAGATTTGTCTTGAAATATCTTCATCTCTCCATCTATGGTGATTGAAAGTTTTGCTGGGTATAGCAGCTTGGGCTGGCACTTGTGCTCTCTTAAGGTGTGCATGATGTCTGTCCAGGCTCTTATAGCTTTCATAGTGTCTGTTGAGAAATCGGGTGTGATTCTTCTTGGTCTGCCTTTATATGTTACCTCACCTTTTTCTCTTACTGCTTTTAGTATTCTTTCTTTGCTTTGGGCAATTGGTGTTTTGACTATTATGTGTCGGGAGGAATTTCTTTTTTGGTCTAACCTATTTGGATTTCTGAAGGCTTCTTTTATGTTCTTGGTCATCTCATTCTTAAGGGTAGGGAAGTTTTCTTCTTTGATTTTGTTGAAGATATTTACTGTGCCTCTTGGTTGATATTCTTCTCCCTCTTCTATTCCTATTATCCTTAGGTTTGGTCTTCTCATTGTTTCCTGGATCTCCTGGACATTTTAGGTTAGGAGCTTTTTGGTTTTTGCATCTTCTCTGGCTGTTTTGTCTATGTTTACAATGTTGTCTTCAGCCCCCGAGATTCTCTCTTTCATCTCTTGTATTCTATTGGAAATGCCTGCATCTGTGACTCCTGATTTCTTTTTAGGTGTTCTACCTCTAGGGTTATCTCTTGTAGTGTTTTCTTTATTGTGTCCATTTCTGTTTTAAATTCCTTCTTCAATTCCTTCATCTCTTTGGTTCTGTTTTCCTCTAGTTCTTTGAGTTCTTTGAGTGATTTTCTTTTTTCCTCTTTAAAAGCTTCTGATTCTTTTTGTTTTTCCTCCCCTTCTTGTTTAAGGATCTCTATCATTGTCTTGAGGTATGATTTTAGGTCTGCATCTTTTTTTTCTGGAGTGTTTGGCATTCCAGTGTTTGCTGTGATGGGAGAGCTGGGTACTGTTGTTACCAGGTTGTCTTGGTTTCCTTGGGATATGCTCTTTTGCTTTCCTCTTGCCATCTTGTTGTCAGTGATATGTTCTTGTCTTTCCCTTATACCTGGTCTGTGTCCCTGGATCTCCACTGGTCCAGGTGGCGGATGGTCCGAGCCCTGTTCTGCGCCCCAAAGCTGCTGGGTGGGAAGAGAGGTCCCAATGCTGGGTTCCTGGTCCTTGGATCAGGCAGGGCAGCTCTCCAACTCTCATGACACCATGATGCCCAGGTGAGGGGTCGGCCATTTCTGCACAGCCCTCAGACATCAACATGGTCCCAGGCAGCAACCCAGACTAAGGACGTCTACCAGTCTTTGGTGGTAACAGACCCCTTTAACTGCAAATCACACTGACCTCCATGGCACAGGCCAAGACCTTAGGCAACACCACTGCCTCCTCACATCACGCTGTTCCTTGCTACCTTCATGTCTCCAGATCTGGCTTTTTTTCCCACTAGGCCCACATCCTCTGTTTCTCTTTCTCTCCCATCTCTCTACCATTTACTTGCTCATCCCAGTGGTTCCTACAATCTCTGGGTCTCTGGGGTCATCTCAGGAGTGGTCTCAGGAGTGCTATTCCCTACCCGTGTAGTCTGACACCATGAAGGGTTGTCTGTGGTGTGGTCTGCCCATTTGAGCCTGCATGGTGCCCCACTGGGGGTTATCTTGGGTTCACTCCTCACCTTGGCAGCATGGCTCCAGGAGGAAGTCACCTCATCTCAGGCTTGCTCCTGGCCCCAGGGCTATGTGGCACCAGGTGGGGGCAACTGTATTCTTAATGGGGGCATAAAACTGGACTTTAAATTAAAGAGTAGATGAGGAGCATTCTGGGTAGAAGGGATACCTGGCAGAGTGAAATGAGGCCTGCCTGCTTACTTTCTTACACGGAGATGTGGAAACTTGGAGTTCTGAGTTTGCTGGGGTGGAGTAGCCAGAGCTGAGAATGGACAGTCTGAGGCCCAAGTACAAACACTGCTGTGGGGTTTGCTTCCAAAAGAGAAGGATAGCCATTGTTCATATTAGGGAAATTCACACAATGACATTTTAAGCTGTGTAAACTGGAGGGAAGGTTTTGTTTAACCCAAGAGAGAAAGAGAGATGTATGCCACGGGCACTTGTTAGTAGGGTCAGTAAGCATATCAATGGCCGTGATGACTGAGATGAAAATTTTGCTATTAAAATCGGGGTTAGCTGGGAAAGGACGCCTTTGGCATGAGACACATCACTAAGGTTGCAGTGTGTGGAGCTGAAGTGGCCTGTGACACCCAGATCGAGCATCTGGCAGTGAGTTGAGCTCACAATAGAGGTCTGGCTAAGGTTGAACATTGACTACTCAGGTATAGATGAGCAATCAGGACTGGCTTCACTGTTGGAGTGAGGCATAGGGTGAGACTCACAAGTCATTTACAAAGGGAAAGAAGAGGGAAGCTCAGAGGGAATGAAGAAGAAAGAGCCTCCTGGAATAAAGAATGCTGTTCTCCAAGCAGCCTTCTTCAGTCCTGTGGCCACAAGATGGATCACGCTGCCACAACCCAGGCCGAAAAATGGAGGGATTGGGTGGATGAATAGAAAGACACAGGGCCACAAGACCCAGCCAGGTGGTTATAGAAAATTGGCTGTCTCCAGGGCTGGCACAGGCTTCCCATGGAGAGAGGTGACCTGCTGGGTCTCAAGCACTGGAACTAATCAGGAGAGCTGTTTAGCTTAAACACATCACACCAGCTGTGCTGAGCCTGGGCCCCGGGTGTCATGTTGACAGCAGCCAGCCCATTAAAGGTGCAGCTAGGCTGGTAAGGCACAGTTCTGAGGAGCTGCCATTAACAGCATCTAATAACAGGACTGTAGTTAATGGTTAACAAGTGTTTTATGAGCAGGTTCCCTGTACTCTGTGAAGGCTGATTCAGTTTATTCAGAGTGGATTTGCTTTCCCCTTATTCGCAGATCAGTGTATATCATTTCCTTGTCAGAAGGGCCTTCTTTCTGGTAGGACTGGAGCCTGTGACTTCTCTGGTAGGAGCAGGTCCTGTGTTTCTTCTGATGGGGCAGGTCCTGTGCTAAGCTGCTCCTCTTTAAGTCAGTCATCTGTGATAGGCCTGTGTGCATATCTGGGACTAAGTGGGTCATTGGCAGAACAAACACTTGGATGAGTTGTTTTTTGTTAGCAGAGAAAGTTCTAGAAAATCAATGAGGTCTCAGAGTTTATTCAGGAAATTAGAGCCCTGCCCCCACCCCCACCCCCACCCCAGGGCTAGAATGGCCTTAGGACCAGGTCTAGTAACAACCCTGGTTTCCTCTTCATTCTTCCACAGCTGTTGTCACCTTTCTTTGGCCGGTCTCCTCACCTGTGAAGTACAGTTAATAACATCTGCCTTCTTCTAGGGGCAGAGTAGGAATTAATGACCATGAAGCATTTAAAAGACTGGGAAGGGAGGAGGTTGGGTGTCAATATCAAGCATTTATAATGTGCCAGGAATTGCAAGGTGAGGGAAAGTAAAATCTGGCCTTGCCTTGGTGGTCCTAGGGCTGCCATAATACAGTATCTCAAGCTGAGTGCCTTAGAAACAGCGGAGATACATCTTATAGTTCTAAAAGCTGGGGAGTCTAAGATCAAGGCCACTGGTATCTAGAAAGAGCCTACCTCTGGACTATGTACTGTACCTTCTTGCTATGTCCCTGAATGGTAGGAAGGGCAAGGGCTCCAAAAGAGGGCATCTATTAAACAGTACGAATTCACTGATGAGGATTCCATCCCTGTGGCCTAATGACCTTCAAAAGCCTCTCCACCTCCAATATCACCTTGAGGGTTAGAATTTCTACATATTAATCTGAAGGATAAAAATATTTAAATCATAGTAGGCACTATCAATTGGGGATATGTTAAATTGAGTTTCAGATAGCACTTATTTATAGCAATTAACATTTGAGGCTTGGTAATAAAAACGTTGGGCTTTCTGGTGAGAGTAGGAACATGCTGTGTTTTCTGTTTGAAATCTACAGAGATTGAATAGTGTTTTTGTTTGTTTGTTTTTTGCGTGTATGTTTTCTCTAAGGGCACATGGTAGGAGATGTGTGTGTGTGTGTGTGTGTGTGTGTGTGTGTGTGTGTGTGTGTGTGTGTGCATGAATATGAATTTAAAGGCCAATAATCAATATCAGGTATCTTTCACGACTGATCTCCACCCTATTTTTAAAGAAAGAGTCTCTCACTGAACCTGGAGTTCATTGACCAGCTGGCCAGCCAGACCCAAGGATCCATTTTGTCTGTATCCCCTGCTGAGATCACAGGCCCATACTGCCCTGCCCAGCTTCTATGTGGGTGTGGAGACCCTGAACCCAGGTCCTCATACTTACTTGGCAGGCACCTTACTCACTGAGCCAGCCATCTCCTCAGTCCCCTATCTCTGCATTTTAAACTGAAATCATTAACATTAAATCACACAGCGAAGCCGCATGTACCTGGTTACCAGGAGACATGTGCCTATATCTTTTCAATGCATTTCTAGTTCTCAGTGGCAGGACTTATTCTTCTAGCTCCCAAACGTGGGGTCTTTGTCAGATCATGTGTATGTTTCATCTCAGGTCTTTTCTTGGGGAATAATTTGAGTCACTGCAAGAGAACCTGAGAGGAGCACCCATGGTACCCAGCAGTGTATAACTTTGGATAAATCTCTTAATATCTGGAAAACATTTTATATATAAAAAAATAAACTGTGTAATAAGACCTATTTCACAATGCTGTGCTGAACCAATGTGAAATTGGATATAAAAACTGGCAAGTGTCAGGTTTATTGCCAAGATGGGAAAGGAAGTAGATGCGGAGGGAACCCACAAAGCTCACTCCTTCCTCTGGGTCAGCTCTACTGCCTTTCTTTTGTTAACAACAGCCTGCTGCCTGGAAAACATACCCAAGGGCAGGAGACCTGTAAGTACTCTGTGACACCAGAATATCTCTTGATTCTGGTCAAGAACAAGCTACAGTCACCTGTCCTTCAGACCGAGAGCCAACCTGATGCTCTGTCATAACAGCAGACTCACCAAGAACTCATCTCTGGCTCTGGCACCCTGCTCAAGCTTCAGGAAGTGTATCTCTTCCTGAGGGGACGGGCTGAAGATCATACGGCGATTAGCCATCATAGCAGAGGGGGCTCTGGAAAGCGTTGCACAAGTAGAAATTATGACTGTAAGAGATGTAGCAAAGGAGCTTTATAAAGGGCAATGGGTAGGGAAAGAGAATCCTTTAGAGCCCAGCCATAGCCGGAAGCAGGTTACACCGAGGGCTAGTAGACGGGAAAAGGAATGAAGGTATGGAGCTAGAATTTATCAGGAGCCAGAACTGCCAGGAAGAATGGGAACTGGACAACCCCAGTGTTTCTCTGCACGTTCCTCAGTTCTTGCATCAGGGTCTCCCATTGACTAAACCTCATCCTAAACTAAAGGACAGGTGCCCCACCTGTGGGTTTCTAAGGGTCAGCACCCGGAGAATGAAGACAGACCAATGTTCCTAAGATGGGGGAGGGGTGAACAGAACCCAACAAGTGTACAAATTAGATTTCAGATGTGAGAAGCATCAGAGTAGAGACTCAATGTGTCTCCCCAAACAGACCTCATGCCACATGCTCTCTGGTAGAGTGCAGTTGTCATGTGAAGACAAGCCACACAGTGTGGCGCCTTGTGATCCATTTCCCTAGAGGCTGTGTAAACAGCCATTCCTTTTCCTGCAGCCAAACCGAGGATGTCCAGGGCAGAGCTGCAGTAGCAGTGGGTTTTTTCCTTATGGCCACCCTGTCACTGCTGCAGGGCGTTTGTTTCTTCTAATGAGCGTCGAGCAGAGATTGAAGTCACAGGCAACTTCATTTCGTTTTATCTGCAGTGCTGGGCATTGAACCCAGTCCTTGCTAGTCAGGCTTTCTACTAGTGAGCCACATCCTTAGCCCATGGTGTAATGGTATTATTACATGTTGTCTCCAGTTCTTTGATGATTTTACAGGGTGGGTACAATGTATTTGGATCATATCCACCTTTCATTAGCCCTTTCCAACTTCTCTTGGAACCCTCTCCCTCACATTCCCCTCCCAATTTCATATTTTCTTCTTCTTCTTTACTTTTTCAAATAACACACAGTAGCTAGTGTCATGTCAACTTGACATAGCTAGAGCCATCTGAGAATAGGGAACCTCAGCTGAGAGAAAGGCCCCCTACATTGCCCCAACTTGATTGACGACTGATGTGGGAGGATCCAGTTTACTGTTGGCGGGGTTGACTGTGAGCTGGTGGTCCTGGATGCTATAAGAAAACAGACTAAGTAAGTCATGAAGCGCTAACCAGTAACCAGCACTCCCCCATGGATTCTCCAACAGCTCCTGTCTCCAGGTTTCTGCCTTGACTTCCTGCCTGGCTTCCACAAGTGGCAGAGTATGACCTGAGAATTGTAAGATGTAATAAACCCTTTCTTCACCAAGTTTCGGTTGGTTGTGATGTGCCCCCCCAACTCCTTGAGTGATTTGGGGGGAGATTGAATCTCTGCTATAGAATGTCCATATCCCCGTGGCTTCCAATTTGACCCCAAGTTCAACATTTTAATTAATTTTCAATAGCATATCTAATTTCCAAACCAAGCCACGCACTGGTTAGTTTGGAAGCACACAAGCAAGGATAGCTTCGCACACAGCACGATCCAGGTTTCCCCTCATCTTGGCCAACAGAACAGAGGTGAGCAGCAGGAATTGTTTCTCTCCTGATGAATCACTTTCTGTCAGAGAAACAACCAATGGTATGAGTAGGTTTTCTCCAACCCCCACTGGTTCCCTAGAATGCAGGAAAAAAAAAGTAAGGATCTATCATTCTCCCCACCCCAGCTTCATGAGTCACTCTAGGGTTCCATGCACTGGCCTGGCTGGCAGGGAGCCTTTTCCCTTTGCATTGAGCCTACTCAGAGCCCTCATGCCATTACAGCCTCAGTGCCCTGTGTGGATCAGAGGTTTGGACATCTGGCTCCAGGGACATGCCAGGGCTCAGAGATCAGGTAATGGCATAATGGCACCTTTGGCCTTGGCAGCTGCTGTCTCTGATAGCCTGGATGGTTCTGTTTTGACCCTGAGGTTTTGCATGGCTGAGGCCAGTCATTTGATCAACCGAGGTGACAGTGCTGGGGTTTTATGTGGCATCTTTAATTCAGGCTGCCCAAAGGTCAGAGCCTCCAAAGGGATAAGAGCTCATGTCGTTTGCGTCTTTCAGAGTCTGAGAATAAATAAATAAAAAGCGGGACACTGGTACCTCGCTGATGGGTTTACACTTTGCACATTTTCATTAGCCCCTTTGAAGATTGCCAGTGTCAGAAGTCTGATCCATGTGATAATAGCAAGCCCGAGGATACACCGTATCTGTGCCACGAATAATAATTTCAGCTTTCTTTGAAATGCCTCCTTTTCCAGGGCATGCTTTCCTTTATAAGCAATATTCTCACGGCTCAGCTGCCTTGTCTACTGTTCAGAAAGTCCAGTGGACTGAAATCCAGTGTGGGTTTCTTGGTGTAGTGTGGAGAGAGGGCAGTGCTTGAACTCCAGGAAGTATTCAGAAGACCAGGAGATCTTTCTAGTCCATGGCTCATGACTCCGTGGCCCCTGGCCTTCCATGTCTCATGTCACAATTCTGTTATGTTTCTACTCATAGTAACTTTGGTCTGCTTACTAATTAGATTTTCTGATCAGCATAGGAACCATTAATACCGAGTTGATATCATTCTGGGACAAGACATAGCTATGTGACATTTCATTCCTCCTATGGGGCTTTATCAGGAGTCAACAAATGATGTCATTTAAGCTGGGAAATGTATTAAACATTGCTCCCAGTGCCCTGGTGTGACATTAAAGAGCTCCTGGAGGGTGGGAACCACAGCTCTGGCATTCTTTCTGTTCGTTCATTTGTGCAACAGACCTGGATGAACTAGTCCCTGCTCAAGGGGTGTAGCACTGGAGTACTCAGGCAATTTGTCTCCAAGCAGAGGGCAGTTGAACAAAGCAAGAAAAGGCCAGGCACTGCTAAATGCCATAGGAACAATGAGAGAGGATCATGGGAGAGGGAGTGACCAGGGCTACGTTAGATCAAAGCATTTGGGGAAAGCTTCCCAGAGGAAGGGACATTTAATACGAGATTAGAATGACAAGAAGGAGCTAGCCATGTCAAGATTATTTTTGGTCACATATAATGGTCAGAATAAGAACAAGCATGATGTGAAACTACCATCAAAACTTACCAGTCTGGCTCTTGGGCAGGCAGTTCATTTGGAGTGATTAAAAGAGCCATTATATTTTCTTGATGTGGACACTTGTTTCTCTCTCCCTTTCAACAAGTGACCTCCCTGAGGGCAGGTTTACTGACGTCTCCTCATACCCACAGAGCCTATTGCAGTGTCTGTCATTAAAAACTGGGCCATAGATGGCAGTCTGTGCAGTGGGTAGATGAATGAATAAACTGGCTGGATGTTCACTTCTCCTCTCCTGTGTATGGCTACACTGTGGTGAGGTTCTTCCTGGGTGATGGGAGAGGCTTAGAGGAGGGTAATAGCCAGATATAAATAAGTCAAGAGCAGACTTAGCAACTTAGATGAGATTTGCTCATCCCTTGGATGCTGTGGCCTAAAATCTAACATAAGAAAATTTAGCCCCAATAAAATATTAATGCTAGGGACTATGTCTTGCAAGCAAGCAAACATGGACCCCAACTGGGAGAGCAAGGAAGCCAGTCTCGTCTGAAGCATCAGTTCTTTTGGATTTGTGTTACTGGGAAGCAACAATGCCTCTAGGGGAGATTGGTAATAGAAGAAGACTGGTTCTTTGTGGTATTGGGACAGCCCTTGATTCAGGTCATAAATAGAACATAACAAGAGGATGGTAGAACTTGTGGTCTGGCCTGGTCTCCAATTGTGCATCTGTAAATTTTAGTTTGAAGAGTGAGTCTTACTTGGGAAATGGGGTTTGCCCAACATCAACCCGTGGCTATTACTTGGCAATGGGGAGGCTAGGAGAGAAGACCAGGGTATATGGGAAAGCTGAATGCTGGCTTTTTTCTCTTTCCTTTCTATTCAGTCTGGGAACCCAAGCCATGGTGCTATACATATCAGGGTGGGTCTTACTTCCTCAGTTAAGCCTCTCTGTAAACACCCTCATAGATAATACTTAGAACTGTGTCCAGGGCATTGTAATTCAGTCCAGTCGACAATAAAAATTAACTATCATGGGTCTGATATTAATGGGCAGATCCTCAAGCCTCAAACAGATGCTCAGTGAAGCCGAAGCCCAGCTGTGGATATATATAGAGTAGGTTGAATGACTGTAGAAATGGGGGACTGGTGGAGGATACAAGCTGTGTGTTGATATGTGTCTGTGTCTTCATTATGGTTTCTATCACGGTGTTCAAACACCAAGGCCAAAAGCAGCTGAGTCTACCACTCAGAAAAGCTGAGTCAGGACCAAGAGACAAGAATGGAAGTAACTGCTGTGGAGGAATGCTGCTTGCTGACTTGCTCCCCATGACTTACCCCAGGACTACTCCCCCACAGATGGCACCATCCATGATGGCCTGGGCTCTCCCACATCAATTACTAATTATGCAAATGTACATAAGCTTCCTCATTGAACATTTTTTGTGGAATCTTTTTCTCAGTTGAAGTTTCCTCTTCCCAAATGACCCTACCTATGTCAAAATGACAGAAACTAGCCAGTTACAGTGTTTTGGATATGGTTGGCCCAGGGAGCGGCACTATTAGGAGGTGTGTGGCCTTGTTGGAGTAGGGGTGGCTTTGTTGGAGAAAGTGTGCCATTGTGGATGAGGGCTTTAAGACTCTTATCCTAGCTCCCTGAAAGCCAGTCTTCTCCTAGGTGACATCAGATGAAGATGTAGAACTCTCAGCTCCTCCTGCACCATTCCTTCCTGGATACTACCATGCTCCTGCCTTGATAATAATGGATTGAACCACTGAATTTATAAGCGAGCCCTGATTAAATATTGTTTTTATAAGAGTTGCCTTAGTCATGGTGTCTTTTCACAGCAGTAAAACCCTAACTAAGACACCAGCACAGTCTGATACTAGTGAATCTGTCTTGCTTCATCTTGGGGTTCCTGGGCTGAATAAGTAGCTCTAGATTGGGTGCTGGGGTGGGGCAGGGGCTGGAAACAGCTTCCCAGAACAGACAAGAAGCAGGGTCTAATAAAGTTACTTTCAATGTTTTCTTTATCACCAGGCAGTGAGAAAGCCATAGATGATACAGTATCACATTATATTTGAATTTCAGAGAAACCATGAATGAACTTTTTTTAAATTTTATGTCCCAAATATTGCAGGAAATGTTTTGTAGTTGATTTGAAATTCAAATTTAATTGAGTGTCCTGTATTTTTATTTGCTAAATCTGGCAACTGTAATTTGAAGGCAAATTAAGATAGAAGCTTCCAGAGTGGTTCTGGATTTATAATGCATCTGCGTCCTGCCTATTGAATGCAATTGAGGCTACTGCAAGCCTAGCATCTCTCTTCCACCTGCCTTGGCAGGTTTATTCTGGGTCAGTTGTGAACTGTGGGCAGTATCTGGGTGGTGGAGCTGATGTGTGTTGTGTGGGGAGGGGAATCCTGGCTGGGTGGAGTTTACTGCACAGTGGAGCTTCCACAGAGTGCTAACTGCTGCTCTTTGCTTACCTTCCTGACAAAAGCATCCAGAATATGGGTGGTATTAGGCCCTAAATGGCGCCTACCTTCTTCCTCTTGTTTGACCTCTAAAGTATCCTTGGGTGATTTCCAGAATGTGGCTCCTGGGGTGTCATCTACTCAGGCAAATGGTCATTAATGTCTCTGTTAGGTGAGACTTTCTGATTTGCAGAGTGAGAAAATAAGGCTCCCAGAAAACAGAGAGGTGAATGACCGAGGGTGGGATCTGATAGTAAGATGGTCACCATAAAGCCCATAGACCCAGAGCAGCCTCCTGGGTGCCACTCTTCTCTTTGATTACAGAGGTAGGGTGAGCAGGAACACACACACACACACACACACACACACACACACACACAGAGAGAGAGAGAGAGAGAGAGAGAGAGAGAGAGAGAGAGAGAGAGAGAGAGAGAGAACAACGCTGCTCTGCTCTGCTCTGCTCTGCTGAGAAGCCAGATATGTCAACACCAGCCAAGCATCTCTCCTTGGCAGGTGGCACATTCATTCTCATCAGCAGAGATGTCCTGTCATCCCAGGACACATGTGTCTGAGGACGAGAGGTGGGGAGCTGAGTGATGTGTTGTTATTTTTGAGTTGAAAATGAGAGATAGTAAAGAGAATGTCCACTAAGCTGTTTCTGAAATCTTTGTCACATAACTGTCATTTCTGAGCACAGGGAAAGACATCCTCCTAAAACAATCAATGTGAAGTCTTTATTTCAGTGACTGAGTGACAAAGAGGTGCTATACCAGTGGGAGATGTCACGGTCTCTGAACCCACAGGGGCAATGTCAACAGACCAGTAAATGGACAGGGGAGTTGGACCTCTGCCTGTGACTGTTTGGACTTTACCATCTTATGTAATTGGTTAGGATTCTTCAGAGACTCGTGGTTAGAATAGAAGAGGGAAGAGATGCAGAGGGATAGGGAGAAAGGAGAGGTGAGGGAGAGGAGAGAGAGGACAGGAGAGGAGAGGGGAGCAAAGGAAAGAAAGGGAACAGGATTATAAGACAAGAACTTCTGCAGTTGTAGGAGAGAAGTCTGGATTTGATAGACCAGCCTTGTAGTTCAGATACAAATGTATGCTGTAGTCTTGCGTGTGAACTCAACAGGATAGAAGCCAAGCTGGAAACCTACACAAAGCTCAATTCTCTGTGTTGCTCTCACAAGACAGTCTTCTCTCACTGAGAAACCTCTTTGCTCTAAGGCCTTTAACTGATCATATATTAGCTGATCATATAAGCCCACTTCATCATAGAGGGTAAGCTTCTTGACTCCTGATCTACTGATGACAAATGTCCATAACATCTAGAACTATCTTCGAAGCAACTTTCTGACAGTTGAGTCAAACAAATGGGCTCCACAGCCCAGCCCACTTGGCACATCAACATTACTGTTACCTCCTCCTGAGGTATCAGCCCCACTCAGCATGTCTGCTTCTGCCTGTGGTGTGTGGCTGCTGCCTTGGCTGAGAAGAGAGTGAAGAAAGGGAATGTGGGCTTTCAGACATGAGGATGTGATGCTGAGCTGGCTGAGCTGGCTGGCAGGCTTAGATCTAAGTTATTCATTCCTCTCCCTCCATCCAGAGAATGTCTTAGCAGAGTGGCTTCGCTAAGAGCTTACAGAATCTCTGCCCTACCCCTTGCCCTACACTTCTGCAATGTCATCTCCACTCTAGCTCCTTTGTTCATTTACTCCTTGGCTGTGTTCTGCCTGTGGCTTGCAGGGTCCCTCCGAATTGATGTAGAGAAGGATCCTGTAGGTCAGTGGTTCTCAACCCTCTCGCAGGGGCCGAATATTAGAGATCTTGTCGTAGCAGTGGCAATATTACAGTTATGGAGTAGCGACAAAAATAATTTTACTGTTGGGGGTCACCACCACATGAGGAATATGAAAGGGTCACATTACTAGGAAGGTGGTGGACCTCTGCTGTAGAGAGTGAGTTCCTCAAGACCCTGCCAACTATGTTGGAGGATTCTTCTCCAAGAGGCAGTACAACCACGGTTTTAAATGTGTTTGGTTATAATTGTTTTGTATCTGCAGGAAGGAAGCTAAGACCACGAAAAGGGCTCTCGTGTATTCCTCATCCAGTGTTTCCCAGTTCTTACACATTGTGAGAGGTTTATCTTAAGGGAAAATCTACTGCAGGTGCATCACTGTCTCGTTCAAACATCATTTGGATCTGACTAGTTTCCTGCCAACTTCCGTTTCTTGCTCCAGGAGCCCTCACAGGATCCCATGATGCATTTGGTCCTCAGGCTTTTCAAAAAGGTGTCGTTTTTGTGCCACTTGCTCTGCCTCCCATGTCTCTCAGTTCTCCCCCTCCTCTCCCCAGCCTGCCTGTCTCTGGCTGAAGAGTCGCTGATTAGAGGCTGGGGGTGAGGGCAGAGGCCGACCTTGTTTTCTCTTCCTGCAAGTTTGCTGGGAAGGAGGCAGCCCCCTTGGCTGCTTGGTAAATATTTTACAACATCTAATGGAATCAGGTTGTTTACTCTGCAGGAAATAGAAAGGCATTAGTTAAGGAAAGTAACAAGCTGGCTGGTTGCTGACACCTCAGGTTTAGTGAGGGCCCTGGGAGCTTGAATGATTTTCTTTTAAGGAACTGTGGTACAGCTTTGCATCTGGAGGGTCCTCAATTGGGAAGGGTGATGGCTACTGAGCCTCCTAGGGCCAGGGCATCAGTCAATCTCCAGCCCACAGAGACCTTGCATGGTTCCTGCTTGCATGTGTTACTTTAATGAGGCTTATAGCCCCTAAATTTCACCCATTGGTCTCTCTCTCTTCAGAATAGCTTGCCATTTTTATTTCTCTGGGCATATTCACTGTGGGACTGTGAACCTCATTGAATCTGCTTCCTGTGGGAGCTTCACAAGCTGTGCCCATCAGCATAGCTCCTTCGCCACTAGAACCATAGCTTTCTTGTCCATAGAGGGAAGGATGGTAGTCAATGTGTGGCCCAGATATGGCAAGGCAAGCCTTCCTGGTGTGATTGTGGTGAGAACTAAAATGTGCACGTTCCTGTCCACTGTACCTGTTTCTGTTCCCTCTATTCTATCTTCCCAAATACATGGTCCTATATGCTTTTAAACTTTCCCCTGCCCCAAGAGTTTCATTTTGCAGAAGACTGAAATAAAAAATGTTTATTATTTAAACCAAGGCATATAAAGGCTGTTGTAAATGGTTTTGGTGCCTTTTACAAGCTGTGTGTGGTAGTAAAGTTTAATGTGAAACCAGAAGGGACTCTGGGAGGATCTGAGCAGAATCCCAAATGAGAAAATATGGATTTTATGGACCTGCAGACTTGGAGTTTGGGTCTCTCTTTCAGCTCTGGATATTTGCCCGCCACCCTTAGAATCATGGTATTACTCTGGGTTCTCAGTGTTCCTAGTGCTGTAACCTTTTAACACAGTTCTGTTGCAGTGAACCCCCAATCATAAAATTATTTCTGTGGCTACTTCATAACTGTAATTTTGATACTGTTATGAATCATAATGGAAATCTTTGTGTTTTTTAATGGTCTTTGGGTGGCCCTTGTGAAAGGGTCACTCAACTCCCCAGGTTGAGAACCATTATTCTAAGCTCTTCAGACCTGCCCGGGGCTTTCTCTCATTCTTCGCAGATTGAGACCTTGCCTCCTTTTAAAGTACCCCTTTCCCTCTTCAGAGGAGCATCTAGTGTCATTCCATCATTCACCTGGCTGGTGCCTAGGTGCCCAGTTATGAAGCCACTTTTAATATCATTTTTGAGCCTTTGATTGGACACTGGGGATTGCTAAGGAGTCTTGGGGTACCTTTCTGGTTCTATTCTAAAATATAAATGTGGTGAATTAATTACTTCTCTGGAGATTGTGGAAAAGAATTGGCCTGGCCTGAGACAAAGAGATAGGGTGTTTCCAAGCATCTCAGAGTTCATGTAGTACTCTTAGCAGAACTTGTAGGCTGGAGAGAAGATGAGCCCCAGTTGCCTGGGTAATGTACCCTGGAGGAATGATGATAGAACCTACCAAAGGTTGGGAAGACAGATGAGGCAGGCATGGGGTGGGGAGGTTGGGTATTTCTGGCATTCTTCGTTTGGGCACCTAATAATCTTCGCATTGATTTGGCATCTGAAGAGTGGTCTCTCCAGTCTTTGGCTTCCAGGCTAGCAGGTACAAGCATGTTGGTGTGGAGGCCTGCAGTTGATGTCATGCCTAGCTTTTCATTGAGACAGTATCTCTCAATCAAAGCAAGAACTTGCCAATATGGGTGTCTTGCTAACCAGCTTGTCTGGGGATATCCTGTCTTTGCTTTATGAGGCTGGAACTACAGGTACCTACCTGACATTTTAATGGGGTCAGGATATTCAGACTCTCGTTTTCATACATGCCTAGAAAACACTTTAAACACAGAGCTATCTCCCCAACTCCAATATAGGTCTTAAATCCAACTACTATTCGTGCTTTCAAATAACAAAGAAGAATCCATTTTCTTTTTTCCATCTTTCTTATCAGTGCCTTTATAGGAAGAAATACTCATCTCTCAATTTCTATGTTCCCTCGCCATAAGCCACAGAGCCAGCAGATACCACACCTATAGTTTCTATTCTAATACACACACACACACACACACACACACACACACACACACAGAGAGAGAGAGAGAGAGAGAGAGAGAGAGAGAGAGAGAGAGAGAGACAGACAGACAGACAGAGAGAGAGAGAGAGAGAGAGAGAGAGAGAGAGAGAGAGAGAGTCAGCCCTTCCATTCCCTCTCCTGACATGAAACCCCTTAAGAGTCCTTGTTGCAGGTTGAGGTTATCCCTAACTTTCTGACCCCTCCCCTCTGGACTGAGGGTAGATGATCTGATGGCTCTTGAATGGGTTATTTCTCCCAGAGAACTGGGAGCTGGCTCTTGAGAGTTTGGAGACATCCCACGTGCTTGGAAGCTTTGGATTAAGATGTTTTAAATCCACCTATTATGGACCCTAAGCTTCAGCCCCAAAGGCTGGTGCTTGGCTGTGAGCCAATGCTGCCTAGACTGGTTGGGTAAAGGTACTGAGCAAGAAAAAGAGAGAAAATCTAGAGATTGGGGTGTCTAGACAAACTGTGGTGCCCACAGCACAACTCTGTCTGTATCATCTCCTTTCTGACTGTGGGAGAAAAAATCCCTCAGGGAATGAGGCTCATCTGCAGAGATAGGTGACATGTGGAGTATAGGGTACATTTACAGAGTTTATGACTCAGTGTGTCTTGGGTATAACCCAAGAATTTTTACCTTTGAAAAGGACTCTTGTGAGTTATCTGATGTATAGCCAGACTTGAATAAACTATTCTACCACTTGTAAAATCAGTTCCTTCAAGGCCACTAGTTCAGGCTAGCTCAGATACTGAGGGAACTAGAAGAGCCCTTGGGGTTTTCCCTCCCTCTGTGTCTACTTGTAGAGGAGAAACCATGTCACCTGTAGTACACTCTAGATCTTAGAGGACAAAGTCACAAGTGATAGACCTGATTCTAAAAATGAGTCTTGGCCCAGTGAATGACCTCACACTAGAATCCTAGGCCTTAGGAGTTCCTATTTTCCCATTTTGCTAGGAATAGGAAGGTGCAGCATCATGAGAATGGTAAGCTTCTTATGTTTATTAGAATGAATCTGAACTTTCTCAGTTTCCTAGCAGTTTAACTGGTTTTCCTAAGGAAATAGAAATTGGTAGATTTTATGGTAGCACTTATCACTCAGGAAGCCTTTCTCTTTTGGGATCAAAGAGGGGTGGGTGACCACACACTGAGGTCCTCTGCCTTCCTCTTTGAGTTCCTCATAATTCAAGATCCTCCTATTTTTCCCCAAGAGGAGTGCACACACTTGCTAACAGATGGTACCTGGCAGCTTGCGTTGTTCTGGATTCTTCAGGGAAGGTGATCGATGCTGTGGGGTTGATGCTTTGTGGGGGTTCTCACAAAGATGTAGAAAGCCTGGTGTGTTAACGAAGCTACTTCATGGCCCCTGAAACTAGGTGAGATATTCAATCTCCCAGAGCCTTGTCTATTTGTAAAGGAGTTTTGTATCAGTTCCTTGATTTCCCTGTAGAAACATTCAAAGCAACCAAACCACCAGAAATGAGAATATATTGAAAAATATAAAACCCTGCCTCATGAGTTTAAAACCGGTGACACTGATGAGTGAATTAAGAAGACAGAGCAGAGGATGTTACAGGGGGAATAAGAGCAAGATCTGACTCTATTAGTTATAGGTTACTAGAGAACAATGTTTGAAGATATGGGGGCTGGAGGTCTGATTCAATTAGAGAATGACTGTGTAGTCAAATGACTCAAGAGTGGTCAAATTTGGCCTGCAGGCTAGTGGTCAAAAGCTTTGTTTAACCCTCTCTAACACTCAAGGAATACAGAAGACGAGTGGTCAAAAAGAATGTAAGAGTCAAGATCAGAAGATGTACAATGCAAGGATATCTTCTAGGCATGACCTCACTGCTGTGGTCATAACCCACTTCAGCTGGGGTTATCTGCACATGACTGGAGCCATTTACATTTGAGAGGATATATTGGTCATTGACACATGTTGATCAAGAGTTATTGCTTTCTGGAGTTGTGTGATCACAAATAAGTGGCCTTGCTACACTGAATAAATTCCTACCCATTATCAGGCAAGTAATTAAATTAAACTCAATGGGCTACACAGGGAAGCATGAAAGGTGGAAGGGGATTCATTGAGGAGAAAGAGTGCCAGTGGGTGAGGTGGGGAGAGAAAGGAGGAAAGTGTGTGTGTGTGTGTGTGTGTGTGTGTGTGTGTGTGTGTGTGTGTGTGTGTGTGACTAAAATTCACTATATAAGTGGGAAACTATCAAGCAATGAAAGAAAGTTTTAAAAATTGTTGTTCAAAAGCCACATGCTTGTTGTAACTTTCTATATTCTATTCATTAACTAAAAGAGTAAAGTCCCAAACAAAGCCCTTTATGCACCATTTTACCCCTTCATGTATGTGCAGGACTGTGTCAGCCTGCCTGAATTTGTTCTCCATTTCTGCTATCCAGACACATTTGAAAATTGTAGTCTTTTCCACCATGTGTTATATGAGGACAGAAGTGGCACATATCTCACTGGAATCCTAAGAGAATCGAATGAGATAATCTATTAGAACCAATTGGCACCAATGGTTGCTCCCACTACTGTTATTCTCTCTTTTGTTTCTCAGAGGTTAACACTCCAGTGAGGACATTCCAGTATAGAGTCAGAGATGCATGTAAAGAAAGGAACCTCAGACCAGGCCAAGATGGTTTCACATAGTTTCTTTTGTAAATTGTGACATTTTTCTTTGAAATAAATAATCACTACAGGGAACACAGAGAATCTTATCAAAATGGGGTAGGGATTACAGAAATTCTGCCCATCGGTCTTTTATCTTTTATCCAAGAAGCTGAAAAAGAAAAAGATCATCTTCCTTGGTTATGGGCTGTGACTATCCCTGGCCAGCTTAGGGTATGAAGGGTTAATGGCCAGCATTTCCTCACTGAATATGTTTGAGCTCATCCTGACACCTTGAATATTGTTTAACCTCCACTGTCCCCTCGGTGCTAGGGAACCCAGGCTTGAGGGCCTGATGTTAGGTATCTGGTCCAGTTTCCCCATGTTCTCAATTGCTACACATTGTACATCCTGCTCAGACACCTCTTTGGTCCCACCCAGGCAAGCAGCTTGCTCTTGACCTTTTCCTCCTTCCCGGATAGCCTGGTCAGGGGCCTCTTCTCACCATGCACAGTGGATCTTGTTTGATCTCTAGGGCCCTAACCAATCTCATGCCACATATGTCCGACCTCCAAATGTGCTCAGGATGGAGTGCAGCCAGCATGCAATTTCTAGAATCATTTCTGGTTGGTGCCTTGTTGGTATGAAGTATTGAAGTACAAGTTGCTCAAGTGACAAGACAGCATGTCTGTTTATCTTGCTCTGAGTTACATCCTAAGAACCAAAGGACACTTAATAAATTAATGTCCCAATAAAGAGAGTAGTGTTGTCACTGGATGATAATAATCGAGAAAGCAAGAAGAAAAAAAAAAAAAACATTGTTTGCTTTGAATGTGAACCTCGTGTTCCCAGAGAAAAGAACGGGCTACTCAGTGTGTTTATTTTAAAAGCACAGTGTGTTGAGTTTGTAAGCACAATGCAATGGCTGGATAAAATGAGTGTGGTATCATTTCACTCTTGAACTCTTCGAAGCATTTCCCGGAATTCTGATGGGAAAGGACAAAAAAGCCTGTCTTGTCACAATGACTTGTGACATTAAAAAGCTTACTAATGAGAACATGAAGAAACAATCATATGGGAGAAAGGGCCATCAAAGGGCCATGCCATAAAATAAGGTTGTTGGTCTTTTAGCATGGCCCTGGGAGGTCCTATGGAGAGCTCAGAGAGCATTTCCATCACCTTCCCAGCACTGATACCATCACTCTGTGACTTCCGAGATCAGCAGATGAATCAAGTGGTGTCTTCTGTTATACTGTTAGTTCTTACTTTTAATCTCTAAGAATTGTGTCATGGTATCTCATGCATCTGTATATGCACAGCACTTAATATATTGTTTGCCCTTAATATGCATTAATTGGATGAATAAATAATTGGTGGGAAAGCACAAAAATTAATTAACATATCTTCCTTATATTATGGATGCTTCCAAAGAGTTATCTGTCCCACAGCTAGACTATAGACTACGTCTGCCACAGAGCTGGATTCTTGGCCTCCATCTTCAGCTGTCATCTTATTTTTTATTTTATGTATATGGGTACTTTGTGTCTGTGTGCTATGTGTGTGGTTTTATTTTTGGTGCCTGTGTATCCCAGAAGAAAACAGTGAATGTCCTGGCACTGGAGTTCCACATAGTTGTATAGGTCATAAGAGTGCTAAGAATTGAACCTGGGTCCTCTGGAAGAGCAGCCAGTGCCCTTAACTGCTAAGCCATATCCCCAGATGCCATGTTTTGACTAGAATTGTTGAGTTGTGGGTTTGTCTACAAACCTTGTCATTCATTCACTAATCCCTGTATTATTTATTGAGCAGCTATTATAGACACCGTTTGAAATAAAACAAAAGATTGTACTAGGTTCTATTTTAGTAGGATGGAAATGGCCAATAAATGATAAGCATAATCAATAAGTAAATCAGAATGAAGTAAATGCTATGTAAGAAAGAAAAGTAAGGGTTAGGTGGGAGAGTAAAAATACTACAAGGGACAGATGGGGTGGGTTGTAGCAGCACATTGTATGAGAGTGAGAAAAAGTGAGATTTGAGTGATGGCTTAAAGTTGATGAGGAGCTCAGGCTTACACATATCTGGACAAGTGTTTCTACATAGAAAGAAGAGCTAAAGGAAAGGCTCCAAGGTAGGCATTGTATTAGAAGTCCTAAACCACAGCATGGGATAACTAGGTTGGAGTGGGCCAGGGCAGGGCTAGAGAAGGTGAGTCGGGTAGTAGAGGCCACACTTAACCCTGTAAACCAGGAAAAGGGCTTCAGCTTGAATTCAGAGGGAAGCAGGGAGCCACTAAAGAGTTTTGAGCAAAGCATTGCCATTGTCTGACTTTTTTCAAAGATATCCTGGAAGGGGGAGATGCCTCAATGGGTAAGAACATCCACTGTGCAAGCAGAAAGGTCCGAGCTCAGATCTCCAGCACCCACATTATAAAACAAAAACAAACAAAAAAACTGGATATGGCCATGTATGTCTGTGACCTCATGATTGGGGACAGGATAGAACACAGGCAGATTGATCACTGAGGGTGACTAACCACCAGCATAGCTGAGAAAGGCTGTGATACACAAGTCAGCAGAAGACAGAGAGTGATGGAGGAAGTCACCCTTTGATATCCATATGTATGCACACACCTGCCTATACATGTGTAGGCACCCATACATATAAATATGCCTTTATACATCACACACACACACACACACACACACACACACACACACACACATTTTTCAAAGGACCATTCTAATTATTTAATACAGTCTTTAGGAAGGCAATGGTGGGGAATGGGAGTATTCATATTCAGCTAACACAGGACAAAGGGCATTAGCATAAGGTGGTAGCAGTTGAAAAAGCCAACATCTCTTTTGGCTAGATGACTGTTGATCTGTTTGGAAAGGAAAACCATAAGATTTCTGAGGAATTGGTCACAGCATGTAAGACAGAGCAAAGAAAGGAGAATGACCAAAGATCTTTCATCTCAAAAGGCAAAAGGAAGGTGAGAGCATCAGTGGAACATGCTATGGACACAGCTCTGTTGATTTCGTGTCCTTTGGTTAGTAGAGGAGTGAAGTCCTTGGAAGTCTACCCATCTCAGTGTAGGCGCAGATGCCTATGTCATCTGGCCCCATTAGTAGGTCAGCCCTCTTACATATTGTGGTGAAGAGTCTTCACTTCCTTCCTGCTATCTCCCTTGATAGATTTTACCTGGCCCAGGTCTCCCAGTTCATTCGTTATTCATATGGAGATATGCTTTACTTAACACAAGAGATGAGCTTTTGAAAAGAGAGGTGTAAGTCACCTTTTTTTAAAAAAAAAATTAAAGACTATTTTATATTCACCAGGGGAGCTAACTACTTCAAGTGCCCTATTATTAATGCTTGTGTGAGGCGAAAATGCTCTTGGCTGGATGACTGTAGGTTCCACTAATTTTGCAGTTTTGAAACGTTGAGTTATAATGTGTATAACTGAGTGCATGCCTGAATAATACATGCCTGTTCTTGAAGCACCTGCTCCACATCTATCAGTGGGACCACTGGCTCAGCATGCTCTCACCTGACCTAACCATTTTTCTTCTGTCCCTCTGGCTTCTGTGTGCCCCATTCACCTATACCTCCTCTGATTCATCTCCTGAGACCCATCTTCCTCATGATTACCCAGGTTCCTTTATTCTCACAATGATGAGGTCTCTTCCACAGCTCACATGCCCAGATATAGCAGAATTAATTCCCAGCTCTTCTTTCTGTGTCTACTCCATTGATCCATCTCTAATAGATAATTCCTCATTCAGGGATTGAAATCTGTGCCTAGGAGCATCTTTTGACTAGGATCCCTCACTCTCCTAAAGATGTGTGATCTCTTCTCTTCCTTGCATAGAACTCAGACTCTGAACACCTGAGGGAGGCTCACCTTGTCTACGATGAAAGAGTCTTTATTTCATCATCACAATGCATTATGGGTGTCATCCACTACAAAAACCTTCACATTTGCAGTCCTGGGCCCACACCCTCACCTTCTCTGGCCTGCACCTGATTCTGTTTAAATCCTTCCTGTCCTTGAAAGCCAGCCCAGCCATCTCATTTTAAAAAAAAAAAAAATCCCTCTTTTGATCCATGCAGAACTGACCTCTCCTGCTCTAGCACTTGATGCAAATCGTTTTATCGAATATGTTCCTCCCTTGGCATGTTATTACCCCATCTTTCATCTTCTCACTCACCTGTGTGCTTCCATCCCCCTGGGTGTTGGCTCACTCCTCACCTTCCTCTTTGGGCTGTGTAGTGTGTGCCTGAAGTGCTGATAAAAATAAATGGATGCCTGTATGGCTGCTTTTTATTTTCTTTTTGGTGGGATGTTTTATTGCTGCCCTGTGCTATATTTAATTGGAAGCTTTGTAAAGTCTGGAATGCTAGACCTTTTACCTCTCCATCCTTCCCTACTTTACACCACACAACACACACACACACACACACACACACACACACACACACACACACGGGGGGGAGACAGAGACAGAGACAGACAGACATAGAGGGAGGGAGGGAGGGAGGGAGAGAGGAGGGGGAATTAAGTTACTCTCTGTCAGCCCTTGCATGTTCCAGGTTGCAGGGCCCTGATGGTGGATGCCCAGCAGACTGCGAAGGCCTCCCACACCTTCTGACTTCACGTCTGCTTCTTTATTCATGTGTTTGTTTCATGTGGTGGAAATGAACTTTAGCCACAACAGTGGGGTGCAAAAGTGTCACATTTCTTACTTTCTCCAAATCAAATTTAAAGGATGCCATGCTTCCACCTGCTAAATTGGCTGAAAGTTCAGCTCTTGTTTGAAGAGTCCTCCCCTCACCCCATCCTGAGAACTATACAAACCTCCAGAGTCACATCAGGTCCAGAGCACCTAAAATATCTTTCTCTGGCTTTTCTGTTATGCATCTCAAGAATGTCGCTTTTCCTGAGTACAGTTGTCATGAACTGGTGACCAGGCAGTGATAGAAATAAGAAACTTGGACAGGAAAAACGCAGATGTCAATAGTTGTGATCCAGAGAGAACTCAAATACTATCGATATAATTACTGTAGTTAAGATTCTCACTTGGACATAAGCCTCCTGGTAGCCAAAGGAAAAGGGAAATGTGTTTGTTCAAGACTCTTAGTAACTCTCAAAAAGGAAAGAAATTATTTAATCTCTCAATGGCAGCAATGTTTTTTATTAATAAAGTAAATATTTCATGTAAATAAAAGTCGTCCACACAATATTTAGTGTTGATTTCAGATCTCTGCCCCTTGTAGCTTTCTCCTATTGATAATCTCCTGACAATAGATACTTATTTTGTTAACTTTATCTTTGGTTTCAATGCCTAAACAAGGCATATAAAGAGTGAGACAGCCTTCTGCTTACAATTACAGTCTAGCTGCCAGACATGCACACCAGATGGGCAGGTGGGTTCAGATCTTCATGGTACTTTTTGCCTCTGAATGGGTTTGGCCATTTTTTTCCTTCCTGATGCTGAAATATCATTTAACCCAGAGACTCTTTCTCATGTCTGACTCACCAGTGCCAAGCACAGAGCCTGGCATTTATCAGATGCTAAATTCATTACTATTGGATTAACGTGCTAGTTTTCCTCCGTTATCTTGTATTTGTGGCATGATCTTTTCAGTTACTCTTCTGTGACTCAGGAATAATACAGAGCCAAGAACAAAGTTTTTGTAAGGTGCACTCCTCCATCATAGATGGCAGGACTAAGCATATAGGCCTGAGTTTCCATCAGTGATTAAGGGAAAACATGAAGGATTGCAGTGTCAGTGATCACGGACAGGGGAGATTGGCTTGCACTGGGGAAGCATGAGGCTATGTATTCTTTGTAGGAGTAAATGTGAGACTCGTAAGTGGGAGGCCCAATTTATGTCTCAGGAATTCTTTATTCACTTGGAAAACTGGAAGAAGTCACTTCATCGCTCCATCATTACAATGGGGACAGAATCATCTGTCATAGTGGTTCTTGTTTGAAATAAAAGGGACTCTGTCCAATGAGCATGCTGAAGGACTTGTGGCTTGTGAGCGCTATTGTTACCAGACACAGTAGGGAGGGCTCAGCATCCTGTGCAAGGTAACTGCATCGTAGGGCTCTCAGCGATCAGAAACGATGAAACACATACAAAAACCATCGGCCCTGACACTCTGAAAACAGCAGAGCAAAGACCTTCAGAGACAAAGAAAAAACCAAAACCAACCAAGCAAGCAAAGCCACTGCTCTATGAGAGCAGAAAGAACACTGACACGGACTGTCAAAAGAAGTCTTTCTAGAATGATCTCAAATAGTCAAAGACTTTAACCAACCCATTGAATATTTGGTCAGGAGAAATAGGTAAATTTCTCTTGAAAAAAATTATGATGCTAACTTGTGGGATTTTTACTTGTCCCATTGCTAGACACACATAACCACCCACACCCCCTGCCTAACACTCAGTTTTCTTTTATTTTTTTAAGACTTACTTTTTTGTCTAAATTATGTATATGTATAGGGCATGTGCATGTGACTGCAAACACATACAAACAAATAGACACATACACATACATACACACAATACACATACACACACATACACATACATACACACATATACACACATACACACATATACACATGCACACACAGATACACATACAGACACATACACATATATACACGCACACACATGTACAGAGAAGGGGGTAGCTTAGAGAGGAAGAGAGAACAGTAACCAATGCTTGAGGAGTGTTCCAAGTTGACACAAAATATTATTTAAAATATTCAGGGTTGGAGATGACTCAACTACTATGGGCACTTGCTATTACACCAATAGTCTAGTCTGAAGTGTGGTGTAGAAAGAGACAACTTACTCCATGTTACCCTTTGGCTTCCATACACATGTCATGACACACATGCCTGCATACACACACCAAGTTAATAAAATGTAATAAAATAGCTAAAATACCCAATAGAAAATCCTGACTAAATATGATAAAGAATTCAGTAACATAAGGAAATATGACCTGTACATGGGAGAAAAGAGATGGAGTTTGAAGTTCTCTGAGAAAGCCCACACTTTGGACTTAGTAGGTAGCCCTTAAATAAACTGTTAAAACATAAATTCAAAGAAAAACAGGAAACAAGTCTTAAAAATTAAACCCTGTGGGGACATCGTTTTATTTATTAGAAAGTACCCATAAATGGTTAGAAGTTGTTTTTTGAAGCTAAAGAGGCACAAAGGTGCTGAAGGGGCTGACTGCTGGCCAGGAGTTCATTAGAGGCACTTGGGAGCAGAGGGAGAAATGATGCTTTTGGATGTGGTTCAGTTTAAATGTGGCTTCTGAGAATAAAATAAAAATAAGAATAGGTAAAACTGAAAAACAATAACAACAACCAACACGTTGAAGCAGATTGACATAATGACAGAACCAGATAGAAAGGGTGGGTAGAAAGATCCAGAAAAAGAAATAAAGAGAAGAGAAAAGAATATGCTGACAGCCACCCCATTTATGAAAATGATCTATACATCCAGATTCCAAATATGATAAACTCAGAGATGTCGACCCCAAAACATCATAGTCAGACTGTCAAAGACAAGGAGATAATTTTGCAAACAAAAGCAGAGAAGCGACTTGTCATATCCAGGGATTTTTTTTTCCCATTAGACCAGCAGCTGGTTTTCCCTCAGCAACCTTGGAAGCCAGAAAGCAGCATATGACACATTCAAAATACCAAAAGAAAGAGGCTGTCAACGAAGATTTTATATTTACTAAAAACTGCCCTTCAAAAATGAAGGAGAAATTGAAATACACTCAAGTTGACAAAATGAAGAGAAGGGTTATACGTAGGGATAAAGGGATAGCAGGCTAATTTAAATTCACGCAGGAAAGTGAAGGGCACCAGCAAAGGCTAATGGCATATGGAAATGTAAAAGATAATACAAGTGCATTTTTCTTTATAACCTGTTTCTTTTCCTCTCTGTCTTTGGGGGGTGGCTACCTAGAGCAATAATTATAAGCTTACAATGCATAAAATGTAGTTTTATAGCAGTTCTTTATGCAAAGCAGACATGGGGAGCAGAACTGTGTTTTTATATACTGAGCAAGGTTTTTATATACTATTAAAATTAAATTGGTATTATCCAAAACTAGATTGTTATAAATTAATGTTACTTGTAGTCTGTATGCAAACTACAATGAATATAACTCAAAAAAAATCCACAAGGGAATAAGCATGGCCCACTAGAAAACAACATTTAACATGAAAGAAAGTAATGGAAAAATTAAGAATGAAAGTATAAGCTATAAGTCAAGTAGCCACATATCAGACATAAAATATGACTGATACTAATGATATTGTGTATAAGCAGATTATGCACCCCAAAGAAAAGCAGATTGTCAAAAATGGGTTTTAAAAAGGTCTTGAGGGACCAGGTTCAATCCAATGTATTAGAGAAAAAGGAAGGAAGCAATGAAGCAAAGGAAAGGAAAGAAGGGAAGGAAGGAAGGAAGGGAAGGAAGGGAAGGAAGGAAGAAGGAAAGAAGAAAGGAAGAAGGAAGGAGGAAGGAAGGAAAGGAAGGAAAAAGGAAGGAAGGAAGGAAGGAAAGGAAGGAAGAAGGAATGAAGGAAGAAGGAAGAAAGGAAGGAAGAAAGAAAGGAAGGAAAAAGGAAGGAAGGGAAGGAAGAGAAAACCAAATGACATGACACCTACAGAAGACACACCTTCTTCAAAGCATAGACAGACTGGAGGTAAGGCTGGGTAAAGAGTTCCCAGGCACACAGTAACCAAAAGTGAAATGTAGTAAACATAAATGAGCTAGATGTTCAAGGCAAAAGCTTTCAGCCTGCTTGGAAGACATAAAAAATGTGAATATACATGCACCCAACATCAAACCTCAACATACACAAAGCAAAACCCAAAAACATTGAAGGAAAAGTAGACAATTCAACAACCCAACATACGCAAAGCAAAACCCAAAACATTGAAGGAAAGTAGACAATTCAACAACAATGAAGATCCCACTCCACTTTTATTAACAGGTAGGACAACACAGAAGAGCAAAGAGGAAACAGGAGATATGAACATTACTATAAACTAGATCTGATAGATATCTGTAGACTGGTCCACCCAACAAGAGCAAACAGCATTCTCGAGGAACATTCATTAGAAGAGGCTGCATGTTGGGCCATAACAAAACCTTCATAGATGTAAAAAGATGAAAATCATTAAAAAATATTCTACACCCATAGGAAAGTTAAATTAGTATCCAACAACAAAAAGACATCTAAAAGCCTGGTGTTGGTGATACGTTCCCTTAATCATTACAGAGATAGGTGAATCTCTGAGTTCGAGCCCAGCCTGGTCTACAGAGACAGCCAAACCTAAATGGAGAAAACCTGTCTTGAAGAACAAACAAAAAAAACCCCACAAAATCAAAAAAAAGCCAAAAAACACAAACCATACCTCCCCTCTCCCAAGAAACCCCACAAAAAATTAGGCAACACTTCTAAACAACTAATGAGAAAACAAAACTCCACAAATAGGTTTAGAAAAGGCTTCAAGACAATGAAAATAAAAACAGCTAGAATTTATGAAATACAGTTGAAGCATTGCTGAAACTCAGAATCATGGCTGCTCAAATATTGATTCAAAAAGAACACACATACACACACTCACACACATACACACATACATACACTCTCTCACACATACACTCACACACACTCACCCACACACACTCACACACACACTCAAACACACACTCACTCACACACACTCTCACACACACTCTCACCCCCCCCTCTCTCTCACACACACACACACACTTCCATACACACTCACACACAATCACACTCACACACACACTCTCTCACACACATACACACACACACTCTCTCTCTCTCTCTCTTTCTCTCTCTCACACACACACACACATACACACACATACATACACTCCCTCACAATACACTCACACACACTCACCCACACACACTCACTCACACACACTCTCACCCCCCCTCTCTCTCACACACACACACACACTTCCATACACACTCACACACACAATCACACTCACACACTCACATACACACTCTCACACACTCAGTCTCTCACACACACACTCTCACACACATACACACACACACACACACACTCTCTCTCTCTCTCTCTCACACACACACACACACTCACACACACCTTATAAAACCAATCATTTAAATTCCCATCTTAAGAGGTAGAAGAAAAAAATGATGAAGCCCAAAACAGTATAAAAATAATTAAAAATGAGAGTAGAGAATAATGAGATGGAGAAATAAAGAATCAGACTGGAACATAAAAACAGGGAACTTAGGAAAGCCAGACAGGGTGGCTGGCAGGGTGACACTGGGTCGGTGGCATGCTGTAATGCACTCTGCTGTTGTACAGTATTTTCTTTGTAAGGGTGGTGCATTGAAACATTTGAGAAAAGACACAAAGTAAAAGAAATGCCCTATGGAATGACTTGGCAGGGAAGCAGGTATTTTAGGTGGCAGAGGAATAAGTCAATATGAAGTGAGGAGCCACCATGCTTAACCCCCACAACAGTAGAACAGGAACGAGGCAGGCGGGGGTCAGTACACAGGGCACTGGGAAGGAAGGAAAGCAGAGACAGCACAGACTTTGATGGCTGTTTGGATCTTTGGGTGACAGGATGAAAACTGAGCTTAACTCTGACTGTAACTTTCTACTTTTTGATCTGAGGTATTTCCTCCGAGAGGCTTGGCTCCCTCACCTGTAAAATGAAAATAGCACTCCTTGCCTGGCTCACATCACAGGATTCTGACGTAGCTTAAGTTGAATATTGAATATAAAGTTGGTGTAAACGCCAGTTTTAAACTTTCAAGCTCTTGACAAATGGGAGCTGTTTGCCCTTAATGGAGTGAGGTCAGTTTCTGTTGAGCATTTCCGTAGTAAGAGCTTGAAGCAGAAGATTTAAGTGGGTGTGTGGAGCCTTGGGAAGGGATTCTAAACAGAAAGCAGAGCCCTAACTAACATGTTGCAGCCCTTCCAGTATAGACATGGGATTGGGAAGGCATGAACAAGGACTGAGTATTGGAGAACCCCAGTGGTTAAGGACAGAGCTAACCAGACTGCCGGAACCTAGTTCTAAGGACAGGCCTCATAGTGTAAGTCAGAAATGTCCTAAGATGGGAAGGGGTGAAACCACAGTCTGGGGATGAGGAGGTGACTGTGGACTTCGGAGTTGTTTCAGAACACAAGAGGGGTGAAATACATTATTAGAGCTTAGCCTACTCACAAGTAGGCAAAGACGGGCAACAGTGTAGGCTGTCCAGCACATGACCAGATTTAAAAGAAAGAGTTGAGACAGTTTTAGAGACTTCTGTTGAGATTTCATGGTTCTTTACCTTAAACTTTTGTTGCTGATAGTGGAAGTACCAGGGCCATGTACTTTGGGGAGGACAGATGACTTCAGCCTTGACACTGCCTCTGGTGCTTTGGGTTTTGGAGGAATAGCTGGGAGAATATTCCTGTCCAGGGAAAGCCTAGCCAATCTGGCACCCTAGCCTCGAAACTCAGCTGCTTTTCAGTGTCTCAAATTCCAGCACCTAGAGAAATAGCAGTTCAAGCTACACAGAGATGTAGTTCTTCTACTGATAGCAGATGTGGGGCTGGCCAGAGTACAGCCCACCGATTTCCTGACAGTGACCCAGCATGACTCTGAACTTGGGCAGCCCGGGGCCACTTTGAGAGTGGACAGTTTAGTAGTCCCCTAAGTTTAGAATGGAGGATGTGGCTTGCCAGAGTCTTCTGTGGTGCCACGCTGCTGCTTTAGGCAGAGCATCTCCTTCATGGTGACAGGGGATTCATGGTGTGGTGGGGGGAACTCTGATCACTCAGCAAAGCTGCAGTAACTCTGAGAGAAGCTTGTTGAGCCAAGAAGGGTGGGAATACTCCCTGGAAGAAAGATTGCAGACTCAGGTGGTACACTGTTCCCATGGACCACTGTGCTGCTGGAATCATTCCATGGTCTCAAATGCTTCTTCTTTTTCTTCCTTTTTTTTAACTTACTTATTATTTATAAGTACACTGTTTCTGTCTTCACACACACCAGAGAGGGCATCAGATCTCATTACCTCTGGTTGTGAGCCACCATGTGATTTCGGGATTTGACCTTAGGACTACTGGAAGAGCAGTTGATGCTCTTAATTGAGGATGCTTCTAAATATGCTCTACCTCGGGAGGTAATAAAAAAGTAAAAGCAACAAAAGTGGGGACCAGTTACCCCAACTGCTTATTTCATCTGTTTCTTGCAGCCTGGAAATGAAGTTTTGCTTAGTCCTGTGATGTTCAAGAGTCCTGTGGTCCTTGTAGCCACCCTTGATAATTACTCGGCACCAGCTCGCTCATTCCCTGAAGTGGGTTTGCAAATGCCAGTGTCTGGAAGGTTTCCTGAGGAAGTCCCCAACCAGGTGACACCAGGACCAAGGGCATAGGCCTCTCTGATGATTGTCATTTTTTTTCCAGTTTAGGACTTTGTCTCTGGGCCCCTCGGTGGGTACCCTGTCCCAGAGAGTCTCAAGACTGCTTTCCTACTCATGAGAGCCTTCCCCTGGGTGTTTTCATAACTTTACCATGGTTTCTCAATTTTCCAGAACACAGATGCCTTTGGCAACTAAGTCCTGTTCCCTGAAGATATCAGGGCATCTACAAAGGGCTCCATAGGGTCAGGAGGAGGGTCAAGGCTTAGTCAGCAAGATTGGAAGCTGGTTTAGAACAGGAAGGCATTTAGTGGCAAGGGCACATTTGATCCCAGTACACAGGTGTCATAAAACAGTATGTCCCTACGGTGCTCTTGTTCTCCTGATAGGGTGTGGAGGAAAAGATGAACACGTCCCTCCTCCTAGACCCTGGGAAACATGGCTAGTATTCTTTTCCCTAAGCCATATTTTCTTCCAGGATGCTAAAGATGGCCACTGGCTTTTTGTCCCCTATGATCTTGTTTAAATCCTGATGTTATGAACATGTGCCTAAAAGTGCGTAGATTGGGAACAGGGTTTTGTCAACTTTGTACGTTAAATGTGGGAAGATGTGGTGAACAAATCAAGGAGTATGCTGGTGCCTTTTGTAGAGGAAAGTGTCAGAGATTTTTCAGAGCAAGACAAAGATGTTCTGGACCAATGAAATGCTTATTATCACTTTGCTGAAGGTAGAATTTCTTCATTACCTATTCTGGGATGTTAGGGTAGCAGGCAATAGTGATTGGAAAGCAGTGCTCTGTAACCTCAGCACAAAAATACATCCAAGTCACATGCTTCTCTTCCAAAGCATCAAGAGCATTCAGTCCAAGACCTGTTCCCCACCTGCATCCCTCAGTGTGTTCTGATGAGAACCCCAAAACTGTCAGGAGACTGACCTCATAAAGGATGTCTGTGTGACAGAACAGAAATTGGGATGACTACAGTTCTGAGACAGGAATTATGGTCACTTAAAGGTCATGGCATTCTGTTCTCTGAGCACAAAGTGATCTCTATTACAGAAGCCCATTCTGATATTAGAATCAGAGAGTGGGGCAGGACAACCCATTATACTGTATGTCATAGAAGTCATAATAGAAAGTTGTACTGTGAGAATAAGGTGGTTCTGTGCTTGCTTGAATGTGCATCTGTGCTTTCTCACGATTCTTGAATATGTATAGATTTGCAGTCTGAGAATAGGGATGCCAAAGTCCTCCAGCTGCCAGTGAGTATGAACATATATAAACAGGAACTGAGGGGGGGGAGGGAGGGAGGGAGAGAGAGAGAGAGAGAGAGAGAGAGAGAGAGAGAGAGAGAGAGAGAGAGAGAGAGAGAGAGAGAGAGAGAACACTGCTAAATCAGAGATTTAACCACATCTAACTCCAGGCCAGTGGGCAGCATACATAACATCTTTGGCCGTGGCTGCCTTCTGCAGTTCAGGGACTAAAAGCCTCTAAATGTCTTGCACATTTCCTCACTGTAAAGAAAACACTGAAATAGGGCATGTTTTCCAACATTTGGAAGGTAGAAGAGGAAGCCATCAATGATTGCTCTAGCGGTTTGGTGGATGGGCTTGTGGGTTTCAGAAAATGGCAGACATACAATTATGCCAGTGTTCCTGGGTGTTTTACAAAGGTGGCAGACATAGTCTAATAGCCTGATATACATCCCTCTGTCCTTCATAGACAGTGAATCTTCCATTCTCTGCAGTCAACTATGCATCCTCTATGAGCTAGCACTTTGCACAGCATACAAAATTATTTGTCACTTATACTTGCATTTTTCAAAACTGTGTGTAGCTGTGCTATAGGTGAATATGTATATATGTGTGTATGTATATATACATATTACATATGTGTATATGTGTGTGTACATATGTATGTGTATATGTATATATGTATATATGTGTATATGTACATATATATGTATGAATGTATATATACATATGCATGTATATGTGTACATACACAAATATGTTTATGTATATATACATATGCATATGTATGTGTATATGCATATATATGTTTATGTATATATGTATGTATATATACATATGTGTATATGTATATACATATGTATATGTATGTACATATGTATGTGTATATGCATATATGTGTATATATATACATATGTATGTATATATGTATATGCATATGTATGTACATTTGTATGTATATATGTATACTGCTATCCTGTAAGAGACCACTGGACAGTCTCCTAGAATTCTGCTGCATTTTTATTTTCTGAACACTGACAGTGATTTCCATTCTATTGGTCTTTTAAATAATTACATGAGCCTCTAAGTACATCCACTCAATCCATTTTCTTAACCTACCTATGGCAGCTTCTGACACAAATTCTTAGATTTCTATCTTCAGTCCAATCTTGGTATCCACCTTGGTGCCTGATTTCAGAATGTGAAATCTCAGATATTTTCATGTCATACTACATGTCTTACCCTGGTAATTAGAATTGGTGTCAGGTCCTGTAAAAGTTGTTAGCTTTATGGCTAGTTTACAGTCAGTCAAGTGCTAGAGCCCTGTTCTTTCCGTGTGCTGTTCTGAACACTCACCATCATCATGCTCTCCTATAGAACTGTATCTAATCCAGCTCCGCCATGACGTGGACTCTTTAGGGACCCTGAGATAATCTGATGGGAAGTTTACCTGTTCACTATGATGTTGTGAGCATCTAACTACACAGCAAACACTTTCCTAGGTGCTAGGGATAACAGAGTGAACACTCAAGCCCTATGCCTCAGCTACTCACAGTTTTGAAAGCACAAGTGTAATTCACAAATAATTTTGTATGCTGCATGAAGTGCTAGCTCATACATGATCCAGAATTAACGGCAGAGAGTGAAGAATTTGCAGTCTATGATGGACAGAGGTGTGTGTATCAGGATATTAGGCAAAGTTACTTTATTAGGAATATAAAAAATATTATGGTTCGACCGAAGGCAGAAGTAGATACTTCTGTCTCTAAATAGTCCTGAGATGGTCTAGCCTGAATCATTATGCAACATGAGGTCATGTGAACAGTTAGTAGATTGTCATCCCTCTGTACCATATGGGTTTTCTGGCTACATAGGTGAGCCTAATTGATAGCACCATATCCATGTTCTTTCCAGCAGAGGTGAGTGATGGAAGATAGTCAGTGTTTACCTGTACACCCTATCTTTGCCTGTCTTTCATTACACAAAGGTAGGTGGGGAAACCACTACTAGCTGAGTATAAAATCCCTGCTAAAACCTAAGAATTCTGTTACTCCATGAGTTATGTAGAAAACTAAAGGAGATGGCTAAAGGAGACTATCTCTGTGCAGAAGGCCACTCCAAGAGAGTATGATGAATCTGTGTTATCCTCATGTAACATGAACTTTGCAGGGGCAGTGACTTAGATGGTTGTGGCAAAAACAGTACATGAGAAGATAATGGTGCTGCACATGGTACAGGTGATATTGCCTTCAGAAGTGGTGCAGCCATTCCCCCATTAAATATGGAGGGGGATTGGCAGGGCCTATGTGAGTAGGAGGTTGCTTTGGCACTTAAATTCCTCAACTTTAAATGTTATTTTATTGTGTATGTATATGTGGATGTTAACAGGCTTATGTGTGCCATGGTGTTCATGTGGAAGTCAGAGAGTAACTCTCCTGCCTCCTTGTAGGATCTAAGAATTGAACTTAACACTTCACACAAGAGCTTCTACACACTGGAGCCATCTAACCAGCCCAGGATTCCTTAGAAATCTTAAGCCCTCTTGCAAATGACCAACTGTGTCTGGAGAGAGGAAGTGACTGTCTCAGTGGCTCATTCCTTCTCTACTGTGCTAGTCTGTGATGTTTAGATACATGGTGGCTTACTGTGTGGTCAGTTTGAGAAGCCTCCGAGTGCCTTGGTGAGCTGAGGATAGTTAGATGCCTCAAAAACCATGAAGAATTGCCCTCACTCTTAACCCTCTGCTTCCCCTCTGGAAATCATTTCCTGGTTTGTGGCATGGCTGACCATGCAACCGTGAATCCACTCTCCATGGTGACTGTTTAGCTTTGATCCACCCTTTCCTTCTTCTCACCTTCTCTACCCACCAGATACAGTGTCAATGAAATACCACCTTGGCTGAGTTGGAGAATTTGTCATTTTTACATCTCCACATTCTAGTGTCTTCTGCTTCCAGTGACAAATAAATCCCCAGGCTTATGGCTAGCCCCGGCCATTCATTAAGCAAATAAAGCCCTAGCGTGGAAGTCAGAGGCTCGTAAATAATCCTGGGTGTTTTATCCCTCTTGCCTGCTGCCTCCAAGGCTTTGCATATTTATAATAAGGGAACAGCAGTTCTGACACTGACTATTATGTGTGGTAGTGCATGATAGGAGAGGGTGACAGCCATGTTTTGGTGAGAGGGGCCACTCACTGGGCCTAACTGAAGATGGTTGTCTTAAGTCCAGGATAGTAGTGGCATCCACCAATGACCCAAATTGGGGACTCTGTCTTGTTGAGGTATAGCTGATGAGCATCCCTGAGACTCTGTTCTGGTTCTTGGCCATGATGGTAGACCTTATAGAGTAGGAGCCTGCCCTGTCCTGTCCTGGATCTTGAGGGTCATTGCCATCCTAGAGAGTGAGAATGGATGATGTTTTAGATAATTGTCTGTTGCTGTGATTGGGGAAAACAGCAACTGACAGAAGAAAGGGTTTATCTTGGCTCACAGTCCTAGGGAACAGTTCCTCATGGCAGGAAAGTCATGGCAACAGGGGCTTGAGGGAGCTGGTCACATACTACTCACAGCCAGCAGAGAATGACAGATACTAGTTTGACTCAGTTCATGTTCTTCATTTTAATACTCTCTAGAGTATTAAATCAGAAAGAAGATAGATAGATAGACTGATAGACAGATAGACAGACAGACAGACAGATCCCTCTTTGTGTGTCAAATTCTCCCCTGCAGCAATTATTGCCTATAGCCTTCCAAAGGCAAAATGTATCATTTACAGAGCTATGTAATCCACACAAGTGCAATATAATAGCTGTAAATTTCATTTTGTGATTAAACAGAAGCACTGGTGATCTATACCAACCTTATTAGGAGGGAGTTAGTAGATTACTTATTAGTAGATTACTGAGAACCCACAAGTCTCCATGCCCCAGGTTTCTTCTTACAGTGGTGAGGTCTGATCTGAACACATAGCATTTCTTTTCTAGGCTATTGTGCACCTAGAGAAGACTGTCAAGGTGATGGTTTGGCCTTTGCGTACCTATGCCGCACACTGTGCCTTGATTTATTAGAATAAGAAAATGGTGAGGACAAGCATTGATGTGTGTCCTCAATGCTTGGGCAAGAGCACATGCCATTTCACCATACTGCAATTTTGTGCTAAATAGACCCATACTTTTATTTTTCAATTTAAGTGTGTGTGTGTGTGTGTGTGTGTGTGTGTGTGTGTGTCTGTGTGTGTATAGTTTACACATGCACATGTACATTTGTGTGAGTGCATCTGTGTAAGTGTGCAAATGGAGACTCAAGGACACTCTTAGGTCTTGTTATTCAGATGTCATCCCCTGAAATGTGTTTTTTATTCTAGGTTGTCTCAAAAACTCTGGGCACTGGGAAGAAAGGACTTTGGGCTTAGACTCACAAGTACACTTGTTGGTCCTTGGGTACATATTTGCATACTTAGTGCAGGTGAGACATCTTTATTTGCATATGAAGATGATGGAAATGGCCTGCTATGGTTAGTTGGGCGGATATTAGGGCTGGGAGAAGCCTATTGAGTACCAAGGATATGGATGAAATAGACAGAGTGACCATGACACACAGCACATTAGATGAAGAAGTCAGTCTAACCCCCATGGTGGTATGTTAATGAACGGTAGAGGCTCAAACATCTCTTCAAGCATTTGCCTTAGCTTGGTGTCAGGATGACCCAGCTTCACCCACTCTAGGCCTCATTTATCTCTGAGCCAAGCCAGGTGACCACTTCAGCCATTACAGGCCACCTGCCAGCGTTTGGCTGTGGGAAGAAGACAAGACACTGAATCCAACTGAAAGCAACAGGAGGGTGTAAGGGAGGCAGAAAGTAATTCTCCTTCTTGGAAGCCAGCCAGGGCAGCCTCGTGCCAAGATTAGCAAGAATAATAACAACAGCAATAATAGTGGGAAGAAATGGTTTCTACAGGGCCTGGGAGACTTCGCAAAGTAATAAGAGGGAAGAGGGAACGGAAATGGACACTCTGACCTTTGCGAGATGAGTGGCCCCACCTCCTACAACAAGAAATGTCTTCCTGAAAGGGTTTGGCTTTCTGCTGGAGTCTCCAGCCTGGCCTGCCATTCTCTGTGTGAAGAAAAGTTCACTGTGACACCTAGTGTCTCCTGTCACCTCCACTAAGCTATGGCAACCCAATTATTTTCTCAAACACTAGTCAACTGTGAAGATACTCTTAAATATATGCTTAATGTTTAAACTGGTAGACACTGTGTAAAGATTAACATTTTAACCAGGAGACTCTGAGTAAAGATTAACCTGTAAATCTGTAGCTTTTGCACTCTGTAAGGAGGGTAGACCTCATCTGGTCAGCTGATGGGCTGGAGGACAACCACCAAGGTTACCTGAACAAAGTGTTCTCTTCCAGATTATACCCCAGAAACCCTGTCCAAGTTATCAGTCTTCAAACCCAAACCCAGATAACAGTTCTTGTCCAAGTTCATACTTGTCACCTGTCCAGATCTGGCGTTCATGTCCTCTCATTCTTCTTAGAATAGTTCCAGATGTTTATCTCTGTGGGCGTGTACACATCAGACATACACACCACACAATTACACACACACATACACAGGGACTGCTAACTGAGTTCTGCAGAACTCTGACTGATACACTCACTAGTTCATTTTCACCTTTTCACCAGTTTCTTACCATCTTCGGCCCACCCAAATCAAGAGTTCTCCAGCTGACAAGGAGGCTGGTGCTTTCTATGTTCCTCTACTCTGTCCAGTTGGTGATAACCTCTGTTTGCTTTGTTTTCTCCCTCATAGGCAGTCTTGCATTGCCATTCTCTGGTCATCCCACTGACTCTCATTCTGGGCAGGCACGATGTCAGTGTCCTTGGCTGGCTTACCCTAGCTCTGTCTGCCCATCTCCCAGAGCTTGTCTCATCTGCCTCTTCCATCTTCTAGAATGTTAGCAGTGGGCAAGCAGAATGAAATGGGGAGACAGGTTCTGGCGTCAGACCTCCTATAATGGGCCCTGGGCTGATCAACCTCCCAAGGTTTGTCAAAGTTGCTTGTCACTCATTTCTGAAATGGGAATAATATCAATGCCAACATATAAGTTCTGGAACAGATGGAATGAGATGATTAATGCAAAGGATGGAACCTTTTCAAATTCAATTAGGACTATTTTCATTATTCTTGCCATGTAATTTTTAAAACGTGTGTCCAAGTTGAGAAAGGTGATTGCATTGCTGCACTCCGCAGTCAGTGGTAGAATGGAGCCATGTGTCAAGCATGATGCCTGGCTCGAGGCTTCTTATATTTGGTCCCACTCACCTGCCATTGCTGTTCAGCAGAGTGTTTTTGGGTGATTATGAGGTCACTCTCAGGAATTTTCAGTTCTTCTCTATTGCTTCTTTAAATAAAAGCCATACTTCAGGGTCACCATGCTTTCTTCTATGCTTAGAGCTCCCCAGAGATCCTTCTTTTATCCTACTTGCCTAGAAAGCTCTGTCTCCCTTAAGTAGATACTGCTCCTGATTCTTGGATACTTGTGAACACCTACACACTTGTGCATAGTGGGACGACAAAGATTTGTACAAATGTTTTGTAGCATCAAGATGCTTGGTATAGGATGATATTCTTATCTGGAGAGAATGGGTAGAGTGCTGGTTAACACTGGCTGACTTTGACTAGGTGGACTCGCATATACCTTTAAGCCCAGCATTGGGAAAACAAAGGTAATCATATCTCCGTGAGTTCAAGGCCAGCATGGTCAATGTAGGAAGTTTTAGGCCATCCTGAATTATATACTGAGATTCTGTCTCAATCAGCAAACAAAACAGCCAACAGCAAATCAGATCTGATTCCTCAGAGTAGAGAGGGAATGCTGAGTTTAGAGAATGGGCCAAGATCCACTGTACTTAGCCCAGTGGTAGCTCAACATCAATTCAGACACTGAGATAGAAGATGGGGTGGTAGATTCTACCATACCCTGCCGAGAAGACCCTGAGGTTCGAAGTTTCTGGGGCCACTGTGTTGTATATAGCAACAGCATCCCTATTAACCAGGAAGCTATCCTTTGATTTGTAGATATGAACAAAGCATAAAGAGCAGCTCTCTGTTCTTCTTCCTTTCTGACCCACACGTATTATCTACACATAGAAAATTTGCAAAATACAACCAACAGCTCTGAAAACATTCCAATCCTGAAAACCAGATGGCTAGGATGTAGTGACATGTTCTAGAGCCACGGGGAAGAGAGATTACCTAATCCTTTTCTGATGCATTTTTCTTCAGGGCCTTCACTGCATAGACAGCTTGTCTCACTTTATTGGTTATCATAATCCTTAAAGTAGATTTATATCCATTCTTTATGTATGAGGAGAAATGATGAGCAGAAACTTACCCAAGGCCATAGAGCCAGGGTGAGATGAGGAAGGCATTTGATTTCAAATCGCAGAGCTTCAGTGTCTGGATCCTGTGCATCTTCTGATCTATCAGAGTCAAAAGATTTTTCTCTGTAGAAGACCAAATGGAACTAGTTTGGTTAAGTTGGCCAGACAGGCTGTAGAGTAGTTGTAACCCCTAAGCTCTGCCCTAGTAATAAGAAAGCAGTCATAGGGAGTATTTAAGCAAACAAGCATCACTATGTTTCCATAAAACTTTATTTATAAAATCAAATGGCAGGCAGACAGGGAGAGGACCTAAGACCTCTTCAAAAGCTGCTTGCTTTTTGTTCTTTTTTGACCAGAGCTACACATGTCCCTGCTGTGCCTCCACAATGACCAATCTGTGCAGTGTCTGCTGGTTCTTCCAGTTCTTATATGAATCTCCTGGCTCCATGATGAACATCTGTACTTGCGGGCCTGTTGGCAGGTGATTAAGAGCCCTGCTATATATTTTTGACAGCAGTGGCTGGCAGAAGGACCGACATAACTGAGATAATCCAGTATGTGCAAGGAAGAGGGTTGGCCATGAGGGAAGTGGGTTGTATTACGAGAGAGGAGTAATAAGCCTGCAGTTGGCTTTTCAGAAATGTGCACACTGCTGGAAACCTAGCTCTTCCTTTTTCCATATTATCTCCAGAGCCACTGAGGTTGGCTCACCAAGAATGAGATAAGCTAGGTGCATTCTCCATTAGCAGCTGCTGACCATCTGTCCTGAATGAGCTCTGTAAGCCATGTGTCATGAATAATCCTTAGAAGGTCTATGATGCATGGGAGCTAATTGTAGATGAGGAAAGGGCTGGGGGTAAGTTGATTCCTTGGCAGTACATGAGTATTCTCTACAACACAGTAGATAGGCACTGAGAGACTAGTCCTAGGCTCAGCATGAAAACTGAGAAATAGATCATCACATGGCTTCTTTAGGTGGCAGGTGCCTTGGGTCTATCACATCAGAGACCACTTTGAATTTCACACAAGGTTCTGGGTTGAAACTTCTGAGCTCCACTCTGTGCTTCTCAGAAGGTACTCCAATAGTCTTCTGGAGGACAGATACTAGTTGAGGTCTCTCTTTTTCTTGCTTCCTTCCAAACCTCCCCCACTTCTGAGGGTGTCACCAACCACATGAAATGTGCACATGTGGCTTTTAATGGAATAGCTCCAGAACAGTAGATTTCATCTTGGGTTGATTTTAGGTTTAATACCATGTTTATGAACACCGTGAAGGTATAAGATTCTGGAGATGAAATTTGTGTCTGTTCCTGCAGCAATGTCTATCACCTCAAACACTGGTTCTTCGGTTGCTGGTTGTTGATGCTTACAGTTTACTCATAGGGTAAACAGGGTCATTCACATCACACTTCTCTCATTTGAGGTTGCAAGGTCATATATCTCCTTCACTAAATTCCCATAGTGACCCTGCAACCTTGGCAGCTCAGGTGTCCTTATTCTAATAGAGGAGCAAGTGAACAGCAGGGACTAGAATCCCAAACTGACATTTTTCAGGAGGCTGGTGGTGGGCTGAGGTGAATAGGTATGACGACCCCCATAGACTGATGTTTGAATGCTTGTCTGTAGGGAATGGCACCATTAGAAGGTGTGGCTTTGTTGGAAGAAGATGTGGCCTTGTTGTTGGAAGAAGTGTATCACTGTGGAAGTGGGCTTTGAGGTCTCCTATGCTCAAACCACACCCAGTGGACCAGTTGCTTCTGCTGCCTGTGGATCAATATGTAGAACTCTCAACTCCTTGTCCAGCACCATATCTGCCTGGATGTTGCCATGCTTCCCACCATGATAATAATGGGCTAATCCTCTGAAACTGTAAGCCAGCCCCAATTAAATGTTTTCCTTTATAAGAGTTGCCATGGTCATGGTGTCTGTTCACAGCAGTAAAACCCAAACTAAGTCAATGCTCTAGGTTCTAGATGAAGCTGGTATGTCTGCCTGCAGGCTTGAATCAAGAAGCTTGATAATCTGTTGGCCACCCTAGGCCCCTTGAATATAGGTATGATGACCCCCATAGACTGATGTTTGAGTGCTTGTCCTTAAGGGAGTGGCACCATTAGAAAGTGTGGCCTTCTAATATAGGACCTGGTTGTGTAGGTTGTTGGGTGGATCCAAATTCTGTTGAATAGTTTAGTCTGTGCATGGTAGATTGTTTCCCAGTGAGTAGTCAACCATTCACTGCAAAAATGGATGGCTGGGTGAAGTGGTGTCACAAGAGCTTATCCACTAATGCCAAGCCCAAGACCACAGTGAGAGTTGAGCAAAGGCATTGAATGTACTTCCTTCATGTCACTGTGACTGTAATCCACTGTCTCCAATCCTGGCACTCTAGAAGCTGACTCAGGAGAATTTGAGTTTTGCAACCAGTCTGGTAAAAGAGTGAATGATCAGAGCTCTGCCATGATGGTGTGTGGCGCAGCTGGAGACATAAGTGTCAGACACTAGGTTCTTCAGTCCCAGAAGGAAGGCATATCTACAAATGAAAATTAAAGCAAACCCTGCTTGAAATAAATTCACAGTTCGTGACCTTCTCTGAAAAGCATAACATAGGCTCAACATTCAGCCAGAGTTAGATCCTCATTTAAGGCCATGGCATTTCATGCTGGGTAGAGTTTCAGCCAAAAAGCTGCGTGGAAGTACCACAGCCTCTCTGAGGAGATGCCTAACCCCAGGCTTCTGTCCCCATCTGTGAGCCATGAGGCATGTGGGATGTTGATTTAGGCTACCTACCTTTGAAGCCTGACTGCCTTGTACCAGCTTATAGCCTAGGGGATATACTTAATCTTCTTTACCTTGCAAACTTATTCTCATATGTAAGGGTTATATAATACGATGCCCCAATACAGCAGTAAGCACTGGACTAAAGGATGCTGGACTGACACTTTACCAGCTTTGATCACTACCACTGAGGAGGACTGGTGTCTCTTGCTATCCTCACACTGCATGAGCAGTCATTGAACATCTTTGTGAAGGGTTGGATTGGGCAGCAGGTCAAAGGGCCTATCCACGAACACCAAGTCCAAGACCACAGTGTGAGTTGAACAAAGGCATTGAATGAATTAGCTGTACTTCCTTTATGTCGCTGTGACTAATCTGGTCCCTACATACTCAGGAGCCTGTGCTAATTTCTAATCACTTCTGTCTATCCATCTTCAAAGCTACCTCCTTCCAAATGTCACTTTTCAAGTACCACACTCTGGGCTCCTCAATAAGAAACTGTTAATACATAGTTTCACTTCTTCCTGGCCTTCAAAGCTAGCTCTTCCTATACCTTGACATCTGGTCCCCACTCTGGCCACTTGCTTCCCAAGGCTTTCTTACTTTCATACCCCTTTCCTTTCATGGAAATTGCCTCTCCAGGACTGGAAAGCGCTGGATGGCTGGCCTTGGTCTCCATCAGGAAATGAATGCAGTGCCACCCCCAAGACCCAGGGCCTGTGGTGAGGGTAATTTTACCCTTGTCGCTATAACTACAGATGCCCTTATTATTCACACGGGTGTCTCACCCTTGTTTAACAACATATTAAACCATTAGTCTCCATGCCAGTGGGTTCAGCTAGTTCACAATGGTAAAAGCTGATCATTAAATCCCCCTTTCCTTGCTTAATCGCTTTTAAATTGGTTGCCTTTTAATTCCATCAAGTGCCCTCTTTCTCAGGCAATCTACTGTGCCCTGCACAGTGTGATCATGCCCCTGGGTGAGAGGAGCTGGGCCTCTAGGGTCCTCTCCGTGCAGAGTAGAGAAAAGGGAAGGTTTTATTATTCTCTTCCTGCTCCTCACCTAATGTTTAGTCCCTGAAACACAGACTTCTGATTTAGAGTTCTTTACTTCACTAGCCTAAGAATCAGAAGAGTGCTCTGCAGGTAAAAAAAAAAATCTACTTTTTTTCAGTAGGAAGCATAATGTAAATATTTTCAAAATGGGTACTAAGGTGTATGTATTATGAACAATTAATTCAAATGGCTTTAAGACGGCAAAAGAGTTGTCCCATAGGCATAGAGGCATAGACTGTCTGTCTGTTCATCCATCTGCCCCTCCCACCTCTGTGTGTGTGTGTGTGTGTGTGTGTGTGTGTGTGTGTGTGTGTGTGTGTGAATCCAGGTGACAGGAGATATAGGGAGATATAGTAGCTTGTCATGTACCAGATACAGGTCATATCTACTATGATGGTTAATCTTGACTGTCCACTTGATTTAGAATCACCTAAAAGACAAGCTTTTGGGGGTGACTAGGAGGGCAGAGAAGATTCTCTCTAACTGTGGGTGGCATGACCTTATGGAGTTGGGTTTGGGACTTGTTAACAAGGAGAACATGATTAGAGTGCCTGCATTCATCTTGCTTGTCTCTTGTTTCCAGACACTCTCTACCTCGAGTGGCTACTCTAACCACAGCGCCTTCCTTGCTACACAGGGGTGTTCCCTCAAACCATGCACCAAAATTAACTCTTTTTTCCATAAGTGGCTTCTGTGACATAAATTTTATCACAGCAATAGCAAGAAAAGATTAAATACACTTGCTAATCATGGGGTTGGCGACAGCTTAGAGTCTTAGAAACATTTGTGAAAGTGTATGGCCAGAGTTGATATGTAGAAAGGACAGGGCTGATGGTTTAAGAAGCTCCCAAAGAGAGCCCTGGAGCTTGAGCTCACCCATACACAGTCCTTATGTGTGTTACCTGCAGAGTCATTATGAGAACTCACTGATATCTAAGAAATCTTGGAGGGTGAGACAGTATGGACCAGATTATGCCCTTTTAGGTTGGTGCTGAAATTCTAACCCCTACCCCCATGTGATTATCTCTGGGAGTATGGTCTGTAGGGAAGTAACTGGAGAGATAGCTCAACTTTATCAATTAGGCCAATGATCAGTAAGGAAGTAATTAAGGTCAGCATAATCCAATAAAGACAAACATCCCTACAAAGAAAAAATCAGGATCCACACAGAAAAGTGTTAGGAGTGTGAACACAGAGCAATGGTCATGGAATAACACTGTGAAAGCCATCTGCAAGCAAGGAGAGAGGCCTTAGGAGGAACCATCACTGCTGACATTTTGATCTTGGACTTCCAGCTTGCAAAGTATGAGAAATCAATCTCGAGTGTGCTAAACCCTACATCTGTGGGGTTCCATGAAGCAGTTCTAGCATGCTAATAAAATGTAGGTATAGAACAAACTATCAGCCCTGCTCTGTAATTGTTCCTGAAGTAGGAATGGACTCACACCATCTGCGTCCTCCACCTACTAGGTCTACCCTTCATGGAGCTTTCATCTAGGAAGACTGGCTGGTGATCTGTGAGGCCCTAGTTGCCACTTCAGAAGTTCATGTTGAACTCGATTATTATACCTTCTGCCTCTTCTAATCTGTAGGCCATTCTCCATCGTTCCTTGTTTTTAGTGACCTTGATACTTAGGTCCCATTTTCTCTGTAGAATGTGTCTTAGTTGGATTTTTCTAACATTTACTCTTGAACAAACTGTAGTTAGATATCTTTGTATAACATATTGGATGTAAACTTAACCTTTCTTAGTACATCATTTTGGGGAGGTCACATGATATCCATGTGCCTTACCATATATTGTTTTCCTCTTTATAATTGATATCTGCACATATCCAGATTCTTCTTTAGCATCAGCCTACTGGCTTTAGATTATACCCTTCTCACATGCTTTTTATAAAGTGCAGTTGTGTTCTCTCTGTGGCTCTCCTTTGGATTTGGGGTTTTCTGCACAGATTAAAGGCCCTTGACTCTCAGATTTCCATAGAAGCTGATATGCTGATATTTCTTTAAGAAAAATTCTGACAGTAGTACTGAAGCTTTAGCCTATTGCTGCCCCTTTCCTCCTGTCTCGTCTACTAATTTTCAACTCAGTCTTCTGTTTCCTCCCTGCCCTCTCCCTTTCCTCTCCTCTCTTTATTGAATTAATCTTGGCAGAAGGACTTGTGGAGACACAGCTGACTCAAAACTCTGTACCCTATAGATGAGGGAGGCTCAGAGGCACTGGAGACAGCTTTGGTTCATTACTCTGTTGTTTCTCTGATAAGGTAGCAGTCATGGAGAGTTTAACTGACTTACTCAAGGTCAGAACACTGGGAGATGTGACTGAGTTGGTACCTCAGCATCTTGACCATATGTGCTGCATTTCTGCAAGCCTCATCCCTCATGGTAGTCATGCAGAGACCATATTGTCCAGGCCAGATGTCAGTATTTCTCCTTCAGAATGTGTGTGTGTGTGTGTGTGTGTGTGTGTTTGTGTGTGTGTAAAAGTGATGCTCATCTTCATTTTCATCTTCATCCTTTATCACCTTCATCTTCTAGTGGACAGTCACTCTGGGCATATCTTCTTTTCACATAGAGCATCTGCCTTTAGGTTTTAGATGTAAGATTTCTTATCTTCCCATTTTACAGATGAGGGAACTATGGCTCCATAGACTATGTAGCTTAGTCCAAATCACATAGAAAAGGGTAAATGTTGAGCCTGTGTGCCAGAGCCCAGGCCTTAAAAAACATGGGGTTATCAGTTTTCTTTATTTGTCATCAGTTTTTTTTTTCTTTCTTTTTTTTTTTTTTTTTTGTAGATTCTCACAGTCAAAGAAGCTTAAAGCCGCTTATTTCAATTATCTTTAATTTTAGATCATCAGAATAGTGCACATTTCCATAGCATTCCATGACCCTTTCCATAGATTTTACTGTGTGTTTCACAATGAAATATAGATTTTCTGTTTTGGTTTTTATAGTTCACTCTTGGGTTTTTCACAGTGATCCATCTATTCATTGACTGGATGCTGTTGTATAATTGTAACTATGTCCAGTTAGTGGCCTCCAGGCTACTTACCTCTCAGATTAGGCAGGAGGGTTCTGCAAGGTATTTGTAGATGACAGCTTCCTGTCATAATGTATCAGAACGTATCTTGAATGCTCCCCAATGGTTTATGTATTCAAGAGTTGGTCCCCAGCCCATGGCACCATTGAGGTGTCATGGAAACATTTAAGGGGAACCTGGTGGGAGTAAATTAGGTTATTGGGAGTGCATTTTTGAAGGGAATACAGATTCATGCTCTCTCTCTCTCTCTCTCTCTCTCTCTCTCTCTCTCTCTCTCTCTCACTCACTCACACACACACACACACACACACACACACACACACACACATGCTGCACCCCTGCTCTGAATTTTGCTCTATCATATGCTCTCCACCTTGATTTACTACCACATAAGGAGCCCCAAAGCAACAGACCTACATCACCATAGACTTAAACCTCTGAAACCTGGAGCCCTGGGGCCCAAATAAACCATTTCTCTCTGTAAGATCATTATCTTGGGATTTTTATCACAGTTATAGGAAGCTGATCTAATGTTGTTGCTATAACCATCGGGTCTTAGATGGTAGTGATGGCAGGCTGTCTCCAGGCTCAAGCATCACCCCTTCAAGTTTAAATGCTCTGAGTCCTAACTAGAGTCTTCTTTGTGGATATTGCCTGATTATTTTCTGGAAAGCGATGGTACTGGGGATGGAAGCTGGAATGGAAGCCAGCTGAAGAGTAGTTTTTTGCTGGTGACTTGTTAGCTCCACCTGGTTGCTTGCTGGTTTCTTTCTTGAATTTCTAGGTTCAGTGCCCCAGCCTGGAAATGTCTTCATATCAGTTGTTCTGTAGCAAGTTTAATGGAATATGTTTTGTTCTACTAATAGGCAGATCCTGTTCTTTATATATTTTAGGGAGCCTCAACCAAAAAAAAAAAAAAAAAAAAAAGAAAGAAAGAAAGAAAAGAAAAGAATACTATCTTGTGTGTCCCTTCTATTCTCCTTTCGGGGTCATATTTTCCTAATGTCAGTCTACCTCAGCTCTCCTCTTAGGGTCTTCCCCACTGTTCACTTCTGTGACTCTGGCCTTTCTTGTCTGCAGTTTCACTGGCTTGCCCAAGGTTCTGCTGCACGTAGGTGGCAGCACCAGCCCTAGAACCCTCTGGTGGGTATCAGTAATTAGAGTTCCTGCTGCGCCTGCTCTGTTTCTTGGAGTTTCTGCATTCATTGATCCTGTTCAGTGCTCTGCAGTGCTTCATCTTTAATAAAAGTTCTGTTTCACTTTTATTTTTTCATCTAATCTTGCAGTTCTTATTTCATTAAATCCATACTAAATAATTCTATAACGTGCCTACTTGGGTCATTTCCTTCTGTTCCAGATTGGAGTTTTCATTCTGTGGGCGGTGATGTTTTTGATTTTATGCCCAATATGTTTCATTCTCATGTTCATTTGTTTCTCTCTGGAGCCTTACCTGCCTCCCTACAGCCTCCTGGCAATTTCATCATGGCCGATTTGCCTTGATTTAAGATGAATGTATTCTTGATCTCTTTCCTACTGTATCTGTACTGATTCATTTCCTCTGGGAGGCAGAATTGGTGGACTGGGTGTTTCTTGTCTGTCTACTTTCCTTGGCTAGTGTGAGGCCCGGGATAGGATAGGAGATAGGGTGGGGAGAGAGCAGAGCTAACCCGAGGTATTGGATAATTTTCATTAGGATACTCAGCCTCTCTACAAAGTCTTCTGAGCAGAATCTTAGAATCCTGCTGCTAAGGCAAGTGTGTTTAAGGATCAATCAATAGGCAATCACATTAGATGTTGTAACATAAGTTGGTTCAGGGAGCAGATTTGCTCAGCTTATTATATTATTATTATTACAATACTCTGAGTAAGGATAGAGGGAACTCCATTTAGGTATGCTAATGTATGGGTGACAGGATTAAGCCACCTGTACCTTAGACAAGTCATTCCAACAACAATGTGAAAACTGAGATACAGGTCTAGGATCCACAACACATATCCATGCCAGTCGGCTCTCATGTGTGTGTTGGGAAGATGAGACACTTGGTAGTGTAAAGGTTGGTGAAAAAGCAGACATCCCATTCTTCTTTCCCTTGTCCCTTCAGCACCATCAGCTTCTAAGGCAACAGCCCCCCCTTTCTCTCCTCCCTAAAAGGTTTCTTGAGGCATGAGGCATGTTCTGAGGCCCAGACAGCACATCTGAGCAGTACATCTTAAAGTTGCTGGGGGAAAGGGGCTTATTTTTTGTGATTTTGACAAGCAAGTCAGGACCAATTACAGAATCTCTGTGCACAGTAGGCCTCATTAATGGGTTCAGCCTGGGATGGGCAGAGGCTGGGAGAGCTGAGCTTTCATAGGGGCAGTTGGGAGGAAGAAAATGTCATTGATTGCTTGGCCATATGAGCAACTTCTGGAACTTATCACTGCCTCATCAACAAACTCACCCTTATTTTCCATGGACACACATTATATCTTTACTGTGCAAACAAGTTGCATTTTTTACTGAGTTATTAGCATATACAGTGCCTAGTCCTTGCCTTTTATTAATATACTAGATCTATTAGTCATAATCACAGTGTTGTGGAATAAGCAGCTAAGACTTCCTTAGATGGAGAAAAGAAGTTGTCATTTTCAGGGACCTTAAATGGAGAGAAACACAGACAAAAACCCTTGGATACTCAGCTTCCCTCTCTTTCTTTTTCCTTTCATCCTTACCCCCACCTCCCTATCTCATAGCTCCATTCTGTGCCCCAGTCTTGATTTGGTCCATCTAAAAGCCTGGGTCAAGAGCCCCCTCCTCTTTGAATTTCTCTCTGCTAGACCTCTACTTGCTGTTCTCCTCCTCCTGGATATAGGATTATTTTCTCTTCCTAGATCCAGGACCATTTCTTCTTCCAGGATACAGGACCCTTTCTTCTTCTAGGATACAGGACCATTTCTTCTTCTAGGATACAGGACCATTTCTTCTTCTAGGATACAGGACCATTTCTTCTTCTAGGATACAGGACCATTTCAACTTCTTTCTTGGCAGCTTGTCCTGGTCTCACTTTCTTACTAGCTACCCTTGGGATCTTACAGTTCTCTTTCCCCATTGCTTGTGCATGCCATGGGATGAAACCAAATCTTAGGGCTTTTATGGGGAAATTGTCCAGAAGGGTCACTTATGCAACACATACTGGAGAACCTTCAATACCCCAGAGTGATGACAATGATAACAGTGGTAAATGATATGTTGTTTCTCTCAAGAATACTATATCATTATCAAGGATACAGGCATGATACTTTTTATTAGATTCTTCTATTCTGAGTTCCTACTATAAACTACTGTGAGAGCTAATCTTGGTTGTCAGCTTGATACAACTGGGGAGAAAGAACCTCAATCAAAGAATTGCCATGATCAGATCCTGTGGGCCTATCTATGGAGTGTTTTCTTGATTGTAAATCGGTGAAGCAGGGCCCAGCCCATTCTCGGAAGTACCATCCCTAAGCAGATGGGACTGGGTTATATAAGAATAGTAGTTGAATGTGAGCCTGGAAATAAGCTAGTAAGCTGCATTTGTTCATCATTTCTGCTTCAAGCTACTCACTTAAGGTCCACCCTTGACTTCCATTGATGATTGTCTATAACCTGAAAATGAAATAAAACCCTTTCCTCCCCAGTCACTTTTGGCCATGGTTTCTATCATAATAACAAAATAAAAGCAAACACAGACAACTGTGAGTGTCATTTTTATGAAGAAGGCATGCAAGTTTCTAGAAAAGTATAGGAGGGCCTTGATACAGCTTTAAGACTCATGGAAGCCATCTAAAGACTAGAACACTTCATTTCAAATCCGATCATTGAGGAGTTTGTTCGATGGAGAATGGTCCAGATGGAGTGCTAAGCAGGTGTAGAAGACTGATAATGGAGAACTGGTTTTATTTTTAAAAACAGCGGTAAGGCTGATGCATGGGAAGAAGACAGATGAGGCTGGGGTATTCATAGGCCCAGAGCAGGCAGGATCTTGGAGCCCAATAAAGGAGAAGAAGCTGCCTTTCTGGGTGCTCTGGGAGCCACTGAGAGCAGTGCTTAAGCCAGAATGGATATGGTGGGCCTAGATTCATTTTTGAGAAGACATCCTTGGAAAATGAACCAAAGACCTCAGGGTGCAAGGGTAGAGTCAGTTGGACCTTATTGTAACACTGGTGGTTGGGATGGTTGCAGAGACATGGGGGGGGGGTTAGATGGAAGATTGGAGTCATAATTTAGAGGTAAATGTAACAGGGTCTGGAGGTAAGTTATCAGGCTGAATTACTCAAGTGAGCAGGGTGAAATAGTGAAAAAAAATGTGTCCAGGACAATGCTTTAGATAAATGGTGTGGAGTGCTTCACTTGAAAAAGCTTTAATGAAACCAGCAGTGATGTGCAGACCAGGGTTATACTGGGAACCTGTCCTGGGTGGAATGCCTTAGATGGACCTGTTCAGCACTATTTGCTTAATACAGGCCCAGAGCTCAGAAAAAGGATTTGGTCTGATTGGAATCCTTCAGTTACGGAAGGCAAGGTTACAAAAAAAAAAAAAAAAGAACCAGCAAAAGGAGGTGAAGAGAGGCCAGAGTCAGGAGAAGAACCAAGAGTGGGATCATGGGAGCTAGAATCCAGGAACACTGAAAGAGGGCTTTACTCAGAGAGTGAATGGTGATCAGAGGCCTTGAAGATGGGTGAACCCAACTCTGTAGCTCAGTGCTGAGCACCAGTAGGGGCTCAACTAAGTTGCTCTTTTTTATTAACATAACCTTTGTTCTTTTACTTTGGAATATCTACAGGCCTTTTCCTTCATTCAAAGTATAATAGAAACTTTAAAAAGTATAAATATACATGTATAATATAAAGGAAGGAACGAGTGAACGCCCAGGACAGCCTTCATTGGTGACCCCACCGTGAAGTATTTGCAGCCTGGATCAGTGGCTTTGTCCACAGGAAAGCTTCGGGGAGAGCCAGTGGCTCTTGTTTAGCTGGGACACTGGGGGAGCCAATTTTCAAGCTTTTCAAGCATCCTGACTTGAGAATTACTGAATGGGTATCCCAGCCAACCTTGTGTAGGAGCCGCCTTACCCCGAAGGTCCCTGGAGTCCCTGTTGCCCTCCCTCCCGGAGTGGTGTCAACTGCACTGTAATCACACAATTAGGATGCCATTAAAATGTCACATTTGAAGAAATCCATATAAACAGAGCATTAACAAGCGACTGAAAATTGTAGTCTTTACCACTAATGACCTACTTTCTGTACACGCCACGCCCTCCCACCACCTCCACTCCCCAGCCTTGATTTCAGAGGCAGTAAGAAAGCTCAGCTGTGTTTCTGCCTGGAAAGCCTTAATGTTTAATGTGCTGGGAGAAGCTCTTAGAGCCAGGGACTGTGGGCTGGGGAGCATGGATAGTATTGAGTGGCTCATGAAAGGAGACCAGCTTCAAGCAAAACACCCACAGGCCATTAGACCCGAGGGTCTGGGAGGGATGGCAAAAGAAAAGACTGTACAGAGTCCTGCCTAGCAATATTGAGAAATGTAAGGGTGGGGTTCACCTTATTGGCTTCAGATTCCTTCCCTTGCAGAGAAGAGATAGACTCTGAGACACAGCACTCACTCTTCCACAAGAAGAAAATAATAAGAAAGACATGTCTGTGCTGTTGAGTGGAAGCCACAGAGCTCTGCCTTCTTGCTGCTGTGAGTCCAGGGTGAGGACATTGGTAGACAGAGGCTTGAGGGTCACCTCACCTCCCCAAAGATAGCTAAGGAGGACTGTTTGTGTGCTAAAGTCTTTTCATCTCTAGAACCTAATTTTAGTGTGTTAAGGACATGGATTGCTTAAAGGAATCTTGTAGTGAGTTTGTTTATAAAGCAAGCAGAACCAGAACTTCCCTCATGAAGCCATTACTCTTTTCCCAACACATCTGAATAGCAAACCTGCATTCCACACTATACCATGTTGTGTGTCTCATTCCAGGAAACAGACACACACACACACACACACACACACACACACACACACAGAGAGAGAGAGAGAGAGAGAGAGAGACAGAGACAGAGAGAGAGACAGAGACACAGAGACACAGAGAGAGAGAGACAGAGACACACACAGAAAGACAGAGAGAGAAAGACAGAGGCACAGAGACACACACACACACACACAGAGACTATTCAGAAAAACATTGAATTTGTATATGGGGGGGGTCCATTTTAAATGTCCCTCTAGCCTGTGACATCCCTACCTCAGGTTGGGATGGCACTGCAGAAGAGACTGTGTCACAGGGGTTTGGACAAGGATGGAAGGTGACAACCATGTCATTTGGGGAGAAACTATTGGTGTTTCTCAAGGTGAGAGAAATGCCCCTGAGAACATTGTTTATATAAGCAGTGTGTAATAAATCCTCTTTTGACAGTTCATATGAGACGACCTGGAGGGGTTTGGCTGTGCTGGGAGATGTCCAGTGTTTGGGACAGGCTTATGAGGGTGTAACCCAGTTCTTCAGCTCACTGGCACTCTCACTTGTGGTGTCACAGCACTAAATTTTCCCCAGCCTGAGACAGGCGCCCCACCCCCACCCAGACTCAGCAGGATGCTGTCTGGGAACTGTGGTCTTTTGCCATAAAAAGAGCCCCTTCTATGAAAAGGCAGCCTGCAGCCCTCCTGGAGTCCGGAGAGATAAAGTCATTTCAAAGTCATTCCCTGCAGCCCACGCCTCTGTACTCAGGGGGTGACCTAGTTTTGAGAGAGCCAGAGGCCATCTGGATGTCACCTTATTTACAGAGCTGAGAGAAAATGCATGCACCAGGCTCTAAGTCCTTGCTGCACTTGGTATCTGGGGAGATCTCCCCTTCACTTCGGAGGCACAGAGAGAGAGAAACTATTCTGCTCAGCTGAAAGCTGGAGCCTTTCTGCTAATGTCACCTTTGGGGAATGAGTGACAAGGCTTAGGGAACACTTAACTCTGAAACTCTCTTTTGAGCTGTTTCAGGGGAGGAGAGGTCTTGGCCCTGGGGCTGGGGAGAGATGTCTCTAGGGTAGTCTTGGCTGAATGAAGTGCAGAAATGAGCTTCTACTCAGAGTTTCCTCCCTCTCCCTTCTTGAGAGGCCGAGTAACTCCACCTGCCTTACTTGGTGACCATGGCCTTGACAGATGCTGGACAAGGGTGGTTATAGAATCTACATTCCTGTGGCTAGACCCAGGGATCAGGTTTGCTTGCTATGTGGCCTCAGCCAAATTATTTCAGCTCCAGAATACTCAGGTGCATCTTTGTTAAAACGGGGCACTAGTAGCCACCCAGGCTCACTCTTAGTATTTGAAGGAGTAACATTTTTAAGTAGAACTCAGCCTACTGAAAATGTTATGTATGGATTCTCTGGTTTCTGACGTCATCCTGTGAGTGACTCATCCAGTGTGGACTTTGTCACCTTTGTAACCCAGTTCATTTACTTGGCTTCCCCCAACTTCTTATCTGGATTTCTCCAATTAGAGAATCTTGCTGGCTAAGGTGGTGAAGGCCTGTAATCCCAGGTACTGAGACTGAGGCAGAAGAGTGGAAGACTTAGGGCCAGCCTGGGCTACAGAGTAAGTGCAGAACCAGCCTGAGCAATTTAGTGATACTCTGACTCAAAAAAAGAAAATACACATGTCTGTACATACATGTAAATACAGCCTGCATACACACACACTAAAATAAAGTAATAACATAAAGTGAGGGTTGAGAATTAGTGTTGTAGCAGAACTTTTGCTTAACATATGTGATACTTAGGGTTTAGTTCTTAGTAAACACACACACACACACACACACACACACACATCACTCATACAATAACTTGGAAACTTGGGGAGCTACAAACCTGTCAACCACATTCTTGGTGAGCACAGCTGCTGTAGGCCTTTGCAGGGTAGCAAAATTCAGGAAGCATCAACAAGATCCCGAGGGGCTGACAAGTCCACAAGAAAAAAGGGAACCAGAATTCGAGAGATAGCCCGGAGTCCAGGTCCCTTGACCTTCAACGGATGCAGAGTCTCAGGCTCGCCCAGCCGATTGCTTCTTCTACTTGTCTCTCCCCATCCATCACAGCTCTGTCTTCTTTTAATGCACTGTGTATATAAAAAGACTTCGCAAAAGCTCCATCTCCAGCCTTCTGAACAGATAATAACTTCATATATTAGTTTCTGAAAATAGTTTCTTGTCTTATCATTTGCATGGCACTGTGTTCCAACCCAAGTTTGGGATAAAGATGTGAGCCCCAGGAGGGACTCACATTAATAATGACCACTCTTCCACATCTAGACAGACTGGTAGACTCTGTCAGAGATCTCTGTTTCTGGCACGGGGAAGGAAGAAGCAGCTAAACATAAATTGGCAGAAAGGCAATTGCATTTTTCTCCCCATTAGCATTTGGTCTCCAGGAGAAATGATTGTAACTGCGGCCATGTTGACAGTAGCGCTATGTTACATATGCATTATGTCTTAGCAAGCGACTCTTCATATCTTAGCCCACGTCTGAGATCTGATTTGGTCCTGTAAAGCAGGGTTGGGGGAAGATTAGTTTTGCCCTTGGGATGGAAGGAGAAAGTAGCTACACAGAGATGAAGGGGAAGCATTTTTAGGATAGCCTTGGTCTATAGTTTAGGGGGCTGGGCACAGTCAAACTCTGGATGTGTGTCCCCATCTGCCATCTCATCTTCCCCTGACATTCACGCTCTGGCCTGCATGTCTGTCCAGGGGTGCGGGATGGGTTAGAGTGAACAAGAGGCCACAGTTCTTACTCTGCACTCTCCCTATTGTTTCTGGCTTTCTTGACCCTTTCCTTTTATTTCGTTAATGTGAGCCCGAGTGCATGTTTCCTGTCACCCAAAGGGAGTTTTGAAGCCACACAACTAAGCAGGTGTGTGGTGACGACGATGAGACCCAGCCCCGTTACTCATTCATATTTCTGCTCCCAGTGACCCTAGTTCTGCTTGTTCATGACTTCTACCAGATCCTCGGGTTCACTGGGGTCCCTTGAAAATTGCTTGGCTCCACAAGCTATTTCTTTCAGCTAAAGGGCTTTCTGAGGATGCCTGATGATATCTGCTGGGTCTCTGTGAGCGAGGGGAGAGAAGCCTGGCTTTTCAAGGGAGAGCTTTTTCCTCACCAAGAGACTCAAATTTTCATTTCGCTTTTTTTTCCCTTTTAAATCCTTCTAGAAGCAATTTTCAAAGGGCTGGGCTTCTGACTAGGAGTCTCTGCTCCTGCTGAAGGCTACTTTGGCTTTGTTGCCTGGCCATCCTGGGAGAATCCATCTTCCTCTTCCCTCAGATTCTCTATCCCGGAAAGGATGTCAGAGCACCAGCCTTCTTTGACCATCTCCAATCTGATTTGGTGACCTTATGCCTAGAAGGGCTCAGCTGAGTATTTCTGCATTCAGCTCTACCCAGATAGCTGGCCACTTGCTGGCCACTTCTTGCCTGCAGCCTTACCCCACCGCATACTCACTCCCTATTTAGTCTCTCCTGGGCACTGGCTTCTCCTCCTTGTAAACACTTAATACCAGCCTCCTGTTATGGACAGATCAACCGCCTGTTGCAGCAGCTTTTTGATCTCAGTGGACAACTCACTGTATCAGACTCTGTACAGAAAGAGAAGAGGTCATACTGACGGGAATAGACACTGTGAGCAGAGCCAACTCTCCGCCTGACATCTATCGGCAGTTGTTGGGATGGATGCCTCAGCTACATGACAACTAACTAGCAATGCCTTCCTTGGGATCCTTGGGCTGAGCTTTTGGTGATGGCATTTATGGCTCTCTGAGAGCAGGAAGCAGACCCCTCAGCATTTGCAATCTCTTGCCTTGGCACATGCCGGAAGCTATCCCTCTTTGCTGCCATGCTGTTTTTGACTTTTCTGGCAACCTCTTCATGCTAATTAGTAAGCAAATTAAACTCCATATAGGGTCCATACTGTGTGATTTCCCCCACCCCACCCTTGCCACCCCAGTTCCAAAAACAAAAACTGGGCTTCTATCCATTCAACTAATCATATCATATTTCACATTTGGAGGTTTTTCAAGCAATTACAATAATTACTGGAAGTTTTCTACTTCCTCGAAGCTGGAAGCTCCCCCCCCCCCCGACATTGTATTTCCATGTGGTGCTCAGTTGATATGTGGGCAGAGAGCACACATACACGGGAGGGCAGAGTAAAGAGAGATTGCTCTCATCAGTGATTAAATACAACCCAAATTACGTGAAGAAAAGCCGGTGTTGGAGGGAGTCTGGACTCGGTTATCCAAGAACTCAGAGGTTAGAAGCTCATAGAACCCACACTTTATAGACAGCGGCTGCTACCAGGGCAGCGAGGCTGAAAATGGTCAAAGCAACTGAAGCAGGTGACACAGGAGGCTAAGCTCAGCCCTGGAGAATTGTATGCTACCTCATTTAGTCTGAGAAATGGCCCTTTCCTCCTGTATTAGATGTCCATTCTGTCTATCAGCTCTTTAAGGAATGATGCTCCTATAATTAAAATTAACCATTAAGCCATAACATAGAAGGAGCAATTGCCTAATTCTGAGGAAAATTTAAATCTACAGCCAGCATCCGAGATAAAATGAATCCTAAAGAGAAGGAGAGAAAACCCCACGGAAGATAAATAGAAAGCCAAGTGGGATATTGACTTGATCCTTCTCCAGTGGAGGGTAATTTGGCTTCTAAAGTGAGTTAGATCATAATAAATTAAATTTAGATTTCTGCACATCAATTAAATAACTCCCAAGACAGAATTCCAGCGAGAAGGAGAGGTGATAATACATGGAGGGAATATGAAAATGAAGATCTGATCTAATAATCCATAATTGATGTGCTGTCCCTTGGTAAGGGGAAAGGATTCTCCAGCTCCTGTTGTCAGGTCAGCTAGTCTAGCTGGCTTCTGTTTGGCTGGAGCTTGTCCTAACCACTGGCACGAGCACATTCCTTCTGGAACCTTCTCCATGTTAGGATTCACATCAGTGGTGTGGAAGGCATGAGGAATTATGCTTTACCTCTTCCCTCTGCTGGATGTCCTTGCAAAAGCAAGGTCACTTCCCGCTGGCCAGATGAGAACATAGGAATGAATAAATACGTTCTTGTTTTTATGAGGGACTTACTAACAGAAGGGAGAAAAGACTAGTGAGTGGCACAGTTAGTGATACAGAAGAGGCATCCACACTGCCATCCAAAGTATTAAATGAGGACTACAAGACCCTTTGTTCAACCCTAGCATGCACGCACACACCCACGCATGCACGAACAGACAAGTATTTCCAGAGAGTTTGAACTGGGTGACCCCTATAGCCTCAGTTTTCTTGTCTATAAAAATGAGAAGTGTAACTGGCCGACCCACTTCGTAAGTGTAATAAATTGTTCTTTTATTACAGGGCTTTGTGTACTATCGGCATTTTTTATTGTTCTGTTCGGCACTGACTTTTACTGGTTATGTTATTAAGTGTTCAAAGTTCTTATTGGTCTTTGTCAGATCTACCTAGCCATTTTGTTTTGTTTGCCTTTCATTTTTTGACACTTTTATTCCCTATTATATCTGCAGTTGTGCCTACATTTGATCTCCAGGTAAGTAGGTAGGTAGGTGGTGTTTTCTGTGGGATAACTCTTATGTCTGGAATCCTTGGAGGAGCTCAGTGTGTTCATAGTTTCTGCTGCTTTTGCAAACAGAGGTTATTTTGTATATATGGGGTGGGTTTTTTTTTTCTTTTTCAATTTCTCCTTTAGTGGAACCTTGCTGGACTTAGTGAAGTGTTTTCCCCAAGCTGGACTGTGCATCTTGTGGGAGTCAAGTACATAGCCCATCTGTGCTCCTCCATGCCCTTCATAGGTTTAATTACATCATGGTCTTCCATCTTTTGGAAGCCAAGGATTAACTTCTCAAAGATCTTTGACCCGAGGCGACCTCACAATCTCCTCTTGTTCAGCATTTACCCACTGCAGCTCTGCGCACCGCACACAGTCTCCCCAGCCTCACTTCTCAGCGGGCATTAAAGATTTCTTATAAAGAATCCAACAAAACATCCCAACCTGAAGGGGTGGCAGCTGTTGGTTGGCAAGGAGGGTTCCCTGGAAGCATCTGGCCAGCTGTACTGCTCGGCTCAGCACACAGTAGATTGGAAGCAAAGGTGCCGAAGACCAGAGGCTGTGGTCCTGCAGAGAGCCTGCTTGTGAGCAAGTAGGGCTCCAGCTCCTTACAATTATCTTAGAAGCACTGTCTGTTGAAAACTGGGAGATTAGTTCAGGCCTGGAGAATGTACCCCTCCCATGAACTTGGGCAGATCATTTCCTCTCCCAAATCTCATTTTCCTCATTTGAAAACAGGCTATCATTTCCTATTGAATTTTAAATCTGTAAGGATTTGAAGTATCGCAAGGCATTCTCTACTCATTATGCCCCTCTGAGGTTGTTACAAGAGGTGCTGGGATGGTTAATTTTATATACAAGTTACTAAGCCACAGGGTCCAGGTACTTGGTCAAACACTGTTCTGGATGTTTCTCCAGGGTTGGTTTTAAATGACAGTGACATTTAAATTGCTGCACACTGAGTAAGGCAGTCTACTCCAAAGTGTCGGTGGGCTTTAGCCAGTCAGTTGGAAACTTTCAGAGATGGAAAACTGACCTCTGCTTCCCCCAGAAAGAAGGGATTCAGCTGGCAGAGACTGGCATCAGCCTTAGGCTGCAAGTCAAAAGTGCATGAGCTATTCTTAACACACGCTGGTTCCCATCTACCACAGAGAGAGACAGACACACAGACATATTAGAGACAGAGACAGACAGACAGAGACAGACACACAGAGACATGTTAGAAACAGAGACAGAGAAACAGAGAGATACAGGAAGAGAGACAGACGGAGAGTGACAAAGACCTCTCTTGGACTTGTGCTGTCTCTTTCTCCCTCCTCCTTAGTTCAGAGTTCTGTGAGGGTTATAGATAACTTATTTAGAGTATCATAATGAATTTAGTTGACAGTGAGCCAATGGGAGACAGTCCCATGACCCTTCCCATGAGAATGGGATGTTAAGGTCACCCTGGGATGATGTTCCAAACAGAGATGACAGCTGTCAAGCTGTGACATTGCACAGCACAGCTTGTGGGTTTCCCACACCTACCTGAGTTCCCCCTAGCAAGTTCTCTAGCAGCAGTATCATAAGACACTAATAAAATCAATTATTGGATAAAAATCACTGGTTTCCAGGGCTTCATTTTATGCTATTAGAGAAAAATGCTGTTTCAAACAGAGATAACAAAGAGGAAGAGAGAGAGATCAATTACCAGATAAGATCACAGTGCCCAAGATGAGCGTGTAGCTTGGTACAGCCCCTCTTACCTGTCATGGAGACTGTGTAAATGTCACTAAGCTCACTCTGAACCTCCTGCTTGGGTGCCTGTGTGCAGCAGCATCTAGCATTCTGTAATAAGTGGCTGGTCTCTTCTCCCTTAAGATTTGTGCAGAGTGAGACTCTTGCTTGACTACTGGGGTCATATGAATGAGGGACTTCTTGGTAACAATGCCAGCCCCAGGGCATGAACCATGACACTTGAGGCCATTAAGAAGCTCTTTCTGGCGTCACAGCGTTTGTGATTTTGATGGAATTTAAAGATGTGGGTATTTGGGGGGGTGTATAGACTACTCTTTCTCATGGTGAGAGTGGGAACAGCTTTTAGGAAGCAGCTGCCAAACTGAGGCCTGGATTCTCAGCCCCTCTAGCTGGGTGGAGAGACACGGCTGTGATTTTGTTGCTGATGGAGTAGATTAGGCATCACTGGCTCTGATGGGAAGGCAGGCTCCCACCTCTCCTATCAGAAAGATCCACACGACTAAGCTCTGCCAGAAGACCTGCCACTTGCCAGTCTCTTGCCTTTCTAGGGTCCCTTGTTCCCTACTCTGCCCAGAGAGATAAATGTGAAACAAACCAAGAACATTAAAGTCACCTTATTCTGAAATCATGTGTCCTCAGAAATGCACTGTAGGCTTAATACTGGCTCACCCATGGATGCTTCCTTTAAGAGTGGCTACAGGTTCTTGGGTTGGAGAAGCAAAGGACCAAGGTGTCTGGTGGGCCACACACCATTGTGGATTGATGACATACTTCCTGAAACTCCCTCTCCGGAAGCACGTTGGAAAGAATAGTAGTTGTGGTCCACCTGGTCTGTGTCGGTGTACCGGTGTCCTCACATCGTCCTGGGAAGATGGTCTCTCGGGTTGGGGTGCTAGAATTCAGGCTCAGGTCCTGCTGCTTCCTAAGTGTGGATCTCGGACAAGGTGCTGCTTGTGTGAGAGCGTATTCTTATCTGTCAGCCGACGCATCTGAGCAACTGTGTGAGGATTATATGAGATTATAGAGATGATGGCCCTAGAACTGTACCTGGCATGTGAGACTTGATAGATAGCAGTAGCAATGTCATCACCGTTCTGTATGTGATTATTATTGCTGGCGGGTTTGCTGATGTTCTGCCTCTGGCCCCATGTTTGAGCTCAGCGTTGCCAGAACAAGCTTAGTCCCTGGTCAGTTGCTGACAGATGGACGGGAGCTGGTGGTGGCTGGGGAGCCTTCTCACAGACTTTCCATTCATGTCACACAGCCTTCTGATGCAGACTGGGATGATCTGTGGGAGCAGTTTGATGAGCGGCGGTATCTGAATGCCAAAAAGTGGCGTGTCGGTGATGATCCCTACAAGCTGTATGCTTTCAACCAGCGGGAGAGCGAGCGGATATCCAGCAATCGGGCTGTCCCAGACACACGCCATAAGAGGTACCTCCTTCTTCTTCCATGTTGGTGGTGCCTTACCTCTTTCTGCATCCAGGACACATTAGCAGTGAGCTTGATGGAGACTCGGTGATCATAGTGACCGGGGCCAGGATGAGTAAAGTTTCTGTGCTGCACACTGCTTTCTACGAGGAGGTTGAAGAGAGTGAGAAGCCCACCACAGAGGGTACACCTGCCCCTCCCCAGTTGGTCATCCTAGGGGATGCATGCTATAATACTCATGGAACACTAGAAGACTGGACCTGGGTTTCCCTGACCAAGTCTCACGTCCCAGCCTGGCTCTCTAAGTGGAAGGGGATGATGGGTAAACCCTCAGGAATTCAGGCTGTGTTCTCTCCTGTCCTTAGGAGAAATTCTTTCTGAAGCACCCATGCACATATTGCAATGTGAGAAGAGTCTCGGGAAGAGTCTCGGGGCAGCTTCTTCACTAAATGTCGTTTTCTGTCTGCCGACCTAGGGACCCTTTCACACAGTCTCTTTGTCGCCATTGACTTAGACAGGCCACAGCTCCAGAGAGCAGCAGAGGTGAGGTAGGGAGCTTTGTTTATGAGCAGAAAGAGGCTTTGTGAAGATGGTGCTTTGTTTCCTCACTAATGGCGCCTTTAGTCCTGGTAGTCCTTAGGCTTGCTGCTGAGGTCTGAGAAAGCAGCTGGGTCCTCTCCACGCCACAGAGAGATGACGGTATTTGTTGCCTGACTCTGGCCTTGCATGCTCTCCAAAAGCAGACTGGCCTCTGGGTGAAGAGAGTCAAAAACAACTCAACTGGAAAGGTATATAGTGTTGATATAAGGGTATATATATCATATGTATTATTGGCATAAGCTCTCAGTTTTGTCTTTTTTAGGTGGTTTGGGTCCCCATCTTATGAACAAAAAAATTTGTATACGAAGAACTTTTATAATTATTGAGGTTATCATGTTGGTAATTCCTGAGCTTGTACTATATGAAGTCATTCAGACTGTGTTTTCAAAGCAGAGCTGCACAACCTGGAAATCTTGTCTTATGCAACACATATCCTGTGGAGATACTCATTCAGCTAGTCTGTGTTAGTCACTCTCACTGATGCACAGAGCTGGAGTCTTGCTGTCCACACGAACAAGCAAAGGGTACAAACTGTGTAGCTTGGCTTCTGATGCTGACTATCTGTGAATTTAACTCTCCCTACAAGGTGCCACGAAAGTCCCCCTAAGCAGCAGTGTCTGTGTCCCCTATAGCTGAAGTCCCCTCCTCTTCCCTCCTACTGGCCTAAGCTCTCTTAAAGTCAGAGTGCCTTTGAAATTATTTTTAATTTTGCTATTTGAATTCCCCAGCCCTTATCCTATTACTCCTCTCTGAGCAAAATTTAAATATCAAGTCAATATATTTCCTTGGACAGAAGATCAGGCAAGAAGAAGAGGAGAGGAGCCCTATTCGGGGGTTGGGGGAAGCCTCATTAGGTCTCAGGCAGGTAGTTGCTTCCTTGTCCTGATTCTAGATGCCAGGTCCCCAGGAAGGAAAGCAGAACCTTTACAACTGGATGGGAGGCCTTGGAGAGCTGTCACCGCTGCTCTTAGCCACAGGAGGACATGGCAGAGCTCACCGAGGAGGCGAGCGTGTTGAGTTCTGTCCTACACTCTCACTTTCCTCTGCAAAGCAAAAATGAAAGTTTGTACAAAAGCCAGACTTGTGGTGATAGGCAATGAAGCCCAAGCTTGTTCCCCAAAGAGCCTGGCTTGCCACCATCACTGGGCTCTGCAACTGCCCAGGGTTCCATCTGTTAAAGAGTTGTGATCGTCAGAGAGGCAGCAGGAAGGGCAGAGAGGACTGAAATAGAATCCAGATACTGTTTGAGGAGACAACAGGGGAAATAATGCTAGTCGTATGTCTGTCTACCTCAGAGCAACAGCCTTACCCTGCAGGAGCTGGAAGTGTGCTGCTCAGATTGGATTCAGGGAATGTTACCTGAAATAAAAAGTGCAAACGATCAGAGATCAGAAGACTCAGAATTAGGGCGGGTACCTAGGACCAGACGTCATCTTGAGGGCCTTGAGCAAGGACCAACTGGGTAGCCCTGCCCTTGACTGAGTTTAGTAACAGTACTGCCCCCTGCTGGTACTACTCTTGTGATCTCAAGAACCCCAGAGCCTGTCCACAAAAGCCTTGTGTTCTTCCCTCAAAGTCAGATTGCTGGGTGATGCCCTAGCTATGTACAGGATCTCCCTCATCCAACTCCTGCTTATGGAAACCATCTATGGTTAGAGTCACCAGCCAGGTTTCCTAATCCTGCCGTGAGTCCTATTCCTGATGGATTCTGGTGCTGTCCCATGAGCTTGTCCATGCAGACCAATAGAACCCTGGGGCTGGCTTTGGGGCCTGCTGGCCTCAGCTTTGACCAGCATAGCTAATAGTGTTCAGGAGTACTCAACAGCAATGTTGCTTACATATTGGTCTAGATGATTCTTCATTGAGGGGGCATCCTGGGAATCCCAAGATTCTAGCAGTTTCTCTGGCCTCTACTTAGTAGATGCCAATAGCACCCCCTTACCCTAACAGCTACCTTCCCCCACACACCAAGTTTTGATGACCAAAAATATCTTTTCCATATGTCTCCCCTGGAAGAAAAATCTGCAACAAGGCTCATTGCTGTAAATCTGGCCTTGCTTTTAACCCAAATCTTCAAAGATGAAATGAAAATATATATCACCAGTCCACCACCAGCAAGAGGTGAGGCCAGACTTCCTATGTAAAGCAGACTGAAGTTGAGAACAACTAAAGAATCACCAGAGGGTCAGTTCAGTGTGTCTGGGATCTGGCAGCCATATAGCATCCTGGCTGTGCTAACTGGCACAGTGAATGAACTCACTAACTTTCTCCACACCTTGCTTTTCTCTTTTTGAAAAGCAGGGATAAAAATAACAAGAATGATCCCATGCACTCTGGTTGTTATAATGGTCAAATAAAATATGGAGACAGTGATGACCTATTTTCTAGTTAGTATTTAAATATGTATATATACTATACAGTGAAAGCTGAACCTTGTGTGGATGAGAAGCACACTGGTAGAAACCCAGAGATGATTAAGCCAACTAATGAAGCAGCAGCTTAAAAACCAGATTGGAGGGGTTAGACTTTCAGGTGTGGTGGTGGGGTTAGGGAAGAACAAAGGTGGAGTTCAAGATCAGGCTTGAATCTAGAGAAATGGGCTGAACAGCATCACAGTGGGGCACGTTGGTTTCTAAATGCCAGTCTTAGCAGCTCTCAACCCAGGCTTCTTCTGAGAGGCACTTGGGAGCCTTTTAAATATGTTGATACCCAGACTCTAATCAACTCAAGTGTGTCCTTGCTCAGCTCCCAAGTGACTCTAATGAGCAGCAAGACTTGAGTGTGGCCGCTCTGTGTAAGGGCTTCTCAGACTTAAACAGGCAAACAGACAAGTCATCTCGGGATGTTTTCCCATCTGGCTCAGTAGGTTCTGGGGTTGGGAAAGGCTGATATTCAGCATTTCTTTTCTTCTTTGAGGTTTTCTTTTTTTAATATTTTTTACTTATATCTATGTGTCTATATGTGAGAGAGATTGAATGTCACATGTATGGGGACCACTGGAGGAGCCCAGAATGGGTATTTAGATCCCTAGGATCTGGACCTACTACAGGTGATACTGAATAACCATGTGGGTCACTTTCTTGAATCCTCTGGAAGAGCAGCAAATACTCCTAGGCACTGTAGCATCTCTTCAGCTCTGAGATTCTGCATGTCTAATGGGTTACCCAATGACAGTGATGCCTGTGGTCTGTGGATCACACTTTGAACAGCAAGGACTCACAATGGCTTTGAACGTCTGATTCTTCAGACCAAAGGACCACCAGCAGCAGCTGTAGCACTTGGGAACATGTTGGAAATGCACATTCTTAAGCTTTGCCCAGAAACTTCCGATGAACCCTGGCTAGATACATGGCTTGGTAAGAACTTTAGGTGTTTATGAGGCCTTCTCTATGAAGCATAGGCCAGGTGAAGTCTATGTGTGGTCTGGTTCTGCCAAAAACCCCGGGGTTTGAGGAGAAAGTGGAGACCCTGGGGTAAGTGCATCCACCTGCCCATGTATTTGTGTACTTCTCCCTCTGTTCAGGTATCTTGGCTTCTGGTCTTGTATAGACTGGCCTGTCTTGCTCCCTCTTTTCCCTCCTCCTTCACTCTCCACCCTCATCCCACCATCCTCTTGGCAACTGGCATCACTGTCCCTAAGATGTGTCTACTGCAGGGTCTCATGCTTTACCTCGTGGTCAATGATCTGCATTGACTGCCTAGCTCATTCATGGAACTGAGCCCCAGTGATGCAGGCTTTGTTCCTGCTAAGGAGATGATCCTGCCTTGCAGCAAATATCCTGCTAGTTCTGATGTCAATTGCCCTGTAGAGAAAGCAACAGATTGAACAGCTATTACAGTGTCTGCTGTGTGATAAGGGGTACAGTATCTGTTGAATAAACAAAAGAGAAAGACGTATTAGCAAGACTGTCAACCTCTCTTTCTCCCTGTCTCTGTGTCTCTATCTCTGTCTCCCCCTCCCACCTGCCTTCCACACAGAGAGGGAAGAAGAGCTAGAAGAAGCCCTCTCTCACTAGCCTTTGACCCTCGGGAGCTTCCTATGAGAAATGGAGAGCACATCACAGACTTAAAGGGAAAAAGCTTCCCCCTTTGAAGAGCTCTCATTACCGAAAGAGAAGAGCGAAGAAACAGCACATGGGAGGGGTCTGAGCTTATTAAATTTGCTTCCAATTTTCCTACCACAGTAATTGGATTCTGATTTATAGTATGCGTTTGGACAGCGCCTGGAACAGACAACTATTAGCTGAGCATTAGAGCAAGAGCTTCCAGGAGAGTGTTGTTGGGGTGAATTGCCTCAGAAGCTGAAGAAGCCAGGTGACTTGACAGGGAAGGGCAGGTGGAGGAGGAGAAGGCGTTGGTCCTCACTCTTAGGCTGATGAACTGACTGAATTCTTAGCACTCTCCTAGCACCAGGAGTAAGGGCAGTGAAAATGCCATAGCCAGAATGGTACAGAAAGTGATGGATCCCTTACATAGTCACACTGTGAGGTTAGCATCCCTTCCTTACCGACATTGCTCCATACATCCATTTGGTATGATGGTCACAGTACTGAAGCTGAGACTTGTTTACATGCTTTAGATGTGCACATCTCTGGAAAAGAATGTGGGGAGGAGAGATACAGAGGGACTAACGAAACATCCTGGCTCCTCCCCTTCATCTTCTTTGTAAAGTGTTGGGCTAGATAACCTCCACCCATTTTCACAGTCCTCCGCTCTTCACACATTACACAATTGCGAACCAGCTTCCCTCCGTCTGTACGGTTCTGCTAGCTTTTCCCACTTGAACTGAGCAGCGCACTGGGCATCCTAATACCAATGTTTCCGCTTCAAGCATGTTGCTCTGCCAACAACTTAGTCTCCAGGTCACGGCCTGGATGCTGTGATCACAATGATAGATAAGACATGGGTATGTCATATATCACATGATTGGAAGGAAGCAGTGATGGGCTATGCAGAAAATTTTTAATGTAAGAGACAACTTTACGTGAGCTAAGAGTCTTAAGAATATTTCCTCAGAGTTCTTTGGTTTATAACACAGTGAGTAGGCCAACGAACAGTCCCTGTTTTCCAGTTACTCCACCTCAACCCTGCCACAACAGCTGGCTTTCCCATTATTCCAACAGTACATTTAATAGCTGGCAAACAGGAAGCCATCAAATGGAGACACACCCCTCAGGTGGTGGTGAAGGGTGAACATTTGGATAAAGCAAATGTATGGTTTTGCTGTTGCCTAGCAATGCCTATGATGGGGTTGCTTGGGTTGAAGGGGAGTGGGTGTTGGGGTGGGCTACACAGAGTTAGAACTAGGGAAGCTTCATCAGGTCTCCTCCCTGGCCTGGCAGGGTTTGATTGCTCCCTTCTGGCAGACTCTCCCAGCCTTTAGTCCAGTGTGGAACTCGATGGTAAGAATCAGTGGGGCGCCCATCTCTTGCCTGGAGGGAAAATTCCACACTTCGATATATCTCACCAGGAAGACATTTTTCCTTTGCTCCTTTTCATCCTGGGAAATGAGGGGGCAGTGGCCTGGGTCTCTGGACACAATCCTCCCTCCTGGTATTTACTCGGTTGGAATGGCTGTCAAAGATCATCATCATTTCTCTCCTTGTGTTCGTCATTTAGTGGTAATAGGATAAGAATCTTTACGGCTGAAATGGCTAAACGTGAAAAGTATTCATATTCCCTTGGAGTCAAGGCTATTCCACCAGCTCAGCACTGTGTTAGCATTTCTGCAGCAAAGCTGAGGGGAGGAGAGGGAAACCCATCACAGACACTTAGCTTCTGCAACAATCTCTTCACATCTGCTACTTTCCAGTCCCCCCACCCCCCGTGTAAACCATTTATCAGTATGAGATGTGAACCCCTTGATGGAGTCTCTATGTATTGTTTGCTTGGAGCCCAAGTTGCTATATGGAAGGAAGGGAACCAATGGAGGATCTTCAGGGCATCTTGGAAGTAGCTGTGTGGTTCAACTGAGTCAGCAGACGTGGGTACTGGCACTGATGTCTACAGTGCTGTGATGGCTCATCTACACTGTCAACTTGACTAGACTTGGAATCTCCTAGGAGGCATAGATCCAAGCACGCCTGTAAGGGTGTTTCTAGAGAAGTTTAACTGGAGATGGAATGCTAATCCTCAGTGATGGTGAACCCATGAGCTAGGAACTCAGGCTGAATGAAGAAGGAACAAGGAGGAGGCTGTGGTAGTGTTCATTCTGTAATCCCAGCATTTAGGAGAGAGAGGCAGGGAGAGAAAGTTGAGGGCTACCCTTCATTCTATGGAAAGCTTGGAGGTGGCCTGAGCTACAGGACACCTGGACCCGAAACAAAACAAAACAAACAAAAACCAAATGAAACAAACTAAACTTTTTATTTCTTATTTATTCTTCTCTCCACAACACATCCCAACCACAGCCTCCTTTCTCCACTCACTCCCCGCTCCCCGTCTGCTGCCCACACACCTCCCCTCTCCCAAGACCCATTGCTTCTTCATTTCCCTCGAGACTCGGCCTAACGAGATGCAATAAGACTAGACACGTGCCCTCATATCAAGGCCAGGAGAGGCAGCCCAGTAGGAGGAAAGGGTGGGTACCACAAGTAGGTAAAAGAGTCAGGGTCACTCATCATTGTTATTCAAGAAGGGGACCAAAGAAACTCAGGCTCACTGCCTCATGCTTCCACGGAGAACCCACCCCCACCATTTCCCATTTTGATGGACCACATGTGCAAACTATGTCCCAGAGTAAGCCCTTCCTTCCTTAAATTGTTTTGTATTAGATATTAGGTCATGGCCTTGAAGAAAGTAATTAATATGAGAGTCTCGAGATAATTCTCTTCAGGTAAAAAAGAGTTGGGTCTCAGGACTGGAGTAATGTGTGTCTCCTGGTCAGGATTCACTTTGGCCCTGCGTTGTGCACATCATCCACGTATTCATTTTTAATTCGTGCATTCCGTTCATTCAGACGACACCACATGTGAAGTTCTTACTAAGGGGTGGGTCTCAACTATGGACTTCATGAAGGTCATCTCTCCTTGATTCAGTCCAGCGCCCCTCCCTTTCTCTCTCTCTCTCACATTTTAGTCTGGCCATTCCTATGTTGGTCATGTATTAGAGCATAGGGGCTAGAAACTTTTCTGTGAATAAAGGGGAGCTGGCCTGCATAGAAAAGCGTATCTGTGGCTTTCAGAAGTAGATAGCATTTTAGTTATAGCTGGCAGGAACATATGGGTCTTGATGTTCTCACTAGGGAATAGGCATTCCATGTAGGAATAAGATCATAGGAAACTATCAGACAGGAGAGAGCCAGTGCATTGTTGAATCAGCCCTGTTTCGAGGATGACATGAGGAAGGCTAGGGGCAGAAAACATTCTGGAAGAGAAACTTAGAGTCCTGTTTAGCAAAGTCTTGACTTTAGGAGAAGAGCTTAGAGTTAACTCAGTAAACAACTAGAAGGCTCTCGTTCACATACTAGCACTACTCTATTGCCATGGCAACTCTGAAGATGCCCTATGCACTTTTTATGCCAGCGCTGTGTTATGGGAACTTCTAATAGAGGAAAGGAACTAAAGTGCACAAAGCAAAATGGGGCAGGGTCACAATGATGCCCCTGAGGAAGGAAAACTACCAAACTAAGATTGGTCCTAACTGGGGTCAAGCCAGAGAAGGAGCTTGACATGGATCTTAGCAACAGAACCCTCAGGATAATTTTATGGCTGTCACACTGATTGTTCGTCGGTTAGATGGGAGAAGAGGAGCAAACACTGGCCTTGGAGTAAAGGAACTGGATGTAGCAATGGGCCTGTGTCGCGTGCCTAACGTCTCGCCAGCAAGAACGAGGTGCGGCAACAGACAGGACTCTTCTGCGAACAACCTTTATTGTACAGTACTCTTGAGCAGGGGACCCCGAGGAAAAAAAGTGCACTGTTTATATATGCCCAGGAGACTCGTGTCGCTACCTGATTGGTGCGCCCTCCAGTATCTCATTAGCATGCCCCGAGAGCAGGCTGTGACGTGCGTGGTATATGCGCACTACATCCCTCAGGCTGGACAACAGCTCTGTTTGCTGAATCATCGGCAGGAAGCCGGCGCCATCTTTGGGTGCTGCACAAACGGCTACCAACAGGCCTGTCCTTCATTCCAGAACAACTTCTGTGCTTCAGGATGAGCACCAGAGTGGGTTATAGAATCATCAAAAGTAGATGACAAACCACACACCTAGATGAGAAGAACCAGGCTCAGTAAGGTTAAGGAGCCTATCCAAGGTTAAAGTGTTCGTCAGTGCTTAGCTGAAACTCAAAATCAGGTTCTTGGGTTCTAAGCCATATAGGGTGTGTGTGTGTGTGTGTGTGTGTGTGTGTGTGTGTGTGTGTGTGTGTTTCTTAGTAGATCAAGTCTACTGCTGGAGGGAAGACAGAGTAAGGAAGAGACAAACACAAAGACAGAAACAGCTCGACAGAGACAGACTAATTGAGATAAACTTGGGCTTTGGAGGAAAAAATGACACACAGGGATTCTGGGTTTAGCAGTTAAGATACTCTGGCAAGTAGATTTTTAGCTTTACTAGGAAATACAGCAAGTAACACTTCAATCATCTAATGAATGAACAGTGTCATCTGCTGTCCTATCACCTAGGCCAAACTGTAATGGGCAGGTGACTGGGGAATCTCTCATTGTGGCCTTGAAGGTTGCCAATGAGTGGCCTTGGTTCAGGAAGCAGATTTTCTACCTCCTCCTGGGTCTGTTCCCCACAGTTCATATGGTCTGAGGGCTTGGTCGAAGTAAAGAAGTCCAGAAAGATTCAAGCATTTATTTAATGCTAAAATGGGAAGGTGGTTTGGACTAAAGGAGGAACTTAGACTACAGATTACTGTATACAAAGCAATAAGGGATGTTCTGTGGAAAAGCTGGTGTTTGTCCCTTGGAATGATAGTTCTCAAGTATAGCAGCCTCTCCACATGGGTAACTGGGGAGTCCTCTGCCCTCTTGCAGCCATTGTACAATCTGATCTTATGGACCCTGACTCAGATAGGATTACTGTTATTGCAATGAGGCACTGTAACAAGAGCAGCTTGGCAAGGGAAAAGTTTATTTGGCTTAGACTTACATATCACTGTTCACTATCAAAAGAAGTCAAGACAGGAACTCCAGCCTGGAGGCAGGAGCTGAAGCAGGGGCTATGGAGAAGGGTACTTACTGGCTTGTTCCTCATGGCTTGCTCAGCCTGCTTTCTTATAGAACCCAGGACCAGCAGCCCAGGGATGGCACCACCCACAGTGGGCTGGGCCCTCCTCCATCAATCACTAATCAAGAACATTCCTTACAGCTGTATCTTATGGAGGCATTTTCTCAGCTGAGCTTCCCTTCTTTCAGATCATTCTAGCTTGTGTCAAATTGACATAAAACTACCCAGCACAGCAACTTTCCAGAAGCATTTTGGTTAGACTCCCAAATTAAGTATTTTTTACCTTATTTCATAATAATATTTCATATTTTACCTATGCCCTTTGCCAAAAATTCAAGAACCAGACTTGATTCCTCATCCCTCTTCAGAAGCCTGCTTCTCATTGGTTATCATTTAGCATTTTGCCAAACATTTTGAGGCAGTATCATAGAATATGGAGAGAAATTATTGGTAAATACAAGAATACCTGGGTCCCCCCTAAGACAAGGCTCTAACCTCTTTAGCCCCTTTGCCATCCATGATCGCTAGTTTTGGTTGTCAACATTACTGCATCTAGAATTACCTAAGATCCAAGTAGCTTGGCACATCTGGTAGGGATTTGCTTTCTTAATTAAATTATCTGAAGTGGGAAGGCCTACTTCTAATCCAGATCTTGTGAGGTGGAAACCTTTAATTTGGGCCACACCTTTTGCTGGCAACCTATATAAAAGTTATCTCTCTCTCTCTCTCTCTCTCTCTCTCTCTCTCTCTCTCTCTCTCTCTCTCTCTCTTCCTGGCAATTTATTCCCTTCACTGGCATTATAGCCTACTTATATTGAATTCTCGCATATTTTGAAGACCAGCTGAGAAATCCAGCATTGTGGACTGAACAACTTACTGGATTCCTGCATGTTCAATTGGTAGCCAACCTCTGTTGGGCTGACTGAACCGCAGCCTGTCAGCCTGTAATTGTAATAAATCTAATATATATACAGCATCCATTTCTTCCTGTGAACCGTGAGAGTAATAATTGGAGGTGGTTATCTTGGGCGATCACAGGGCCGTCTGCTGCATCCTACGCCCTTCTTCCAGTAAGATCGCATGCAAGAACTGGCTAAGGAGCGGAATCAGGCTGGACGCTGTTTCCGGAAACGTGACACCTTCCTGCTTTGCCCTGTCTTCCTCCTGCCCCCATTGCCTTGAGTTAATCTTTACCTCCACAAACTCCCCTTTGTAGCCAGACTCAAAGACCATCCAAAGCCACCATCCTTTGTAGTGCTACCTTGTTTGTCACCTCCAGCCAGCTTTCCCGACTCCTTTCTCAGCAAGGAGATACCAGGCCTCTCATGGCTGGGGCACTAGCATCTGTTGGTCAGATCTGTTTTGTCAATTCTCAGACCTATCTTTTACAATGGACGCATGGGCTCTGTTTGCACAACAGCTTCAGGACCACTTGCTGCTGTATAGGGCATAGCTTGTGGGTAGCAGTTTAGCATATGGTAGTCACTTGCCTGAATATGTCACCTTGAATAGGAACCTAGAATCTTCACACTTCTCATCTTTAACACCTACAACTTGCCACACGAGAGTCTGCTCCCCTGCCCCCAGTACTTTAAAGAGTCATTGGTTGGTGGAATATGAGGCATATACCCCCAATGCTGGGAAGAAACAGTGCTAGCGGATTGCTTGAAGAAATCATAAGGCTGCTAGAACTAGGGCCAGGGTACCTGTGCTATTCCTACATAAGAGGATGAATAAACCAGGATGTTCTCCCGAATAAAGCTGCTTGTGCCTTGTATTTATGCAGCAGTTTACATCCTTTGTAATGTCCTCTTCAGTCTTGGGTGAAAGGGCCATTTGAGGGAAGGAAACTGAGATTTAGGCAAGGGACCCAGAGCACTAAAGGCAAGGCTAAATTTTCAAACTCTTCTCTCTGGTCCTTAGGTGAGTTACTGAAACTTCCCAGGACTCCATTTCTTCATCCCATAGAATGGGAACAATGATGATCTTCTGCCTGCTCTATAGCAGTAGAAGAGAGAAAGGGAGGCTCAGAGAAGGACAGGTGATGGCTGATGGAAACACACTGGCTTCGGGCTTTCTCCAGCCCTCTCTAGCTGGCTCTTGCCCTTTGTGCACTGCGCTGAGCTCAGCTCAAGGGTGGTTGGTATGGAGTAAGCTGGCAGGCGTCCTTGGAGAGCTCCTGGACTCCTCGCATGGAGCATTCCACTTGAATGTCAAACCTCCTTTAAAAGCTGGAAAGCAACAGAGGAGTGGGGAGGCACTTGCCACAGTTCATCTGGTGAGGTTTATACTTAAAAGATGCAGAGGAGAGAAGCCAAGGCCAGAAGAAGAAGTGATTTAGGGCTCAGGGCCAGCAAGTATAAAATGTGTTTGACAAGAGATGAAAAGAGCAGGAGAGGAGATGACAGCTGTGGGTGGCAGAAGCTGGAGAGAGGAGGTCTAAGCCCAGCGTGCTGACAGACCGTGGAATGGCACAGGGAGAGCCATGTGTAAGGCCTGAGGTGTGAAAGCCAGATGAATGTGTGTGTAAGGAGGAGCCCTTAGCAGTGGGCCAGCCAGGTCCCTCTATCCTAGCAAGGAGTAAGGTCTGTAAATTAACGGTGGGTATCTCGGGTATCTCTGACAACATGAGAAGAAGCCCTTATACTGACTGAGGCGCTGTCACAAACAAACTATTCTTGCTTTCTTACCTTGTCTGCTCCAGAGATAAACCTGCAGACAGCCAGAGTAGACACACTGTCACTTCCTCTTGCCCCCAGTCCCTCAGCCTGAGTTTCCTTCATTGATCATTCACACACTCTCCCGAGCCTGGGTCATCGCTCCAGACAGGGAACCCAGTGCCTCTGGGCTCTCAGATCGGCTCCCTCCTAGGCTAGATCCTTCTGTTCACCCTTTGGTCTGAGCCAGACACCCTGGAATCATGCTCTTCTTGTGCTCTCCGAGTCTCTGTGCACTCTGCTCCGCTCTGTGGCTCATTTCCCCCACTCAGGTGGCTAGTAACCCCAATAACCCCATTGGCTTTGCCCTGAGTGGCACCTATTCATGATCACACACACAGAGACACACATACACAAACACACACACATACACACACAGACACACACATACACACACACAGACACAGACACATACACACACACAGACACACACACATACACAAACACACACACATACACACACAGACACACACACATACACACACAGACACACACACATACATACACACAGACACATACACACACACAGACACACACACATACACAAACACACACACATACACACACAGACACACACACATACACACACACAGACACACACACATACATACACACAGACACATACACACACACAGACACACACACATACACACACAGACACACACACATACACACACAGACACACACACAGACACACATATACACACACACAGACACACACACAGACACACACACAGACACACATATACACACACAAAAACACATACAGGCACACACACATACATACATACACACACACAGACACACACACAGATACACATATACACACACATATATACACACTGACACACACACTGACACACACCCACAGACATACACACATACATACATACACACATACACACACATACACACACAGACACACACACAGAACACACATACACACACAGACACACACACAGACACACATATACACACACAGACACACACACATACATACATACATACATACATACACACACATACACACACTGACACACACACATACATACATACACACAGACACACACAGATACACACACATACACACACAGACACACACACATACATACACACTGACACACACACATACATACATACACACACAGACACACACACATACATACATACACACAGACACACACACATACATACACACACACACATACACACACACACACACACATACACACACACACACACACACACACGCACACAGCATCAAGCTTTCCAAAGGCAGACTCACGCTGCCTCACCTGACACTCCTGACAATGTACATGTTCTCCCACAGCCTGTAAAAGGCAGACCAGGGCTCATGTTCTGGTGAGGACAAAAAGGAAGGCTGCTTTGTTCCCTGTTCTTCTCTCTGCTCAGGACACTCCTTCATCTTTCAGTAACTCAGTGTGTCTCTTCCCTGGGATCATATTAGCTTAAGTCCAGCATCTCCCACATACTCATGTTCATCTCTGAAAAAAAAAAACTATCACCCCAAAATTGTAAAAATCTGTTCCCTTTCTGTCTCTTACCCAAGCATTGAGGGACATGTGTCAGGGGTGCTGACCTCTTTGTATCTCAGAGTCCAGTGCAGTGTCTGGGTTTCATGCTTTGTTCATCAGAATCAGCACTATGAACAGGCACTCAACGTGTGCCTTAAATCCATTTCCAAACTCTCTGTTGAAAACAATGTCTGGGAGTGCAGGGGTGGGAAGGAATCCTCAGAACAGAGTGATAAAATCACATCATGGGAAATTTAAAGCCACCTTCACTCCACAAAGGATTCTCGTGTTCACTCATAAATCTGGGACCATAATCGGCAAGCACTTATTGATCACACCGCTCCTCTGACATGTGCCAGGCACCTTATATATGTGTGCTTGGCTAAGCCCCACGACTTTGTATGGTCCTAGTTTTAGAGATGAGGAAATTGACTGTGGCAGGTAGAGTAAGGAATATAAAATATAGGAAAGTGACCCTGCCCATAGGAAGGCAGAGTCTTCCTCCAGAGATGGACAGCTTTGTAGACAGGGTCAGTTCATACGATGTGTGCTGGAAGGGACCGAGGGATGTACAGGACCTATAACTGAGCACCTGGGGAAGGGGTGGTGGCGAAAGGACAGAGGAGTTGTCTAGAAGATGTCAGTAGGGCATAACGGGGGGGGGGGGTGAGCTGGTTTAGTGGGGACAGAAGGGTCCTATAAGGGAGCTGTTGAAAGGGGGAAGTGTTTGAAGGCATGTGACTGCAAGCAGAGAGTCACCAGGAATAACATATGATAGAGCTGACACAGGTCAGACATGAGAGGACAAAAAGGAGGTGACAGATGTGGAGAGGGTTCACTCAGAGGGTGTTAACTTAGGAAGGTGTAGAAGCATTTTTTTTTGTTACCTGATCCCTAAGAGCTTTTCCAAGGGACACTTTATCAAGAGTCCCTGGAGAAGAGATACTGGATACTTGGCCCTCAAGAGAAGCATTATCTGAGCCCAAGACCCTGAGTCTGGCCTTTGCTTAGTGCCGTAGGCATAGTTATGATCTCAGCTGTTCCCTTGTAAGGAAGTTTCTCCTCTTAAGCAAAAGAAGGCCACGGTTGGGAAGTGTGGGAAATGTGTGCGAACCCTGAGAAACAGGAAAAGGATACATCATTATTTAGCCCCTGGCTTTCTGACTTTCTAAAACATTCCAGCATGTAGTCTTCAAGACATAAAATAGAGACAAAGGCCAATATTAAGCAAGACTTGAATCAATGTCTAGGGTTTCTATTGTTGTGATGAAACACCATTACCAAAAAGAAAACTGGAGATGAAAGGGTTTATTTGGCTTACACTCCTACAGTGCTGGCTGTTCATCACTGAAGGAAGTCAGGACAGGAACTCAAACAGGGCAGGGTATTGGAGGCAGAAGATGATGCAGAGACCATGGAGGGCTGGTGCTTGCTGGCTTGCTCCTCATGGCTTGTTCAGCCTGTTTTCTTATAGAACTCAGGACCACTAGCCCAGAGATGGCACCACTCACCATGGGCTGGGCCCTCCTCCATCAATCACTAATTAAGAAATTACCTTACAGCTGGATCTTATGGAGGCATTTTCTCACTTGAGAGTCCTTCCCTGACAACGCTAGCTTGTATCAAGTTGACATAAAACCAACCAAAACAATCGTTTAATGTGTTAGTCTATTATCTCCCAAGGGTACGGGAACAAGATGGGTGAGGCCCTGAGTGGGGAGCCAGAGTGTCTGGTTTCAGACGACTTTCTGCTGCTTGCTATCTCTTCTGTGGTGAGAGAGGAACGATATGCCACCTACCCGGGGAATCACTGTGCACATTTAGAGCTCTGAGAAGAGTAGCTGAGAGAGAGCAAGCATTCGGTAAGCAGATCTATTATTACTATTGCGCCGTGTGACTCCAGCAAGGCTAAAATAAGACATGAAGGCGCCCTGCTCCCAGACACCAAAGATCTTTTTCAGGAAACACTCAAAAATAAGTCTTGGCCTATCCCCAACACTTTCTGGTCCCAGGAAGAAGCTTCTGCATTTATAGAACCTTTGGAGAACACGCTCCTTCACACACACACACACACACACACACACACACACACACACACACACACCTCTGCCACCTGGGCAGTACTAGTGGTACTAATTGACCTACACCCGCACCCTTGTACCAAAGAATACCCTCTTCACAGTGTACACAATCCTTTCTACCCAGCGACCATCCGGCCTCTGTCTTCCATTCACTTTCAAGTGTCTGCTCAGCATGGAAGACCTACACTGATTCACCAAATGAGCCTGGTGCACAGTAGAGCGATGGTCATGTCTTAAGGTCTAACTCAAAAGGAGGAATCCATGTTCTCTAGGGCAAGTGGGTATTCTGAGCCCTACTGTATTTGTCTGCACATGACATAGCGATGTCCCAAGACTTGGACTAGAACTGGGGATTAAAATGTCTTTACAGACAGAGGGGAATAGCCACAGCATGAAGAACAGAGGGGTGTGTGCTGGTCCCAGGAGCAGGAGGCATCTGTATGTGTGTTGTTGGCCAAGGGTGGGCAGGCAAAGGTGAATCGTGATCTAATGTGATGGATCATTAAACTGTGCATTCAGTTGCCAGTTGGTGAATTAGTCCATGTCTGACTTGCAGATCTGATGGAGAAAGGCAACAATGAGGGAGATCTCACTAAGGCTGACTTTTCCTTCTAGTAATCTATCAATTATTATGAGACTGTGACCTTTTCTGGTATGTTGACTGTCTTAGTTTTGGCTTTAGTGCCCTCAGCACCACTGCCTTCCATATTCCTATTAGGATGACCCATTAAGCCCCCACTTGAAGCATTCCACTGCTTTCCAAATCCAAAGTCCCAAAATCTGCATCCCTCCAAATAAAAACATAGTCAGGCCTATCTCAGCATTATCCCATCCCTGGTACCAACTTGTCTTAGTGTTTTATTGCTGTGAAGAGACAATGTGACCAAGGAAATTTTTCTACATAAAACATTTAATTAGAACTGGCTTAGCCCATTATCATGACGGGAAACATGGCAGCATACAAGCAAACATGGTGCTGAAGGAGCTAAGAGTTCTACATCTTGATTCGCAGGCAGCAGAAGGAGACTGTGTTTCGCAGGGAGCCAGGAATGGCTGGATCTCACTGGTCAAACCTGAGCATATATATGAGACCTGGGAGCCCAGACTCTACAATGACAACTTCCTCGAACAAGGCTACACCTCCTAGCAGTGCCATTTCCCATGGGTCAGGAATATATTCAAACCATCACAGACACCATGCCTTGTTATAAAATGATGATGTTAGATGACATAAACATGCGTATACACACACATATACATTAAGAGTATATTTGTAAATCAATCACAGGAGGACAGTGTTCAGTACGAAGAGATACACAACTTAGGTTTTTCTAGAGTCACTCACTGAACAAAATAAAGGAAGTGAAATTAACATCAACAATGTATTTTATTTACCCCAAAATGTCAAGTGGTATTGTTTCAACATGTTATTTATATAAAAGCAAGCTATCAAAAAAGCTGACATTCTTGGGGGGTGCGGAATCTTTTTATGCTCATAGATAATTTCCATTCAGTCTAGGCACAGCATGTAGCCAATAGCTGCCATAGTGGGTGGACCTTAGACTACATGAACCATAGTCCAGTGAGATTCAGTCTCTCACGTGAGAAAGAACTGTTCATCTCTCTTGACACTTTGGCAAATGTGAACACCTTGCCTTTTAAACCAAGCTGAGTATCTCCTACACAATAGCAACAGAGAAAGATAAAGGGCACAGCAGGCATTATCCCAGATGCTCATGGGGAACCACATGGCCCAACACTTCCTCCTTACGTCACAGTGGCCTTGTGTTCTAACCTGTGACTCTTCTTTAGTTTTTATGGTTTGCTTGGTCTCTGCCTCCCTGACTTTGGCCCTCTTTTCCTTGTATTGACATCACCCAGTGCAGGACATTTTCCTCTGTAGCCCCCTAGGCACCTTTCTTCCAGGCATAGATTGTTTTCACCTGCTGTGTTTGGTCATCATGCTAGGGGCAGAGCTATAACTATAGGTAAGCCTGTGTTTACACTGCCACCGTGGTCAGTAGAGGAGACAGAAGAGTCACTTCACAATGCTTGGTAGTAAATTACAGCAATGGGATGAAAGGCAGAGTCCTAGAAAAAACAAGATAAGGAGAGGAGAAAAAAAAAAAACTGGCCAGACCATAAAGCAGTGGTTGTCGATTTATGGGTCATGAGCCACATGGTTGCATAATAAGTATCTTGCATGCCGGATATTTATATTACAATTCATAAGAGTAGCAAAATTACAGTATAAAGTAACAATAAAATAATTTTATGGTATGTCCTCACCACAACATGTGGAATTGTGTTAAAGGGTCACAGCATTAGGAAGGTTGAGAACAACTGCCTTAGAAGGAGACATACTTTTCACAAACACAGGAGAGGTATAACGCCTACAGAATGGATGAAAGAGCAGGTCAAGCACTGTGTGCGACTGGAATATTGGGGGTATGACAGGCTGGAGCCCAACAAAAAAGGATGGGGCAGTAAACTATGATTAGGTGTCTTGGCTGTACTTTGTGAACAGTTAGATAGCTCAGAAAGGTGCAAAGGCTGCAGCTTCGCACAGATCAAGCCAGCAGCTGCAGATCCAGCTGATTGGGAAGAGATAGAATCAGTTAGGAAGTTGCTACAGTCATCTAGAAAAGACAGGATGGGAACACGAAGAAACTGCCAGATAGAAAGATAAAGGAAGATATGTTGCCAAGCTAGGTTTAGTTAGGATGGACAAGGGGGAGAAAAACTCAGAGTTAGAAGTCTTTGCTTTAGCTTGGGCACATGGTGGATGATGAGCCAGGGCATATAGTTACATAGAGGCTGAGAGGAAGCGAAGAACTCATTCGTGAGGATACTCAGGAGATGATGCTCATCGGTGAGTTAAAGCTGGGGCTTTGGCAAACAAGTGGGCAAATGATGGCCCAGGAAGAAGGAAGATTGAGAAGAGCATAGACTAGGAGAAAGACTTTGCAGAACCGCAAAAGTTCTGAGGGGAGGAAGAATAAGAAAGTCAAGAAGATATGGCAATGAAGGAGACAAATCTCGCCAAAGCCAAAGACAAAGAACAAAGCAAGTGGTTCATAGCATGAGAAGAAAGATAAAGGCTGGGAAGATCCATTTGTGTTAGCATCATGAACAAATGGTGGGAACCTTGGCAAGGGTGTTCTCAAAGGAGGGGGTTGTAAAAAAGCCCTTGAAGGCTATGGTAGCTGATGGCATTGTGTGGATATGGCTTGTCTGTGCTGTCTCCAAGCCTGGGTGATTTAAAGAAGCTGAGTACGTTTAGTCACTAGAAACATAAAACGCTTATCTCTACTACACAGTAATCACCTTGGGTAGGTCAGTCCACTGCTATGGTCCTCTGTTGATTCATTTAAAAAAAAAAAAAAAAGGAAGCAGCTGGAGGCAATGATTTCTAAGCTGATTTATATCCCATAGAATTCTGTTTGTGGTATGCTTTACTAAATCAATAGCTCTATTTGACTTTCCTGTATATATTAGGAGAAGGAAGCCAGTTCTAGGAAGCAGCCAGGCAAGGTTTTGAGGGAGAAGTTTGCGTAAAGGAGAACCCCGCCAGAGGTTTCAGAACCTTTCACAGGCTCATAGTCATTGGTAGGGCACCAAGAGTAATAGTTTACAAAGCTAATCTAAACGTCTTCTATCCTCTGCCAAATCCTCTTGGCCCTTGTCTATCTTGTTTACCAACCATGAAGACGTCTCCCAGAAATTTTGTCTGGCAGCTCACTGTGAGGGGCCAACTAAATAGATGGCCTTCAAAGCCTTTCCTGGCTGGATATGACAAATACCAATCATGGCTTTCTTATGGGGGGGTGAAGGTGGGGGTCACAGAAAAGTTGCCAGCTGTTGGTGGTGATTCAGAAACAGAAATGGAGACAGAGGCAGAACATTTAATCGAGTCTGAGCAATAAGACCTCACAGCCTATTGCCCCTTCTCTACCTAGCTTCCTAGTTTGTTATTACAGACCCCATGGGACTCTCTTACCTTGCCAGGAGGCAGGATGTTCAGAACTGATTTCTGGGATCATCGTTCTAAGTTCTGATCTACAGCCTGCAATTAATCAGGCTGTGGAAGTGGCCCAGAAGTGTCAAGGCATAGATTTTCTGAGATTTCTGATGCTTCTGGAAGTAGATAGCTAATAAATCCAGGAGGTGTTGATATTCTCCAAAGAACAAGAAGTGAAAACCCAGAAATGGACTGGCAGAGAGACTCTTCCAAGAATATAGTGCTAGCTAAAGGAAAGGGGATGCAACGTGTTGGCCTAATTAGGGTACCTGGAGTTCTTTTTTAAACTTACAGTTCTCTAAGGCAATTAGCTTCAATGAACTAGGACATCCAATGTACAAAACAAATTCACTTCTGTCATTCTAGGAGGTCCCAACAAGGAGTGAGAAAGAAAACAGTCATTCCAGGTGGCACACAAGTGTCAGATTTCAATGCCTGTTAGACTTTGAAAGGAGCTTCTGAATTGGGGGCCATCCTAGAACACATAGTGAGATGATATCCAAAGAAGGAGGAAACAGAGGGAAGTAAGAAGGGAAGGAGAGAGAGAGAGAGAGAGAGAGAGAGAGAGAGAGAGAGAGAGAGAGAGAGAGAGATCTGCATGTAGAATCCCCAAGGACTAATATCATTTCATGAAAGGAGGCCACCAGAGCATAAACAAAGTGACCCATGGGGACTCTTGCGCCAGTGTGTTGAAGAGAGACAGACAGGATATAATTCCATGGCTCCTCCTTCAAGTACTTAGGGGAAATTGTATTTTGCTGCTGCTGCTGCTGCTACTGCCTCTGTTTCTTCTTCTTCTGTTTCTTCTGTTTCTCCTGTTTCTTCTTCTTCTTCTTCTTCTTCTTCTTCTTCTTCTTCTTCTTCTTCTTCTTCTTCTTCTTCTTCTTCTTCTTCTTCTTCTTCTTCTTCTTCTTCTTCTCCTTCTTTTTCTTCTTCTTCTTCTTCTTCTTCTTCTTCTTCTTCTTCTTCTTCTTCTTCTTCTTCTTCTTCTTCTTCTTCTTCTTCTTCTTCTTCTTCTTCTTCTGTTTCTGTTTCTTCTTCTGTTTCTTCTTCTTCTGTTTCTTCTTCCTCCTCTTCTTCTTCTTTCTCTTTTTCTTCTTCAGTAGCCAAGGATACATGTATTTATCTTTTTGTAAAATAAATACTCCAAAAAGTTTTAGCAGAAGTTCTTAACCTATAGGTACAACCCCCACAGGGGTCACATATCAGATATCCTGTATGTTTACATTATAAGTTATAATGGTAGTAAAATTACATTTATGAAATAGCAATGAAAGAATTTTATGCTTGAGGGCCATCACATGGGGAATTGTATTAAAGGCTCACAATACTAGGAAGTTTGAGAACCACTAAGTTATGACTTAAGATGACATTTACCTTCTCACAGTTTCCAAAAGTCAGGTATCTATGGTATAAGTGAGTCTCCTACTTCATGGAGCCTCCTATGCTGGCCCCAAGGAGTCATCTAAAACTGTGTTAGCTGTAAAATGATCATCCTCCAAGTTTCTTCTCATGGCTATTGGTGAGATTTGGTTAACTACAGCCCTGTGTGGAGCTCTACAACATGGTAGTGTGTTCTCTCAAAGCATGTAGACAAGGCTCTTGTAACTTAGACACAAAAGGGTGAGAAGTAATTTATCTCTATTTTCTCCCTGTCTTTTACTCCAGAGCCAGAGAGGTAAAGGAAAACACTAGCATGTGACTCTCAGGAACAGTAGGTTAACTTCCTGGTAGAGAGTTGTATGTGCCCAAGGGGGCAAGCAGGATTGGTGAGTTGGGAATGACACTTCTTGTTCTGTGTCCATCTGCTTTGACATCTTTTTCACCCGTTCCAACCCAGGACATGCCTCAGAGAGACACTGACGCCTCTTCTTTCTCATCAGCACTATGTGACCTGCAATGCTCCATGCATGAGGAAAATGGATGAAGGTAGACCACAGCCTTGGGCCCAAGTGGCCTTTCCTGAGATATATTCAGCTCCTCAGAAGGGGTGTCACCTGGATCAGCCTCCAGGGGAATGAGGAATACAAAGAGATGTGGATTGTGGGCAGACTTTGAAGCTCATTTCCACAGTGCCCAGTCAAGATCTTCCAACAAATCAACTGTCTGCTTTGGCCTACTTTTTCCATACTGAGTATGCTGAGATTCAATAACATACTAAGCAATTAAAATGTGTCCCTGTAACAGTACAGCAAGTCTTAGTATCATTTGAAATGTTTTTATGAGACAAGGGATTTCACTGACACTAAGAGAGAGACACTGCTGAGGCAGGAAGTAGGTGCTGTACGTGTTTATGTGGATGAACAAATTAATCTGCATGTGAAATCCCAGTGAAATCGACATGAAATAAAAAATTTCATGCCTTCCAGTGTATCTGTGTTGCCCATGAAATGAGATTAAAAGGAATTTCTGATTTCATACTTTCTGTGCCGTCTGGCCTTGCCCTTCTAAAGAGTTGGGTGTGAACTTAAGGGTCAGCCACAGAGGAGGCAGTTTGCATTTTATGTTCATCTCCTTTTTTTTTCCTCCTGACATCAGGTGTCCTTCCATGGAACAGAGCTCAGAGTGGATTAGATGTTCTCTGCTTGAAAAACAAGATCTAACTCCAAAAGCCAGTAGCAAACTCACTGCACTCTGTTCTGAGAAAACTGACATCCAGGAAAGGTCACTGGGCCCATAGCTGGCTGGCTCCCTCTGCCTTTCTTCTTCATGCCCTGAGAGTTATGTGAGAGTGAGGTGTGGGGGAAGACATGGTGTGTCTCTGAAGCTTCTCCTGCGCTGTCAGATGAAGGCAGAGAACGGAGGATGTTTCCCACTCCCATCCCACCTGCATGCACTTAGGCACACACAGCTCTCTCCCAAGTAACCAGCCCCGCCCCTACTGGGAGTCAAATACTTGCATTTCCCTTTATCTCTGGCTCTGAAGTCAGGGAAATGGTGTGTATAGAGATGATTATTGTCTTGACCTGGAACAAGCGTTCTCCAGAACATGCAGAAGTGTGAGAGTTAGAAAGAAAACTGGTGTCTGTATAGGATCAGGTGCCCAGGAACCATTTGACTCAGTCTTGCAATAGACACATGGTTCCCACCCAGTGAGACTCCTAGTGGGCAGCATCTCTCTTGGGATAACCCCAGAAATCACTTCCCTCATCTTCTCAGAGCCTGTTTCCCACTCCTGGGCAGATCTCTGGTTCCTAGAGATCAGTAGATACAATGTAAAGAGGTACGGGTTAGGCAGGAGTAAGGACTGGGTTTTATTATGGCACTGGATAAATCCATCAAGTCTGCCTCTAGTCTTCTTCACTGGCTTTGGTAAATTACTTAGCCTTCTGTCTGCCACCTTAGTCCTCTTCAGTCAATCATGGTGGCAAGAGCCTGGTGGATCATAAGTATCATGGTAGACAGGAAGGAAAAATGGGAGAACAGACCAAAGCCCTGTTATAACCTTTAAAGACACACCCTCAATAACCTATTTCCTCCAACTGGGTCCTCTCCCTCCCAACAGAGCAGCATCCCTCACTGGACAGCTCAGCATTCAAAACACTTCATACTTGACAGTGTATCTGTGTCACTCACGGAAGGAGATTAAACGATAAACAACATGAACGGGGCTAATGAAGGATGTGTCCATTGCAAGGCTGAGCCAAGTTGAGGGAGCATTTTAGGTTCAAACCATGACAATAGAGAGCCTGGAAAACAATAGGCGCTTCCTAGGCTACTGTGAGCACCGTACACCGAGGTGTTCCATTGGCGATAAAGATCCCACTAGTGGCCATTTAAATACACTTTGTGGGGGATATCGTCACCACCATTAGCCAGGAGACTAAGGGTCTGAGCAGGGAAATCATGACTGACCTGCGAGTCCCCTGCCAGCCTGTCTGATTCTTACTGTGCTGCCTGCTTTCCAAGCTGTCCACGCAGTGACTGCCTCCAGTCTCTCCCTCCCATTGCCAGGCTCACATCCGCTGAGCAGCTCTCCTTCACACCAACTGCATAGTAACAATAATGATGCTTTCTGTTTTAAAGTTAGCTGGCCTCTCCTATCACTCCCTCTGGTTATTATGCTCAAGCATAAAACTCTGAATGTTTATAATTTATGATCATGTATTTTCTCTCAGCATGTGGTGAGAGGAAGACCATGTGTTCTAGGGCCATGGGGACCACTAAAAGCTCCCAAACTCATTAATGGCACGAGTGACCATGACAGTCATCACGCTATCCCTCACAGGCAGCTGTAGACTTTACCATCATGTGAAATAAAATGGAAGGCATTGCAAGAGTCATTGCTTACTGGGCTGACAGGCGTGTTTCTAATGCACTGTGGTTGTCATGTTCATTTAGGTGTGGGGTGTGGGCAAGACACAGCGATTTGCAGTGGGGGTAAAGGAAGGGAGGATTAAGGCTCCTCCCATGAGCAGGATTGACCTCAAACAGCTCCCTGGAAGCACCTGCAGCCAGTGACAGTGAGCCTCCCTGAGACGGAAAGCCAGGAGGAACATTGAGTGTTGCCTTAGTTTAGGAATATCATGGGTCTCCAATGAGTCCTTCAGTAAAGAAGAGAGCGCAAAGCTGTGTTCAAAATCAGTCTGGAGGAACATGCTGTTCAGGAGCTTCTGTGGTGGATTATCTTGCCTCAGACACACACTCATCCACATGGACACACACACACACACACACACACACACACACACACACACACACACACATGTATATACACACAAGCACATGTGGGTGCACACACACGTACACGTGTCCACACACAAGCACATGTGCATGTGTGCACACCCCCCCACTTCTATTTCTCCACATAGCTAATGTTTCCCCTTAGTTCAGAAGATGACCTAAGTATCCCCCCACATCTTTCCTACTTGGCTCCTCTCTTCAATAACCCCCTGAATCTTTAATAAATCATCAGCATGCTTTCTTGCCCATCTGCTGGCGCCAGCCGTCAGTACTGGCCGCCTTTTTTCATTCCCCTCATGGCCCAAGAGACCTTGGTGTTTGATTAATCTTTTAGGTCCCTCCCATAGAGAGCCCACTCACTGTCTGGGCTGACTCTCCTAAGAATACAGCTTTAAGGATTTTTTCTTAGGCTTGAATCCATTTTATCAGTACATAGCACTTGTCACCGAACAGGCTGTGGCCCAGGTTAGCAGGTGATTCCTTTGCAGGACTCCTTGATGCTTGTGTGCTTAATGCCACTTGCCCTGAACTAGCAAGTGCATGGGACACTAGGGACTAGTACCAGCTAAGAAATCATGACACCTGGAGTGCTCTTTGGAATTCTGAGCCTTGGTTTACTTTTCCACAGAGACTGCTGTGAGTCTAGGCCCTTTGGATTACAGCAAAAGCAGGGTCGCTTGAAGAGGGATGTGAACCTGGGCATGTGAAACACCACATACCCTCTGACCTCCAAGGGCTTATGTACAGCAGCAAAGCTTCTGGGCTTCCTGGTATGAGCCCAGGCAAGGCATGTGTCCTCTGCTTTTGGACAGAGGAGCTCCCAGGCCCAGGAGCATAGCTCCTCTGCTCCAGCTGCTGCTTGCAGCCTTAACAGCTAAGCAGCTTCTGCCTCCCACCGCCAACCTCACCTCCTTTTCCACCCTATGAGCTTTGTACCTCCAGTCTTACACATAGTACTTCCCTCGGAGCACTACACAACCTTCTAAATGCTGCTACACAGTTCCTCATGTTGTGGTAAACCCAACCATAAGATTATTTCTGTTGCTTCTTCACAACTGTAATTTTTCTACTGTTAAGAATTGTAATGTAAATATAAGATATGCAAGATGTATACATCCCTTGTGAAAGTGCTGCTCGGCTCTTAAAGGGATCACAACCCACAGGTTGGGAAAAGCTGCCTTGGAGGCTGCTTCAGCTACTTTCTGTTTCCATTCCTTTAGTACTTGCCAAATGCTTTGTGTGTATTATCCACAGCCTTCATAGACATTCTGGGAAGAGAGCCTTTACCACATTTCATGTGTGACAGCATAGAAGCTTGGCAGGGGGTGGGGGATGCTATACCCTAGGGCTCACAGCCAGCTCGTGGTAAATGCAGATCCAATCTAGGCTTCAGACCCAGGTTCTTTGTACTAACATTGATGCTGCAGTGCCTGAGCTCTGCCCTCTCTTGCCTCTCATTGCTCCTTAGCCAGCATCAGCACCAATGGGGATGCCCGCCATGATGTCCTTCCAACATGAGAAAGACCCAGTTAGGCACAGCAGGAGTCACCTGCATATTTGGACTGATGTGACTGTGTGTCACCTTTTGCTGCCTTTCATAATGATCAATGAGGGGGATTTGCATGTAGGAGTTACCATCTCCACTGTCTGGGTGAATATCTAAAGATGAGGAAATCAAAGTCACAGGTAAGTAACCCTTACTATATAACATAGTTGGACCCCAGGTACTAAGAGTGCTTGCAGTATTTTGTTCAAATGGCATGTACTTGCTAAAACAGGCTATACCCAGAGCTTCTGCTTCTGCACCAGGAACTTTGGTGGGAGAGTTTGTACACACCCTGTTCCACGGAGGAGCAGGCAGTAGCCTGCCAAGGTGGGTGACTTGCTCAAGGTCTCAAGCTCATAAATGGTGTCTCAAGCCCCAGGCCAAGAGTCTGTGGGTTGCTTTACCCCATTCTCTGTCCATCATCACTTTACTCTCTGGCGTCCAATTTCAATGGATCCTTCTTCATACTTCAGGAAGTTAGCCTCTGTGTGCATGCATGGGCTGCTGGATACATTCATATGCCCACATCCCCAACTGGCATCTCTAAGGCAAGAAATTTAGTTCCCTGTGTTTGTGTTTAAATCTCTCTAACAAAGTGATATTGCTAAAGACCACCATTCTCCCTCAACATGTAACACAAATCCTAAGAGCTAAGTTCTAAGTACACAGGATCTCCAAGCATCTTCCCCTGTGGCAGAGCCACAACCTCCAGATGTTCCGACAACAGTGGTGTTCAGGCTCCCCTTTCTCTCCAAGGGAGATCAGGAGTCTGTACTAAGATCTCTGACTTACTTCCCTTTCTGTGGATATTTTGTCCTACCTACTTCCTGGTCTCAGGCTTATTCTTCCTGGAGTATTATTCATTGCTGCCCACACCACTGCCAGGGCCTTCTTCAAGACCCTCCATGACTTCAGTGATCCTGTAACCTATCAAGTAGGGACCCCAATACCACCATTCCCCCTCTCTTCACCATTGCTCCCAATGAGAGCTGTGGCTATATCCAAAGATGGACAAGTCCAGATTCTTTTCAGTAGAGGCAGGTTCCAAGCATTTCCCCTCCCCTTTTATAAGAGCTTCTAATGCCCAACAAATTATCCTGGATTAAACCAAGTGGCTTAAAGCAACAAAAGTCGTCTTCACTATGTTTATGGGTCAGGAATTGAGAGTGTCTTGTCTGGGCAGTACTGGCTTAGCATCCCTCACTAGGTTTTAGTCAGCAACCTGTTGTAGCTGCTGGCATAAGCTTGGCTGGAGTGGGTGGACCTGCTCCTGATGTGGTCCATTCATATGGCTGGCCAGCTGATAGTGGTGAAGGCAGGGACCCTCAGCTTCTATGGAGTTGTCTCTCCACAGGGATACCTGAGTATCTTCCCAGCACAGCTGCTGGCTCCCCTCCATGTGGCCAAAAAGAGGCTACTGAGCTATCATGAAGTCACAGAGTGTCACAGTCACCATATCCTACTGGTTATATAAGGATTGATAGAAGGAGGGGACTCCTCAAGAACATAAAACTTGTGGGCGGGACTCCCTAGAAGCCTTCTGGAAGGCTGCCACATATCTGAGACCATACATGATTGGGTCTTCTGCTGACCTGGTCCTGACCGTCTTTCTTCTCTATAAAGAGCAGCTGGTATACATACACTCTCCTATGAAGATGCCAACATAGATTGAGTTATGGTTCTTCCCTGGATGAACTCAGTAAAGGTGGGGATATGGTCTCACCATGAGACATGCTAGAAAAGAGAACATCTTTCATATATCTAGCATAAACAACAGGTCATTCACCTCATGGAGACTATGGAATGTTTTCCCAGAAAAGGGGAACATTTACTCAGTCTCAAAGGATTTCTAGGAACTCCTCAAGTGGTAGAAAACTGAAGGGCATGTGCAACAGCAGACAACTAGAGAACATGTGAGACTGTAGCTACAACAGTCTTAAAGAGTAAGACATGAAACTTGACTTTACATATCAGGAGCCACTCGAGGGTTCCAGCCAGAGAAGGGCCTGGCAGAGCCTTGTGGGACAGGGCTGGAAGAAGGACTATGGAGGAAGGGGCTGTGCTACAACTATCAATGCTTAGGGCTTGTACTAACGGGATTCTGGGGAATGAAGAAATGACAGAAAAGCTGGGTTTGGGTGGGTCATGGCTCTGATGGAGATGCACCTCCAGCCACATCCTGAACATTCAGCACATTTATTTTATACATCTTAACCAAGGAGGCAAACTTATTGTATACAGCTGAACAGGGAGGCAGGGTTAGCTAAGCTGGGAGTCACTGTAGGGGAGCAATTTCAGGTTATAGGCAGCCAGGAAGAAGCTATGGTTGGTAGTTTCTGCACACATTCCTTTTAGCTAAAGGATAGTCATGCACAATGTCTGTATTTAGACCATGGGGAAGGTTTTGCCATTTGCCATGAGTCTGAGGTTTGGGCATGTCTGTGTGCATGTTGACAATGCATATTCATTCGGGACTTCATTTGCTTGCCCACAGAGCTGCAGTGGGCTGGGGAGGAGTGGTGTAGAGGAGAAGACAGCTCTGAGGTGGGACTGGATGTGTCTCTGAGAGGGGATAGGAAGATGCATAGGCCATGACTTACCTTCCCCACCATTTTTTTCCTTACCTTCTCCCTAACTCTTGGCTCTGTTCCTGGGTACTGCGTGCCTATGCCATAAACATGCAGTATTTAAGCATCCAGTCCCAAGGAACCATCAACAGCATCACTAGTGTGATCACAGGCAGCATCAGTTTGGTTAGCCCAGGACTGGGGACCTTGAGTGTCTCAGACCCAGACTTGTGTGAGAATCTGGTTTAAAATGTGAGCCATATTTCCAGGAAAATTGAAAAAGCACCTTTGTACAAATTATTTACAAACAACTCCATAGGACTCAGTCCCCTCAAAGCCTATCTGTATGTCTCTGGATTTTTCAGCTAAGAGCTCAGAAAGAAATGGGAAAAATGAGAGCAAAAGTCTGACCCACCATGAACATTCTTTACTTCTCTTTCTAATGTTCCATCACCCCACCCATAATTGGGTCACCCCTGAAATCATGAGAAACAGAAGGAAGTGTGCACCCAGATGACGGCCCTTCAGTGGCATGGCCCCTCTTGGACTGCCCGTTTCCATTATTATAGTGATTCTCAGGCTGTGTGCTACAATTTTCATGGAGGCAAGATATTAAATTAAAATTACCCCAGAGGTATTAGTCATAAAAATAATCCTGGACACATGAAAGCAAGTGCTTTCTCAGCATGAGACTCATGGCTTATACTGAGGCTGTAGGGCTCTACTTCTTTGATTATGCCAGACTGGGAAGGGGTAGGGGACAGGGAGCCAGCAGTCAAAGAGAACCCACCCTGGAAGCTGCTGGTCCAGAAGTCAATATCATAAGCCTCCCATTGGTTTGGGTCTGCTCTTTGGCCAGAGGCTTGGGCAAGAAGGCAAGAATAACCCAGATTTTGAGTAGAGCCCAAGACTTGGAGTTTTGTTCCTGCAACTGTTAGGAAATACTGTATTTGAACTCATGAGTATGTAAGTGACCATACTTCTTTCTGTTTAAACTCCAAGCCCTGGGTACCCCTAGGTGGCACCAGTCATTCTCAGATGATGCCCATGGTCCCAGGCACTTAGTTCTGTTTTACTCTCTAAGGTCTTACTTGTCATCTGTTTTTGCTTGCCAGATGTTCACTGCTTGTGTATTGCACAGACCTCCCTCCCACCAGCATCATCATCACCTTCCACAACGAGGCACGCTCCACTCTGCTCAGAACTATCCGCAGGTAAGCCATCTTCCTGTCTGGGGACCAGCAGTAGCCTGGTACTTGGGCAAACTTGTGACTGTTCACTTGGCATCGTGCAGGCATGTGCCATACAGACACTAGTTTATACATCATAAGCTTTGACTCTCCTCACGTGCTAAGGAGAGAGGCCATCATCCCATTTGAAGCAAAAGATGCCAATACTGTATGGTAACTCATGGACATTCAGAATTAAGTAGAGAAATGGATAACAGGTTCTTTGCCCTTCTGTGCTAGACCATCTGAAGAACATGGGCTAGTACAGTCACAACTGATGAAGGAAGCTCAGACAGATGGCTTGCCTCTAGCTAGAATCAGAACTTGAGTGTGTCCTAGGCTGCTTATCTTGTTCACACTTTTCCTAAGCTGAGACAGTGGTGGGATGTGTGGAAAGGTGGCAGTCAATCATTAATGACTGATTTCTGGGCACCTACTGTCAGCTCCAGTCCTGCACTTCCCTGCCACCTGACACTCGGTCTCAGACATGATCCTGCATGAGATGTCTGTCCTGACCAAGATAGCCTGTGTCCTATCCAGCTTTACTATATGTTCAAGTCTCAATACTAGCCACAGGCAAACTAGCCCCAGAAAGTGGGAGAAGGATCTGACAAGGAATTGTGGCCCTTCACCCTGGGGTTCTCAGGAGACTCTAGCAAGTTTGGGCACCATGCTCTGGAATGACACTTTTTTCCTCTCCCAAACTATACCCCTTCCTATCCAGTCAGGCTGCCTCATTCTCCCTCAGACCCCTAACAATAGCTCCTCTAACCTAGTAAGGGCATGCTCATCTCCAGACAGACTTGGGCTCTTGCCCTCAGCTGGAGTGATGTCAACAGAGAGAAGCGAGACTTGGAAGTCCCATGTCAAGATTACGTAGCACAGCACTAAAGTTCCAGCCAGTGCCCTAACTTTGAGTCCTCTCAGCTGCCTGAACTAAGAAGGCAAGACAGGGGATGATTTAGCATCTGTGGTGTGGTATTGGAGCTTTAGATGTCCAGTCAGAGCCTCCTCAATAAAGTACACATAGAAGCTTCCTGTTTGTTTGTTTGTTTGTTTTTTGTCAACTTGACACAGGCTAGTGTCATTTGGGAAGAGAAACCTCAAACGAGAAAATAGCTCTATCAGATTGCCTATATGGGGTACATTATTATTAGTGTTGTTGTAGTGTGTAATAGTATTCATATTATCATTATCATTATTAACGACTGGTATGGGAAAGCCTAGCTCACTGTGGGCAATGCAACTCCTGGGTGATGTGAGAAAGCAGGCTGAGAAATCGATGAGAAGCAAGCCAGTAAGCAGCAGTCTTCTGTGATCTCTGTGGCAGCTTCTGACTTCAGGTGCCTACCCTGACTTCCTCTCAGTGATGGAATGTGTCCTGAGCGTTACAAGATGTGGTAAAGTTTCCCCTTCCCAAGTTGCTTTTTGGTTCATGGTGTTTTGTCACAGTAATAAAAACCCTAACTATGACACTTCATGTCCCAGAGACATACAGTTTACTGGGCATCATGTGGGAAGGTCGTCTGGTATACAGAGAAAAAGCAGGGGATTAAACATGGATGTGCCATAGCAAGTATGAACAAAAACCTCCCCTTCTTTACATCCAGTAGACAGTCTTCTTTCTTCCAAACCTATGTGCTATGGCAGTGGGGAATTCTGGGTAGAAGGAAGCAAGCTCAGCAGCAGGCTTACTCCAAGGGGTCATACATCTTATGTCCACATGTTGAATGTCTACTGTCTAAGGGCCAGGGATTCCCTTAACAGGAAAGGATCTACCCATGTGTAAGAAAGCAGTTTCACCTGCACTCCACAAGTCTTTGGTACATAATGGCTGTTTCCTCCAGCCACCAACCATGGCCTAGCTTCTGTATTTCTGTATTCATCTCACAGGACCCTCAGTTCACATGTCATTTTCCAATAAGACAAAGGTTCTTCATACACTATACTACACTACACTACACTACACACACACACACACACACACACACACACACACACACACACGTGTTCCAGTGTCACCAGAGTGTCACTATAGATAACAAAGTGCCTTTCTGGTTTGCAAATAAATGTAGGCATACAGAGGGGACAAGGAAATAGTGGTTTCTAGAAAGACTCCATCGGAATCTCAAGGGTGATCTTGTTTTCTAACTGAGAGTGATAAAGGCACAAGGCTTAGGTCTTGTGGGAGCATCATGGGAAGGATGACAACCTTGATGAATTTGGGGAATTCCTCGGGCGGGGAGGAAGCCCTGAGGCACTTACCATGGCCAGTATCAGCAGATCTTTCTAGGGTGTGAAATCCATGCTGTCTGTCCTATACTTCTTGGAAAAACTGTAAAATCATCACCTCCTATAGGATTAAGGAACATGCATGCTCCATGACTTTATATCCCAATCCTTTCTCCTCACTGGTAATATCTTAGACCTGGGGACGTACTTCACTTTCCAGGTGAAGGTGGTTAGGAGTTTAGTCTCTGGGGTCATGTTTGTCTAGCTTCTGCCTGTAACGACTGTGTGACCGTGGGCTGAACCTCTCTGCCTCGGTTTTCCATTCTGCCAAACAGCACCTATGAGCACTACTAATTCTCTGGGGTGGTTTCGGAGGAAACCGAGTAAGTGGTGATAGGTTAGTGGTATCCTCTGCAGGACTGAAGGAATCACATCTATGACTATCAAAAGGAATTTACTAAATTAATTTACAAGATCAGGGCCCCATAGTCCAACCATACCAATCTGTCAGCTAGAGAACCAAAGAAACCAGTCCAAAAAAGTTGAAGCCTCAGAATAAAAGGCAGGGGTGGGGAACATGGGTCAGAAAGAAAGATGGCTCAGTTAGTAAAAGCACTTTCCACCAAATCTGGAAATGAAGTTCAATCCAAAGGTCTCACATGCTGAAAGGACAGAACCAACTTCTGAAAGCTATCCTCCATATAAGAGCCATGGTAGGTAGACACACACACATACATACACTTACACACACACACACACACACACACACACACACCATGAGAGCACACACATGCACATGTACACATATACACTCAAATAAATAAACAGATGGATAGATAAATAGATAGATTGGTAGATGAATGCAGTCATGTTAAGAGGAGGTCAGTGTCACAGCCCCAGTCTAAGACTGAAGTCTACAAGACTCCCTGGAGACAGACATACTAATATGATGACACACTTAAGACTGAAGACACTGACATTTGATGTCCATGGGCAGCCATATGTTTACCCACTCAAGGGGAGTCAATCTGTGTGCTGATGGGCTTCTTCCTTCCAGTTTTTATACTGTCTGAGCCCCGGCCCAAGGTATGGTGCTGCCTACACATGGTTGAGCCTTCCCTCCGCACTTGGATGATTCACATGGCAATCTTTCCAGAAACACGTCTATAGACATGCTCAGAAGATGCTTTACTAATTTTAAAGGTGTCTCACAATCCCTCCAATGGGCCTATCAAGATTAATCACAGCAAGCAAAAGACTGGGATCTATTGTTGGCACAGGGGAGGCATTGGTGTGATTATGAGCCTCCAGCCCTGAGAGATAGCCATGTTCTGATGTGGTGGCACTCCAGTGTGAGAAGATGCCAAATTCTCTTGGAGGGCTTGCTAGAACATGCTTCTTTGGGCTCCAGCCTCAGAGATTCTGACTCAGTGAGTCTGGAATGTGGCCTGGGAATTTGCATTTCTGACAAGTCCCAGGCTGTGGCAATGCTGCTGGCTCAGGGCTCAGACTTTGAGAATCTCAGCTACGCATCATGTCTGCTGCTGTTAGTAGTTTCAATAATCTTATCTTCAGTGCCCACATTCCAAGAGCAACTGTCATGTGCCAGGCATGGTGCTAAGGATGCTCACAAAACTGAGGAAAATCATGAGGCTGGAAGGCTTGGTTCTACTGACTGGAGCTCTCCTGCAGACAAGTGGATGCCGCCCAGACATGTACTTAGACCCAAATCTGTCTCACTTCAGAACAACTACACTGTTAGCAGGTCTCAGGTCTTTTTTCAACTGGTATTTATGGAACATTTGATAAAACCTGTCTGCATATAGCACAGTGGAGTTCACAGAGCAATTTCAAATACATTTCCTCGTTTCAGATGCACAAAAGCCTGTGAAGTAGGTCAAGTATTAATATCACCTGCTTTTACAAGAGGAAGGTAATTACAGAAGGAACGAAGGCAGGGAGCAGCCCCATGCGGGACTACAGGGCAAGCAGGTTGTAGGGCTTACTTGGCACTCCTCAAACTACCCTGACGTTATCCTGGGGCCCCACACAGACCCCATAGTTAGATCAGAGAACCCAGGGGAGCAGGAGAAGTCATAGATGCTATTTGTTGTCACTGCATGTTGTTTGAAAAAATGCAAAATGAAACAAGGAAAACCCTCAGCCTGCCCGGGCCCTGGGGAAGCAGGAGGATTTGCTCTGCTGAGGGGCAGCAGATGAGAAAGCTGGACTGGAGAGCCTGTGGAAGGGGCTTAGGGAAGATCACCACAGCCAAGGGTTGGATGACAGGAACTGGGGGAGGGGGGAGTACTGGAAGTGTGGCTTTGTGCAGGACCAAGGCCCTGGGCTAGACTTAATCTTCTCCTTTTCCAGCCACCTCAGGTTCCCAGGGTGCATGCTCTTTTCAGGCCCTCCCAGTCTAGAGGCACTTTTAGGGGGACCAGACCATCACTTCAATTGGTCTGTCACCAGAGGCACAAGCAAGCCAGGTGTTAGCAGGAAATGGTCTAATTAGCACTTACTGCTGACGTTTCTTTCCCTTTCTGTTTTTTTTTCACCCCCTCTGTTTTAAACCCTGGACATTTTTTATTCGCTAATCATCTCTCAGTTCAACCTGCTCAGAGCTACACACGATTTACCCTTTGATGTTCACAGAAGAGAACTCTTGAATTTCAAAGAGCTGGCGGGGATTTGGGGGAATCGAATGTAGAAGCTCCAGTGTAATCAAACCTCATTAGAGGTTATTCTTCAAGCAGGTTTTTTCCCTCTGTCTGCCTCCCTCTCCCCTCCTGCCCTGATTAGAGGGCTGGTGGTTGGGTTTGCTGTGTTTTCTTCGGGACAATCACAGTGAGCGATCTCTTCCTTCCCACCACTGTATTGTAGAGGCTGCGGCTTCCTTCCTTTGCCTGTTCCCCACCTCTCCATAGACAGTGGCAACTGCCCTGCCCTGGCTTTGTGTTGGGGCTCCTCTCTCCACCTTACACTAGTTGCCATGGTGAGAATTGAGGTTTCCTAAATAAAGGTAGCCCCGCCCCGGGCGAAGTTTCTTTCTCAAAGAGTGCATCCTGCATAAAAAGGGGGCTGTGATGGAAACCCAGCTCAGGCAGATCTGAGAAGAGCAATGCTCATGAAATCCACTCACCCCCACTCTGAACCCCCTTCTCTGCTATACACAGGATTCTGGATGTATTGTGCTGGCTATTGTAAAACCTCACCTGCGCCCACTCTCAACCCCTTTTTATGCTATGAAACCATGACATTTGGAGATCCTCAGAAGAGTTCTGAGACCATGGTTAATACTGAAAGCAAGCCTATGCTGTAAGGAAAAAATGATGGGGCACCAATGAAAGGGAAAGTCACTGAAAGGAAAAGTCATGGGGCACCAATGAAAGGGAAAGTCACTGAAAGGAAAAGTCATGAGGCACCAATATTGTGAAAAGATGATGTACCGGGTTTCTGGTACCAATGTTAGGGGAAGGATGAAGAGAGTGGGGATCATATGGCCCTTGGAGGTGCGGTGAGGCCTGGAGGCAAGGGAGATGCCTCTGGGGGGTCCATGTTGGGAATCCCTTCCCCCTGAGGGACCAGCCACAGGACGGTATAGTACAGAATAGAGTTTATTCAGGTCATGGGAGAGTTAAGGGGGGGTGATAGAGGCGGTGGAGGGAGAATAGAGAATTAGAGGCAGGCCATGAGCATGTGGAGAGAGAGGGGGGAAGGGAAGGGGAAGAGGAGGGTAGGGCTGGGAGAGCAAGAAAGTCAGGAGGCAAGAGACGCCAAGAGAGAGAGGAGGGGGCAAGCAGCCCCTTTTATAGTGTCAGGTCACTGGGGCAGAGCATACCTGGCTACTGCCAGGTAATTGAGGGTTGGGGTTTATAGAATCCCAATATGTGCCCCTTGTCATGTCTAGTGTGGGATGTCAGTTTAATGAACAAATCATCCAACGCCTGGCATAATAAGAATGGCTATGTTCTATTACCACGCAGTGCAAATCGTTACTAGGCTCTCCGTTCATAAACCCAACCCCATAGTTTCCCTATATGCCAAAAGAAATTAAGAAACAGAAACCAGTGAAGGTGAGTGGAGAGGCATAATTCCCTCCTTACCATGCCTGTGGTCATCTGGTAATTTATAGAAGCCTAAGAGACTAATACTACAATATATTGTAAATTTAGCATATAGGTGGGTTTACCTATTCTACTCTGGGGCAAAGGGACTCAGCACCCAAGTTACCCTCACTGTGTCAGGTTCTCTATTAACAGAGATAGTTTTTAGTCAGATCCAGCCTGAGGAAAATGCTGTATGTGTTCCATCCTAAAGATTCTCTAGTGTGGAGAGTCACACAACGGTGGGCCCAGGGTGGGAATTGGCCCAGGCTCTATGCAAGTCTCAGTCTTGATCACAGAAGCTTCTTTTGTCATAGGAAGTCTCATGTACAGAGACTCATGACCAGTCAAAATGAGAAGTAGCTTGAGAATTCAACCCCAAGTGGACCATCTGTGTCAAGCCCCTTTCCCGAGGCTCAGGGATCATGACCTCACAGGGGCATGGTGGGGGGAGAGCGTGAGAGTCAGAAGAGGGGGAAGAGTGCTGGGAAATGCTGCACCTGACAAGGACATTGCACTCATGAGCTCATAAGGCTGTGGTCCCCTGCACAAGACCAACTCAATGACAATTCAAGCCAAGCATGGTCTAGGGAAGGGCCCACAAGGCCCCACCCTTCATGGAGGTGCTGTTGGCAAGTTGACGGCTGTTGGGAGAGGTTTGTCCATCCTTGGTGATGATGGCATCACCCCTATGTGAACATGAGCAGCACTAAATGGACTAAGTGAATGACTGTAAATAAAGAAGGACAGTGAGGTGACATGGAGTTTGGAGGAGAACATTTGAGTACTTGAGAGAGCTAGAAGAGGAGAACGAGGGTGTGCATACAATTTATTTATTCCCAAAGAATAGATAAAAAGTGTTATTTAAAGAAACACTGCTAAATAGCTATCAGCTGTTGGAACTTTATTTCTAATCCAGTGAATAGTGAAAAACAACTTTTCTATGGGAAATTATTTTACCATTCTTATGAGTAAAGAAAATGCAGATTTAGAATTAACAAAATAGTCTCAAGTTGGCAATGAGGAAACTAAATCTGTTTAACATTTTGAGGGAAATATTAAATAATATTTTTGTATTATTCCCCTCAGGGGAACATAATATTCCCCTCAGGGGAATATTCCCCTGAGGGCCAGGGAAATAGCTCACTTGGGAATTTGCTTGCTGCATAAGCTTAAAGGCCTCAGTTCATGTCTGCAGCACCCATGAAGAAAGCCAGGGATGGCTGTGTGCACTTCCTCAGTGTTGATTCTGGGAAGTGAAGACAAGAGGACCCTTGAGGTCTGCTGGTCAGTAGTTAAGGCAAATTGGTCAACTCCATGTTTAGTGAGACAGCTTGTCTGCAAAAGAAGGTGAGAATAGTTAGAGTTATCTTTTTTAGCTAGGGTTTTATTGCTGTGAAGAGACACTATGACCATGACAACTCTTATAAAGGAAAGCATTTCATTGTGTCTGGCTTACAGTTTTATAGTCCATTGTCATCATGGCCAAAAGCATGGCAGCATACAGGCAGATGTGGTGCTGGAAAGGTGGCTTATAGTTCTGCATCTGTTTTGGCAGTCAGAAGGAAGAAAGAATAACATGGAGCTCACCCCCAGCATCACACTTCCTCCCAAGGCCATACCCACTTCAGAAAGGCCACGTCTCCTGAAGCCCCATTTCCTGTGAGCCTTTGGGGCTATTTTCATTCAAACCACCACAACACCCAACACTGAACTTTGACCTCTACTTTCATATGCATGCAAACACACACACACATACACACACACACACACACACACACACACATACACACACACAGACACACACAAATGCCCAGTATCTAAAAGAGAAAAGAAATCTCAGGGATTTTACGGATTGGCACGTGTGAGGTAGCATACCTGTTCTGGCCTGGTGGAATTTTGTACCTAGTTCCATCATTTAATAAAAGCAGGGCAGAAGTTGTTTGTATTCTTAATTTGGAGGTCAGCTTGAAGCTGGGATTCTCTGTGTCTGTTAAACACTAATTCAGTGATTGTCTGATAGCTGGAGGGTGAGTCACAAGCAGCTCTCTTTAGAGTGTTTTCCTCTCTCACCAGGGCTTCTACTTTGACTTCAGGGTTACAGGTGTCACACTAGCTGCCAGTGTCAGGAAGGGAAGAATGCTGTAAGAAGCTTCAGCTAAAATCTTGTGAAAGAATCTCAAGGAAGAAACAATTAATTCTCCCTAAGATTGGAGAGCTGTTGGAGAGGAAATGACATCTGAACTGGTCCTTGTGGGCAGTGTAGGGCCATTTCAAGGCCTTGAAGAAAAGGCTCCCAGTAGTGAACACGCAGAAGAAAATCAGGTTGCAGCTCCAGGCAAGGATAGCTGCGAGCAGCAGAGGTGTGGATCATGCTGAGGGTATAGGTTTAGGTAGCAGAGGCACAGTGGGATTTCATCTAGTTTTTTGTGGCCACATAGCCATCCACACTATTGGATATGCATCTTTTAAAGGTCACTTGAAGGCCACCAGGAAAACTGCCTAGGGCTGAGAGGAGTTGGAGAAGGTGGAAGCAGTAGTGATAAACCAAATAAAAGTGCACAAACTGAAGTGAAGGATAGTGGGATGTGCCTATTGTCCTGTACTTGAGAGGACAAGGTAGGAAGATAAAATGTTCAAGTCTAGTCTGGCCTATACAGTAAGGCCTTGTCTACCCACCCATAAAAGGAGGATGAACCAGAACAGACATGGACAAGGTGATAGTGGTTTAAGTGTAACATCCAAATAGAAATATTAGATTGGAGTTTGGGAAGAGGGAGGGATGTCATTGTACCACCTGGGTTTTGTCTGAGTGGGTCATTGGGCAGCATATCATTTCTGTGATAGAGAAGGCAGATTATATCCTCAGTGGGAGCAGGATGACCAGGCATCTTTTGGTGCCCTACATCTTCATTTTTTCTATGCAATGATATTTTAAAATCGAGTTGGTACATGCATTTTGCAACTCGTAGACATAATTTCTCTTCTTCCTACAGTGTATTAAACCGCACCCCTATGCATCTGATCCAGGAAATCATATTAGTGGATGACTTCAGCAATGACCGTAAGTACCATTGATTATTGACAATGGAGTGAGAAATGTCTGGTCCTAGCCACTGTGTACAAGTGGAGGGGAGCCCACTAAGACTCTAGAGGTGAAGGGAAGCCATCTTGGGTAGCAGACATGGAAGACTGAGTGTCTATGACTAAGCATCAAAAGGCGAGGAGATTTATATTTGAGAAAAATTTTGGTGCTCTCTGCTCTTAAGTTTTTGAGAACTGAATTAGCTAAATGTGTTAGATTCCTGCCTGGGATAGTTGGGGAGTGAGTGTCCATATGTGGATGAGTGCATGTGATATTTGTGCCATTAGCTTCTAACATGTATTCCTGGATAAAAGAAGACGTATCACACATTCAAAGACCATCATTAGAACCCAAAGCCCTGTCAGACTCCTGATCTTGATGCTGCATTAATGGGCCCGTCTGAACTGAGGCTGCATGCTCCTCTCTCTGGGAGACCTTGACATTGAGATCCCCATGGAACATCCCAACACACATCTATGACAGTGTGAGCCTTTGGGCCATTCTACCCACTGGTAATCATCAGCTCCTGTGTCAGGATCAGATCCTGTGTTACATCTCTTTAGTTATTTTATAAAAGAACCCAGAGCCCACCCAGATTTACTCCTGCGATCCAGTTTCCCATATAAAACATGCTGGGGTCCCTAAACATCCATTTAAGTCTCAAAGTACAACAATTGTAGAAACTAGAATTCAAGTATCAGTGGTGCCGGCTCCCACTGCTAACACCCACTGTCCTGTCTGTGGTTCTAGTCAGTCAACCATTTCCAGATGGAGCAATCTCTTCCTGGGAGAGAGACAGGTGGGTGGTGCCATGGACAGAACTACAAGTATTAGGAAAGCAACCTCCATCCCGGCATAAGTGCTGGGAACAGGTCACAGTGGCCACTCCTACATTGACACCTGCTGCATACGCACTAGAAACACACACAAAACAGTCTAGACTCCTCGTGGAAAAGCAGACTGTATGTGAGGCTCTGGGTCCTAAGATGTCCACTAGTTTTGTAGCCCAGTGGTCTCTTCTCCTTGCCTAGTGAAAAGCTTGGGGTGGGGTTTACTCCTCATAGGGCTAGCTTGGTGCTTTAGAGTAAAAGGAAGTGCTGGAAGGTCTCCTAGGAACAGGATAGCCTAGGGTAAAAATGAACCGGAGAGCCTGGGTTCAAAACCTAGGTCTGAGACTTTCTCATTCCATAGCCATGCAAACCTTTAGCTTCATCAGGTCACCTCCCTTGCCTGTATAAAAAGATGACTACACACATATATATGGTGTGTATTGAGACCTAATGTATTACATTCAGAGCTCTCAGAGTAAGATCATGCCAGGACAAGCCTGTAAGAGTCTGTCTTGTTGCTTGATAAGAGAGAGTCCTGAGTCAAGAAGAAAGACCAAGGTCTGTCAACAGAACCCAAGTGTGAGGCTACCAGTCTGGTTAGGGACGTGACAGGCTGGTGTGATTGGTTCAAGAGATCAATAGGCAGTGGAACTCTTACCCAAAAGGCCTTGGAGCTCCTGTTGATCAGGCTGGAGACCAACCACCCATTATCAGCTCTGTTGTGCTAGAAAACTCTATTGGCTGATCTCTTCATAAGGAAAACCCCCATGTTCTAAAAAGCAAAGTCCAAAGCTGTTTTCTCCCATTGCTGACTTCCAGACATTTTAAACTAGACTCAGTGTGGTGAAGAAAGTCTGAATTAATAACCCAGTGGTAGGTAGCAACAGATTGCACTGGGAAGACCAGACCAAAGATCTACACCCGGACCATTTTCATGAAAGCATGCTGGTCCTGCTGTGTGCTGACCTATTCCAAATGGGCCTAGCTGAGGTCACTTTACTCAGTGATTGTCAACCCCTTCTGTGACTTAGAAACACCCTGGGTTCAGGACCAGGCTCTGCAGTCAGGATGGGGAGAGCAAGTGGGTTTACCTTCCTAATATTTCCAATTCGCTCATACACAGTCACATCCCAGGTGCTCACTAAGCATGTCCTTTGTCTTTGCAGCTGAAGACTGCAAGCAACTCATCAAATTGCCCAAGGTGAAGTGCTTACGCAACAGTGAGCGGCAAGGTAGGTTGAGCCATGGAGCGGAGCAGGCATGAGTTGACAGTGGGGATATGGTGGCTGTATGTGTCTGGGTGTTCAAGGGAATACTGAATGACTCTTATGGTATCTTTCTGGTCACTGGAGCAACAGTGGCACCCACCTGGATATTCATTCATGAACAGGTCTGGTCCGGTCCCGGATTCGGGGTGCCGACATCGCCCAAGGCACCACTCTGACCTTCCTGGACAGCCACTGTGAAGTGAACAGGGATTGGCTGCAGCCTCTGTTACACAGGGTCAAAGAGGTGAGTCAAGCTGAGGAATAGAGCTGGGGTTCATACCTCCTACTTCATCCAGGGCCTCCAAACCTGTAATTTCACTAGGGATGGGATAGAGTGTTATCTTCACTTTATATATGAAGAACTAAATAAAGTGTCCTGAACAAGATCACTGCCTGTAGTCAGTGTCGAAGCAATGCCTGAGCTGTTTGATTTTATCACAGCAGTAAGCATGAAACAGAAGCTGTCTGCGAGTAGCAGGTAGCATTCATTGTCCTGGGCAATAGAGAACTGCCCAGAATGCTATCTATCAATGTTTTTGGGGTTTTTGGAAGGGTATCCTCCCTGTTGAATGCAAGGAAAGGCAGCAGATTCAGTTCTCTGGGGCTTCTGTTTTCCCTTCCACCCATGGGAGGGACCTCATCCATTACTCCTACCACATGCACACAACACAGCACTTGAAGGCCCCGGGCCAAGCGAGGAGGCTGGATGGTGAGAGTGGAAGCCTTCCTATTTACCCTTGAATTACTCAGCGATTCTGTATACCGCCGTCTCTGTGCCTCAGCCACCACTCTAGCAAGCAAAGCAGGGTCTTATTCTTCTCCTTATTATTTTGTCCTCTCAGAGAAGGTCACCCATTCTGGCCCACTATATAGTGCATTGTCAGTGACACACACTCCTAATGCTTGACACTACTCCTAAGCCACTGCCTATCACTGTATAGGAAGTGGGAATCAGATATTCATAACATACATATTTCACAGATGAGAAGATAGTGTCCCAACTGTTATGTGACATGATTTAATGTTCATTAGGGATGACATCTCGGGCATCAGATGAGCAGCGCATGGCCTGGTGTGGGCTGGTTTCCTACTCTTCCTGGTTACCACTCAACTCCTGCCTGCATAATAACAGTTCTGAAAGAGAAGCCCAGTGGGCAAACTGCCCAAAAGAGAACTAGGAAATCCTTGCCTGCGGGTCGTGACCCCTTGGGCAGAGTTCAGATGATCCTTTCACAGGGGCCACCTAAGACTGATAATTACACTATGATTCCTAACTGTAGCAAGATTACAATTATGAAGTGATAACAAAAATAATTTTATAGTTGGGGTCACCACAGCATGAGGAACTCTACTAAAGTGTCACAGAATTGGGAAGGTTGAGAACCACTGGTCTGTGAAAACTCTGATGTTCAGAAAGTTCGTCATGAGAAGGAAACAGGGAAGTTTTGCAGACCTCTCAGATGCTGAACAGCGCCCTCCGTCCAGAGCCTTCACATCCCTAGGAAGGTCTTTGTGCCTGTAAGTTACTCAGGAGCTAGTGAAGTCATCCTCTTGCTAGTCTGTATGTGGAGCCAAGGAGAAACTAGAGTCTGTAGACATGGCTTGAAGGGCAAGGCTGAAAACCACAGGAAGATGAAGAGCATGCAACACAAACAGGCTTTGAGGTCAGAGGCTCCATTCCTCTCTACAGCCAAGGTCATGCAGAAGAGAAAACTTAAAGCCAGGAATTTGGTATTTTGGAAGCCCTGTGGCCCAGGGACCAAAGATGGGGAACAAGAGGCCTGGACCCCTTGTCGTCCATCACAAGTGTCCCACAGTTGCTGTAGGCATTTTGGAAAATGTGGAACATTAAAATGAAAACTAATCAAGCAAAATCCTGTCACGCAAAGACATCCGAAGTCTCATTTGTTCCCACTTAGAATCATTTTCTCTTCAGAGAAGCATCGTTCAGTGTGGTTGTAATCACCCTGTTTTTACCCGACCTTGTATTCTGCTATTTCCCCCTCTTACCCACAAGCACTTTCATGTGATCGTTAATTTAACCCTAGCCAGAATCATAGATGTATTATTGTATGTGTGCTTAAACATACATGTGAAAGATATGTAACAAAACTGACCATTTCAACCATCTCAAACTGCAGTCTGTAGACTGTACAACTCTCACTATATTATAAAACATTCTTAGCATCTCAGAGGAAAACTCCACACCCGTTAACAGCTGTTTCCTTCCTGTCCTTACCTCTACAGCCACTAATCTGCTTTTTCCCTGGGGACCTCCCTATTCCATACATTTCATAAAATTAGAATCATATGAGAGGGCCTTTGAACCTGACTTATCTTATGCAACACATATTTGAGCTCCACACGCACTGTAGTATGTCAATATTCTTCCCATGGCCAAATAATTGCTCCACAGTATGTCTTCATCCACGAGTGGATACCAATAGTAATAACGCTGCTATAACCACTCATGTATAGGTTTTTATTTATGTATCTGTTTTCAGTTCTTATGGAATATATACTAAGGACTGAGATTGCTGGAATTAGATATTTCTTTTATAGCAATCCCCAAGATGGTTATATTTAAAGAACTTTTTTTAGTTTTGCTGTTCTTTGACAGTTTCATACATTTATATACTGAGTTTGCAGCATCTCCTCTTACCTTCTTTCGTCCCTACCTCTCTCCCACTAAAATCTTTCTTTCAATCCTCCCCCTTCCCCCTCTGTCTGTCTGTCTGTCTTGCTCACTCGAATCAGTTAAGGTTGCTTGCATGGCATGAGTGAGGGATTAGTTACTGAAACAATACTGGGAAAAATTTAGCCTCTCCCATGATACCCTCAGCTGCCCACAGACTAACAGTGAGAGGTGAAACCTCATGAGCTTCTCTCCCCTCATGATAAAAAGAGAGATGTGCCCAATCTTATTCAAGTCTTTAGTAGATAACCAGACTTAAGGGGGATTTAAGGAAGTTCGGCCTTAACAAGTCTGAAGCCCTTTCCTGATGGCTCTAAGTCCCTCTGGAAGAACTCCCTGAGAGATGCTTTTATTTCCCTATCTGTAACCAGCCTTACCTACAGGCTGACAGTCTTCTTTGCTTTCTGAAATAGAAGTTTGACTTCCTGCAAACACTCCTCTGGAAGTCATTTGGCCCCATGATGGAGCTTAGCTTCCTGGTCCCTATCAACTTCTGAGCTCAATCTTTCACAGTGAGATTAGTGAGACAGGCTCCAGGATCAGCCTAGAAAGGCCTCTAAGATTACCCAGAAAGCCCTGCCTCGTGATGCTGTGGAGAGGGGCAGACCCTGGGACAGCCCCACAGAGACAAAGAAATGTGCAGGCTGTGTTTGTGGGTTTCTTTGTATGTGACATGCCTCCACATAGAATGTGATTTGATCTTGTGATTGGAAATGGAAAAACTTTAAGTTGTAATTGGCGATTGAGATTTTCAAAAATAGAACAAAATAAGAAAGAAGCTAGGCTTGGGCTCTCCTCTGCCATTCTCGGCTGGAACACCTCCATAATTTTCCCTTCTCATCCCCCTAATTACTTGATACTAGAAACACTCAGCAAGCTGGTTTTTGGAGGGTGTGTGTGTGTGTGTGTGTGTGTGTGTGTGTGTGTGTATGTGTTAACATAAGCTTCTTTCTTCCACCTCCTTCCGTATGTATTTCTTTGATGCAAAAGAGATTTCAAGAATTCTCAATTCTTTCAACATTCAGCATATGTATATAAATAATAGTTTATGTATCCTTCAACACCTTTGCATGTGTTTTTCTCCCTTGCTTTCTCACTGGAGCTCTATTAAAAAGGCAGGATCATTTTACAAATAATAGCAACTTGCCTATGCTTCACAGATTTACAAACAGAATCCCACAGAATGTGTCAATCTAATAAGGTCATACACATTTCTACATGACAGAACCCAAATAGAAATCCAGATATTTTGTCAACAAATGCATCCCCACCCCCAGTAACAGCTCCTTAACAGCCCCCACCCCCAGCTTCTTGAATATGAATGGTTTGGATGTAAACTGGCCCTCTACCCTTTGCCAGCTTATGTATTTGAATATTTCTTCCCTGGCTGGTGATGTGGAACCTTATGGAGCCAATGGGAGGAGGTGTCTAGCAGCAGGAAGTGAGTTTCTGAGGGTGAATCTTAAGTGCTGTGGCCTTTCCTCTTCCTATTAATCTCCTTTTGCTTTCTGATCTGGGGAGATATAAGCAAGCATCACACTCTGGCTTCCACAGGAACTTCTGGTACCTCACCATGTCTTCCCTGCCCCACAGAGCCTAAATAGGTTCCTCCTTCCCTTCAGTTGTTTCTTGTCAAGTATTTGATCATAAGGAGGAAAACTTAACTAATGTATCACACCTCCCCCCAGGCCAGCTGAGAGACCCCTAGACTGTTTCTAGACCCTGAATCAAATCATTCTGCAATCCTAAACTGTGGTATCTCATTACTCAACTTCTTTCTCCCTACAACTCCTATGCCAGGGGAAGACTCGGGCATGTTGGTGACAGCCTGAGAGTGTGCTTCTAGAAGTTTCTAATTGCATTCACAATATACTTTAATTATGTAAATCAAGTAGAGAACATGAGGTATGGCAACAACCATAATTGATGGCTACCACCGGGAGCTCTCAGCCTCTTTTTGGTAAGATGGGGTAGGCAGGAGACTTATGGCTGAGGCTGGAGGAAGAGTAGGAATAGGCTTGGCTTTTCAAGGTAGGGTAAGGAAATGAGCCTAACCCTCCAGTTGTCCCCTTTGAGGGGCACACAACAGGAACCTCTGATGACTCTGGGTATCATATTGAGACTCTCTTTATCAATGAGCCTCCAGCTTGAGAAGCTATCCTGTGACACCATAAGCAACCAGAGGGTGCCAAGCCATCACCTATATAATAATAGGTGAGCGACTAATCGTCTCCCCTTTGAGCCAATTCTGTTGAATGACTGCTGCCTGCCAGGGTCTGGACACACCCGAGAGTGGGTACTAATCCTTTCGCACAGATAACTCAAGTTCTGGTTTTGGTGACTCATCCACAAAGGCCCCACATAGCACTTACCCCATCCCAAACAACCCTCATTGCCTGTTGGTTCTCCAGATCCCACAGTTACAGCACAAAGGAAAACCCAAGCCAAACGCTCAGTGGTTAGGAGAGTGCTTGTTTCTTGACAGGGGAGCCATCACAGCTGTGCAGAAGTACCCATGTGGAGGCTGAGGCTAAAGGCTCTAGACTTGGGTTTTCATCTTGATTCCTAAATAGGGAAGGGAGCTTCATTTCCAAATAAAACAAAGCAGGACTATTATAGTCTAAGTGTCCTGAAGACCATTCTTGGGCTCAAGGAGAGGATTTACAAGTCAGCAAAGCTGATCTTCTTGTGTTCATCACTGATTACAGTGAAAGGAAATAGGTTACCAGCAGCAGGAGGAAGCGCCCTGTGGGAAGTTCCATCATGACTAGTTAGCTCTCCTCTCCCAGAAGGGTTCCAGAGAACTGTATAGCAGACAGCCCAGGGACAGGAAGGGGAATGTGACAACTAGAGCATCTCACCTGTGTATTTGTATCCAGGGCTCTAACTGGCCTTAAGTCACATTCATGAGCCTGACCTTTATGATTCATAGTCACCATGTGGCTACAAAGGTCAAGTTGGTACTTCATGGGACAAACCCCTTATCATGCACCACACTGTTAGCGCAGAGTATCTAATGTGCCCCAAGACTCCCAGGTAAATAATGACTGTCAGGATGCTTCAAGGGCTTAAAGGTTATCCTTAGCAGCTGGGCACAGACTAGACATGCCTCTGAGCCTGTTTAAATCCTTTATTATGCATGGGTCACTGAAGAAATCTACGCAGCTGCAGAAGTCCCTGAACACAGGAGAGAAAGAGAGAATAAAGACATTGTCAGACTTGCAGAATATGTCTCTGAGACTTTGATTTTATTTAAGAAATAAAGTGGTGTGGGTGTTGTGCTCAGACAACATCAAAGGCTGGAGAGTAGCCCCAAAGAGACCGTGGCACCCAGGCAGGCAAGATGCTGACAGCTGACGATTTCACAGCACCCGTGCAGCAGAAGCAGTGTGTGGCATTGAGCATTCCTTGCCACCGGGGCCGATTGGTTTTCAGCAGCACCTCATGACTGTCAGAGTTAGATGTGGGAGGCTCAGGGGCAAATTAAGTCTGTGAACTTAGAATCAAGGGTGCAGTGATTCTGGAGTTTAAAACAAGAAGACAACTTCATCTGGAAGAAAAAAATTGAACCTGGAAGTTGAAAGGCTTTAAGGAAAAGCAGAAGTTTTAGAAGCCTGAGGTAGCCCAAAGGGTCTAGAGGATCGCTTCCTTGAGATGAGCTTGCCTCTGCAGGCCACTTGACTCTCAGTGTGAGATCCTAGGGTCATCTTGTTCTCAGCTTGCTTATACCGCTGTTGGGGCTGATATCCCTGTTTTATACGCTGATACAACGGACAAACTTGATAGGTTTGGTAGGCCCTACAAACTGAGGACATGGGCCCAGTTCTTTTGAAAATATCCCATAGATGATTCTTTATCTATTATTTTATCTTTAATTATGTGTGCATCTATTAGTAGATATATGCACATACACAGGTGTGCAGGTGCCCACGGAGGCCAGAGGCATCAGATCCTCTGGAACCAGAGTTATAAGTGTTTGTAAGTCTCCTGATGTGGGTACTAGGAACTGAATCCAAGTCCTCTTGGAAGAGCAGGAAGCACTATTAATCACTGAGCCATCTCTCTGACCCTCTCACCCAATGACTGATAGCTACAAACTGGGAAAGACTGCTTAAATTGCAAAGAAAAATGAATGCATTACTTTTTTTTAAAATTGACACAATACTTTTACTTATTCCTTGGGTATTAGGGTATGGAGTTCTGGGTAACATTTCTGTATATGTATACAAGGAGTAGTGATCAAATTAGTCTAATTAGCATTCCTGTCATCTTAAACATTGATCATTTCTTTGTGTTGAGAATATTCAAAATCTTTTTTCAACATTTTGAAATATATAATAAATTATTAAAACCTCTATCTTCTCTGCTGTGCTGGAGATCTGTAGGACTTACAGCTGCTTTCTCTGAATTTTAGTGCATGTTATCAATTATCTCTGTGTTCCCTCCCCCACTCTCCTTCCCAGCCTCTGGTGTCTGTTCTGCTCAAACCAATTCCTCATGTTCACACTCATATGTGGAAGTAGGTTTGGATGGCCTTGGAGTCTGTGTTTAAAAAGGTACCTTATGTTAGAAGTGATTAAAGTACTGGGCATGGCCAGATTAGCAGAGCAGAGACAGCATAGGCAGCCATACACAGAAGGAAAGGAAACAGATGGGGGAGGAGCGTCTAGAAGACTACTGAGGGTCTCTATACAAGAGTCCGTGTGGATACAGAAGAATTAGAGGAGTGGTTCTGAAGGTGTGGGTCTCAGATTCTTTAAGGATCACATATCAGACATCCTGCATAGCAGCTGTTTATATTATGACTCATAACAGTAGCAAAATTACAGTTACAAAGTAGCAATGAGAGTAATTTTATGCCTGGGGTCACCAAAACATGAGGAACTGTAGCAAAAAACTGCAGCATTAGGAAGGGCAAGAGATACTGCTTTAGAGTCAGAACCAGAACTTGGTCTGGTTGATGGACAAGGTAAATCTTCATTCACTGCTAGGGGAAGAGGATACAAGGTAATCTGTTAATAGAAACCAAAACTTGAAGGAAGGAGATGTGTTGGGAGATGGTGAAGCTAGTGTTGAAAACTGAATTAATGTGTATGTGGAACTAGCCTGTGGCGTACTAAGCTGATCGGTAGGCTGGAATTCAGGACTGGAAATATAGATATGTATCTGACTGCAGGGAACTGCTAGTCATTAGCTTGTCTAAGAACCATAGGCCTCAGGTGAAAGAATTTGAAAACCCAGGTTTCCTTTGGGGATGCCTAGATTTGCTTCCTGTGACTACCAAGTAGGGTATGGGACTTTGGTCCAAGCTGGATGCCAGAACTCCCACACAAATCTTTGGTCAGAGATAGGAGTGGTTTCTGCCATCTCCACTGCTGAGCCCACCTGGGCATGCAGTTTCAGGTGAGCAGGAAAGGGGGAATCGTTTCGCTGCTTCCACTGCTGGGTCTGGCTTGCCCTCATTTCCACTGCTGCCACAAGGTGCAGTGTAGTGCTTATGGTATCGTGAAGAAGCCTGATTCTTGGGAGAACAGAAGGCTTCCTACTATCTCACTTAACATTACTGGGGCTTTACTTACTATCTTGACCAGGAGAAACCAGGGTGCTCTTCAATGCCCATCTGCCCCACAGTAGAGTTACTTGTTGATTATACCCTGAGCTTCACAAGTTCCCTGACTCCCAGTCAGTGGGTCCTCCCTGAAAAATTGAATGCAGGTTTTTGTTTTTCAGGACTACACAAGGGTAGTATGCCCTGTGATTGACATCATTAACCTGGATACTTTCAACTATATTGAGTCTGCCTCAGAGCTCAGAGGGGGTGAGTGAGCTAATACTTTCCCCCTAGTCCCCTACCTGCTCTTTCTCTCCTTCCTCCTCCTCCTCATCACCATCATCATCTCCTCCTCCTTTTCCTCCTCTTCTTCTTTCTATTTCTCTTCCTGTTCTTTCCTTCACTCCTCTTCCTCCTTCACCTCATCTCATTGTGGAAAAAAATGAAGAAAGACATTCTTGTTGTCTGACATGTCCATGTTTTTATCTTGTAATAAAATTCCGTTTAGCGTGACCCTTTCTCTTGGAACAGCGAAGGGAAATGATGGGGATATAAGCCAGACATCCCAGCTTCCAGATCTCTAGCTTTAAGCTGGGGCTCACCCCTAGGCATGAGGATGTAGGGGAACAAGGAGTCCTGTGTTATGTTGGTCTGCCATCTTGGCATTTCATTACCTTATCACAGAGATGCTCTTCCCATGCTCTTTGCCTAGAGCACAGTTCACTTCTAGCCAATACTAACGTTGAGGTGGTTTGCACCCAAATCCCCAATTACTCCTTCCTAAGACTCATACCTATCATTTTTGTCTGTTAACTGACCATTATTGTCACTTTTGTGCCATGTGCCTTGGCTTTTACCCATTGCCCTTGATTCCTTAACTATACTTATCAGGGAGATTCAGGGAAACTGCATAGCTTAAAATGGGAGGTGGAAGTTCAGAAATAACTTTGGTGGTGGGCCAGCAGTAGTCAGACTGGGTGAGGAGGTGACCTGGGGTGAGGGCTTGACATTCCAGGAACCAGTTTTCAAAGGAACTGGAGGAGGAATGAGATAAGGGACCTCGGAGTGTTCTCTGAAAAACTGAATTAACTAGGACAATGCTGTGTTTTAGGATTTGACTGGAGCCTGCACTTCCAATGGGAGCAGCTTTCCATAGAACAGAAAGCATTGCGCCTAGATCCTACTGAGCCTATCCGGTGAGTAAAAGGACTGCACAGGAGGGGGTGGGCAGGTTCAACTCCACTTGATACCTCTGCCCCATGGTTCAGAAAGGTCCATGCTGGGTGTTTATCCTGAAGAGTGAAAAAGCAAGAACAACTTGGGCCAGAGAATCTCTCTGTTTTCCCCTTTTCTAGAAGGTTTCTATCTGCATTCAAATTTCTGGGTATGGGATTGAGACCTTTAGAGACCTGTGTTGAGGAGTGGTACCCAATACTTCACCTTCACACAGGCACGGTGGCTTTTATGTCTCCCAGTGGCTAACATGTAAGAGTCCAACATCATCACATTTCGGTCTCTCATGAGGGAAGAGATGCTCTCTAAGGCCCATAAGCCCAACATTTTGGTTGCCAGGATTCAGGTCAGAAAGGGTGGGTTTGTGGAGGCTATAAACTCTAACTGTAAACTTGTATGAGGGCATGACCTCCATCGTATATTAACACATCTACACTTGTCCTATGTAAACATGGTGGCTTGAAGTGAGCCAACTGGACACATGGTAGATGGTTTTGCCACTTTCTCTTTTTCAGTTTCATTGTCCCCTGGGCTAGCAAGCTGGCTTCCTAGAGTTCACAGTCATTGGAGAGGTTCTGGCCTAGAATAAAGCATAGTTTCTATCCTGCAGTGTGGTGTCAGCATTGAGATATGATATTATATTTGATGTTGTTCTTCAGACTGGTTAGCAAGCTTATCCAAGGCCTCTTGGGATCCTCTGGACTCAAACAGTTCTGCCTCAGAGAGCAGCAGAGGGATCTGAATTGTTTGAATAACCACAGACAAGGCCAGTAGACTGGAATCTCTCCATCCAGTCACTTAGCAATGCCCAAGATTATGCAAGAATGCCTGTGAACTCATTATAGATATTTGATTCACTTAAGTTGAACCAAAAACCAGATGAGTATCAGAGAGCTCAATGATGTTAGACAAGACAGGCGGGAGGAGACTCAGAGGTCAGCTATAAACCCACCAGCTCTTTTATCTCATGCACCTGCCAACTCATCTTCCTGTCTCCAACCTTCAGAATCCAGAGTACAGCCAGAAGGGATAGTCAAACTGGATATTGCTCAGGATGCTGTCCTTTTTTGAAAGAAAAGGAGCTGCCTCCCATGAGGCTGAGCACTACACACTTCTATGTCGGTATTGGAACAAGTTTTAGGTGTGGAGGCATAGGCAATGATGACACTACCTGGGTTCTCCCATCGATAGAAAGAACATGTCTTGGGACAGGTCTTCTTATGTGTGTTGCTTATGGGGGGGAGGTGTGTTTCCAGGATTAGACCAGTCTGCCAGAAGCAGCAAACAGTCATAGCAAAGTCAATCATGGCCTTCTGACCTGCCCTCCAGGTTTGCTATAGAGACAAAACTCACTTTGCTCTCTGGGCACACTAAAGCAGGGGCCATGATCCTGAGTATCTTAGCCATTAATTTTACCTACATGCATCCTAATCCTTATGGAATTACTTGGTCAGCTCCTGCTGCTCTTGTCTACCTGCCTTTTTAAACACCTTCTCTTTCTAAGCAAACAAGAGCCACAGTCGGAAGGAGGCACTCCTATCCATCCCTCAGACATGCAAAGAACGTGTATTAGTTTATTGTGGCTATAGCAATAAGTACCCAACTTGCTTAAATGGCAATATATGTGCCATGGTTTAGAAGCAGGCAAGGCATTCATAGAGTTGTTTCCCTCTGATGACTGTCTGGGACTCTGCTCTTTATAGATTGTCAACTTCTCTCTAGTTCCCACACCTTCCTCTTTGTATATTCACATTTGCATGCCAAACTCCCTGGTCACATTGGCTCACCCTAATTATCTTGTTTTAATTTTGTTACCTCTCTATGATCTCCAAATAAAGTCACATTCTGAGATACTAGGAATTAGAATTGCAGTAACACTTTTATGTTGGGTAAGGGGAAGGAATTCAAGGTACAGCCAAAAGGTAAAGTCTCAAATCAAGGAAGTGAGCTCAGGTCAGGACCTGGCTGTGTTACCAATTGCCCTTCTCTTCTGATCAATGGCCTGCCAGCTCTACTCCAAGAGCCTTGCTGGGCAGAACCAGAGGAGGAGTGGCAGGTGGAAGCTCCTTGGAGGGATGTTGTTAAGTGAAGTTTCCTGACTGCAAGGTCAGTGAATTTTCAAGCAGAGGACAGAACTCTGCTGCAGATCCTTGTTTTAGATAGCCTAAAAATATATTGGCTCTTCTGAAGAGGGCCAGAAATGAGGAGAAAATTGCCTTGAGTTCTGGACTCCCAGAACCAAAGAGTTTGAAGTTACTTCCTCATATGACTCCTGACCTTATCTTCCTTCCAAACACACAGGACTCCAATCATAGCTGGAGGGCTCTTCGTGATTGACAAAGCCTGGTTCGATTACCTGGGTAAATATGATGTCGACATGGACATCTGGGGTGGGGAGAACTTTGGTAAGTCTCTGTCTCACATGTCATGACCCATATAGTTCAGTACAGCCTGAGAACACTGTGTCTTAGCCACTGTGTCAACTGAACAGTAGCCAGGATGTGGCAGAGGGGCAACTGGGAAATCTGAGTCACTCCTTTAGGGAAAAGACTGGGTAGGGTCCCAGAATAGTGATTTATAGGAAGGTGGTCATAGCAGAGAATTTTCCCATTCTAAGTATACACACCAAGTACCAGGGAAACATGTCCAAGAAGGTTCTTGAGGGAGAAAGTGAGATGTGAAATCCAAGAGAACCAATATGAATGCCAAGTTCATGGAGCCAGATGCAGGTTTGAACTAGAAGCTCCACACTTAGGAATCTGGAGTTGAAGAAGACTGAGGAGAAAAGGAATGTGGCAAAAGAACGAGAAGGTGTAATCCCTTCTCATCATAGTGCTGGGTTAATCAACACAAAAAACAAGAAAAAGTTCACCCTCACCTTTCAGTGGGACAAAAAGCAGGGAGGGATAGGGGCTGGCTGCTGCATATGGTGGCCTGCCCTGGCCATAACAGTGGCTGATATTTGCAGCTATGGAGAAAGCATCTTAGATGGGAACCCCAGTTCATCCATCTAATAACACGAAGTTATCCTGCACAAAACACCATGACCAAGAAGCAAGTTGGGGAGGAAAGGGTTTATTCAGCTTACACTTTCACATTGCTGTTCATCACCAAAGAAAGTCAAGACTGGGTAGGTCAGGAAGCAGGAGCTGATGCAGTGGCCATAGAAAGATGTTACTTGCTAGTTTGCTTTCCCTGGCTTGCTCAGCCTGCTTTCTTATAGAACCCAAGACTACCAGCCCAGGGATGGCACCACCCACAATCAACCCTCCCACTAATTGAGAAAATGCCTTACAGTTGGATCTCAGGGAAGCATTTCCTCAAGGGAGGCTCTTTTCTCTGTGATAACTTCACCTGTGTCAATTTGACACAAAACCAGCCAGTACAGGTGGTATGCAATGGCCACGTGAGTCCCTACCCAGGAAGAAATTAAGTAGCAAGCAGGACCAGAGATGAGGATATGACATGTGGTCTGCTTTGTCTCTGAATATCTCTATTCCCAGGACCTATTATGCAGGAGGCCCACAAACAAGAGAAATGTAAGAGGGAATAATTGTGATGGGTGCTTCTTCTCCGTGGGCACTGGGAGGTGTGGGAGCATGGGCCTGGGGATCATTACTTAGGCTGGAAAAGTGATCCATGGGCACCTCCCGGTACTGAGCTGTCTGGCATTAGCTACTGCCTTTGCTGTCTTCTGCCCCTGCCATCGGGGTGCTCTATGGCTTTCTTCCTCAGTCACTAAGAATTATTTCCCAGAAATTTATGGCTCTGGCTGAACCCATAGCATCTCTTCTCCCAGCCTGGGCAGTATAGGGGAGAAATTTATCAGGAAATTGGTCTCTTGTCAAGTGGAGGTCAGACTGGAAGCACTGTAACAAATTCGGATATCCAGTTTCCAGCACACAAGCCAACAGGTGTGGAATCTAACAAGAATTGTGGATGTGCTGGTGTGGGGTTCAAGGCTAAGTTTACCTTCACCAGCCTAAGAGAAGCTGGGTATTCCAGTACTCCTTACTGAGTTCTAGCCCTCTTCTCCAGCAGCAAAGTGTTCCCTGCAGCCCTCTGATGGACAACTGTGGCCCAGACTGTGCCCTAAAGCCATTCATTGTGATTCAGAAACTCTCGCTGTCTGGCATGATCTGGGTTAAGAATTTTTGTGGAATTGTTAGAAAATCTTTCTAAGGTACAGTTCAGCTCCATCCAGTTTGTCCACTGGGGTTTGTCCTGTCCTCCTGAATGGCACAAGGTGAGAATGATCCCTCTTGGGTGCAGCAGTTGAATTTGGATGCAGGCAGCATTGTCATTTGCAGGATAGCACATTCTGGTCTGACTTACCAGCACCCTTCCTCTCCATGGATGTTAACACACACAGCTGCTCAAATCAAGATGCAATCTCACCGAGCCGGCTTCTGAGTCACTCGGTATTACCAAGGGCTGATTTGAATAGAGCAGTTGGGAAATGGTTCCTGTGAGGTGTGGGAAAGACATTTGTAATCCATCACAAAATTGTTGAGACCAGAGAAGCACTGTAGACAGTCACCACAGCAATCACTCTGTTTCCCAGCACCCCAACATCTATTATGCTATAGTCAGCCAGTAACACCTTGAAAGCCTTTTCTGTATTCTTTTCCCCCTTTTTTCTTTTCTTAAAGTATCTTTGTACTTAAAAATATCAGGAAGATAAATCATTTTTTTTTCCAAGAGCAGATACTTGATGTAATTATGTGCACAGAGTAGCAACTGCAAGGAGTGGAAGACTAAGCCACAAAATACGAGCAGGTGGGGATTCTAAACTGTGTCCACGTGACTGGTGATCAGCTATCTGCATGGAGGGTGTTAGCAATGCTTTGGCAACAAGAGAAGATGAAAGAAGGTGCCTGAAAGAGCAAAGGAATCCTGTCTGAAGGGTATAGCCCATCACACACACACACACACACACACACACACACACACACACACACACTCTCCATCCTGGCCGCCCTTTGCTATTTATTACTGTGTGGTCTACTCTTTGGCTCCTACCAAAGTGCCCTCAAGGCAAGCCTCCCAGGGCTGCGTGCACAAGCACTCCCTCCTGCCCTTCTCCCATGGAAGTGTCTATCTTCCTAGGTTCACCAGGCTGCTTCCTGTACTTCCAATTTTGGCAGACCCTCCTGAACTTTCAGACTGTTCATGCCCTCTACAAGAACAGAGCCTCCTTATGCACCCACTATGAACCCCAGAAGAGGGCAACTCTGGGTGACCTCTTCTACAGCTGGGACACTTTATTGGTCTTCTCTTCTGCTACCACCCCTCCCCCACCCGCCCACTGTGGCATCCCATTTTCTCAGCATAGAGATCTTTATACCACCCTTGCACTGACCATTTATGTATGTAGCTGTCTGGTTATCTGTGCTCACCCCACTGTTGGCTCCCTTAAGGCTAAAGCAGAAAGTTCATCTTATTTCTGGTTAGAGAGGCCCAAAATAGTTGAAACTGCTCACAAAATGCATGTGTGAAAGCGAGAGACTGCATGGAAAAGGATTTCTGGATGGCAAAGCATCCAGAAACATATGTCTCTTTGAGTTCCAAGATCATCCCACACCCAAACCCACAGATGCTCAAGTCCCTTATACAAAATCGAGTCAAATTTGCATAGAGCCTATGTGCAAGCACTTGTATGACTTAAGTCACTCCCCCATTACTTATAATTCATAAAAAGCATAAATATTACATAAATAGTTTTTACTCCTCCTGGTTTAGGGGAAGATAGTGAGAAATGGCTATACATGTATGCTCAAGACAAAAGCGATTGTCTATTGTCAATAAACTACTAGCCTGTGTTTGGTTGAGTCTGGGAAGAGGATGAAGGGCAGATAATACAATACACAAGGCATCCTTTGAAATAGTTTATATAGATCAGTGGAGCCATGTTTGCAGGGACTCTTTGATTATGTAAACAGTAGCAACAGGCTGACATGTCTGTTCTTTCCAGACAGTAGAATTTCTCTGTGCTCTAGACATGTTTGCCTATGTAATGTTGACTTTAGTTCACAGCTCCAAAAAGACGTGTTCTCTTTGACCAGGGTGACTGTGACTGAGCCAGATCTTTCCCTCTCCCTGCCCCATCTTCCACTGTAGAAATGGCTGTCGATGCATTGGCTGCAGGGCCTTGTAAAAGCTGTGCTGTATCTTGGTTAACCCCCCCCCCACCTGCTGACCTAGTACTTCATTTCCACCAAGTGTTTCTAAAATGAGCTGAGCACTTTTGATAATTATATCCACAGTTTAGGACATGAGCAGGCTTTAGGGAAATGTGGCTTTTAGATTTTTTTTTCCAGAGGTTGATTTGCATTAAAATTGGATACTTAAGCTCCAATTTACATAACACAGGATACATGTAATATATATCTACTTACTCAACTTACTCTGAGCCTGAGCCACATCTCACTTTTAGCTTTTGGTCTCTAGAAGAAAAAAAAAAAGGAATCTGTTGCCAGTAACAAGTGAGTGTGTGCAGCAGGCTAGGAGTGGGGGTGTGTGCTTCCCAAACCAGGAAGTTTTGGCACATATAAGCATACAGGGAGAATGTGGGATTCCTGAATTTAGAATGGGGGATTTCTGAAGCACAGCAGACACAAAGAACAGTGCAGAAAAGAGAGATGAGGTAGAGCCCAAGATTTTTGCTACCACGCACCATGCTCAGAGTGGAGTCTGGGATGCCAAGTATGGTTCAGGAAGAACTCAGGCTGTGAGATCAGATAGGAGTAAGTCTGAAGCCCTTAGTTACCACTGAGTACTCTTGGGAAAGATACTTCCCCTCACTGAGCCAGTTTCTATGTCTTGAAGGTAGAAGCAGTGATCTCTTAAGTAGGATGAACAGTCCTCCCCCCCCCAAAATAGCCACACCCCAAATACCTGATGCCTGTTTGGATGTGACCTTATATGCTACAAAGTTTTTCAGTGGTTTGATGGGATCACTAATTAGTGGGTTGGAAAATGTTGCGAATGGGTCCAATCTAATATCCTAAGAGCTCCAAAAATCAGAGAGCTTTCTTAGGCACACAGAAACAGAGTTGGCATAAGCCAGGTGCCATTCTCCAAAGGAACATTAGCAGCTGTTAGTTTAAAGATGGAAGAGATAGCAAGAAGTTGCTGAGAGGGGTTCTGGGCCATCCACCAGCAAGGACAAGGGAGCCTAAGTCCTGAAGCCTTGAGTAACTTTCTAAAAACAGCCAAAGGAGCCTCATAGCAAGTTCTCCTTCAGAGCCTCCATGAAAAGACACGGTTTTGCTGACACCTTGACTTCAGCCATGGAAGGCACTGTGTAGAGAACCCTCCCAAGCCCTCTAAGCTTGAGGAGAATCATTATAGCAACACAAAAAATCTCATCATATCTACCTGCCATGGGGCTGCGTGGAGATAGTAGTCTCAGCCATTAGAGTCGGCTGCCTTCCCTTGAACATGAATGAGGCCAATGTCTGATAAAGAAGGGTAGGCTTCCTGCTGAGATACCTCAGTGCTCATGCTTTGCTTTTAGGCCAAGGTTAGGAAAGCGGCCTCAATAAGGACAAGCACTCACATCTGAGGAAACATCGTCTTTCCCCAAGTATGGAATGACACATGACACCCTCTGGGCTGCTCTGCTAGAGCCCACGGTCATGTGTGATTCTCCAGGCCCAGCTGTGATCCCACAGGCTATCCTTTGTTTCTGCTTCTAACTGTCCCACATACTGTCAAAGAGGGACACGATTGCTTATTTGCCAGCAGAGTCTGGAAAGTTAAAGGATGTTTATAGTCACAGGGACATGGGTGACCACTGTGGACATGTGGTTAATACTTGTCCAGAAGTAGAGGCCTGAGTACAGTACCACTTGTTCCACCTGTGAAGTGAAATAAATTTGACTCGAAGATCCAAAGCTATCTTTCGTAGGCCAATAGGATAGTCTCTAGTCAAATTAGACCATCCTTTAAAAAACAATGGGAATGTCTTAGTTGATTTTGTGCTGCTATAGCAGGATACTACGCTGGGCGGTCCACAAAGAATAGAGCTTTATTTCTATCTTGGAGAATGGGAAGTTCAAGATTGGATAGGGTTTGCTTGCTCGAGCTTCCCATGGCAAAATGTGCATGAAGGAGAGCTCAATAGAGGGCAAGTTCTTCATCCTTTCATAGCAACAGGCTTCCATAGTAACAACTCAGTCTCCAGATAAGAGCATTGATCCATGCATCAGAGCCAGTCCCTCATGACCTTTCGGAGGTCTTGTGTTTTTAACACTTTTTCTTTGAGGATTAAGTCTACAGCCAGTGGGCTTGGGGAGGAATGTATACTGCCCTTAAGACACACAGAGCTTCCTTCTTGCTCCAGTAAGAGATAGGAGATTAAAAATTACTGAATTACCTGTCACACAAGTGAGGGCAGGTTTATGAGTGAATGTCTCTTTCTGCCCACCACTGTCTGCTAATATTCCCTTTGTCCTCACCAAGCTCAACAGGAGGCAGCATAAATAATGTGATCATGTATGTCATAATATACATATGTAAACACTCCAGGATGCTGCACTGAAAACAAGGTCCATGGGATGAGCAAGATGACCCACTTGTCCCCAAAGCCTGGTGACCAGAGTTCAAGTCTCAGTTCAAGTTCCTTCCACCTGGTAGATGGAAAGAACTAACTCCCATAAGTTGTCTTCTGATGGCCACAGAGATTCTATGGTATATGTGCACATGTGGGGACCATCCCTCCTCACGAACACTTCCACCTCCTCCTATACTCTCAACATACACTGAATAAATAAATAAATGAAAAATAAACAGAACCAATTGCACACAGCTGTTCTTATGTGAACTGGTGCTCTTTGCCCTTGTTAGAATTCAAGTAACAAAATGAAGCCAGAACCTTGACCAGGGATGGTGTGCTTCCTGGAGAAAGAGATGCTCTCTGGCCCCTGAATTCCTACCCACCACTTACATGCTCATCAGATGGGTGTTGATTCTGATGAAAGGTGAAGGTCCTAGGAGGTGGTGAAAATAGCTGATGTGCTGATGAGGAGATGGTAGACAAGAGAAGGGAATGCAGGGTGTGAGGGCAATTTGCTCTCAAATATTAATCTGAAGTTCAAAAAATAAGGTCCCATCACAGTGCCCCAGTAAAGATGGAGTAATTACACATCTCCCTGCCTGGGATGCTGAGTAGATCTAGGTATGTGTGACACTCATCACCAAAGAGATAATGTAAGCACTGTTTAAACGAATCCGAGAAGATTCTCTATAGCAAGACTTGGCCTCCCTCCAACCTCACTAAAGAGATGGTGGAACCTCAGAAGCATAAGCATGGAGGGCATCTAAAAATGTATAGCTTGACACCCCAGCTTCCGTGGTTCTCATGGCACTTCTCCAAGCCCTCTTCAGGAGTCTCAGGACCAGAGACTGTCTCAAAGGCTTTTACAAAACTGCTAGCCAAGCAGGCCTCTGCAAGCCACAATACAGATAAGGGCAGGCTGGTTGTACATCTAGGTTTTAAGTATTCCACACAGTAGTTCTTAGAAATCATTACACTAACCTAAAAACTCTTCACATCACCAAGAGGACCCCTCTTGACTCAAGTGGCAACACAGGGACCCATGGCAGATTCAAAGTTCCAGTTACAACAATCTGGGCTTGAGAGCTGAGAATCCTTACTCATGTCAGGCCAAGGACTCCTGGAGGTGGAACATCTGATCTGAAGGAAAGTTCAGTTTGGTAGAATCAGATGTATGACTCAACGATCCAGTAACTGCATGGTGGGGAGTTGTTATTTGTCCCACGTGTGGGTATTTTGAAGACAGCACCTGTATCTTTGGGTGCACTGACCAGTAGCAAGCGCTCAGTCCTGGGGAAGAGGGATGGCAGGACAACAACTTTGAGTTTGAAGTTGGGAGAAGTACATAGGTTCCTGGTGTCTTGCTGTCAGCTGTGCTAGCATAGCTACACTAGAAAACACAAACATCAATAAGCAGGATTGCTAGGAAGATGGATAGGAAACTACCTGACCTAAGAGTACAGGAAGATGTCATTGTCTCTCTGAAGAATAGTAATTGTTTGAATTTTGGCTCTAACACAACACAGGAGAAATGGAAATGGTGGAAGATTGGCTTAGGGGAGGAGAGAAGATGGGACTATGGAAAGATGCCAAGAGATGTAGAAGAGGTGGCATGGTGGCTCATGTGCCTCTCTGAAGTGTCAGGTGTTACTGAAGTTGAACACTGTATCTGGTAGCAATTGGGGAGATGCTGGCATGGAGGAATGTTCTCAGTGTCATCAAGGGGACAATGAAGCAGCCAATGTTGGAAAGACAGTCAATGACAGCGTCACTGAGGAAATGAGCATGGGACAAAAGGCAGGTGATGGCACTGTAAGGTGGGAGACTGTACATGACTGGTGGAGGACAAAGGTCAGTGGACTCAGAAACAAAAGACTGGATGAAGGGTTTGCAGGAAAAGAAGTAGCCGATAGAGGAGAGAGTGTGAGATTGAGGTTGCAAGAATTTGCTTTTCAAATGTGGAAGGACATATGTCTTATTTGAATGCATGGAAAAGAAGACACAGTAGCTAAAGCACATGCATCTGCTTAGAAAAATGCTGGCATAAAGTGTGCAGCCTATATCTAGTAAGCCGGGCCTTCATCTCATATGCTGGAGGGTTTATAGAGGTTTCCTTTTCAGAAAGTAGAGCCGATCTTTCTTGGGATCCCTGAAGAAGAATTGATGGGATTACACACAAGCAAAGAAGACTCAGTCACACGTGGAGTTCACATGATTCCACATCTGACCCCCGAGGTTGCTCGTTGTGGTGTCTGATCAAGATGTGGATTACAGGCAGTTGGCTGAACCACATCTTGTTTAGTGGCTCACAAACACCAAGCTCAGATAGTAACCTAGCCACAAAGGCCAGTTCTCTGTATGTGGGACATCTGAGGAGACACAAAGTCCCAAGTACTAAGTTAATAAGCCCTGCAGTCTCCTGTAGAGTTGGCAGAAGGGGGAGATAGTAGATGTGGCCTGTGAAAAAGTATATCCAAGTGGGCGATGTCATTGGTGTCTGAGTTCTCGGGAGATTGCCTTCACAAAGGTGTCTCATAATCGGTGCTCTTGAGTTTCTGACACTACTGAGTTCACAGCCATCCTCAGAAGTCTCTTTCATTTGATACTGATAGCAGTTCTGTAGAGCATTTCTAGAGTTTTGGTTTAACTCACAAGGAGAACAAGATCAAACTTCAGCAAGCTGGAGCCTTGCTTTTCCAAGGATGCATCTAATAAGTCTGTCCAGGCTTGGAAGACAGACAAGTCTTTCCTTACCTTAGGAGGAGGCAGAAAGGGGCAAGAAAGAGGCAGAAGATATATATGAGAGGGTAGGGCCTGGGCCAGGATCCCAGCTTAGGTGCCCACTTTTAAAGCTGTATGATGGGGATATAACGGGAGAAAAGGGGAGGCAGTAGAAAGAGGCCAGTTAGGGGAAGCTGAAAGGTAGGACCCATGCTGCTGAAATGTTCAGGCTTGTGATGGAAAGGCCCCGGGGATACCTATATCCTCATTCTCTGTCCCTGAACTAGGACTGTGTCACGGGCAGTCATTTTTGGATTTTTTTTCTCTTACAAAGCCTGTCCTCACACTTAAGATTCAATGCAAAAGCATGGGCCAGGGAGGAAGTCCCACAAATGTAAAATTGCTTTTTCTTGCCTTTCTACTACTGATGGACTCAGTGGGGTGTGGGATGAGAGAGGGTGCTTGGGTAGATTCAGTAAGGAAGTGCATTGTGTATAGAGAATTTTAAAGCAGCCATACTACTGGCTTAAGATGCTTTTCAGTATCACCACACATGCCAGTTTCAAGGTAGGGCAATGATAAAATATTCTCCTGCCCAATTCTACTACCTGGTGCCCAATTCTATCTCCCTGATCCCTAAACTGAGATAAAAACCTGGCCTATGGCCTACTCTTAGTAGTTCCCACAGAGAAACTCACTAGAGACAGGATTCTCTAACTCCATCGCACCCTAAGTCCACCCCACACACCACCACTCAGTAGCAAACCAGGAAGAGATAAGTGTACGTGTGAAACTCCACCCTGGGGAGCGTCCTCAGTATCTCAGATTACTCCTCAAGCCTTGCCTTCCTATCCTAGGACTCGGTTGGTTCATGTTTATCCAGTGGGGGAATGGCAGGCTTGAGGTGGTCCAGGTACCTTCAGCTGCATCCTTGATATGGTGTTTTCTATTTCGCTCTGAGTGTCTACTCCTGACAGATGTCTGGTCTCTATCTCAGAATATTTTGTGTTCTCAGAATTATTTCATGTTCTCTCTTCTTTTCCTTTCCCCTCCCCATCCCCACTTCTCTCTATATATCTTTGTCTGTCTGTCTCTGTTTCTCTCTGTTTGATTGGGAAGGTGCATTATATGTGCGCATAGTGTTCCTGTGGCTGTCAGAGGACAATTGTGGGAGTCCATTCTTTCCTTCCATCATGTTGGTTTAGTAGACTTAACTTGGGTCTTTAAGCTTAGGAGCAAATGCCTTTGCTGGCTGAGCCGCCTTGCCCTCCATCTTTGTTCTGTTTGTGGTTTTAGAGGGCGACTGTAACTGATTTTCTACATGTATGTATCACATCCCAAAGTAAGCCTTTTACGATCACCCAAAAACTTCTCACATCCCCATGCTGTCTATTGAGAAGTCCCAGATCACTCTTCACAGTGTTGAGACTCAAATTACATGTGCTCCCAAATAAAGAAATGCATAGCCTAATTAGAGACTTTGTTTTTAGATGTCTACAAATCCCTAGACACAGTATCTCAGAGCCAGTATAGAAGGATTAGAGAGTATTAAAAGAAATGTGGATGTCTTGCAGAAATCTCTTTCCGAGTGTGGATGTGTGGAGGCGGCCTGGAGATCATCCCCTGTAGCCGGGTGGGGCATGTCTTCAGGAAAAAGCATCCGTATGTCTTCCCTGATGGAAATGCCAACACATACATAAAGTAAGTGCATGCCCTGATCCAATGTGTGTGGGTAGCAGCAAGGAAATGGTGGCCATGGGCTTGCAACAGACTGTAGTACTCTGCAAGCTGGTCTAAGTGCCCTGGATTATGCATGAGTTGCATGCCTGCAACCTGGACTCTGCTTGGGCAATTGGCATTAGAACCAAGACTTTCTTAGACTATCCCTGAGACTTGAGGAGTCCTAGCAAGCCTACTTACGCCTACCTCATGCCCCAAAGCCAGTAATTAAAGTGACTGGTCAGGTCCATCCTGCATGGCTTTGACTCTAGGTATTTGCAAAAGGAGGTGGTAGTGATGATTAGAAATAGCAGGTTGACAAAGAGAAAGATCCCTGGGAAGAAGCAAGAGATGGAATGCTCTGGAGAGTCCAGCCTTGTGCCTGCTCCAGGGCCTCCTAATAGACTGAGGGAATCTAGATGGGGTATACCTGATAATCCAGCTCCAGGGCTTCTCATTTCATTCAGCACCTCTCCACCGTAGATATAGAAGTAAGTACAAGTAAGCAACCCAGGGGTACCCTTGCCTATCTCTTCATCAACCTCTCCTTATACATCTTCTTTCTAACATTTCTCTTCTTTCAGTTTTCTCTTGTCAAAATATCCATGCATGCCTATTTATCTTAGGATTTTTAAAAAAATTGTGCGTGTGTGTGCATGTGTGTGTGTGTATGTGTGTGTGTGTGTGTGTGTGTGTGTGTGTGTGTGTGTGTTGGGGGGTGTTTGTGAATGCCTTGTCCATAGAGGTTAGAGAAGAGCATTGGATCCTTGGAGATGAAGTTACTGACAGCTGTTTGCCACCTAATGTGGCTCCTAAGAACCAATCAAATTCGAGTCCTCTGCAGGAGCAGTTCCCACTTACCTGCTGAGCCATCTCTCTAGCCCCTGAGTGTCTTCATATTTTTCTTCACTTGTGTTTCTTATTTTGATCCTCTTGTCTCTTGGGACCCAGTTGTTTCCCTCATTCATCCAATTCCCCTTTCTTTCTTCCTGCTGTTTGATCCATTGTGTTATAGAGAAGAGCTTCACATCCTTCGATATCTACCTACCTACCTACTTATCTATTTAATGGTGTTCTTTCTTGATTTATCACACATATATCCATGTGCATACTCATATCCTGACACAGCTGACTCAGAGGAAGCATGTGGAACTGTGGCCAAACATCTTACAAAACAAGCTAGGGAGCATCAGGGAATCTCAGATTTTTAAGTATAAAGGTAAGCCAAAGATGTCTAGCATAGCACTATGGCACAGTTGTGTGGGAGCAGAGACCACCAAGTGGGAGCTAGCAGGATCCTGGAACTTCAGATGTTTGCCCTTTTGAGATTGGACTTTGGCCAGTGAATATCCTTGCAGGTTGATAGTAGCCCATTCTGCTTAGAGAAATGAGGCACATTGTTTGCAAAAGATCTTTTAGCTTGCAGATAGTGAAGCAATTTGCAAGAGGCAGCCACCTCAACTCCAGGGATCTTCCTGAGACCCCCTGACTGTTGAATATTCACAAGGATCCCTCTTCTCCTGCCCCTCTCTTTTCTACCTTTACCTTTAGGGTCAAACTCAAGCCTATGTCTGATGAAAAGCCTAGTGTACTGGTACTAAAAGATATGGCTTGATTTCTGAGTTGTTACACATAACCATGTATGCACTCACCTTACTCTTGGGGAGCTGAGACCTCAGCATTTCCACTGTGGGAAAGTAGAAGAAGGCCCACCAGCCAAGCACACCAGAGGTTAGCTGGTCCTCCTAAGTTCCACCTACGTACTCAGGGTGCCAGGCAGGAAGTGGATATACCTGTTTCTCCTGGCTTTTTTCCTACTTCCTTGAGAGTCATCCAAGTTCAGCTTGTGGTGGAATTTTTTTCCTATCTGTACCTTTTGTGGAAAGGTTGTGGGTACCTCCTCCCACTCTGGTGTTCTGGAAACAGTTATGTGAACATCTCTGTCCTGGTGGCTGCTGCCTGGATACTGTTTCCAACTTTGCCCTTTTGTGTCTGTGTGTGTGTGTGTGTGTGTGTGTGTGTGTGTGTGTGTGTGTGTGTGTGCTTTCAACCTGAAATACCCACAGGTAATTCCCAGACAAGCTCCCTCCTGAGACTCCTTATCTCCCCAGGAACACCAAGCGGACTGCCGAAGTGTGGATGGATGAATACAAGCAGTACTACTATGCAGCCAGGCCGTTCGCCCTGGAGAGGCCCTGTGGAAAGTAAGCATGCATCACCTCCCCTGTCTCCAGGAACCTCTAAGCTCCCCCAGGCCTACAGCTATGGCTGTTCTGATTTCAGATCCCTTTACACTCTACCTGTTCTGGGTGTGCAGGGCATCTGCAGTCCTCCTGTGACTGTTCCTGGATGACCACTTTAATAACCTTGCATGGTAAATGGATATTACCAGCTCTTTGCAGGAAGTTAGCATAGGGGATGTGACCTTCCAGGTTGTGGCTCTTTCTTCCACTTCTTAGCTCCCCCAAGCTTAAGCCCCGCCCCTCCCTTGGAGAAGTACTACTACCCGGATGTCCTTTCCAGCCATAGTCAAGCTTCATGGGAGAAGACTGCGAGGGAAAAAGAAATGTTTATTAAATGCTAGCTACCACTTCATACGGTGTCTCTTTGATCTTGCCTGAGCTCTGAGAGCTGTAATTACATAGCCTGACTTGACAGGTAAGGGAACTAAGGTTTAGGCAGAGGAAAGCATAGATTACACCTGAAAAGAAGATGACGGTTCTTAACACAGATTCCAAAACCACATGACCCCAAGCTGGCTGAAGTAAGGGCAACGTGCAATTTTCCTTATGTTTCACTCCTGGTTCTTGGTGTGTGTATGGAGGAGTACAACCATGACATTTTATCTCATTATTTTCACCCACTCAGCACACAAGGCCGTTGGGTAGATGGGCTTTTGAAGTCTAAACCTCTCCAGCTGAGTCCATCCCTACACTAGAGGGCACTTAAATCAGTGCAGCCAAAGTGACTTGCAACTCTGACATCACAGTTCTGAGCATGCTCGAGTTTTCTTACCCGTACCTCTCCTAAGCAATGGATCTTGTCATCAGAACTTTGGGTCCAGTGATCATGTCCCATCAGCCTTGTCTTTCACCCATTGCCCAAGCCACCTTAGATTCCTCCTCTCTTACCTGAGGACAGGTCTTGGGAAGTTTGGTCTTTTGATCTTTGTCTCTGTTGTCTACCTAGTAACACCCTTCTACACACACACACACACACACACACACACACACACATACACTCCCACACACACATGCACACACATATACACACACAGACACACAGACACAGACACATATACACATACACACACATGCACACACACATACCTAGACACATGCACACACAACATGCACACATACATACATGCAAACACATGTACACACACATGCACACATACACACACACAAATACACATAGACTTGTTTAAATCTTTTTCTCCCTGTGCACAAGCTACTGGACAGTCTCACGACATTTCAGATGACTCTTCTCAGCCATGTTGTCAGTGAGGTCACAAGACACCCCTAGCCCTGCATTTTCTCCTAACCAGCTCATACCTGCCACATCCATTAAGCCATCTTCTCTCCTTTCCTACCCCTTAGCCCACTACCTCGTTTCTCTTTCATGATGGTACCTATTTTATGGATGAAATAGACAATATTGATTTTTCAAGACAAATCAAACCATTAGCCTGGCCACAACTGTACCATCCTTCTCGGTCGCCTTTTGTCTCTATGAACAGATGCACTTCCTGAATCAGTAAATCAGGCTTCCTCCGGATGCACCATTCATGCCTCCCTTCATTCATAAATCAACATTTATCACATTCCCACAGTGTGCATTCATCTCCTTCTGCCTGCTGGTGCAGGGCCTCTCAAACTTTAATGAGCACACAGATCTCCCTGGGAGAGTGTTAAAACATGGAGTCTGATTCCTCTGCTCTGTGTTTCTAATAAGCTCCCACATGACACAGTACTGCTGGCAGAAGATCCTAATCTGAGGAACAAGTCTCTGAGAAGTGGTTCCCAAACTAACCTGACATTGGAATTACCTGCAGATCCTCAAAGACCCTTCTACCTGGGTTCATCCTCCTTAGGCACAGTGTCCAGTATTGCAGATGGAGTGACATACCTATATCCAGACACCTCCATTCCCCTCAACCTTGGTTCCTCTCTCCTGTATCTCTTTCCATGTTTACACCTACTCCTTGACTTAAAAGGGAAGGGGCAAAAAACTAAACTACACACCCTTCCTTTAAGGTGACATTGCTCACCACCTCGTATGCCCGTGTCCTACCTACCAACACCATGAAGTAGTGCTCCACCTTTGCTGCCTCCCCCAGGCCCTGCCATTGTTCCCACATGGCTTAGTTCAGACTCCTTTCCTCTTTGCTCTCTCCTTATGCTGCCCATCAGCATTACCTTCTCCAACCGGCTGCCTCCTGCCATGCCTCTCTGACCCCCAGGCTTCAGGTCCTCTTTTCTCTTGTTCCAAAGTCCTACTTTTTCATCCTAATTCCCTGTTGCTGCCACTCCTGACAGGCTGCTCCCTCCCTCTCTCTCTCTCTCTCTCTCTCTCTCTCTCTCTCTCTCTCTCTCTCTCTCTGAGGCTATGTCATAAGTCTTCTTTGTACTAGGCAATTTCCCTGGTGAGGTTGCCACATCTTTTTACAACTCTGTTTCTAACGGGGTCCTTTCCCCTGGGCTACAGTTTCCTACACCCAAGTATCAAATGTCCACTTCTACCTGGATGTCTCCCAGATACCTTCAGTGTAACAAGTTCGAAGCTAAACACATTAAGCTTGTCCTGAATCTGTCTCTCAACCTGTATTCCCCACGCAACCCCACAAACAGTCTTTCTTATGCCATATGAGCCAGTCAGAAGTCTGGGTACCACCCTAGTTTTCCTTCTTTGCTTGGAGTGATAATCATGTCCTGCTGCTGCTGTCTCACTCAGACACTGGGAACAGGTCTCTCTGAACAGACGGTCAAGCATCCTCTCTGTCCGGAGGAGCTGAGAGGCCTGGTAAAAAGCATGCTTCGTGCTCTGTAAGAAAATAGAAGGCTGGGCGTGTATCTTGGTGGTAGAGCAGCTGGGTAGTGTTCATGAGGCCCTGAATTGAGGGCCTGCACAAGAAAAAGAGAAATGCAGAGGAGGAGGAGGGAGAACGAGGCAGAGAACGGGGACGAGGAGGAAAGAGAGTTTGGATGAAGTCATAGAGAGAGAAAAGGGAGAAAGTGAGGCTGGCCAGGAGGCAAGACTACTTTTATTGGCTGCTTAGAGAAGACAAGGCCTGACTAGTATGTAGGTGGAATGAAGTAGAGGACTGGCCAAGCCCATACCTACCCAGTCCACTAAAAGGAGAATGACAGCATCTGGGATTGTACAATTCTCTCCTTCCTGCTGCTGTCCCCACTTACACTTCAACAGACCCATTCTGGAACAGTAAGATTGCCTCAAAGCATCCCCATGTTATACCCTACAGAAGGCCCACCAAGTCCATCCCAGTGAGATAGAGTCAGCATCCTCCAGCAGTGCCTCACATGGATCTTTGTGGCTCCCTTCCCCCATTCACATGCACTTCTGATTTAAGTCCATGTAGCCAGTTGTTCCTGAAGGGAAATTTTGTGACTTGTTCACAGCACTAATCTCTGTTTTTCAATCTTCCTTGCCTATAGAAGGACTCCTGCCTTACCCACCCATTGGCTTCTCTATATGGCCACTCTTCCTTTCACGTGCCAGCAGCAGTTGCCATTGCTCTCTTGAGTATTATAGGTCCATCAAGCAACAGTGCACCTCCAAGGGGTCATGAGAACCTGTCTTCAGGGTTATGTAGGATATGGTACTTGAATTATTATCTTGAACTACTGTTCTGAAGCTTTAGTACTCCATATCAATTATGATGCCTGCCGCATAGAATTATTCAGTGGGTATCATGAACAGATGTGTGATGAGACACCAGCAGGATGCTCTGAGACTGGGGAGGTGTGGTAGTCCAACCACAGAGAGACTAAGAGTAGACCAGAGTCCCAGCAGTGAGTTAGCAACAGCATACCTGTCATTCTCACAGCTTGACCTTTTATGAAAATGAAAACCACCCCCAATTCCACTTTAAAATAAAAGCACAAGCCCTCAAAGCTGTTACCACACTATCAAGAGATAAAGCTAAGGTGTTTTCATAGTCTGCCTGGAACTAGAGAAATCTCTGCTTTGTTCCTTTACTCAGCATCCCCTTGAGATGTGTGGGTACAAAGCATGTCACTGGCTGCGGGGGAGCCACTGTTGTAGATTCCTGCCTCTGACAGCTGTGTTCTGTCTCTGTGTCCCACCCTCCAACCTCATCCTCCCAGCATTGAGAACAGGCTGAACCTGAGGAAGAATCTGCACTGCCAGACCTTCAAGTGGTACCTGGAGAATGTCTACCCAGAACTCAGGTACCAAACCTGCTGGAACCAAAGCTAGCTACAAGAAGAGGCCTGGTCTGGGAGAGATATGATCTATGGCCAACTGGAGGAGAGATTTTAAGTCTGTGGAGGACTGAGCAAACCAATCAGCCCTGCTCATCTCTGAGACAAGAAGGAGAATTATATTGTACATAGTAGAATGGGAGAATGGGGTCAACTGTTGGAAGTGGTGCCCTGGGTTATGCTAAGAGCATAGGGTTGGTGACATAGACTCCATCCTAGAGATCATCTGCTATGGGGATCCCTTGTTCCATCACACTAGCAGCATCCTTCCATCCTCTGACCAGGGCCAACCTTTGTGACAGCTCCAGGGAAGATAGCTCTCTGCCCTCTCAGAACACAACCCTAAGCCATCCAGCAGTCAGCAGCACTAATTTCAAAAGCAGCGTGTTCTCATCTGTCTGCATGGCTTTCCCACAGGGTCCCCCCAGACTCCTCCATTCAGAAGGGCAACATCCGGCAGCGGCAGAAGTGCCTTGAATCTCAAAAGCAGAAAAACCAAGAGGCTCCACACATCAGGCTAAGCCCCTGTGCCAAGGTCAAAGGAGAAGGAGTAAAGTCTCAGGTAAAGTAACTTTGGGGTCATAGCACCACGTGCCTCAGAGAACAGAGACGTCTAGATTAGCCATGGTCCCTGCTTCAACATGACACTAGGATCCATAATGGTGCTGAAGGACCCATCTTACCTGGCTTTCCCCCAGTTAGTTACTAAATAAAAGATGGCTTCCAAGAGACATCTGTCCATAGAAAATGGTCCAATAGTTTATCAGGAGCTCAAAGACTGGTGGCCAGGTCAGGTAAGGAAGATCTCACAGACTAGCTCTGCAAATGTGACATACAAAGGGGATAAGAAGCTGCTACTAGACATTGGGACAAGACACCCAAACTGTGTCTTGCATTGACTTCAGGAAATCTTACCAGACTTGGTAAAACCACTTCCTGGGGACCACCCTCCTGCTTTCCCTACATCTGTGGATTATTTGGGGTGCATTCCGAAGAATCCTCCTTGTGCCTTGCTTGGTTTAGCAACAGGATCATATCCTGTCTAAGTCCATTTTGCAAATACTTTTCTTTCTGAGGCTAGGCATGCTGTTTTCAAGGTCACTGACAAAATCACTACCTGTCTCAACCTCCATAGCACAGCCACCACGTGACTCCCCTCTTAGCTTTGTGATCCCACAGGATCTCTGCTTCCTTGTCCTCCTGTCTGAGGTCTGAGCTCTACCTTTCTTTTCTCTATAAGCTCTTTTCCCATTTTGACCATCACCTGTTTATTGATTCACAAATTCTGTGTCTTCATAAATTATTTATTCACTTGGCAGACACTTTGTTAATGGGGAAGGTGCACAGATGTAAGGCCAGGCTGCAGGAGAGACACATGTAGCCTCTGTGATCTAGTCTCTGTCTCTGAGCATTTCTCACTGACACCACAGAAACAAAGATGTGGCATACAAGTCTCTGTGAGCGTTGGAAAGTTATCCCAGGGGACTTGAAAACGGGTTGTGTGTTGAGACAGAAGTTGAAACAGACAAGGTCAGGAAGGGGAGAGAGGGCGACCCGGAAAATACATTGTATATTGAGTCCTGGTGATGAGTTTACGGATAGGCTTTAGTGAAAGTGAGGTCACAGGTAGAAGAGACAGCACTATAAATGTCAAGGTTGGGTATAAGGAGGAGTTGAATTCTTATCTGTATCCTGAGGAAATTCAATTTTTCCCTCACTAGTGAGACATCTGTAAGGTCCCAGGAGTGAGTCAAACTCTCTCTGGTTGTCTAGAACCTCTCCCCATCTAGGAACAGAAGATCCACAGATAAGAATTCCACCTGGACTGTTGCTCAAATACTGCACAACTGAGTGAGTCAAACTCTCTGTGGTTCAAGTCCACAGACAACTGTGAGCAGCCAGGCTACCTTGTATTGCCCAAGTTCTCTACACAGATCACCCTTTGTCCTGGTGCCACAGTTCCAGTTCTCACTGGTGTCTTGGCTTATATTTCTCTTGTAGCCCCTCGTATCTGCAGCCCAGAATGTTCTCCCTTACACTTACTTATTCTTGCTAGATCTACTTTCCCCAAACCCAGATCTGTTGACTTCTGGAGTTGGATCATTCTTTTGAAATGTCCCTGGTGAGAACGCTTGTATTAGATTAAGCCACAGAGCCTAGGTGTTCCTCTTACCCTGTCTCCATCCAATGACCCTCATTCTCACTTTGTGTGTGGTCTCCAAATCATCATCCCAACCTCTACACAGCAGCCTGCAGTGCCTTTCCATTGTTCACCATAAATACCCACATCTCACCATGAAGATGGAGAGTCTGACTCACTCCTGGGGCTTACAGATGTCTCACTAGTGAGGACAAAGCTCAACTTCCTCAGGATAGAAATAAGAATTCAGCTCCTGCTTCTACCCAACCTTAGTTCTGGCTTGAAAAGACTTTGCTGGAAGCAGTCCCTGCTCCAAACAGGACAGAGGAGGTGGTGTAGGAGTGAGATTAGACTAGAAAAGAAAGGCAATGGAAGTGATTTTACTTTAGGTGTGGCTGTGAAGCTCACAGTGACACAGTTTGCTCAAGTGGTACTTTGTAAAGCATTGTGGGTAGGTGTCAAATCTTTCTGTGATTCTCTGTGTAGGTGTTGCTCAAGGGAATTCCAACAATCAGAATGTTGTCTGGGCCCTTCCCTGGGACAGGATTCATTTGATCTATTCCCAGCAAAGCAGAGCTTTTCTAGAACTTGCCAACTGTGGTTGCATAAGAAGGTGGGAAGGAAAGCCACTAACTGCCTGGGCCTCAAAGAGGGTCCTTTAATATCGGGTCCTAGGAGAGGTGGCAGGATGGAGAAGAATGGCTTTCCCATTTCAGCTGACCTTCCTACAGTAAGAAGAAGGCAAACAATGAGAGGTACTTGGGACCAGAAGAAAAGGCCTATAGGTACACAGGGCTCTTGCCTTGGGTCAGTGGTGGCTACAGATCAAGTTTGCTTTGAGATAATAGCTGGTTTTTGTGACTCTCGGATGCTAGCTCATCTAGATATAGAGTGTCTTAGTCAGGGTTTCTATTCCTGCACAAACATCATGACCAAGAAGCAAGTTGGGGAGGAAAGGGTTTATTTAGTTTACACTTCCACATTGCTGTTCATCACCAGAGGAAGTCAGGACTGGGACTCAAGCAGGTCAGGAAGCAGGAGCTGAAGCAGAGGCCATGGAGGGATGTCACTTACTGGTTTGCTTCCCCTGGCTTGCTCAGCTTGCTTTCTTATAGAACCCAGGTCTACCAGCCCAGGGATGGCATCACCCACAATGGGCTGGGCTCTCCCCCTTTGATCACTACTTGAGAAAATGCCTTACAGCTGGATCTCATGGAGGCATTTCCTCAGCCGAGGCTTTCTCTGTGATGACTCCAGCTGTGTCAAGTTGACACAAAACCAGCCAGTACAAAGAGGTTCCCATACTGGACAGTAGCATCTTGGGTGCCATGTTACCAGCTGAGGAGACAAGGTAGGCTCATTCAGACTTAGACACAGCCCCATTCTTCAAGGGTCCACAGCCTAGCAGAAGGACTGGGCTAAATTTTCAGATACTAAGAAAGAAATTCACTTTTCAGTTAACATAGTTAAAAAGAACAGAAATGCGCATGCATGTTATATGTTCTCATGGGACTGACTCATGATCTCTTCTTACTGGGAACCTCTTCCTCATTCCTCACAAATCTCTATTGTTATTGTTCTTCATTCAACCATTTCTGTACCCATTAGACACTGGTGGGGTTCTTTCCCCTTAGCACAGCCCTAACCCTTCGTATCTACGTCTTTGCTACCTGTCCCAACTCTTGTCTGCCCTTAGACCCATTCAGCCTTCCTTCCTACACCCACCTCTTCAGTCAATGAGATCATAGCAAGGATCAAATGGGCATTGTTCCTTCCCCTACCTACTCCACAGCTGATGACCCTGAGCTACCAGAGATTAGTGTCATAGACTAGTGGTGACCCCACACCAACTCTATTCAGCAGTTCTCTGGTAATTGTTTCAGACACTTCATTGTTCCAGAGCTTTGTTAGCTGCTTAGTCCTAGGAGTGCCCTGTCTGTGACCTTGCTTCTTAAAGGTTATAAATATTAAAACATTAACCAGCTCCATCTTGACAGAAGAAAGCTGGCAAGGGGGCTCTTCATTGTAGTCACTTTCCAGTGACAAATCCAAAACCAAAATTCATGCCTCTGTAAGAGGGTCAGTAGAGAACAGTGTCCTCCCCACCATTTATGGCAGTTTGGGCTCATCTCTGCTTCACAAGTGTCACACAAGACTCTAGGGACACATGGCTATACTGTGTCCTCACTTGGGCCTGGCTCTAGTTTCTTCCCATTTCTGACTCTGGCTTACCTGGTGAACTCTAAGCTTTCATGGTCACTTCCCTATGAAAGTATACCAGAGACACGGCCTATCATCAGAGGACAAACCCAGGCATGGCATCAACACGGGTCCTAAGATCAGGATGGAGCCATTGGATGGGTGTTGTAGGGTCCTGGGTCCACAGAGATTGGTACAGGGAGTTCCAGGTTCTGTCTTTAGCTGACATTCATTCACAGAATGTATAAAACTGAGTCAGTGGAATGGCTTTCTGTCTACAACACTCCTTTGGTGTTGCTCAGTTTATTTTTGTTGGCTGGGCTGCAGAACAAACCCTGGAGCCTTATGGATGCTAAGTAAGCACTCTGCACCCAAGCTACAAGCTCAGCATGGAGGCAATCTAATCCTGTCATGCTGATCACTGTCCTTCTGCTACCCCAGTGCACCCACCTCCTGCCTTCTCTTCCTTCTTGCTGCCTTGTTGTCCCTTTGGAGCAAAATGCTGGATTTAAGTGTTTCAAAGATGCTGGCAGATTGATGCTGTGGGGTAAAGCAAGAGGCATACATCATGCATTTGAAAACCTTTGAAGCCCAAGAAGTCTCTAGGCTAATACATTTCCTCTTAACTTCACTGAATCCCCTGGAAAAATATCCGTGAAAGGTAGAAAGAAGACACAGATGTTCCACTTTAGTGTCTGTTCCAAATTAAAGCGAGGGAAATCTAAGACAGTTTAAAGTGCATTCTTCTCGTGCCCAGCCAGGGTTGAGGCTGCCGATTGTGGAGACAGCAGCTGGGAGCCCCAAGGGTGGATGTGACTGAAAATGCCCCTCAGATCAGCAGGCACAGGGACACCTCCAGGGTAGAGAGCTCAAGTCTGCAGTGAAACAACCTGCCTGGCAATCACCTCCACCCCTTATCTGCTCAGAGTTCCTCCTCACAGCCAAGAAATGCCCCCTCAAAAGCATCATGTGAACTTTCTTACAGCTGGGGCAGGCAGGGAGCATGTCCTCTGAGTACAGAAGCCTTTCCCCTTCTAACAAACCAGCAAAGGAGTCCAGGAATCAGGGGCAACCTTCTCTCCTCAGCCCATTCCCATGGGGAAAAGCCTCCAGAACAGTTCCTGGGTTATTTTCCCTGTGGGTAGAAAGGGACATCCGCCATGGACAGCACTGAGAGTGTGCCTGTGCCTGGATTGCTTGCTGCCCCACTCTGCCTGTCCTTGCGGGTTGGAGGTAAGGTGACTAGGAATCAAGACTCCCAGGAGAAGATGAGAAACTGCAGCAAGCACATCTGAACATGATCCTTTAATACCCTCCATCCCCACCCCATTGGTCCCAAGAAAACATCTCTTCTAAACAACAGTTTCCAATTGGCTGGCATTGTCTGCATCAGCAATCCTTGGTCTCCCAGGCAGTCTTCAATTAGGTCCTCCTGCAGGAGATGCCTTTGCAGTTGCAGGGCCGTGGCTTCCACCTACTTTAGAGGCTCTAAATGGAGCCATTAATAGAGGGTCCTACAAACCTTAATGGAAGACAGACCTGGCTGAGGACCCTTATCTAGGAGATATGCTCAGGGCCTTGCTAGGCAGTCACTCTGCCACTTAGCTGAGCCTCCAGCCCTTCCCTCAATGACTGTCTTCTCAGGGTTCATTTCTGACTCAGGCGTCATTTATGAGACCCATTCCTCACCAGTTCTTCTGGGAAATATGAGGGACAAGGAATGAGAAATAGACACTTGGCTTTAGTTGGCCCCAACTTCCTGATCCCTGCTTCCCATTTCTTGTCTTTCTTCTTACATATATGGCCAGAGATCAGCCCTACTTTCCGTGAAATTAACTATCAGAAAAGCTCCAGAAAGTGTACTTGTGCACTATGTGTGAATGTGTGTGTGGGGGGGGGGGGGGGGACAAGTACCACTTAACCACAGAGCTATCTCTCTATCCTTCTGGTCACATGTCCCTCTTGCAGAGCCTTAGAGTGGCTTTCTCAGACCCTGTCCCAGATGGATGTGGCTGCATGTATCCTTCTCCAGAGGCATTTCTCATATGTCAAGAGATCCTGTTCCTGCCACTTGCCTAACAGTGCCTTAGGATGCTAAAAAGAGAAGACTGACAAGATGAATTTTAGAAACTGTGGTGTGTTGTAAGTTGCTGTGTTTAATCCCTTAATGCTTTTAGCACAAACAATATAACACCACATATTGAGGTGATCATATGATAATGATGGGATTTATTTTTGAAATGTCAATTTCTGCTTCCCTGTGGACTACGGAACAGTTACTCATTTTGCTCCCATCACTGACTTAAGCCTTATTTTCAAGGGAGTGTAAACATCTAATAGATTTTAGGCCAGTGGTCCTGTGGGCCTACAAATAGCTCCCTGCAGCTCTGCCCTTGGACCCAGACCTTGCATCTCTTCCAAAAGGAGAAATATTCTCAGCCCCCAATGCAGATTACCATTCTAGATCACCTGCCCAATGCCCCAGGTCAGTCTCAAGATCCTTGTGGGCTTCATTCATGCCTGGCTTTGGCATCTCAGACAGACTGGTGTGACATCCATGAGGCATGCCAGGAGGATGTCAGGACCTGAAGAAGACAAGTCAGAGAGTAGTGTCTCTACCACGCTATAGGAGGCTGAACTGAGTGTGAATACAATTGGGACACTTCAGGGACACTAGGCCCTAGAGCTGGAAGCTGTCTGCTCTCCATCAGCACAGGCCAAGCAGCAGCTCATGAATGAGCTGATCCAAAAATGGAAGAGCACTTTGTGTACAGGGACATACTGGTGAAAAGCTACAGCCCTTGGTGGAGTCCCCTCTGAAACCTCCCTTGGAGACTATAATCATGACTCATCTTCACTGATGAAGCAAAAGGACAGTTCTCACCTCTTTCACAAACTGAGAGAAAACCTCTTTGTCATTCTTGGCAGCAATTACACCTTCACTTGCTGTCTTCCAACTTAAGAAATAGAGAGTGCTTAGGCTTGTTAACCTGACAGTCTGGAACGTAGGTGTCTTAGAATGACCTCACAGAATGCCCACTTCTTATGATCTGAGCTCGGATTGTTCATCTAGTTTCCCTATTTCTCCCCCTGCAGGAGTTGACAGGTCACATCCTTGGCTGTTTTAGACTGTGCACATTCTCTTATGGAATGTTATTTTTCATACCTTCCTTCTTTCCCTCCTAACTCATCATCCAACTCCTCCCTTGGGTGCATCCTTTCTCTTTGCCCTTCTGTCTGCCTCTTATCATAGCTTTTGTGCTCTCAAGGTACTGACTTGGAATCTTTTCAAAGAAAATGGGCAGAGGGTAGCCTGTCAGGCAGCTGTTGAAGTGCTAAATGTCAGGAACAGACTCCCATAGAAAGATACTGTCTACAAGGAGATGCTGGGGACCATATAGCTCAGCTAGGCTATTACTCCAGCTGCTGCCCAGAGTCAGAATTATTCTGCAATGTCTAGCATAACCAGCATGCGTGTGGGGACTGAGACTTCCTGACAGTAAACACTCTTAGCCTTTGTCCTTCGAGTAGCATTCTACCAGGTGAACCCATGGAGCTCCTTATCCAGCTGTAAGGGTCATCATACACAGGCATGGTGGTACCAGAGATGGTGGTTCCCCTCTCCTAAGTAAATCTGCCTGCTTTCCTCAGGTGTGGGCCTTCACATACACCCAGCAGATCATCCAGGAAGAGCTGTGCCTGTCTGTGGTCACCCTGTTTCCTGGTGCCCCAGTGGCTCTTGTTCTCTGCAAGAATGGGGATGAAAGGCAGGTGAGTGCTGGGCAGGCCAGGGGGAGGAGTGGGATTAGAAGTGGCCAACCTCCACAGTGTAACCAGGTGTGGGTAAGTCTTCTCTATGCAGGAGAAGCTGGGAGGTATTGAAAAATGAAGAGTTAATAAGCAAGAAACCCTTCCAGTCAGCATCAGGGATAGGAATCCCTCAACACTGTCAATCATAATGGCTACAGGCCTGCTCACCTAATGTGTTACCATCACTGCTGCCTGTCAGTGTGTCCAATACACACTGTTTCTCTATCAGCACATACTAGGGATGTGCTTAGTTTCTGGCCCAGATAGGAGAGACTGAGGTTCAAGTCTGGAGTATGAGTGTGGCACTTGGTGGGTCACTCACTGTACTTTCCAGAGATTTCCCCCTCCCACTCACCAAAGGAACTATGTGAAACAAGTATTTGTGATGGTCTTCTTGAAGTATAGGGCTCAGTATCTACACAGCGTATGTGCCCATCCCTCCATCCTTACCACACATGAGATCATCAAGGGACACTGCCCAAGACACACCTGTTAGTGGGCTCTCAAGGTACAGACACATTTTGAAGAAGTCCCCTACTGTCATCTTCACTACAACAACTATTCTTTCTCTAACTTCTTAAGGGAATACAAAGACCATGGAGGATATAGAGGATATATATATATATATGTGTGTGTGTGTGTGTGTGTGTGTGTGTGTGTGTGTGTCTTCTCCTCTGTCTAACTCAGTTCACATATTCTATCCTGTTGCTTGAAAAGCTGTTGCCACCTGATAGGTTTTCCTATGAAACATTGATCAGCTTTTAGGGGTTTTTTTAATGCCTAGTTTTTAAGGACTTTGACTGGAGAGATGGCTCAGTGGGTAAAGGTAATTGCAGACAGGCCTGTCCACCCGAGTTTAATCCCTGGAGATACATGCATTGGAAAGAGAAAACAAATTGTATCCTGAAATACACACACACACACACACACACACACACACACACACACACGAACACAAATACAAATAAGTAAATAAATATCAATTTAAAATTTAATGAAAAATAAAATCCTAATGCGTGTCAGAACAATTAATGACAATTTTCTTCCTTTATGAGACCATGAAATCACGTCTCTGGCTGTCCATGGGTGGTGTCACCCATTCTGGTGATGCCTGAATGCTTTAGGTTATTCTTAGAACCCATGGCCTTAGCCAACAAAATGAGTGCTTCTCTCTCCCTTTTATCTCCTCAGCAATGGACCAAAACCGGTGCCCGCATTGAGCACATAGCATCTCACCTCTGCTTAGACACAGACATGTTTGGTGATAGCACGGAGGATGGCAAGGAGGTTGTCGTCAACCCTTGTGAGTCATCACTCATGAGCCAGCACTGGGACATTGTGAGCTCATGAGGACCCTGGGTGCATCCAGCTGTGGACCAGGAATGATGCTTCCCTGGACCAAACCAAATTGGAACCCTGGGCCATGAACAGCCCATTACTGCACAAGATGCCCTTGACTGGAGGCAGAGAAAAGGCCCCCAGGACAGGAGCAACTGTCTCAGGGAAGATGGAGGAAAAGGTCACAAAGCAGTGGGCTCAGTGACTCCACACGTGTGCAATATTATGAAGGCCCAGTCCTGGCCAGGTTTTCTGACTGGAACCTTGAAATGGGGATCCAATGGGAAGTATTTGTGGGACCCTTTCTTACAAAACAAGGCACCTTGTGGCGGTCGGAAAGAAAAGCTGTACTGGTCATTATGGCAGGACTACATGGAGAGATACAGAATAGAGATGGTTTTAGAACAAATAAAACTAACACTGGGAGTTGTCCTTCGATGACTCACGCTGCCTCTTCAGCTGTCGGCATCTAACCTTAGTCCCCTCTGAATGAGGTTGGGGCGTTTTGTGGTAGAATAGATGAAGACAGGAAGATGGAAACTTTGTGCCCTTATCTTGGTTACCACCTACAAGCTATGTGGTCTTAAAAGATACTTCAGGGGGCTGGCAAGATGGCTCACTGGGTAAAGGTGCTTGCTTGCCTTTAAGCCCAATGACTTGAGTTTGATCTCTCAGGTTGATGTGGTGGAGGGAGAAATCAGGGGACATGCAAGCCCATTCTCAGTACCACACACAAAACAAATAAATGTTCTAATTTTTAAGACACTTCAAAGCTAGGAAGATGGACATATTTTGCAGTGCTTGGCTTGCAAACTTGAGTTTCAATGTCAAAACCTATGTTTAAAAAAATAGTTAAGTAGGATAAACTCTTATAATCCCAGAACTATAGAGGCAGAATGGGATGAATCCCTAGGGCTTGTAAATTGTTTACCCAGTCTAGTGTACTTAGCAAGTTCAAAGCCAGCAAGAGACCCTATCTCAGAAAAACCCATGATGAACAATGCTTGAGGCAAGACATCCAAAACTGACTTTTAACCTCCATTTGCATGTATGCATATATATGTACATGCACATGCTATAACTGCACACACTACACTTACACACACAAACACATTATACTTATACACGCACACATTACACATACACACACATTACACCTACACACACACCACACATTACACACACATTACACTTACACACACATTACACACACTACACTTACACACACATTACACACACTACACTTACACACACATTACACATACACACACACACACATACACACACTACACTTAAACATCCACACAAGACACTTCACTTTTTTGGCCCAGCACTTCCTGTTATGTTACATCATGGGACCAGATGTAATTGGGAGTAATTCTAGCAGGCCCTGGATTCCTGTGGAGATCCTGATGTGTAGATCTTACATGGAGTTCAATCTCCTTGGTTAATTCCTATGTCTCTGCTTGTTTAAAATATTGTCATAGAGTGTCTGTCTATAAAGAACCTTATAGCCTATAGCCCTTAGCATAGGAATTTCCTACTCCAATGAAACCCATTTACTGGTGTCTCTGGGATTGATTAGAATAGGTATCCATTCTTAGTAATGAGGTCTTAAGAAACAAGCCATTTATGTAGTGGCTTCTTACACACACACACACCCATTTGCTGTTTGTAACTGTTAGGTGTTGCTGCATAACAAATGGCCCCAAAACTGGACAACTTAAGAAACACACATTTACTGTCTCAAAGTTTTTATGGGTCAGGTGCCCAGGCCCTGCCCTTGCCTTCTTGAAGTCTTATTAGGCTGTGACAGAGGTGTTATCTGGAGTGGCTGTCAGTGCTCAGGGTGTGGTGTTGGCTCTGACTCTTTCAGTGCATTCCATGTGGGCCCCCTTCTTCGGTATAGTAGAGTATGTCCCAGATGGGAGATGGGACACCAGTGAGATGGGAATCTTCCCTTTGTCACCTCCTCTCATTATGAATTATACCATTTGTTCCACTTGACAGAAGCAGTCAACAGGTACAGCTCCTATTCAAGGGGAAGTCAATCAAGAGAGCCAAGGACAAGAGGTGATCAGGTTCATCTAAATCCACCTACCTTGGTAATTGTTGGATCCTAAGAATTTATCTATTCTCAATCACCCTGGAGGTTCTAAGGCTTCTTGTACAATCTGCTACTGCAGACTGCTCTAGCCTTGGAAACTTGAGGGTTGACATACCCAGACCCAGTATGTCTTCTGGTGGCTGTATTTGTGTATGCAATCATAGCACATGCTCTGTGTTAGGACTAGGCCCTATTCTGGGCCAAAGAAGAAGGGATAAAAAATGAAATGAAGCTGGTGAATAGAAGACATGCTGAGGTGGAGGCTCCTTAAACTACATGTCCACAAGGCTTAAAGCAGCTTTGCATAGAGGAAAGACAGAGGAATGCTTAGCAGTAACATGACCAGACTCCTAAGTAGGTGAAGCAGTCACTGTTCTAGGTCAATAAAGGAGCCTATCTGTCACCTCTGTTTTTTTTTTTTTTTTTTTTTGTCTTTGCGTTCTCTGGTGGTAACAAAAGTGTTTCTTGCTCTTTTTTTTTAATCCAATGGTTCTGGGATAGATACACCAAGTACTCAGTAGACAGTTTATAAGTAGTGATTGACAAACCATGCCTTGTTCATGATAAAGTGAGTTTAAGTCTGTATGAATACTGCCTTACAATTTCAGAATGCAGGGGGCTTGCATCTCTGGCAAAGCCAGAGGACCTGGGGAGAAGAGCCAGGGTGGCACACACTTCCTTATGCTCCAGTGGGCTTCTCTTCTCATGGGGAAAAAAAAAGATTCCTAGAACTTCGCTTCCTCCTGACATTCCTCTTATCAGGGAAATGAGCTGGCGTTGAATGATGGAGAGTCACATTGAAGGGTGTGGAAAATATCCGATAATGGAATACAGGTGGCTCTGGTGTGCACTGCATGCTGGGTATGTTCCGTAAGGCCCCAGGAGTGAAAAATGGAGTCTAGCCATTGTTGATGCAGATAGAAACCACTCCAACTCTGCAGGATAGCTTAAGTGCTCTCCGCTTTTCACAGGCTGATGTAAAGAGAGAAAGAGTTGTGATTTAAAAGTAATCAGGGCAGCAGTGGTGAATGCCCATAAATGCAAAACAAGGCTGACATCTCAGAAATGTCTATGGCCTTTACATGTGCAGCAGAGCCAAAATAGCCAGGCACTTGTGTGGATGCTTTCACTGGGTTTGGGTGCCAAACTCCAGAAGTACTTAGTAGGTAATTGGGAGCTATGACTGAATGTTTGTCAAAGCATGTCATCCTATGAGAACAGGGGAGATCTCTTGAGAATCTTGAAGTCTCACATGATTCAGATTCCAAACAATGCCTAGAGAATCCCCTCCCTGGAGCTGTCTGACCACATTGTCAGGCAAGGAGGCAGCAGGAACCCTGTCCCTCATAGTCACTTCTAGTTACCAGAAGAATATGGGCTTCTTTCAGGGTTTATTAATAGGCTATGCACATTAAGTAAAAACATATTGATGTATGTTATATGTGACTGTACGTATAATGCTGACATTCCATAACTACAAGCTATATATCTGTGCACCCAACCACCCACAGACTAAAACCACATGGGAAAATGCATCTCTATTGAGCATTATGGGTTTTCCCTTTTTCATTATTTCCTAACCCGTATAGCATAAAAACCACTTTCATATACTCTTTAAATTACACCAGATCTCTTAACTCGTTCAGAGCTGGCTTAAAGTATACAAGAGGATGTGCAAAAGTTAGATGCAAATATGGAGTAGGGGGCATAGTGGTGTGGGTGTGTTTTCTGTGCAAGCATGAGGACCTTAGTACAAATCTCAGCATGGCTACCAGCATAGCCCGGGTTCAGTGTAAGGCTCTTTCTCAGGGAAATCAGGCAGGGTGATAGAGCAGGCACCTAGGGCACTTCTCTGATCTCTGCACATGAATGGTGCAAAAACCTTCACTTACATGTGCATATATATTACATGCACACACACACACACACACACACACACACACACACACACAATGTGTGTGTATGTAAACATGGTACCATTTTATATGAGTAACTTTAGTATCCACAGATTAGGCATCCAAGGGCAGGAAGAACCTACCTCCTATTGAGGGACAACTATGGATTCTCATGAACTGGGTGAAAAGTGAAGTGGGTGCTTCAGAAACTCTGGTGTCAGTGTCTTAGAGTTGGGGGCAGAATAGTAGAGGAGAGATGGGAGTGTGTGGGTAAATCTGGGCTCTGCATGGGTGGTGGAGCCTGGTGAAGCACTGAACCTAAGATTTCCTTTCCTGGCAATTTGCTTCCCTTGTGCTTTATAATTTCCCACTGTGAGCTCATCTTCAGTGAGAGTTTTTCCTCTGGGCATCCTAGATACTCTGATTGTAGAGGCATGCCTCTGGGGAGGTTTAAGCTTGCCTCTGCTAGGATCCCATTGGATTGCTTTGATTTCAAGCCAGTTTATGAAATGATTTTTCTGTTCATGGTTTTCACACTGAGAGATGAGAATATGGATCCTAGCCCTCTGCTTGGCACAATCTTAAAATTTGGCCATTTATAGATCTCCTTTTGTAGAAGTTGCTTTAGTCACGTTTCCTGGGATTGCCAATCACCCAGCCACATGGACAGCCCACTTCTAGGCCTTGCTACCCATGATGTTGTAGGTCTCCTATCTGTCTCTGCCTGCGTATAAAGCCCAGCTCTAGTGACAAGTCTGCTTTGGTTCCCTATGATTAGTCTTTGCTACTTTTGGGATTCTTCTTTTTTCTACCCTTTATTCCCCAGTTTTACTCCCTATTACTTGATAAGAGAGAAAGGATAGAGGAGAGAGAGAGAGAGATAGATAGATAGATAGATAGATAGATAGATAGATAGATAGAGAGGGAGGGAGGGAGGGAGGGAGGGAGGGAGAGAAAGATAGAGGAGGAGGAGGAAGAGGAGGAAGAAGAAAAAGGAGAAGAAGAAGAAGAAGAAGAAGAAGAAGAAGAAGAAGAAGAAGAAGAAGAAGAAGAAGAAGAAGAAGAAGAAGAAGAAGAAAAGAGGAGGGGAGGGAGAGAAGGAGGGAGAAAGGTGCCAATTCCTGAATTTTTTTTCTTTGAGCACAACTTCTAACAAACTACAAAAAAAAAAAAAAAAAAAAAAAAAAAAAAAATCCTCTGAACCACTGCCTCTCAGGAGCCACACTATATGCCGTCTGAACAGCTCCCAGAATGCAAATTGTCACACAATCCCAGAAACTATCTGCAGCTGGCAAAACCACACCTCAGCTAGAGCTTGAGGTGAATCACTGTGAGCTGTGGTAGACAGTCTGAAGCAGCCCCATAGCCCCACACCTGGAGTTAAAATGAAAATATATACTATTCTGTGTTCTTTAAGGAACCTAAAATTCCAGAATTGTCACAATAATCTCTCTCTTTCTCTCCCTCTCTCCCCCCATCTCTATCTCTCTCTCCTCAAACTCTTGAGCATTTTTGGAATTTTGGACTCCCTCCCTTCTTTCAAATGCAGCTGTGGTTTCAAATTGTCTTATCCAATATTTATGTGTACATGTGGTAGGGGGTTTCCTGTGTTGGCTCTGACCAGAATGCCTTGGTGCCATAATTATCTGTCACCACGGGCTGAGGGAACCTTATCTTACTGTAGACACTCAATAAATGTCTATGAATGAGTGAGAGAATAAGCCTGTGATTTTTTAGCACCACTTCCTAATTACCTCCTGGCTGGTTATCAGACATCTGAGTTTTTAAAAGACAGCCAAGGCAGGAGTGGAAGACAGAGAAGACAAATTTATAACAATAAAATCTTGTTATAATACACATAGATCTGAGGATCATGCATATTTAACTTCATAATGACAGGGTTTAATCCTGAGCATGCTAACTGGAAAGAACTATCAGCAATGACGATCTTTAATACTGCAGTGGAGACTGGCCAGAGAGAATTTGTTCTCAGACGCTCAGAGGTGGGGGTGGGGAGGGACAGTGATGGAAGACTGGGTAAGAACCCTTGTATTTAATCTGCAGGCATCTCAGGCGTGTCTATTGGCATCTGACAAGATGAGTCCTGGCCTCCAGAGAGAGGAGAACATTGTATCTGTGATCCTCTTAGGTGACCCTCAGAAAAATGCCCTGTTTTGACCATGCCAACCACTGAAACATCCTGTCCCAAACGCTCCATTTTTTTCAGCACCCGGGACAGCGTCTGGCACGCAGGCTTTGGGTAGGAAGGACTACAGGAGGTCTAGCAGCTGTGCAGATGTCCTGTGTGGCAGGTGGAAGCCTGTTGGCCCCTGCCACACAGAGCCAATCATCTGAGCTTCCCTCATGGGCTACAGTCTCTGGGAGCCCAAGTCGGATTAGCCAACTCTGAAGCTCTGAGCGCTTTTCCATTTGCCATGGAGCTGACTAATTTAATGAAGCCGTCACAGTGCAAACCTCGGGGCTTATTGGAGAAGGACTCGAGCACGACATTATTTCACAGCAGTAGATTGCATCATTTTCATTTCGCAGCTTTCCAATGGGAAATAATAAAGCAAAATTACAAACATAATGAAGAAGGAAAGAAAGGAAGGAAGAAAAATCCACGGGTGAGAGGAGACCCCTCTATTCCATGATAGGGGCCGCTTCTCTCATTCACTTGAGCTAGTAAATGTCACCTGGTTTCTCTCTGTAGGGGAGGACACCCCAGGATGCAGGCACCTGCACGGTGGGAGATAAGAGGGAGCAATAATTCACTGTCCAGGGACACCGCGCAGCCACGGCAGCCCTGTAGATACCCTTTCCGAGGAATCCAGCTCCCAGTGAACTAGTGGGGTGTAGGTACGCACTGCACCTGCCTTCCCCCAGAAGACAAAGCTATTTGATCAGTTGCACTTCACCTAGTCTAGATGGAAGAAAATAGATTCCTGCCTACATCTGTCCTGCAGGATGCTTTCATTGTGACTGTGGGTGATCCGACAGCCAGAGGCTAAATGGCAGTCGACAGAGGGACAAAACCTTTTCCAAAAGCTGTTCTCATTAATTGCACTGAGGTGCACAGATGCAGGGAAGCCACTCAGCTCTGCCAGGCCTTTTGTTCTCCTCTGAGGACCTGCCCTTCAGCCAAGGAGATGCTCCAGGGCTTCCCACCCCCACCCCCAGCAAGGGGAATAAACTTCAGTGTCTCTGGCTGGATTCCTCCCCTGCCTCTTAGTGGACATAAATTCCTACTCCAATAGGGTGGTGGTGGGTTGGGGTGAGGAAGTGGAACCATCTAGAATGACTTGTCCCCTCCCCCACGACCAGCAGAAGCCTCCTTCAAGTCTTTTGCTGGACCTCTTCTCCTCTCTTCATCTTTCAGAAAGTCTCTCTGGTTGTCAGCTCCTCCCATCAGAATGACATCCAACTGTCTTTCATCTTGACTCACACTAGTACATCCCCTTTTATAATGGCCAAAGTGCATTTCTAAGACACTAGGGCTAAAGGTCAGCACCTTGTGATCTTCCTTTTGGACTAAGAACAAATAACTAAAATTTCTCTGACCTCAGCTACCTTCTCTATAAAGTGGTCAGTGCCGTATCTACCTCATAATTTCATTTTGGGATTAGATGCAGTGATTCGTTTGAAGTTCTCAGCACACAGCTAAGCACATAGTACTTTCTTCCCTCCATTTGGTCATCACAGTAGTTCACTAGAGCAGAGGGCAGGATCTGTATGTTCTGAGGGCTGAGCACTTTAGTTTTCTTGGGATCTTGTGGTGGTTTGAATAGGTCTGGCCCTTAAAGACTAGTGTCTCTGAATGCTTGGCACACAGAGAATGGCACTATTAGTAAGTGTGGCCTTGTTCAAATATGTTGGAGAAAGTATATCACTGTGTGGATGGGCTTTGAGGTCTCCTATATTTAATCCCTGCTCAGTGTGGAGTCCAGTTTCCTCTTGGCTGCCTTTGGGTCAGGATGTAGATCTCTCAGCTCCTCCAGCACCAAGTCTGACTGTAGGATGCCATGCTTCTCACCATGATGACTGTGGACTGAACCCCTGAAACTGTAAGCCAGTCCCAGTAAAATATTTGCCTGTTTAAGAGTTGCCTTAAACAGTATCTGTTCACAGCAGAAACAAAAACCTAAGACAGATGCTATATCTAAAATGCCAAAAGTAAATGCTTATAACCACAAACATTTCTCATGTTGTTGGAAGCTAGGAACCAAAGTCAAGGTACCACCAAGTGTGTCAGAGGAGGTACAGTACTTACTGTACAGGCCACAGCCTAACTTGGTGAAGAACTCTCTGAGTACCTGTTATAAAGATACCAGTTCAACCCCTGAAGGCTCTGCACTCATGACCCAGTCACCTCCCAAAGGCCCCGTCCCAATATCCTCACACTGGGAGTTGGGGTGTTGACCTCAATTTGGAGTGCATGTAAGCATTCAGAGCATTCTACCCTTCAATCCTCAGAGGTCTCTTAAATGTCAGACTGTAGCCAGAGAATGCCCTGTAGAATTGCCCAGGGCACAGGGTCAAGATAAAGGTTTTAACCCAGCAGGACAGAAACCAGAAAAGAGCAATAAGGTACCGTAAGGAAAAGATGCTGCACACGGATTTTAGCCATTTCTCTACCTGCTATAACTCCATTCCTCTTGCTCCTTCCCTGCCTGTACACATGGATCAGGACTTCATCTTGTCCATGATAAGCTCAGGGAGGAGGTGATATAAAGTGGAACCAAGGCTGTTACTGAAGAGGACTCTGAAAATGTGCATAGAACCCATGTCATGAGTTCATGAACAGCCTGCATGGCAAAATGAGACCCTGTTTTATCCCCCATTCTAAAGAAACTTCTGGTCTATCTTTGAATCCAACTCCTACATCTTAATTCTGCCTCTCTTGTTCCTTTCTAGCATGTCACCTACACAGTTGTCAACTTGGAGTGTGCCCAACCAGGTCTGTTTAAACTACAGCCCAAGGGCTGCATGTGGCCCAGGATTATGCTGGATTTATTCCAATATAAAACTGCAAACTTATTTTAGAGTATTATTCAGTTAGTGAAGGGAGGGGTTTAATAACATGGTTGTGTGGACCAAAGTTGAGTGAATTTTGTAATGACCTCGTATCACAATATCAAAACTAGACACCCTGACAGAGGTTAAAAGTGGCTACAGTAGTTTAAGCAGCAGCTCCCAGTGTCCCAAAAAGGGATTCCTGCATGGGAAGTGGGGCCTATCAGACAGAGCACAATCCCAGGATCCACTGGTGCTTTACATAAGTCAGACCTCAGCCAGGGAAGGACCAGAGCAACTTAGGACACAGAATTCTGAGACTCAAAGAGCTCCTAGGTAGAAAGAAAAGAAGCCAAGGAGAGGATCACAAAGTATAACTTCAACGTCAAGAAGACAGAGTGGCCCTCCAGATGGCAGGCATGTGTGAGTAGAGGGAGAGAGGAGCAGTGTGATGTGGGTAGCTTGAATACCAGACTTTAACCTGGAAAGTAGCTGTGAGCTATTGAAGTCTCTAAGCAAGAGAGTATTTGTTGACTGGAGCAGAAGATCGACTGACTTGGCAGTTCTAGCATGGTTTGACCTGAAAGTCTTTGACACCAGGATCTGATTGAAGTTTCAGAAATCTCACAAGGCCAGAACTGTGCCACTGTTAGAGTAGAAAAGAGTCAAGTAGTTATGAGAGACCAAGTGAAGGCTTTGGCTGGAGTGGAGAAGATGGAAGTGCTGTGGGACAATGGCTTTCATGTCACAATGCTCTAGCAGAGCCCAGTGGCAAAATTCATTCATGGTGTCCACACTGATCTGTTCCAGTGTGAAGACAAGGCTTAATTTTTATTTTAATTATACAAATTAAGATGTGGGAAGTAGTGCATAGCAACCATAAACACAGTGCCTTTGTGCCAGTATTGTCCTAAGATTACTGAAAAATCAGATCCTCTTAGCTCTGTCCTGGAGGTAAGCAGAGAGCCAGGGAGGCTGGACCAAGGACAAACACAATGGGATCTGAACACAACAAGCCCTCTTTCCAACTCTAGATTCACAGCCACAGGGGTCGGCTGCTCATTTGAGGGCTACAATTATGAATACCTATATTCTCACCCCAGAGAAGATTCTACAAATGCAGGTGGGTTCCTAGCAGGCTGACTTTACAAACTGAATTAGTCAACCTCTTGGGTTACTAGTTGGCCACATTGACTCTTGGGTTTATTTCCCATGTTGTTCATTTGTTCAGAAGGAGAGAACAGGCAGCAGGCAGAGGGGCCTAGAGTAGGCTCAAGGGCTCCACACTCCCCAGTTCATTTTATGCAAACAGCATCTCTAGGGGATAGACATTAGCATCACAATTTTACAGATGAGGAACTTGAATCTCAGAGAAGTTAAATAAAGGATGGGGTTGCCCAAGTGATAAATAGCACAGCAGGCACCTCTGACTCAGTGACCAGGCCTCCAGAGTGCATGGCAGTTTGCCCCCCTCCCCATACACCCACAAATATATATGCAGATCAGTCAGCAATAAAATATTTACTAGGTACCCATTCTCTGACAGCATTATGCCAGGACTTGGCCACCAGTCCTTGCCTTCAAGGACAGCAAGCACAGTAGAGAGACAAGTTTCATTTTAAAGAAGGTGGGGGTGGGGGGCACTTGTGAACTTGTAAGTATCACAGCCACAGCAGAACCTGCTTCTTTGGAACTGGGAGAAGAGGGGAGAGCTTGGCAGATAATGGAGTGGCTGTGTCACGAAATTGATGAGTAAGGAGAAGGAAGAAAGCACAGCTCCACACAGAGGAGCCCACATGTGCTTCTCCAGGCTATTCTTGGTCTCTGCTTTAGTCCCTACTAAATCAGTGAGGCACCCCTCAGGAGCTTGCTCATGGAAGAACATGGTAACAAGCAGCACGAGCTCTCCTGCAGGATGCTTTATGGTTTCCAGCAAGAGAAATGCAGAAAACTGGGGCTTTCTGCTGTGTCTTCACAGCAAGCTTTGTCCTGATGTAACTCATGTCTCTAGCCTCCTGCATCCAGAAAGTACCCTGCACATGCTTGGACTGAACCCTTCATTACCTGTTTATGTGTCTGTCTCCCCTGGATGTAGGGACCCACGCTGTACCTGGCAGAGGTTTGCACTCATGAAATGTTTCCTGGGGTGCTTGTGGCACCCTAAATGGATTGGATCAGCTTCTCTAGATTAAGCTGCTCTTAAATCTTCTCCCATATCTAATCAGTCAACCAGGATAATTTCTTTGTCTCCAACAGACCCTGAACTTAGCACAAAGAGATCATGGTTATTCTGCTGGCTCCAAGATTGCCAAACAGCCTTGGGCTCTATAAATTGACAGCTATGAATTTATACCCCTCTCCCCAAGAAACTTGCAATATAAATTCAACAAGACGGGTGGGCACTAGGAAGCTACCTGGGTGCAGCAGGATCAGAAGGGAAGTCACACTGTGTGTGGTTAACCACCCTCCTGAGCAGAGCTAACCACATCAGAAGTCCAGAAGGATGATTCCCATGCACCCTTCCCACATCTGACTTCAGGACATCTAGACCAACTCAGCTACACAGTGAGATCATGGGGGAAGGTACTGGTTCTAATGACAGCCACAGGAGCACTTTAGAATCCAGGACAAGAAACTGAGATGCAGGAGGCATGGACTCAAGAAGCCCCTGCATCTGCTGGGGGGATATTCTGGCATGAAATTAGCCATCACTGTGAAAGCAGGTTTGACATTCGCTGCTTGCCCCCTCAAGAACTCCATTTTTTTCAACAGCCAAATTTCACATATTGTTGTAGGTTTCTGTATCTCTATTGCTGATGAGAGAAAAGTCTAGAATAGTAAGTATGGCTCAGACTCTTCAGAGTTCTACAAAGTCCACCTCAGCTTTCTGAAAGGCTATGCTCAAATTATAGCAGCTACCTTACTCCATTTTAAAACATCTTTAGAAGCCATTTCCTCGATAAGATCAAATCAGTACCTAATACATGTCTGCCCCACATGCAAAAAGCCAGGCTGCAGTGGGATGAAATCCCCAGACTTAGCCTGTTTTTATCCTAGGGGACAGTAGACTTGCCCTGTTTTGCAGGAGAAATGGTGCTCAGAACAGTAGAGTAATTTGTCAGGGGACATATGATAGGGACCTGGCAGGCAGGGCTGGAATCTCCACAGCTCTACCCTCTGGGCTCCTCCTTGCTCACTGCTTTTCTTCAACAGAGTTTCATTTAGAAAATTAATCGAGGAAAACAAGAGGGTGTGGACTGAGTGGTGATGTATTTTCTGCACAAGCATAAGGACCCAAGTTCACATCCCCAGTACCCATGTAAAAGGAGAATATAGTGGTGTCCATCTGTTATTGCAGAGAGCTGACTGGGTGTGGGAGTGGGATGATGGGTAAAGACAATCAGACCCTTGGCGCTCACTGGCCAACCAGTCTAGGCAACTGGTGAACCCAAAATTAAATGAAAGAACCTATCTTAAGAACATAATAGAGAGTGGTGGAGGAGTATATCTAATGTAGACTGACCTCCACTTGTGTGTGAGCACAAATACACATGCGTACACATACACACACGTACACACGCATACACACACACACATATACACACACATGCACACACACATACATACACACACATACACATATATACACATGCACACACATACACAAAAAGAGAAAACATGCAATAAACTTAATGATTTTAAAATCACAAAACAATATTATATATATTATATATATACATAGTATAACTAAGAAGTTTAACTTGTAGCAAATTTTTTAAAAATCTCTTTTCCATTCAGAAGAGAAAAAGCTGAATTTCTGAGACAATTAATGATTTGGCCAGTTGGATTGAAAAATGGCATATATAACCCACTAAAAAGCTGTACCTGCTATTCTTGTCTGTTGAGGAAACTCAGATTTTTAATTTTATTTAGTCCATCATTGTTGAAGTAATTCTTACATATAGAAATTTCCTATTCCACCCACATTCTCTCTCCTCAGAGACAACCATCTTTCAGGCTTCTAGGTCTTTCCTCTGGGGTTTGCATCTATAATTTTTACATTATGCTGCTATTTTTTAAAATATCAGTTTTAGACATTTTTCTATTGGATTTATGCCATGGTAAACACGGACTTAGATTTCTTTCACCCCACTGCCCACATTTCTCTCTTTTTATCTCTATGACATGTTTATAAAATAAATTTTTTAGCAAAATCAATAATCAGCTTTTACATGCTGAGCCAAACAGCAAATTATAATCAGAGATTTTTTTTCTGTTCAATCTTTTGTTTTTCCTGAACTTAATAATTACTGCAGCTCCTCCCCCACCCTGCACATTTTCCTGGTGTCTGAGGCATTTTCCTCCAAATGTTCGAAAGCATCATAATAATATTCTTCACAACCCGAGCTTATTAACATTTTTTTTCTTCCTTTCTACAAGAGTCCCCACTCGGCAGCTGTGTGTTCGAATGTGTGCTGCTGCCTATGGTCTCTTCTCTGGTCTCTAAATGCCAACTTGAGAATCCTCATGGCCCATATCTCTGGTAGCTTTTCTAAATTAGTTTGTTGATTAGTAGATGGTTTCTTTTCTCTTGTGCCATTATGAAACTCTCCAGCTTTCTTTGAACATATTTATTTGTTTTCTGTCTTTTGGGTTGAAAGACATCCTTAAGTCTCTGGTGGCTGATGATCTCTAACCATCTGACCATGTCATTTCAGAATGAGACACAAAAATAACAGAAATTTTATGTCCTAGGATGGGCATGCTGTCTGGTGGGCCTAGCCTACTCTTTGTGATGATCCTTGTATGGGTAAGTATTTATTCTTGGTCTCTTTGTTCAGTTGTTCCCAACCTGTGGGTCATGATCTTGTTGGGGTGGACAACCCTTTTGCAGAGGTAGCATATTAGATGTACTGTAAAACAGATTACAGTTATGAAATACTAACAAAAATAATTTTGTCATTGAGGGACACCACAACATGAGGAACTGTATTAAAGGGTCAAAGAATTAGGAAGGCTGAGGAGCAATGCTTTAGTTTCTCTATATAACAGTTAATCATTCCATCCTGAAGACATACCTATGTTGGGCCTGTCTTTCTTAACACAAGGCCAGAGAAAACAGCTAAGGCTGCTACACTTTAGAAAGCACCTCTCTTCTGAAAGAGAAGAAACCGATGCACTTGACAACCCAAGCTCTTGAGCCTGGTGCTCTCCCAGTGGTCTTCCTTTGTCTATAGTCTCTCAGCTTCTCTCGGAACCTTAAGCTCCTGCTGTCAGAGGAAGCAGTGAAGTCACCAAGATTCCAGTCCTCAGTGCTTTGCTTAAGCATTGTCCTTCTCTGGTGGATCTGCTCTAGGGCCTGCAGGACACCTGGGAAGAAAACTGGGCCTTTGTGACTCCATCTGTCCAAGGTTCACCTTGGTGCTTTGGGTCCTGGTATTTGGTGCTTCTGTCTTTTTAAATTTTTATCATTTTTTTTTATCATTTCCCTTCATAGTGTTCAGTTTTGTTCAGATGCACATTCCCTAATGATGCTTCTGTATTGTAAGCTTTCATTGTGTGTCTGTGTTTCATGACTACTGTTCTTATGAGACACTTTTCAGTCAGTGAGATACAGGAAAGCCAAGAATCTCTTCAACTATCAGAATCTCATGGCTGGGGCCTGAGAGGTGGTATTTTGAGACAATTCTTTAAGTAATTCTTGTGACCTACTAGACCTTTCGTGCTTAATGTCTGACCACGAGGCTCTGACATACCAAGCTGCACATCCCTGGTGTCCCTTGTCTGCTCATTGGAACCTCTGCCACCCACTGCCCTGGCTTGACAGAGCCCAAGCCCCAGACCTTGAAGTCTCCACCATCCGTACGCTATGGTTTCTCACCCTAACTCTTTTGTCCTCAATCTGACCTGTTCAGTCTTAGGTGAGCTTTATGAACTTCTTCATGCCCTTGCCAAGGCTCATGTCCTGATCTTTCATCCACTACACAGCCAAATTCTGATCTCACACTGCTCCATCTGGACCATCTCGATGCTGCCTGAGCCTAAGGATGAGTAAATATGACGATACTATTTGTGGTATAGGATTTGACCTCATGGGAGTTGCAGGTAAGAAAGACCCAAGGAAGAAATAATGGCTTCGAGTTGTTGTCTCAAGCAGTCTTCTGAAATGGGGTTTCAATAGACATTTTAGTAGCAGAATAATTTTGCACAGACATAGAATAAATGAAATTCAAGCTAGGGATTCCTCCTGCTATTGAAACCAAGCTCTACTGTTACTCTTCCTGCTAATAGTCACGTTTCCTCATCAGTCCCTGTGATAGGACAAGCGTTCTCATTCACACACATTATGTGAGCATGTGCATCATTGAGTTGTGGAAAATGGTGCATAGAAGACTTTGTTCAGATCTCAAGATCTTCTCTCATGATGCTCTAGCAGCCATCCTGAAAGGAAAAAGTGCAGCTGCCCCCACCTGGGAGGAACAGTGCCCGTCTGCAAATGAAATTCAAGTCAAATCACACTGTTTCCCATTTACTCAGAAAGCTCAGAGACCTGCAGGCTCCTTCCTCCCTGGTGATGGCTGGTCTGCCAGGTGAAGCTGGGCAAACCCTGGCACTGAGAACTCATGGCCAGCAGTGGTAACTAGAAACATGGTGGCCATGGCAAGGCCACAACTCATTCTCTTCTGTGCTTCTCTTATCACTCCCCGTGGCTTGCTGATATATTCGCTTGGAGACTAAAAATGCCCAGAGCTCTGTGCAGCTCCAGATCCGAATTACTTTGTAAAGCATGTTAAGTTCTGTTAGAGTTAGGCAAGCAAGAAAATACTTGACTTTCATTCTAATGAAAACTATTTTTAACACTTAAAATATCTAAAACAATCATCCTTTTATGTCTCCAGCCCCCAGTATTTGCCAGCATACTACAGCACACAGCCCTTTAAACACACCATACATGGAAATCTAGGTTTATAGAAAAATTAAACTGCAGGAAATTTACTTATCTGTTGATAAGAATGTCCTCTGGAGATCAATTCATAAAATCTAGAAACCCAAATTTAGAGCAAGCCCAGACGTTTGCTGTCCACCTCTGGGAAATGGAGTCAGATGTTTCATTTGCTCCCTATGGGGCAGTCGGGAGTGGGGGCTACACAGATCCATAGGCGGTTAATAGGGCTCCCCAGCCGTCCCTCCCAGGAGTGGCACCCCCAGGTTGTTGGGGAAACTAGCCTCCTGCCTTGTCAAGTTGTCCCCACAGCTAGAATCCAAGTTGTCCCAAGACCCATTATTCTTCATGCTCCCGCCCTGCAGCCCTGGGATTCAGTTAAACATCATGGCTCCTGAGTACATTTTAATTTCTAATCATTAGTTACAAGATTTTCTTGTTAATTCTGATTCAGCAGATTTTGCTGAGACAGCTCTATTTTTTCCCCCTTTATTTTGGTCACACTGCACAGAGCCTATTCAGACAGACAATAAATCCGGGTGGCTAACCTCCCTCCTGGGAACGAATCATCTCCAACCCAAAAAAGGACACATCCCCAGGATGACAGCAGATGGGGGCTGGGGGCTCAGGGGTGGGGAATCTTCCTCCTGGGTTTCTTTACAGGTGACTCTGGACCCAGGATAACATACTGTGGGTAATTACATCAGGAGGTAACACAATTCCCCCAGAACTACAACATCAGACAATTAGGTGAAATATAGGGTTGGGTCGACTGGAGGGTGAGCTCAGGACAATTCAGCAAAGCAGGGCTCCTGCTCCCTGCCTTTTATTAGATCACAGATATCACACTGCTGAATTTGCTGTAGATTTATGTAGCGTGGGAGGCGCCAACAGAATTTTGCAATCAGTGAGACTGGTTCAGGGCTGTGCTCCCTCCTCCCTTCCTTCCTTGTACCAAGGTGCTTGCTTATAGCCATTGGCAAGAACAAGTTTATTGCTCTCCTTGGTTAGGGAGGCAGCCTCCCTTCCCATTCTAGATGGAGGAGAAAAAATGAACTATGCTAAATTGTCTTCCTGGATATAACCTCCTTTCCAGAGACAACTGATATTCTTAGGCATGGTTACTATAGGCTAATACTTATAGAATATTACCATTTACTGACCACTCTTGTATATTAACTAGCTAGCGGTTGTAAATATAAAAGCCCTTTTTATACAGTAACACACTTTATAGCCACAGCAACCCCACAGGTGAACATAAATAATGACTTCCATTTATAGATGAGGAAACCGAGGTGCAGAAGAAGTGAAGAATTCTCTGTAGTCACCCATCTAATTGGTGGCAGAGCTGAAACCTGGATTTAGAATCCATGCTCTTAGCAGTCCTACTTCATTAATAAAATCTGGTTTTATCACAAGATAAGACCAGAGAGGCCTGATACAATAGTAGCAAAACTCAGTCTTGGGAAACAAAGGGCCAGGGTTAGACCTGTGAAGGGGACAAACAGAATGTTATAGGGACAGATTTAGCTGGCTGGCTTAAAAGAGGTCCTGTCAAGTAAGTTCCATAGTAGAGAAATTCTGGGCTGCATGCCTGCCTCACCTTTAGGGTGTCAGGAGGCTAGCATGCTGCTCGGAAGAGGCAGATTACAGTCCAGAATGGGTGTCTCCTGTCTGTGTTTCCTAGCAGTCTGGGAAAATCGCCGTGGTCCCCCATGTCCAAGTAACCAGTTACCATAGGCGCACCACACTGCTGGGAGTGGGACCAAAAGGGCCTTTGCCCGTGCTTCTTCCCCTCAGGGTGTCTACTTGCCAGGCAAGAAGGGAAAAACTGAACCCAGGAAATGGGTGGGGTGGGGAATGGGCAGAGGAGGTAGGAGTTAGAAGGAAATGGGTGGGGTGGGGAATGGGCAGAGGAGGTAGGAGTTAGAAGGGAATGGGTGGGGTGGGGAATGGGCAGAGGAGGTAGGAGTTAGAAGGGAATGGGTGGGGTGGGGAATGGGCAGAGGAGGTAGGAGTTAGAAGGGTGGGACTGTGGGTTTAGAACCTGGTTTGTTGTTAAGTGAGTACCAAAAGTCCAAGGAGGGGCTAGGAGAGAACAGGACTTCTCTCTGAGAGATTTAGGTGTAACTGATAGAGTCCCTCTCCCCCCGACCCCCTGCAATTCTTGATGAAGAGACAGTCCTTGCTGGTCCAAATTGTTTTATTTGATAGTGAATATAAATACATAATTACCGAGGGTGAACCAGGGCTTAAGTACTTTTTGTGGTAAGGAATGCCCAGGAAGGAAAGCTCATTGGCTGAACACTCTATGCCTATCTAGACACCTCGTTAGCATAGAGTCTTTGTGACTAATTGCCATGGTCCACTCAATGGGATGTTGTCATTACCTATTCCAGGCAGTTTGGCAAGAACCAGCCCCATGCCTACCATTCTCAATTCTGAATTTCACCGCTTTGGGCTCATTCAACCTTACCAGTGTTTCTGTCTGGTGGCACGGTCCACTTGCCCCATAGAGGAAGACAAGTCATTTAGATTATCCTCCTGGATGCTAATATAGTACAGACCAAGGTCACAGCAGGTCAAGAAACAATGGGTGAGGTAGGCCTTGGGAACACCTGAGGGCAGGAGGTAAGTCCAGAGTTAAACCCGGGCTAAGGCAGGCATGGTAGCAGGAGCCAAATTCTCTATCTCACACCATAGAAGAATAAGCTTGACATAGTCCAGTGGTGTAACTATCAAAGACAAAACTAACAACTCTTAGCAGTAAGCAGGAATAAGCCTTCATGGTCCCAGATTTGACTTTAAAAATATAACAAATATAACAATATAACAAAATATAACTTTCTAGACAAACACAATGCTGGACAAGCTGTTATTTTTTTTCCCCAAAATGAAAGCTTTTCCACATAAAATGGTACAAAGAAGAAAAATTAAATACACAAAAATGAAAATACTAGTAAATCGTATATTTGATGATTTAGTATCCAGAATATATAATGAGCTTCTAAGACTTAACAACAAAAAGGACAAACACTTCAATTTAAAAATAACTTGAAAGCTATAGTAACGCACTAACTGCTGCTTCCACAGGACTCTGGTCTGGTTCCCAGCACCACAGTTCACACCTACATAGAACTTCAGTTCCCAGGGGTTTTGATAGCCTCTTTTGGCCTCCACAGGCACCAGGCATACACACATACAGGTACACAAGCATCCATTCAACATTTTTAGAGAACATTACAAACGCCCTCAAGGGTTCCCATCAGAAGACTGCAAATGAAAAGAACCATGAGGGTTAGGGACGGAGCTCGTGTGACAGCATGCTTACCTACATGCACAAGTCTATGGGTTCAATTCCAGCCCTGAATAAATTCAGCTTGGAAATGAGTGTCTGCCTCAACAGGTAGAGGCAGGAGAATCAGAAGTTCAAGGTCATCCTTGGCTACGTAGCAAGTTGAAAGCTATCCTAAGATACTTGGGATGTTGTTTTAAATGCAAGTAAAACTAAGACAACAAACAAACACAAATACCAAAAGTCAACCAGTGCATACTATGGACTAGGAATGATGTAATGAAAACATTTGAAATTAACAAAACTCCAAACTCAGGAAGTGATAATAAAGGTGTGGACAGATGTGAACCCTCATCCATTCTGCTTGAAGAGGAACATGGTTTAGCTTCTGTTACAAATAGTTCAAGGGGTGGTTCTCAAAAGTGAAATGGTTATTGTTTGACCCACCAATTCCAACTCTCATGTATAAAACCAAAGAATTGATAAAAGCTGCATAAACATACACACACACACACAAATCATGATTCTCTGTAGCCTTAAGTAGAAACATTCCAAACAGCTATTAACAGATGAATGAATGAAAAATGTGGTTTATAGACAGTGAAATATTAACTAGATATAAAAAGGAATGAAGAGCCAATACTATAATGTGGATTAACCTTGGAAATACGCTAAGCAAAAGAGACTGGTCCTGTGAGTCTTCTTTCATACAATTCTATTTATATGAAATGTTTAGAATCTTGAATTTATACAACTGGAAACAAGATTACTGGTTGCCAGGGCCTGGGAGAGGGAAAAATGAAAATGAACTGCTTAATAAATAGCTAAGAAATTTCCTTTTTGGGAAATAAAAATGTTATAGAACAGAACAAGCCTTCTTATGGTTGAATTGTAAATATCTTTCAAAGACCCTCCTGATAAAGCCTTGATTGCCAACCTGTGGTCCTGGAGGAGGCAGAAGAACCTTTAAAAGGTGGGGCCTAATGGGAGGACGTTAGGTCATTGGTACTATGCCCTATCCCCTTCCTTTGCTCATTCTCACATCCATGAAGGTAACAGGCCTATCCCACCCCCACTCCATCATGCAATTATTCATGGACTAGAAGCATTCAAAACTACCAGCCAAAATATACTTTCATTCTTTGGAAGCCACTGTTCTCATGTAATCGCTGTAGTGACAGAAGGATGACCAATACAAGCATAGAGGTGGGGTTGCCTAACTCGGCGACTCTAAAGACCACTCTAAAGCTGCTTCTTTTCAGTGGTCACGTGAAATGGCATGAGGATCAAGTATCTGGCACATGGCAGCAGCCCTGTTATACTGCGGGGGTGACTTGGTGCTACCCTCATTACACAGAGCCAGGATTCTTAAAGCAAACTCAGCCCAGAAGAGGAGCAAGATCCCAGTCGGCCTTGAAGATGGGTACTATCTAGTGTCTAGTTAGGCAAATGGGAAGGAAGCTGAAGTCTCCTTCCCAGAAGGGAAATTATCAATAGCCAGCTCTTTCATGTTGTTATCCAAGGTTGGCAAAGGCAAGTGGCCAGGGAACATGGATTCAGATTTCCTGTGATTCTGGCATCTCTGGTCTCCTTCCCTCCCTCCCTCTGCTTGTTGTATAAGCCTAAAGGCTTAGACCAGTGCATTTGGCTGACAATGAATCTCAAACACAAAGAAAAAGAAAAAAGGGGGGTGGGGTGGGGGAAGGAGGGAATGTTCTGTTGTTGTTTAGAAAATGAACAAAACAGCTGGAGGTAAAGCTTTTGTTGCAGGCTGCCATCTCTGATTCATGTGTCTCTATAATCCTGACTGCAGCTTGAGCAAGCCAGGAAGAGCGATTATTACCTCGCAGGCTGCACCCACCAGCATGGGGTTTATTGGAAGTCAACGCCCATTTAGCACTGTCAGGAGCTTGCTTATCATCATGCAAAACAGGCCACTGCCCAGGGAGAGCCACCTCCTCTGCCTGGATGTTCAGGAAGGTGTGTTCATCTGCTCCAGGGCCCAACTGAGGCTGTAAGGGGGTCTGCTGAAACCTGGATACTTCCTTCTAATTGGCTCATTGAGCTGCTGTTCATTCGTTTGTTTGTTTTCTGCTTTTACCTTTCCTTGATAGGCTTTGTGTCTACTTTGTATCACCTCACACTGGTGTGTGTGTGTGTGTGCTTGTGTGTTCCTGTGCCACCCTGTACCTCCTCTGAAGAAAGTGTCTGTAGAGTCTTGTCTAGAATGTGTGTGAGGAGAAAGAAAGGCAGAAGGCTGGTCAGGCCTTGCTCCCTTATGAGTAGCCCAACCCTCTGCTGTGCCATCACAGACAGGCCTAGAAAGCAAAAGGGAGACTGTGGATGGTCCTTTCTCTGGGATGCTATGGACAAAGATCGGGATCAGGAGGGACAGGTAGCAGACAGCAGGCGTGTTCAGAGGCTCAGCCGCACAGCTCTGAATATCCACTCCATTGAGAGGCTCAGTTCTGAATAGTTACACTGTTGGCAAGAGGACATGGAGCAAGATTTCAGGTAAAGAATGAAAGCAGAATGCCCAGGCCCTGGCTAAGTGAGCTGTGCCTTCTGTATCAGGAGCAGGAGGTCTCACAGATGAGTTCCCAGCACTGATCCTGTACTATACTAAGACAGATACCCAATAAGGGAGGCTGCTGGCCCTAGGTCTAAGCTACAGGCTACACTGTGTGCCACCACAGGGCAGGATTGTCCCAAAAGGGCCAGGTCTATGCTCAGAGGCTGAATACAGCTCTGCAGGGCCGGGGAATCGGAGAACCCAAGCCTCTACTCTGAACACTCTTTCCTTGAGCCCTTTCCCCTTAACCAGGTGCTCCTAGAATTAAGGCAAAAGATAAAAATGTAAACAGAAAAGGGTAAGATTGGGGGAAGAGGAGGGAAAAGAAAACAGAGACCTACAGGAGGCTCTTAGCACTAAAATCCCATGCTCACCTAAACTAACAGAGGAAACTTGAGTATTCAGCGTTAGAAAACGAGCAGAGGCCTTAATTCAGCTTTGCCACATTCCAGGTAAGCCAGCTCTGGGACAGAGGGGGGCTAAATGGATCTGGATGATGACTAAAGCATCTCATAGATGTATGCAAGCCTCTCCTACCCTTCCTAGCTCCCCACCCCCTACTCCTCTATAGCAAACTAGGTTCAACTGAGCTTCTTCCCTCCTACCCCACCCCCTATTCTCCCAATTAAAACAGCTCTTCAGTATTTCCTGCGGTACCCTTAATATTAGGTCTGAAAACAATTTGCAATCAGTTGCACTAATTAATCTAATTGAATTTAATTTCCCTTTCTCAGTGTTAAGGGTGAATGAACTCCATATGCTGACTTATGTAAAGTAATAGGCAAATTTGCATCTTGAGCCCTGAAAACATTTTTGATTACTATGAAGGCTACACTGAAGCCTTACATAAGTGAACCATTCCCTATAGTGTCTTGCCTAACACTACTCTCTCCCAACAGTCCAGACACAAGCCTATCTCCTTGCTATACCACTTGGTGACTGCTTCACCCTTGTTTCTACCCATGACTGCACTTCAAAATCCTTCAGATAGCTTCCTGGATATCTAGACAGTAGTGTACTTTAAATGTTAAGGGGTTGGCTTTTGCCATCTCTCCTCAGGGCCTCTCATGAAGTCAAGGATGATCCTTACATGTACAGACAACTTTGGTGGTCAGGCTGTCCTTGAGACCGTGGTAGGCTATGCTTTACTAACTGTCCTGTCTGCCTCCAGCAGAGGGCAGCTTCAAGCTAGAAGTGGGGGGTGAGGGAGAGAGGAACCCAGCCCCATGCAGGAATGTGGACAGAGAGAACAGGCTAGTATCACTAATGATGAGATAACAGTAGAAAAGAAGGTCGCAAGGGGCCTTGATCAGGTACAGGCAGAGTCCCAGGGTCTCTTACAGAGTTTGCATCCAAGAGTCTACTCACAAAACTAACAGTGTCACTCAAAACAGGCTGTGGCCATGGCTTTTCCACTCACTTAAATCCCAACGTCTTCCTTTTGGATTTGCTTCAAAATATCCCCAGGTAGAAAAGGTGAATTGCATGGGATATTAAGAACACAAACATAAATCACGAATCAGTAGTTGACGTTGGGTCGTGGGTTCATTGTGGCTTAATATACTTAACATTTTCCCCACTTGTGTCTGAAATTTTTCTTAATTAAAAAATTATTCTAATACTAAATCTGGATCTAAAAACTAGCTTTGCTTATTCCAACAGAGGGGTGGGACTTTACAGAGAAAATAAGAAGGTTTTCCTGTTACCCCCTGTCAAGCCTGGGCCAGTGTAGATGAAGGTTGTGTTCTCCCCCTCCTTCCCAGACAGGGTGCAGTCTGCTGTGAAGAGGGATGGAGGTATGTTGTTCTAGCCACCTAATGGCTCTCAGCCTCCCCTGACCCCCTCCAAACCTGCTTGTTTGGTGAGAGAACTGACAGCAAGGGTAAAATCAGATCTGGCCAGTAAAACATCAACAAGTAGACTTGGGGCTAAGACCTTTTGGAGTAACGAGGTTGCGAAGAGGAAGGCTTGCAAGCAGAAATGCCATCGATTTTTTTTTCTAAATGAAAAACAATAAGAGTGTTAATCAGTGTGGGGCCAGTGAGCATGGTGTGAGGGTCACATCTGAAGTGTTTCCGAGGACAATGCAGACAGTTCTCTTCTTACTGAATGTGAGAGAAGGAGAGGCAAGCAATTCAAAGATGGTGTGATTGCCCGAATCAGCAGTAGATCCCAGAATCGAAGAGATGTTGGCAGCAAAGAGGAAATTCGAATAGTTCTGAGACAAATCCTGTTTCAAAAAAAGAACACACACCCAACTAGGACTATTTAAGGCTCTCCAGAGACAAATAGAAGTCACAGAAAAAGAAATGTCAGAGCAAGACATAAGGAGAGTGAGGTTATCCTGGAAGACAGAAGATGAGGATGTAGGTAAGCAGAGAATCCAGAATGAATTGGTCAGGAGGAAATAGACTCAGCAATTGATGGAGAAAGAGAACCAAGGGGGCAACTCATTTGTGGAAAGGAGAACCAGAAAAATAACTATAGAAGCTCCAAGAAACCCTAGAAATGCATTTGCCAATGATATAGCAAGAGTTTGAATATCATGTAAATGTATCTTCTTTGCCCCCTAAAATTACATAATACCCAAGAAATCATTTTTAAAAAACCAATTAGAAGCAATTTCCTAGCCTAGATTTGTTAGGTATGAAATATATCTTCTTCTAGAAATATGGCTTCTCCTCTAGTGTGTTAAGCATGCTTGAAGCATTTCTCAAGAGTCTTCAAGAACAATGAGACCTTTCCAGGTCTGACTCAGTTGGAGGAGTTGATTAATAAGAATGAATCTATACCATCTTTCAAATGCCCCTCAATTCTAGCTGTTTCTCCCTATATCTCCTCCTCAACCCCATCTCCCCCACCCCTGCCTTATCCTCCTAGTGCAGTGGAAACTGTTTAAAATATATGAAGGCGAGGCTAATGAATGATGTCTCCAAATAGAGACGGAGTCCCAACTGGCCATCTCTTGTTACCAAATGAGGCTTATAGAATTGAGTTACATCCAATTGGGTTGTTGGCCAAAGAAGTTCCATGGACATCCGAAACTCAGGTGCTGTCAAGGTAGTAGGTTGTTCTTCACAAACTGATAATAAGGCCCTAGTGCTGAAGACAATGCCTATACAATTCATTGCTCAAAAAGAGGTTGAGCTGGTGCCTATGTAGGACCTGTACCCCTTTGTTCTAGTGCCTTTGATACAGGAAGGCTACTGCAGGCTACTAAAAAAGAGAAATATAAATACCAATCCAGCCACCAAATCATTTGGTCTACAGTACTGTCCTGCCTGAAAAATATGCTAGGTCAATGGTGGCACAAAACTTGTGGAAGTTACTAACCATATCTGATTTAACTTAATGCCCTTTCTACCAGATGAAACCCATACCTGATGCTGTTTGGCTGACCAAGAAACAGAGATTAGGTAGCCCAGTGACCTAGTGTAAAACCAAATATTACTGTTCTTAAAAAAATGGTAGTGATAAAACCACTCCTAATAATATTCTGTTATAACCGTAGATCAGTGTCTTACTCGGCCATTGTAGGAGGAGCTTCCTCCTGCAGCAAATGGGAGCAAATGCAGAGCCAGAGCCAGACCTTATGCATATAGAAACACCTTGGAACATACAGCATGTCTCTACCAAACCCTTCCCTCCGAGCTCAGGAAACCCCACAGAAGAGGAGGTAGAAGGAGAGTGGGAATCAGAGGACACCAATAGAAGAGGAACCTTGGAGTCAACTCAACAAAGCTACTGTGAACTCACTCAGACTCAAGCAGCAAGCATGGAGTCTGTCTACACAGGTCTGCACCGCAGGTCTGGATATATTATAGTTGACTATTTTCATAGGACTCCTGAGATTGTGGACAAGTAGATCTCTGATTCTTGTGCCTTCTCTTGGGACTTTTTTATTTTCTTCTGGTTTGCCTTGTCCAGGTTTTATATGATGTTTTTTATTTATCTGATTATATTTTATTTTGTTGTCTCTTAGAAGCCTGTTTTTTTCTAATAAGAGACAGGAAATGAGTAAGTGGATCTGGCTAGAAGGGGACGTGGAAAGAAACTGGGAGGAGGAGATAGAAAGAAAACTATAATAAGGAAATATTTCATGAGAAAATAATCTATTTTAATTAAAAAAATAATAATAAAAAGCATCCAAGTACTCCCCCCCCCAAATCCAGTTGTAAAGGCTCAGGGTAGAAGGCAAGGATTACTTAGTTAAAGGCAATTCAAAGGGACACCAAAAGTATGTCCAGACTCACTGTCCTTTATGTGGGACTTCATTCCATTATTGCTATTTGTGTTTCTATATGTAGATGCACATATATGCATGAACATGTAAAAACCAGAGGCTTTCTTTTTGTATTGTTCCTCTCAGATGCCTGTCCATCATGTTTTTGAGATGGTCTTTCTTTTGGCCTGAAAGCTTCCTATTGACTTGGTTCTCTGGCCAGGAAGCTGTATGTACCAGATCCCCAAGGGTAGTACCCCCAAGGGCGGAAGCCCCAAGGGTGCTGAGAAGCATGGCAAACTTGTGGGCATAATTCATTGGAAGACATTTGCAAAGAAAGATTCAGATCTAAATATTAGTTTGCTGAGATCCTCTTGTAAATTCCATGCTCTGATGGGTATATTTATCAGTGATAATTCTTGGTACTCTGAGTAAGATGGCCCGGGAAGAGAATCCAAGGCATATTTCACTAGCATTTAAAAAATATTTATTTTTATTATATCTGTGTTCACACATGACCAGAAGAGGGAATCAGATCCTATTACAGATGGTTGTGAGCCATTGTGTGGTTGCTGAGATTTGAACTCTGGACGTATGGAAGAGCAGCCAATGCTCTTAACTGCTGAGCTATTTCCCCAGTCCCACTTTTTTTTAATTTAAAAAATTACCTTCATTTGTTTTCAATTTCCACAGTATTTCTGTGTGATATACCATTGTAAATTTAGCAGTGACTTTTGATTAAGAAGTACCCGGCTAGTGATCCAGAAAACACACACTCTAGTGCCTTGAGGAATCCAGTCCCAGGCTCCCTGCCCCCTCCTCTCCTTTAATATCCGTGCAAGGCTTTGAACTTCATTTATATTCGAGTCCTTCTCTCTTTATCCCTAGGTGTCCACATCGCCTCTGTTCTCTGGTCAAGAAAGGATTTAGCTTCAACTTCTGTTAAGGTTTTCTTGTACACCACATTTTCACTCCCTATCCCCTACCTACAGCTTGATGCTTGATTACTGAGACTATTTTAAAGTTAGAACAGGGACTGGAGATGTAGCTTACCAATATTGCACCTACCTGGTGTTTGTCGGACAATCTTGGCATTATCCTTAGCACCAGTGGAATGGGGAAAGGAAGAAATGGATTCCTTCTGTAGGTTATGAGGTAGAAGTATCCAGTTTAGGGTCTCAGACCTCTGCTTCCCAGTCAGTGGTCTTCTGTGATCTTGGTTCTCTGTGAACAAAGTCTGTTTGGACCCAAACAATGGTTAGAACAATGGGATGGTGATGTGATATGTACCCAACAGCGTGGACACTACATATTCCAAATGCAGAGGCTAATACAGTAGTGTATGGGGAGATAGAACCTGTGGTGACCTTTGACAATATGTTTGACCATGAGACATTTGCAGATACTCTCACAGGCTCTGCTCTGTGTTCCATTTCAAGGAGGAAGTACACGTTATTTTACAGGCCAGTTCAGATGGGTCTTGATTAAAACAGATGTAAAATGAACTCAACAAGTACAGCATGTAAATTATTGGGGAAAATTGGTAATAAAGATACAAAGGGGACATCAAATGGACATAAATTATAACACTGGGGTTTGCCTTCAATAATCACAGGGAAGCTTGCTTTAGATTGTCTATTGTACATGAAATTTCCCAGGATTAACAGCAGGAAGAAACTGGAGAAAGTTAACTGTGCTGATAAGATTCACATTCACAGCTCACCATCTACTTGTACTCTGTATGATACACTAAGGAGAAAGATTGTAACCCAGCCAGGGGGCAACATTTATAAGTCTTCCAAGTCAGGGATATATTTCAAAGCTTCAAAAGCACATGGAAATTGAGGAGAGAGATTCTGTAACAGAAGAACCAAAAATACACTCAAAATATTGTCAGAAATTCTGCACCAGTTAAGTTTGATTTTATTTCACAAGGTAATGAAATTGGGTGAGGCATGTTTATACACTTGCATAACATACTTTAATTATGTGTACTCATGTGTGTGTGTGTGTGTGTGTGTGCGTGCACACACACACACACACATACTGTTGCTAGCTCTGAATTGATTCAGGTTTGTTGATGGAAAGGACTCCAAGTATCCTAACTGGAAATGTAAAAGAATAGAGATAATATCCATTTTTAAAAATATAGCAGAGTTTGAGTTTAGTCAAGTTTAATGGCCTGATGCAATATCAATTCAATGCAGTAGGAAGTAAGAAGACAAGCCAGAGTTTCTGCTACATCCCACCTAATCTGTCTTACCATCAGAAGGTATAGGACATGGAGAAACAGAAGTTGTTGAATAAAGTCAATAGAAAGCACAAGCGATACAAAGCGACCCAGATGTTGGAGCACTTCAATAACTGCTTAAAACAGTTATTATAAACTGTGAAAACAGCAGAAGGAAAACACAGACGCCGAATGGAAAGGTGTGGGCTTTCAGAGACTGTCGGTGGGCTCAGCAGTTAACGGCCATTTTCAAAGAATCAAGTGTAGTATACAGAACGGAAAAAAAATGTGGCAAACATTTTAAAACATATTGATTGTGATTAACAGAAACTGAAGATGATATAAACATGCACTCGTAAACTTGAAATCAGAGTAATGGAATTTATTCACGGTAAAGGAAAGGATAGGAGATGTTTAAAAGCCTCCACAAAACCTCAGATATCTGGAGAGTCACAAAGAACAAAGCATCAGAGAGTAACAAATGCACAAATATAACAGGAAAAAGAATAAGCAGAAAAAATTGAAGAAGTAATGAGTAAGTAGGTTCCAAATTAGTGACAAGTTCCCGGGTCCTTAAAGCTTAGCGGTCCTTAGGCAGACAAAATAATAGGAAAAACTGCACCCATTCATATCATACCATTCCTAAAACTCATCTCTTGTGATCAAATATATGGTCTATAATAACTTTGGGGGTCATTATAAACCTGATAAAGTGTCTGATAAAACCTTTACAAGACAATTCTTACAAGTGGTAACTTGACCTTACAGAAATGGAAAGCATTTCTGTAAATTTAGCATCGAAGTTGGTAACTTGGAGAATATTAAGTAAATATATACATATGTGCATGTACATGTACATATATGTAATGTTTATACACATCTATACATATACACATAAAGTCCCCAAAAACACATGACAAAATTCTGACTATGGCAATTGTGCCCTTTGCTTTCTTTCTAACTTTTCTCTAAGAAGCATTATTGTATTTCAAAGACAGTTGGTGCACTGAAATATATACCAAGCAACATTCTACTTCCTAGGAATACAGAATTTAGTCAGACTGACAGTTTTGTGGGCTCCGACGTTCTTTCGAGATGTTAGCAGGAGAAATGAGCAGCAAATACAACTGAGCTCAGCACCCCAAGTTGTGAGCTGTGAGCATCCAGATATTTTGAAGAAGACTAAGGGGAATAAAGAAGGGTACAGGGTACAGTGGGAAAGCAGAGGCCCTTACACTGGAAACTGTGTGTGAGAGGGGGTAACTGTGAGTGTGTGAGTGTGTACCTGTGTGTGTATGTATGTGTGTGAGCATCTGTGTATGTGTGTCTATGTGTATGAGTGTGTATCTGTGTTTGTATGTGTTTGTGTGTCTGCATATGAGTGTGTGAATGTGTGTATGTCGGTGTATGTGTATGTATGTGTGAGTGTGTGTGTGTGCCTGGATGTGTGTTTAAGTGTATGTGTATGTGAGTGTATCTGTGTGAGTGTGTGTATGTGTATCTGTGTGAGTGCATGTATGTGTTTGTGTGTATCTGTATGTGTGTATGAGTGTATATATCTGTGTATGCCTGACTATGTGCATATGTGTCTGTGTGTTTTTGTATGTGAGTGTAACTGTGTATGTTAATGTGTCTGTGTGTATGAGTGTGTATTTGTTTGTGCATATGTGTGCATGAGAGTATGTGTGTGTCTGTATGAGTGCGTGAGTGTATTGTGTGTGCCTGTATGCATATGTGTATGTGCAAGCCAGAGATCAACCTAGTGTTGTTGCCTTCCAGCACACTTTGTTATTGCTTAGTTATTGGTTTTGTATGTTTGTGTGTTGAGACAGGCTCTCACTAGGTAACTTTCGTTTTCCTGGAACTCACTACATAGAGCAGGCTAACCTCAGACTCACAGAGATATATATGCTCGCCTCTGCCTCCCAAGTGCTGAGATTGAAGGACTGTGCCACCAAGCCCAGATTGTTGTTTTAATCTCCAAAACCAGAACCTCTCACGGGGACCTGAGGCTCACGACTATTTGAGGCCGGCCAGCTGGTGAGTCCTAGTGTCTGCCTGCCTGTTTCCCCTGTGCTAGGGTTATTGTCACATACCACTGTGCTCTGGAGATCCTGGGCATGGAACTCGGATCTTCATGTCTGTGCGGCAAACACATTCCAACTGAGTTATGTCCCCAGCCCCAATCTTGCAATTTGTAAGAAGGTTGGCATCATAAAAATTTGGACATTTGAATTAACACTTGGAGGATATGAATGTGGGACCAGTTTTGTGGGTGGACAGTCCCAAAAGTCTATACTGGGACAATGACCTCAGAGCAGGGCAGGGAGGCTGAGGGGGTCAAGAGAGTAGAAAAGGGTGAGTTCAGGGAAGGAGCAGAGCCATGGTCCTGTGGGCCGTTGAAGCCATTATAGGCTTAGGCTTCTAGTTTCCTCGAAGAAGGCCTTGTGCACAGCATGCAGGAATGGCATGGTTTGATCTGCATCTTGAAGACCAACTTTGAGGAGGTACCTGAAAAGCAGGGACAAAGTTAGGACATTGCCAGAGTTGAGGCATGGAGTTCTAGACCCCTTGAAGCCAAAAAATTGAGCCTCAGCAGGATTGCGTGGCTTATCACCCCGCAGCTAACTCATCAGTGGTTGACCTGAGATTTGGATCTAGAGCCATCTGACTCCAGGTGCAGCAGTACCTCACCCCGAAAAGAAAACTGGGCTCAGAACCAGTGTGGGTTTCCCTCTAGCCAACGTCCTCATGATGGGGAGCTCTGTCCTACAGGTCGTAAGCCATGCCCGAAGCAGACAATATATTCTCTCGTTCGACCTTCCCTACAACTGCTCCCCATCGAAGGGATGACCACAAGTGCTACAACAGGGTTGAAAGCACTATTAGAAATCCCACTGTTGGTCTAGAGTATTTTCCAGACTTAAAAAACAAAAACAAACAAACAAAACAAACAACAAAACAGCCTGAAAGCAGCTGTCAGCTGTTATAGTACAGGGTGGAGAAACTGAGGCACCAAACCAGGAAAACTTCACCCAAGTCAGCAACATGGACCCAGAGCCTCCTGTTTCTCTCACCTTTGTCCCACCCTGACTCTAGCACAGGCAGTTAGGGTAAGACTGCTCTCAGGGTCCCAGGGCTTGGTTCTCCAAAGGGTTCTGTCCCCTTGATGGGGTGAACACCACTGCAATCCAGCAAGTCTTTGGTGAGTAATTGATACTTTTTCCCCCAGCATCCATCAGGAGACAAGCCCTGGCATTTATCTAGCAGCAAGTGATCATTATCTGGTAGCAATGTTCTTCCCTCTGACAGTATCTCCTAAATAAGGGTCAGCCATCAGCACTCTGTCTGCTGCTGGCTTCTTCAGGTGGCATGATAAACCTCGTTCAAGCTGACATGGCAGTGGGGGGGGTAGTCAGGATAGAGGATATAGGGGAAGGCATTGGTCCACAGCAGAGACAGAGACGGTGGCCTCAGCTTTGATGCTGACAAGTCTGTTGAATAAATAAATTGGAGAAGATGGAGACAGCATAGTATGGGTATCCTTACCTCAATCCCCAACAGCACACAGTAGTGGGGAATGAGAGAGAGAGAGAGAGAGAGAGAGAGAGAGAGAGAGAGAGAGAGAGAGCGCAAGACAAAAAGGAAAGGAAGAGGGGAAGAAGAGGAGGGGGAAGTATAGAAAATTTTATCATCACAACTTCTGTAACAAGTAGTTTAGGATTTTTTTAAAGGCTAAACTTGGAGTTTCCACATGATTTAGCTATTCCACCCCTGGCATAGCTTTTCTACTTGCTATCACCCTTTTCTACTCTCTTGACCCCCCCAGCCTCCCTGGCTATACAGTCAAGAGATGTATAGTAGGCAATCACAGAGATATTTGAGTATTCATTTTAAGTCATGATGACAAAACTCAAAGGTAAAAGGAGTCCAAAGTTCAGTTCATGGATGAATGTCTAATACAGTGGAATATTACTCAGCCTGGGAAATGGAAGGTAATTCCAACATAGTTCACCTCATAGTTAAATGCTAATGACATGCTATGTGAAATAAATAAGAAGCCAGAGGGTAAATGCTGTAAAACCCCTCTTAGGCAAAGTTATGTGAACACTACTATGTAGTCGGGTAAGGGCACAGGAAGTAAGATGGGGTTAGAAAACACTTAGAGAAGGTGTAGTAACTATTGTTTAGTGAGTTCAGATTGCTGTTAAAGATGAAGAGGTGCTCTGGAAATGGATAGTGGTGTTGGTTGCAGAACACTGTATGAATGTATTTAACCCACTGGATTATATACTTAAAATGGTAAATTTCATGTTTTGTTGAAACAAAAAGATAATAGAAGAGGCAGTTCTTCACCAGAGAAAAAGGAATGGCAAGCAGACTAAAGGCCTGTTTCCTAGGAGACCCTGGGAGGGAAGATAACAATGTTTCTTTAGAAGACATTAGCAGTTAGTCCAAGCAGCAGCCAAGTCTGAGATACTCAGAAGTACCCAGGCTTAGGAAATGGTCTCTGGCACTAAAGTAAGGTAACGAGAAATAGATTCCATTTTAACTTTCAGTACTGAGAACCACAACCACTAAGCAAAACCCCACAGCTGAGCTACATCCCTTCCTCTCTTTTACTTATTTGGAGGCCAGGACTTACCAAGCAAACTAGGCTTTAACTAAATCTATAGCTCAGAGTGGTCTTGAACTCATGGTCTTCCTGATTCCTGCTCCCAAGAAACCCATATAGGATTTGATTTTTTAAAACGAAGGTTTATACACCTTTATCCAGAGCCCAGCGAGTGCCCAGGGCTCACAAGCTCGTGCCTGTGTTCAAAGGAACTGAGAGAAACTGGATCAGGGTCCTTTAAGTCATTTGGTGATGCAATTTGTGCCACATGTTTTCTGGGCTTTTAAAAGGCAATGTTCTGTGCCGATGGTCCCTCGGGCTGTATAGATAATTGTAAAACAAACTCCATATTCCACTGACACCCTTTCTAATTACATCTCACCTTCATTCAGCTATTACTGTGATAGATGGTAGCAATTACAATGGATCCCACTGAAAACTCTGTATCTGACGCCCGGTGACGAGAACATGAGTTATTTGTCCAGGAGCTGGGAAGAGAGGCAGCAGGGCTGCTTCTGAGAGAAGACAAACTCTCTGTGACCACTCTCAGTACCGGGGTCCTTGGGACAGCAGCAGGAGTCAGGGAGCCCAGGATTCAAATGCCGACTTCCTAATTTTCCAATTGGCCTCCCGAAAGCCAGTTGGCCATTCGTGTTATAGTAGAGTTCTATTCCCCAGGTATGTAAATCAGAAGCTGTGGTGATTTTGGTGGTACAAAATGACTTAAAACAAGTTCAAACCCGCCCAGAAGAGTTTTCAAGTGTCTGAACACTTCCACCATTTCAAGAGAGGAATAGAGAACAGGGGTGAAGAAATTTGAGAGCAGAAGGGACCATCTGGGGTCTTCCCAAGACACATTAGGCATGATGCATCCACACCACCCAAAGGGCAGGAGCCAACTACATCAGATAGCAGGAAGCCTGTTTTAAATAGAGAAGGCATGTAGTGGTTTATATAACTGGAAATTGTAAGCGGAAGGGATTCCGCCTGCGGAAATAGACAGCCATGTTACTGCATGTTCCATGGCCCGGGTCTTCCATTCTAGACATACTCCATACTCCTAGTGACAACTCGAACTTTATCCTGAAGTGGTTTCTCTGGCATGATGAGGATGCCCCTTGAGTAACATTAAGAACAAGGGCTGGTTTCCATACTCTTAGAAGAGTGGAAAAAGATGTTAGCAACCAAGGAAGTATCAAAGCATCTTGATTTTCTCTGTGGTCCTGAAAACACAGATTCCCTATGTGGAACCTCGGCCCAGACATCTGCTGTTCTCCAGAATATGGTCAGAACCTTCATATGTGCTTTAATGTGTACAAACACTCTTCTGTTGGCCTTCACTTAAAAACAAATACAACACACACACACACACACACACACACACACACACACACACACACACACACCAAAAATGAAACCCAGAGTCTTGCTATGTAGCCTTGATGGGCCTTGAACTCACTGAGATCCACCTGCCTCTGCCTCCTGGGTGCTGGAACTGAAGGTGTGCCCCACTACATCCAACTTGCCTTCACATTTTCATTCTTATTTAAAACACACACAAAAAATAGGAACTTTTGACTGATATGTGATCCTACCTGACAAGCCGGTTGTCTTGATCAAGAGCACACTATTAAGCTGATGGTGGGGTTGACATGAGAATTCAGGATTTGACATCAGAACTTGTTATCAAGTCGAAGCATTCTGAAATCCATGAAATCAAAGGGCTCAGAGCTGAAGTATCCTGGCATATTCAAGAAGAGCCAAGCCAGACATGCCCCGGCATCAGAAGGAAGGTCCTCTGGGTTGTGCTGACTCCTGTGGGAGGTTTGGGTGCTAGAGACTCAGGCTTACGTTGATCTCCTGTTCTTCCTGGGCATCATGCCCTCCTTGCCATGATTCTCCAAGAAGAGATGAGCACATGGTTAAGACGCTAGAGGGCCAAGGTAAAGGGTGGAGCTATTTCCTCAGTATCCTCCTCCACAACAGACACTCAAGGTCGTCTTGTGTCTAGTAAGAAGCTCTGAAGATGCCGCATTCCGCTGGTTCCTTGGAAGAGGTGGCAAGGTTGCTTCTACCAGTGCATTTTCACATCCCTGTCTAGACACACAGTTCCTTTGTCTTTACCCTGGTTGCTCTCTAAGTCATTTTTAGCTTGTGATGATACAGAAAAGACTAGTGGAATAGAAAAGGGAAAACTGGAAGCAGCTCTAAGGAAGGAGTTTGTAATCCCCACTGTCTCTGACAACTAGTTATTATATAAAGTGCATTCTGCATGCCAGGCCCCATGGAAGGCACTCAGTCTCCGTTACCTGGGTGCTTCTTGCTGGAAGCATTGTGCATGCTAGAGTGCACCATCAGCACCAGAGAGGTGCTGCTACAAATTTGGCAAAGCCTGTCTGTTGTAGCTCAGCCCAAACTCAGTGCATATTTAACATAGCAGGCAGGCTGAACAAATGATTCTACATACTTCTGTAGACACAGTAATCAACTGTCAAGGAAATGAGAGATCAAAGTGCATGTGGCATGACAGGGATTGGAACACAGTTTGTTTGGCCAGATATTTTCACCCAAAAGACTGCTTATAGTAAGGGTTTTGCTGGTTTGGGCTCATGGTTTCAGGTGTTGACTCAGAACGTTCAAGGTCAGCTGAGCTATAGGGTGAGCTCCAGGCCAGCCTGGCTAAAGAGTGAGGCACTGATTCAGAAAAAGAAAAAGAAGTACACAAGTTCAAGGTTAACCTGGCCTACATATGGAGACCTTGTCTACAAACAAAAACAAAACAAAACAAAAATCGGGTGTTGACTCTACTTCTCACTCCAGTTATTTCTAGACCTGGGATGGTGAGAACATCTCATAGTGATGGGAGTGTCTCGAACAAAACCATTCAATTCATGGCCACCAGGAAGCAAAGCAACACATAGTAGAGAAACCAGGGGAAATTACAGGGACCTATTTCCTCTGACCACACCGAATTTTCCACATTGTCACCAGTTCCAAATACTCTAACCACATGACGCAATTGTCTTGTTGTGGCAAAGTACTGGATAAAAGCAATTTAAAGAAGAGAAGATTTGTTTTGGTCCACAGTGTGACAAGAGGTAGGAGGAACCTGAGGCATCAGTTGCTCACATTGTTTTCATACTCTGTGTGTGTGTGTGTGTGTGTGTGTGTGTGTGTGTGTGCACGAGCATGCATAGGGAGAAGGAGGAAGGGAGAGAAAAAAAAGATACAGAGACAGATAGACACACACAACGAGAAGGAGGGAGAGAGAGAGAGAGCGACAGAGAGAGAGACAGAGAGAGAGACAGAGAGAGAGAGAGAGAGAGAGAGAGAGAGAGAGAGAGAGAGAGAGAGAGAGAGAGATTTGATACCAACTGATGGTCAACTTCTGCTTCTGTTTTTATTCAGTGTGAAACCCCAGCCCATGGGCTGATGGTACTATTCTATTCAAGGCGAGTTCTTCCTCATTTGTACCTCTCTGGAGGCACCCTCACATCCACCTAGAAGTACATTACAAGTATGTTGCCGACCTGATTCCAAATCCAGCTCTGTCAACAGTGAAGATTAACCGTTACCATTACCCTAGATAAGTCTGAATCTATCAGATTAACTGGTTGGTTAGAGTAGAGCCATGTGGTCTAGTTGTTTCTAGAAACGCCCTCACAAACACACACTGACCTGGGCCTTGCTCATCTTAGGCATCTTGATCTAGTGACATTGACCATGAAGTTGATCTATCACACAGATGATCTGCATCTCAGGAGGCAGAAGGAGGCAACCTCTCCTACCTCAAGTTCTAATTCCAACTCAGCAAATAGACTTTACAACAAGTAATCTCCATGGTAATGCAATCTCTAACCTGTACTGTCTAGTCTGGTAGCCATTAGCCATCAGTGGAATGGGAAACTGGAATCTTGAAGTGGATTTTTTTGCCACATTACACAGGACACATTTCTTCCCAAGGTTCAGCAGCATCACAACCTCTCAGCATCAGTGTAGAGACAGTTTGCAGTCAGCAGTGATGCCCAGAGACGCTTTCCTCTGACCCTGGGCAAAACCCATCAGATTCCCCGAAATGTGCCACCCGCTCTTTGGTACCTGCACTTTCAGGATGAAAAGAAAATTGAAAGACCTGAAGCAGAAAAATTATTGATCTGTAATCCTTTTTATCATCTCAGAATTTCAAGGTGTATTCCTCATGTCATTCCCTTGGGAATTGGAAGAAACTGACCTGGAAGACTCGGATAGCACAGAGAAAAGGGAATGAAATGCACTCTAAAGTAAACCTTTCTAGACAACATCATTTTTCCCCTAGTGAAATGTTTGAATCTTTAATAACTATTATCCCTCTCTGAGTTCTTGCCAAGAGAAGATTTTTAAAAAAAGATTAAATTATTAATCCATTAAACTGGGATTTAATTTCTGGGGTTTCATTTCTCCCAGCTTTCCTTATTGTATAATAGAGCTGGGGTGCACCAGGGTTGGAACAAAGCTTAAACTTTCTCTAGGCTGAACTTGATGAAAATGAAATACCTGCTGCTTATTCAAGTTGCCCACTCACTTTTGTGGTATTTTTTTTTTTAAGGTGGTAAGTAGAGTCATCACCATAATCATACTAAGTCGGGAAATGTCTTCCCTCACCCCATTTTACAGATGGTAATAACATCTGTAAATTCCAGATAGGGTACCAAAGACAGACCAAAGTACAATTACATAAAAATCTCACTTGGAGAGCCAGTGGACTTCTTGGGTATAAGTGCTCACTTATAGAACCATGTGTACTTACAGGAAGTGGTTAACCCCCAAACAGCTGCATCACTGCAAAGTTCCACTCCATCATAGACGATGATTGCAGAGAAAGTGTTTCATGGGGTCCCTTTTATATAACCCCTTGTATCTTTTAGCATCTTTCCACATCACTTATAGCTTCGTGGAGGGGAGGAAGGAACAATATAGCCTGAGAATGTCTTGGGACTCTCCCTCCTCTTCTCTCCTAGAGAATACCAGTGCGCTGTTACCCTTGCTACAGACTCAGCTATGTTTGCAGTTTTGCTGATTAATGGCCATAGACAGCTATGACAATGGATCAAGCATGCTATACCAAGAGGATAAAACTACTGCAAAAGTCAGATAAGTAGCTAAACTGGAATTAGCACCAGTGTCTTTCCAGGTCCACAGGTGGGACTCCTCTACAACTTAAACTTTCCAATCATTTTGTAGAAAAGAGAGAGCCAAACAGGAGCAGAAACTGAAGAGCCAGATCCTGACTTTGGTCTGGGCCTCATGTCTCTACTCCATTCAGTGAGTGCTGCTCTTTGACCTCAGATTTACAGCCCCACACCCAGCTTGCAGGTATCACCTTCTTGTCAACATTAGCCCATTTCCTAGGAAAAGGGCAACGCCTCATTTCTCAGAAAAATAAACCCATCTTAGTTTTACATTTGACAAGCATTCTCCCATAATTTAGTCCTTACCTTCCCAACTTCTCAACTCCAACAAAACTCCTAAAGCTGTTCTTACTATATTTTCAGAACATAATACCCCTCCATTTGCCTCAGCAATATATATATAGTAATATACTTTTATATATATGTAAATTATATTCATGTATATCAACAAAGATATCTTGGCATTAAAAGCATTTATTACAGCACTATATCTTACAGTGAATTGTGCAAACAACTTACATAATCACCCACAACAAAACTGTTAGGAATAAAGCACTTTCATGCTACAGGTTAGTATAAAATCAATAAAACAGAAGTAGGGGCTCTTATAGAAACATGGGTGCCCCACAATGGGAATATACAAAAGGATAGATAATAGAGATTGTTTGCTTTAGAGCTCTTGGGCAAAAACAGGCTTTTCACTAACTTGTGACATAAAATGTGTAGAACTTGCCTGTTCCCCATTTAAAGTATTCCAATAAATGGTGTTAGAATAAATTCATAGTTATTTTGAGGTCAGAGGCCTGTTGGTGAAAGTCTAGCTGGGTCTGGGAACTCCAGTGTGCCTATCTGTGAAGTGAGAAGATTGAGCCTGTCCTGGGTCACCATCTTAAGCAGATTCTGCCTCTTATGAAATACCACATTAAGCTGATAGTTAGCTGCATTCCTCTGTTTTACATCACTAATATTCCATAGACATGGAAGCAACAGACATGAAGATCTTGCAAGCATAGCTTTGTGTAGCACCCTAGCTGAAGAGAAGATGGAGAGCTGCTCTGTTTGGGTTTACTGGTCTACCAGACCAGTCCTGAACTTGCATTAACTCAGGTTGCAGCAATCCACCTACACAGTGACAGGGGTTAAGAGGCAGAGCTGCTGTGGGCTTCCTCTGGAGCCCTCCTAAATGTGTAGCTTTGGTTGAACCAGAAATACTAGAAATAGCAATGCCCCTTCTGTGGACAGGGGCAGAAACTTCCAACCATTACCAACCATTCAGAGGACCATTTCCAGCCCTAGTCAATAGACAAGGTAATTACTATCTATAGAATAGACCATTGTCATTTGTGCTAGCACAGACCACTGTGGAATGACTTCATCTCTGCATTTGGAATTTGTCTTTCATGGCCATATAGATCTTGTATATCCACCAAAGTTAGTTCTGTAAGCTCCTAAATCACATGGAATGACTAAGCAACCTTCCATAGGTTTTAAGAAACAGAGCATGTTTAAGCAGATGAAATCTTACCTGGAAATCCACATGCATTAAACAGCTTAATGGTAGTTGCTTCTAGTACATCTTTAAAACTCAATTTTAAGGAATAGGAAACTTCTTGAACTCAATCAATGACAATAATAACATTTTAATAAATGAGATTAAGTTGGGAAGGGTGTGTGGGAGAGATTGGAGGGTGGCTGGATAATTGGCACCAAATCCCAATTAGATAAGACAAACTCACATGTTCCTTAGTGCAGTGCACAGAAACTTCCTTCACCTCTGATGCCAAGCAAGAGGAGAGGAGCTCAAAGGCTACAAAAGAAAGGAATGCAAAGGAGATGGGAGTATTAACTGCATGATGTGATGCACACTTTCCATGTGTTTTGAAATATCAGCATCACCCTATAAACGTATACAACCCAACATATTAATAACTTGTTTTAGTCAAGAATCTTGGATGTCAGTCATTTTCTTAAACCCTTCTCAGTATCTAATATAATTGCATTTAATTTTGCTGCACTGTATTGACAGTAATGTTTCATCACTACTCTGAGTGTTTTAAATGTGAGATTCATCTAAGCCTCAGAACTCTGTGACCCTATTCCCAGGTGAGGAACTGGAAGCCCAGACACCCAATAAGTGTCTCAATGTCTCAACGTCACAGACAAAACTATCAAGTCACAGAAGTGGGCCGTATAACTGTTTAGCCTGTGACCTGAGAAAGTACACACACACACACACACATAGGTGTGTGTGTGTATGTGTGTATATGTGTTACATAGACATAGGTACATGCAAACATTCACGTGTGTGTGTATAGAGTGGCAGATGATAGCTTTGTAATCACTTACTTGGCAAGCTAAGGCTGATTAATTAGGTTAGAAAAGTGTATTCCAAGTTCTCAAAAAAAAAAAAAAATTAAAAAGATAGCTTGACCAAAGAAGCATTCTGCTAAGATTCAGGGAGCAGTTTAAATAGTGCTGACCTATAACTTCAGAGATGACTTGAAGAGCCAGTCAGGCTGTTAAAACCCACGTGCAGACAACCCATGGGAGAGTAAGAAACAAAAGACATTGGCTGGCATTTTACCAAATGGAAATCTCTAGTCTCTGGCACTACCAATATTCCCCATTACAAATCTTCCAGCTGGTAAACACAATGATGCCACTGACATTTAATTGAAATGTCAGCACATTTAGAAAGAGCCCTGATGGAATTGCCAAGTGAAAGTTACTGCTGATGACTTAAACTAAATGGAAACAGAAAACCAGCACACACACAGGCACACACACACACACACACACACACACACACACACACACACACACACACACACACACACATATCCACATGTTAAAATCTCAGACAAAAAGAAGGCAGACAGCTTCAGCTGCCCAAGAAAAAAATTTATGGGTACTTTTGAAATGGACTCTTATTTTTGCTGTGAAAAACTGTGGGGTGATTGGAGAGACACTTGTGAAAGTAATCAGGTCTGAGACAGGCCAATGCCTGTGTAAATCAATTCAACAAGTATGCATTGATTAAATTGCCTTTAGATAGTAATGTTACCTTACATTTATTTGCATAACTTATAGTTTATAGAGGCTGTGGTGGAGTGCAAGAAATGGCTGGACTCTTTTTCACTTCCCATATTTCTGCCTTATGTAATATAACTCTGCCATGACATTCCTCTCTGATATGAGGTCTGACCATGTGATTTGTTTAGCCATTGGTCTGTTAGGAGACAAAATGCATGCAGTGGCTAGCAAAGGGTTTGGGGCATCTAAATTCATCCTTGTTTTTTTGTTTTTTTTTTTTTTTTTTTTTTTTTTTTTTTTTAACCACTTATCCATGCTCATAGAATCCAGAGAATGTACCCATGGAACTGAGCCAAAGCTGTCTAGTGTTGATCATCCTATACAAGCAATAAAGACCTCACCTTTGGACATGTCAGCAGAACTGTTCAGATGACCTATATTCGACCTGTTACATGGTCAGGCAAGAGACGTTAGCTGGACCCAGATACGTGGATTGATTCAACACACACTCTTACAGGCCAGTTTCTGCTGAGCACAATGAGACACCATCTATTTGATAAGATGTGCTCCTCCGGACATGGGGCAGGGGCTATTCCTCTGGTTTTATAGAGAAGCACACTGTTCTACACAGGTTAAGAGGGGTACCTTTCTCCCACAGCTGCATCCTGTGAGCTTGTGATGTTTGTCTTTGCATGGAGCAGCCTCTCTGAAACACTCAGCAAATAGCATTAACCTGGAGGCTGAATCCATTTTTCTCTTTTAGATTAAAAAGGCAGCTTTTATAGGTTGAAAGCATGGGTGGTGGGTGTTGAGGAGGGGGTGTCTCAAAAGTATCAAGGCCCTAAAGGAAGGAACTTCACAGTGCTTGACCCTCCAGGTTCCCTCCCAGTCTCCCACCATGGGATTCCTCCTCCTGTTCTGGGCTCTGGTCTTCTTTGAAGAGACTGGAGATGCAGGCCGTACCAGATGTAAGCATCTCTTACCATCTCCCTGTAGATTATTGGACTAACAGATATTCTTCAAATGCTTCATGAAATCCAGCCAGGTGAGAAAACTTGAGGGAGTTGTAGCATAGATTTTGATCGCATAGCCAACCTTCTGGTTTCCTTCACTGCCGTCCACATTCATGACCCCAAACCATCTAGAGCAATCACTTCTTGGCCCCACATAATTATGGCTTCACAAGCTGAAGTGATTCCCCTGAGCCCAACCTGGAACATTTTGGATTTTGGGCTTAGTCCCTGCTCCTCTATCTCTTTGGTGTTTTCTCTTTCCTTACCTGGGAACCCTTCTTCTTTTCTGTGAGATGTTTTGGCAGAGATACCATGGATCACTTCCTGTTAGAAACATGGCAGAGTAGACACATTTACTCTAAGTAGGTCTTAAACACCCATTCCACCAGCCTGAAAAGGCCCCATCCCACCGATTGTGACTGCCCCTCTTAACTGACCTCTCATACCCTCTTGCTGCTATGAGCTCATCCAGAGCAGATGCCTTGTTTACCTCTTTGTATATTCTACACGTCTCCACCAACCTCCTCATCCCCAAGTCCAGGTGCTTAGAGAAAACTTTGCACATATTAGAAGCTTATTTATTGTTTGCAGGTAATTCAGGCTTGCAAAGGCTAGGCAGAAGTGAGACCATAGGCTGGATCTCTTTATAATCGTTAAAGACCAAGGATAAACTCTAAGACAAGATATGATGAGAAACATACTGATCCTAGCTGTTTCTTTTGGGTTCCACGCTCCAGATTGTAGGTAGCATCAGATAGGTGGAGATTGTGTGGGTGCTTTCTTCCATACATACCTGTGGGAAGAGAGCCTCCGAGATAAATGGAGGAGTGGTGGCAGCAGAACAGGACATTGATGAATCTGCCACCTATTCTTGCAGGAAAATTATTGAGTTCATTCTTACATGGAGCTGAAGTCTCGTAGAAAGCGTTCTACTAGAAAAACTTCATGAAGAAACTATATGGCTTCAACTCTAGTGTAATTTCGCCAAGAGCTCCATCATGTCTTCCTGTGGTGTGAGACTTTTCTTAGGTAAAGAGGTCACACACACACATCTACTCAGCCCAGAGAAGGAAAATCTATGACAGACAGACAGTATAATAATTATACTAGACTCCAACTCGATGACTCAAGGTTCTTTGCTAGGGCTACGTAGAGGAGCGTGGATGAAGGGTTACATGACTCAAAAGCAGCTGCATTGCTGAGAAGCTCATCCCAGTACCAGAAAGCTTCACCCCTGAAACAGTTTGCATGATTTACTGGCAGCTGGAGAGTTTCTTCTGTGCAACCTGGCTGGCTAGAGTCTCCTCCCCGGCAGTTGATTATTGCTTCTAAAACCTTGAGGTTGTGAGTCTTGTAAATGTTGTCTTTCTTTGACGTGTGAGGTTGGTTTACTTCCTGCATCCCATGAGTCTTCTACCTCTTTCTTGAAGGGAATTTTTCCAAACAGGAAGTGGTTATGGAACATTTTCCAGGTCAGTTGTAGCATCTCCACATTTTCTAACCAAAAATGCCAAAATCATTCCTATCTGTCTTTATGGGTATATTAAAAGTATGATCATAGACAGATCTACGTGGATATATGTAGTGCATATATATATATTGGTTTTATGTTATTAAAAGAATACTCTGTGTGTGTGTTTCTATTAATTTATTTACTTGTCCAATGAAAACCAAGGAATTCTTTTCAAATATTCTGGTATTCATCCTTGTTTTTATACACATTCACATATAATGTATGTAAAAATACAACAGTGTATTCAGGTTGACATCACTATAAACACCATTAACTAATTCAGCAACAATGTGCCTGTGTCTCCACCACTATCTTTAGAAGCTGCTAGCTAATTTCCTTGGGATAGAACACGGAAGTTGGATTGCTAGATTAGTGTTTCTATGTACTTTGGATATTAATGGGCATTGCTTGTTTACTTCCAGAAAACCGTAGCTCCATCCCTGTCCCAAGCAGCAATGTGTGTGGCCCCATTTCTTCCTCCCAGTCTCTGCTCAGAGCAGATATGATAGTTCCTTTTGATATTTGCCAGTCTGGTGAGTGCAAAAAGATCCCTCATTGTTATTTTAATTTGGATTTCTGTGACTGTCAGTGAAGTGAACATATTTCGAGCCATTTGCATATGCCCTTCTAGGAATCGTATTTTGGTATAATTTACTCTATTGGCTGGGATTTGGTCTATTTGTCAATTTCTAATTTCTCTGCACAGTAGAGAAATTAACAATTTAAATACTGCTTGAGTTACATTTTTATATGTATATTATTATCTCTGTTATCTTTTCCAAGATGCATAACCTAATTTTTTTCAGGTCTAAGTTACCATACTACACCCGGTGAAAGTTACTGTTTTGAGTGCACAAGTCACTCATTGATTTTTGAGTTACAGGATTTGTAGCTGTTCCCACTGTCTAACCCTGGAATCTATTAACCACCTGAATAAGCTGCTGTCTTCCCTGGAAACCACCATATGTGTCCCGTCTCTGTGGATTTACCTGGTCTTCCTATCTCATAGAAACAAACCCTATGGCATAAGGCCTCTTTTTCTGCTTCATTCATTTGGCAGGTTTTCAAAGTTCATTCACGCTGGAGCATGAACTGAAACTCTGGCCTTCTTTCTGAAATAATCACATCTCATTGATTTCACTTCTCTGTTCTTACTCAGTGATTATTTGACTGTCTCTACCTTTGGCCTAGGTGGAGTAGGTCAGCCACAGGATCTGAATGACTCTTTCCACAAACAGGCTTTCACCTGAAGTCTGCATGATGGCTCTATGCTTAACTATTGAGTAACTGTTTGCAGGGCAGCTACAGTGTTGATGGTCATCCAGCGTAGAAAGTTTCCAGGCTCCACTTGGTACTTCTTCTTATTACAGATTCCTTAGCGGGAAGATGAGAGCTGCAACGGTATCTCACCGTGGGTTTGACTTGCACTGCATTTACTTATCCAATAATAGAAGTATAGCTACTGGAGATCTCTTTGTCCTCAATGGAGAAGGAACCACTGAAATTATTTTCTGTTTGGAGATTTTAGCTTAGCACTTGGTCTGAAGCATGTGTTCTACCAACTGAGCCATAACCCATTTTTAAACTGGATTGTCTTCATTGGTGAACTACCAAAACAGTTATTTCTACACTTATATATTATAGATACTATGTGATAAATATTTTCTCTCATCTATTTTGTCTGTAATGTCTGGATAGTGTCCTTTGAGAAAGCAAGGCTTACAATTTTGGTAAAGTCTAGTAAGTCTATTTTTCTCTGGTTGACTGTGTGTTTTTTTTTGTTTTTTTTTTTTTTTATTTGTTTTGGTTTTTGATGCTTTCAGTTGGAGTTCTTTTAATATTTAAATACAAAAAGAGGGAGCACTGATTTTTTTTTTTTTACAAAGGTCTTAGAGCCAAAATGTGTAAAGAAAATAAGCACTTGCCTTACCCACCACAGTCCCTGCGTGGCTGAGAGGACAGCCTCCCTTCCCTCCAGCATGTGTGCGGATCCCTGCTGGCTGTTTTCTACACCAAGTGTGATGGACCTTGTCAGGTCCACTCTGTTTCCATGTCTTGGACATTTCCGTTCTTTAAAAAGAGAAGTCCTTAGTGGTAGGGGTACGTACCTTTCCCGCTGTGGGCCTGTGAGAACTTCCTTAGCAGCGATTTACTAAAGCAGTAGAGTAGAATCACCTTCCACGTGGCCCTGTTCCCGTGTCAGAGTGAGAGCAGGCAGTAATGGCGGTGTTATGAAGGGAACAGGCACAACTGGGGTCTCTCCATGAGAAGTTTCCCAGCGGGCTTAAATAGATCAATGTGCCAACGATAAAAAGGGGGCAGAAGAAGACGTTCAAGCCATCAGCAGTTCAAAAATAACTGAAATTCAAATTTCTCCCACCAGGACAAATACCATGGTAACAATCTAGATCTTTCCAGAAAGTGGGAAATGCCCCTGGCGTTCCTCCTGACAGTCCAGTGTTAGGCCTTAAAAGTCTCTGCCTTTGCTGCAGTTGCTGTTGTTGCTCCATTTGCAAGGTTTCTGTCTTAAAGACAACAGAAAGAACCAGGATAACAAAGGGGGTGGTCCATCTGCAAACCTGCCCTAGAAAATCTGTACACCTTCTGAGCCAGGAAGAGCAGGAGATCAAAGGTGATCAAAGGCGGCTCTGGTAGCAGACCGGATGCTCTCCAGAAACATCTCCGTCAGACCCCAGGGTCTCTCGGACAGAGTCTCATCTAACTCTTCTCATCCTCCTCTTTTAGCTCCTGCTCTACCTTGGTTTTCAGGAGCAATTTATCTGGGACAGAGGATCCCAGCAAGAGCTGCGACCATGGCTGCGGTAGGTTCCGGTTGGCTGTGTTTTTCATTTCATAGATTTCTTTTTAAGAAGCTAGTTTTCATCCAGAATCTGAGTACCTGTGTTTTCTTTTATGTCATTTATAATTTTAGCTTTTGAATACAGGTCCCTGATCTATTGTGATTTAATTTTTGTGTCTATGGAGTGAAGTGGGGCTCTTCTTCAATTCATTTGTCTGCATGTGGAGAACCAGCAGTCCCTGGATCGTGTGTTAGAAAGACAATTCTTTCCACACCTGATACTCTTGGTGCCCTTGCTGATAACCAAAGGCTTGTTTCTAGACGCCCCACTCTGTCTCTGGACAGCATGTTCGTCTAGCTGCTGCTCTCACAGGAAAGACGGTAGATGGGTTCTGTAGGTGCCGTTTATCTGGGAGTCTGTTTCCAGGATCAATTAGCTCTTCATTTATCACAAGAACATATTGGAATTTTTTTCTCAAGCTTTTTTTTTCTGCCTCTCCAGAGAAGGGCTTTTGTTTCTTATTCTATTAAAATGACATCTTACCATGCTTGGCTTTTATATGCTAAGGTAACCTTGCATTCTTAGGACAAAACGTTTTATTCGGATTTTGTTTCTTTAATATTGCTTTTTTTCCCATTTCTGTGACCAGACATTTTCTAACAAGTAAAACAGGAAAGTGAAGGTTTAATTTTGGCTCACAGTTCAAGAAATGAGTTCCATCCTGGCAGAGGTGTGGTGGCGAGAGTTGCCTTGCTTAGATCTCTGTGCACATGAAGCAGACCAAGAGGAGTGTGGGCCTTCTACACTTTTCCCGTTTTATGTAGTCTAGGATCGCAGCCCAGGAGATGGTTCAATCCACATTCTATAAAGCTCTCCTCCCTTCAGTTAAAGTTCTCTGGAAGTGCTCTCACAGACACTCACAAGTGGACTCCAGTTGTTTCTTTATCCAGTCAAGCTGGTGCTCACAATCAACTGTTGTGCCACCCCATGAGTCAGTCCTTCCACGGTATGTATCATCCCAGAGATGATACATCCTTTGTTAATAAATCTGCAATTTATCTTGATGTGTATTAATAGTAAATCTTGCTTTATTACCTAAGGTCAATTTACCTTGCTGTGTATTAATAATAAATTCCCCTTTATTACCTAAGGTCAATAGCAACACCCTATCATTGGAAATTTTACATTTTTTGTGTGTATTGTGCATGTGTGTGTGTACATGTGTGTGTGTGCCTATGCTATTACATGCTCATAGGTTCTCTGTTCTAGGATGTGGATTTCAGGGATCACACTGAGGTCAGCAAGTTCGGCAGCAATTGCTTTTTCCCAATGAGTAATCTCGCCAGTCCAAATGCCCGTTTTCCACTTGTAATTTTGATTTTTTAAGAGAGTTTTATGTTTTTTTTACTATTGATCAGTTTAAATAAAGGTTAATAAGATTTGATTCACTTTTTAAAACACCACTTTGAATTTTACTGATTTTTTGCCACTGTTTTCCTATGACCTATCTCCAAGATTTTACTCTATTGTGCCTTTACCTTCTCTTGTCTAATGCTTTGTTTTGGCTCCAATTTGTTTTCTTATTTCTCATGGTGAACTTTAGGTTATTGATTTAACATCTCCTTATACTACATATACATTTTCTGTAAATATTATTTTGCTATATTCTGTAAGTTTTAAAAATTGCATGTTTTCTTTTGTGTTTCTTTTTTTAACTTAAATGGCTATTTAAAAAACATGGGTGGTTTGTAAATTTCTACAATTTGTGTGTTTCCCACAGTTTTTTTCTGATGATTTTTAATTTTCATCCATTGTGGAGAGAGAACTTAATTGGCGTGGTGTCAACCTTTTAAGTGAAGGTTAATTGAGGCTCTCTTGTATTCTTACCTGAGGGATGCTCTGTGTATATTTGAGTCTATATGCGTGTGTGTGTGTGTGTGTGTGTGTGTGAATGTGTGCGTGTGTGTGTTCTGGCTTTATTGAACACAATATTCTGTGAGTGTCTGTTAGATGTGTTTAGCTGGTGTTAGTTTCTTGTTTGGTAATTCATAGTTGAAAGTAGGCATTAAAGACTCCAAGTTCTGTTATCAATGGTCAGTTTCCCTTTTAATTCATTATGTATCTTGCTTAATCTACTTGGTGATTCAGTTGTAAAATACATGTAAAATACATGTGTATTTATCCTGATTACCTCCTAAGTTCCCAGTAATAAGTTTTGGCTTAAAGTCCATTTTCTGATACTTGTGATCCACTCAAACTCTGTTTGCACAACATAGCTTCCCTATATTTGAATTTTCAACCTACTTTTCTTCTGAACTTAAAATGTATTTCCTATAGGCAGCACATGAGAAGGCTCATTTAAAAAATCTAGTCTGTCAGTCTCCTCCTTTTGTTCAGAGTTTAACAATTTGTTGTTAATATTTAATGTGCTTGCATTTGATATAACCAATGAGGTGTGATTTATAGCCACCTTTACACTCTCTGCTCTGTATACATCATGTGTCTTTTCTCTCACTTTCCTCCTCTGTCTCTGTCATATTTTGTGCTAAGTGGCTATTTTCTAGTGTACTGTCTTAATTCCTGTGGTACGTCTTTATGTCTGTTTTTAGTGATTTTGAAGCAGTTGTCCTGCTGGCTGCTAGACTGCTGGTTTTCGGTCTGAATGAGGAATGTTTAGTTTTGTATCTGCTGCAGAGCTGGGAGAGGAAGTGATAGGAGTAGGGACAGGAAAGGTGCTCTGATGCCACTGCTCTTACATGACTCCACCCACAAATGCACCCTGGGTTTTATAAGGATTTGGTTACATCTCAGAGCTCTGCAAACGTTTATTAAGTGGGGGGATGGGGCCTGAACAGATGGCTCAGTAATTAAGACCCCTGACTGTCCTTATATATAGGACTGGTTCAATTCCCAACACCTACATGGCAGCTCCAGTTCCAGAAGACCTGACATCTGCACACAGACATACATGCAGGCAAAACACCAATGCATATAAAATAAAAATAAGTAAACCATTAAAAATTTGCATTTATGGAGAAGAAACTTTTTGGAGGCTTTTACTGTGCCATTTTCCCTGACATTTTATTGTTTCTTTTTCTTTAAGGAAAAACATTGAATTTGCAGCTTCTTATTAAAGTTTATTTTGATTTATGTATATTCAAATACACATGCATTTTGTTTTCATTCTAGATAGTATTCATTAGTAAATCTTTCTCAACTTTACATCATAGTTCACTCAAGTTATATAAAATTATTATTCACATTAATACCATGTTAGAGACAATCATATATCAATATACAATCTATAAATATAACTTGCATATCATACACAAATGAATGTGTATATCTACATCCCAATTATTGATCTAATTGTTACATATTGATATAATTGTATTTATGAAATACTATTTGGATAGATTTTCTTATATTGAGCAACATCTAGCATAAGATCTTCTTAGGCAAGCTGGTATGATGGCTCAGTGGGTAAAGGCACTTGCTGAACAAGTCTGGGGACTTGAGTTCAAACCCTGGAACCCACATATAGGTAGAAGGAAAAAACCAACTCCAATCAGTTGTCCACAAGCCCGCACGTGCACACTGTGGCACTTGATGTCGTGTATACACATATGCATGCACCATGCAACAGCAAATAGAATGTAATATAAAAGCTTATTATTTATAATAAGCTATACTTTTGATCACTGTCATGTTTTATTTGCCAATGTTTCATTGTGTGTCTTCCCTAGTTTTGTTCTCAATGCATTGATAAACACCATAACAAGAACAATGTAAGAGAGGAGGGCTTACAGTTCTGAACAATAAGTCCATCGTGGTACATGCGGCACCCTGGGAAGCATGGGGCACAGCTGGGAGTTTGGCTGCTCACGTTGCACCTAAACTCAGGAAACAGATGATGAGCAGGAGATTCGATCTGACTAGTGACCCACGTCCTCTAGTGAAGCTTCTAAAAATCCTACAACCTTCCCAATCAGTGGCAGGAGCTGGGGACCTAGTGTTCAAACACAAGTCTATGGGGGACATTTGCTTTGCAGCTACAGTAGCAACGCATTAATAAAAGATATTGGCACATATAATTCTCCTCTGCAGTTCTTGGACTTTATTATTAAAATTACCCAGAGGTTTCTATCTTTTGTTATTGTCTAGGATGATTAGATTGCAATGGGATTGCTGCTGTTGGGTTATCTAACACTCAGCTTGGGAGACTGGTAACTATCACAGTAATAACCCACTAATGAGATTATCAACTTCTCTAATAATTGATCAAGTTGAGGTATCCATTTCTTCATTTCTTCTTAAATAGATTTTAGTATAGAGGAGATTTTATAGATGCTTCCTCTTAAATAGATTTTAGATGTTTCCTTGATTGGAGCTCATTCACTCACTCTCGGGTTTCATATTGTGCTATTATATAACTCAAGCATGTAAATATGGTGTGGCTTTTTCTTTATTTTTAATCTTGTATATTTTATGTTCTCTTCCTTTTATATTAATTAGGCTCACAAGGGTGTGTATATTTTATTATTCTTTCTCAAAGAATAAAATCTAGATTTGTTTATGCTTTCTGGCTTTTCTTAAATTTCCATCTCACTGATTTTAGAGGAAATTAAAAAGAGATAACTTATTACCTAGATGCCAGTGAAAAATATTATAACAACTCAGACAAATATAATAGTACTCAGAAGGCCATTTAATTATTAAAGAAAGATAATAAAAAAGAAAACAATTTAATGTTCATCTTATGCTGAAAACTATAACAGTGAGATGAACCAATTGGAGAAGGGAATCAATAAATAGAATGCTTGGAATCAAAGACATTTTTAAAGCTCCATGTCTTCCTTTCTGTGCCTTTTCTCTCTCCTACGAGGTAAAGGTCAAGTTCTCTGCCTAAGCATGATATCTGATGCCATTTGTGTCCTTTGTCTTTTTGCCCTACTAGTTGGCACACCCTTCATACTTCATGACCCACAAATGCCAATTTGCTTGTGACACCATTTTCTTACATCCTGTTTGTTTATCCCATGTGAAATAATTCCTACCCCCTTCCTGCCCCAGCAGGCATTTTCTGTTTTAAATCCCAAAGAACAGTGTTTTGTCAGAAGTTTCTGTGACTTCTCTACCAAGCAGAGCACAGTTTTCCTCCCTGGTGCTACCCTTGAACCATTATGTGCTCTCCTGCCTACAACTCAGTGCTGACCACCTGAAACAAGGCATCTGCATTATCAGTTAAGAATCATCTAGCTAAGTACCTAGAATAAACAAGAAAGTAAGAAAAAACATGTATTCAATTAAAAAAATTATAAAAAGTGATTATGATGACCATGTATTGAATGGTCATTAGCCTTTCTTGACTGCAGAGCTTCATCATCTTATACCTTCTTCCTACACACTGGACTATAGGGTACTCACAAGCTTCTGTGTACTGTTATCGGCTTCTAGGCATCAACACGACTTAAGCAATAGCTTTCTATCGGTGGTTTGAATGGCTCTCCTCCTTATTATGAGCACACATTGGGCAGTATTTCTCCTTTTTCTTTTGATTAATTTTATTTTTTCCCATCATTGTGGCATATCATTCTCTCTAAGGGCACATTCTAAGTTTCTTAACTGTCCCATTCTGCAAGAATTTCACTGGGTGGCTTGCTCGTCTTCTTTATTTTTTTCTGAGTAGTTTAATAGATCCCCATGGCTTTCAGTGTTACTCTTTAGATGGAAGGGATCTCTAGGCACTGGCCCAGGCCCCTGCCGTCTGTCTGAATTCCATGTTTGTAACTGCCAGCTTAGCTCCAGTCACACACAGCTCAGATGTATCTGCATGTGTTTCCTTTACAGCCATCTCTGGCTTCCCCAACATTAAGGGTGATGTAAATACTCCCCAGGTCATTGGCTCTGATCATCTGCACCTCTCTCTTGTTCAATGTCACCAACTCTTGCTTATGTCTCAGAAACACTTTGCATGCTTTCTCCTGTCCCCAGTCCCATGTAGGGAGTCCTAAATCCTTTCTTATTATATTTTCTAGATTACAGTAATAACATTCTAATTGCTTCTCAGCATCTATTATCCTTCTGTTTAATGTAGTCTTGGTTTTAGTTCTAAAACATAAAAGGGGTAGGCTTCCCACACTAGGATTTCTTTGTCAGCTCCTGGTTCCTGTTACCCTAAGGAGATAATACAAAGGCCTAAGTCTAAAGTTAAGACCTTCCAAGATATATTGGACTTGAATCATATTTTTGTTTAAAATTTTAATTTTTGAGATTTCATACATGAGTATTATATTTATATCATTTCCACTCTTCTTCCTCCCCTCTCCAATCCTTCCTCTTGTTCCTCTCTACTCCCTCTCAAATCTACTACCTCCTTGTCTTTAATTATTATCATCTCACATGTGTACATATACATGCACACACACATGCACACACACATGCACACACACATGCACACACATGCACACACACACATGCACACAGTGTGCTGAGTACTCCTAGTGTTGCTGGTATATGCACATGTGCTTAGGAATAACCACTTGGACTTGGATAACCTATGGGAGGGTTTATCCCAGAAGAAAGTGGAATCTCCTCTCAGAAGCTACAAATTGGCCATAATTCTTTATCTGAGATTCCCCCCATCTGGTGGTGTGTCAGGTGGTTTGGTCACTCTTATGCTCTTGGTCTAGTCAACCATATTGTTGAGATTCCTGAGTGTAACCTCCCTGTCATATATAAAAGGCACTATTTCCTAGCAGATGTTCTGGTCCCCTAGCTCTGAGAATTTTCCCACCCTCTCTTTCATGTTCCCTGAGCCCTAAACATGGAGAGTGTGCTATAGATATATCAGTGGGGTTGGGTAGTGCACACTCAGCTGTTCTTGGTAGTTTAACCAGTTATGGGTTTGTAAAATGATCTCCCAAAACAATATAGGTTATTGCTGTTGCCTTCAGTTGTCTCCCAAAACTTGAAGGTAAGACCCTATACACACACACACACATACACACACACACACACACACACACACACACACACACACACACACACACACACACTTCAGAATTAACCTGCAAGCTTCCTCAATAAGGACTAGCTCTCATAAAACTGGAAGGTGTTATGCAAGCTTCCAAGAGAGAAAAGCAACCAATAGTCATTGCTTATCTGTAAAACCTGTGACCCACAATGACGGCTACCCACAGCAGGATATCCCCAAGAGTGTAATAGCAGAACTTAAATCTTGGGGACCATCTAATTAAATTTACACTCCACACAAGATTCGGGAATTTATGCCTAGGCTGTATATACCTGATCAAATACTCCAGTGAAGTCATGGAGCCTAGAGGAGAACTTACTACTGCCATCTTCTTAAATTGTTAATGTCAGCTACACTCCAAATACATGTCCTTACACTCGGCCTTCATCAAGGAAGCTTTTTTAGGGGTTGAATCTTTTTAAGTTCATTTCCAATTTCTCCCCAGACTGTGCCTTGTGGTTCAGGCTGTCTCCATTTTCTAACCCCAGGTCTGTAGCATCAGAGGCTCTGTCTGCTGTAGTCCTAGTGTGCCTGCACTTCCAGTGTACAGTAACTGAGTGATGGGACTTTTAGTTCTCTTTGTCTAAGCTGGACACTTTCTCTGTGTGCCGGCTGGATTTGTTTGCCAACTTGACACAAGCTAGTAGTCAGGACTCCTCTATGGCCTCTGCATCAGTTCCTGTCTACAGGTTTTAATTCTGCTCGAGTTCCTGTCCTGACTTGCTCCAATGGTGAACTATATTTGAAAGTGTAAGCTCAATAAACCCTTTGTTCTCCAACTTGCTTTTTGGTCATGGTGTTTAGTCACAGCGACAGAAAGTCTCACTAAAACATCCTGGGATGCTCTGTCCCTAGTCCTTCTGAGATGAATATCAGTTAAATTACCACATTTTAATGTTAAATTCACATATAAATTCTCTGTGAAGGTTGATATAAATAAGCCCTAATCAATTCCAAAAACATGTGACCTTCCTTCTCTGTACCTACAAATCTTTCTTCAAAATGTCTTTTTAGCATGTTCCTTGTCGTTATTTGAATACATATCTTTTTGATATACTTGAAACCTTAAGAAAGAGGGCTGGGCTGTGTCTCTCATTTCTATAAAGTTTTGAATACTGAACTTCATGGAATGTCATTAAATTTTCAATAAATATTTGAGCTGGAAGAAGGTGGAGTTAGCTGTTTACCTATTGGTGATGTGCAGACAGTCTGCTCATTCAGACAGGGACCTCCTTTGTGGACCTCCTTTTCTTCCTGCCTTCCATGGTTCTCTTCATTGAACTGTAGAATGGCACAAGGTTAGACTACAAAGGAGGAACAGAGGGATAACAGTTGAAATGACTTAGCAGAGCCAACACAGTCAGAATGTGAGGCACAGCTAAGACTGGAGTGGCTGTCCGTTTTTGGCCCCATTCCTTTCCACTTTACTCTTCCCTCCCAGGAGCTGCTCAATTTGGCATCATTTTCAACCAATTGTCTCTCAGTAGATAAACAGTGTGCCATGTGTCAGGAGTGGAAGGAACCCACATGCTAAGGAGCAGTGGCATGAGGAGAGGGAGAATGGGGCAGTGCAGAGGGACTGGGCAGATGGAAGCAGAAAGGAGAAGAGAAAGAGAAGGGAGGAGAGAAAGGAGTGCATACATCACTTTTCTATTTCTGACTCTACTGCCATCCACAGGGGCATTGAACTCCTGACAGCAGACAAAGAAACCTATGAATCTAAAAGAAGCTATGGAAAACCCCATTCTTCCCCAAATTGTTCACTTTACCCCTTAAAGGATGCTTAGTGCTTGTGAAAGCTGAGCTCTGGTGTCAGTCTCATAGAGTTCTCGGTGAGTCTCCAGAACCCTAGTTTCCTAGACAGAATAGGAATAACAGGCTTGTGTTCCCTGCATTTTCTAGACACGTGACAACCCAAGACAGCCTCTGGTCCCCTGTGGCCCAGATAAGAAACAAAGAATAGCTCCAGGGGATGTCAAGTTTCAAAATTCTCATATTGGATGGGGGAGCACTTTACCCTCAATAGACACAGTTTTATTGTAATTGCTTGAAATTTGAATAGCACGCCATAACCATCCCCATAAATTGAACTTCTTTAGATTTATTAAGCTATTCATTGAATGGTGGGTAATAAACATCCAAGATTAAGAGCTCTGCAACTGCTCTGTGCCAGTTTCAGAGAGAGTTGCTAAACTCCCATAAAATAATTATGAATCAGTATACCATGCTGACAAGCCATAATCATCAGAAGTTCAATGCAGACTCAGGGCCTTGGTTAAGTGTTTGCTCTTGTCTACAGCTTTGACTCTTACCCTCCTGGATGCTAGCTTACCCTGTCTTCCATTTCTCTCTACCTCACCCAGGCCCTGTGGTGTCACCTCCTGTCTTGCCATTCTGTCTTATGCCATTTAGGATACAGAAAGGTTGACATATTGTGAAAGAAAGGCTGATAAGGTCAGGATCTAGGTTGTCTCCATCATCCCTGGGACACTGGGCAAGTCACTTCTTGGCCATCTTCTTATGTTCTTGGTGATGTAATGATATCTCTGACAAGAACAAGGTAAGAAAGAAAAGGTTTATTTTGGCTCACATTTCAAAGGTCTGGTCCATGATGAAGGCAGAGTCAAGTAGACAAGAGCTTAAAGTTGCTGCCCCTTTGCCTCTGCAGTCGGGAAGCAGAGCATGATGAAGTCATGGTTATTTCTCAGTTCCCCTTCTCTATGCAGTCAGTGATCTCAAATAGGGAATTGTGCTACCTACAGTGGGCAGGTCCTCCCAATTCAAGATTAATGTTATCAGGATATTTTTCCATTGGCACTTGGTACAGAGACCCAGTCTCCACTCTTAAACCCAGTCTAAAGTTGTCAAGCTTAGAGCAGCAGCCATCATACCTGTCACAATGGAAACCTAGGCTACACATGCTGGACACTGTTGATAGCTTTTCTTCCACCCTGTGGCTCCTGTGCCCACAGTTTCGCTGTCAGTCCTGTTGGCTCTGCAGCTCAGCTGTACCACTCTAGCTGTCAAGCATCAGTGATGCCAGCTTGCAACATTGTCACTAACTGCACCTAGGCCCCCAGTGTCATCTGAACTTCAACTTCTACTGGGTGAGAATAGTTTTTAAATTGTGATAAAATATTCATAACCTTAAGCTTGCCGTGTTAACTGTGATTAAGTGAGTTTAGTGGCGTTTTGAGAACACTCTTGCTGTGCAAACATCATCATCCATCTTCAGAACTGCGCAGGACACGCTAACTCTTCGTTCCTCGCTCCTTGCTCTTGTCAGCTTCTGTTCCATGTTCTGTCTCTGCTTTTGACCACAGTCAATTAAAACATACAGGGGTTTCCTTTGCATGACTTTTCTTAGTTCAGTTAATAGAATGTCTTCAGGGCTCCCCCAGGGTGTCAGGATTTTATTTCTTCATAAGGCTGAACAAGACTGTACATATTTTGTTCACTACCCACCACAAGTAGACATTTGTGTCACATGGTTCACTGTTGTGAACAATGCTATTAGAAATGTGTGAACATCTGTCTGAAGCACTTTTCCAGCACTTCTGGGGTTACACTCAGAAGTTGAATCCCTACAGTATATGCTAATATGGTATTAATTTTGTGGAATCAGCTTCTATTTTTACCACAGTGAAAAAATTAAAAATTTCAATTAAGTGAGAATTTAAAGCTTAAATATTTTTTCACTCAAATTTTAAAAATACTTTCAAGATTGAATTTTATAAATATTTTTTAAAACATAGAAAAATCCACAGAGTAAAAAAATTTTCATAATATCACCATTTAGAGACAAGCAGTTTTTACTTTTTATTTGTTTTGTTTTTAGCAGAAAGAGATAGCTATGAACATACAAGAAGCTTACAGAACGCCAAATGGTTTGGACCAGAGAGGAAAAACCTCCCACCACATAATAATCAAAACACTGAATGTATTAAAAGTCTCAAAGAGACTGGGAAGGACACAAGGCCCATACCTAAGCACAATAAATACAGCAAGTCAACAGCCAACATCAAATTAAATGAAGAGAAACCTAAAGGATTTCCACTCAAATTAGGAACAAGGCAGGATGCCACTCCCTTTGCATCTCTTCAATACAGTACTTGAAGTTCTAGCTAGAACACTAAAACTACCAAAGGAGATCAAGAGGATACACATTGGAAAGAAAGGACTCTATCACTATTCGTAGATGATATAATAGCATACAAGTGACCCCCCAAACTCTGCCAAAGTGCTCCTACAGACAATCAACACGTTCAGCAAAGTGGATGGAAACAAAATTAACTAAAAAACATCAGGATTCCCTCCTACATGGAAATAATAGGTAGGTTGGGAAAGAAATTAGGGAATCAATACCCTTTACAATAGCCACAAGTAACAAAGTACCTTGGTATAATGATAACCAAACCAGTGAAAAGCCTACATGACAAGAACTTCATGTCTCTGAAGAAAGAAATTGAAGATATCAGAGGATGGAAATATCTCTCGTGCTTATGGATTAGTAGGATTAACATAGTAAAATAAATGGCCATCTTACTGAAAGCAATCTACGGATACAATGTGATTCCCACCCATCAAAATTCTAGCACAATTCTTTACAGAGCTTGAAAGAAACATTCTCAACTTTATATGGAAAAACAAAAACAAACAAGCAAACAAAAACCCAGAATAGCTGAAACAATTCTGTAAAATAAGAGAACTTTTGTAGGTATCTGTATCCCTGATTTGAAGCTGTACTACAGTGCAATAGTAATAAAAACTGCATGGTATTGCTATAGAGACAGGCAGGTTAATCAATGGAGTCAATTGTAGACCCAGAAATAAGAAGGCTGCATGAATAAGAATGCAAATTGATTCATATTTATCACCCTACACAAAACTCAAGTCCAAGTGGATCAAAGACCTCAACATAAAACCAGACACACGGAATCTAATAGAAGAGAAAGTGGGAAGCAACCTTGAATGTATTGGTATAGAAGACAACTTCCTGAACCAAACACCAAAGTCTCAGGTACTGAAATCAACAATTAATAAATAGGACCTCATGAAACTGAAAAGCTTCTGTAAGGGAAAGAACACTGTCAATAGGATAGAATACCAGCCTACAGATGGGGGAAAGCTCTTCACTAACCCTACATCTGACAGAGGGCTAATATCCAAATATATATAATGAACTCAAGCAGTTAGACACCAACAAACCAAATAACCCAATTTTAAAATGCAGCCAGTATAGAGCTAAACAGAGAATTCTCAACAGAGGAATCTCAAATGTCCAAGAAACACTTAAAATGTTCAAACTCCTTACTCATCAGGGAAATACAAATCAAAATGACTCGGAGGTTCCATCTTACACCCATAGGAATGGCAAAAATCGAAAACTCAAGTGACAGCACAGCTGGCAAGGATGTGGAGCAAGGGGACACTCCTCCATTGCTGGTGGGAGTGCAAACTTGTACAACCACTTTGGAAATCAATGATGTGGTGATTTCTCAGAGAATTTGGAATTGTTCTACCTGAAGACCCAGATATACCACTCCTGTGCATATACCCAAAAGATGTTCTGCTATACCATAAGAACATATGTTCCACTATGTTCATAGCAGCTTCATTTGTAATAGCCAAAAGCTGGAAACAACTAAGATATTCTTCAGATGAAGAGTAGATACAGGAAATGTGGTTGGTTTACATAGTGCAATACTACTCAGCTATTAAAACCAAGGACATTATGAATTTTTCAGAAAAATGGATGGAACTAGAAAACATCATCCTGAGTGAGGTAACCCAGACCCATTATATGCATGGTATGTACTTATAAGTAAATATTAGCCAAAGGTACAGAATATTCACGTTACACTCCACAGCAAGGAAGCTTGAATCTCACTTAGAAGGGGGAATAAAATAGTCATAGGAGGCAGATGGGTGGAGAGATCTGGGTAGGAGAGGGAATCAAGGGTGAAATGGAGGAAGGCAGTCAAAATCAAGTGCGGAGAGAGGCAATGAGAGAAGACCAGAGGTCAAGAAAATTAATAGAAATTGTTGGCTGGTGAGCATTTCTCAAACATGCAAGAGACCTGGGATGGAGAGGATGACTTTAGCTGAGACTCCTAGCAGTAGGAATATGGAACCTGAAGTGGCCATTTCTTGTAACCTGGCAAGATTCCCAGTGGAGGGATAAGGACACCAGCCCACTCATAAAACTTTTAACCCAAAATTTGTCCTGTATACAAGAAGTACAGGAACAAAATAGAACAGAGACTGAGAGATGGCCAACTAATGACTAGCCTAACTTGAGACACAGCTCAAGGGCAAACACCAATCCCTGACACCATTAATGATACTCTGTTATGCTAGCAGACAGAAGCCTAGCATGACTGTGTGAGAGGCTCCACCCAGCAGCTGACTGAAATAGAGCCAAGGTCAACTGTCAAACATATGGAGCTCAGGGAGTCCTGTGGAAGAGCTAAGGCATCAAAAGCCCCATCAGGAATAGAAACTCCATAGGAAGACCAACAGAGTCAACTACCTTGGACCTTTGGGGGGGGTCTCTGAGACTGAACCACTAACCAAAGAGAATACATGGGCTGGGCCCGTCCCACCCCACCCATGTTACACATATGTAGCAGAAGTGCAGCTTAGTCTTCATGCAGGTACCCCAATGATTGGATCAGGGGCTGTCCTTAAAGCTGTTGCCTGTCTGAGGATCTCATTCCTGTATCTAGGCTACCTTGTTCAGCCTCAGTAGGAGAGGATGTGCCCAGCCTAGAAGGATAGGAAAGAAGGGGGAGGGACTGTATAGTGGGGGGACTCGAATAAGGGGGTGCAGCTATAAGAATAAACAAATTAGTAAATGAAAAAAATAGAAAAGGAAATGGTGTCTGTCATCTTGAAAAAATATATGATAAAAATTTGCAAACAAACAAAGAGAAAACAGAAGTTGCAGGCTTTGTTTTGTGAGCCCTGGGTGGTGGTTGCTTTTCTTCTTCTTTTCACATGACGGTCAGACAATCATGTACATGCAGTGCCTGGTGGTGATGAGACTTTACATGCACTTGCTGTAATTTACTCTTAATAAAATTAAGTGTAATTGTTTTATACTCTCCCCCTGAGGGCACATTTCATAATTTACCCTCCTCCTGGCACTGATCTGGGAGAACTAATCTTCTACCCATTATCCATGGGTTTTCACACTTTCTGAGGTTCCCCCATTTTCTCCCTGGGGAATTATGTTTTTTCCCCCTGGTGTCAACACTCCCCTCCTCCTGGAAGCTTACTCATTTGACATGATTTATTTCAACACTTTCAACCTTGTTAGCATGTAAATATATTCTCCAAAGGAGAAAATACAGATAATAAACAGAAACCAATTTTAGGCTAAATCCCACAAATATGCTGAGACCCATTCCTGGATACACCACTTTAAATCAATTCTCTCAAAATTCAAGTTCTCATGGGTCATTCACCCCACTTAATGGACTTTACATGTGGATGGCCCCTACCCCCAACACAGAGCAGACTCACAAAAGAAGCTAATAGACTGTTTCAAAAGGATTATCCCTGAATGCTAACCAAGGTTATATCTTATTATCTACATATTTTTCTTCTTAGACCTCTACTAAATTAAAAGCACACAGTTTAAAAAGAAATTTTAGAAATGGAACATCATCCACTGGGAAATCAGAACATTACATCTCCATTGTCACATAATGGACACGTTTGCAAACTGTGTCCATATTCAGATTGCCAAAATCCTACTGAATCTTTGCAAATAAAATTAAATTGTCTCCTTAAAATAGATCACAGGTAACTTTGGGTCATTCACTTAGACTAATTCCTTTAAAATATTGCAATATGAAACTTTCTATAATCTTCATTTTCTCAAGTTTTGACACTAAGCAATAATGCCCCCCATCCAATAGTGCAGACCGAATTTTATCTCAAGAACCAATGGAGGAAAGAGCTTTTAAGCAGCGCCAGGCCCTGAGGGGAAAAGATCAATCTGTTTGAAGGCCCTGCTGCAATCGACCTGGTGATCCAAGCTGGCACATTTACCTCAGTGCTGAGAGACTCGAGAAGCAATTATTTCTACGGAACCTGTTAGTGGTTCACGGTGGTATGATTTTCCTGCAGTTGAGATTTGGGTTATTTAATTCTAAGGTGAGTTTTCTGATACACCGTAGAGCAGTGGTTCTCACCTGTAGGTCACCACCCCGAACGGGGTTAAATGACCCTTTCGCGGGGGTTGCTTAAGACCATCGGGAAACAGATATTTATATTACAATCCGTAATACTAGTAAAGTTAGTTATGACGTAGCAGGAAAAATACTTTGTGTTTGGGGACACCATAACAGAACTGTATTAAAAGGGTCACAGCATTAGGAAGGCTGAGAGCCACCGCTTCCGAGTCACATTCATCAATATGAAATTTTAAGGATTATTTTTGTGAGTGTAGGAGTGCTTTGCCACATGCATGTCTATGCACTACTATGTAGCACCCACATAAGACCCCCTTGTACTGGTATTATAAATGGATGTTAGCTGCTGGGTGAGGGCTGGGAATCAAATTTACATCTTCTGAAAGAACAACCATTGTTCTTGACTGCCGAGCCATCCCTCCAGCCTACAGATAGCAAATTTTTAAGAATGAGGTTTTATTTCATTATGATTGTTTACATTGTTTTAAAACTTGGAAGAACAACACATTGCAATAGCTGGCAAAGAAGAGAGGGCATGGTAAGGCACAGGAACTACTGATCTGTTTTAATGACACATCTCAGGCAGGCAGGACAGCTCTGCTGGGGATCTTGGCTATCCAAGGTCAGTATGTAATGAACCCCAAGATTTTTAAGTCAGACATCTGTCAGCCACAGTACTGACTTCTTTCAGATTCCTCTGAAGTACTTAAGTAAGAAACTTTGTCTAGGAGAGGTGTGTACCTAATCTTTTTGGAAGCCCTAATACAGAAAACAGGTTTATTTAAAAATCCAAACACAGGGTGCAGAGAAATGGTTCAGTGGACAGTTGCTGAGTTTGATCCCCAGTATCTTCATAGTGGAAGAAAATGACAACTCCTACATGTTGTCTTCTGACCTCTACATGCAAACAAAGAACGTACATGCTTCCCACATGCACATGCTCCACACACATGCATACAAAATAAGTAAAGATAAAAAAATCCAGAGAATCTCTTAGTAAGTTATATATGTGTAACATGCATGCCTATTAATGTTGTCACAGATACACATATAATATTATTGTGACTTCTGTAGGTATCCATCTTTGTGGAGCTCTACGGTGTTTGTTTTGTGGCTGGCTTATCCACTTAACATGTCTCCAAGATTCATCTGTGTTGTAGCACATGTCAGGGTCCCCACCCTTGAAAGTGAAAACATTTTATTGTGTGTATAGACTATATTTTAGAAATAGCGGGGCTCTTTTCCTAGTTGAGTGATATAAATTCTACTATGTTACCAATGGCTACTTAAGTATCTGCTTGAGATCCTGCCCTCTTGGCTTTTGGGTTCCCACACACAGTGGAATTGCAAAGTTAGTGTTTCTAGCTCTGCTCTACTGAGACCCTCCCCAGATCCTTCATGTGTTATGTGTTCCAGCCCAGCACAAGATTCTAATTTCATTGACAACAGGATTTTCTGTTTGCTGTTGTTTGTGGGTACCAGTTATCCAAGAGGTAGTATTTCACCATGGGTTGGGTTTCCATTTCTCCGATGCTTTTTGATGGTAATGATTTTATCCTGAGTCACTTGTCATTTTTAAGCTGGAAAAACTCTTTTTTCAAAAAAAATTTTTTTTTAATTTGTGCTTCCAATTAAGATTTGAAGGAACAACTCCAATGACTGGGAAAAGATTTTTTTTTTAAAGTTTTTAAATGATGAATCCATGCCATCTGCCGTTTTACATCCTTGAGCTATTCATCTGGGCTTAGGAGTAGGCTTTGAGAGTTCCACCCTGATTTTCCATACGTGCCTCTCCATAGGAATAAACCTCCAACTTCCACATTGCTTTGCAGTCATCAAAGCTAACCACCCTCCCAAACACACACACATTCGTGATAAATGGCTTTGCTTGGCAATGTATCAACAGATTAGAATTTCAGGATATTTTCCTGGAAAGAGAGGTGTCGGGAGAGGCAGCTCCTGTTCCAGGGTCCCTCACTGCTTTGTGGGCTGCAGTCTGTACTGGTTTGAGAGGAACACCAAAGAAGGAGAGGACACAAACCACGGCCAGACATCTCTGGTAAGGTTGTCCTGGCCAGGGAGTAACTTTTGACAGCAAGCTGTCCATCCTCTGCTTATTAAAGAGAACTTACAAGCAAAAGAGAAGGGATTTATGGGAAGCTGTTGAAATGGGAACAGAGATTGTGTGGCTTCCATTCCCACCCTGCCCTCCTTCCTTATGGTCCTCTGCTCTTTCGCAGCCTCTGCCTACCACTGAGCCCAGCACACCTGCTTTGATTCCTTGGTTAATGACACTCGAGGGCTTATCCTAGTCTCAGAATAACATCTAGCTGAGAAATTCAAGAAGCAATAAAAAAGAAATGTCTAAATGATTTTGGGGTCGTGCTCTGGGCTGAGTGCTTCTCTGTGTCCAGAGGCAGCCATTTGGTGTTGTCTCCTGGCCCTGCCTTTGTCTTTGTTGTACCGAACTACAGTCTTGCCTTCTTGGTATTAGATATAGATATGTTTATTTTATTGTGACCCGCAGAAAACAAAACACTGCATTTAGTTACTGTCAAAGGAGAGAAAGAACAGAGAATAAGAGATCTGATTCAAACCTCTTTTAATAGCACATTTCAGGCAGACACTTGCCAGGGCAGAGAATTCGCTACAGTAGATCTTGACTAACTAAGGCCAGTGTGCGACGAACCCTAGGATCTTAGACTCAGACGTATCAGCTTCTGAGTAACCTTGTTTGTCTGTGTCTTTCCAAAGCCCAGTTATTAATGGTTGTGCAGCACAAGCTGAAACAGATAACTGGAATCCAGAGACTTCTCCAGGAAGACCAACAGTAAAACTTCATCCTCTACAAAAGCCTGTGGGAATCTCCTGGCTGCCTGTAAGAAAGTTTTATGCCATGGACTTAAGCAGCAAAAGCTTACTGCCTCAAATCTTTGGAAGCCAAAAGTCTCTGGTCAAGTTTGGCATCCCTGTTTCCTCTGTAGGCCCTAGAAAGGGTGTTCCAGACTTTACTCCTGGATACTTATATGAATTTGCAAATTCATTACCTCATCCTTTACAGGACATTTTCTCAGATGTGTCAGTTTGTCCCCAAGTCTATGGAAACCATCTCCTCATATGCCAATCGTGTTGGACTGTCCCAGCAACCTCATTTTAACTTGGTTATCTCCATACGGTGTCACCAGGTAAGGGACAGAGGTTAAGGATGCAGTGAGTGAGTGGTTTTAGAAGTTTTGGTGAAGGAAGAGGTGGGGTGTTGAAGCATGCCTCAAAATTCTGTTGAGACAGAGAATTTTGGTCTGGATTCTGACGCCAGATCCAGGCTTTTCACGAGTCTCTCAGGGGTTTTTAGTCTCTCACCATAAGATAAAGTATAGAGCACAGGAATCTCAGAATGTCCCCTACTTCTAAATTCTCTCAGTTTAAAATTGTTCTTTTTATATATCAAAATGTCCCAGCTTCCTATTAGAGGTTCCCCCAATAATAGATTGTACACATGAAAGACACTTGAGAGCTGAGGTGACAGGAAACCAGAGAAGCACTTGCCTTAAATGAATAAAGAACAGAGAGTTCAATACCCAGGACACATAAGAAGCAGAGTGTGCTAGCATGTGACTATTTAGTACACAGGAGGCACAGACAGGCAGACTCTTGGTGCTCACTAATCAGCCAGCCTAGCTGACTCTTTCCTCTAAAAGATGGACACACAGCTTCTGTACACACTGACTGTATGTACATACACATACCACACACACACACACACACACACACACACACCACAGCCTCTGTATGCACATACATACACACACACACAAGTGCACACACAAAAAAAAAGACACATAAAAGTCAGAAACATAGTACTTGTCCCCAAAGTCCCAAGAGGATGATCAAGAAACTTTAAGATCGACAGCTGCCACATCAGTCACATTGTAAGGATGGATAGCACCCAATAAACCTTCTTCTGTATCACCCGCCTCTCAGTGCCTCCCTGTATAAATACAGCTTCCACTCCCCCAAGCCATGTTGTGCTAGACTTCTCAGCCTTTTCCATCTCAGCGCTGGCCCCTGAGCAGTGGCCTCCTGTCTTTATCACACCAGGAGAGCCACTCATGCAGAACTGCAAATGTTGTCCTTGGTGATAAAATTATCTTGTGCGGGCTTGGAAATCTCCCCCACGCGGCGGGTAGCCCTCGACTGACAATGTGGCCCCCAGAAAATACCTAGCCTCCCGGCTCAGAACGGTGATTAGCACAAGTGTGCATTTTGATTCTTTCTCTGCACAGACACTTTAACTCTGGGGAGTGGTAAGATTGGCTAGCTTTGCATTCTGCACTGCATGCCACTGTCATCTAGGAGGAAGCTTGTGGGCGGGATGGCGTGAGGGTCCCCCTGCTGGGAACATATTTCCTGATTTATTTTTCCTTTTTTGTACCGAACTCCCTGCTCTTTGTGGGAAAATATACGACAGTAGAAATGGCTTTAAAAAGGCGGGGAGAAAAAAATCAGCCACAATCTTACTATAAAGAGGAAATTATGGTGACATCTTGACAGCTTTTGCTTCTAGAATTTTTTCTTAGCTGTTGCAAAGCATAGTTGGGATCATATTGAATGTGTTATTTTGAGTCCCATTTTGATTTGGCACTTAATATGCTCACAGCATTCCTCTGAGGCTAGTTACTAATAAGCCTCCTAATGGATAATATTTGGGAGACTTATGACCTGTGAATAAAACACAGCCTTTCCTCTTGGAGTTAGTCCTCACACAGACATGGGGCTTCCTCAAACCCAGGAGGATGGTGATAGGCAGTTATGGTTCTTGGGTGACATATTTCCCTCATACTTCAAGTCTCCCTGTTCTTTAAAGGAAAACAGGTCAAGGCACTTCTTTATGCTCTAGTGAGAAATATGGAAACCTGATATTCCAGTCCAATAGCAAATGGGAACGGTGTTCCTGGTAAGGGCGTTACCAATTCGTTCAGATTCTCAGCAACCAGGACAGTGTGAGAACTGAAGTTAAATGGCTTAGTACTGTCCAAGGATCCTGCAGTCATATGGGAAAGAGAGACCAGGGCAGGAAAGTCCACTCAGGGTAGAGACCAAAAGTATAAGCTCTGTGTCCCAAGTGTTGTCCATTGCCCATACCAGAAACATAAGACCCCAGAGACATTGCACTGAACTCACATATGTTTCCATTTTAAAGATGAGCCAACAGGGCCAGTGAGATTTTAAGTGATGAGGCTAAAATCCTAACTTTAGGAAGGGGCTATGCTGGCTGGTAGACACTCAAGAGGTTTTACAACATGCTTAAGTTGCCTCTAAAGGATGCCACCTCCTAAGATAACTAGTTTCATACTGGCAGGCTTCTCAAACAATAAAAATTAAAAAACAAAAACAAAAAAAAACACCCTTGAGGCATGGCTAGTCTCATGAATAGTGGGTAAATTGTGATTACAGATCTAGTTCCCTGCCTCCTCCACATGTTCACATGAGTTTCTGGTGAAGCTTTCTCTGTTTCCGCTGATTTAAGAGAAATACCTCATCAAAGGTCAAGGACAACTCCCCCTGCCCCCAAGGACAACCAGCACTAAATTGCCAGTTCATGTTGGGGACTCTACAAAGCTGCTTTTGGTCTCAGTGTAGGTGGGTTCCTAAGAGCTATAGGAACCACCCGTGCCAGAGGCTTTGCTTTGAGGACCTCCATGATTTCTGTCCCCATCTGTCCATGCTAGCCTGGATTCCTGCTTCATTCTGTCCCAGGCACTGACCCTGCCTAACAGTTCCTCCCCGAAACCTGTGCACGAACTCACTCAGACTTTGCCTCACAGGCCTTGGCTAAGACCATTGGATCGATGGTCACTTATAAACTAATGAAAGAGCTATAGACATATGTATCTTTCCAGGAGGACTCTTCCAACCAGCATCTTCCCTTAGGGCTTAATGCTAAAGAGGAGCATTTTGACTGTGAGAGAGAAGAGGGGGGCTTCGGGGTGCAGAGAAAGAACAGGGTTCAATGGGCGGGTGAACATGATGCCTCTGAGCAGCCGGGCACTGAGTTCTAGTGATGAACTCCTAGGGTTGCCACTACCCATCAGGGCCAGAAGGAAAGAACCTAGAAGGCAAACAAGGAAAGAGCCTTCTTAACCCTCACTCCCCGTCCCTTGCTGACAGACATCCTCATCCCACTACCATAATCCTGACTAATGCTTCAGGGCACAGCTCAACCATAAACATCTTTAAAAATTCCCTCAGGGATCTACGGTATAGCCAGGACTGAGAAGTATCTCTCTCTGGAGACCAGCAGGCAGCAGACACACCAATAGCTCACTGAAATCTATTCCACAAGTTTGCTCTGCCTCCTGAGTGGTCAGATTCTGACCATACCAACAAAGAGCACTTTCTGGGCAGAGCTCATTGGGGGAGCTGTCTCCTGGTCAGCTGAAGGTCAGATGACCCTCTAGACCAGTGCTTTTCAACCTTCCTAATGCTGTGGCCCTTTAGAACATTTCTTCATGTTGTGGTGACCACCCAACCATAAAATTATACTATTATGAATTGTAATGTAAATATCTGTGGGGTTTTCTTCATGGTCTTAGGTGACTCTTGTAGAAAAAAAATCATTCAACTCATCTGGAAAGGGTTGTGACCCACAGGTTGAGAAATGCTGCTCCAGCAGGACCTATGTCTTCAGAAGGACCTCCTACACATGTAGTAAACTATCTAACTAGCCAGAAGAAGGATGCTCACGAGGATTATTTTTTAATTGAATATCCTCTGGAAACCCCCTATCTCACCCTCCCTCCCCCTGCTTCTATAAGGGTGTTCCCCTTCCCACCCACCCACTCCCACCTCCCCACCCTGGCATTTCCCTACACTGGGGCATTGGGCCTTCCCAGGACCAAAGGCCTATCCTCCCATTGATGTCCAACAAGGCCAACCAACCTCTGCTACATATATGGCTGGAGTCATGAATACTTAGGTAGGATCTTCTGGGATGCTGATTAGACCTGTGTATTCTCTGATCTCAAACCAAATATGACCAGAATCTCTAGGGTGAAATCTGGGAATCCACATTGCTTACTAAACTCCCTGAGTGAATTTGAATCTTCCCCGCAGGACTTTGAGACCTGCTGTTCAGAGCTCACTGCCAGACACCTTAACCCCTCAGCACAGTTACCTATGTCTCAAAGAAAAGAAAAGAAAAGCATTGTGTATCTCATTTCTGTGATTCCTAGAGCACACAGTGCATTTCCCAATTCCAATGCACAGCCAAGGTGCAGGAGCTGATCATGTCTGCACAGATGTATCAACATGTCCATGAACATCTAAGGCAGAGAGTACGCTTCAGCTAATTTCTTTTAGTTCATTTTCCCCTGCTAGCTGGTATGGTAAACATATCTCATGAATTGTTCCAAATATTATTTTTGTCATTGTGTAATGGAATTGACAGTTTTGTATAATAAAAGGTTATCATAATGAGCTGAAAAAGAAATGAATAAGGCTTGATTGCTCTGTTCGGAGGCAGTGTTTGCAACTGAGCACACTGTGCTTATCTTCAGGCTTGGCCCATTGTCTAATGATTGTCTTCTTGGGATGCTCAAATGCCTCTAACGATGACAAAAATAGATATTAATAGGCTTGTATACACGTACCCAATCTTGTTCTCTTATCATGTAGATACAAATATTCCTCTGAACACTGTAAAAACAACAAGCAGACATGGATGTGGTTAAGGCTTTCTCGTGGGCTGTGCTTGTGCCTTCTTCATACCCAGTTGCACATGCCACCTACAACTTCTTCTTTAATTACTTGGTGGTGACATGAGCATTCATAGTAATGAAATTATTTTCATTATCTTTCGCAGTAAATGTCAGCAGGAAGCAGCCCCAGAAAGAGTCCCAAGTGAAACCTGCACTGCCTCAGGCTTTAGCATCCTCTTCTTCCTTCTTTAAAATCCAATCATCTGCTGAGCCAGTTTTCTCTCTACCATATCAGTAGTCCTTTTGGCATCCCTAAGCCAGGTAGAGATTGAGACAGCTCCACCCAACAGCCCTTTCTTTTTGTCCCTCCAAATGAGCACAGAATTCCCTTTTGCTAGTTTTTTTATTAAACACCTTAGGAACACAGAAAGGCCCAAGGGTCCACGAGAAGTTATGCCAGTTTGCTCTGGCTGACCAAGATCATTTTGTTAAGGGCATTGTGGTAGTTAACATTAGTGATCATTTTGACACAACCTAGAATCACCTGGAAAGGGAGTCCTAATGAGGGATTGTCTAGATTAGATTAGCTCCTGGGCATGTCTGTGGAGGTTGTCATGATTGTGTTATGATAGTCTACTTTGGGTGGCATCATTACCTAGGCAGAGGGCTCTGCACTCTATAGAGTAGAAAATGTGAGCTGAGCATAGATACATGGATTGTTGTCTATTTCTGACTATAAATACAATGTGATCAGCTCTCTCAGGTCCTGCTGTACTGCTTCTCTAGTGGGATGGACTGTACTCTGGACCTAAGAGCTAACTCCTTTAAAGTTCTTTTGGTCACAATGTTTTATCACAACAAGACAAGAAACAAAGACACCTACCGAAGGGCTTTCCCATTGAGAATAGGAGCTTCTCTTCAGAGGACAAACAAACTGCAGCTATCACATCACAGAGCGACATGTTCCATGTATTTTAAATGGTGGAAACCAATTCCCAGTATAAAGGTGTGTCTGGTGAGTGGATTGGTGTTATTATCATGGGAGTAAGATGGTGGTTGTAAGAGTAGATTTGTTGTAGGGGTGACGTCATCTCTCTCAATCTCCTATTGCAGGTCTTGTCTCCTGCTTCCTCCCATAGGATGATACAATATCTGGGGTCAGGATATTCTGCTACCTCGACATTGCACTTCCTGTGATTGTACCAGAACCATGAGCCAAATAATCTATACACTGTCTGTTATACCAGGACAACAAAACCAGACCAAATGCCTACCCAATTCTAGCCCAGTCAGGGTTTTTGCTCCCAGAACGAGAAACAGCTGTTCACAGTCTGTAACAACAGTGTTCTCTCTCTCAGATGATGTGTACATGGATCTGAGTGACAATTCCAAGAACATAAAATCTCATAGGTGCTAAACCACGCCAAGTTCCCAGGCACCTGCTCCCAGTGTAGACACACTTCTCTCAGGCGTCATCTCCCTGCTCCTTCAGCATAAGTAGGTCTTATGTTCCATTAGAGCCCCTGCACCACAGCCACTATACCAACAGTTCTCAAACAATATGTGAGTCATGGCCTCACATTTTGGGGGTTGAATGACCCTTTTACAGGGGTTACATATCAGATATTCTGCATATCGGATACTTACATTAATATTTACAGTACTAATGATAACACTAACAAAATTACAGTTGTAAAGTAGCAATGAAAATGATTTTATGGTTGGGGGTCACCACAACGTGAGGTTGCAGCATTAGGAAGGTGGGCCACTAGGCACTTGGTCATTTCCCAACTGGTCTGTGAACTATTTACAAGGCATGGATAAAATATATTCCATATCTCAGATTCCTGGCAGATCCATGACCTATAGCAAGTACACAATAAATTTATGTGGCATGAACTGCACTACACCAAAACAGAGGGGTGGTTGCTTTCCCTTCAGTCAACCCATTACTATAGCTCTCTGTCAACGACTGAGCTCATTTCTCTCCGGCTAGATCCTTCTGTTTCTGTAGGTATAGCAACATATGGTAACACCAGAGGTAAATATATTACCAGGCTCTCAATTTGCCCAGGAACTTCTTAACATAATCTGAATTACTTATTCTCAAAGCTGGTGAAAATGTACCCCCCTTTCTACTTAAGATTTTCCTACTCTGGTCATTGTGAGGTTCTACTTACCTGCCCTGGGTCTCTACTTTCATCCTTCCCATAAGTAATCTTCTTTTCTGCCCGAAGAGTACCAGCATCTGTACCAACTTACTTCTTCTAACCTCTACTTTCCTGATACTAAATCTCTTACTAAAGAGTAGCCATCAAACCCGGAATGAGCGAGACTCCATTTTACCCACTTTGGGTTTTAGCAGCTCTATCACACCTAATGAGGACACAGGCTAAGAATTAACAAACTTGTCCCAACCCCCACTTATGTGCTAAGGACAGGACAGAGCGACTTGAAAACTTAAAGACTTATAACTTCCTGCATTACTCCAGCTTTCTTTCCTAGATGAAATGATTATCACAGCCCAAGATTAATGAATGGTTGACCTCACAACTCTTGCACAGGACCACTTGATTTAGGAACTGCACTTCATGCCACATAGATTTATTGTGTAGCTACTATAGGCCATGGATCTGCTAGGGGTTTTAAGATATGGAAGATATATTATCCATGCCTTGTAAGTAGCTCATACACTAGTTGGGAGATGATCAAGTGCCTAATGGCCTACGTGGGGGAGCAAAAGATTGCATGGTAGAGGGAAGCCAGAGGAAGCTGGAGAAAAATCCATAGAGGGCAGGATCCCTTAGCCGTTAAAGTACAGGTGGAGTGAGTTTAAATCATGATTGACTAGTCACAGGTATGTGATCCTTAGTACATGATTTAACCTTTAAAATGGCTACTCTTGTGTGTGTGTGTGTGTGTGTGTGTGTGTGTGTGTGTGTGTGTGTGTGTGTGTGTGTGTAGGGTTAAGATGATGAAATGCTATCTGCCATAGAGAATACTTAATCAAGGCTCATACATAGAATACCACGGAGAAGTATACCAGGACTAGAAATTACGGATATTTACTGAATTTTTGCTCCTAGTAGGTAGTAAGAAGAGATGTGATGTTTGAATAATACTTTGAAAGGCAGTACAGGGCTAGACTGGGCAGGGGATATGTGACAGATTTTCTACAGAAGAGCAATATAAAGTCACATGAACATGGAAATACAAGACTTTCCTTGGGATTGTCAAGGCCTTTCCAATGGTGAGGCATGGTCCACGGAGAGGGAGGATGAAGGAGCTGAGTCTGAAGAAATGGTACTGGCTGTATGGGCACTTGACGCATCCTCTAGATTCCGTAGTTCACTTTCTACCATCCAGTTCCTCATTTTCCCTCCCTAGGCAAACCAGCAAAAGCATAATTTATAGTTAAAACACCCCAGGTGGGGCTGGAGAGATGGTTCAGTGAGTAAGGCAGATGCCACACTAGCTGAGTATAGGAGCTAAGATTCCTCAGTTAGGATTATCCACATAAATGTAAATACCAGATAATTACTTACCAAGATTCCTGGAGTGATCTGTGAGCTAGATAGCCACATTGTAACTCTGTGTTCAGCTTAGATACCCTGCCTCAATGAATAAGGTGAAGTTTTATTGATGAAGAACCCCAATATCAACTTTAGGATTCCATATGCATGTACACATGTATGTATGCAACATGAATATAACATGTGGGTATTCCACACATATAGAACTATGTACAACAAACTTCAAAGACTAAAAAAGTCACATTTGTGCAGTGCTAGAAGGGTACAGATTTTTTTAAAGAATATTTTAGCAATAAAAACCAAAATCTTGGGCTGGTGAAAATGGCTCAGTGAGCAAAAGCATTTGCTGCCTCAGATTGTCATTGTGGAAAAGGGAAACAAATACATAAAGAATTTCTCTGACCTCCCCACATGCACTGTGATATGTACATATGCATACACACACACACACACACACACACACACACACACACACAGGCTTATGCATGACCACATACACATGTACAAATATAATTTGAACAAAAAAAAAATCAAAATCATTCAGTGCTCATGACTCCAAACCCAGTGCTTTCGCTTTTAGGAGTTTAGCATAAGAAATCTATCAACACCATTTAGGAAGATTTATGCCAGCAGATTCGTAGTAGATAAAATCCAGAAGTGATTTAAATGTTCAGAAATGCAAGATGATCTCCTGTCACCAAACATGAGTCAGGAAGCTTGGAGCATGGAAAAACCAATGACCAAAGATGAGTTTTGGGAAGTGAGGAGAGAGGCTTTGTGGAGGATGCTAGCAAGGAGGTGGATCTGTCTCAAGTGCCACCTTGCCCATCACTGGCAAAGCATTTATACAAAGTCCAGATGAAGGCTGACATGCAGAAATCAGCATTTCCCAGGACTGGAGTCAATGTGGCACTAACCAGAATTGAGGGCAAAACAGTCACTTTTTCAAATAATGTTTTAAAATTAAATGTAATTAAAGTATAATATATGATATGATTATATGACTATACTACAATATGTAATTATAATGTAATTATGAAAAATTAAAACATATCACATTCCCCCTTACCTTTCCTTCTCCCCTGTGTGACTCTCCCTTGTGGTTTCTCAAGTTTACATTCTTTTTTCTTTCAATTGTGTGCATATACATTCATATATATGTGTGTGTGTTTATTTGCATATGTATGCATATACTCTTTCTATTTGTATATATGTGTGTATACCATATATATGTATGTGTATACTCTCTCTTGTGCTTTCTCAAATTAACATATGCCTTTTCTTTGTTTTACATATATATATGAATATATATGAGTACATAGGAATATATATGAATACATAGGAATTTATGTGAATACATAAGAATATATATGCATATATAGGAATATGTATGAGTACATAAGAATACAAATACATAGGAATATACATCTACATGTACATATAAACCATTTTCCCTACAATGCAAGGGGAGATGATACATCACTTAGTTGTGGACCACCAAAGTTCCTAACTTTTAAGTTAAGCTACAAATAGGTACAGCTTGACTGTTTTTTATTTAGATGTCTCCTCTGTCACAAAACAATATTCAAGCACTGAAGTACCACTCAGTCATTAGGAGTGGTGGCTCTGAAGATTATATAACACCATAGAAGCATGTTCCTGATTGAGTTTTAAGTGGGAAGGACAGGATATAAAACAATATTATGATCTGAAGTTTGTTTGAAATATAAAGGAAAGGGTGTGTATGACAAAAAAAGAATGATAACACCAACAGCAAGTTTCAGTTGGAAGCTTTAGAATCTTAACACACACACACACACACCACCACCACCACCACCATCATGATAGACATACCATTACAGAAATGATTGTGTGTAAGGTTCTAGAAGCCATTTTGAAGAGGAAAAAGTAAAGCTAGAGATAATTAGTGGGTCAGAGATCTGCACCCTGGGCAGGGCAGGTTTTCTCCCATACCCCAGAGGTGACAGAGCATGCTCTGTGGAGATCCAGAAGACATGCCAGGTCTCCAAAAACATGTAGGAGGTCTTTCCAGAGAGAAAGCTTTACAAAATGGTGAATACTGAGTTGACCTGCAACCTTTCAAGTGTAAGTGTAACCTGGAATGTTGGAAAGTTCTCAGTTCTGTATGGATACACCACATAGAAAGAAAGACACAAAGGAAATTAGAGTTATCCCATTGTTTTTAAACTTCTCTGGAGTCTTCTGTTCCTGTGGCTTCTGCCTCTCCAGCCATTTGTACACACTTTGACTTTTCCTCTGTTGAATATGCAAATGGGAATCATGGCTGTTGATGGGATCCTGCCCTGCAAGCATAGTAAGAAATCAGAGTGGAACAGATCTAGGCCCGACTCTGGTCTGGGAATGATGTCTGTAGTAGCAAAGCTGGCCGACTGCTCTGTCTCTTCTAACTTTTCTACACCAACAAATATCTGCTTCCCTTCTAGACTTTGTTATTTCCACCCACACGAAATTTGATAGGTGATCCTGTTAGCTATGTGGCAAGTGCTCTGTAGACCTGTTTACCATTCCAAATGGTGCTCTTTGTCATATTTTTGCACACATATTTTTAATCCCTTAAATCAACAATGTTGTTTTGTTACAAAGGAAAACAGAATGGGGCTTATTCAAACCAACCAGACTAAGTGCATTTTACTTTGGGGTGCCCTGAAAGATCAGTATGAAAAGGAAGTGCCCAGAGGACTTCTGGGTACCCATTGTAACACACACACACACACACACACACACACACACACACACACACACAACACACACACACACACACACACACACACACACACACATTCACATATTAAAGGCAGTATCTCTTTGTTTTGTAGCTTTGTCTGTCCTGGAACTAGCTATATAAAGTAAGCTGGTCTCAAACTCACAGAGATCCACCTGCCTTGGCCCTTTCTAGCCCTGGGATTAAAAGTATACTTTGCCATGCCCAGTCTTCATAGAGATCTAGTTTCTAAACCTGGCTGCTCGTTTCTGGGGATTCATTTGGAGAAAAGTCACCAAGTAGGCCCAGGGTTTTTGCCTTCTCACTTCCCTGCTTTGTCTATGTACACTCCACTATGTCCAAATTACACCATCTCTCCTGCATCTTCTACTCAGCAGTGAGGTCTCCCATAACTCTCTACTCAAAGAGCTTCCCCTGTTTGGGAACCTTACTGAAGGTGCTAATGACCATCACAGTGCTTACAAATCATGTGGCTGGCAGTTATGTCTTTCTCATTAAAGTCGTCGAAGTACCTAACCATAGGCCATGCTGCAACCAGGGACCATAATGGTGTCCAGATCCTTGCTGCCACTGAAGCCATCTGGGTCTAAGGTCCTATTGCACCCAAGCTCTATGTTGATGTCAATGGTTCATATTGCCACCAAAGATCATTGGAGGTCTATGGTCCGTGCTGTCACATGAAATCTGTGGACATGATTATCTGCCACTAGGGTCTATATTGTTGTGGATGGCTTAAGCTGTTACTTGAGGCCATGTTGAGGTCTGTGGTTTAGGCAGCCTCCTATGGGCCTTGTCTCCCCTCCTCCTTCCACTCCCCCTCTGCAGTGTATGTGGGAGGCTGTATTTGTAGTCTGTTCTGTTGCCAGAAACCGTGTGGAGGCCCACAACCCATGCTCTGTGAAGAGCAAGAAAGCTACTTTTTCTGTGATTTTGATAGCTATAGTCACACAGTTGATAGGGAGGGACACGGAAGGCTGCAGTGACAACCCCTACACCCATCCCACTCCAACTCCAAAAAGTAACAGCCCAGACAAGAAGTCACTGAAAAGAACTCTTAAAAAGTGTGTCAGAGATGCTGATGTGTAGGCCTCCACACTTGATGGCATCTGGCAGAGGTGTGGGAGAGGAAACACTTACTTCTGTTTAAGGGGCAGGCCACTGAGGGTTTCACTATGATACAGTGAGTTTATAGATAACACAAAGTAGAATTTGATTTTTGTTGGTGGTGTTGATTTTTACTTCTTGTGTGTGTAGGGGGTGTTGGGAGGGATCACAAAGGGGAGCAAACATGGAAGGAGTGGAAAGGATTTGTGGCCAAGGTACATGTTCTGAAACTCCCAGAGATTCAATAAAAGTGTTATATGGAAAAGGAGGCAGGGAGTCAAAGTACCAGAGTCTACAATTATGCGTCTTGAGCCCAGTACAGAGGGGGGCATAGGAACCAGTGGTTTTTAAAGGCACAATAAAGGGACACAATGGAAACGTCTAACACAGGGCTAGAGGATGAAGATAAGGAGAAGCCAGGAGAGGGAGCTAGGAAAGGCTGTTCTTGCACCCAAGCTTAGGCCTGGAGAGAGCTGGCTGGAGGCTGGGCCACTTCCATGGTTAAGGGGGCCTTTAGAAAAGCAGACTTTCCCTGGGAAGTAGGCTGACCCAAGAACTCTAGCCTGGGCTAAGTACATAAGTCCAGTCTGTCTCTGTTCTTCTTCAAGCTCCAACTTCTGGAAAAGACTTCCCTTTGTTTCTTCTATAGGCCATAGATCAAGAAAAGTCACAAGCACAGGTATGGAAGCAGCCATGACAGGGACAGCCAAGCCACTGCAGGAAGGGTGGTATTACCACAGGCTGTGGGAAACACAGCTTTTTCATCCAGGATCTGGGGAACAGCCCCCAGAAATCCAGGCTTGACCTGCACAGGATCTGTGTGTCTGTTACATACAGGTAATGACAGTGGGAGGAGAAGCTTCTGACAACAGACACAGGAAAGGGGTGGCTATTGCACCTCCCATTTGGGGACCAATGGGCTGCATTTCACAACAGGTACGCTGTAAGAAGCTTGCCACATTCTTTCTGAGCAGGAAATCCAGTTAAGATTTTTTTTTTATTGGATACTCTTTGAATTTTACTTTTGAAATGTTATTCCCCTCTCCCACCCCACCCCCACCCCTCCCTCCCTCACAAAGGTGCATTCCCTCCCAATCACCCTCTCTACCCCATTGCCTTAGCATTCCCCTACATTGGAAAAGCACGCCCTCCCTGGACCAAAGGGCTCTTCTCACAATGATGCCAGACACTGCTATCTTCAGCTACATATGCAACCGGAGTCATAGGTCTCTTAGTGTGTGCTCAATGGTCGGTGTTTTAGTCCATGGGAGTTGTGGAGGCTTTGGTTGGTTGATAATGTTGTTCTTCACATGAGGTTGCAACCCCTTTCAGCTCCTCCCAATTAAGATTTTTAGGGTAAGCGTCATCGGCTTTATAGTTCCAGAACGAAATTCACTAGAAGCATGGGTCACTGAGAGTTGGCTATAATGAGCATACAGGAGAGGGAGGGAGAATGCAGAGAGCCACGGAGCCAGACCAGCAAACAGTCTCTTCATCTTGGTCATTCTCTATTCTTACATCCTGATGATTGACGATCAGTAAATGGGGCTTATGTGCTTGCATCAAACACTCCGTCAGGAGACATTTCCCTTTGAACAGTCATCCACTGAATAATATAGAGACAAGGACTCTTGCTTTCGGGAGTAAAAATAATTCACAAGATGAGAGAAGACAAGGCCATCATCAATAAGTCATTAAAAAAGACTAATTATTTTTCTAGAGACACTATCTTAATATAGGATCATGTGGGTGGGGTTTTCTAAAACATTTTTTCTCCACTTTTTTTAATATTAATGGCTTTCCGCTGTTTTTGACTGTGTATTCAATCAGTAAAATCAGACATGCACCACAAACATGCATATAGTACTTATTCATAGTTATAAAAAGTATGCTGTTTGTTGTGGTTTTAGTGAAAACTCTAATAGAGTGTGTCCCAATAATCAAGGAAGATTCATTTCATTGATTGGTAAACTAAGGCTGAAAGGAAGGGCTTACTTAGATCTGATAGTCAGAACTTATGGGGGGCTTTAAAGCCCCCAGTAAGCCAAGCCATGACCAACTTTCCAGGGCACCCACTCACTAGGCTGTCTCTCATGGATGGTCTAAGCTATGTCTCTGAAGTGGTCACATTCTTCCTTCCACCTTCCAATCTCCTTTCTTCCCATCCCCATCAGTTTGTGAGCAGATGTTCGTTTTTATTTCTAGTGAGTTCTACATTTGTCCCGCCTTGCCCATCTTTTCCCCATTACCTCCTCTAACTCAGGCTGAACTGCAGTATCAGGGTTTTGCAACCAGGAGACATGAGCTTCACAGGCACCATCCATTTTCCCACACTCCATTAAGCAGAGTTGATGCAGAGTCCATTTTCAGGTCTCACCATGCCCAGGGGTTAATGTATTCTGAAATTTATTTGTAAAAAGAAAATGTGTTCTTCAGTGGAAGGAACATGAGATGTCACTTGCTGAGGGTGACCACTCCTGGCAGAGAAGACAAGGCACTTGAGCTTCCAGGATGAGGATGTAGGAAAGCTGCTTCTCTGGTTTTGTAAAATCACCAAGTCCCAGAAACAAAATGAAGATGAAGCCATGCAGATGCTTGAAAACAGTGGGAATCCAAGCAAGCAAGCAGTCAGCAGGTGTATCAGAGTGAGGCAGGGTTAGGTGGGAATGGAGTCCAGGGGGTTGGTAGTCTGGGAGATCTCCCTGTTGAAAGCCAATCATCTCCCTCCTTCTGTCTCCCCAGAGCCAAGGTTGGAAATACTGTTTAACTAGGGTGGGGCTGCAGTGCCAACTGTACCCATATAAGGAAGTAGCTGAGAGGGAAAAGCAGGCAGAACCTGGAACTGCCAGTGCCCGTGTGTTCCCTCCAAGGGAACAGTACTGTCCCCCGACCCTCTACCTTTCTCCAGCCCTCAAGACTGGTTGGCCAGTGCAGCTGCCTCATCCCAGTGGGCTTCCTGCGGGAACATCTGCCACAGGGTGCTGCTCTATTGGATGTACCTGCACAGGACACAGGTGAGGTGCAAGCAGCTGTCTTTCAGGCTTTGGACCCAGGTAATCTTCCCACCATCTGTGAACCTATGTGCTTGCCAGAGACCTTCCTCCTGATGCTGGATCTGTGTGCTGTGCCAGGGCTATAGTGCAGAATTCGGGGGCTCTGAAAACCAGGCCCATCTATGTACCAAGTCCAGGGAGACAGACACTTGCAAGACTCAGGAGGAGGGGAAATTTTGGTCAGAATACATTGTATTAAAAAATCTATGTTCAACTTTTAGAACCAATGAGAGACAAACACAAGGTGAGTTTTGTAGAGAAGCTTATTACAATTTTGCCACAGGTCTCGGTCACTTAGTCACCTTTGCTTTCTATTCATACAGAGTCACAACCTGAAGTCACTGTTGACCAAAGAACATTCAAATGACAGGAATCATGAGTTCTTCTCCTCCTTCTCTTCCTTCTACTTTAACCTTTCTTTTGGACCTACACAGGTATAAATGTATATATGTTATATGCGCGCGTGTGTGTGTAAAGTTAGAAAGTAAACTTTGGTGTCATTTCTCAGTCATTGTCTACTTTATTTACTTACTTATTATGTTCTGAGTATGTATGTATGTATGAGTGTGTGAGTGTATGTGTGTGTATGTGTGTGTATGTGAGTGTATGTGTGTGTTTGCATGCATACAGAGGCCAGAGACCAACTTTGGGTGCTAAATCAGGAGCTACCTACTTTGTTTTGTGAATCAGTACCATGGGACCCAAGTCTCACTGCTTCTGCTAGAACAACAGCCAGTGAGTCCCAGAGACCTGCCTGCCTCTGCCTTCTTATGATCTCTGCTGGGATAAGTGTATGCCACCATGCCCAACTTTCTACATAGGTGTCAAGACTCAAAATTGCTTACTCAGGCCTTTGTGGCAAGCACTGTTCTGACTGTGGTCCAGTAATCATGACTTCTGTTTACACTGACGTGTTGTTCTGGCAGCGCAGGTATTCAATATGTATTCACCAAAAGAAAGCACAGAGCCCAGATGCTGCTTTCTAATAATCTGCTGTAATAGCCACAAAGAAGAAGTTGGGAAAGAACTGAGCTCAACACAAAAGGCAGGTCACTACCACTGACATGGTTCTGGGAGCCTCTATACCCTCCTGCAGTCACAGTCACATAAGTATATCTGAGTCTGCTGAAGTTATCCTGTCTTTGAGATGTTATGCTGTTGTCAGGGAGACATTTCCAGCTGCTTAGGTCAACCTCCAACTTCCCAGATTAGAACAAAGGCAGATTTCCCTTTATGCTTAGGATGCAGTCACAAATGGCAGGTAGACTTCTGTTTACCCCTACAGACATTGACTGGATCTTTAGTCAGCACACTCTCTTGAATTTCCCTATTCTGTACCCCACTCAACCTCCATTGCTTCCTAGAAGGAAGGGGGCACAGTAACTATATGAAGACTTGTTTATTATTCTGTGAAGTGATGGGTATAATAATGTGCTACTTGTGCAACAGACAAGTGTTCTAAGCAGTGTGAACTCATTATTTTCAGTTTGTAGACGGAGAAAGGGACTGTTAAACATCTACTAAATGAAAATGGCAGACATAGAGTTCTGTCCCACCTTGTTTTGTGCCCTGGTTTCTTGACTGTTTAATGAGCTTCTTAACTAAACACTATGGAAGAGAAAGTACATGAGGGCAGTGCACAGTGGAATGGCCTCCTCATTGGCTCCGAGGGCAAATTTTGTGTCCTTTACTGTCTTATCTGTTGGAACTGTTCCCATTTCTTCTTCACTTAGATGAGGTGGCCTTCCTACCACCTTCCTCTCAAGACTGAAAGTTTAGGTGAGGTTGTAAGTACAAAGGACTTAACAGTGTACAAGTTACGGTTTTTGCTTTAGAAAGCTGTGTCCTTTAGTGGTGGTACTTTTATCTTGGACTCCTTGTTAAGTGGCTACTGACAAAGATTAAGTGTCACTGTATGAACATATTAGGAGTTACTATCCCAGGGCAGCAAGAGTGAAGGCAATAGGAAGCAACAAGAGAATGATGGGAAATCAAAGCAAGTCACTCATCTGACCTCTCTTTACAGAGAGACATGGCGAGACATATCACTGGGCTGGCTGTACATCCTGTCTTTCCTTGTATAGAGACTACAGAAGAAGCAATGCACATTTTGTCTCCCACACCTCCTTTGGTCAGATGAACTCACTCTTCTGAATGCCTAGCTGTGTTACTGCATTTCTTGCCCTTCACTGAAAAGCCTATATCTAATCTTTGAAGGTTGGTACCTCATCTGAGTTCTGAACCAGTTGGCAGAGGCACTTCCTTTTCCAGGGTAGAAAAAGGCAACTGAAAAGCTGAGTATCTTAGTTTTTGTTGTGTTGTTGTGAAAAAAATATTATAACAAAAGCAATTTAAGGTGGGAAAGGAATTATTTCAGACCATAGTTCAATGTTATAGTCTCTCATTTTGGAAAAAAAAAATCACAGCATCAGAAAGCTGAGGTTACAATCCACATTATGTCTACAGTTGGAAGATAAGAACAATGAATATATATGTGTGTGTTAGTACTCAGCTAACATTTTCAACTCTTGTGCCCTCAAGAATCCTCTGTTTGGGGGATAGTTTTACCTACAGTGGGTGTGTCTTCTTACTTGAATTAAGATGGTCAAGATAACCCCCTATAGACAATCCCAAAGGCCCATCTCCCAGGTGACTATAACCATTGTCAACAGTTCAGTTTGACAACAACCATTTACACTCAGCATGGAGGCACATGCCTGAAATGAGCCATCTTCCAGAATCTGAGGCCCCCATGAGCTATATGAGATCCCTCTCCAGACAAAACAAAATAAAACGAAAAGCATACAAATGAGAGAGAGAGAGAGAGAGAGAGAGAGAGAGAGAGAGAGAGAGAGAGAGACAGAGACAGAGACAGACACAGAGAGAGACTAAGACACTGAAAAGATAGGTGAAATTAAAAGACCCTGAGACAAACAACTTTTGACTTCTGAGAGCTGGGGGCTCTTCAGAATAGTGGGTTGACACCACCATTTATACATGTTGTCTATTCCCTTTCTTTACTTGGAGGGTCATGACTCAAATCTTCAGATAAAGGCTATGAAAAGGCCAGAAGAAAGACACTGAACTCACAACCACTTCCTCTATTGAATGCCCATAGAAAACACTGCTTTCAAGCATGGCTTCTGTGGTTCCTCTGACTTGATCCCTGAATTCTCAAGGGACTTTACTATTTTTTTTTTTTTTGGTTCTGCATAGTTTTGGTTTGTTTTGTTTTTGCATAAAAATTCTATGACACAATGAGAAACCCGGAAGTATGTAGAAAGTTCATCAACCTGCAAAGCTGAATCTCCTGGTAAACAGCCAGGAAAGTTCAGTAGGTCCTGGTTCCTCACCTTCATGATGAAGACAGTTTAATGTGGGATGCATGGTCGACCTTCTAACCTCTGTTGCTGTAATATATTCAAAAGCAGCTGTGAGCCAATTCATCCAGTTCCTGCATTGACCCAGAAACAGTCTGACTGTCTTTATTTGTTTAAATCTGTATTTATTGCTTATGTCCAGTAATGCATCTAATGTTTTAAAGAGTCCATATAGAGTACAAAGTAAGTTTGTCCCACTGCCTCCCCATCAAGTGGAGTCATACATGAGAAGAATGTTGCGCAATATCACAAATGTCTTCCAACTAGCTGAACTGTGGCATTCAGGCCAGCTCTGAAATCCCCAACATCCTTGAAACACTTAAGGTGCTATCTCTTGGAGAAGTAGGTCAGAGCTTTCTGAATCAATTGATCCCAGATGTTCTGGTAGACTTCTGTGTGTATGGGCCATTTCAGGTTCTTATACCAGTGTCTCCCCTGGACCTGTGCATGAAGCTTATTTGCCCACTTACTAAAGTTGCTTTCCATAAATGGGCACAGGGCCACCAGGGCTCCCTATTAACCTCAGTTGTTTTGAAAAGTGGTACAGGCAACATAAAAGTTATGCCAACATCCCCTAAGTCTTCCCAGGAAGAGGAGTTAATGCTTATCTATCTGCTTGGGGCCTGTCTTGTCTATACCCACCCCACACTTTCTTACCAGCAGTTTCCTAAACCATTTCTTTCTATTACTGGTTTTCCCTCCTTACCCACAGTCCTTTACACAAGTGATCTAGCCCCACTTGGAAATCTAAGAGCTGGGGAGTATGAATGGATGGAGAAAGACACATGGGCTGCCTTAGCAGCTCTGACATCCTTATTAGCTTTCTTGTGTCTGCCTCCCCTCCCTCATTACCACAGTCACACTCACATTTATATGTGTAGACTCGTGTTCTAAGTCTGCCCCTCCCTCATTACCACAGTCACACTCACATTTATATGTGTAGACTTGTGTTCTAAGTCTGTTCTCTTTCATACTGCTCTTTGACACAATTAATATAGAAGTTTTGTTTCCCATTGGTTCACACCCTCTTCCTGACCCCTGAGGTGTGGCCTTATCTACTTGAAAATGTGGCTTAGACCTAGGACCAGCATTAGATGTCCCAGATTGATTTCTCAGGAAAGGGGCATGGTCTCCTTGGTCAAAGTACCTTGGCTATTTGTACTGCGTATTCTTCTCTTCCGTGTTGGGAAGGGCCAGGTAGGGTCAGTGTTAGGCCCGGCTTCCAGTCCAGGGCTCTCCCACACCCTGTGAGTGTAACACTGACCTCAAATGCCCCAAATAACCAGGCCACAAGGTTGTATGTCAGGCCAGTCTTCTACCTCCACTGACTTTTCTCCTCCCCCATGTTGAAGCCAGAGGCAGAGAGAAAGAGGCAGGTTGTGAGTATCCTTCAAGAACTCCATCTAGGAGTGGATCACAGCAAATGCCTCTGTTATCCAGGCTATACTTGCATGCCCCTGTGGAGTTTGAGCAGCCCTGGCATTGCACAGCTTCAGTACCATAGGCTAATACAGGAGAATGCCCAGCCCAGGCAGATCCTGATCTCCCTGCATCTTGTCTCTGCATTCCTTAGGTCTCTTCTCCATAGGTCTCTTCTCCAGTTCCCACTGAGTGGCTGTCTCTGGCTCCCTTTCTGTCTCTGGACTCTTTCTGTCTGGATCTCCTTTTCTCTGTGTGTTCTCCCTGCCTTTGTCTGCATCTCTTATCTGTTCTCTCTCTGTTTCATATCAATGGAAGACTAAGAAGAAAGGCCAAAGGGCGATCTTTGAAGAATAAGTGAATTATATAAATATGACCTCAACTTCTATTAAACATGTTTCTTTAAAGAAAGGGAATGGAAGAAAGATTCTGAATCTAGTGCTGTCTGATCTGATCTTTGAGAAGTGATGGGAAAGCTGGATCCTTCCTGGGGAACTTTGTTCAAAAACAGAAGCTCATTATGACCTGGTATTTTAGCTTAGTACATGCCCAGCACCAACTTCCTAAGTCTTCCTGATGTGCTTAAGAGAAAATTTGAATAAGCTAAGTTTGAGTGTGAAGCACAAGCTTTCTACAAAGATAGGAAAAAAAACTACTCCCAGAAGTCTAGGACAGTTTTTCTGGAATGCATCCAGCTGTAGAATCCAGAAAGAAGCCTACCTTGTTGGTAGAATAAAGCTAACAGTCTACCCAAGAGCTTTCTAGGTAACTTTGCTAATAGCAAATATCCATCAAAGATCCTTGGAGAGAGGAAAGACACCAAGACAAATTTTCTTCTTTGTGGGCACTGGGACACAATTTTTTTAAACATAACAAGGAACTCAACCATACTGTCTGGAAACACATAGTGTGCATAAGAGTTCACATATTCCTAGCATCAGAAATAAGACCATACATTTAAAGGGGAAAAAGGAACTTAGGGGAAAAAGTCCAATTTGCTTAATCTTCCAAAGGGAGAAACTGAGTCTAGAGAAGGCAACACTGTCTGAGATGAGAGAGGATGCGTAGATCCTTTCCATTCTCGCTTTCACCTGGGGTTTCCAGAGATGTTCCCATCAGTTAAGCTCTACAACTGCTCTGGGGTGGGGAGGCTGGGAGAAGAATGGGAGGCTGTGGAGACGGGAGGATGGAAGCTGGGTTCATCGTCACAACAATGGAAAGAGGGTGGTATGGCTACCGTGTCTGCTGACCCACAGAAGGAGCCTTCTGCACTCTGTGCTCTCATGCCAAGTTGTCAGTCTCCTTGGCAGCCAACACTGAAGCTAAGCCCCATCACTGGCAGACGCTAGATGGTTCTATTCTGAGCACTCAGTTCTCTGGCACCTGCTGCAGAGCTGAAATGCTTCACTGCTTCTAAATCTGAACCTGATTTCTTTCATGTCTCCCACTCCCATGGCCAGTTGGTGGATTAGAGATTATCGCAGAGCATGGAAGATATTTTCAGACTCCCACCCCTTTCAGCCTGATTAAGGGAACAGCACATGGGTTACTTGCAGGCCAGATTTCCAGCCTTCTAGCACAGAAGCCATAAGTGTTACCTAGCTCTCAAGCTTGACTTTGAGCCTCAGTTGTCTATTCTGCAAATGGAACCCACTACAATCTTTATGAAGAAATTGCTTGACAGCTTGACTGGTTCTGCAATAAACTCGCAGATAAGATCATGTGCAGACCTGTAGAAGATTATCTTTATCACATTAATTGATGTGGGAAGACCCATTTTAACTGTGGATAGCATTATTCCCTTGTAGGAGAAGACCACTCTTTATAAAATGGAGAAAGCAAACTGAGCGCATCCATGTACCTTGTATTCCCAGTGACGGGTATGATGAAACTCACTACAAGCCCCTGCTTCCCTGACTCCCCACTGTGATAGACGAGATCTTGAACTATAAGCTTAAACAGTCCCCTTCTTTCTATAGTTGTTTTTGTCAAAATATTTACACAGCAACAGAAAAAGAAACTACCAGAATCTTCCTCTGACATCTGACATTTTGGGAGACATAACCTCCACACATGGCTTTTAGGCTATGAAGGGCTAGGATCTTCCCGAGGTATCTGAGGTTATGAACATAACTCAGGTCAAAACTCACCCAGAAGTTTAGCTGTCTTCAAGTCCTGCCATCGGTGTTTGCTCTCACACTGGCACCAGGTCCTCAAGCTCTCCTGGGAGAATAATCCTCTGTGCCAAGGCCTCTTTCTTCCCATGACCCACCCCCTTGCTTCTTCTCTGTCCAAACCCCTTTGCTTCCATTTTCTCTCTCTCTCTTTCTTCCCTCCTCCCCTTCTCCCTCTCTACCATCTTTCTCTGTCCCTAGTCCCACCCTCTCCTTGGCTCTGTCTGACTGGCCTCTCTCTCTCCCTCCTTGCCCTCCTCCCTCATTTTCTCTTTCAAAAGCTCTGAGGTATGTCAAGGTAGCATACAGCTAATAGTGGTTTGCTCCGAGTGTTTTTCCGCCAGAGAGCAGTTAAGTGCTGTATTTTCTCCACTCTAGTGACTAAATTATTCTCCACGTGTTAAACAGTGTAATTAAACACACACACATGAGAGTGAGCGGGCCCCTTCCTCCACCCTTCCTTCTTCCTTGTCAGCAGAGAGAGTGTCAGCCCCAGCCTTCAAGCTCTGTTAGTTTTAATTTGAGTTGTGGAATTAGTAATGGGTTTTGCTGTAACACTGTTGTGGGAAATAGATCGCTCCTCATGCAGGGTTTGGGCACCATTTCAAATGAGGATTTGTTAAGGGGAAAGCCATCCTTTGTCCTGTTCTGCTACATTACATCAGATTTATTTCCATTGTTCTGAGAAACACCAACCAGGAGAGGAGTATGAGCATCACTCCTGGACAAGCAACAATTGAACATAGCTTCCTGTTTCTTAGCTGACTTGGGGGAAAATTCAGAGAATTCACCCTTTGTGGCAAGAATATTTCAAGCACTTCCTGTAGGTATCACCAGAAGAGCCCAGGCACCTGTCACTGGGAGGCCTGAGGGAACTGCTTTCCTGAGCCTGTCATTGGTAGAAAATGACTGAGTGGGTTGGTGGTAGAAAAAAAAAATTGGATGCTGGAGGAACAGGAATGTAATTGAATGGAGAGGGAGAGAGCCCAGCAGGGCAAAGTTGAGAGAGAACTACACGCAGCAATGTGTGCATCCTTCCGAAGCCATTCTCCTCTGCCTGATGAGTCCCATGGAAATTCTGTTATGTTCTTCCTTGTTCTGTGGCATTTTATGTCATTAGCTGTCTTTTCCTTGGTGCTGTCCAATAAGGCAGCCACTAGTTGCATGTTGATGGGTACAGTTAAATGCAATCTAAATGTAAATGACATGACATGGAATCAAATTAAAAGTCAGTCACTTGCCTCATAGCAAGAGTTCAAGGGCTGCGTGTGACTAGTGATTCCTGTATTGTGTGTGATGGTGTATTAGTCAGCATTCTCTAGGGTAAAAGAACCAAAAGATTGAATATGCATTAAAATCAAACATATTAGACTGGCTTATGTGGTACGGATACAGCAGTCTGACAAGGGCTGTCCCACAGCAGACAGGCCAAGAACCCAGTAACTGCTCAGGTTCCAGAGATGGTCAACCTGCTTTTCTCAGTTATAGAAGGTTTGAGAACCGGGATGCCAGGCTTGGGAACAATGACATTTCTGTGCCCTTTCTTCTAGGAAACTCATTAAGATATTAATCATGGTTTCTAGTCTCCTTGCCTGCCTGCCTGGCTGGCCTGCCTCTAGCCTGTATGACTTGTTTGTACAAGTTTAATAAAGTCAGCCCCTGCTCCAGGTGGGTCTAACTACATGGCAAAAGTCTGCCTGCAAGTGAAGTACTAGCCTTTCTAGACAAATCTGACTCTTGTTTGGACACAACAGAGAGAGCAATGATGGGCTTCTTGAATGTAACCCCTATTACCAAAGTCACACATCCAATACCGTAGGGGACAAGAGCAGCTTATTATATAGAACCGGAGCCACTCCATCTAGAGAAACACGTTGCCTTAGTAGTTGTTCAGACCCTAAACACAGGGTCCATTTAACCAAGAAGTTACACATGCAAACCTTACTCAGAATGAAGTCTAGCTAAGACAGGGCCTGTTCATTTTGCACATGCACAGTCAGCCTTCATAAGCAAAGACAGCTTTGTGTGCACCTGGGTCACACATCCTCTTAATTCTTAGAGCTATGATTCTGTCAGCACTTGGGTGGTGGTTCTCCTTTATTTCCATTATTAAACTTGATGAAAATGTCGCAAAGGTGCTTCATTTAAATATCAAAACTTTTCTTTGGTGGCTGAGGTAAAAATTACAGTATAGCAATTCCAAAGTAGTCCAGACTCACTTCTCTGCATCTCTGGGTCAGACTGAACTATGAGTTTTGTTTAGCGTGATGCCCCAGCATCACTGTGCTACACTGTGCTCCCACAGGGCAGGATGCACAGCCTGACCAAGCTAGTCTGTGTTAACACTTTACATGTGCAGAGTAAGATGAGATTTAAAAAAAAAAAACAGTTCTTATAAAAAAACAGGAATACACACACCCAAACACATGAACACACTACACACACATACACATACAGACTCACATGCATACACATACAAACACACCACCCCCACACACATATGTTCACATAAACACACATACCACATACACCACTCACACACATACACATGTACCACATATGTACACATATGTGCACATACACACACACATGCCCTCTTTCTTTATCATTATTTACTAAATGCTCAAAATGTCCCTTGAGTATATTTCAGCTTTCTTCTATCTGCATCAGATTTGTTAAAGATGTCCCAGAGCTATAAATACCCTTAAATAAGAAAAAATTATAGTGTTAATTACAAATCAACTTTTAAAAAAGAAAGAAAGAAAATTTGCACAGTTTTGTATATTAAATACCCACAACTGTTAGTTAACATTTGGCTCAGTTTATAAAAATCCAATTGATATTTTAGTATGCTTGTGTGAATTAGAAGATAGCCGTGTTCTTCAAATGACACTGGAAAAGGATAAAGCCACAAGCTGGCTGAAGACACTTGCACCATATAGACCCAATCAAAGATGCATATGCCAGGAAGATAAAGAAGTCTTACAAATCAGCAAGGAGGAGCCAGTGGATAAATGGGCATGGGATGTAAATATTCATTTCTCAAGGGACAGAGTACAAATGGAGAAGAAATATATTGAAAAATGTTCAATCTTACCACTAATCAGGGAAACAAATTAAGACTGCAAGGAGTTGCTGTTTGCTCACACTAGATGGATACTAATGAGAAGCTTGCCAATACCCAGTCACTGGGGGCACAGCAATGGAGTCTCAGTCTTGAAAAGAATGTAGCTGACTTGGACTGCATGTGCTTCTTCTATACCCAACACTTCCACTCTGAGAGATCTAATGTGGAGACACTTAAGACAAGGTATGCCAAGCATATTTATAGCATGACATTTCATTAAAGCAGAGAGAAGAACTTTCATTGTTGAAGAGATTGCTGTAGACATTATAGGTCAGTGTTTGAGGTGGGGAAGGAAATGAAGCCCAGTTATTTGCTGGCTTGTGGGATTAAGGAAGGAAGAGGATGGAGATGATATGTGCTTTCAGCACCCAATTTTAAGCACTTTATGTAAGACTAGCCCCTAGCACTACTCTGTCTGGGGATGAAAACACAAGGAAGGAGTTAATTACAAAAGACCATGGCCTCATATAAAAAGGAAATGAAAACACAGAACTGGTCCTCTCTTCTAACCTTCAGATGGAATCAAGAAAATAAAATCTGTTGCTGGTGGACCCAGTCTGTGATGTTTTGTTATGCAGCCCAAGATGACTAAAACAGCTCCCCCTCAGCAGAGGAGTGGAAAGAAGGTTGGACTTAGCCTGATTCATAGTTGATAAGGTCAACAGAAGGAGAGGTTTCATCCCCCAAACACACCTTTCTGAAGGTGACTCACTAGCTTACCCAGCTTCTCAGTTTCTCCTCATTCCCATTGACCAACCTCTCCTGTGGCATTTCTTTCTCCCAAGAGAGTCTCAGCAGCCAAACTTATCGATGAGCATCAGGCAGGGCTTTTGTCTCTTGCACTTTCTGCTTCTCAAATCAGCATCTTCTCTTGTTTTGCTTCCTCATACAATGTGGGGCAATTAAGAGAGAGAAGAAAGGAAAAGAACCCCAAAGTCCCCTCCAAAGCGACAGGTGGTAAAACTGAGTGGTTCTTTCTGGGTATTGTCAAGTTCTACAGATAAACAATCTAGAAAGGAGGAGACACGGTAGGTGAGAAGCATGTGTGTGCGAGTGTGGGCACGTGTGTACACAAGTGTGCCTCCGTGTTAGCTGAATGAACCCCCTTCTCTGTCTTTTCTGTTAGTCATCAAGATTCTCCCCCAGAGGTGGGCATGAACTCTTACCCTGACTGTGGAGCCATTGATAATCGATACTGCCGGGAGAGGGAGAGTTAGTTTTTATAAAGGGTGTGGCTTCTGGTCAGTTAATTATGCTGCAGGAGATGGCCCAACACCCAAGTGGATGTGGACATCACACACTAGACTCAGCACGCAGGACAGAAAAGGAGCATATGGAATTGAAAGAGGAAGAGAAGAACAGAGGGGAATATGATCACAATAGAGTGTATGAAACTCTCAAAGAAATAAGAAAAATCCTGTTTTCAATAAACACTAAAAACCAGATCTTTTCCCAGAGTGTCCCACATCATCCAGCAGCAGATGTTCATCTACCACTGTGACACTGGACAGCCCAGTGAGTGCGCAGACATCAAAGAACAAATACAAGAGGCATGATCGCCCTCCTACCTGCATCTTTCAGGCCCCGAGACCCGAGCCTGCCCCCAGTACAGCAAGTCTCCTGTCTTAGCAGCCAGACTATGACACAACCCATTTATACTTGATGATAAAGGTCACTGTTCTAATAACATTACCCATGGAACACTTTCTGTTTACCAGCTGTGGTGTTACACGTCCTATGAGCACAGTTTCTTCTGAGTCCCAGGATGGCCCTGCCATATATGTAAAAATCATCTCCATGTTACAATCAGGACAGTGACTTTCAAATGTACATGCCTAAATTTTGGCCACCACTACCCAGCAATGTGCAGTGGGTGCTCTCTGGAATGAGCTAGAGACTCATTGCCCCACTTGTGGAACCTGCAAATGGCTCCAGAAGAAAAATGAAACTAAATCTTTTAAACTTTAATTTTCACATGCAATTAAGGACTCCTTACTAGCAATCCCATAATTGTTTTATTAAGGGTAACTACGGTGTGGTTTTTTATAAACCAAAATTAGGTCATTGCTAGACATTTTCACACACTCCAATTCAATGTTTGATGGAGAGGCAGGAAGCTGGGTAATACTGTGCTGGTTCCCTGGTCCCTGAGCACGCACACAGTTGGCAAACCCACAATTCCCTACCTCTTCATTACTGGGTGTCACTGCCATTCTCTTGAATTGACAGGCAATTTCTATCACTGTTTTTCTGCTCTTGAGTGATAGGTTGTTGTTACTCAGCTCTGTCAGTGTTATTTAATTTGTTGTGGGCTCTCTGTGTGACCTCTTTGCAGATGCTGAGGCATACGGAATATTTTGGTCTGTTTTTTGTTTTTCTTCCCCAATAACTAAACTGAAAAAAATGCATATATGATACTAGGGAAAAACAACTCAAATTGCCTATATTTAGCCATTATTTTAACCTTAGGTTAAACTATGTGTAACTGGCTAGATTTAACTATTTTTGATCTGTAGCAATGCTAGTTTTACAGAGCTCAGTCTAATAATGCCAATGTAAATTATTCATATCTTCTTTGGGAGAAAATTATAAGTACAATTTTCCCTCCAAATGTGCTTGAACAATGACACTTAACGGGTGCTACTCTGCCTGTGAATTTGTGCTATCTCGGTAATCTCCTTCATACCACTACCAAGTAACTGCAAGATAATTGCAAAGTTATTTTAATTTTGCATATGTTTTTCTAGGATTCACAAGTCGTGGCTGTCAGTTTGTGTTCTTCTCTCATAAGTTAGTTTCCCATGCTCTCTTGTCTCTCTCACTAGACTTTTTTTAATGCTAAACAGTAATGAATAGGAAATGTGGATATCAGGACCTTGTATGCCACAAGAATAGACCTTTATCAAAGCTTCAATAGCAGAACTTTAAGACTTGCAAGGGCTCTCTCTTCATGTCCCACTAATCAGGTGAATTTGTGACTGTGAATTTGAGGCTAGCTTCACAGGTGGAAGATGTGAAGTCTATGTTGTGAGACTGCATCAGAGATACCTGTATGGCTCCCTGGACAAGAATCCTAAACCTTTATTGACAATGTTTGTAAAAAACTAGACACTGACATTTAACCCCTACTGTATACCAACTTCTTGGCTGGGTGTCTTAGCCACAGTTTCTATTCCTGCACAAAACATCATGACCAAGAAACAAGTTGGGGAGGAAAGGGTTTATTCAGCTTACACTTCCACATTGCTGTTCATCACCAGAGGAAGTCAGGACTGGAACTCAAGCAGGTCAGGAAGCAGGAGCTGATACAGAGCCCATGGAGGAATGTTGCTTACTGGCTTGCTTCCCCTGGCTTGCTCAGCCTGTTTTCTTATAGAACCCAGGTCTACCAGCCCAGGGATGGCACCACCCACAATGGGCTGGGCCCTTCTCCCTTGATTACTAGTTGAGAAAATGCATTATAGCTGGATCTCATGGAAGCATTTTCCCAACTGAGGCTCCTTTCTCTGTACTAACTCCAGCTTGTGTCAAGTTGACACAAAACCAGCCAGTGCGTTGGTCTTATGTAATACATCACAAACCCTATAAGGTCAGCACAATCAGCTCATATAGGTGGGAAGATTGGTTCCAAGACACTGATGCTAGTTCAGTATTTAGACCAGAACATATGTGGTAAAAATGCAATACCAACTTTAAAACCCATGTGGCCATTCACGACACAACCTCCCCTCTCCTCCCTGTCTAATTCATCTTCTAATCTTCTAGATTCTTCCTGTAATCAACCTTGTCTACCCTCCACCGTCTTCTCTACTGACTCCACCACTGTCTCTCCTGAGGGCACTAAAGATATCAGAACGCAGCTTATATGCCGCCCCCAAGACACACACACACACACACACACACACAAGCACACACACAATCGCACATGCACACACTTGCAAGCGATTGTCAAAACAACAACCAAACAAGGCAAAACAATAAAAAAAAAGTTTTTTGACTTTCTCAATCTGTCTTTCTAGCAATTTCCCCCAAATGCTTAACTACTTCATTCCCAACTGAACCCCACTAAGCCTTCCAAGTTACTTCCTATTCTCCCATGCCCCATGACTGTGGACTTGCTACCCAAGTCAGCTACAACCACCTAAAATTTACTTACCATTTCTCCAGTGAGCAAATTCTCCCTTCAAGGCAAGATTCAAATGTTACCACCTATGGGAATGTCCTCCCAGATTGCCAGAAGAATTATAGCACCTCTTCCTCACGGCCATGGACTTTGTACACATTTTTAATTGAGTAGTGTCTGTTGAATGATAGCTGGTTGTTGAAATGTCTAATTCATCTTCCTCACTTGGTAATGAGTCCCCTGGGGATAAAGGTCATGAAGTATTTATCTTTGGATTGCCAACGTTTAGAAGAGTGTATGGCACAAGGTCAGTGCTCAATAAATGTTCATTAAATGAACAAATGCCCTCAGAGTCTCTGATGCATATGAGAACACACTTGAGAAGCTAATTCAGTATACCAAACTGAACATGAGCAGGAAGTGTGAATATTAAATTCTAGTTAAGGCTTGCCCACCCAGGGTCTTTATGTCATAGACAGCAGAGATCTTAGTCTCAGATCAGACAGAAGTGAGAGGCATCAGAATGTTCTGGCGCTAATCATTTTCCTTTCTCTCACCAGAAGGAAGGACTTCTAGAGCAAGGCATGGCACATGATGCAGAAACCCCCGTGGTCAAGTTCAAGAATCAGGACTTTAGGTCCTTACGGGATCGTTGCCTGATCAGGGGCCAGCTGTTTATCGATGATACATTTCCTGCTGAGGCATCTTCCATTGGCCAGAAGCTGCTCAGGGGAAAGCACCTTTCAAAATTGGAGTGGAAAAGACCACAGGTGAGTGAGCCCCATCTGGGAGCACAGCAATGCCTGCGAATCTGGGAGCTGTGTGCCATAGCATTTCCTTGTGAAAAGAGTGTGGTCCAGCCTTAAACCAAACAAGATAGAAAAAATAAGATTCATCTGGTTTCTCTGCTGTGGTTTTATATCCAGTCCAAAAAATGGGAGGGCTCTGTGCTCAGTGGCAGAGCCTGAACCATGGTTTCTAACTCAGTTCTGATAATGACCACAGCTAGATTAAAACATCTCAGTTCTATGACTGGTGAAATGGTGTATCATGGTTACGGAGGCTGTGCTGGTTGGTCTCTAGGGTCTCTCCACCTCCTTAATTGAGCCCATCTATCAGTCTGTCACCTTTATTCTCTCCAGGTGTCAGTGCCTTTATGTTCCTTTCTTCCTACCTACCAGAATTTACTCAAAAGGAATATATTATGTAAGTCATTTATACCACAGGATGAATTTCAATAATTGCTCTGCCTCTCTCTTTTATAATCAAATTCTTAGTCTTATAAAGCCTTGGTCATCTATAAAAGGACTTTAGACATCACAGACTCCTGTGACATTGGGGTGGTCTCACAGGGTGGCAATCAAATCACCCTGACTCCCCCACCTCAGCAGATGGCCACTGATGCTACCTTGCAGGAGGGTGATCCCTTCTGGCTCCTAGAACTATCTCAGGTTTGAAGCATGAAGCTCAGTAGGAAACACTGCAGTGGACTGAAGTATCTTATGGGCTCATCGTGACACATGTATAGGAACTAAATGGCAAATGCTTTCGGGTGACTGGTACTATATCCTCATGCCTCCAAAGCTGCCAGCTCAGCCTAAAACAAGAAACTACTATAAAGGCTAGTGAGAGCAGTTCTCAGGCACTGAGAACATGGACTGTACTGGGCATATTAAATAGCCCAGACTAGGCTGTACAGTCGGTGATTTCTGATGACTCCCTGGAAAGAATAGGAGTGTCTATCTTGTCTAAAACTATGCAACTAGTAGTTTCAGTTATACACACAGGAAAAAGAACTCAAGACACCAAGCTCTGAAGAAAAAACCTCTTACCTTAACTGGACAGTCATATCTCGGGGGAATAAAAGAGTCAGTGGAAAACCAGGTAGGGTTTCAATGGTAATTCAAGAAAGCTGGATATATTAATAAGTCTTGTGTCATTGGGCCCATAAGCCCTTTGCAGTCGGCCCTCAGTCATGGCTCCCTTATTTTGTCTTTACCACCTCAGGAGATGGAAAGCTCTATTTAAGGAAATTTTGAAGGGTCAGTTTCCCTCCTCTGCTGTTTTGAAAGATGAGATTCACTTAGAAAGTATTTTTGCTTCCCTCACCAAGGTGCTGAGCAGTCTATATGAGGCCTTATTTATAGTGTTGAGACTTGTATAACACTCCTATTTAGAAAGAGCTGAGGGTGTCTAATTATCTAATTACAACAGCATCTCAACCTGGGCATCAAGGAGAAACCGAGGCAAGTGGAAATGACTCTTAGAGACTCTACCTAGTAATCCACGGTACAGGCAGCTAGGGGCCATGTTCATTTTTCCCATCCTGCTTCACGCGCTGGGGATGACCCATGCTCTATCCATTGTTCATTTCAGCATATATTCCCAAACATATTTCTTAATGTGTTCCTTTCCAAATTAGTGATACTAGTATTTGTATAATAATTTCTAAAGGCTTCCATATAGCTTATCTTACTTGCAGCTTTTATTGATTTTAATGTCACAAGAAAGAAAGCAGGTTAGGACAGGTGATACAGCTCAACTGAGGGGACAGCATTAGGGAGAGAAGGAGAGAAGGACCCAGGAGTGAGATCAAGACTCCCAAGGCCACATGCTACACTTTTATCCACATGAACTCTCATGCCTAATAGGATTTGTTAGAATTTAGAGAAATAAATCAATGCATGAGTGTGTAGGTGACTATCTACAGGTAACTTGTTCAGGTTTCAAGCTCATGTGTACACATGAGAAAATTTTTATTGACAGACTTTCCACATATGGTCCAAAAAAGAAAACCTGGGTATATACTTCATCGTTACTATGGTGTCCCTGACTACTGTAGCTTGCAGATGTGATGACATGAAAGGCCCCACGAACAAGAACCACAAGTGACCTAGCCCAGGCTCAGAGAAAGACCAAGGCACACACAGTGTTATGGGTTTAAACTCTTTGAAAGAATTTTAAAACTATGAGGAACCACCACTAATCTGATTCTGCATTTAAAAGTGGGAAGAGAAGAATGGCCAGTCTGAAGTTACACAGCTACACAATCCAACACCTAAGTGCCTGACCTCACAATACATTGTCCCCTATAAGGTGTCATTGCAACCTCATGTTATATGTTATATTCTTGGCTTTGAGTTGTCAGAGACAATGTATGAACTATCAGATTCTCCAACCTCACATGGTCCACCAGGAACCAACCCCTCCAGAAAGTCAATCTCTCTGTTCTTAGGCAATCTCTTTGTTCCTTTTCATAGATTAAATCAATGGGGTGAAACCAAACCTGTGCCATACTACATGATTGTGGCAGAAGGTACCAGCATAATTATGCCAAAAGCCAATTGCCATTGAGCCAAGAAAATAATAATCTGGGATGCCAACACATCATAATTCTCTCAGAAAAAAATAGCAAAGGAATTATATTGCTACCTATCCAAAGAAAATCCCAGTCACCATCTGGAAGGCTATGTGACAAGATGCCGAGTCTAAGTGTTGCAGGATGAATATCAAAGTTCCCAGAGGCTTGTATGCTGAAGGAAGGCAATGTTTTAGATGGTTCTGGAAGTGTTAGGAGGTAGGGCTTAGAAGGAGGAAGTATGTCATTAAAGGATGTGCCTTTGAAATGTATTCCTATTCCCCAATGCCTTGACTGTTCTCTACTTTCTATCCAGTCTCCAACAACCATGTCACAATGTTACTACTAAGGGTATCATTAAACTGACTTCCCAAACTGTGTTCCAAAATGAATCTGTCTTCTTCTAAGTTTCCCCAGGCATTTTAGTCACAGCTGTGCAAAGGCAACTATTTATTATTCATGATCTCTTACACAGTACCAGTACCTTGTGTGAGAAATTCATGAGAAGTCTTCAAAGAAAATACCCTGAGGCAAATACTCTTATACAAGGTTGATACCTCTAAAGATGATGGAGAATAGTTTCTTTTGTGGTGCCACTTCAGATAGGGTGTTTGCCAAGACTTGCATTACATGAGTTTCTCACATCCCTAATATAACAGAGTAATCCAAACCTGGTTTGGAGAAAGGGACCTAGAGCCTAGACCTAAGTCATTATGATTACTTAATTTAATAGTTACTTAGTTTGATGATTATTGATGGTTTATGTATTATTCAGATTTTCCAAATATATAGCAAAATTTATGATATATATTTATATGTGTTTGCTTATCTATATAGCACTGATATATAATTATATAGTTTTAATGATTTATCAATATTTTTATTGACAATATATGCTCATATGTATTAATATATTTATATATAACTTATTGATGAATTTATGAGGAGAAATTTGTTACAAAGTATTAAATACAAAGTTAGGGATGTTAATTAATACCACAATATACAGTCTGCCACCTAGAAATATAGGAAAGTCTTAAGTCAGGGACCTGAAAGAAAGGAAACCCACAGGTCCAGTCTGGGACCAGGAGAAAATCATTTTGTCATCTCAAGTGGGGAACAAATTCTTTCTCCCTTTTGTTATATGCTGGCATTTGATGGATTGATCAGTGTGGATACTCCCACCCACACTGTGAGGGTAGACTTTTTTACTGAGTCAACTAATTCAACTATGAACCTCACCCACCCCTTCTTTGACAGACACAACCAGAGAGAATATTTACCAGATAAATGACCCTGTGATTCAGTTAAATCTTCATATCACATTAACTACTACAACTTCCTTAGCATACCTAACATTTCTGATCCTCAAAGATTCTGTCTGTATATCTCACAAAATCAAGCACTTCAAGCTGGGAACACTTTGGCTACTAGGATATTGGAAGGAGAAGAGAGACCCACATGGCAAACTGATCTGGAACATACCACTAAATTCCTCTGAGCCTGATTTTCTTACCACTGGTGGGCCTCAGAGTTACCATGGGATTATTTTTAATCTTGAATGCTACCTCTGGCTGACTGCCAACTGATTCACAGGTGTGGAAGGTCTACAAAAGTGCCAGCTGATTCTGAGTCACCATCATGTGGTAGCTGAGCACAGATCTGTTTTAAGATCTTATCACAAGCAGTGCCCCCACTTCCCTGGCTTGTCACGGCCACCTGCTAATCCGGGACTTTTCCAGGCCCAGAGCTTGCTCTTTCTCAGTCACATTTGCACATGTCCTGTATAGGGTTTTCTCTGGGAAGCCAGATGTGCAACCTAAGATGCCTCCAAGGACCAGCACAATACCCCTTCCTGCCTTCCCTCTCTGATCGAGGGCTAGGGTCCTCAGGCCCAGCAAGAGAAATGAGGCAGACCCTTAGGGGACAGGAGTTGTTGAGACTGTGCCCAACTTTGATGCAATCAATACGACTGTTTTCTAGAAAACTTGATGTTGGCCAATAATTTCAGGTCTATTCTGTTCCTAACTAGCTACTTTTCTATATATTTTCTTCTTCTTCCTCTTCTTCTTCCTCCTCCTTCTCCTCTTCTTTTGCTTCTAGTATTTTTGAGGTTTTTGGTTTTTGTTTTTGTTTTGTTTTGCTTTGCTTATAACATCCATTATTTTGGTAAAAGCATGTGTGTTTTTCAAATGCATTCATAACATTTAGCAAAAGGGTATAAAGTTTCCTACTTTTGGTCCCTGTAAATGCTATTTCCTGTTATATAGCTGAAAGATTTGCACCCTCGTGGGAAGAACAACACCATCAACAGCCAAGGCACTGAGGTGGAGAGGGTGTTTGGGAGAGGGAGCGCCTTCATGGAATCAAGTTGAGGGAAGGAGGGAGGGGAGCAGGGCAGCTATAACATTTGAAATGTAAATACAGAGGATATCCAATAAAATTTTAAAAAAAAGAAATCCCAAAATGAAACTATACTTGCATTTTTCATTCCTACATAAACTACTACGTGATGATAAGCTAGTCTAAGTCAGTCTGATCTGTGATGTCAGCATGTGTATGTGTGCATGTGTACAGATGTGTACATATGTGTACATGTGTTTTCACCCTCATGTTGTACATAAGAATTCACTGGTTTCTTTTTTAAAGTTAATTTAAATGTTTTATGTATTCACTTTACATCTGAGTCACTTACCCCCTCCCTATCACCCCCTCCCACAATTCTTTCCCCCTCACTCCTCCCCTTTTTCTCAGCTCGGGTGCTCTTCCCCCCCCCCCATGTCCCCTCCCCACTTCAAGTCTCTTTGAGTCTTGGTGCTTCCTCTCCCACTGAGGCCAGACAAGGCAGCCCAGCTAGTATAACATGCCCCACATACAGGCAACAGCATTTGGGAGATTGCCCCACTCCAGTTGTTCAGGACCCACATGAAGGTCAAGCTGCACATCTGCTACATGTGTGTGAGGAGACCTATGTCCAGCTTGTGTATGTTCTTTGGTTGGTGGTTCAGACTTTGAGAGCCCAGAGGGTCCAAGTTAGTTGAGTCTGTGGTCTTCCTGTGGAGTTCCTATTCCTTTCATGACCCACAATCAAATCCTCCCACTCCTCAGTAAGAGCCCCAGATCCATCCACTGTTTGGCTGTGGGTGGCTGTATCTGTCTAAATCAGCTGCTGGTGAAGCTTCTCAGAGAGCAGTATGCTCCTGTCTGCAACCATAACAGAATATCATTAATAGTGCCAGGGACTGGTGATTGATTGCCCATGGGATGGGTCTCAAGTTGGACTGGTTTGGCCATTTCCTCAGTCTCTGTTCAATCCCCTGTGCCCGCATTACTTGCAGACAGAATAAATTTTGGGTTAAAAGTTTTATGGGTGGAATGGTGTCTCTTTCACTCCACTATGGTTCCTGTCTGGATACAGGAGGCAGCCTTTTCAGGTTCCATATCCCCAATATAATGAAACACAGCTAAGGTCACCTCCATTGATACTTGGGCACCTCCCTCGCTCCAGGCCATGTTTCAGACTCGCATTCATTCTCATGGCTGTCTAGCCATCTCTCCTGTTCTTTTTCATACCTGATCCTGGACCTTCCCCACTTACTCACCAACTTCCCTCCCTCTCAGGTTCCTCTGTCCAACTACCTCCTATGACTATTTTATTCCCGATTCAAAGTGCGATTCAAGCTTCCTCACTTGAGCCTTTCTTCTTGTTTAGCTTCTTTGGGTCTGTGGAGCACAACATGTTACCCATATTTTATGGCTAATATCCAATTATAAGTGAGTATATACCATACATGCATGTATGTGTGTGTGTGTGTGTGTGTGTGTGTGTGTGTGTGTGTGTGTGTGTAATATATACATATAGAATAGTATTCCAATGTGTACCACATTTTCTTGATCCATTCTTCAGTTGAGGGACATCTAGGTTGTTTCCAGTTTCTGGCTATTACAAATAAAGCTGCTATGAACATAGTTGAGCAAATGTCTTTCTGAGATGTTGGAACATCTTTTGGGTATATGCCCAGGAGTGATATAGCTGGGTCTTGAGATAGAACTAGTCCCAGTTTTCTGAAGAAAAAAAAACCACCAAATTGATTTCCAGCATGGTTGTACAAGTTTGCACTCCAACCAACAATGAAGTTTTCCTCTTGCTCCAGAACCTCAACAGCATGTGCTATCTCTAGAGTTTGTTTTTATCTTAGCCATTCTGATAGGTGTAAAATGGATTCTGCGGGTGATTTTGATTTGCATTTCCCTGGTGACTAAGGACTTTAAACATTTCTTTAAGTGCTTCTTAGCCATTCAACATTTCTCTGTTGAGATTCTGTTTAGCTCTGTACCCATTTTTTTTATTGGATTATTTGGGTTGTTGGTGTCTAACTTCTAACTAACTAACTTCTCGAGTTCTTTGTAAATTTTGTATATTAGCCCTCTGTGAGATGTAAGGTTGGTGAAGATTCTTTCCAAATCTGTGAGCTGTTGGTTGTCCTATTGACAGTGTCCTTTGCCTTCCGGAAGGAGCTTTGCAGTTACATGAGGTCCCATTTGCCCTCTGTTGATCTTAGAGCCTGAGCCATTGGTGTTCTGTTCAGGAACTTGTCTCCTGTACCAAAGTGTATTTCCCACTTTCTCTTCTATGAGATTTAGTTAGTGAATCTGGTTTAATGTTGAAGTCCTTGATCCCCTTAGACTTGAATTTTGTACAGGGTGATAAGTACAGATCTACTTGCATTCCTCTGCATTCAGACATCTAGTACCATTTATTAATGATGCTTCCATTTTTCCATTGTATGGTTTTGTCTTTATCTAAAATCAAGTGTCCATAGGTATATGGGTTTATTCCTGGGTCTTTGATTTAATTCCATTAATCAACATGTCTGTTTCTGTACCAATACCATGCTATGTGCAATAGTGATAAAAACTATAGACCTGTAGTATAGCTTGGGGTCAGGGATGGTGATTCCTCTGGAAGTTCTTTTATTATTTAGTATTGTTTTGGCTATCCTGGATTTTTTGTTTTATCATATGAAGTTGAGAATTGTTCTTTCAAAGTCTATAAAACTTTGTGTTGGAATTTTGATTGGAATTGCATTGAATCTGTGGATTGCTTTTGATAAGATGACCATTTTCACTGTTAATCCTACCTATTCATGATCATGAATATCTTTACTATCTTCTTCAGGGTCTTGAAGACAGATATTTCACTTGCTTTGTAGAATTATACCAAGATATTTTATATTATTGTGACTATTATAAAAGGTGTTGTTTCCTTAATTTCTTTCTTGTCCCATTTATGATTTATATAAGGATGGTTAGTGGTTTTTTTGAGTTAATTTTGTATCCCACCACTTTGCTGAAAGTGTTTATCAGCTATAGGAGTTCTCTAGGAGAATGTTTGGGGTTCTGTATATATACCATCATACACTACACCAATATTGATACTTTGACTTCTTCCTTTCCAATTTTATCCTGTTGTTCTCCTTTAGTTGCCTTATTGATCTGGCTAGAACTCCAAGTACTATAATGAATAGACAGGGAGAGAATGGACATCCTTGTGTTGTTCCTGATATTGGTGGAAATGTTTTAAGTTTGTCTCCGTTTAGTTTGATATTTGCTATTGGCTTACTGTATATTCCTTTTATTATGTTTATATATGTGACCTGTATCATTGACTTCTCTAACACTTTCAATATGAAGGGGTGCTAGATTTTATCAAAGGCTTTTTCAGCATCTAATGAGATAATCATGTGATTATTTTTCTGTTTGTTTATATAGTGGGTTATGTTGATAGGTTTTCGTATATTGAACCATCCCTCCATCCCTGGGATGATGCCTACTTGATCTTGATGGATGGTGGCTTTGATGTGTCCCTGTATTTATTTTGTGAATATTTTATCTAGTGTTTTTGCATGAATGTTCATAAGAGGAATCAATATAAAGTTCTCTTTCCTGTTGAGTCTTTATGTGGTTTAGATTTATCAGTGTGACTGTGGCCTCATAGAATGAGTTTCTTCTGCCTCTATTTTGTGAAATAATTTGAGAAATATTGGAATTAGCTATTTTTTTTAAAAGTTCTGGTAGAATTTTGCACCAAAACCATTTGTCCCTGGGCCTTTTTTTTTTTTTTAATTGGAAGACTTTTAATGACTACTTCTATTTCCTTGAGGGTTATGGGGCTGTTTAAGTAGTTTAGCTCATCTTGATTAAACTATGGAAGTGTAATCTGTCTAGAAAATCTTTTATTTCATTAAGATTTTCTAATTTTGTGGACTACAGATTTTTGAAGCAAGACCTAATGATTCTTTGAACTTCCTCGGTTTCCATTATTGTGTCGGCCTTTTCATTACAGATTTTGTTTATCTGTGTTCTGTCTCTCTGTCTCTTGCTTAATTTGTCTAAGAGTTGGTCTATCTTGTTGATTTCCTCAAAGAACCAGCTCTTGGTTTTGTTGATTCTTTGTATTGCTTTCTTTGTTTCTAACTGATTGGTTTTAGCCCTGATCTTCTTTTTGATATGTTTGCTTCTTTTTTTCTAGAGCTTTCAGGTGTACTTTTAAATTACTGATATGATAACTTTCTAATTTCCTTATGGAGGCACTTAGAGCTATGAACTTTCCTCTTAAGTCTACTTTCACTGTGTTCCATAAATTTGGGTATATTGTGCCTTTATTTTCATTGAATTCTACAAAGTCTTTAATTTCTTTATTTCTTTCCTGACTCAGATATTATTGAGTAGAGAGTTTTTCAATTTGTAAGAGTGTGTGGACTTTCAGTACTTCTGTCTTTATTGAAGTCCAACTTTAATCCTTGGTGGTCTGATAAGATATAAGGTATTATTTCAATTTTCTTGTATCTCTTGAGGCTTGTTTTGTAAATGAATATATATAGTCAGTTTTGGAGAAAGATCCATGGAATGATGAGAAGAAGGTATATTCTTTTGTGTTTAGGTGAAATATTTCATACATATCTGCTGGGGCCATTTGATTCATAATGTGTATTAGTTTCCTTGTGTCACTGTTTAACTTTTGTCTGGATGTTTTGTCAATTAGTGAGAGTAGGGTTTTGAAGACTCCTACTATTTTCTCTTTATTTTTCATTTTATCTAATATTCTCTGTATTTGCATTTCAAATGTAATCTCCTTTCCCTCCACTCCCATCCTGCCTCCCCCTCCCTTTGCTTCCATGAAGGTGCTCCCTTTCCCAACCACCCTCTCCCACCTCAGTGCCTTATCATTCCTAAACACTGGGAAAATGAGCCTTCACTGGACCAAAGGCCTCTCCTCTCATTGATTCCAGACAAGGCTATCCTCTGCTACATATGCAACTAAAGCCATGGGTCTCTCTATGTGTGCTCATTGGTTGGTATTTTAGTTCCTGGGAGCTCTGGAGGGTTTGGTTGGTTGATAATGTTGTTCTTCCCATAAGATCACAAACCCTTTCAGTTCCTTCAGTTTTTTCCTCTAGCTTCTTCATTGCATTCCCTGTGTTCAAGCCAATGGTTAGCTGCAAGCATTGTCAGCTGTATCTGTGTGACTCTCACAGAACCTCTGAGGAGGCATCCATATCTGGTTCCTGCCAGTAAGCACTACTTGGCATCATCAGTAGTGCTTGGGTTTGGTGGTTGCATATGGAGTGGATCCTCAGGTGAGGCAGTCTCTGGATGACCTTTTCTTCAGTCCCTGCTCCTCTATTTGTCCCTGTGTTTCCTCCTGTCAGTATTTTGTTCTCCCTTCTAATATGGACTAAGGCAGCCACATTCTGGCTTTCCTTCTTTTTTGAGCTTAAGGTCTGTGAATTGTTTTTTGGGTATTCCTAGCTTTTTGGTATCCACTTATCAGTGAGTGCATACAATGTGTGTTCTTTTCTGACTGGATTACCTCACTCAGGATGATATCTTCTAGTTCAATTCATTTGCCTAGAAATTTCATGAAATCACTGTTTCTAATACTCAGGTAGTACTCCATTGTTTAAATGTATGACAATTTCTGTATCCTTTCCTCTGATGAAAGACATCTAGGTTCTTTCCAACTTCTGGCTATTATAAATAAGGCTGCTATGAACATGGTGAAGCATGTGTCCTTGTTATATGCTAGAGTGTCTTTTGGGTATATGCTCAGGAGTGGTATAGCTGGGTCCTCAGGTAGTGCTATGTACAGTTTTTTTGAAGAACCACCAGACTGATTTCCAGATTGGTTGTACCAGCTTGCAATCCCACCACCAACAGAGGAGTGTTCCTCTATCGCCACATTCTTGCCAGCATCTGCTGTTACCTGAGTTTTTGATCTTAGCCAACCTGACTGGTGTGACTTTAGAAATTCAGAGTTGTTTTGATTTGAATTTCCCTGATGACTATAGGTGTTGAACATTTCTTGAGGTGCTTCTCAGCTATTCAGTATTCCTCAGTTGAAAATTCTTTGTGTAGCTCTGTACCCCATTTTTAATAGAATTATTTGGTTCTCTGGAGTCTAACTTCTTGAGTTCTTTGTATATGTTGGATATTAGCCCTCTATCAGATGTAAGCTTGATAAAGATCTTTTCCCAATTTGTTGGTTGTCATTTCGTCCTATTGACACCATCCTTTGCCTTACAGAAGCTTTGCAATCTCATTATGTCCCATTTATCGATTCTTGATCTTAGAGCATAAGCCAATGATGTTCTGTTCAGGAAATTTCCCCTGTGCCTATTTGTTCTAGGCTCTTCCCTACTTCCTCTTCTATTAGTTTCAGTATACTTGGTTTTATGTGACATATCCCACTATTAATACGTGGGGTTCAATATGCAATTTACACTTTAGCAATGTTTCTTTTGCAAATGTGAGTAACTGTGTATGGGGCATAGATTTCCAAAATTAAGATATCATTTTGGTAGATGTTTCCTTTGATGAGTATGAAATGTCCTTCCCTGTCTCTTTTGATTAATTTTGGTTGAAAGCCTATTTTATTAAATACTAGGATGGCTACTCAAGCTTGCTTCTTGGGTTCATTTGCTTAAAAAATGTTTTTCCAATTTTTTACTCTGAGGTAATGTCTATCTTTATGACTGAGGTATGTTTCTTGTATGTAACTGAATGATGGATCCTGTTTTCACATCTTTTCTCTCCCCACATGCCTTTTTTATTGGGGAATTGAGTCCAAGTCCATTGATGTTGAGAAACGTTAAGGACCAGTGAGTGATATTTCCTGTTATTTTGATGTTGGTGGTGTTTGTGTGTGTGTGTGTGTGTGTGTGTGTGTGTGTGTGTGTGTGTGTGTGTGTGTTTGTGTGTGTGTCTGTGTGTCTGTGTCTGTGTCTGTGTGATTTTCTTGGTTTTGTTGATATGGAATTACTTATTTCCTGTGTTTTCTTGGATTCATTATCCTTTTTAGGTTGGAGTTTTTCTTCTAGTATTTTCTGTAGGACTGGATTTGTGAATTGATACCTTTTAGAGTCTCTGTTGAGATGTTTGGTGTCATTGAGATGGGGTCTGCCTTTGTATGTTACCTGGCCTTTTTCTCTTAGTATTCTTTCTATGTTCTATAAATTTTGTGTTTGATTATTATGTGTATGAAGATTTTCTTTTATTTTCTAGTCTAACTGGGGTTCGATAAGCTTCTTGTATGTTTATAGGCATCTTTCTCTTTAAGCCCCAAAAGATTTCTTTTTTAGAATATCTTCTGGTTCTTAGAGCTGGGACTCTTCACCTTTCCTATGCCTATTATTCTTTGGTTAGGCCTTTTCACAGTATCCCAGATTTATGGGATGTTTTGTATCAGGAGGTCTTTAGATTTAACATTTTCTTTGACTGACATATCAATTTCTTCTATTGTATCCTCTATGCCTGAGATTCTGTCTTCCATCTCCTAGGTTTGCATCTATTATTCCTGTTCTATTCCCTAGGTTTTCTATCTTCAGGATTTTCTCAGTTTGTGCTTTCATTGCTGCTTCAACTTCTACTTTTAGGTCTTGCAAAGTCTCATTTACTTCCTTCACCTATTTAATTGTATTTTTCTCTATTTCTTTAAGGGATTTACTTGTTTCCCCTTTTAAAGATCTCTATCTGATTGTATTTTTATGTATTTCTTTTTTCTTTTATTAATAAAAAATGTATTTAATTAGAAGAATTCAGAATGTCAAGAAAGCAGCCTTTTTTTTTTTTGCAATTACGGAGTGGTATTCAGTTAACAAAGCAATTATCTTCATATAAACTGCTTCCAAGACAACTGAAGATTAAAAAAAAAGAAAGAAGACAACCAAACTACTGTCTCATATATAACTAATTTGTGCTGTGTACCAATAATAACTTGCTTTAAATTTCCATACCAATTTACAACCCCCAGACTGTACCAGGCAAGGTTAGTGGCTACTGAAAATACCACCAGGACATGGCTAGCTAAAGACACATTTGGTATTGAGTTGACTATACAAAAAATATACTGTACAACTTAAAAATAAATCTTGTACAACTTTACATTTCAATTTTTTCTTTAAAAGGAGTGAGTTGTGTACAGGGGGGTTACATGCTTTATAGACAAGGGAAAAAACTGCACTAAAACCAACTCATTCATTATCTTCATCTTCATCTTCCTCTTCTTCCTCCTCTTTCTCATCCTTTTCATCCTCCTCATTATCTTCCTTCTTTTCCTTGCTCTTTTCAGCCTTGACCACCCCCTTTCGCTGCATCAGGTTTTCCTTTAGCTCTGTAGGCAGCAATGTCCTTCTCATACGTCTCCTTCAGCTTGGCGGCCTTCTTCTCATAGGGCTGCTTGTCATCCTCTGCAGTGTTGTTCCACATCTCCCCTAGTTTCTTTGTGACATCACCAATGGATAAGCCAGATGCTTGCCTTTGATTTTTGGGCGGTACTCAAAACAGAACAAAAATAAGGCTGAAGGAGACTTCTTGGGTGCATTGGGGTTGTTGAACTTCTTTTTGGTGTCCCCTTTGGGGGGATGTAGGATTTCATTTCTCTTTCATAAACCTTGTCAGCCTTTGCCATATTTTTAAATCCCCCCTTTTCTTTAGCAGACATGGTCTTCCACCTCTCTGAGCACTTCTTGGAGACTGAGAAGTTGACAGAAACATCCGGGTGCTTCTTCTTGTGCTCCTCCCGGCAGGTTTGCACAAAGAATGCACATGAGGACGTTTGTCTCTTGGCTTCTTAGGATCTCCTTTGCCCATGTTCAGTTGATTTTCCTTCATGAGGCACAGACCCTGGTGCTGTCTCTTATGGAGCTCAATGTACTGCAATGGCTTTCTCTTGTATTTCTTTAAGAGATTTAATCATGTCTTCTTTAAAGACCTCTGTCATCTGTATAAGATTGGATTTAAGGTTGCTTTCCTGTGCTTTGGTTGTGTGAGGATATCTGAAGCTTACTATGATGGGGCACTATGTAAAGCTGTGCTTTGGAGCTGTCATGTTGCTCTGGCTCCTGTTGATTGTGTTTCTTTGAGGGCCTTTAGCCATCTGGATGGTTTTGAATCTTGGATGTTCTTGTTGTAGTCCAGATTTGGGGGTGGGAGGCAGGGGCAGAGGGTTGAACCTCAATGGTCCAGGTGTGGCAGACCTCTGATGGGTATACTTAAGCTGTATGGTTCCAGACCTGAAACTTTATATGGTTCAGGAGCTTCAGGTCTGATGAAGGTAGACTAAGGTGGAGGTTCCCTGGGATAGCAGGCTGTTCAGGGAATCTTGGCTTTGTCCCAGGGGGCTCAGAGAGCAGGAAGATGGGTGGGGGGAGGGAAGCTTACCTGTAAAGAGATCAGGAGTCTGGTGGAGGTGAATGGGAGGCAGCAGAAGAATGGAGGGCCCTCTAGAAAGGTAGGCTGCTCAGGGCAGCTTGGCTTAGCCTAGAGCTTCACTGACTTCTTAATTGGCAGTACAGTTCTTTTCTTTCCTTAACACTGAAACTGTAGATTACACAGGACATGTTTATCCCCTAAAAGTGTAGGAGAATTCAGCAGGAAAACTACATAGATGGGTATACTAGAGTGATAGTCTTTGGAATCTTAAAAATATTGACCAAGGTTATTGATCTGAGGGTATAATTTATTAATTTAAGCCATTTTGTCATTAATTCTTTTTTAGAAAGTTATTAGTATTTTTAATTGATCAATATAAAATTTCCTGCTGTGCTTTTATATTTCCAAAGCCCATTTTTATATCTACTTTTATTTGGGTTTCTTTAGAGGTCAGTTCTACGTAAAGACACTATCCTAAGCATCACAATTTATTTACCTTATTATTTTTGCTGTATTTCTGGCTTATTTTATAACTTACAGGCTGCATTCTTTATCACTTCCTTCCTCCTATTTTGTCTCTTTCTTTCCATTATCTATGAATTGACTGCTTAATTTATGTTTGATTCTGTCTTGTTTAATAATGAATGCATTCAAGGCTTTGGGTTTGTCTATGAGCACAGCCATTTTAATTTTGCAGCTATCACACAGGAGAAAGAAATCAATAATTATTGAACAACAAACCCTGTCAGATCCTGTGTTAAGTGTTCCACATCCTTCCTCATTTGCAGAATGGAAGGCCTCCTGCTTGGTGAGTCCGTGAGGAGCCTGCAGGGACTAGAATAGGGGAACCGCAGCTAGTGCTCAGTAGATGTTATAAATGGTGGTCATCACCCTGCTTCAGAGTTCAACTCTTTCAACTGTCCCTAAATTGAGCTACAGCAAAGAAGGAAATGTTCAAGGTCTCCAGGTCACCTGAGGAGAAATGTTAGGGCAAGATTCTATGTGCAATCTGTCTGCAGAAACCTTCCAGACACAACATTCTGCTGAGCAAGTCATGGGACCAAAGCCAACGGAGCAGCAGCTGAGGAGCAGAGCAATGGATAGAAATAACTGCAGGATGGGCCATGCTCCTGCCTCAAACCTCCATGGTCTCTACCTTCGTGTTATATGTGCACATATGTGGGACCATGAACGAAAGGTAGTGCGGACTCCAGTTGAGCTGAGGCTAAAGGCCTTGGAGACCCTGAAGGGATGATAGAAACTTTGCCTGCTCCTAGGCATCAGGCCCTGGTCACTAGGTGCAGCCCCCAACCCCCATAGATCTGTGGCCATCAGTCACATAGGGCAAAACCCCAAGTTTTTTCACAAGTAGAGCACATGACTTGTGGTTCAAGACAGATCTTCATTTTAATGAGGTATCTAAAAGCCTAGAGGGCTTGGCCAATAAGCTTTCCTTCCCAGACACTCCTCCCTGCAAAAGGTATTTAATTTTAGGCCCACTCTGAGAAGTGGGGTACGGTTTAACACATCCACTTTCTGCCATGACAATACATGCCTTAAAGCCATGGACTGCCTCTTTTCATCAAGATCTACCTTGGAGAGTCATGTAGAAGGTCTTCACCAGTGGAGCCACCCTCTCCCGTAGAAGGCCTCTCTGCACTCCCAGTCACAACCTCCACCAAGCCCAAGCCTACCACTGCCCATCAAGCCAAGAACTCTCCCCTTGAGACTAGCCAAAACCCCCCATATTCCCTGGCCCTGGACCAGATACAGCCCATGCCCTCTACCCTGTTCTTAGCTCTGCACTTGAATATCCTAGAGCCAGAGAACCAGATGACCCTGACCTCATCACAGGTCTGGGGACCCCTGAGGCATCTCCAGCTATCCCGAACCTCAGACTGTGCTTTCCTATCCCTGAGTGGTGTCCCTGGGCTTCCCTACAGCCCAACACTCACCCTGCAACAATGTTGGGTCCCAACTTCTGAGTCCCACCTCCCCAAGAGGCCATGCGTGTGGCAGAACCATAACCCTACATAAGTGTATGGCACAAAGAAGCTGGAGGGCAACTTCAGCTGTCATTTATCCTTAGCTACTGCCCACCTTGACTTTTATAATAAGGTCTCTCATGTTCAGCTGAAGTTTACCAAGTAGGCTAGGCTAGTTGGTAGCAAGCTTCAGGGATCCACCTGTGTCTGCCTCCCGGGTGCTGGGATTACAAGACAGCTCCACCACATCTGACTTTGTACTCTATATATTTCACCTACTTTATTTTTAGAGTATTTTTTTAATATCTGAAAGTATAATACAATCACATTTTTCCCTTTCTCTTTCTTTCCTCTCTCACCTCCCATGTACTCCCCTTTGCTTTCTCTCAAACTCAAGGCTTTCTTTTTTTGTTACACATATACACACCTACACATTACTGAAATATAAATGCAACTTAATCGATTCTATAATATTACTTGTACGTGTAGGATTTGCGGGCTTACCATTCAGTGTTGGATAAAGTGAGGGGATCTTTCCCTTAGAAGACCCTCCCACTCTCAGCATTCCTTGGTTGCCTGTAGTGTTTGGAGGACCTCAGGACCCCCTCTCTTTCCATGTTAGCATGTCTATTGGCATCAGCATTGCTCAGCTCATGTTTAGGCAGCCATATTGAGGAGACTTCATAGGTGTAGCTTCTCTGGTATTCTAGGATAAACAGTCTCACAGTGAGCTTCTTGTTCTGGCTCTTATAATCTTTCTGTCACCCTCTTCCCCCAATGATCCCTGAGTTTTTGGTGTGGGATTGTAGATATCCCATGGAAATGTACACCACATGATCTTGTTTTCTGCACTTTGACGAGTTGCAGCTTTCTTCAGTGATCTCCATCCATTGCAAAGATAAGTCTCTTTGACGAGGGGTGAGCACTATACTTATCTGTGAATGTAAGGACAGATATTTAGTTGGGTATTGTGCTGTTTTAGTAAAGTGGTGGTTGTAGGTTCTTCTCCAAGATCCATGACTTCACTAGCTCCTGGAAAGGTTTCAGGTGCCTGGCATGCTTTTTGTTGAGTAGGCTTTTACTGTGGACCATACTTCCACATTCCTTTTCTATCCCTATGAGTGGAGCTTTGGAACTGAATGTGTTCATTCACATAGTAGACCTCCTCTGAGACTTGTAATTCCTTTTCCTAGTAGAAGTGACAAGCAATGGTCATTGAAGTGCTTCCACATTGTTTTAAAATGAACTCTGCAGTACAGGACCAAAGCCCCCGGGGCAGCTTTTTCTGTTTATGTGATTTGGAGAACTTTCAAAGTATCCCCTGCCCCTGCTTATGACAGGGGCCCCATAGGACAGCCAAACTGCACCTCTCCTGGTATCTGAGGGGGTCAGTTCACTGTTGACAAGGCAAGTGAAGGCTGGCATGAAGATGCCCTTACTTGAGAAAATGCAGGTGCATGCACCTTGGCATATCCTTGGCCTATACTGTCACTGGGAAGCCCTGGCAGTACAAGAACTGAAGGGCTGTATATGGTAGAGGTCTCTGTCCTTTTATGGCCACTAAGACCCTGATCTGCAAGGACTTAGTGTCAATGTGAAAGGGAACAGTAGCAGAACAATTACCAAATTATGCAAGCACATACAATAGACAGAAAGCAACACAGAGAGGTCACAGAGAAAAGTCCCTGGGCTTTGTGAAGGAAACAAATCCACAAAGATGACAGGTTCTGAAGAGTAGGAGCCAGAGCTTTACTCCGGTGTGTCCTAAAAGTGCCTGAAGATCCCACTTAGGAACTCTCATAATACTCCATTTGCCGAGTGTCCTCCAAACTCCTCCAGATGTTGTCCCACTGACACTATAGTATTCCTCTTCAGTGTCCAGAAAATATGTGTGGGCTAGATGCCAGGAGAGGACAGCAGTCTCCCAGATTTAGTCTCTGAGTAGGTGGGGGCAGGGTAGGCAAAGACCTGGGAAATCCGAAGCTTGGTAGCACAGGGGTGGTGTCTAGAATTGGGAATGGCCAAGCTCATCTCTGAGGCATGATACTACCTCAGAAAAGCTTTTCTTGGAAAAACTGCCATCTTGATATTTCTCAAAGCCTCATCTGATGAATGGATACCATTCAGTTTTAGTTTATAACCTTCTAATCAAACACGGGCTTGTTGGGAGCAGACACTGAGTATTTGATAGAAAGATCTTCAGACCTTATGTATGTCATTTCCTTGTGCGGTTTCTTTGTGCGTTTGTTGCTTGTCTTGTTGGCTTCGTACCCATCCCTTTACCACCTGCTTCCCTAAGAGCAATAAAACCTGAAGAACAAAGCAAAATTTCTCAATTCCTATTTCAAGCACCTATTTAAGAATTAACCTCTATCCCTCAAGGGGAAAGTGGATGATATGTTTGATGATGCACAAAGGGAGGAAAGAGGTTCACAGCTTTTCCTTTTCTTTTGTAAGGAATTATCCGTTGGCCCCCCTCACTTCATTCTGGAAGATGCAAGCAGGTTTGACATTCAACAAGGAAGAGCAGGTAAGATGCCATAGCTCCCACCCCATCCTTTAGCCTTGGTCTTCACAGGAGAAATCATTGTCTTAAGCCTAGTTCATAGGTACCTATTCTGTATCTAGCTTCTATCCATGCCAACCCTGTATCCTGCTACAAGCCTGTAATCTGCCCATTAGGCTTTCCCCTAGCTGGAGAAAGGGGTCTGAGGGTACCTTTGTGATTTCTGCTCTGAGCACAGCGGCTGGTATGAAAGAGCATTCAGAAAATTGATCGCATTGGTAGTGAAGGAGGGGGACTGAGAAAGGGAAATTGAGTATTTAGATACCTGTGGAGAAAGTCAAGGCTACTAATCCCTCAAGGGAAAATAAAATAAACTCCTGCATGGGCTGGAGAGTCTGTTGTATAGAAATAGTCAGGGCAAACTTTAGCTAAGGAAAATACCAGTGTGGCTTGTACAATTGTAGAAAGTATCATAGCTGACACGGTTTAGTGATTTAAAAAAAAAAAAATGCCAACCCTGGGAAATTCTAGGAAAAAGAATCAGGAGGCAAGTTGAACCCCTTAATTGCCAAAGTTGGTTCGGGGATTCTCTGTCATTCCACACAAGAGCATGTCCCTCAACCCCCCAATACCTACACTGGCAGCACTATACCCCTTTCCTGATCTTGCTTGGAACTGGCTCAGTAAATCTTATTCCCCAATTTTCTTCCTCAGGCCTATACTGGGCAAAAATTCAGTATAAGTTGAACATCTTTAGCTCAAAACCCCCAAATGTTAACTGTTCAAAAGTCAAAAAATGTTTTAAGTACCACATGGTATCACAGGAAGAAAATTATATACCTCATGTCACATGGGAGATCATAGTTAAAACACGCGTGTGAAAAATAAGATGTAAGAAAAGTAAGTCTGAGTATATGAGGGAGATGTATGTGAAACATAAAGGAATTCATATTTAGATTTGGGTCTCCTTCCAATGTCATTTAATATGTATGTGAAAATATTCCAAAATTTAAAATAATTTGAAAATGTTCTGGTCTCAAAGATTTCAGATCGATATTCACGCTGCAATCATTGGATGATTTGGTACCCAGGAACCATAAAATGTTGGGAGTGGTATTTCCAGGTACAACCAAGTTGTCTTCTTATGGCTTTATCCCCACCCCACTCCCAGGAGACTGCTGGTTCCTGGCAGCACTGGGCTCCCTGACCCAGAACCCACAGTGTCTGCAGAAGATCCTGGTAGACCAAAGCTACTCCTACCAGTATGCTGGGATTTTCCAGTTCCGGGTATGTGCACCACCAGTATACTCCCCTGTGACGAGCTCATACGGGTCATGACTACTCTAATGGCCTGGGAGCCTGAGATGAAGGTGACATCTGTATGTCCATGGTCCTTCTCCAAAGCATGGTGCTGCTTTTTGTTTATGGCTTAGTCACACATAGAGGAGAGCTGAGATGTTTGCGTGGAAATCGAAATGATAGAAACAGGATGCAGTGGAGCCCCATGGGCATGCTCTATGGGGCACATGATAATTAGTGAAGGAGTAACAGACCCAGTGCCCTAAAGGTGATGAGTACTGAGTTCTTGCCCTTTGTTTCTGTGCCACGCAGACTATTCATGGCAGGGTTTGAAATCACAGCATCTGAGAGGATAAGTTCCGCTTTGTTATTCATTCCTCTTTGCTCAAATACCTTGGTAATCTTCGCACATTTCTCTTCCGTTGGGGATTTTTAAACAATTTTGTCTAATTAAACAGAAAAGTCACTGTGATGTAGAATAGAACAGCATGTAATTTATGTATTAATTTGGAAAAATTATATTTTTGTTGTTTTAATTATTCCTTTCCAGATGCAAAGTATATCTTTGTATTTATTCAGAACTGATTTTATGCCTGCCCATAAAATGCTACAGTTACATTTTCCTATTGGTGCTCTATCCTTCTTGCTAAATTTATTCTCAAATATTTGACAACTGTATAGACAATGTGAAGTTCTTTGGGCTTCTCTTCCCCACCATCCAAGTAGATATTGCTGGGAAAAGAGAGAAATAACCACCTGTCCCATAGAAACCTCTCTGGACACCTCACCAAATTCTCTTTTTTCTGTGATTGAATCTGGATCTTCAAGCAGGTGCCATTGCTCTTCCTCTTTTCCTGACTGCAGTCATCATTGTCCTCTTTTGCTTTGTCACATTCCCTGAATAAGATTGATGAGAATCAAAGTCGTACTCCTCTGGATTTTAGCAAGTGGCTCTCCTGACACCACCAGCTCCAGCTTGCTAAGAGTTTCCTTAGAATCTGAGTGCCTGTGCCACGTCTGAAGTTATTCTCTGTCTTGCGTTATTTTTAAATCATGTTTGAGTCTCACTATTGTTGTGCTGCTATTACATTCTTGGTTATTTGAATAGTTTAAGGAATGTTTGCTAATCAAACAATCAGCAAAGTAGACCAAAAGGGAAGCATAACAAACAACAGTCAAATCTTTTAAAAATATGTCTTCTTTAACACTTCTACAGCTATTAACTGGTTGGCATAATGTGTTTCTCTTGGAGTTATTTATTTTTTAACTTTATTTTTAAGATAATATAATTACAATATTTCTCCCTTTCCTTTCCTCCCTCCAAAGTCTCCAATACATCTCTCCTTGCTCTCTGTCAAACTCATGGCTTCGTTTTTCATTAAGTAAGTGTGTGTGTGTGTGTGTGTGTGTGTGTGTGTGTGTGTGTGTAGTGTAGTGTTACTTGCTTGTGTGAGAACTAGCCTTCAGAGTACCATAAAGCACAATTCAAACTTCCAAAGGAATAGGACAGCCACAGTCCTACCCAGCTATGATGAGCTATGATACCCATGAACCATAACAGTGACAGCATGGCACAATAACCCTACGGGCATTGCATACATAACTTGGCGGTAACTAACAGTTCTCTAATTGGACTTAAACCTTCTCAGCAAGACAGAAACCATACCCGGTACTGGAACCTTAGCTAACTAATCAATACTAGATTTGTCTAAACATTTGTCCTCATACCCAGGGATAACCAGAGTTATTTATTAATATTTATGCTTTGTCAGAAAGAGTGTTTCTCAATAAAATGAATCAAAGCTGCTCCTGGAATATCTGGTACTTCCTTTAGCATCTTGTTATGTGTGGGCCAGCAAGATGCTGCAGCAGGTAAGAGTCAAGCAAGCTTGGTGATCTGCATTCAAGACCCAGGACTCACAGGGTAGAAGAAGAAAACACATAGGCAGGCACACATATACCTTCTGAGATTTTTCTTTATGCTTTATCAATCTCACTTTCACTGATATAGATATATGTTATAAGGAACATTCAATACTTACTGCGTGGCAAACTCTTCTGCCCCCATTTCTTTTTACCATGAGAGTTTATTTATTTAACTTCACCAGAGAGAAGCTATCCCTTGCACTACCTTTACAGATTACATAAAAATATACCTGTTCTCAATGAAGAGCTTCTTGGTTTGATCTGGATTATTCTGTCACATTGCTTCTCCTCGAAATGCCCATTGTCCCACTGACTTATAATTTCCATTGTTGTAGAAAATCCCAGTGTAGGTAACACTGTACTGTAAAATCCTGAATCTGTAATGGACTGTCTCTTCATGGAGCTCAAAAATGTATCTAGGATACATTCAGAAATGTATAATTCTAAACTTACTCTTAGGGGTAGAGAGATGACTCAACAGTTGACAACACATACTGCTCTTACAGAAGACGAGTTCAGTTCCCAGCATCCACACTGAATGGCTTCCACCATCCATAACTCCATCTCCTGGATAACTGACGTCATCTTCTTGTCTCTCTGGACATCTACACACACACACACACATACACAAACATACATATATGCATATAAATAAATTTTAAAATCTAAACTAAAAGAAATATTTTTGGGCTAGAGAGATGGCTCAGTCATGGCAGTATGCACACACATAGACATACATAGACACACAAATATGCACATATGCACAAATGCATACATGTATAATACACACATACTCTTTCCTGAGGGTGAATGAGACATTCAGCCCATAGACCAATCTCCTTCTTTTGCTACTTTTCACTCCATAATTGCTGTACCTCCTTTTTATTCTGTTCCCCACTTTCCAAAGTCTAACTAGACAATGCTAGGTCTTCTGACAGGCTCCCTAGATGCTGTGCTGATAGTGATCTGAAAAATGCACAAAGAGCACTGTAGAACATCCAGAATGGAACTGAGCATAGACTCACCATAGAACTGCCAGCATTGCTGGGCCATACACTGGGTGGTGAGAATGGCCAAAGTCAGCATGACTCACTCTGCCCCTTTATATAACAAAGAAAGCCAGACAATTATCCCAGGACCATTGGTTGGTACAATGACTATGCCTCTGTACTTATCCTAAGTCTGGTGGTAGCCTGTGTTTAATCCCCAGGACCCACAGGGTGAAAGGAGAAAGCTGTCTTCAACAAGATGTCCTCTGATCTCCACACGTAACATGCTGTGTTTCACACACACACACATACACACACACACACACACACACACACACACACACACACACACACACCTGGCAACAGTAATCCTGTCTGGTATTCTCCTTGCATAGAGAACAAATGTTTGATTAGTCCTACTAGTGAGAGAAGACTGAAATGACAGTGATTTCTAAGACAAAACTGGCCACTGTAGCACCCTTGTCCCAGGGCACCCTTGTCTGCCATGACAGTCCATCGGAACTGCACTGTCTCTCTCAGTCTCATCAGATCTCAGTCTTAGCCTTCTAGGTAATTCTTTTGTCTTACCACCATTTGACAGATGGGAACTGACTGAAAGTAAAGTAAGCGTCTGCCTAGTAACTGTTATAAGATGATAAGAGGCAAAATCAAACTCCAGGCACAGTTCTACCAAATGGACATCATCCACTCTATCTACATATCTAAACAAGTAGTCCAAAGTTGAATGAAGGGCCTTCCTGTCATTCCCTTCCCTTTGGGAACTGCAGTTAACTTGCTTTGATGGCCCTCAACAGCATCCCTATTTCCCGAACTTTACCGCCAACACGGCTTACTGGTTGCTTCAGGAGGAACAGTCATCTGGTTGTGCCACAGAGACACAGTCAGCTTGTCAATGACCACAAACACATCTTTTTCTCGTTTCCACTGACATCTCAGTCTCTGTTTCCATCCCTGCTTTGATAGTGTGTCATCAGGTATGTACAATAACCCTGAGATATCCCACATTGGAAAGAGTGGCATGGGTGAGCACTCACATCCACCCCCCCTTAGCAAGCTCACCTGGGGGAGACATGCCTTCATTCAATTCAGCTCTAAACTGCAAGTCCTGGTGCCCCATCCAGCCTAATGGAAACCAACAAAGACTGGCTTGGTAATGAATGTTCCTCATTTGCTGATGTCCCTGGGTGAATCATTTAGAGTTGAATACTAAACATGAAAGCAGTTTGCTTTGGAGAGGAACATCTGGCTCCTTTGTGTTCTTAGCAGTAAGAGTGCCAGGTCTCTCTCATATAATGGCAAGGCCGGTGTGACATGAGGACAGAAGGGCCAGGGTTAGGCTGTCACTGTTCAGTCCTCCTGAGCCAGCCACACACTTCTGCCTCCAGACCTTCACCCATTATGTCTTCATTATTGGAGGTGTGTTAGCAATGTGCCAGCCATGCTTCCTTCCCGGAGCCCTGAGCTCCGGGTCAGCTGTCCTGCCTTGTCACAGCCCCATATCTGCCACTCCTCTTGTTATTTAACATATGTTTCCTCTGCTGCCCTGTATGGCAAGAAAGATCTGGAGCCTCCTGTGTCTGAAGCTCACAAAGGATATGTCAAAATAAAGCTACAGTTAATCACAAAGCCGGAGTACACTCCAGACATCTTTCTTCCCTGCCTAGATTTCCCTGAGATACTTACCCTTTTTGTTTTGATTTATATCCCATTTTTTTATCTTTTGCCATTGGAATTGGCATGCATATGCCCTATGGGCTGGGATTTTGCTCTGGATGGAATTTGTTATTGGGAGACGGAAGCTGCAATACAATGTTTTGGCTTAGGTGAGAAAGCTGGAGAAACTCCCTACTGCCCTGGCTAAACAAACTAAGGCATATTCCTGAGCCTCTGAGTCTGAGGGGAGAAGGTATCCCAGTGGAAGAGCATGCTGAGACCCAGGAGCTCAGGAACCTCACACAGATCCTTGTCTTTCTTTCAGTTCTGGCAGTGTGGCCAGTGGGTGGAAGTAGTCATTGACGACCGCTTGCCTGTTGTAGGCAAGAGCTTCCTCTTTGTGAATCCTCTCAAAGGCAACCAGGAATTTTGGCCCTGCCTGATGGAGAAAGCCTATGCCAAGTAAGTGTGGGCCAGCCTCTCTGCCCAGTTTCAAGGCTGGCTATACCTGCCCTGTGTCTTGCCCTCACAGATGTTTCCTGCCAGCTGGCCCTGCAGCTTGTATATCTCTTCTGAATGCAAGCAATGTCCTGGGTGTGGTGTGCAATGCCCACACCCTTGATCCCAGCATTAGGAAGCTGCGGAAGGCAGATCTTTGGCCAGCCAGGGCTACGTAGTGAAACCTTCTATCAAAACAAATAAATAAACAATGTGCATTTGAGCACCTGGGCATTTGTTACCAAGGGAAACACTCTAATAAGTAATGGCCAAAGCAAGCTTTGGTCCTGGGACTGTGATGAGGGACCCACAGACACATAATGAGATGTGAGATAGACAGCTCTAAGCTCCTGTAACGTGGGTGATAGGCAGATATAACAATCCAAATGAACAGCAACAGTGTCTGGATTTGGATTCTGAATGTGGGATGGACCATCAGGTGAAGCAGTCTCTGGATGCCTTTCCTTCAGTATTTTTTTTAGACAGGAGCAATTCTGGGTTAAATTTTTTGAGATGGATGGGTGGTCCCATCCCTCAACTGGAGGCAGTGGCTATCCTCTGGATACGGTCTCTACAGTTTCTCTCTCCCCTTTGTTTGGTATTTCAGATGTCATTCCTCTTGGGTACTGGGAGCCTCTTGCCTTCCTGGTACTGGGATTTCTGGTGGCTACACATAATTCACCATTCCCACAGCTACACAGCTCTGCTCAAATTCCTGACCCTTTGTACTTCTCTCTGTCTCCTCCTGAATCTGATCCTCATAAAGGTTTTAAAAAGAAAAACCACCAAATCCAGATGAAATATGGCATTTGAAGGAGAATGGTTCCAGGGCCCTCCCATGAGTATTAGAAACCATGATGCTCACGATTCTTCTATAAAACCAAATAGTATTTACATATAAACTGTACACATCCTATATGCCCTAGGTCATCTACATATATATTACATATAATATCTAACATGATATAAAGCTTATGCAAATAGTTGTGATACTATTTTTTAGGAAATGATGACAAGGGATGCTTGTACGTGCTTGGTACCGACAAAGTTGGTTTTCAACATTTTTAATCCGTGGTTGGTTTAACAGTGGTTACAAAGGTTTCGGAATCTATAATTCTCAAAGTCTGATTGGGGGATAGATGGGAAAGTGATCCTGGCTCCCTGGACAACAAAGACACAAGCTGAGTTTGAATGGGGATGGAAGGATGGATAAGACTCCACAGCAAGGGAAGGGTTACATGTGGGGCCAGTGAGAAGGAGACAGATAAAAGATTTAGAGAAACACTTCAAACTGAGGGTCGTGTGTGGCTGTTATGAGATCACATGGGGGAGGGTAGATGAACAGGACTTGCTCCTTCTTATGGTCCACACAAGATGTTCCGGGACAAACTCAGAATTTGCATGCACCACAGATCACATGTTTTCCTTGGGATTCAAGGGTTGTTTATTCAGCATATGCCTACTGAACATTTTGCCATATGCCAGGCACTGTGTTTGGCACTGCTTCAGACACTTGAGTAGTCTGGCTCAAGTGAGTATGTGTAATGATATTCATACACATATCTATACAGAGCAAGGAACTGGTCTAAAGACTCTCATTATGACCAGGAGACACTCAGCCTTTCTACAACCAAAAAAAGAGAAAATTTTAACATAAGACAGCATCCCTCTATGCTCTTAGACTGAAAAAGCCAAAGCAAGGCCAAATGGCTGCCCATATGTGGGAACCTAAGAAACACACAGGGTATGCCCTAATGAAATGTTCTAAAGGCCACCTGACTATTCTTAGATTACTCATAGGCATATGTCACACCCAGTAAGAGGACTTCCAGATTTATCATTCTGAAATGGTTTTGAGTAGAAAAAAAAAGAAAAAAGAAAGAAAGAAAGAAAGAAAGAAAGAAAAAGGAAGGAAGGAAGGAAGGAAGGAAGGAAGACCAGGGTGGGGACAGAGACAGAGACAGAAAAAAATAAATGAAGGTAAGAAGGAAGGAAGGAAGAGAGGGAGGAAGTAAGGGAGGGAAGGAGGGAGGGAAGGAGAAAGAAAGGAAGGGAGGGAAGGAGGGAGGAAGAGAGAAGGGAGGAAGAGAGGAAGGAAGGGAGGAAGGAAGGAAGGAAGGAGGAAGGAAGGAGGAAGGAAGGAAGGAAGGAAGGAGGAAGGAAGAAAGGAGGAAGGAAGGAAGGAAGGAAGGAAGGAGGAAGGAAGGAAGGAGGAAGGAAGGAAGGAAGGAAGGAAGGAGGAAGGAAGGAGGAAGGAAGGAAGGAAGGAAGGAAGGAAGGAGGAAGGAAGGAGGAAGGAAGGAAGGAAGGAAGGAAGGAAGGAGGAAGGAAGGAGGAAGGAAGGAAGGAAGGAAAGAGGAAGGAAGGAAGGAAGGAAGGAAGGAAGGAAGGAAGGAAGGAGGAAGGAAGGAAGGAGGAAGGAAGGAAGGAAGGAGCCCAGAACTCTGCCTGACTCTCAGTCTCATCTTTGCCCTTTCTACTAACTTCAGTTTCCTCAGGATCCTCTGCCTCTTGTGCCCGGTGGAAAAGCTTGGTCTCACTGCTTCTCTGTCTCTGCCTCTGTCTGTCTCTCTGTGTCTCTGTGTCTCTGTCTCTCTCTGGCTTCAATCTTCTCTTCTGACCCTATCTTCTGTTCCTTTTAAGATTTCAGTTGCAGGTTCAATATAGGGCCCCATTGGCTTTCTCAACCGCGCTGCAGGGCTTCTGTGAGCAGGAGCTATGAACAAGACCATTTCCCCGGAAGGACGGCCTGGGCACAGATGTGGACCGCAAATGTCACAGAGAAACAAAGGAAAGACATGAGCGGACACAGAGAACAATGCCTCACAGAAGGGGGCAGGGGATCACAGAGCCATGGCTCACTGAGAAAAGACACCGGATCCCACATACTTGAGAAGAACGGGTCATAGGGTTGGGAGGCTTCTCATTCGCCTGTGAAGAAGCTGAGCCTCCAAGCCTTCATGAGACCACAGATAGAAGCAGATGAATCCCTTGATCCCTCGGTCACATGCCCAGGACTCCACGCCATGGGCCTTTAGCCTGGCTGGGTTCACAGTCTAGATGAAGATGTTCTTCCAGACCGTTCTGTGTGCACCTTCCTTTCTGTTTTTAAAGGCAATTTGTGAAAAACTAAAGTTGTTTCTCCCTTCTATTGTAGAGAAGAGCTGAGCATTCATGCTGGAGAAAGAAGTCCAGCTAACAACCAGGGCTGCTGAACCAGAGCAGGCATTCTGGGAGGTTAATTTGCTGCTAAGCTATTTACACAAACACTAGCATTATCTTTCCAGGGTAGATCTCACTCTCGTCACTTCTGGGCTTCATTTCCTCCCTATATAAAGAGGTAGCCCAGTGTTTCACGGGGAATTAGAAAGCTCGAAGACGGAAGTGATGACTTTGACCCCATTTTGTTAAACGGCCAACCTAAAGCAATCATTCGGCTTGAAAAGAAATGGGAGACTAGGCCCAAATCCCACATTCTACTGCCTAAAGAAATCTAGCTGGGGATAAAATGTTTCAGCCGACTAAAGCTATTTAAAAGCTTTGCCCCCACACCCACCCACCAAAGGAGTAGAGTCACAGAACACACAAGTGAAGGCTGGAATTGCAGAGACAGAGAACGAGGCCTCTGAACATTGAGTCCTCCCTCCTGTAAAGCCTAAGAAACCTAAGGCTCAGTGAGAGAACGTCGCTTGCCCAAAGTCACACAGTGGTCAAGATCACGCTGGAACCAACACTTGCCTCCATAGTTACTTTCCTTCTGCCAGTTCTTGATGTTGTCAGTGCCATGGGAGATCAGGCTTCTGGTGTGGTGCCTGATAAGAGGACCCCCACACAAACTGTCTCTGAAATAGGCCACAGTCCCTCTGAGGTCATGGAAACAGCCCGGTGAACATGTAGACTCCCAGCTCCTACTTATCACTGTGCTGGGAGTCTGGGAGTAAATTAATAAGATCGGCCAAGTGTCGGACAGAGCAATCTGTGTCTGGAGATTGAAGAGATGGGGACAAGATCTGTCAGGCTTCGTATCAGCTATTGCAGTGTCTCTGTGGGTAAAAGTTTCAGCAGCTCAGTCTCCTGTAGGGCTGAAGCTTAGATGCCTGGATTCTTCTATCAGAGTATGAAGACAGTCGTTCCCCCAAGGTGATGCTAAACTGAGGGATAGGACAGGGCTCACTCAGAATTCTTGCATTCAGGTGACAAAGCATCATGACAGCTGTGGTGAGCACCCCCCCTCTCTCTCCCTCCCCCTCTCTCTCTCCCTCCCTCCCTCCCTTCCTCTCTCTCTCTCCCTCCCTCCCTCTCTTTCCCTCCCTCCCACTCTCTCTCCCTCCCTCCCTCCTTTTCTCTCTCCCCTCCCTCCCTCTCTCTCTCCCCTCTCTCTCTTCCTCTCTCTCCCTCCCTCCTTCCCTCTCTCTTCCCTCCCCCTCTCTCCCTCTCCTTCTCCCTCTCCTTCGCTCTTCTCTCTCTCTCTCTCTCTCTCTCTCTCTCTCTCTCTCTCTCACTCTCTCTCTCTCTCTCTCTCTCTCTCTCTCTCTCTCTCTCTCTCTCTCTCTCTCCCCTATCCCCAGTGATCACAGACTTCCTCCAGCCCTATTGTTCACCTCCAGGCTCTAGAAGCCTCTCCAATTTGAACTTTCTCCCTGTAAGTACCCTTGACATTCTCTTTACCTGCATGAACCTCAACTCAGAGCTGAGGACATCCAGGCTGAGATCAGTTTGTTTCCTCCCATTGTTAGTTATCTGTTCTTGTAGCAAATAGACATCTTAAGAGGTCATTGACATGTGATCATGTGATCACTGACAGTCCCTTCTAAAGAAATTATGTCCTGATGCTGGTGTAGAGGACAGAACAGATCTAGAGCAGGGAGAAGGAGACACACAGACCATTGTGCCTCGTGATGCTGGCCATGGCCAGAGGTCCTTCTCTATGCTGTCCATATTTGTTTATACTGCTTAACTCGGTGAGGCATATTTAAATGTCCTGCTCCTCAAATAAGCAAAGGGAGCCTGAGAAGAAGCCCTTTCCTTCCAGGTACTGAGAGCTTGTGAAAGGTAGCAAAGGAAAGAACTCGGATAGGATGTGATGGGTTGTAAAGCAGGCTCAGAGATGCTAAGCCAAGCCCTGCCATCACACAGCTAGGGGATGATGATCAGGGCTCACGTCTGATGTAGAAGCAAAAAGGAAGCAAGTCTGAGACAATGAGCCGAGGTATTTCTGAGGTAAGAGCACAGAGGCAGAGGGCCACAGGCTATGGGAGGAGTGGTATCCAGAGTAGAGGTCTGAAGGGATGTATGCCAGACTTATCTTTTCTTATGCCAGCTTCACTAAATCCTTCCTCCATCCTAAATTCCATGAAGAGGAGGGGCATTACAAACAAGAGTTCTGGATCAGTTTTCCCGGGGTTAGAACAAAGGCTGTTCATTGCCAGGTTGAACATGGGTTTGTGAGTTCTTTTTCAGCTTTCAGCGTGTACCTAAGGTGGTCTTGCACATGCCACTGCTTACTGTGTTTTCAGACTGTGAAAGGGCAACAAAGCAGATTCTCATCAAAATAACATTCAGTATTTTCTAAGGGCTGGTTGGCCCTGGTCTTCTCTCCTCCTGAGAGGCTCATGCCCCCCCTTATAGATGGAGAAGTCCTTCAAACAGGGAACACACACAGGGTTGATTTACAAATTCTTGCTCCGGGGATAACCTGACCTCCCCCTCCTAGGCTGCTTGGCTCCTATTCCCAATTACACTATGGTTACCTTCCTGATGCCCTGGTGGACCTGACAGGAGGAGTGGTCACCATCGTTAACCTGCATTCTTCTCCATCCGATCTACTGATGGCAGTGAAGACCGCCATCCAGGCAGGCTCAATGGTGGCCTGTGCCACCCCAAAGGGGGTGAGTAAATTGGGGCATCCTTGGTACCCAGAAGGTTTTTCTTCACCTAGAAGTGTCCATTTGTTTCTTCTCTCTGAGGCAGAGATTCCAAATTCATAGCTACTAGTAGCTTCATTGTATGTTCTTTATATTTATAAAGAGACCCGATTCTCACCTGTCATAGAAGTAGCAGGTCTCATAGGTTATGTACTGTCCAAACTATTTAAGTCTATTCTAAAAATGTTGGTTGCCTGTCTACATGATACTTTCTGTACTCTTAAACATTGGCCAAGTCACATCATTCCTTGCAGAGGGATGTTGGTGCTTAGAGATCTTACTTGATATGGTTATGCTATGTATTGCGCATGACAAATGGTCAGCAAAGCAATCAGCACATGTCCTCAGAGCCTGTGAGTTTCATAGTCAGTGAGGTAGGTAGATCCTGGGCATAAAGTGTTGGGTCACACACACACACACACACACACACTCCTTTTCTGCTGGGTGGCGGCTCACTAATTCAGCTGTGCTATGTCTGAATGTATGGGTAATATTTTTAGTGTCTGTTCTTCCTTTGTGCAGCTGACAGAAGAGGCCGAGGTGATGGAGAATGGACTGGTGAGCCAGCATGCGTACACAGTGACTGGGGCTGAGCAGGTAATGCTCACCTGCTGGCCTGGTGTCTGTCCTCATGGTCCTCTACACAGGAGCCAGAATCAGATGCTTCCGCAAGAGTATTAATTTCTCTCACCCTACCATAGCTTCCACACCAGCAAGTCTTAATTCCTTCTCCAAAGTCATGGTGCCTAGGCTCCTTCTCCCTCTATGTCTTTGCTTTCAGTGAAGTGATCATGGAATGGGATTCGCATCATAGGAAGGGAGGATCAATCAATCAATTGATTCTTTATCCTGAAACTCATTTCATTTGTGACATATAAACCAAACTGATAGGACACAGATCCTCTAACCTATGGTTGCTCAAACAGTATAGCATTTATTTCTTTCTTTGGTAAGCAGGTGATTCTGGGTCAGTGAGTGTCTTAGTCACTGTTCAATTGCTGTAAACAAACACAGTGACCAAGGCAACTCTAGAAAAGAAAGCATTTAACTGGGGCTTGCTTAGTTTTATAGAGTTATAACATCATCATGATGAGAATCAGACAAGTATGGTGCTAGAACAGTAGCCGAGAGCTTTACATACGTATCCACAGGTAGGAGAGGGGAAGAGAGGGAGGGACAGAGATATTAGCTCTGATGTAGGCTTTTGGGCCCTCAAGGCCTATCCCCAGTGGCAAACCTCCTCCAACAAGACCATACCTCCTAATCCTTCTCAGATTGTTCCACTAATTAGGCACCAGTAATTCAAATATATGAGCCTGTGGGTAACTCTTTCACTCAGAGTAGCAGTAGCAGATTTTACCTGTGAGTTCAAGACACATTTTGTACCCTTGTCCTTGTCTTGTAGCTTGGGAAAAGAAAGAGGCCAGGGGCCATTCTTTGCTCTCTATAGTAGACATTAAGACATCCACAACCTCCCCCCAACCCACACACACACCATTGGCTTCCATTTAATTCCCCAGCCAGCCATACAGTGGCTGGAAAAACTCTGGCTGCTTCTTTTATCTGCTCAGATGCTTCTTGGCTCCAAGGAGGAGAAGGGCAGTCTATCAGAGAACTGACTGTAAGTGAATGAAAATGTGTGAGGAGGTTTCTGGATTAAGTACAATCTATCTAGGAAACACTATGGAAGTCCAGTTTGCCCCGTTCTGAAATCATGAAACTGAGAGCTGATGAGAGAAGCATCTTTCTGAAGGTCACGAAAATGGCAGCCTGTGAGCTAGCTGCCTGATCATGTGCCCCTCCCACTAGTTTGCATATGCAGTCATCAAACACAGTGCAGTGCAGTGACAACATTTCCTGATCCACCACAAGGGTTTCCCACAACATTTCGTTACTGCATTCCTTACAACTCTTGAGGTCAAACATGGCTTCTGTGCCCTAAGAAACAGAGTTCAGAACTCCAAGAAAGATACCTCAAGGATACCTATGAAGTAGGGAATGCAGAGTATCAAGTATCCCTGTGGCCTTCTCAACTTGTCCAACCTCTTCTGTGCCAGTCTGTCTCTCTCATCCATGAAAATAAATCCAGTTGCCCTAGTGTTTCATGCCGTAGTTCACAGTATGGAATTATTCTGTCCCCTACCTGCCTCCAAACAGGTAAACTAGCATCAACATACTTGAAGTCAGTAGGCATCCAATAAATGCTTGTTGAATGGATGAATGCAATTGCATGCATGAAGGAACTCATCAGCCCTTGTCCTGAGAAGATGATATTGCTATTTTTCTATCACAAAATATATGAAAGAGCTCTAGAAGGCATTTCCAGGAGAAAGCTCGTGAAGGCTACGTACTCCAGTCCTTAGAACTGTGCACAATACTCTCTATCCTCCCAACCACTTCTGTGAATTATCAATGAGGATTGTTAATACTAGCATCACACTGGACATGTGTAGACATCCCATTTCCTCTAACCCCACTCTCCCAGATGTGAACAAGTCTTAGGTTTGCAAATAGATTTTATCTCATGTGGCAACTGAGATCATTCAGCCACACTGTCTGGGTTTCTATGTTGACAAGACTTTGATATTTGATTACAGAATTGGAGAAAGAGAGCTGTGGTCAGTTAGTGATGTATGTGCCAGGATGAGAGGGGCCTGAATACAATACCTTACCTGGGATGACAGATGGGACCATGTGGCCTGTAGAACACTGCTCTGCTTTTCTAAGCAGATCTCATCACAGAATATACCTCCAGGAGATGTGCTGTGCAAACTGATACATTAAGAGGATGCATCTCCAGCATCTCAGCATCTCCAGCATCTCTGCATCTCTGCATCTCTGTATCTCTGCATCTCTGCATCTTTGCCTCCCACAGATGTAGTGCACATCAACATTTTAAAGGCTCTGAGAGTGCCTGCCTGTATTGGTGCATTGCTTGATTTGAATCAGCCATTAAAATGAAACCACCTTTCTGGCATGGAGCTAATAATAGTCAATGAAACTAGTATTCCTTAGAAAAAAAACACATCTAAGGAGTTGCTGTTTAGAATAGATATAACCTGGGCCACCTCTTGTTCAGTGACATCTTTGTTGAAAAGGCTGACTAATGTCAGGAGGATGGTCAGAGCAGTGAATCAGGGAACCACCCCATTTTTATCCCTACCCATGGCCTTAGCTTTGAACATGACCCCAACACCCCTGGCCACAGCCAATGTAGCTATCAATTAGGCAATGCCATAAAGGACACACAAGACTCAGGGATTTGACTTTGTTAGAGACTCCCTTCCTGTTGGGAGCAACAGGGGTATAACTCAGAGCCACAAGTGCTGAGATTAAACCAGCCTGTAAATGTAGTATGCTTTTTAATCTGCTCATCCTCCCTCCAGGCAGGACACAGACAAGAAGATAAATGAAATTGGCATTTTTTATTATGCACCTAGCTCTGCTGGCAACTCCCCTGGGCCAAGGGGTGAGTGTTTATCTGCACGCCTCATTTAGCCCAGCTCTAAGCCCTCTGAATCACAGGCTACATCTCCTCCCTATGCCCAACTGAGCCCCTGACTCCACCGGACACCAAGTGGGGCTCATTAAGCTCTGCAGCACACCAGGTGACCATTTCTTGTGCTCCCTCTTGGGGGGTACCAGCAATTGCTGACAGCTGAGGATAGGCTTGGGGTAGGTCAGATAGGATGGGAGCCTAGGTGTGTGCCAGGAGCCTCTGCCATATGGTGCATCCTGGTGAGAGATTGAGCAGACCTGGAAAGAAACACAAAAGACCTTTTTCTAGACAAGGCCTAGGCTATGTGCAACACTGCTTCTTCCGAGCTCACAGTGATCACATGGGCCTAATCATGATGACTCAAGATTTACAGCCAAGTCTAAGGACAAAGCCATAAGGGATCTTTATCCATATCTAATTCTAAAGTATAGAGCCTATCCCAAGGGACTGACAGCCGCTGTGATGGGAATTCTCCCTTTGCCTGCCACTTGCTTAGTCCCACAAAAGTTGTTTCACCTCTATAATTCTGTTTCTTCCTCTGAAAGACATAGATCGTAGAAATTCCAAGCCAGAGAACTGAGAGGGAGTTGGCTGGGACGTGTGCACAGCTTCTGGTTGTCCAGTAATAGGCTATTCAGTTTCTTAGCCACCACTAACATGGAGTCAGTTGGCTGCTCCCTCCTTCCCCTAGGTCTTCCATCTCCTTAGATAGTATTCGCATGGATCAGTAGCCCAGATAAAACTCAATCATGTTTCAGTTCCCGTCTCCAGGCTGAGGGCTCCTGGCTCCCAGAAGTGTGGGCTAATTAATGGTTTGCTGTTCTTTGTTCTGATGTTCCATAGCCACACCCACTAGCTGAAACGATACCATACATGTTGGTGATAAAGACGAAGAAGGGGGTTCACACTATTAGAGACCACCTTCTCAAAGGCCGGGGTGTCTGGTCAGGGGAAAGATATGGAATGAAAAGGCTAGCCTTGGCTAGCCTTGCTCCAAGGATGTCTCTGTCTTCCGCACTGGGAAGTCCAGGTGGGCAGCTGGCAGGAATGCACAATCAGCAGGTGGGATAGAGATGCCTTCTGTGTGACAGATTAGAAGAGGCAGGGGACCACAAGGCTGTCATTTCCTCTACAGCCAAATTCAGCATCCCATGCTAGGCATCTGCAGTTAAATCTGAATTCACCCAGGTCCAGGAGACACCACCCAATACAATGGATCTTCCACTGTGCCCACTGGGGGCTGAGCAAAACAGGGTCCTTTCCATCTCCTGACACCTTTTCTCTCTCCCTTTCTCATTCCAACTCTATGCAGGCAGCAAGAGAGGCATTGATTTTTTTTCTTCTTTTCATTTTTCTCCTGGCTGCAGCCAAATGAGGTCAGAAGTTAAATTAGCCCTGGGAGGTAAAAACAGATGCATTCATACCTCAGCTCTCTACCCACTTTTGCCAGAGAGCCGTGACTTGCTTTCTCCTGCTCTTCCTTACAGATCCAGTACCAGAGAGGCTGGGAAGAAATCATCCGCCTTTGGAACCCCTGGGGCAACACAGAATGGAGAGGCCGCTGGAGAGATGGGTGTGAGTGCTGGGAACACGGGCAGGTAGAGATTCTGCACTGAGAACCCGGGAGAAACCAATGCAATCCCCAGGACAGGGCTGGCAAGCTCGTCACTGGTTACGGCTGTGGGCACCCACTTATGCACCCAGGACATCCTTTTCCAGGCATCTATAGACAGCTAGCACATACATGTCACAAAATGTGCTCTGATGTGTATACAGATGGTAAAACCCTGTGTCTGTCTTCTAAAAATCTCTGAGATCTCATGTCATGCACCCAGGATTAGCAGAGAGGGTGAGAGGCGGGCAGGGAGCCGAGCTTCCCCTTGGGCAGAGACCACTGGAGAACAAAATCAACCTTCCAGGAAGGGATTCCCTGGACTCAGATGCTGATGGTACCACAGGAGCAGCTGAGAGTTGGCTTCATGCCAGACAGTGCTGAGACAATGACCTAGGTGATCCTTTTCCTGAGTAGACTCAGATGCTCACCCTGATGACCTGGGTTCGGGGCACCTACACCTCAATGCTCCTTGCTTGTGGTAGGAGCGGCTGAGTAGCTAGGTCTTGAATGCCCTAATGAGTATCCACTCAGCAACTTCCCCCAGGTTCTGGAATGGTCATTCCCAGCTGCCATGGCCTGACCTCTGTGCCCTACTGTCTGCTGTGAACAATTAAACACATTGTCATAGTTCCCACATATGAGAAAAACATTCAATATTTGCTTTTCTCTGTCCCTCCATTACCTGCTCATTCTCCCAAGGGAGTCCCCTGTGCCATGGTGACTGAGAAGGAGAAGACAATAGAAGGACAGAGGTAGCAATACTTTCTTCGCTTCTCTTGGTGACTAGTAGGACTGGGCCTGTCGGATTCTGCTCCGGATCTTCACAGACCTATAAAAAGCATCACAGCCCAGCGGCTACAGCCTCACTACCAGCAGGGATGGGAGAATGATCAGAAAGGAAACACAGTGTGTCAGACAAACAGAACAGGACCCAACAAGCAGTGAAAATCAATACAGTGTGCACAGTGAGCTCGGGAAGGCACAAGCCAGTGCTGCTGGACCAACGGCCAGCTGCCAATACCCCAGTTGGATTCTGGGCCAAGCTGAGGCAAAACATTTTGATTTGGTGTGGGGTCTGAGGCTGGTGTGTGCCTGGTCGTAAAGGCTCTTAGTAAGTAGTGTGAGATGAAGGGATATGTGGTGGAGGATGAGGGAGACAGGAGAGAGAGATAGAAGGTGAGAGGGAAGAGGAGGAGAAAGAAAGAGAAATCTATAGAATAAACCAGGCTGGAACCACGAAGATGCTCCCTGGATAATGGGAGGAGGAACATGAACGAGGGAAAGCAGCCATGCACCAAGCCAGCCTCCACACTGCCTTTATCCCTGTGCCTTCTTCTCCTCTCTTGCCTTATTCTTGTTCCACACAGGGCTCGTGCATGCCAGGCGAGCGCTTAACCACCTCACTGTGGCCCCCTTTAGTATCTGTGTGGAACTGGGTCTTGTTTGATGGCTCAGACTAGGTTTCACTCACTCTGTAGCCCAAGCTGCCCTTATGCTTGCTACCCCTTCACCTCAGCCTCTGCAGGAGCTAAGGTTCCACACCTGTGCCCCAAAGCCTGCATTGTCCTTTATGGTTTTTAGAAGTAAGTCTGAGCAACCTCTGGCTGTCCCCAGTTCTCCATGCGCAGCACACCAAGCTGCTGACTGTGGGTCCAAAGAATATTTTGATTGGCTGACAGGAGTAGCACAAGGCATTGACAACAGGTTCCCTGGGGTGATCAGAGTAATAAACTCAAAATAGTTAATATTTCCCGAGACCAGTAAAGGCCACGAGGGACATGAGAGCTCAGAAAGCGTCCTGTGGGTGGGCATATCCGGGAAAGCATGGCAGATGGCAATGAGCACTAGGCGTCCTTGTGGCAAGGGCACAGGGTGTGCTTTGGACCCCCCTCCCTAGCCAGGAAACTCTGGGCTGCAGCAAAGGAACAGGATGGGAAGGACGGTCCTGGAGCTTATACCCGACAGGAATGAGCATGAATGGAGCCTCTAGGAAGGTGTGTTTTTGCAGAGCAGTGCCCAGTCTGTAGGGCAATGCCCCTTCACTTACTGCAGAGGGTCAGCCCCTCTCACCAGAACCGGGCTAGAAGGCAGCAGTGGGGACCGCACAATCACCATCTCCATGCAGGTGGTCGATATCTTCCCCACTCCATAGGAATGGAGACGGATGGCGAGAGCCGGATGGTCTAATCTCAGCCATAATTGAAATTTCAGTCGCACACACTTAAAGGCAAACTTGCATGAATCAATGGCGTATTGATTTACACTACATTTATTTTCCCTTACACACTGCAGAAAATGTAATTATCGCTTAATTATAAAATTGCCATTTTACAATAACACATCTGACTGCCTCAGCCAGCAGCTAGAAGCCTGGGTGGTGGTCTCTGCCTTGCCATCCTGACACAGAGGTGACCAGAGCTCTTGATACAAGCTTGTCTATGGGAAAGATCTCATTAAAGTCTGTGCCTCGGGGCCTATATAACCTGTGGAGCTTGCTTATGGCTTGAAAGCTCAAACTGAAGGAGGAACAGCTGTTCCCTTTTGCCTAGAAGGGTTTCTTTCCCATCACACCCCAGAACTTGCTTCTGGAACATATCAACACTCCAGTTTAGTTAACTAAGCAAAAGAGGAAAAAAATGTCTTTGCATGGAGTAGGTGCCAGGGTGTGTGGTAGTCACATGGAAAGGAAGGCCACTGCTCTCTGGGCACCTAGAGCCTAAAAAGACAAATAAGAAGCAATGGGCAGAGTAGCTACACTAGGTCTGTGGAAGCCCAAAGGAAGAGCTGGGTCTCAGTGTGAAGCAGGTGAGCTCTAGACAGAGTAACCCTTAGGTAACAGAAGGGTCAGCTTTGAGAGAGTCTTTCTGACACAGGAGCATCATGGTGAAAGCCAGGAGGTATATGTGTGGGGGTGGGGTAACCCTCTTTAAGGAAAAGAAGTTATTTGAGCGATTGCTGTAACAGAAAGTTCAAAGGTAGGGGTGAGGCAGGAGCAGCCCAGTTAAACCTGGGGAGATGGCAGGGGCTGTGGTTTTCTTGAGTTTGAACTTCCCTGTGGAAGTGATTGGATGCCACCAGCATGTCATAAGGAGGAAACTGACAGAATCAAGCTTCTGGCCTGGAGCTCATCTTGGTGGTAGTGTGGAGAATGGGGAAGACAGTGGAAAGAACTATGCTCAGGACACCAACTGCTGTCCATGAGGAAGGGAAGGGTGGGCTGGGCTGTGGTGGCAGAGGGAGGGAGAAGTGGGCCCAGGGCATCTGTGAGAGGTAGAGTCAGTGAGTGAAGAATATGATCTATCAAGGTAGAGAGAGCAGAAAGCTCTTGTGTCCAAGCTTGGTGACAGAGATGGAAGAAGACGAAGATGGCTAGAAATGGGAGATTGTTTTCATTAGTGGACATTAATTATGCATATTATGGCATCTTTATACATGTTTGAGATGTATTATGATCATTCTCCCACTTTATCACCCTCATGACTTCCCTCATCTTTCCCATTGTTAATGTATGGGAAATGGGTGGAACTGGAGAATACCATCCATTATGATATTCTACAGATCCTGGAGGCTAGATATAGATACCTGGGCTTTCTCTCATATATAACTAATTATGGATTGTAACAAAAGTGGGGTGTGGAAGAGCTCACTCTTGGTCTTTCTATCCATCCCTAGGTCCCAGGAATGGAAGGAAACCAGTGACCCACGGAAAAACCAGCTGTATGAGAACAAGGAAGATGGCGAGTTTTGGTATCTGCCCTTCTTTAAGAATGTTTGGAGTACTTATTTTCTAAGACCTCCATCCCAGCTGCTTTCCTTAAACTTTTATGAGGATATAAATTAATGTTTCAAAGATCCACAGAGAGGGAACTTATACTCTTTAGCAAGTCACGAAAGCTTTGAATGGCAGGCACTATGTCCCCTCTTCTTGATGTGAAAGTTCTTTTGGAGATGAGATACTGGGCTCTTCTGGGCATTTTGATGGCAAGGGGTAGGTAGCTGCTCAGAAGTTTGAATTTGGAGGTATGATTGTCACCCTTATCTTCTCTCATCTGGGGACTCAGCAGCTTCAGTTTGCTTTGATAACACTGTCCAAAAGCATGACTGAAGGTGAATCTACCAGCCTGGCCCTGGGCAGGATATCACTGTTCTTGTCTGGAAGCTATTCATTACTCCAGGTCTTGAAACCGCATGACATGCCTTATGTGCACATCCTAGAGAAGAAGGACATTTCTTGGAGGAGCCTCTAGTTTGCTCAGTGATGGATCATTGTGAGATTTAACATGTGTATGTGAAAAAAGAAGAGAAGCAGACAGACAGATCTGTACAGTTAATGTGGCAGGGACCTCAGATACTTCCCAAAGAACAGGAGAAAGAAAAGCAACTTGAGAAAGTATAGCTATGGTAGCCCATACAAGACCTGCACAGGTTCAAGTCAGACAAAATTTCAGCACTGAGAAGGAAAGTCCCACCCTTCACCAAGAAGCTTTTATTCTTCAGTGGAGTGTCACTGGGTATATCAACCATATGCCCGGGCAGGCTTCATGCCAAGAAGTAGCAGACCAGAATAAGATAAGCTCTATCTGGGGATATGATTTTTGTTTGTTTTGTTTATTTGTTTGCTTTTTTGTTGTCTGCTTCTATTTTTTCCTTTTTTGTTGTGTTCATCTTTTGTGTGTGAGAGAGAACATAATGTTGGGTGAGGGGAGGGGAACTGGAGGAGGAGTGAGAACATAATCAAAATATACTGTATAAGAACCAATTTAAATAATTAAAAAAGAAAGCACTTATCTTGAGATAAGGAAAGAAAGCCTGGGTCTGAGTCACTCAGAAGCAGAGACAAGTGTCAGTTAGAAGGGTAAATCTTCCCCCAATATCTCTAAGCCTGAGTCCGAGTTACTCAGAATCAGAAACAAGTGTCAATTAGAAACACAAATCTTCCCCAATGTCTCTATTTTAATCCTAGCACAAAGCCAGGTTTTCACTGTGGTACCAATGAGTTTCCCTGAAGACCTCAGCAATGAATTTGCAACAAGCAAAGGCAAGATTACTAACAGTTTGAAAAGCTGAGAGCAGAAAGAACCTGGCTTTTGTCCCACTAACCCTAAAACAGAGTTTGGAAAGTGGTTTTGCCAGGTGACACACAACACCCCGAAGTGTCCCTACCGCTGTCCTCTCTAACACTGGAGGAGAGTCTCAGGGCAGAAAGGCATGGCACTGAATGCGCCAGAGATACTTTGGTCTTTGGGTAGGCCTATGGTAAGTCACACATGGAGAGACAGAGTAACATGACAGGAAGTTGGAACTGAGGACAGGACCAGAAGTGACTTGGACTGTGTGTCTATTTTTCACAGGATGTCCTGTCGAGATTTCCAGGAGAACTTCTCAAGCCTGTACATATGTAACCAGATCCCGATCACTACACATCATGGAGTCACACCTGACGAGAGCTGGCGACAAATGAGGTTTAGGAACCAAGTGATCTCAAGAAAGACAGCAGGTAGTCATTCTGGTAGACTTGTAGCTTGTCAGCTCTAACTCAATCCCAACTTTTCTCTGGCTATAGTGTCTGGTTAGACCACCTAATGAGAAAGCAAAGGAGTGAGCCTCAAGTGACAACTACTCTTGCAGCATGATGGCTGCTAATGGGGGTGGGCGGGGCAATCATTGCTCCTGGCATCCTACAAATCCTGCCAATCAGCTTCGCCCACTTTCAGGGTGGAGCGCTGGCTGTCTGCTCTCCAGTAAATGTCTAAGACAGAAGGAAAGGCTGTGGAGAGAGCATGGGAAAAAAGTCAAAGCCTCATTAAACCACCGTCATTTCCACACACTAGCTGTGTCTGGGAATAACACTGTTTTCTGTCTTCAACCTCCCCAGCTGTAAATAGTATAGACAGTAACCCTCACACACCTCTTAAAGCTGCAGAGCACCACCCAGATGCTGGGTGAACAATTCTGTCCTGCTCAAGAGGAAACAGTAGTAGGGACCTCCATTATGACCTTTGCTGTCCATCCTGTTCCCTGTTTGGGAGAACTGGTGGCTGAAGCTGCTACCTCTGGGGTGCAGTTCAACTGAGCTAGCACATTCTCCACTAAACTGGAACTCCATAAAACATGTAAACACGTGTGTGAGAGAAGGTATGTTCACATCTGCCTGGTCCAGAAAGATTTCCTTCAATGACCCCAGACCTTAAGGTATGCTTTCTTTTGTTCTGCGGGCTCTTGTGATCACTCTGCTCCTCAGAGAGCCATGTCCCTGAGGGGCTCAGGAGGAGACTATTAAACATGCTGAGTCAGCTCTTATTCCGCTCCCTAAGCAGTGCCTGCCTGGCCGCAGCACAAAAGTCCCTTTCCTGGGATATGACGAGAATCAGTGAACTAGCCAGACTTACACAGCAAGGCCCATTTCTAGGAATACCTTCCAAGGAAGAGAAGGAAGAGGATAATCAATTGAGTGCCCGCTATATGCTGCTAAGTGCATTTTAATCACTATCTTCTTTAGTACTCATAGAAAGGCCATGACCACGATAGTCTTCGACATCTCCCGACTCACCTTTCAGAACTCAACTGTTGTGACCCAGGCCTTTTGAAGAATATCCACTCATCTGTATCCTGGCTTTCCTGGCTACTTCATGCACTTGAGTCTAATAATTTCCATGTGTGCTCTCCTCTTGCTCTGGCTGGGATCAGTGTGATCGGGTACATGACCAGTCCACCATCTATTTTCTCTTGTGTACACTGGCTCTTGGTGACTGATGCCATTCAAGGTTCCAATGTTTATTACCAGTATAATAAGTCCATGCACACTGGGAGATTCTGTAATTTTACTAGATAGCTCTTAGGGCTGGCCATGGTGATGGGCTCTCATAATCCCAGTGCTGAGAGAGTGAAGACAGACAGACTCCAGGGGCTCGATGGCCAGCCAGCCTGTCCTGCTGGCAAGTCCTAGACCATTGAGACTCCCTGTCTCACAAAACAAAGCAACACAATACAAAACACTGGGCAGGACACTGGGCAGGAATTAAAACTTGAGGTTGGCCTCTGGCTTCCACCAACATATGAGCACATACCTGAAGACACACACACACATACACAAGGACACACACAGACACACACACACACAGAGAAAGGGGGGAATGGGGCTGAATTTATAGGAGACAATTTTGCTCAACTAGGTATAATATTACCTCTTCTGTTTCTGAGAGGAAGAGACTGGGGCTTAGAATATAAAGAACTTGTTTCATAACTACTGACTATGGCTGTGGTGGGCCTTAACTTTTCAAACAGAGTTTAAACACAATCCCATAAGCAGTATCCTTGGAACCCTAGGAATGTTCTGAGCCCCAGTAATGGCTCTTTCCCTTCCAGGAGGACAGGAGAGGGATGTGCAGTACCTCTTTAGTGTTCAAGAACCCACTGATGGTAACAATGTCGTCATAGCCTTCACAATCATGCCACAAAGCTGCAAGATAGAAGAGGAGATATTTCCACTACAGTTCCAGATATTCAAGGTAAGCAATGTGCTTTGGGTCTTGTTCTTTGAAGATACTGTGTACACTTCGGGTTCAGTAGAGACACTGGCAAAGCTGGAAGACTTAGTAATAAAATCCTAAAGGCATTCATATGTCCAGCTCTGATATTTTAAGAAAAATGTAAACTGAAGGAGAATCACACGTGACTTACATTTTTATTCTTAGTTATGGGTCTACTTATGTGTAGATATGTGCATGTATGAGTGCAGGTGCTCATGGACTTTAGAGGAGGGTTGAGTTTCTCTAGAGCCAGAGTTACAGGCAGTTGAGAGCTGTACTCTTCAGGTGCTGGAAACAGGGCTCGGCAAGAGCAGCATTTGTTCTCACCCCTCAGAAACCCTCCAGCTTCCTGACCATGTTTTCAATGGCAGATGTCCCCTACCTCAATGGCAGACGTCCCCTACCTCTGCCACTTTATGGGACAGCTTTTCCAGGCATGCTTCAGAATCTAATGCCTGGATCTCAAGAAGCACTCAAGCCTAAGACTAGCTTCGATAATTCTGCAGATTCTTAGACTAGCTCCATAACCCCTGAATCAAAGAATATTACCTGCAGAGTCTAACGGTCTGCATTTTAACAAGTTCCTCAGAGACTGCCTAGTTGGGTTGCTTTTGAAGATCATTGGTTAAATTTCAAAGAGCTTAAGACACACACACACACACACACACACACACACACACACACACACACACACACACACGTGCATACACACTCACCCATTTAAATTCAGTCAGTGAATTATTTTTCCTCTTGTGTCTGTGGTCTAGACTCTAGACCCAAGTCCAGATATAGCTCAGTGATTGACATATAAGATCTGTTCGCTGCTCATCCAAAGCCAGGTTTTCCCTTCAGCACAGATTCCTTTCCTCCACTGACTGCCAACCACTTCCCTTGCTCCCCCAATGCTAGCACATACACAAACCATGAAATGGTTAACTAAGAAACTCTTTTTTAAACAAACACCATTTAAGGGTTGGAGAGATGACTCAGTAGTTAAGAGCACTGATTGCTCTTCCAGAGGTCCTGAGTTCAATTCCCAGCAACAACATGGTGGCTCACCACCATCTGTAATGGGGATCCAATGCCCTCTTCTGGTGTGTCTGAAGATAGTGACAGTACTGGTACTCACATACATAAAATAAATAAATAACCTTTTTATTTTTAAAAACTCATGATTTAAAAGAGAAAAATTATAATTAAAAAAAAATCTAATGACTCTGCTGTCACTTTTTCTAAAAAATTCAAAGCATCCCAGAAATAGAGTGAGTGATTCTCACATGATTTGTCCTGCAGCCTTGTTCAAATGAGACTATGAATCCCTGAGGTGTAAGTAGTTCCCTCTTCTCACATTAGAGTAGAAGAAGCTGGTACACAGTTATATGAAATGACTGAGACAAAGTAAATTTCAAAGACAGTACTCTCAGCCCATTTGTGGCCAAACATGTCCCCTGCCTCCTCTGCTCACAGGAAACTGTTCTGCTCATAGCTGTGGCTCTTGCCAGAAAGGAACCTTAAAAGATGTGACATTTTAGAGTCACAAACATGTTCTCATTTAGTGTCTCAAAACTATGGTTATCCCCAGTTTTATAGATATAAAAGCCAAGCTCAGAGAAAAAGAATTATCTTCCCAACTGCTGGGGGTGATGAGTGGAGTTTGATCTCAGCACCTATAGGCCAGGCCCAGAGGTCTCAGCAGGGCTTAGATACATTCCTTTCTCATGGTATCCAGAGCAGCAAGAGGAACAAGGACTCAGGCTCTGGAATGAGAGCCCATTGGGTTCTACTCTCTTAACATAGCTCACCCTTCCTTATTCCTACTTCTTTTACTTAATTCTTTAAGAGTCAGAGCTCCAGCAGAAGAGACTGTTGGGATTCAACACAATACATTTAAGTCTCAGGCCTGTCCAGATTATTCAAGAACATCTTCTAAGGATGCAGTAATGATGATTGTCATTTGAATTGCCACCCAGCACCTGCCTCCACTTTGGGGGGAGGAAACATGAAGGTTTCTACTGCAGTAGCTAAGGAAGCCAAATATCCCATCTTTAGCCCTTGGGTGCTGAAGGAGATTTGTGACCTGGATGTTTCCACTTGGGTGTTCCTTTTACTTTCATTCCAGCCACCTCGCTATATACCCCTAGCCAGCCATGCCCATACTTGGCTATTAATTAAACAAAGGAGGTTGAAATGTTCACGCATTATTTATATCAAATATTTGAGCCCAGAAGTAGCTATTTAGGCCAGTCTGTAGAGTCGTGTCTAACTGTGGAACTGTCTTGTGCAGCTCCCTCCTACTCTTTGAACTTCATTTTCTAGATGCCCCACCCACAATCAATGGGCAAACATGCTTATGGTTCAGGAGCTACAGTGAGGTTATAATCAGCTCTATTTCTAACATTTCTCTAAGCTTCCTTCTCTCCTCTGCACAGAGATGAATTCTTTCTCAGCTGCCCCTCAGACCAGAGGCTTCCTCAGACTTCTTGTGATCACAGGGGTCCTTCTAGGATCCTGATTGAGTTGAATATCAATAATCATCTCGATCTCATGCTAAGTTTCTTGGGGAACTGGAAAGATTGCTCAGTGGCTAAGAGTGCTTGCTGATCTTGTAGGACCTAGGTTGAGTTGCTAGTGCCCATATAGTATCTCACAACTGTCTAAACTTCCAGTTCCAGGGTTTTCAATGTTTTCTTACTCCTTGGGCACTGGGCATGCACCAAGTGCTAGCAAACATAAACAAAATTTTTAATCAATTTTTGAAAAGAAGCTTCAGTTCTCCTTGTATTCCAGCCAGAAAGAAGCAGTGAATTTGCCAGTATCCAAGCTTATGGAGCTCCTAGGGCTGAGCTATTTTAGTGTTGATGCAGCTGAAATGGGGCTCCAAGCTTAGTGGGAGCCTGTGACTCCCCAACAGCTATGGGCACACTGCTCTGTCATATCAACCAAATCCCAGTGGTGGGTACAAAAACCAGGACAGATAAAAGGGACAAGAGGGTGTGCTATTCTGTCCTCATTCCCTAGAGAGACCCTCTACTCCAGGCCAGGGTTTGGCACCTCACTCCCAGTATCCATGGCTAAAATGTCTGATCACACCCATCAAGTGGTTGGTCTACACATGTAGGACCTCAACCCAGGCTAACAGGGAAGGACTGCACTTGGTAGGAAGTGGGGCTTCATTGAAAAGGAAGCAATACAGCCTGTCCTCTTTTCCTCCCTGCTTCTGCCTGGCCTTCATTTCCACACACATGGACTAGGACTGAAACATCTGTTCGAATGACTTAGTGAATACCCTGCATATTGCATAGACGGGCCCTTAAAACTGTAGTGATACAACTACTGTAGCAATAAAGATGAGACTGTGTCTTTCCAGCAGATGGAAAGATGGAAGCACACCTGTTCCCCCATTTGTATGTGCACATACATTCTCTCCAAGGGGAGTGGGTATCCATAAAAACTCCTATCATGTTGATAGTTGTCTAAGGAGATCAAAGAAGTTGTCTTTCCATTGACAGTCTCCATATTAAGGCCTTTGTTCTGACTTTTTCAAACCTGCCATTGACTGAGAATTGTGTCTTCTCTCTAGTCCTGCCATGTCCTCCTGCCTCCTCCTAAACCACCATCATAGCATAAACAATAACCACATCCTGCTAAGACATAAAGTAGACACTACCCCATCTCAGATAATCTTCTTCCTTCAGTCTTCCTCCCTTTGCTGCTCCCTACACCAGTATGGCATTCCTTTTCTACAACTCTGCACAATAAATGAAGAATGTATCCCCACTCCCAGCACGTGCCCTGTTTTGCAAACAGGCTGACCACACAAGAAATAGCATGGGTCCTGAGCTAGAATGGGGGACCCAGCTGTCTTTCTGTTGTGTCCACTTCCTGAAGCCTCTCTCTCTCTTCCACAGGTAGACTCCCAGGTATGGCTCACTGCTGTCCTCACTGACTTCCCACATCTCTAATGCTACTCCTTGGTAAATTGTTATGCCCTTTCCAACTGTATACCTATCCACATGCCCAGGTCTACAAATACATCCTTACTACACCTTGAATCACCAGTTAGCTTGGTATCTCCAAACAGGTCAACAAACTAGGATTTGGCATGAATAACTTGGCATCTTGGTATATGATTGGACCTCACATGATTCTCTCTTGAGCACCCAAAAGAGGCTTCAACTGTAAAAAAAAACCTGACACATTTGGTCCTCAAAGAGAAGCTTGGTCCAACTGGTTCCTATGCATTTACCATAAGGACAGTAGTAAGGGATATCTGGGAAGGACCTACAGACGCTTGAATTAGTCTCCAAATAGGTCTACCATACCTCAGTGCTTACAGGCTTCATATAATTTCAAGGCAGACCCCTACATCTCTCATAAGCAAATAGACATTTTTTTTTAAAATCCAATAACCTTACCTGACCTGATCAAGTATTGATTGAAAAGAAAATGTTGAAGGTTTTGAGGAAAGATAGAGACAGACAATGGAGTTCAGAGGGCCTGATCTCACAGACACAGGCCTTGCCTTGCCATGGCTATAAACTCAGCAGTAACTTCTTCTGCTGCCAAGAGAAAAATAGAGTGTATCGACAAGAAACAGGATGTGTTCATAGCCACAGCCAGCAGATGGTAACAGTGCCCCACCCCAAAGCTAGTACAAGGCCCCAAGAAATAGGCAGTATCTAGGGTAGCAACTCCAAGAGCAGGGGTACTCAAAAATCCAGCCAGAAAGTTGGCAGCAAAAAGGTTTGTCCCTTAACTGTGGCCTAACCACAAAGCTGGGCTTAGAGTCTGCCTTGGTCCCTGGTGCCTGCATAAGGAGGAAACTTAAAAGGGCTCTGAGAGAAGCTCTCAAATGAATGGAATGGATCACATCCATTCAGTGAGCTGGAGAACACAACATGGCAGGGCCTGAACCAGAAAACAGCAAAAGCTCTGCTATGGGGTAACTGCCAGCTCTGTGCTGCATGGCCCTGGGTCTGTGTGACACGGCCACTCTGAGTACTGGACCAAGGTCTCCTTTTATCCCCAGGCCACACTGCTCACTGCCACTGAGCAAGTCCACTCTGAAATGCCACGAGGGTGGAGAGCAGTTGGTAAGCATGGCCATCGAACCTATTATAGGAGGAAGGCTGCTCACACCCCTTTGCACACATAGTGCCAGAGGGCATAGCTGCTCTTTTGAAAAAGAACCGGCCCCACCATTCATTACTTCTGTCAAAAGGACCTAAGCAAACCAGGTTCCCAAGCCTATAGGGGCTGCTGTTGAAAGGGGTAAAACTGCTCTGGGGGTTCTACCTGCCCTCTGCTGTGTACCCAAGGCAGTGGCCTATCCCCTGCCCAAGTCGCATCTCTATCTCTTGATAGAAGCTTCCCCATTCCTGTTCTTCCCCCAAGGCAGAGCCCATCAATAACCATTTCATGCTGCATAACCATTCTAAATGGAATCGCCATGTTCACATGTAGTAGGAAAATTTGTTTAGTAAGGGGTTTTTATTATAGAATATGTATGTGACATCTGGTAATAGGAATTGCATTATATTTATTGTTTTATCTGAGAGAAAATTTGAAATAAAAGGAGTATGATTGAGAACCATTAGTTTCCAATGAGAAGGAATCCCAGGACTCTTGCTGGGGAGACGAAAGTAAGCAGGGGAAGAAAATTCAACCCCGCAGCTGTATGGCAGCATATGATTAAAGGTTTACAGGAGACATAGCTTTGGGGACTCCAGAAAAATTCAACACTGGAACAATGTCACTGGTTCCCATGTCTTGTTTGCACATAAATAAGAGAGAAAACCAGGACCCCAGAATGCCATTAGATTAGTGAGAGAAAATCACCTGTCAAATGTCTGTGCACCCACTATAGTATCTGGAATCTGCCAAGTTCAGCTTTCTGACATTCTAACATGATTTGGTCATCTACAAATGTATTGGGCCACATCCATGGCTGGGACTCCTGTGGCCACAGACAACAGATGGGATACACCTGGCAGATAAATACTGTTGTGTGGGGGAAATGGTATTTTAGTTTTGAGTCTGAGTCAGCACTAGTGCGGTCCCAGTGAGCAGAGAAGGCTCTAAAGGGGAGTCACCTGTCCTCACGGCCAGGTTGTATGTATAGAAGGGGCTTTCTCACAATAATCTCATTTCTTCTAGTTCCAGAAGTTGGAGAAAAGACTGCTGCCTGCATTTTTCTCCCCATTTAGAACTGCTGCCCAGGGCATAGACTATGTATCCAAGTGCAACTTCACAAGGTCCTTCCACCTGAATCCTGGGACCTATGTAGTGGTTCCCTCAGCACACGGAAAAGAAGTGGAGTTCCTGCTCCGAATATTCCTCAAAATGCCAGGCAAGGACAGGTATAGAAGGCTAGGGCCCTGGGTGTTTTAGTCTACTTCAGAGTGCCTTTATGAACAGTGGCCTGTGCATTGTGTGTTAGCACAGGGTGCACCAGGGACACAAGATGAGTCTTGCTCTTGAGATGCTAACTACAATGGGGAATGAGAAAGTCCATGAACAAGTAACTTGCCCTCAACAGCAGTGTAAAACCATACTAAAGGACAGAGGGGAGGGACTGCTTCTGGCCACAAGAACTAGGAAAGGCTTCTCAGAGTATACAGCATTTAAGCTGGTCCTTGAAGGTAAACAGAACTTAATAATTTCAAGAAGACCATACACATGAGAAGAAAGAGGCTAATCAGGAGTGGGGACATAGTGAGCCAGGGCTGTGTCAAATGAGTGCTGTCAGTAGTGTGCACAGGAAAATCACACTGTGTGTTTTATCCCCTTGCTTGAAACATGGCCAGAATTCGGATAGGATAGACCAGGAAGATGGACTGTCCTGAAAACAGACCTTGATTCTAGAGGGCCTTGAATGTTAAGTCATGGGACAGATTGAGATCAGCAGGTCCTGTCCCTCTGAGCCTGAGGCAGGTGTTACATAGTCATAGAGGTCTTCGCTGTCAAGTCAAGAAGGACCATGAGTCAAAGGTCATATGCATCCTGGCAGTAAAAGTCACCACCCATGTGTATCTCTGTATGAACAAGTCAACAGTGAGAAGCCCAGACCGTGCCCGCCCCAGATGAATATAAGATTATCGTGTATCTGCTGCCAGGCTGCCTTCTTCTCATCCTTGTGGAAGATGTTCTGTGTCATCGGGTACCCTCCACAGGTGGGCCCCTGGGAATACGGTGCAGGTCACTTTTGTCACATTGTTCCCCTGGTTTTCTAGGAATCTGAACAGCAATTTCAACCTCAGAACCTTCAAGGTAGGTGTGCAGATCTTGCTTATTGTCTTTGTCTGTCAATGTATCCTCCAAGAGTCTCTTTCTCCTTCCTGGATTTGCTATTGGCCATGGAATGTAAAGACAATCTGATAGGCTACTGGTAGCTCTAAGAGGTGTGGCAGAAAAGAAGCCCAGTCCTCTAAGACCAGACTGGACTCAAGTATCTTCCTCCTAACAGACTTTAGTTTTCAACCCCCTTAAATTTCCATTTCCTTTACCTCATCCCAGCCACTACTCTACTGTCTTAGATTCAGGCAGATTGATTGCATCTTTCAGTCAGACCAGCTTTTACTAAAACAAGGTTGTAGCGGAAGAGTGGTCTCTTTCCCAGAAATTTAACATAACTGTTTTCCCTTTGATCCAGGGAAGCCTTTCAGAAAATGGATCCCCAAAAGGCAGTTTCTACAGATACTTGGATCAGGTATGCTATCTAACACCCATGGATCTCACCGTGGTGAGAGGGAAAGTCCAGGAACAGAGACATCTCCACTTGTGTATTAGAATTCACAGAGGAAAAAAAAAAAGACTTGATCATATTAGCCCTGGACCATCCCCAGATGTTCTGGTTGCCAAGCTCTGGAGACATGTGATGTCCCTATGTGGGTAGAATCCCATTGGAACATAGAGCTTAGGCAATGAGAAGATAATTATGATCTGTGTAAGGGATATATTGTGGCTTAAGCCTTTAGACAAGCAGTTGGCAGAAACTTCTCTTTCTCTGGCTCTGCCATCCCCCACCCCAAACCTGGCACTGTTCCTCCCTGGAGCTGGCCAGCTTCAGAAAGCCCCAGCAGCTCTCTTCCTGCCAAGCCACCTATGTGCACATGGGGCTTTCCTAATGGTTTAATAAACTGTTATAAAGAACTCCTTGACTCCTCAGGATAAAAGAGCTGCCAGTGGTTCCGTGGGATGGGCCTTTTACCATTAATAACAGTGTTGGTGTGGGAAGCAGAAAATGACAGAGATGATTTTGTGTACTGTGGGCCAAGTGGAGACCGAGGAAAGAAGGCTGCCAGCCGCCCCTGTCTCTGTACTCAGAGGGCTAATCGCACAGTGGCATCTCTGATGTGGATGGACCCACACACCAAAAGGAGAGGGGGTAGATGGAGAGGGTGGCTGGAATGAGGGATGAATGTTGGAAAGAGCAGCTCTTCCGCACTTGCCCAGGATTCAGGTCAGCTCTCACTGAAACAAGGCTGACCCAGAAGACCACTGTCTCTGTCTGTGAGTTGCCAAAGGCAGAGACAACTTCATATGCAGTCCTTGTCCCCAACCACCTATCACTGTCCTTGGCCCAGAGGAGGTGCTCAATCATTTCTGTCAGATTGAATTAAGACAGATTAGCTCCCCTGGAGCAGATGCCCGACTTTGGGCTAGCTGCTCTGAGGTGACCAGCAAGACCTGATTAGATGCCTGAGACTAGGCTTCTCCAGGGCAGGTGGTACATTTTCACATAGGGCCACGCACTTGTACTTCTAAAATAAAAATATAATCTGTCATATGATAGGATGATACAGACTCCCTAATCAGGACTCTTCCAAGCAGCAGCCAAAGGTTTGGCTCCCTCTAGAGTGGTTGTTAGCTGGTATTAGACATCGGTTATTGGAATTAGAATAGGACAGATGGGACATTGTGCTTAGGTCACCTCTTAGGCAGGCATCCTTGAGCAAGGCACCCTGGCACCATCCTGTGCAGCCTTCAGACCATGCTCAGAGGTTGTGAGCACTCATGTACTCACTGTGTCCTCTCTCCTGGTTCCTCGCTTTGGTTTTAACTGGCTTTATTCATACAGTATTTACCAGCACCCTGAGATGCTAGTCGCTTTATTAGCCATGGCAGCACTGATGGCATAAACAGGTTTCCCTGTCAGAAAGAAATCATGTATTTGGGCTCCAGGGTTAGACAGAGCAGATCTAAACACCGTCCTTTATGAATTCAATTGCAAACAGTTTCCAAACTCCTAGGACATTTCCCCCAAGGACCTCTACGGCACGGAGCTTTGACATTCCACAGTCCCTACATGTAGATCTTGGGGGACTTGTCTGAGCAACCACCATTGCTATGCCTGCTGTAAATTCTGTACGTGCTTCTGATGTGTGATGGAGTGTAGACTCAGGTCCATATGTGCCCTAGTATAATATGGAGAAGGGGGTTGATGTGGTCCATGCTCACTTCAGTTGACTAGTGGATAATGTTATGAAAATGAGTCCCTCCTTAGCTACTGTAAGGGGTCACGATTCTTTCAAAGAGAAACTCAATTGATAGAGGGCACATACAGCCAGCTTCTTTGTTATTCCCAAACAATGAGATTAGAAGAATGGCCTGAAGACCAGCATCTGACAAGGGCAGCTCAGGGTCTATGCTTCTCTATCTGGGGCCTTGCAAGAACAGAATATGAAGCTGCTCTCTTGCTTTTGGAGCAAAGTTGTGCTGTCAGAGTCAGGAGAAGAAGGGACAACATGTGGAAGCTGTGAGAGCTGGTATCTGTGGTGGGCTGTTCTCAGAAGGCGTCTAGGAAGCACTTTCTGAGACACGGACTGCCACTCTACAGGGCCACCCACTGAGAATCCAAAGTCCCTGAAGCACAGCATCCGTACTTCTCTATAAAACTGCCGTCGAAGACACTACCCACCAGGCTTCCCAGGGCCTGTCTGCAGGGAAAGGCCAGAGCCATGACCTCACTCCAAGAGCAGGCCGAGAAAATGGCCTCTTTATCCACAACTGCAGTAGATTTCTGTTTTTAATCTAAGGGGAACTATAATACCTTCCTTTTCCCTTAGAATTGGAAAGACTAAGTATTATGCTCTACCAGAGCAGCTTCTAGCAGTCCTGATTTTGAGTACTTTCAGCTCTGTTGTCACACACGTACATGTACAAAGTCACCACACATCTCATGATCTTTTTGACAGTGGAGAATACACCCAAAGGGCTATGCTGGTCATCCTGCCGCCGTCCTCCCTGGGGGTCTCCCTTGGTGCCAGCCATAATGAGAAGGGGAGGAAGAAACTCTTGTCTTGTTCAGTAATAAATGAGGGGGGCACTATGAGGGAGCCCATACTAGGAGCCAGTGCCAGGACCAACTATCGTGATGGATGCTCAGGGAGGGAGTTATCAACATGGCCAAAACCCAGGGCAGGCCGGAACAAAGACTGGGTAGGCACACTATGGAAAGGAAGGGCTCAGAAGTCAGAGAGATGCCTCAGAGTCTCACACAACCCGTTTTTTCTCCCGTGTTTTGGACCAGGGGTTAGACATCGATGCCACTCAACTTCAGAGTCTTCTCAACCAGGAGTTCCTAACAGGTACGTCAGCTTAGGCGCCTGCTGGCTCCCCCTCCTCACCACGGTGCCCTCCTCTACAGCACTGCAGTCTTCTCCTTCCTCAGGGCCTCCAGAGGACACTTTCTCCTTGGACCAGTGCCAAAGCATCATGGCGCTGATGGATGTATCCTTTGCAGTCACCCCCTCCTGCAGCCCTAGGAACCCACCACCCCCTGTGGGCTTCCCTGGGATCCTAATTATATACGGAGTCACTCCAGAATCTAGCTTATCACTGAAACCATAGCAATAGTCACTACTGACTGGGAATCATAAGGAAGTCTATCTGTCACACTTGCAACAGCCCGAGATGCAACAGCTACTAACCCATTGAACAATGGAAGACACAGGGGCCGTGGAGGTTATTTTCTCCCAGCCCACTCAGAGAGTTGGAGCTTATGCATAGATTTGAAACAGGACTTTAAGCTTCCAGGTTCTACATTCTAACCTCCGCCTGTGTTACCTTCTACAGTCTGAGCTACATCCCTTCATCCTTTCCTTCTTCACTGCTTGGATTCCTTGTTCAAAAGACTCCTAACTTTAAAAGATAACCACAGAAAACTCACAAACCTTGTTGGCCCACAGTGCACAGTTGTGGAGCCCCTTTTGGCTCACATGTGTTTGTACCTGTAGACAATTCAGTGGCTAGCCCAGTTTCATGGCCATAAGGAACAGGACCAAAAATCAAGCTTTAATTGCTTTTGCTCTCATCCCAACACCCTCTCCAAGAAGCCTCCCCCCTCTGTCTGACCTCTTCCCCCACCCTGCCCCAGGCAGGAGAAACACCGGAGGAGGGATCCCAAGCCTGGCAGCACCTCCCAAGCTCCCAAGGCCGAAGCTGTCTCCAGAGAGAGACAGATCACCCCTCTTTCACACGGTTAACAAGACTCGATTGTGAATTTGAAGCCAGCCATTGTAGAACAAGAAGGCTTCTTGATGGAATCATAAATCAGCCCTGTCTCAGCTGGCTGTGATCTGAAGTCACTCGAAGATGCAGAAGAATCCAAATGGTCCTTGCAGCCCTGTGGCCAGGGCACCCAACTGGGGGCAGAGGAGAAAGGGATAGAAAAGACCTGTGCATTGTCCTAGGGACTGCAAATAGAGCCTCCCCTGGGGTCTAGGGCTAGAGTAGTGTGGTATCTCTCAGAGTTCAATTATTTTTCCCCAAATTAGTTGCCGGTCAAAAGGAGTGGAAAGGGAAGCATTTATACACAGGAAGGGATGGTATGGTTACCTAGCCACACTATCTCTGCATTTTCAAGGCTCCTGCATAGCCCTCTCTCCCCTCCCTTCCCAGGGAGCCCAGACAACTGGTGGTTGGGGGCACTCTCCCTCCTGCTGGATATAATCGAATTGGATGCCTTGTTCTCAGAGATCTTTCCTTCTAACAATACATTTGATTTTGGAAAACGAATCTAAACCAGGTCACCTTCAGATAGAGTGGGAGCCAGCTGGTAAGGGGCCAATATGGCCCTGGATTACTAGCTGAAGTCTGAAGCTGCTCTGGCTTCATTAGCAGGACACACAGATCCCCTCCCCCATCACCCCCTGGACGGCTTAGCTCTTAACTTGTCCTCCAGCTGAAAGCCAATGGGCGGCTGGATCAGGAGGACTTTGCAAGACTACAGAGTCGCCTTATCCACTACCAGGTACGGCTGCATTCTCTATGATGTCACTAACACTCTTACTGAACCCGGGCGGGCAAGTGTTTATTGGATGTCCCCACACTTGGGTATGAAAGGATGGGAAACATCACCCTGTCCTCAAAGTCACCTCACACTTGGTTTAGGGAGACAGACAGACAACAGAGGCCTGCGTGCCAGAGTGGCAGGCTGAGGAATGTTCTGTGAGGCTGGGGAAAGGACTTACCTTGGACAGTGTCTAGAACTGCCATGATATATATTGAAACACTGTTAGTCTGAACCCATCTCTTTCTGTATTAATGCTTCTGTGGGAGAATCTACCAAAGCAAACACAGTTGGCCTTTGGCTTAGGTGTGGCCTCCATTGTCCTCAGGACAAAGTCCAGATGCTTCAAAGCAGCACACAGACCTCCTGAGCTAAGTCTCTAATTTTGAGTCCAGAAGAGGCCATGTGTACTCATCAGACTTCATCTGAAACACAACTGTAAGATACCTTGCTGTTCGCTATAAATGCTGAGCCTGTGTTTCTCTGCCCCCTTCTCTCCCATCCCCACATCTCAAGCCTGGTCACTGCTCATTCGTCCTAAGAATGCAGGCAGCTTCAGACATGCCTTTCCTGCCAAGTCTTTCTTTCCTGTCCCTGTGACTTGATTATTGTTGATTCTGACTCCTCACCTTCTGGCGGACACCTGTAGGACAAACCACGTTGCGTGTCTTAATATCTTACACTTAAAAAGAACTTTTCCTTGTTTTAAAAGTGATATCTAGTCACACTAAAAATTATAGATGAGACAAAAATAAACAAAAGAAAAGAAAAGAAAAGATTATCTTGCTAAAGGGAAACTACTAAGACCCAGTTAATAGGTCCCAGGTTGTGTTCTGCAGTGGGCATATTTATACAAACTAAATAAAAGTCTAATCTGGCCAGGCATGATGGCACACATCTGTGATCCCAGCAGTTAGGAAGCTGAGGCAGGAAGATTATGATTTTAAAGTCAGCTTTGGCTGCATAGAGGAAACCAACCCTATGTCAAATAAGTAAATGAGTGTATAAATAAATAACGTGATCAGCCATATGTGCATGCACACAAACTGCTTTAAAAATGAAGAGTGCCAATATATCATATGACTAATCAAGTCACTATCTCTGAACATTTTGTAAGGCTGAATCCTCCTGCCAAGACCCTTGACAGGACAGGGGTGGGGGAGGATTTGACTTCTTGTCAGACACTGGAAGGTTTGACAGGAACCTCCTACCATTACATTCCCGGGTCCTCCAGAGCAGGCTCTTTCCCATGTTCATCTTTTCCCCAGAGACCTCCACAGTGTGTTTAACATAGCAGCACTGAAAATCCCTCTATCCTGCCGTAGCTAGTCAGCTACGAAATGAACAAGGCTATATAATAGAAATCACGCAGTGTCTGCCTTCAGACCTACCAGAAACCAAATAAGGCCAACAGGAGGCTCTTAAGACATTGTCCTGCAGCCATTGGCCTCCACCCACACCCACTGCCCACCCCACCCCGTGGTTGGATTTGCCTTACATATCTGGGATTTGCTAATTTGACATGAGAAAGCACCTGTGAGCCAGCAGCACGTAGATGGCAGTCAGGCACTCTCTGCTCAGACCCGGGCACCTGCCCGCTCCATCCAAGATCAGGTCCGCACCTGCCGGAGGCTTAACTTCCTCATCTAATGACTGTACTGTAGGCCAGGACTACAATGAGCATTACAAAGATAGAAAAGGTCTCCAGTAAATGCAAGAGTGGAGACAACAGTGGCTGCTGCTGCCATCGTCACTACCTCCTGCACCATACTTGAGCCAGGACTCAGCTCTAACCGGCTTCTGGTCTTTTCTGTGGAGCACTCACTAATGCACAAGCAAGATTTGTATGTGAAAATGTAAACTTTGGTATCTTCGAATAAAGCACGCTTAGGTATTGGTAAATTATCTGTACTTTATAGATGTTTGCTCATTGGCTTCTTATCCTGCAGATGAGGAAACTGAGGCCTAGAAATATGAGGTAACTTGATGAGGGTCAGTTACAGAGCTGGCCAATGGTTGAGCTAGAACTTAAACCCAGGCAGATCATCTCTTAAGTCTGTACTCCTGACCACTACTGAGCACAGACTCTAGAGCAGCTTTCCCCACCCTGTAGGTCGTGACCCCTTTTGCAAACATCCATCTCCAAAAGAAAAAACACATTTACAATTCATAGCAGTAGCAAAATTACCACTATGAAATAACAATGAAAAATGATATGGTTCGGGGTTGTCACAACACAAGGAGCCGTGTTAAAGGGTCACAGCGTTAGGGAGGTTGGGAAGCACTGCTGTAGAGAGACCATGTGCTTCTCCAGGGGCAGCTGAATGCCCCATGTGTCTAGAGTGAGAAGAAGAAATGGGAACTGGTTGGGAGGGGGGAGCTTCAGGCCCAGCTGTGAACCAACTGACAGGCTTAAGGGGTGTGGCCATCCCTCCTCTACCTCTCTGTAAGCTGGCTCCTTACACACTTCAATAAGGTCTCCACTGGGCATGGAAAATAGACCTGCAGGACCTACATCCTCACAGCCTTCTTGCTTCTTTTACCCCTCAGCACATTTTCCAGAACATCCAGAGGAGCTCTGGAGTTCTCCTCAGCTCAGACTTATGGAAGGTCGTACACAATACAGGTAACATGGGGCTCGTGAGCCTAGATGGCATGGGTCTATGGGGCATTGTGAGGCCTGTATTCCCAGCATGTCATATGGAAGGCTGGCATGGTGAAACTGGGTGGTTGGGAGAAAAGAGAGCTCTGGCTTGTGTGTCCTCCCTTATCCACATTGACCTTGACCAGCTTTCAGTACCAGACTCAGATCTGAGCTCCCTGCCTACAGACTGAGCAGTCCCGTACCCATAAATTTCTTCAGCCACCTTTTCTCTCCAGCACAGCTCTGACTTATGGGGAAAAGGGGGGAGAGGGAGAGGAATGGGGGGCAGGAGTACATGGTAACCTACAAGGAATGGAGTTCATCTTCCAGAAGCTTCCAGATCACTGTCTGGGTTTTCAGGGTTAAATATCCACAAAGCAGGCTGGGGATCTTACTTGTCTCTCTTCACAGAAGGTTTCAAGGCTAAATTAAACCAAATGGCGTGTGTTGAATTCAAGTAGGCATAAGCTTTCTGTCCTGAGATGATAATAACGATACCTGGGGTGCTTCATAGTTGACCAAGAACTATTCACTTTATCTTCTTTCATTGTCTCCACTTGGCTGAGAACTGGGAAGAGCGAGAATCATTACCTCCACTCACCTGTGGGGAAGACACACCACATAACGGTTACAGAAGAAAATGGCCACCTTCCTTAATGTTCCCCCAGGTTAACTCTGGAGACAGTGCCTCTGTAATTCTTCTTCCCATGTTACTGGCATAGAAAGTGATAGAAATACCAGACGCTGCTCTCCGTTTGAGCACAGATCCTCTCCTTAAGTCTGACTGTCAGCAGCAGTACCCCAGCATCATGGATCTACAGCGAAGTAGAAGGCCGAGATGCTCAGAGCTGAGATGCCCTGCAGTGCCCTGCATGGCTTGTTAGAACTAGGAAGGTTGATCTGCCCCATGTCTCTGATTCAGGAGGTCTGGGGGGACTAAAGAAGGTATATTTCCAGCAAGTCCTAAGACTTATGTGGCTGACACATGAGGCAAACCACTTGGAGAACTACTGAAGATCCAGCTAAAGATGACATCATCAAAAGCGCCTAATGACCACAAAACAAAACAAGGGAGGGGAATAGAGACCACTTCCAATTCAGCTCAGAAGCCTTCGGAAGCAGGGCAGGTGGCTATTGGGAACACTCAAGCCTGATCTGAAGGCATTTGGCTCCTATTTTATCAGCTCTGCTACAAAACACAAATGTGCCTCTAGCTGCAGGAGGCCCGTGGGCCACCAAGCTCATCTCTGCACAGCTTTCCAGGGTCTGTCCACCTAGCAGAGCAACATCTGCTGGCCTTCTGCACTTGCCACCTGTGTGGTTAGCGCCTCCCTGGACCTTATAACTAAAGATGGAAATGACAAGGTCAAAGAAAGAAGGCGAGATGCCTACCATCTTCCCAGCTGAGGCAAAGCTTTGACTTGTCATCTCCCTTCTGTGCCCCATCCGTGGATGAGCACATTAGGACTGAATCTCCCTCTTACACAAGGACCACACCTGCCGACATTAGAAGCGCCCATATACAGGACTCACATAGAGTCATGACATCTAGATGGAAGATACTTGAATGCAATCAGCAGCAAAGAAAAACCTGGCAGAGGCAGGCCTGGACTATAGCCCTTAGGTGTCCTGGCACCTCTATGCTGCATGAGGATTATCTAATTATTGGAAAAGACAATGTGTTTTAGAGGAATGTCAGTGTTTGGAGTCTCTTGAGTTGGTCTCTGGCCAAGCTGCAGACTTGTGACGTTACACAGCAGCCAACCCTCTAAAGAAACAGGAGAGACCCTGAGTGGGGTGGGCCCGGCTGACATACTGGACTTGAGTGGGGGATGAGATAGACAGATGCTGGGCAGTCTTAGCAGGTTTCTTGAGCCTCACGAGGCAGAGGACCACCCCATCTTCAGTCTCCTCTCAGCTCACCTTCCCATCCCAGTCTTCCTTTCAGAAATCTTCATCAGCAATGAGCTGCTGAGTCTCATGACACTCAGGTACAGCAATAGCTCTGGCCAGGTCAGCTTCCCCAGTCTTGTCTGCTTCCTGATACGGCTGGAAACCATGGCAAGTAAGTGACCCTGGGGGTTTTCTGTAGACATTCACAGTGACCAGTGAACTCAAGAAATGGCCAGAAAAGCCCTGATGTCCTAGTACCTGGTTGCTGTCCTGCCTGAGACTCTCATGATATAAGAGGGCCAAGGTAGTTAGACTTCAGTAGTGTTGTGGCAAGGAATAGGTCAGAAGGTGAGGTCTGCAAAAGCCTTACATAGACTGCTGTGAGTTTCATGTATGAGTGAAACCAGTTGGGCAAGAGGAAGACTGCAAACCTCCCCAACCAAAACCAACACAGAATATATAATGCATTCTCAAAAAGAAAAAAAAGCCCATAGTATTATGCAAATGGTGAGGTAATCGGTGTTATAGAAAGGACACAGAAAGGTGTGCTATCTTCTTAGCACCAGGCTGCTGAGCTTCAAACCTTCCTCCATGTTCTGGCCTACTTCCTTTGAAAGTTGTCTTACTTTACTGTTACAGTGATAAAATACTCTGACCTAGGCAACAAGGAAAAGGAGGCTGAATAGTTTACAGTCAGGCAAGTCAAGGTAGCCAGACTTTGAAACCGTTGGTTATGTCACATCTACAACTGAGAAGAAAGCAATAAATGCATGTTGCTCTTCAGCTCCCTTTCTCTACTTACACAGTTCAGGATCCCAGACAGGGGATGGTGATGCCCAAGGTGATCTTCCCACCTCAACTAACACAGTCAAGATACTCCTCCATAGGCATGTCCAGAGGCCCATTTCTTCGGGTGACTCTAGACTCTGTCAAGTTGACAATTAACTCTGACCACCACCAGCACAGGTGTATGTTCTTTCTTAATAAGCTGACTCTGCCTGAGCTCCTATCCACATGTCTGTCCATTTGGTTGTTTGAACTCTCAAACACATGGACCTAGAAATTCCAGAGAATACCAGACTCTAATACCCACCAGTGGCAGTACTGTTAACTGTGTCCCTGTCTTCCTTTCTGCACTCTCTTCTGTCTGAGGAGTGAGGTTAATTTAAATCACCCTCTCCGGGTTATGCTTAGAACCAAGTCTACTCTTTACTTGTGCAATGGAGTATTTTAGTCTCTACTGAAAGAATTTCATACAAGTGAATGCATGTGGGCAGAAGGTCTTTTTTCAAGCCATAAAAATCCAAAGTTGGAGGCCAGAGGTTTCCACACATTTAAGCAGAATAGCTTTTTTTAAAACTAATTTTATGTGAGGCCCCAAGCCACAGAGCAGTTCAAAACAGCTGTTGGGGATGAGGGAAATGCAGAGCGGGGTTCAGAAACACCCCTGAATCTTGATATCTCAATTGCCATGGGGCACATCTGAAAAGCCCAAGGTTCCTAGTAAAAATGAAGAAAATACAGCCCTGCGATGGTAAAATAGAAACCCGAGTTCTGAAATAGATTCAGGAGATCCTAATTGTGCCCATCTAAAAAAAATATCCCATATCCCCTCACAAAAGGCAAAGAAAAGGGAAGCAAGGTTGAATCTGGAAAGGGAGAGATGAGAATATTCATATTTGTTTTGGGAGAACCCCGAGCTACCCCAAGGAAACAGAGAGGAAAAGAGAGGAAAGGCATATTCTGGGGACACCTGAAAGCTGATGACCTCTAAGCCTATCAAAACCTTTCTCTGTCTACCCTAGAGGCATTCCGAAACCTCTCCAAGGATGGCAGAGGCATCTACCTGACAGAAATGGAGGTGAGATACCTTCCCCTCCCCACCAGGCACAGTCCCAGACAACACTCTCCGGATCCAGTTCCAAGGGGCATTTTTCTTCCTTGGGTATATTGAATAGTCCATCAAAGGCCAGGCAGGCTAGGGATGGGGGGGGGGGGAGTTGCTTCCAATTACTGCCTTTATATATTGCAGGCTGCCAGGCTGCTTTAGGATCTTGGCAGAGAGATTTTATTTTTTTCCAATAGCTTAATAAAGCAGAGGATTATGTGGGAGTCATAAATCCAAACGGGAAGTAAAAAACAATCCACCAAGCTCACTGTACATTAAGCCTAAATTTTAGAGCCACCTAACCAGCCAGCTGGTCAACGCACATACACCTCTCTCTGCTGGGCTATTTAGAAAATGATAGGGACCCTTCAATTGCTCAGCAGGTAGAGTGGAGGATTGTAGAGGAGTTACCTAGAAAGCAGGGGAAAGATGTCTTGTGACGGAGCGTTGGGGGTGAAATTAGGCGGAAAAAGGCATTGACGCTGCACTGAGACCCTCCGAGGGAGACCCTCCGTGTGTGTCTGCCCTGTTCCATATTAAGGGAACCGACTCTAAGCATTGGTTCCATGGTGCTGGGGCTCAGTCAGGAAAGAACTAAGCACAGAAGTCTGAGGACCTAAAAACAGGTCCACATCACCACACACAAGCCCAGGCATGGTGGTACATGCTTCTAATCCCAGAGCCCCAGAAAGGCAGAGAACAGGAGGATTCTGAAACTTGATGGCCAACTAGCCTAGCCCAATGGGTAAACTCTAGGTTCGATGGAGTCTTCTGTTTCAAAAAGTGAGGAAGACATCTGCCCCAAACTCGAATATTGTACATATGCGTGCACCTGCACACATGCAGACTCACGCAGCGGGAATCAGGGGAGAGGGGATATTTGTTCTAATGATGTTGATTTCTCAGTGGATGAACCTGGTCATGTACAGCTGAGGTGGGAAGTACAGTACAGCAGAACCCGCTGGACCAGGTAAGACATGGCAGCATCAGCATCCTTCCTCCTTCCTCCTTCCTCTGAACATTCCCCCTCTGCCTGTAAGAAGGACACGTAAGACTCCCTAGAAACAGCCTCTGAGAGACTTCAGAAAGTGTATCTTCAGGAGCCAAGACCTCATTGCCCCGTGCTCCTGAGTTTCAAGGCTAAAATGCTCGTTCCGTCTAGACATGCTCGTGAAGAGAGCATCCTGAAAGTTGTGAATGAGAAATTTACAACATTTAATTAATGTTCAGGGTGATGATTCATTCCAGACAGAGACTAGAAATGGTGAACATGTACCGTGGAGCAACATGAACTGTTGACCTTGGCGAAGGAGAGCCAGCCACGGCAGCTGTACCGTTCGTTGCCTGGCTGGCTTTGGGCGGTGACAGACATGGATGGTTATCGGCGTGTATGCTTCTAACCTGTACTTAACAGCAAGCCCATTCCCTCTTTAACCTTGATGGAACATACCAGAGTAACAGGGCATCTACAGACACATTGCCCAATTCTGCTATAGCAGAAATTCTGGCTGAGTGTTCTAGAATCTGAAGAGCTCTTGAGTTTGTGCTCCCACTGTCTGGGGATCTTCAAGTACTATGTAGTCCTTACCTAAAGACAAGCCATCTAATGCCCTGGAAATTTCTATTCATGCATCCACAGAAACTCTACTCCCTAGACCTCTGCAGAAAAGACACAAAGAGAGACAGACAGACAGACAGGCTAGACAGATAGACAAACTAGACATGCCAGAACTTGAGGTCCCCACCAAAGTCTCTCTTCTTTAGTTGTCATGGTTGGATCTCCATGCAACAACCCTGTGATCAACGCCCTCTCTGTTAGTTACTTGTTCCTATGACAAAATGCTTGACAGTGGTTTACAGAAGGGAAGATTCATTTCTGCCCATAGTTGGAAAGGACACAGTATGTGTTTACAGGGAAAGTATGGCAGCAGGGTAGCTGGTGCTTTGCATCCATACTCACCTGGATTCCTTCTTCCCCCACCCTTTTCCTTCAGTATAGACCCAATTCCTGGGGAGGTACCCCTCAACGCATTCAGAACATGTCTTAGTACCTCCATCAGTACTCTCTGAAAATACCCTCCAGACACACCCAAAAGTGCACCCCACTGATCCCATAGGTGTGTCTTACTCCAGTCAAGTTGATGATCAGATTTCACCACCACACAATCTGAAATTCTATCACTTCCATAAATAGTATTGATAATCTATGAATCATGTTGAAACTAGAAGAAGGGTACTCTGCATAAAGATGTAATATTTAAGCATCAATACTTCCTGATGAACATTTTGATGGTTGCTAGTGATTATAAATCTACAAGAGTTGATTTTACTCAGCTATATTAAATTTCCCTTTCACTCCTTAGAAAAAGGTCATTTCCGATTTTATTGTGCCTATCACTATGTATATATATGTATATGTACATATATATGTTTAATGTAAAGAATGTTTCTTTTTATTTTTACCTTGAAGCTACGTTGGCTGACAGGATCTATGTTTTTGAAACTTTAAGCTCACTGGATTGTCTCTACCTTGTTTCTTTTGGGGAAACCCAATTCTTTTTTTACTGACTCTTGTTTGGTCTCCTGTTCTGAAGGCTGAAGGAGGAAGTATATTATATGCCACATAGGTATTTCATATGCATGTATCTCTCTCATCAATGCTAGTCATTACCCCAACAGTGCTCCCTCTGACATTATAACACTGCACACATCCCTTCACACACAGCTTGTGAGTTGCACTGAGAAACCAAGGAGAGGAAGATGAAGGCATTCTGACTGAACATGTACAACTGCACTTGCTTTGGTACCATCCCTCCTTCTCTCAAGTTCTGGAGGAGTTCCATATCCCATTGCTGTCCAACTTTGCAGGGGCCCAATCGAACGAACTCCCTCTTCTACCTTCTGAATGCTAACACCTCCCGCGGCTCACCTATGCCTCATCCACGCACGTGTATCTTTTGAATTTCTTCCAGCTCCAAATCCCTTCCAACAACCACTGCCTCTCTCCTCTCCTCCCATTACAGATGAATTTCACATAGGAATTAAGTATCTCCACATCCTCACTCCAATTTGGATTTCTGAGAAATTATCTGTCTCCCTGGATTTTGCTTTGGCTTTTGATCTTATTGTTCTGTCTCCATTCACATTCCTCAAATCAATTTTCTGAGTCCAGAGTTACGCTCTTAAAAATTCAAATCCATTTACTGCATTGTAAGTTGAAAATCCTTCAACATCTCCCCCTCTTCTTGTACAAGGCAAGTCTATTGTCCTTAATGTCAGTCCCTGGGGCCTGTACCATCTGCCTCTGCCCATCCATCTGACCATCCTGTTCCCTCATCTACCTCCACCATGCCTGGGTAGTACCATTACCATCGACACTGTTATTCCTAGCCTCAGATCTCAGACCTTACTGTCTGCTCTATCCTGGATAGTAGTAGCTCAACACTTGCGCTTTCTTTCTGTAGTTGTAAGCAGACAACTTGCACAGAAGTTTTTCACATACCCTTCCCCAGTTATGAAACTCAACACATAGTTTTCTCATTGCCTGTTTCTTTCTCTCTTCTTTAGTGAGGTTTGAAACGCAATTCACATGGTACAGTTTACCCACTTTAAGCATGGAGTCCAAGCTGGGCACGGAGGTGCACACCTAGAGAATTTAGAGCACAGGAAGAAGAGATGGGATGATCACAATTTCCTATCCAGCCTGGGCTATACTGTGAGCTCCAGACCAGCTACATGACGATAACCGGACACACACACACACACACACACACACACACACACACACACAATCATGCTACATCTGTGGTGTTAGCATAATTGTAGGCCTGCATTTATTCCATTCCATTTACTGAAAGTCATTCCAATAATGTAATTTTAGAGCATTTTTCATCTGCCTATAAACAAACTTCCCACTCAGCCAGCAGCCACTCTCCAGGTGCATTCTAGTCTTAGGCAAGCACTAATCTATGTTCCCAATCTGTAGATTTGCCTGTTCTGGGTGTCGAATCATGTGAGCGAGCTCAATGAATAGCCCTTAGTAACTCTGTCTTTCACTAAGCAAAATGTTTTCGGACTCACCTACATTGAAGAGTACCTCAATTCTTCATTCCATTTTAATTCCTAGAAGTATCTTGTCGATGCCACGCACCATGTTTGATTCAACAACTGGTAGATGTTGAAGTTATTTCTGCTTCAGGACTGGCATTAATAATTACACTGTGAATGCTTGTGGGTGAGCGTCAAGATGGATACATGTTCCCACTTCACATGGTTACACAGCTAGGGATGGGCCTGCTGGGACACATGGCAACTGAGTGACTGAGAAGTTTTGAGACGCTGCTTGCCTTTTGTATCTTCCTACCGGGAATGAAAGGTTTGAGCATCACTTGGTGCTGTTTGTCTCTATGGATTTGTACTGGTACCTCACTGTGGGTTTGATTGGCACTTTCTTGATATCAAATGATGCTGAGCCTCTTTCCCATTGGTTATAGGCTACTCGTACATTTTCTTTAGAGAATTCTATTCAAATCCTTTCTGCTTTTTGAAACTGGGTTATATTTTAATATCTTCTTGTTACTGAGCTGTAAGAGTTATTTTTATATTTTAACTACTAATCATTTATCGTGTTATTTGTCATATTTTCTCCTGTTGTTTAGCTTGTCTTCTCAGTTTTAAAAAAAATTATTTATTTTTCAACTAAAATGGTTTTTGTATAATATATTTTATTACATGTCCCCTCCCCCGACTCCCAGATCCTTCCTCCTTTGTGTTTTTGTGAGGGTTTGTTTCATTTTTGTCTTTGTGATTCTGGGTGGTATCATCTGAAGTTTGTGGGCTTCTAAGTTTGATGAGGTCGATCATGTCTAATTTTCTTCAGTTATTTACACTTTCAATGGCAGTACTCAAGGGTCTAGCCTTGGGTCACACACGTTGACTTCTACCTCTCTTGTAACATGCCGTTATGGCAATTTAGCTTTTGTCATTTAGACTTTGGAACTATTTTGAGGGTTTGTTTGGTTGGGGATTTTGCCTGTGCAAAGCTTCACCTGGGGACCTCTGGTCTTCTCTGCACTTAAAGATATAAATCATATCTGATATTTTCCAAATCATATTCACTTATTACTTTGGGTTTTTGTCTTGGTTTGCTTTGGTTTAGTCTGTGGGTTTGGGTTTTTTTTCCCTCCTTTGGTGACCCTGGATAAAATTTTTACTACAGTTCTGAACTGATATTTAAGATGCAAAGAAAAATAAAGGAACAGGCAGACAGACGTTGTTATGTTCCTGATCTTGGCAAAGATTACTAGTCGTTGAGTATTCCATATTGTGTTAAATCTAAAGGTTTCTATTTTTAGGGGGTGGGGGTGCAGTGTGTTTAATGTTACAACAAATACTCCTTACTATTTTCCCAATTTTACAATTGAGAAAGTTGCTCAAGATGCAAGGCCAGGCTGAGGTTTAAAAACCAGGTCTGTGACTTTCACTTTTTTCTGTGGTGCCTTTGCAGCCGCGATGCAGTGGTTGGATTATACTGTGTTCATGTCTAGGTGCCAGTCTATCTTCTATTCAGAAAGCATTGCATCCAAATTCCATTCAGAAATAAGTAGTATGTCCATGATTGTGAACACTTGTGTCAGTGATAGGTTTTATTCTCTTTTATTGTTTGAGAACTTCATACATGTATATAATGTATTTTGATCAAATCTACCTCCCATTTCCTCCCCTATAATTCCTCCCAGGCCTCCCCCAAAAGTCTGCTTAGTGCTGTCTATGTGTGTTTGGGTGCAGGACTCTCTACCAGAACCTGAACAGCCTCGTGAGGAGTATGTCTCTGAAGAAAACAGACTCTGTCTCGATCTCCATGCAGTTGAGAGAGTCCCTTTCACCACCTGCCAATAGCTCCTTAGCTAGGGGTGGGGCTTTTGGATGACTCCATGTTGAAATCTTGTCTGCCTTGACCTTGCCTTGCCCAGGTTTTGGGCATACTGTCACAGCTGCTCTGGGTCACATGCACAGCTGCCCCGTCATGTCTGGAAACCAGTATTTTAGAACAGTGCTCCGACACCTCTGCCTTTTCCATTCTTTCTGAATTCATCTGAGAAGATGCCTGGGCCTTGGGAGGCAGGGCTGTGCTATGAATGTCCCACTTAACATCGAGTTTTTAATTGATATCATCCATCAGGATACGGGACCTCCTCTCTGTGTAGCTGGCTGATACTCTTTTAGCTTTTTGCCTGATGGCTCCATCTCCTGCTGGACGCTGAGCCTAGATCTGTCTTATTTGTTGCTACCTGAGCACAAAGCATTGTGTGGGCACTCAGCAACCATTTCTCAGGTCACAGAAGAAATTGTGCATTCGTTTTTAGATTTTATTTTAATTAAAACATAATTACATCACTTCTTTTTTTCCTCCCTCTAACCTCTCTCCTGTCCCTCTCAAATCTATGGCTTCTTCTTTCATTATAATTACATATATGTAAGCATACATAAATGTACAAATATATAACCACAGCCTGCTGAGTCTGTTGGTGTTGCTTGTGAGTGGATGATTCTAGATATAAGCAATCAGGGAGTTCATCCATGAGAGAGTAATTCACCCTTTCTCAGTGGTCATTAGCTGTCCTGTGTCTAGATGTGAAACCCTGTAAAGGTTCCCCCTTCCATGCTGGCATGCCCATTGGTATTGTCATTTGGGTCTTGCTGAGTCTGCCATATTGTTGCTGGAATAATCAAGGGGCATGTCATGTTGACTACATGAGCTTCTTCCCCAGAGAAGAAAGTGATGGAGACGTCATTAGCCCGTTCTCTTTCTGGGTCACATTTTGTAAACTATACAAGAAACCTTTCATGTACCCCAGACTTGCTGAGTAGCTTGGCTTGTACTACAATTGTCAGATGTTAGAATTGCGTTTTCCTCTATTTCTGCCTCATTTCAACCCCAGCCCCTGCTTAAGACTTAGCTTAAGATGTGAATAACCTCAGTCAGACTGGTCAGCTCTTCTACCCTCTCCTCCAACCTATCTGTTCTGAAGAAGGCATGTACCGCCACTGCCACATTGTAGGTGACAATTTTGTTAAAAGATCAAGTTCAGAAGGTGCTATGAGTGCTCTAAGACAGAAAAAGCATGTTGATCTTAACTGACTTCAGAGTCTAGAGGTTTAGAACACCATGGGTCTCATCTCGTTGAAAGCTTGTTTAGCTAAAGCCATTGGCATCCATGTTGACTTGGTGACAGTACTGCAGTAGAGTGCCTTCTAACAAATTAGTGTTTCTACCAGTCTCCACCGCACAGCCATCCTTAATCTATGTGCAAGTGGAAAATAGGCAGCAACAACCTTGATCTTGTTTATTGCCGTCCACAACTCCTCAGAGTGGGCCTGCTTCGACCACAAAAAAAATGCATCTCTTCTAACCTTTCAGACCTAGAAATTCCTTCTGTGATGCCTGGCTGACTTTGTGTGGAAGAAGGCATCACAAAGCAGAGGAGACCATCAGAAGTTCAGATCAAATTCTCCCATGTAAATCATATTAAGAATTGGGAACCAAGCATGTTGGTACATGCCTTTAATTCCAACACTTGGGAGGCAGAGGCAGGTGCATCTCTCTGAATGTCAGGCCAGCCTGGTGTTGAAGTGACCTCTCCAGCCAGGACAACAGGGCTACACAGAGACCCCCGTCTTAAAAAACAAATAAAAAACTAACAAAAAGGAATTGAGCATCTGGATTAGAAGCTGGGAACACGAAAATTACTAGATCCCACTAGAAACCACAGCCAACCCAGATCGGTGTCTAGCCTTCTGAGCTGGCTTTGAAGAGAAACGTACTCCATTATGAAGCTAACATGCACACTCTAAGAGCATGATGGGTGCTGGGGGAGGGGGTCTGAAGCAGGAGACCCCCCAGTGTAAAGGCACAGTTATCAGAACCAGACACTGTGCAGAGGGCAAGAGCACCTAGAGCATCAGAAGGGTGAGCTGAAGGGAGGGGGAATCAATATAGTTCCTTGGGCGGCTTCATCATGCAGAAAGCTTTGAAATTCTGCTAAAGAATTTTGTAAGAATTATTAAGATAATGACATATTATACAGACAAAAAATGAGGTAATTAGTAACTCCTGGAAGAATAAAAAGTTACCAAAAAAAAAAAAAAAAAAAAAAAAAAGGAAATGCAATACAAGAGTGTTTTTCTCACTCTGCGGTGAACAGTACATATATAATTGTAATAAAGTAGAAATTAAATATTGATTTAACAAAAAGTGAGATAAAATATATTAGAAGATGAAGAGAGAGACGATAGAGATATAAAACCAGGCAAGGAACACGCTCGTGTCGTCCTCGGATTTTGAAGATAAGACCATCCCCATCTGCTAGGGGAGCCTGGGAGACCAGTCACTGTCATAGTGGGAAATCCCAGGCTCACTATCTGTTCCACGTAGTGCGAATGGGGCTAGGCCTCCATGGTCACTTGAAGAAAGGGACAGACTTTGCTTTCCCGGAACCCTTTGCCTACGAGATTCTGTGTCTTTCTCTAGGATACGCTCCTGGTGGTCACCAGAGGAAACGGCTTTCTCAGTGGAACTGTACCAAACCCCATGGCAGCTAATCCTGGCATTTGAAACAGAGTCAAAGATGCCTGTGGAGAGACTGAGTGGAGGTCTTAGCAGAGGCAGGCTCTCGTTAACCTGAGGTCACAGGTCACCAGAGCACTTTCTGACATCACTAAGCACTTGCAGGAAAACAAAACAGGAAGTGTCCACTCCTGAGAGAAAGCAGAAAGAAACTGGCACTCCGTCCCCTCCCACACTCTCTCTGGATCCATTTCTTGGAAAAACCAGTCTAATCCTGTTTATGCACCCCCAGGTGGTTGGTGACCCAAGAATGGTCTAATCAGTGTCATTTGACAAAAATAAAATAAAATAAAATAAAATCCCCACATTCTTTTGTATCCGCACTAGAGTTGTTTCACAACTAAATGGCAAAATAAAATTTATTTCTACAGAAACATCTTGGTGTGAAAGAAGAACCTCGGGTCTGGTTCTGAAAGTACAACGCGGGGGGGGGGGAAATTCTAGCAAAATGGGCACCTTCCTCCTCTTCGTTCCTCACCTGCTCCTTAAGTATCTCAAAATGCTCATTTTTGAATCCTGGTCATTTCAAAAGCTCACCAAGCCAGACCCCTCTCTGGAGGTTGTGCAGTGTAAGACCTCAACTCTGGAAGCATCTCCCAAGAAGAGATTGTACTAGTCAGTTCCTCGTCTGCGTGATGGAAATCCTGATACAACCACTGCGGGGAGGAAAGGTTTCTTCAGATTTTATTCCGCTGTGGTGGGAAAGCAATCGCAATGTTCATGCAGCATGGGGCACAGGCTCCTCACATCATAGCGGTCTAGAAAGCAGAAACAAGAGGACCAGAACCAGAGCCCAGGCTGTATGGCCTTAAAAACTCACTTCTAGGGACCTATACCTATCAGGTAGGTTCCCAGCTCCACAACCTCTGAAAACAGCGCCACCTGCTGGAGAGCAGATACTCACAATACAAGAGCTTGGGGGAGGTTTGGGTTTAAACAAGAACAGCAAATGTCTGTGAGGAAAAGACAGGAAGGTGAAAACCTTCCAAGCGTGATTTTGTGAAAAAATCCCATTAGACAGCATAGGCAAGAGTGCTGTGTCACACACACACTCATGCAAGAACAAGGTCACCATTTGGAAGTGACCACATCCAGTACACAGACAACAAACATAGCCAACCAACTCACATATTGCAGAGAGTTGATCTTGGTCACTTCACATACCCTTCATGAAATTTAAAATAAAATATCTAATGAGCTGAATTGCTCTGTTACATACAATCTTCTGTGTGCAAAAATATTGGGCCCCTGGGTCACCACAAGCTCTGCTACAAGGACAAATCTAGAAGACAGAGCCAGCCATCTCTGAAGAGCTCAAGGGTGACCTTCTGAATATCTGTGTATAAAGTCCAGCACACCTGTACCCTTGGCTGCCTTGTTCCCATGTTACCCTGACCCCTTCTGGGTTGGCCTGGGTTTGAAGTACCAAGAAAGCAGTTCGTTTTATGGCCATAGGGTCAACAGCCAGCAGCCCTGGAGCTGACCAGGCTTCCTTTTTATTTATGTGACTGGTGTCCTCAGTGATTCAGAACAGGATCCTTCCTCAGACTCTGTTCCAGGCCCGGCATTAATTTTTCTCTTTAAAGTAGCAGGACATATAAGGAGAGAGGTGACCTGGCCAGTGGGTCGAAATGCTGACTCACAGAGGCACACGGGGGGAGGGGTGGGGAATACAGTAGCCATAACATGACACACAGACTCTGACATCCTGTCTGGAGGTTGGGGACCAGCCAGCATGATCCCTTCTCTGCACCTTCTCTGGACTCTGTGCGTCCCTCAGCAAAGGTCAGGAGAGGCCCCAAAGCAAGGGCAGCACGCTGCCTTAAAGACCTCAGATGCTCACAGCCCTGCCAACTTCCACAGTTCACCGATGATAAAGCCTGTGAGTTTGCTGCTGTACTGAGTACTGTACTGTAGTACTGAGTACTACAAATATTCCGTGAACCTGGAGAAACTGATAACCAAGTGGGTGTTTTCTGCTTTAGGGGGAAGCAAAGCTGAAGAAGTTCACACCCGGACCACTGCATATGTATTTGCAGATGCTTTCTGGGACTCAGTTTTCCTGTAGAACAAGTCTTCCTCTTCTGCCTTCTAAGCACCACACAAACACACTCTGACATCAAACTGCAACAGCCCCAACCAGACAGGAAAGAATAGAGAAGGGGGTGTAAAATGAGCCTGGTGCCAAGAGATAGTCACATGCACAAATGGAAAAAGAAGATGGAGAAGAAGAAAGGAAGATGAGGGATGGAAAGACCTGACATGGGGACTTCAGAAACAAAACAAAACAAAAACAATGGCAGGAAAGCCGAGGGAGCCTGACAGGGAGCAATATAAGCAAAGCCAGGAGAGATGGGATGACACAGAAACCAAAGCAGAGTCGGGGAGGAGGCCGCGTGCACAGAAGCTGGTAGAGGAGCTGGAGATAAAGTCCACCCGAGCCCACAGGAAACGCGTATCTGGTGAAAAAAAAATGTGGACTTGCTCACCTCTCACTGGAGTTAACTAACTCTCAGAACCTCCGAGGCTGAGGCTCCATTTTGTTCACGTGGTACTGTGCACAAAACCCACGTGGAATAACTTGTCTTAGAAACAAAACAGAACAAAAATCTTCAGAGAGTCTGATCGGGCACATTCAAACCGAGGCCTGGGAATCTGGATTTTTACAGCTTCCCGGAGATCTCAGCACTTGCTGTTCTTCAACTCCACCGAATTGGGCATCTCTCGGCTGGGACAGCCAGACAGAGCAGAGATGTCTGGAGGTCAAGCGTAAAAGGCTTGCTCTGTCAGAGGTTCCCCCCCCCCCACCGCCCCCAGTACCCTGGCTACCTCCTTCCCAGGAGCTCCTAGACCCCTTCCTACCGCCTGTGTTCACTTTCCCTCTTCCTTCTGGCTAGAGAACTAATGTCCCGGTTGATTTTCTTGCCCCAAACAAGCTAATTAAGCAATAATCCTAACAGAATCCATCACTCTGACAAGGTTGTTGATTAATGGTCCCCCAACCAAGCCCAAAGTGCTTGATATCCCAGCAGAGTGGTCAATAATCAGTGCTGCGGCAGGGGCATGCGGCTGCGGCAGTGTGGGGCTGGCCACATCTGAAGACGATGAATGCGGAATGGGTAATGGGGCCCAGTTTTGCAGTCTGGTAGAAGGCAGAGGAGGAAAACAAGGCTGGCTCGGAAGTGCGCAGGCTGGAGGCTCTAACCACAGGCAGCGGTGCCCACTCTCACTCTGTGGCACGCCAGAACCCTCTGCAGATGCGTTTGGACTCGTCGGTTGGTCTCCCACAGGCTGCACATAGGACATACATGGAACGCTGTATCCTTCGATCTGAAACCACAAAACGTCCTCAGAGAACAACCCCGAATAACTCTGGGCCACGCTTCTTCGGTTTTGCAGCTGTGTTGACTCCATAGCTGCTGGAGTATAAGGGGGACAACAGAGACAATGCTGCCTTTGGGAAGTAGATTTCCGTCTCGGCTGATATACCTATCTATTTTCTGCGCCCAGAACATTATTGCAAACACACTGATTCCCTTAGAAGATATAACTTTCCTCAGTGTTGGGAGACTGGTCCTAGATTTAGTGGAATGTGGTGAAATATTGCCCCCTGGTGGTCGCAGCTCCCACTTCAACTCCTCCAACTTCTAAGGTTTCTGCTGAGTCCAGTACCCTCTGAGGATCCCCGCCTGGTAATCATCTGAGTTGCCACAGCAAAATATACAACCCTATGTAGCTCCTAACGTTCTGCCCACTGGCGTCTCTCGGGGTTGTCCCAGAGAGGGACTATTTCTGGGTGGTTCCTGTATAGTGCATCATCAGACAGGCCCTAGTCCTCTCTTCCCCGTCAGCCAACCACAGGTACACCCCATAAGGCTGCAGGTGCGTGCTTCAGAGCAGAAGGCATTGTTACTGGAGGGGGAAATATACACATTTGGATATGACTGAGGAGAGGAAAATCGCCTGCTACCGAGCAATGCCGCCCCGACACACACACTGTCCGGGTCGATCACATGCCATGCTGTCGTGTCTGGTTTCCAGCTCTGTGCTGGGTACACACCGATTGCTCTGTGAGTGGTGAGAGCACAGAGCAACGTGAAAACAAGGAACATGGTGGCGTAGATAGACAGCTTTAAGCTGGAACAGCCCAGCCCTGAGGTCTGTTCTGTCTCTATCCCCTGTGTGTCTTAGGGGAAAAGCTTTCTCTGTCTGGGCTGTTTCTCCAAAAAATCAAGACTCTGGCTCGAGGATATGACAGTGTTGGGGAGCAAGTTCCTAACAGTCTAAGCAGCAACCATCACAGAAAGCAGCAGTTAATCACCATGTTACCCAACAGCCTGAGGACAACTCACACTGCCCGGAGCAGCAAGTCGGACAGCGCCCTCTCCCCACAGTACGGGAGCGGATGCCTGGGGACAGATGCTGGGGAGACAGTGACACCTAATGGCGATCTTTACTAATTACGGTCCATCCGCAAGGCTCGCCCTGCCTGCCAGAAGTCCAGTTCCAGGCTGTAGCTAAACCAAGAGTAATAACTCACAATGTGAGCACTGGGGGACTGGTGTGGGTTTCTTAAAGTTATGCCCCAGTGTGTCCCTAATTACTTTCAATTAGTTTGGCCTAGCCCCTGAAGCCCTCCCTTGCTCCCCAAAAGTAATACTGAGTTCTTACCAGGTAGGAGTAGCCCAAAGCCCAATTAGAGAACCCTGGATTTCACCTATGGTCATCATTTCTGTCCACTCCCATCTCCTTATGGCTGTGTAACAGAATCATATAACCAGGTCACTGACTCAGATATTGTGTACCAAGGCTTCAGCTCATCCCAAATGCCCTTGTCTGCGGTGGGGAAAAAAAAAAAAAAAACAGACACGCATGGGATAAGGTTATTCCTGGACCGCCGCAGAGGTGTGTACAGTGGTAATTCATCAGAGCCCTCCCAGAAGGAAGTGGCAATTGGCTCAGACTGAAGGTACAAATTCTGGAGTTGCCATAGCTTCCGGTGGGGCGTGGCCACATTCTGTTTTGAAATCACTTTTAACATCAACCTTCTAAAGCTGAGAGCTATTGTACTGCCGGTTCAAAATACCTGCTATGTCACGCCCACTATTTAAATAGGGAGAACTAATTCCTGTGCATGTACAATTACCAAAAATAAAAGTTTGAAGTTGGGGCCTAGGAGGATCCTCGCTGGGTACTGGAGAGGCTCACTGGAGATGGGACCTGGGACTCCCTTAGGGCTGATGGCTATCACACTAAGCCTTGCGGCGTCTCACTATCATCCTCTAGTGGTGAAGATGAACATTGCGCCGGTGGAGAAAGACAAGTATATAGGGTACATCCAAGTCAAGTATTTCAAAGTCAGGCACTGAAGAACAGATTTTGAGTTGAGAGACAATGCTGGGCTCTGTGTTTTGTATGTATCTAGTGACATGTAAATCTTTGAAGTAGAGATTACCATTCATTTTCTCAGCGTTAAAATAACACTAAAAACTAAGAGAAGTAGCTTGAGGTAAGCATCCAACTAATAATTTCTGAGAGAGGTGGTATTTAAATCAATATATGTGGATCTGGAGTGTGTATTTCCACACTGGGCTAGAAGCACTGCCTCGTGGGTTGCAGGAGGGGAAGGTGCCAGGCACCTCACAGGAAGACTGACAGCGACACCTGCTGTTGGCAGAGGAAATCCAATAGGCTCTGTAGATCTGCCTAGGATGGAGTTGTAATGCCTCTGACAGAAACAGAGCTGGCTGCTGTTTGTCAGGCTGAGCTTTGAGACCCCCGGGTTTTTGACTAGCAGCCCCATCTGGCATACTTTAAAGATGGGAGGTTCTTCAGAGTTAGAGCATCCTGTTTGGGAATGGGGGCTGCCAGCTGCTAAACTGTGGTGTGATAGGAATTCTGTGATATTCTCTGGTTCCTAAACCCCCTTCCTGGCCTTAAACCACAATTATCAGCTCAGAAAACAAGGCTGTGCCCTAAGCCATGAGCTCAGAGGCTAAAACACGGATGATTACTACAGAGCTGCGCTCTTTCCACTAAGTCTAGTCTGGCTGCCAGCAGTGCAGTTCACACTGGCTGAACAGGTGTGGACTGGAATGGCTAGACAGCATACCAGAGCCAGAGCTTGACCAGAGAGGTCAGAAATGTTCTAAAGGAGCAAGAAAGGATGTTAACCTTATACCCCAAGTCTTCTAGGTACTGGAAATGAGGGAGAGATGGTCTAGGAGAGGGTTTGGATATGCCTTCCTATGGTGCAGGAACTGATTCAATGGCAATAAATACATGTCAGTGTTATGATATCAGATCGGGAATCTGAGTCAGTCTGTAGGAACGTCTCCAGCACCAACCTATCCCGTTGCTCTGTTCCTTAGCCAGCCCATGCTCCCCGTGAGAAAGCCCAGCAAGTGTGGGGTAACAGGAAACCACTAACTACAAAAGAAAGCCTATTAAGGTGCATCTGTGAACCCCAAAAAACTGTGGCTCTCCCAGGTGGAAGCTCCAGCTAGTAGCTTTGCCTCTGCCTGTCAGGATGAACCCTCATCAGGAAGCCACAAAGATGGGCATAAAATACAGGCTGGGATCCCTGCCACTTCCTGATATGTGACCTTCATCTTAGCTGCTGCTCCCCAGCTGTTCTCCTTTGTAAATAGATAATGGAAGATACAATCTCTAGTCTTGTGGCTTTAATGCTCACGACAGAATCTGTGGACTTTGGGAGATAATAAGTTGCCAATGGGTCATTCTGGTGGAAGATGCTGATGTTGAGGGGGTTTAGGGGTGTAAAAACAGAAGGAATTACACTTCCTTATTAATTTTGCTATGACCCTTAAACCTCTTAGGAAAAGGGTAGCCTCTTAAAGTACTATGTCTAAGGAAACATTACATCTTAAGGTTAATATGAGAATTACATAAGATGATGTTGTCAAAAGGCTTCGTCTGCTCTTTGTGACCCTGTGGGATCCACAGTAGCTGAATGATGGGTTATCACTCTCTTACAAGTCAAGACACTGCCACAGCAAGGGAAGATGTCCAGTGCTATCACACCTCGCCTCCCACAGGAAGCCTCTGAGGTGGGGACAAGTATAAGAATCAAGGAGCAGACCTGGTGACCACCTGAAACAGGGGCAGTGGGGGGGGGGGTGAGCAGCAGCTTCTTCAGGCCCCCTCAGCACTCTCCCATCCATACCCTCTCCAGAGTCCCCATAATTAAACTATCTACGCCCCGCCTTCCTGAGCATGAGACAGTCAGTTAACTGCTGTGGACAAACTGAAGCAGCCCCACATTCCATTCTGAGATTAAAACAAAATCATATCCACATAAAACTCATTTAAAAGAAACCAAAATTCTCACTCCAGATAAGCATGAATTTTGGTTCCAACTGTAGCTCTGTCTTTTCTCGGCAGTGTGGTCCTAGGACAGCATTTAACATTTCTAGATTTTGAGTGCTTTATTTCAGGAGAGGAGGGGTCATAAAGGCCAAGTAACAGAGGTGATGTCACTTTATTTAGTGAGGTTCCGAATCTAATCATCAGGTGGGGTGAGTCCTGACAAGTGTCAGGTCTGTGCCTAGATGGTTATGCTACATCTAGTAATGTGATCAGTATCTTTAATCTTCGTCATCTTCAGTTATTTTCATGTTCTTCACCATGACCTCCAGATGGCAGCGTGGGACACAGAACAGGAGCATTTCTTTGCAGACTGTTGCTTCACAGGCTGCAGATGCTGACAGAGGCCCAGGAACAGTGACCAGGAGCTGTTTGCTGGGTTCTTACTGTGACCGGGGTACAGGAAGTGCTTCTCACAAACAGAAGTTCAAGTGCTTTGGCTTTGTGAGGAAAGAAAAGAGTCTCTGATAAAAGGAGCCACTTACCGGAAAAACCAGGAACCAAGCACGTCCAATCTTGATGTAGGCACTAGGAACCATGGGAAATCACCCAAGAGAATGTCTTCCATCCTCAAAGCAATCTTTGCCAATAGCCAAACTGGATTATGAGAAATTTCCTCCAACCCTTTGCTGACTATCCTTTTTTTACTGAGCCCTTTAGCCACTGCATTTGAAACTCACCCGCCAATCTCTTCATTCTAAATATTTCCCGGAGAATCTCTGCGCCAGCCACATGTGTTCCTGCTGGAGCTTCTGGGACCAGCTGGTCAGGCTGAAGTACCTTTGAAAGCGAGGAAGGACAAAGGCTGTCCATCCTGTGTATGGTATTTCTGAATCAGGCACTGTCAGCTAAGAAAACACAGCTCTCTTCCCTCTGTACTCTGATTGTCTTTAAGAGGGATGCTCTTGTATGAAGTTAGGAACTCTTCTTTCTCTCCGAAATAAGGAAAGCCATAGTTTTACATGAAAGAAAAACTATGAAGAACAAGTTTAAAGCAACACCAGGTCATAGAAAACAATTGGAGTGAGCTGTTTGTGGTGTTTTGAATAAAAACGACCCCCTGAAGGTTCTTAGATTTGGATGCTTGGTCACCAGGGAGTGATACTATTTGGAAAGATTAGGAAGTGTGGCCTTGTTGGAGGAAGTGTGTGACTGAAAGTAGGCTTTGAGGTTTCAAGCCAGGACCAATGTCTCCTTGCTGCCTTGGGATCCGGCTGTAGAACGCTGCTCTAGCACCACGTCTTCCCGTGTGCCGCCATGCTCCTTGCCGCGATGAAAATAGAATAACCCTCTGGAACTGCAAGCAAGTCCCAATCCAGCGTTTCTTATATAGAGTTGCCATGGTCATGGTGTCTCTTCCCAGCAAGAGACCAGTAAAAACTCTGTGTGTAACCTAGAGCATCCATAAATGCTGTATTCATCCCTTGAGGATGGCTACCCTCTTCTTTCCTCTCCACTTCTGAGACTGTGGAACCCTGAAAGACTGAGCTTCTCAGAAACTGAAAAACACACTGGTATGGGCAATGGCTAGCCAGTTTCTGGATGTTATATGCCCGTCATTGACTTGGGTATACAGAGGCTCTGTTGGACAAAACCAGAAGCCATGATATAGTCCTTAAATAGAAGAGATATTTGAAGCACAGGCACCATTGGACTTGAAGTTCAGTGCTTTGGGAGATGGGAAGGGCTAGGACTAAGGAATGTAGACACTGAGCGAACCACCTGCATTCCCATCAATCTCTGCAGCTCGACTAGAATTTTAAGACAGGGAGAGACAAGAAGCTAGTCAGAGAGTTAGCTTTGCAAACTGGACAGTTAATTTTGTAACCCACAGATTAATGAGGCTCCAACTGGTCCTAAAAAATAAAATTCAATTGGTTCAAGCCCCATGTGGCAGGGAGCTCGGCTCTCTCCCACAGATTTATGCTCAGCCATGACTTCCTATCCCGTCATTCTGACCGTGGCTCTGGGATTTGTCTGATGCTGGTCCCTTATCTCCTCTACTGCCACCCTAGTCACAGACTATTACTTCCTTTATGGAACAAATAAAATAAAACCCCAGCTTCTCAAAGCTGAGAGCCTTCCTGCATTCTCTGGACCCATCTCTGCTTAGCCCACACTGCAGAAGTGTGCTCTAGTCATCCAGAAGCAGCCCCTTACAGGGAAACACAAACTCAGCTTCCACAATACCCTAGAGATGTGCTCTGAGCTGGCCTGTCCAGGAGGCTGGAGTGGACCACGGAGAAGCCCATACTTCAAATTCCCCAGAAAACACCTGAACTCAGTTCCTGAAGCTTCATCAACTCAACCAGAAATGTCCATCCCTCTGGTCACTAAGAGACTGACCCTCCAGAGGGAAGGAACACATCAGGGGACTTCATCTCTGACAAGACTTTTAGGTGATTCAAGATGACATTGCTTCAGTTGGTAATTTCTTTTTACTTATTAATGGAATAAAAGTTAATCTCTATCTGTCTGTCTCTCTCTCTCTCTCTCTTTCACACACACACACACACACACACACACACACACACACACACATCTTAGACTCACAGTCTTCCTTCTCCAAATATCTCTCTCCCCCTTAAGGCTTGTACTTAAACTCGTATTCAGATTTTCAAAATTTCTTGATAAAGCCCAATTTTGCTACATAAATAAATGAATACATAAACAGATGTGTCAGGAACCTCTTACACACACTAAAGCTTCTCACGGCAAACCCAATCTCCTTGTTTGAATCTAGAGGAGGCAAAAGTGTGGAGCGAATCTGACCCTGGGAATGGTCTTCCCTGAGGTCTGTAAAGACACCCCAGACCCCTCTAACTTCTGAAGAACCAAAAGGCAAACAAAAAGCATTCTTTATCCTATGTGAGAGCCTTGCTTTAACTCTTAGTAGGATAATGCAAATGGAACCCACGGAGATACTGTCTCTGCTCCATTAGATCAGTGGAGGAGGGCATTTTATTTGGGCAAAACTGCAAGACCAGGCAAATTCTCCTGAACTGTGGGGAAGAACTGAGATAAAGGCCATCCCTGCTGAGGCAGTAACCGTAACGCACATGTGTGTAGGTCCATGAGCAGACATTTATGCCACAAGTAACCTCTGTCCATAGGGAAACCATCTGTAAATAGTATTGAGACTAGCAGCCAACCTAAATGGTAATAGGAAAAGCTGTCCACATAAGTGGTATCTGTAAATGAACAATATGCTCATATAATAAGATATCCTGTGGCTATTAAAAGAAAACCCCTGATTTAGTTTTTAATGTTTATTTTATGTGTATGGGTATTTTTCCTGCCTGCATTTATTGAGTGCACCATGCATAGTGCATGCTTGGTACCCATGGATGTCAAAAGAGGGCATCAGATGCCCTGAAGCTAGAGTTACAGGTGTTTGTGAGACATCATGTAGGTGCTGGCAACTGAACAGGGTTTGAGCTGCTGATACATCTTTCCAGCCCCCACACTCCTTGTTTTACATGAAAAGAGGAGTCAGAGAGATGGCTCCATGGTTAAGAGCATGGGCCACTTTTCTAAAGGATGCAGGCTTGATTCCCAGATATCTTTTTTATGTGAACTACTTTTACCGCTCACAAGAACAAAGACAAAAGGGGTTCAGGTCTGGGAGAGAGGAGCAGTGTTGAAGCAGTTCTGAAAAGAGCCTCCTTTGAGGAGAAACATGCTACTGGGACAGACGGAACACAATAAATATTTAAGGCATCGCTGATCAGCTGCTGCATCCAGGAGACAGAAAGATGAGGCATCCTCCATCCCAAATCGAAAATTGAAAGCACATGCAGATAGAGAATATTCTCTCCTGCACATGAAAGTCAGAAACACCTCCATGAAAGGCCAGAACTCAGTAGCTAGACTGTCTCTCTTCCCAAGCACTAACTCCCATCCAAAATCCATTGAGCAGTGAGTAAGTAACATCAATCTGTTTTATAAAATGGATCTTAAAATAAGCATGCACGCACCCACAAACATTTTTCTTGATCTATAAGCCAAAAAAAAGCCCTAAAGATGAGTTAGGACTCACATTAGAAAAAAACATTGTGGCTAATTAGCTGCTGCCCAAACATGCAGCAGTGTGAGAAAAAATTAAATTAATGGCACACTGGGGATAACCATAGCAACAACAAAATCCAAAGGTATCTCGATTCCTCACACTGTTCAACCCTTCATAATGAAGGTCCAGTAAAGAGTAAGGAGGCCTGACCATGCCCAGTGTTTACTTCAAGATGTTCAGCTTTCAGCAACAATACAGTTATAAAGCACACAATGAAGCAAGAAAAAAATGATAAGTGATGGATAGTTGATAATGATAGGTAGGTAGATAGATAGAAAGATGATTGATAGATGATAGATTGATTGATAGATGATTGATGGATGATAGATTGATTGACAGATGATTGATTGATTGATAATAGATAGATTGATAGATTGATTGATATATGATAGATTGATTGATGATAGATAGGAAGATAGATAGATAGATAGATAGATAGATAGATAGATAGATAGATAGATAGATAGATAAAGAAAGATAATTAAAAGGTAGTTGGTGGGTAGAAATATAGACGACAGATTGATAGATGCTAGAGACACAGATAGACAAAATGAGAGCAACCAATATAACAAATATGATACAGATATTGAAACTATCAGATAAGAAATTTAAAATAACTGTAGATAATGTGTTAAAACTTTTAGCAAAAACAGTGGGAAAAGAGATAGAAAGTGTAAGCAGCGGGATCTGAGGCAGCACAGGTCAGAGGGGAGCACCACAGGTCAGAAGGGAGCACCACAAGTTGAAATATGAGAAATGGGAAGAGAGTGACATCTGACCTCCAAGTCTCGTCTGCAGACTGGACAGAGCAGGGGGAACAGTGAACCAAGACAGAGCAATGGAAGTCACCCAAACAGGAAGTAAGGGGGGCAGAACAGCAAAGAACTAGACGGTGACAAGGAAGAGCAAGCACAGCTAATGTTCTAGAGCACGCTGACTGGGAGAACTGGGACAGCTCGGTGTGTAAAAAGCTGCTGCCTACACCTCACACCCTGAGCTTCATCTCCAGAACCAACATATAGGTAACAGGAGAGAACAGACTCCACAAAGTTGTGCTCTGAGGTATACATACACACAGGCACACACACACACATGCACACACACACACACGTACACACACACGTACATGAACATACACGCACATGCACACAGACAACGTACCACACCACATCACACCACCCAACACCTACACACATACAAATAGAATTTTATTATGTATGTGTTATTTACACATGGATAATTTAAAAATTAATAACAGGTACCCAGCCATGCATGTTTATCGATGTAAGAGCTCTGAGAAGATAGAAGAGGCAGGTGCTGGGGTGAAAGGAAGGGGAGCCGGGGTGATGGGGGGCCTCAAACACATCGGGTTCAAGTGCTGAAATCAATATCCAAAAGCAAAGTTTGAAATAGGCAGAAAAAAAATAACACACAACACTTGAAGGACCACAGAACGAGGTCTGTGAAGGTCTGAGAGGGGACGTGGGAAGGGTTGGTGACTGTCCACCCAGGGTTCCACTCCATGTAATGGGACCTGTCATCACAAGCAGCCAACGAAAACTATTCCTGTTGAACATTAAGACTGAAAAACATCAGTTGCCAGCAGACCGGCATGCTTAGAAATAAAAAAAAGTTCTTCAGGACAAAATAGATGATTACAAGCCAAAGCCAAGAATAACAGAAGGAAGGAAGAAGGAGCACAGAGATGGCAGACATGGAGGGGAATCTTAAATCACTGTAAAAGGTCGAAGAAGTGTCCCTGTCCCGGGGCTTACAGCACACGTGAAGGTAAGCACAAGGCAGTCCTGCCCCAACGGTGTTGTTGTAAGAGCCTGGCAGCTCATGAAGCACATGAAGGACCTTTGACCTTTGAAGGTGTTCTAAGACTCGGGGCAACCACTAAAGTAAATGTTAAGTTAAATGAATAAAGGAGAATAATAATAAATATTCAACCTGAAAAAATGTGACACAAGGAAAACAGAACATAGGAAACTATCACCAGGAGCCAGAAGTATGGATTTTCAACCCAAACATGTCTACTGTCTCATTAACTGACATCATGGCATATGGGCTGACTGTCAAACCTCCAGAATTGACTTACTAGGCCCCTGTCTGTCCCAGGGGCTATGAACCTTCTTCTGCTGCAGGCCTTTAACACAGTTAGTTCCCCAACATGACAGTAATTTTGTTACTGTTACAAATTGTATTTAGGGAACTAAGACCCATTAGTTGAAAACGTCTGACCTAGTGCCTCAGAATATGACTGTGTTTATAGATTTTGGGAGGTAAATGAGCTTATGTGAGATTCTAAAGATAAACTTGCAAACTAAGGAGAGGGGTCTCAGGAGAAACCATTATGTGCTGGCTGCTGACATCTTAACTCAGGACTTCTCACTTCCAGGACAAAGAAAACTGAGTGATGGTTTTTAAGGCACTTTGTTGGGGGCATTGATAACAGCCCAAACAGAGGAATGCAAATGCCAGTTAAAAGATGCTGTTGCAGGCTGCAGAGGTGACCAGTGGGTAGGATTGCTTGTTGCCGTCACCCGCAATGGACAGCTCACAACTGTCTGCAATTGTAGCTCCAAGCGATCTGATACCCTCTTCTGCCATCACAACACACACACACATACACCACCACCTCCACCACCACCACCAGACACACACACACCACACCACAGACACACCACACACACACACACACACACACACCACATACACACACACACACACAAAGAGAGAGAGAGACAGATAGACAGACAGACAGGGAGAGAGCTTATTTATGTGTGTTTCCAGGTGTGTAGGGGCCAGAGGTTGATGTTGTCTCTGTCACTCCTTTTTAATTCAAAGTTATATTTTAGAATTCAATGCATAAGTTATTGTATTTACATAATTTCTACCTGTGCCTTTCCAGCTCATCTGCTGTCCCCTCCCTCTCTCTCAAATTCATGGTCTCTTATTCTTCAATTATTTGTGGTGTGTGTGTGTATGTGTGTGTGTGTGGTGTGTGTGTGTCTGTGTTGTGTGTGTCTGGTGTGTGTATGTCTGAATGTCTGTGTGGCACATGAGTGTGTGTGTGTGTGTGTGTGTGTGTGTGTGTGTGTGTGTACATGTGTGTGGTGAATTTCCCTCATCCACTTCAACATGTCAAATGGTATTATCAATGTGCTGGTCTTATTTAAGCAAATACAGTGTTTGTCGAGATGTTGAGTTCTGCTCCCATCATATGTGGAAGATGCTATTTCACAGTGGCATCCTCATCCTCTGGCTCGCAAAAGCTATCTCCACACCCTCTTAATCACGCCTTGGGAACAGGGCTTGTGTTGTATATATATGAATTGGGGTTAATGACCCCACAGCCAGTTTTTATTTTCAGGTTGTCTGATTGTGGCTTTCTGTAAGGGACCCCACCTACTGCACACAAAAAACATTCTTACCTGTGGAATTAAAGTTAAGTGTTTAGAATACAGTTAGAAAAAAAATACTGTCTTAGGAAATGGCAGTAACAGGTGCTTCTTCAGGGTTCATGAGTTAATAATATCCATGGGGAGTTGGCTAGTTTTACAATTCCCTCTGATCAAGTGGACCTAAAAGGCTAAGTTCAAAAGACGCTGGTTACCTCAAGATATGGAAGCCACTAGTGTGACTCAGAATATCTGGCCATCTTAGCCATTGTGTGAAAGTTTGAGTAGCTCCTCCCAGTGCTGGGAGAGCTTGTCCTCAGGCAGGTGGCTCCTGGGTAGTTCCAGATTGGTCCCTCCAGTCCAGTGTCTGAAATGTGTGGTATCAGCAGTGGAGCCTTACTTCTGAGGTCTAAGAAACAACCAGGGGCAACAGCAATTGACCGTATTATCTTAGAAGACTCTGATGCCCCGACCAACAACTCGAAGGGAAGCTTCCCATGACTAGCTTTGAGAATTTTGTTAGGTAGCCCCCTCCTCTACCCCTCTCAGACATGAGTTCTTCGATGAACATGGAGCTAGCTTTCTAATCGACTAGACTGACTGGTCGGCAAGTTCCAGGAATCTACCCGTCTCTACCCCACTTCACACCAACACGAGAGTTACATATGTACCCAGCCACATTTGACTCTCTACATGGATGCTAAGGATCTAAACATCAACAAACACTTTGATTATTTTAAGAGACAAAATTACATTCTGTCTATTAATAAAAAGACATAGATTAAACTAAGCTCATAAAAAAATACTGTGTAAAGCCATTTGGAAGTAAGTTAGAGCGCTCACATGAATATTGAGCAAAATAAATCTCAGAAGAAAGTGCATTGCTAGTGACAGAAGATGCCAGTAACAAGGCCTGTAGGGTCATCCTCCGGAAAGGGATGGCAATCCTGTCCAAGTGTTCACTATGCCAGAGCTTCAAAATATCTGAAGGAACAGCTAATGGAACTAAAAGAGGCCTGGAAACACCACCTGGTACTTAATAACCACCATGGTCCTCTGGAAACAACAAATACAACAAGTGGTCAAAAAGTCCCTGGAGACATAGAAGATATAGAGGTCAGTTTAATCTGAGGGATGTTTGTAGAATGCTTCACCAGCACCAGCAGCAGCAACACCGGCAGCACCAGCACCAGCACCAGCCGCACCAGCAGCACCGGCAGCACCAGCAGCACCAGCAGCGAACTCACTTTCTTTTACAAACATATGGAAACAATCACCAAAATAGACCAAATTTAGGACTTAAAAAAAAACTAACACATTTAAAGGAATTTAAATAACACCAAGCATGTTCTCTGGCCACAGCAGAATTAAACCAGGAACCAAAGCCAGAAAGCATCTGAAAAATCCCCCAAATATTTGGAAAGTTTAAAACGACACTTCTAAATAACCAATGGGTCAAAGAGGAGGTAATAGGAAATTGGAAAATAATTTAAACTGGATGAAAACAAAGCCCACAGAGTATTTAGCTTCGTGTGAGACGTTTAAAACAGTGCTCTAAGGGGAGTCGATAGCTTTAAATGTGCTAGGAAGAAGATGTGTGTAAATAAAAGGCGAATTTTCCACCTTAGGAGACCAAAGTAGAAGAACAAACAAAGCTGGAGGCAGAAAGAAGGACAGAAATCAACAAAAATAATAGAAAAATGGAACAACAACAAAAACCAGTAGAACAAAAACAGAATGAAGTTGGGTGTGGGCAGCATGTACCTGTAATCCCAGTACCCAGGAGGCTGAACCAGAGGATTGTCACAAGTCTGAGACAAGCTTGGGCTCCTAGTGAGGCATAGTCACAAAAACATGAGGGGGGATGGAGGGAAGGAGGGAGGGATGGAGGGAGGGAGGGAGGTAAGGAGGGAAGGAGGGAAGGGAGGGAAGGGAGGAGGGAGGAAGAAAGGGAGAGAAGGAGGGAGGGAAGGGAGGAGGGAGGGAGAAAGGGAGGGAAGGATGAAGGGAGGGAAGTTTGAATGGAGGGAAGGAGGGGAGGGAGGGAGGGAGAAAGGGAGGGAGGGAGGGAGAAAGGGAGGGAGAAAGGGAGGGAAGGATAGAGGGAGGGAAGGGGGAGGGAGGAAGGGAGGTACAGTTTACATTTTTCCTCCTGGTCCCAAACTCCAGAAAATAATGACTCTGAGATCCACGTATATTTACAAATATCTAGGCGGATAGCTAGGCATGTTTCCTAACTGGTTTATAACTTAATAACCCTGTTATTCTATTCTACATTCTGTCATGTGACTGTTTACCTGACCCTTGGTTACATGTGACCATCGTCCTCTATGTCTCCTCCCATGATTGGCTCTCTCCCAGAATCTTTTATGCCTATGGAAGGAAGGGAAGAAGGAAAGAAGGAAGAAAGGAGGGGAAGTAAAGAGGTCTAGTTCTTTGAAAAGCATAAAAATAAAGTTGACAGATCCCTAGCCAGACTAAAAAGCAAAACCAAACACTCAACACTTCGCATAATTAGCATAACTTTTGCAATACATACATGTGGTGAAAATTAAGCAAACTTCTGAGACACATAAAAAATGGAATTAAAGATTCAATGTTAAGATGTCAATTTTCCCAGACTGACATGTGGATTTGGTTTAGTTCCAATAAAATTGGAGTATAGAAATTCTCTATAATTTTTTATATTGACAAGATGATGCTAAACTTTTATGCAGAAAAGCAAAGGAATTGGAAGGGCCAAAACTGTCTTCAAAAAACAGAGCTAAGTTGGAGGAATCACATGGCTTGATTTCAAGACTTATTGGACTTGAAGACTTTATAACACTGATCCTAAATGATTCTCACAGAATATTCCACTCAGCACCAAAAAACAGTGCCAGGGTGTGCAACCACAGTCATAAAGAGAAAGGGGTATATGTATGTGCACACATGGTTATCTATCAGTATGTACACGTGTGTATATAATATATATAATATTACATGTATTTTTTAACTGTCAGCATGACTGTATTTGCATATACATAGGTACAGCTCTGGATTTATCTGTGTGGGGTTTTCTAGAGAGGTTGAACTAGTAAGAAAGACCTGAATGTGGGTGTATCATCCCACAGGGTGGGGTCCCCAGCTGTATTAATAAAAGTATGGGGGAAGGGGTAACCAACAAAGCAACAGCATTCATCTGCTGTTTTAGTGTGAGAGAAACTGGCCAAGAGTAGAAGAGGGGGTCTCAGGACACATCTGCCAGGGCTGGGTCCAGATCACAATGAGTAGTTCCCTTTCTGGAGCTGAACAAAAGCCCTGGGAAATAAATGTTGTCACTCCATTTTATGAATGGAAAGACCGAGGGCAGGGTGACTGGGGAACTTAACCATGAGCACAGTCTGGACAGACAATAGAGGGTGGACTTTGTCTCTTACAGCTGTCAAGAAAGGTCCCCTTCTCCCCCAAATACTCCCAGCAGCAACATGGTAATGTAACTGAAAGAGCCAAAGGTGCCTGCAAGAATCTGAGCCAACCTGGGAACACTTCCTAGTGCCTGAGGAAACAGGAGCTTCTGAGCAGATGTGGGTCCTCCAGGAGGAAGCAATGGGGACATCTGTAGTTGTGAGAAACACAGCTGGACTTGGGTCATGCTCAGGATATGTCCTTCCAGATGACTGGGGCTAGCACTTCCTCCCTCCCTCTCTCTTCCCTCCCTCCTCCCTGCTTCCTTCCTTTTTTTGTTGTTATTTTCCCCTTTTTTGTTTTTTGACAATTTCAAACAGTATGCTTTTCTTTATCATATTCTTTCCCAACTCCAACTCTCCCTGGATCCTACCCCACCACCCCCTTTTTTAAAAAAAAGGAAGGAAGGAAAGGGGAACAGCACTATAAAACATGCAGAAGATTAGCCCCCCGGGGGGGGGGGATGTAATTGACATGCCCAGCAACACCCGGAGGAAACAGGTCCCCCTGTGCCACCAGCCATCATTTGTAAATAGATCTTGGCTCTGGGCTAGGACTTTGCAGCACTTCCCTCTGGATTTGAAGGTCCTTTTCTACCTGAGCAAGCAGCCAAACCTATGGCTTCAGGTTCTGAAACAGATGAGATGCTCCTTAACCTCTGTGTCCACTCAGGCTGCCATAAAATAGAGAGTAAGGATTAGATAGTAAGGATTTCTATCTCAGGGCTCTGAAAGTTAGAATCCGAGGCCACAGGCAGCACAGTCGGTTTCTAGAGCAGATTCCTCTCCCCCAGCTCGTAGATGCTACTCTCTTGCTGTGTCCACACACAGGAAGGAAAAGGTTCTTGGGTAACTTTTCAAACAAGGTCACCAATCGTATTTGATTTATCCCTAGCCTTAGAGCCTCGTTTAACACGAATTTCTCCTAAAATGCCCATTTCCAGATATGGCTACACTGGGAGTTAGGAATTTTAGGGGAATGTAAACATCAGTCAATTACATTTAAAAAAAAATGAAGACATGAATTCTCTTTCAATTTCTGTCCCTCTAGCTCTGTGGCCTTAGGGAAAATCATGCCTTAAGTATTGAACTCCTGGTGACACAGACATAAACTGCCACTGGTTTGAAACATCACAAACTCAATAGTTCTTAGTTCTAAAGTCAGAAACCAAATGCAGTCTCACCAAGTGAAAAGCATAGCTTCAAGTTAAAATCTGTGTCCAAGGCTCTGTACCCTCGCCTTTTCCAGCATCTAGAAGCTGCCCGTGCTCCTCGAGTCCCACAGCACTGATGCAGCAGCTCCCGGTGACCTGTCTCCCTGACTCCAGACTCCAGCCACTCTCTTAGAAAGCTCTGTGGGTTACACTGGGCACAATATGGGTTCAATAGTTTTTAATGTCAAGGTCTTCCATTTCATTGTCTCTACAACAATCTTTTTTTCCATGTAAGGTGAGAGGTGATGGTGTAAACATTAGTGTGGTCTTTCTTAGCCTACCGTGCCTCAGTTTCCCTACTTATAAAATGGGGATGGCAGTGCTATATAGGAAGGTCTTAGAATGTTACTGAGTGCTTGGCACCATACCTGGCACAGAAGCTGTACAAACACACGGACGGGTACCTCCTGCCCTTCTTCTGTGCTTTGAGTGCATCTGGGGCTACCAAGGCCTCTGCTCACCCATCTGAAAGCCCAGGGCAGCAGCAGAGACTGAGTAGAAACATGAGACACATGTGCAAAGACACAAATTCCACGTTATTTTTGTTAGGAAAGTTGCACAGAAAAATCATTCCATCCACATCATTCACACTGGAACTGCTCTCTCGGGTTGTCTTGGATAAAGACCCGTTGTAGCCTCCTAGCCTCCGTGGGACAGAAGTGAAGCCCTCTACAGGAGAACACAGCAGCCTGAGTCATATGTCCCTGGGAAGCTGACTCTGCATCACCGTCTGGGCTGAATGATAGAGAACAGGGTGACAGGCGCTAAACAGCAACTATTAAGTCAAAGTGCACGGTCGGAGAGTTCTCTGGCCTTATCCCCACCCCCATTGGTTCACCAGGTTACAAATGACTTTAGAACATTTATACCAGAACAGTAGGGAGTACGTGGCACACAGATGCTACCTAATAAAGTCAGGAAACAGTTTCTGGACACCTTAGAACTTTGCTTTATAGAAGGCCCCCAGAGCTCAGAGAACAAAAGTACCCAGTCCCCTACAGCTCAGAGTGCCAGGGAACTTCGTCACATCCATGCCTTATTTCTCCCCAGCATCATACATGTCAGGACAGCAGCTGCAACTTCCGCTCATCTGTAGCTGGGAGCCCCTTGAACAGTCCCTGAACTGTGGGGTGTTTTGGTTTTGTTTTTTTAACTTCTGGTCTAGAACGCAGGGTAAGGCCAGAGCCTGGGGCTGCTCCAAGCTTAAAGAGTTGTGTCTGCTCTCAGATGAAGCAGCTTCAAATGCTTTTATGTAGTGGTCTTCAGAGTCAGCCTTACTCCAGAGGCTGGGGCAAACTCACAAACTGTCTAAGTGACAAGGTAAACAAATTGTCCAATGCTCACTTCCAGACTCTCTGACCAAGTCATTTGCCCGGAGAGGCCACAGAATGGCAACAGAAAAGTCTTGGAGGCACCTTCCAGGGCTCAGTCAAATGTAACATCTGCTTGGTGCCTGAAAGTTGTTCTGAGGCTAGACTTGGAAACAGACCCAAAGCTGAGGCTTATGTGGAATATACTGAGTCCAAGAAATGTAAAGCAAGATTTGAGGGCTTGATATAGCAGGAAGCTCACACTAGTCACACTGATTACACCACATTGCACAAAGACAAAGCCTCCCTCCGTGGTGGTCCACTTCATGAGGTGGAATTTGGTGATGCTGGATCAGGGATGAAATCAAGGTCAGAGTTCATGATGACTCCATCACCAAGTCAGGAAGGTTTGAAACTCTGCATGAGAAAGGCAAAACTGTGTGAGGCACCAAGGCCAGACCCACTATTCTATGAAAAGGAAAGAGACAGCTGAGTACTCACACATAGATTCAACCATTCAAACTGAGAAGCCAAGCCTCAGAGAGGGTCTGGCTGGAGAGCAAGGTGAAAGGCTGTGGGGATGTGATCTGCACTGACCCAGAAGCCAACTCTGCTCTCCTTATTTGGGCACAGAGGTGATGGTCTGCACATCCTCTGATGCTCAAGCTGGGCACTCTTCATTGGGTTGGGTGGGGACATCATCTGATCACTAGCTATCTTCTAGCCTGGTCCCAGAGCCTAGTGACCCAGAGGAAATCTGGCACTGCTAGTAGGATTCTGATGAGAAAAAAAGACTGCATTTAATTTCTGAGATGTAGGGGAGACATGTTGAGCCTTGTTCTTTCCCATGGTACCCTATCTTAAGCACAAGAAAATGTATCATTCTCTTTCTGGTTGCATCTATGAACAACACAACATTAAACACAAGAAACCATAACCAGTAGCCCTCCACCTACTACCTCGTTTGACACCTTTGTCATCTGTACATTGGCTGCTATAATATGGCAGATGCCTGATGCATTTGGATGCTCTCTCTTGGAAGATGAGGTGCATCAGGACCACAGGTTCTGTTTCTGGCCTGATGAACAGTCTCCATGGGCTCAGATGGAAACTCTGAAGGCTTTTTCTGTAACTTCCCTTGGTGGAGAGTTAGGATGCAGGCCAGAAGCCCTTTGGCCAAAATCCTTTAAGAACAGAAATGGAGACATGTCCCATGTCACTATTCCTCAGGATCTAAGTCTGAGGATGCAGAGTAAGGAGGCAGGTCACCAACACTATACCTGCAGAAAAGTCTAGCAATGACAATTGGGGATGACAATTCAAATGGCTAACTCACTCTGTGCTGATAGATTTATATGTGGAGGCTGAGGGCTGGTGGGTGGAATTCATGGGGTCTGTTAACCTGGATGGGGAAAAGCTACATGCTTGGATTCACTGCCTGTGCACTGAAATTTAGCTGCATTGATGGACACAGGAAATGGAGCTCAGACATTCCAGGAGCACCGGTGATTTGTCACCCATCAAAATCAAAATCTTCTTTCATGACATAGTGCATGTTGAAATATTTCACATTCTGGTTTCAGCTCATCACCATCCTGGAATTAGAGCATTTGTTAGACTTACTGTTACCTCATGTGTTAGCACACACTTGTGTTGCAGCGTCTGGACTTTGAAGATATACATATATTGATATAGATAATTGTATATATGTATATGTATATATTGTACTGGCTGATTTTGTGTCAACTTGACACAAGCTGGAGTTATTACAGAGAAAGGAGCCTCAGTTGAGGAAATGCCTCCATGAGATCCAGCTGTAAGGCATTTTCTCAACTAGTGATCAAGGTGGGAGGGCCCAGCCCATTGTGGGTGGTGCCATTCCTGGGCTGGTAGACCTGGGTTCTATAAGAAAGCAGGCTGAGCAAGCCAGGGGAAGCAAGCCAGGGGAAGCAAGCCAGTATGTGACATCCCTCCATGGCCTCTGCATCAGCTCCTGCTTCCTGACCTTCTTGAGTCCCAGTCCTGACTTCCTCTGGTGATGAACAGCAATGTGGAAGTGTAAGCTGAATAAACCCTTTCCTCCCTATCTTGCTTCTTGGTCATGATATTTTGTGCAGGAATAGAAACCCTGACTAAAACACACACACACACACACACACACACACACACACACACACACACATATATATACATATACACATACACACACACATACACACACACAAACACACACACATACACACACACACATATATATACATATACACATACACACACACATACACACACACAAACACACACACATACACACACACACATATATATACATATACATACACACACACACAAACACATACACACACACACACACACACACACACACATATTATAGGAGAGGGTGCCCTAGTTTTGCATATGTTTTACCGAGAATATGCAAACGGAAGGGGTCAGGGATCCATGTTTGGGTACACCCTCCATTGTCCTTAATGTGTTTCAAGCAGAGGTATATTTAAGTGCACAGCACTGAGATATAATCTTCAGATCCTGTTGTTTCATAATTCTGTGGTTTCTAAAAACATTTCAAATGCAGTTTTCTTTATCCTTTTTTTTTCTTTTCCCACTCTAAAGAGGTCTGCTAAAGCCAGACAGAGGTGGCACACACCTTTAATCCCAGCACTCAGAAGGCAGAGGCAAGACAATCTTTGAGGTCAAAGCCAGACTGATCTACAGAGTAAATTCCAGGACAGCTAGGGCTAATGAAGAGAATTCCTGTATGGAAAACCAAAACCAAACCAAAACAACAATAACAACAAAAACCGCTTTCTAAAATTGAATAAACACAAAACCTGTGTTTAAAGTGAGGTTGTATCTTGGGTCTATCTTTTGCTGTGTTCAACCCACATTGTGAACCCCCAAAAGACACCAAGGAGCCGATTCCAGTGTAAGCACACTAGGGTCTTTATTCAAGCTCAAGCTTGGGCCACCCCTCAGTCGCTGACACAGAAGGATGGGCAATAGAGCCCTGAGCTCTCTGTGGGACAGGGTTTTGTAGGAAATGGCAAGTTAGTGAGGGGGTTTCTAGCCTGGCACACATCTGATTGGGGGGCTGTTATGGAATTTTGTTGCCCTATAAAATAACTGGCTGGTGCTAGGAGCCAAGTCATAAACTTAGCTTGTGCCTTTCTCCTGACTGGGGGTTGTTAGAAAGTGAAGTGCCAAGGGGCGGGCCTGTAACCTGGAGGCCCAGGTTTGTTGTGGAGTAACCTGTAAACTAGTGCTGGATGTGAAAGACCCCCAAATTGGGGAAGCCCCTCACTCTAGTACCGGGAGAACATGAACCTAAGAACTCACAGAGAGCCTATCTTGCTGCAATCAAGCAAGAGGTTTACTTAAGGGGAGGGGGAAACCAGAGCTCTGGGGACAACACATATCTCATGCAGGACATAGAGGGGTCGACCCCAAACTCAATTCGGGAAACATATTCATAGGGGAAATTACATAGGTAGTTAGCAACAAGCACATAACAATTTCATTGGTTCATTCAGATTGGCACACTCTATCTGCTATGGATATGATTCAACTCCAGAGCACCCTGTTTTGGGGCACTCTGTCCTTCATACTAGTTTTTCTCAGGACTGTAGTCAGACTTTATCAAGACCAGGTGGTCTGCGGTTTTTGTTCTCAGCCTTGAGACATACTTGTCCTCAAGGAAGGGCTAGTGGGGGCTAACTTGAAATTTTAACTCTTTCAGATGCCTGCTTGTTGGTTTGTTGGTTAACTTGAGTTCAGCTTCAGGTCAGGTTCTCTAAGATGGAGTCTGAACACAAGATCTGGTCTCTCATTTGCCTTTAAAGACTTGAAGATAGGATGTAGGAAGAAGTTCTAGGGAGCTAAGGAATATGGTCATTCATTGGACCAGAAAAACTTAGAACCTGTCAAGAGGGAGTCTGCCAAGGACCAGCCTCAGCTTGGAGAGAGGTTCTGAGAGAAAGGGTGTTTGAGAGTAGTAAAAACAAAGGACTGAAAGTCAAACCATGGGTTATTGGGTTATAAGCTGGCAGCCTATGTCTGCTCCGGATGGTTTTCCACATTGCTCTGTGTCCTGCTAGAGACAGTCTTTTCTTGCTATTCTAAAAAACTCTTTGGTTGAAACAGCTAGATTTTGGCTTTAGACAGCTCTCTCTGCTAGTAAAAGGTCTTGGGATAGCTCATGGGTTTTCTGACCAAAGTCAGAAAAGCTTCTATTAAAAAAAATTCTTGGATTTTCTGACCAAGTCAAAAATCCTGTTAGAAAAATTTTAAAAATAATTCTTCAGTTTTCTGATCAAAAAGCTAGAAAACATCCTAAAAGAGCTAAATTCTCTCTCTTAAGTAATTCTTGGGTCAGACATACCATTAGAAAAAGTTTTAAAAGAGCTATGAAAAATTCTAAAGAGTTGTGTTTGCTTTCCATGGATTTTCCATCGAAAATCAGAAATCCTGTTAGAAAAAATTCTTGAAGACCGGTGCTTGCTCCCCAGAGATCTCCAGACAACCAGCTCTTGCTAGAAAATATTCTAAAGGAAATGCTATAACTTTCTGCTAGCTCATCTCATGCAGACCAAAAGCCCAGTGTTTTTATTTACACATCAATTCAGTTATTTATTTCCTCTTGACCATCCCACAAATCAGCATCTTATGACATTAGCCCCTGACTCTTAGAAAAAAACATCAAGCTCAAGCACAGATGATAAAATAGCTGGGAGTAGCCCTACCCTGGAATCAAATTTTGACTATACCAGGACCTAAATTTACTCTGTTCCAGGTTGACCTTGAATTTAGGAATCTGACTGCATTTGTAAGCATAAACAAGAAACTTAGCAGGGTGGAATAATCTGTGATCACCACTGCCTAAATCTCCTTATCTACTTTCTTAGTATCTTTCTGACAAGTTGGCTCACAGTGAAGCTGCTTTTGTTTTAGATTTGTGAAGACCCTTCATATTGAATCCTTATATTGTTCATAGTTGAGAATTTTGAACTCATGTTTTCAGAGTTCTTTCCCACAGCCTTAAGGGCTGTCCTGAAGGTCCCAGTGTTTATCACTTTGCTATGACATTAGTCATCAGATTCATGTTGTCTCTGATTATCATGAAGTCATTAACATTAGCAGGGAGGACGTTCATTCCTTGAAAGAGGAACAGGAAAATATGCACATTATTATACAAGCAAGACTTATGCCCACATCAGCCATCAGCACTGTGGAGCCCATGCCTGCTGACCCTGTTCCAGGGGCAGGAACCATGTCATTCCACCCCTACCAAGGCCATGTCCAGCAGGAGGCAGTGTGTTCTCTGCCACCTAGTGGCTGAAACACTTGAGTGCAACTACACCATCTCAAACTACAAGGCAGAAGCCTGCCCCACTGCAAGGTGTGTGAACAGAGCAATGCCAGGCCTGCTGGTAAACTACAAAAACACTCAAAACACAGAGTTAGGTATGGAATGAAAAAGCCAGAGATAAACTCTCCCCTATTCCCTGCCAAGTCAGGCCTGGAAAACGTCACACAACCTGTGTCCTCACCTTAGGTGGACTGTTCCGTCCATAGTCATCATTAATAACAGCACAGGAAGTATGAAAGTAAGCAGTCACTTGCCCGCGTGCCTGAGAGATCTCAGATCTCCAAATTCTGTAGCCATGGGCCTTTAGCTGGGACAGGTGCTAGCATGTATTTAGCTAAGACTAGAATGGAATAAGTGGAGAAATACAAGTCTCTTGCAGCCCCTCACCCGCACCCCAGTTAGGCTGAAAGCGCTGAGTCCTCTATTTTCTCTACTATAAATCAGTTGTTGGGTTGAAAAATGTCCACTCTCAGTATCTGTTGCTTCTCTTACTCTCTGTCCTCTGTTTCTGGCTGGGGCTGTAGTGGAATCTAGGGGCTTCTGATCAACATGCTACAGGTATGCTGGAGTAGCATTTCCAACACTCTGTCCCTAGGCAGCCACCAGGTATGAGGAGGCATGATTCTACAGACCAGAATTTTGCAGCCTTAGGAGGTTTTAATTGGTGTTCCCATAATGCAATTAAAATGATACCAATTTTATGTTGCTTTTATATATGATATATAGAGAAAATAATTTTGTGTTTCATATATATATATCATATATAGCTGTCATATTTAGGGTTTCAATTGCTGTGAAGAAACACCATAGCCAAAGCAACTCTTATAAAGAAAGCATTTAATTGGGGCTGGCTTACAGGTCCTGAGGTTCAGTCCATTGTCACCATGGCAGGAAGCATGGCAGCATCCAGAAAGGCATGGCACTGAAGGAGCTGAGAGTCCTGCATCTTGTTCTGGAAGGCAAACAAGGGAAGACTATCTTCCAGTGAGCTAGGAGGAAGATCTCAAAGCCCACTCCACAGTAACACGTCCTCCAACAAGACTATGCCTACTCTAATAAGGCCACACTTGGTAATAGCACCACTCCCTGAGCCAAGCATATTCAAAGCACCAAAAGAGATATAGAACGATAATATATTATAGAAAAAAGAAAAACATATTTATATATAATTTCAATTTATAAACTTATAGCATGTATACAGCATTAATAGCATATAAATATATATATATATATATCACAGAAAGAAGAAAATATATTTTATATATTAATTTATATTTTTTCTTCTTTCTCTGGAAAATTAGAAAAGCAGTTATTTTCCAAGTGCCTGTTTTTTTGTTTTGGTTTTTTTTTTCCCTCTTGGCCATATCTCATTCCCATGAAGTACAACTCCATAGTGCAGCTCACTTTTCAGAAGGGCCATCAACATTCTGTGTGGCCTGAAAGTGACAGAAACCCATATCCAGCCACAAGCACAGAGCAGAGACCCAAAGCGAGGACACATTCTTGCAGCACAGAGCTGTGAACTGAAATGGATAAGAAGAGGCAGACATGTGGAAAGCAGAGGAAGGCTGTATCCCTTTCCCTGCTGGGTGGTTCTCAGACTCCACAGTGTACAAGCATCACTGGCTAACATGCTTAAGATGCTGATTCCAGGTCTCTTGCCTCACTGGAGTATTTGTTCACAGGGGCTGGCTGTCTGCACATCAGAAAGCGTGCTGAGGTGAATGCTGGTATGACTCAGAGAAAATGTGTTCTCTGACCTGTCCTAGTCATCCTGAAATTCGAAACACGAACATAGAGTCGGGAATAAAGAATGAAAAGCCCTGTTTGAGCCTAAGACTTTAAACTAAATAGATCATGGAGAAACGTTCTTTAAGAACAAGGGTCAGGGCAAACCAGGGCAGCTTTGAAGACCCAAAACAAGTATTCCTGCTTAAGAACTATCTTCCAGAAGAGACCATTAAAAATAGAAAATACATTCCTAAGGAAAAGGGGAGTTTTGATATTTCAGAGAGAAATTGTTTATAAGTAGTGCAGTCCATTGGGTTTAATTCCATATTCTCTTATTAGAATAAAATAGCACAATTTTATTTACTGTCTTAGGATTCCTTGGTCAAAAGGCAGAATGGGTGTCCCGAAAGGTATATTTTTGTTTAGATGCCCTATGGGAGCATCCATTTTCTGGTTTCTTTCAACTTCTCGAAGCAACCTGTATTCCTCCTCAAGTATTCCCTTCAACCTTCAAAGCTGGTGAAAATCTAGTCTTTCAAATCTCATCTCTGTAGCCTAGCCTTCTCTCCAACATCTGTCCTCCATGTGGAAAGCTCTACATGCCTTTCCTTTGTCACTGGAATGACCAGTCTGACTTTATAAGCAAAGAGAAGGGTCAAGGACACAGGGTTCTAGGGCATAGTACCACTGTTCACTGTTTCTGATGGGAATGTCATGGTAGGTGACAGGAATGTGTCCATGAGGAAAAGAATTATACCACCAAACAGCAAAAAGCAGCCATGGAAAGACTCACAGAGGTTCCTATAACACTTGGCTCTAGTGTGAGTGCACTCCAGGACTCCCAAGTCCCCCCAAGGGCAGCACCCCAGTAATGTGAAAACTTTCTATCAGCTCTTGCTTCTTCCATATGTTTCCCTGCTACTTGTAGGCTGTGAGCTTTTAATATGAAAGGCTTGGAAGGAGGCACACCACGTTCAAACCACAGATGGGCCCTTGTTCTTCCCTACCTCATCCGGATACTACCTCCTCGTCTGAGCAACAGTCAGGTAGCGGCCTTCATTCCACCCACAATCTTATTTGATCCAATGCATTTGTATATTTGGGATTATTAGGTTGTAGACCTCTTTCAGGGAAGCACTGCTTTGCCTACCACAGTTCGCAATTTTAATGGTCTGATGATGTGGTTTATAATGTTAAGTGCCCTTGGATATTATATCTGAACCCCCATTCCAGGCCTGCCAGATGTGGAGCAGTGTTTGCCCCACAGTAACTGTCATAATGATGATGAGGATGATGGGAGGGAGCAAAGTCTCTATGTTTGGCTGCCAAGTCCCCACTGAACAATTTCCATGACACCCCCACCTGTGGTCCTGTAGAGAAACATGTCACCTTCTCCATCTTGCCCCTGCCTCAAGCCCAGTTTTCTGATTTCCAACACTTTGCTCTCTTTCTGATGCCATTCTTCCCAAATAGGTAGATTCCAGTTCCTTTTGGGTTTTTCTTTCTTTCTTTCTTTTTTACCTTTACATAAAAAGCACAGAGCTAAGGCTGAAGCCTTCTACTCATCCCAGGCCTCCCAGCCCAAGGCACATCAAAGGATGACAACCCCAAAAGAAACCACAGCTTGGATTACATCATTCTGCAACATATCACTAAGTAACTGTAGGCTCACCTGTTTCCATGGAGATGTCACATCATCACCATTGGCTGGGCAGGGCAGAGAAATACAAAGAAACAATGAATAAGCCGAGTTGTGTCAGAGAATGACAAAATCCTTGTCATCCTTCTGTGAATGAGGAAGAAACTCTGTCATGAGAATGAAAGGCAGGTGAATGCAAAGGACAGTGCAGTGAGGAAGAGGAGAGCAGGCACTGGATGGGATCCCCAGGATTCCTGGGCAGTGCTATCCCCTGGACCAACTCTCTTGTGATGTGGCAGTAGCTGACCACCTTTGTCCCTTGCTGATTTTGTTCAAAGGTTCACCACAGAACCCAAGCCTGTGCCTCTCTGCCTAGGACTCACCCTGCAGAAAGAAAAGGCACTATAGACCCCTGATGCCTTCACCAAGCTTAAGTGAGCCTTGCTTCTCTAGCTCCATCTCTACTCCGGCCTGTCTTGTGCAGTTCTTTCCAGGGATGGTGGCTCCCATTCATGGCTGGCAGACCCTGCTATCATAGGCTATAGCCACGCCGTGGAGATGCTGGAGGGATGAGAAGGAGAAGTTTTGCTGTGTGCCAGGCCATATGCTACCTGTGCGCTGCAATCTGTCTCCACCAAACTTCAGATTCTGCCTGTGGAATGGAATCTCTTCATCTTCTGCCAAAACACCGCAACTCAGACGAGGAGATACAGCTTTTTCAATAAGACTCTGAAATACTTATCTATCACAAGGTACCAGCCCTCTCAAATGTTGATGATTCATTTCGTCTTCACATGATGTCTATTGGTGACTAGCTGTCAAGATCAAGAGATGAATCTGGCGTTCCTTTTCTGTTGCACCATGCTGACTTCCTGTCCTCACTGGGCTACATAACACATCCAGAAGCCATGGTAAAGCACACAAAGATGAGTTTATGGCAGACTGGATATTGAAGCAAGATGCCAGGGAGGTTTTTCCTTGTGTCTCTAAGGCTGCTGCTGGGGAAGGTGGAAAGGAAAACTAAGCATAGGACCTCAGAACAGAGATATGATTTGGGTCTTCCCCCAGGATGGGAAAGAAAAGGACACATGACAAGTTAGGAAGTTTCACTTGGCCTTAGAAATCAGTGTCTACATCTGTGGAGTCCTGGCCATACATCCTTTGTCCACAGACCTCAGGTAGCAGAGCTGGAGATAATGTCTCTCAGAGGGAGGTAAGGAACTCAACTCTACCCATACCAACACTTTATGAAGACCCGGGATTTATGTGAAGAGAGCACTGAGGTCAGAGGTGAACAGGAGTCAAGAGACAAGTGTTGGCATGCCCAGCTCTGAGTGGGGCTAAGTAAGGTCTCTCTCTCTCTCTCTCTCTCTCTCTCTCTCTCTCTCTCTCTCTCTCTCTCTCTCTCTCACACACACACACACACACACACACACACACACACACACACACACATACTAGGAGGCATGAGGAGAGCTTGGACTCAGCTACAGAATACCCATGGAGGGCTGAGCAGAAAACCTCTTGCACCTGCTGTATAGAAATACCATATCACCAACACCACTAACACTGACTACAACCACTCAGGGACAACCTTTTATCCCCATCCAGAAGGTGTAAACTCAGAAGTTCCTTACTTCCCAAGACCCTGGTGAATAGAGCAGAGAAAAGCCATACATGGTTAGAGTCTGAAAAGGGGATCAAAGACTGAAAGGTGAAGAGAGAGTAATAGGTGAGATGAGCCTCTGCACCTTCCTCCCCACCTCTTCAACAAGCCTCATCACAGGAGGAAATGAGCTTGGCATTCAGCCTTGGTGGGAGGCTTGAAATGAACAGAAGTCTAAAATACTGGATGGAGGATTGAAAGGGAAGGGGAAGAAAACAGTGACAGCTGGCTAAGGTGACATGGATAAGTGCCATAGACAAGTTTCCATATTTTGAGATCTTAAAAAAGAGGGAGAAATGAAGGGAGTCAGGAAGAGGAGATAGAGACAGATAGAGGTTGTGTGTGGCCTGAAACACCTCAAATATTAACTATCTGACCTTTGTGGGAAAAGTCTGCCAGCACTACTTACAGCCTGATAGCTGGGGAGACTCAGCCGTGGCAAACAAAAACTGCCATGAGTTTCTTGCAGTCAGCGTTATACTTATAGGAGCCCTCTGTGCTAATACACAGTATAGACAACTGGCTAAAACTCCCAGGAATGAAGATCTTACAAATGGCTCACACTTCATCTACCCAGTTCCCTGCTGGTGAACACTGAGGTGGTGCCAGAATTACCTGGGAACTTTTTTGATCCTCCCTCCTTGTGCCCAGGTATGGTTTCTTTGCTTTTCGTACTTGAAAGTGAAACAGCTAGGCAAGAAATGTGTATAGGTTCAGACTTGTGGAGCATCATAAAAATAATCGGTTTTAAGTTGTACCTCCACCACTGGCCTACAAGCTGTCCTTCTCTGAAACCCTCACCCATGCTTGGTGGGAATGAAATTACAGAGTTTTTGCTAATTAGACAGTGTGAAGAACCTCTCCCAATGATCATAATTTGCCTTCAGGTAAGCAGAAAGAGGACATACATCTCTACAATTTCATCTTTTATTCATTTGTGGTATTTTCCCTTTATATTCTGGATATTACTTCCTGGGGGGGATTGGTTATAGGTTGTAAATATTTTTTTTCTTGATAAGTGGCATGTGTTTTGCTTTGATTTTGAGATTTTTTTTAGGCAAAAGAAAAGCTAAGTTTCAATATGGTCAAAATTCTCAGTTGTTCTCTGAGATTTGGGCTCTCTGTGGCCTGCTTACATTTTTTTTTTTTTCTTTCCTGGGGCTAGAGAGAGATGTCTCAGCAGTTAAAAGCACTTCTTTTGCAGAAGACCCAGGTTTGGTTCCAGGCAACACACTGTAGTTCATAGCTCTGTTTCAACAGTTTTGGGGAAATCTAAAGCTTTCCATGACCTCCTTGGCAACCAGACATGCACAAGGTACACATACATACATGCAAGAAAGTGCTCATATCATACACATATATTTTCTTAAAATCTAAAAATACTTCTAAATTATTCCGTTCCTCAATGTTTTATAAATATATTTCTTGACACATTTATAAGTCCTGTTTTTTACATATGGTGTTTTAAGTCATCTGGAAATTACTTTTTAGTGGGGCAGAAAATGAATTTCACTTTTCTCCATTTAAATAAGCAAATATATGTACCCTTTCATGCTGACTCACACTGACACTTCTGAACTTTGTCATGTCCACATGACTAAGTGTGCCTGTACCATCATCACACTTCTGTGGTCACTCTGCCTTTGCAAGTCTGGGTGTCTGGCCATCGCTCCGCCCATTCCTCCTGTGTTCACCCAGTTGGATCACACCATTGGTGCTTCAGGATCCATAAAATGACAGTGATTTTAACCAAAACTTCACAGACAACACAGACTAATTAGGGGATAATTAACACCATCACCTGTTGCATCTTCCAACCTGTGACACATTTCTTCACTTCTTCTTTGATGCCTTTTAATAACTTAATTTCTTTTGAATCTGATGATGGGAGACAAGCCTTGCCTAAGTCAGGTGGTTAGTGAAGCACTGATCTATGTCACGAGCTCATCAAAACATTTTGTTGTTACTGCTGTTTGTTTTGTTTGGTGTGAATTGGTTTAGATTTGTTTGTTTGTTTGAGAAAGGGTCTCACGTAACCCAGTCTGGCTTCAAACTGTAGCTAAACATAATTTTCAACTCCTGATCCTCCTGTGGCCATGCTTTAGGGTTTGACATGGTCTTATAAATAACATTTAATTTGGGTCTGGCTTCCAGTTTCAAAGAACATTATTATCATGGCAATCAGACAAGATGCTGAAGACAGCCCAAGAGTTCTACATAGTGAGCTACAGGCAGCAAGAAGAAACCATGTTACACTGGGCATGACTTGAGTATATATATATAAAGCCACCTCTATGGTGACACACTTCCTCCAATAGTGCCACACCTCCTCATAGTGCCACTCCCCCAAATCCCATTGTGTATACAGTTTGTAAGAAACAATGGCTCACTATCCAGCACAAGTCTTTAAGCCTGCTTGCACCTTGTATACCTAAGCTTGGCGTAAAGATCTCAGCTTTCCTGGTGTCTAGGTGTAGCTGTGGTCCCAGAGCATGTGATCAGACCCCTCCCTGTCTGCAAGCTGAATATAGGGGACTCCAACGTGCTTAAGGGAAGGAGAAATCACAAGATGGAAGGAGAAGATCCTCAGTGTCTGACCCAGCGCCAACTGGAACCACGTTGAACTAGAACATGCACAAGAATGGAATCCCACAGGCTGGGGTTTGATGCAGCAATTGCTATGACATGAAAAATAGAATCTGTGGTGAGATATGGCTCTTTCTACACAATATTTATTCTTACTCAGTGTTGCTGGTGATTTAAATAATATGTAAATGTTGTCTATACGTATATATGTATTGTTTCTGAATTAGGTAAACCCCTTTAGTACCTCAATGTCTACTGTCAGATTCTATCATAGAGTTGCTTTACATACAAAGCAAGGCCCCTTCTTCCCAGCCTCTCCATCCTCATGCTTATTTTTCTTGTCTCGAGTCTTGGTCAGGACTTGCTGTTCTCATCTCACCTCTGATTATAATAGGAATTCATCTTCTTGTTCTCCATTATGTCTGAAGTTGGCTAGAGCTGGGCATGGATCCCATTTGCTAGTTTGAGGAAGTTCCCTTCTCCTTCTATGCAGTCAATAATTTTGGTTGTGAATGAGGACGAATCATAGCAAGTTAATTTTCTGCCTCCTGTTGAAATGACTGTCCTTTTCCTTTGCTCATGCAGAGTCACACTGAGTCTCCAGTAGTAACTCATCTTTAAAACCCTGGGTTGAACTTGGTCATGAGAGACTTATTTACACAGGAATAAATTTCTATATCTAATATTTTATTCAAGATTTTTGTACTCTTTATTTTTAATGTCATTTTACTATTTTTGAGACAGTGTCTTACCCTGTAGCCTTGTGTGACAATTTTCTATGTAGATCAGACTGGCCTTGAACTCAAGAGGTCCACTTCATTCTACTTCCCAAGTGCTGGATTAAAGGTGTGCACCATCACACCAGATGAGTATTTATACTTTTAAAGGATGTGTCTGCTTTTGGAGTTTTTAAGATAGAGTTTAAATTATGCATTGAGCCATTAGATGATTATTCTTTCTTATTTTACTAGGTGATGAATTTATTTAACTACATATCTGAGTTTTATATTTATCCTTGAACAATATTTTATTTCTATTGTCTATGGATTGTCTACTTTATCTTTAATTTTTAATTTATTCACATAAATCTGTTCATATTTCTTTTCTTAAAATCTGTATTTTTTTCTAATATTTATGGTTACTCTTTTTCTGGACAAATCTTGGTAGTGACTTTCCCATTTCACTCATCTCCTGAGGGAACCAGATGGGAAATAAATGACCTCACCCCCCACCAGTGTGCTAGTGCTGACCTCCCCACCCACCCCATGTGCATTCACTCCTGATCTCTGTGCTACTGTCTTTCTCTCTTTACTCCACATCAGGATGAAGTCTGGTCTCCCTTTTATATTTTATAAGTTAGATATTAGTTTATTACTTTTTATTCTCCCCAGTTTTCTAACACAGATATTACATTTCTGCCTTAGCAATGTTCCACAGTTTGGGAAAATATTTTCACCATGAGCAGAGCATGTATGAAATGTCAGACTAAGTAAAATAATTCTGCTGGCTCAGTTATGAAATGCCCAGCTTGGGGGCCGAGGATCTGGTGCCATGGATGTTTCCACTCGCCTAGCATTGGTCTGATTCCATCACTGAAAGTAAGTTGGTATTTTCTAGAGGTTTCTACAAATGTGATCATGAAAGGCATATTTCTACCATTAAGCTTTCTTTATCTAGACAAGTTATTTTGAGATACACACATGTCCACTCCTCTCTACTACTGTGTAGAACTTCATTGTATGAACTATGCTTCAACGTGCTTATTCATTCTCCCATTGATGGACATTTATTGCAAATAAAACTGTTAAACACGTTTGTGTACCTGTGTGTCATGGTCATGCTTTCATTTGTTTGAGTAAATTTCTTGGGTTGTAGTGGCTGTCATGACTGCATGCTTAACACTTTAGGAAAGGGTAAAATTAATTTCCAAAGCTATTGCATTATTTTATATTTCCACTTTATATTTCCACATCTATAAGACTTCCATTTTATTTCATGTTTGTTACCACAGCTCACAATGAACAGCATGCTTGCCTTTCTAATAGACACATCATGGCATTTCGTTAAAATTCTTCTTTGGCAGGTACCTAGTGATTAATATAATGAACTTTTCTGGCGCCTCCCACTTTAGTACAATATTAGTCAAGTCTCCTGATTATTCGTACGTAGAGTTTTTGCTGTTATTTGCTGTTGTTTGTTCTCTGGTTGCTGTGTTCTGATAGTTTCTGTGTTCTGTTTACAAGTCCTTTACCGTGGTTCTGCTTTGCACATATTCTATCTCAGTCTGGGGCATGCCCTCTCAATAACGGACGGTGTCTTGTCAAAGGCAGAGGTATTAATTTTAACGTAATCAAATGTATTGATGATTAATTTTGTGGATCGTGCTTTCAGTATCATGTACTTTAATGTCTTTGCTTGGTCCAACTATACCAGGATTCTCGGCTGCTTGTGTTTTCTTCTAGATGTTTGATAATTTTAAGATCTATGATTTAACTTGAGCTATTATTGTACGAGGTTAAGAACTATGATCTGTTGTGGTATAAGGTTGGGGTTGATGCTTGTTTAATGCATGAGCATGTGCAAGTACCATTGAAAAATAGAGAATTTACTCTTTAATTCTGGATAGTTTCTTTTGCTACATTTTGAAGGATTCACTCACACACCATTTCTCAATACCATCCCTCAGGAGCTCCTGAGAAAGACTGACAAAGGGAGATGGTACCCTACAAGGATGTCAACAGACTTGAAAATGAGATAATGCACAGCCCCTTGAGAACAGATGCAAAACACTACTTTCCAGACTCCTCACACACATGCAAGTTAGAGCTAACGTACTGAAGGACTGGAAGCCAAAGGTTTGGGCAGCATTCCACTGCCCCACAGACATAGGACAATGGAGAAGGGCGGGGACAGTTCTGTTTCCTGCCTACCACAAATGACTGGCAAGGAACCCACTCAATGACACAAAGAAATGCCCTTTATCTCTGAGGATGGAAGGAAGGAGAGGAAGAAAGAACTTCCCAACTCAAGAACACCCCCCCCCCAGGCATGATTTGAGATGTGGAAGCCATTAGAGAGAGGCAGTGCATCTGTGAAGCTAGGACTAGACCGGATATGCTGAGACCTCACCTCCTCTTACGCAGCCTCACTCTGAGCAATAAGCTGAGGAGGACAAGGCCCCACTGTGGTGCAGACTTTCTAGTCTGCATCCTGCGATTACCTGATGTTCTTGGGACTGGCCCAAATTCAGTTATTTATTACAAAAATTTACTCCTAAATTAAGTTACAGGGTTGTTTTTTGTTTGTTTGTTTTTTGGTTTTTTTTACACACTAAGTTTGGTTACAGTTTGTTATGTAGGAACTCGTTCAGGGGCCACTTCAGGCCAAATTCAGGTTAACGGGATGCAAAGGAGATGGACTTGTAAAGGTAAGCCTGTGTCCTAGCACCTCCAACATAATAATGTTCTATCTGTAGCCTCCTTGGTCAAAGCCTGGGAAGTTTAAATAATGATCAGGTCTATAACTGGGGAAAGGGCAGAAAACTGAGGCCCTGGAATTATGCTGCCAGGGAGATCACCCGGCATTGGTGCAAAGGATGAAAAGAGTCTCTTCACTATGGAGATCCTAACCGGCTCACCATGACTGCCTGGCACACACCCAGAACGTCCACAGTACTGGCACACCCACAGCTTTGGCACATCCACTGTTCCAGTGTACCCACAGTTCTAGCTCCAATAACCTCTGAAGCTTAGGCTTCATTGTAGTTTCCAATAGTCTGCGGTTCTCATTCAGCATACATTCAATTCTGCCACCACCACCCGACCCCTGTCCACCTCTAAGTGTTCAATCCTGTCAGGATATACTGCAGACACTACTCATCCAAAATAAGACATGGCACCCAAGAGAGGATCTAGCCAGCACCCCAAACCTAAGTGTTGATCAGAGAACCGGCACAGAAAGCACTGTTTGTGCCTGTCTATACAAGCTTTCTGTGTTACCAAGTGGATGAGAGAGGAAAATGGGCAGTGGGGGTGGAGGGGTCTGTGGCTCAGTGGTAGACCACATGGCTAGCATGTATGAAGTCCTAGGTTCAAATCCCCAGCAGTACATAAAATGGGCACTCAGAAGAAAGAGACCAGAGAATCTAAAGTTTAAGATTATCCTTGACTGTACAGTGAGTTTGATGACAGACTGGGCTACTTGAAAAAGTGTGTGTGTGTGTGTGTGTGTGTGTGTAATAAATATACATATATATGTGAGAGGAACAACAGCAAGGAGAATGATAAGGAAGTTTACCATTTCAGTCTACAGTCTCCGTCTTCAGGATACTATTAATGTATCACATATCCTTAGTCTTCCAAAGTCACTGGGCATACAAAATGTATATATATGCTTGCAGATTGTATTAAACTTCAACCCCCAGGGGAAATTTTACTTGCTTATTCACCTGTTCTTTCAGATGAACTTGAAACCAAGGAGAGGATAGCAAAGGCTAGTCCAGTGCCTCCATTCACAGTCGGGGCAGACGCACCCAGGCAACAACTGACAACCATGTAAGTGAAGATATTATAACCTGAGTCCTGGTGAGGAAACACAGGTGAGTGTCTGAACTGCAAAGCCCCATTCAATAACAGCCACCTCTGTCATTAAGGGTCAGCTGTCAGCAAGCTTGGCACCTGTCTCGGTCCATGGTCTCTTCGGGATTTCTAAGCAGCTTCTCATTAAACTCTGGAGTGACTCACATTCCTCCTCCATCTGCGGAAGAGGCTCACATGACTCAGCCTCTGCCCACGCTCTCTGCCTGTCACTCAAAGCTGCTTCAGAGTGACAAGACACAAAATCATACCCTGTGACTCAGGCAGAACCATAGTGTGGCCTGGCTGACCCACAGCTACTGCAATCAGTCTCTGATGCGTGGTAGAGATTTCTCTGGCTTTTCAGGGACTTCTCTTCCAGGATATGTGTGAGTCAGCAGGTTTTGTTGGTCTGAGATGCCAAAACAAAACCACCACTTACTGGGGATGGAAACAGCACCGACAGTCCCCACAGACTAAGAGCAGGTATATCGAAGTACAAGGCAGATGGAGCAGCAGGTCAGTGTCTCCTTGCTGTGTCCTCCAATGGCAGAGGAGCTAGGGAGCACTCAGCGTCTGAACACAGGTGTACCGTGATGTTCTCGGGACATGGCTCAACCCTCCTATTTCCATGCTCTTCTAGCTGATGTGCACTGTGCTGTATCCTGCCTTCCACATCTACCTGGACTGTCCCTGCTGCCTCCTTCCAGGAGCTGCTATGCTATCCCTTTGCTCTAAGTCTGATTCTTTTGCCTTCTCTGCATGTTTTACTCATGTCTCAGTACAAGACAGCCTGATCTGTTTGTTATCAGTTCTCATTCAAGAGTTCCTCTCTGGACTTGACGTCCGCAACCAAGAGACTGTTCAAGTCTTAGGATACTTTTCCACAGTGCAGGCCTAGCGACAGTTCCCCCACATAAGCCATTGTAGGGGTGTGAGGGTGAATGAGTGAGTATGCCTGTGTGTGTGTGTGTGTGTGTGTGTGTGTGTGTGAGAGAGAGAGAGAAAGAGAGAGAGAGAGTATGTGTGTGAGTGTGTGTGTATATGTGTGTGTGTGTGAGTCTGTGTGTGTATGTGTGTGTATGTGTGTGTGTGAGAGTCTGTGTGTGTATGTGTGTGAGTGTGTGTGTGAGTCTCTGTGTGTATGTGTGTGTGTGTATGTGTGTGAGTATGTGTGTGTGTATGTGTGTGAGTGAGTCTGTGTGTATATGTGTGTGAGTGTGTGTGTGTGTGTGTGAGTGTGTGTGTATGTGTGTGAGTGTGTGTGAGTCTGTGTGTGTGTATGTGTGTGAGTGTGTGTGTGTTGTGTGTGTTCATGCACAGGAATGTGTGAATCTTCATGGCATAGCTAGAAATTAAAGATGGCAGACGCTGTGTCTTGGTCTCAGAGTTTAACCATGGCAGGTAACCCAAAAATGTTTCAGGAGCTATGCTATTTTAGGATTAAGGACCCCCAACATTATGTGATGTGTGCTTGACTCCATCCCTCTGCTATGTCATCTCGAAAGACTTCTCAAAATCCCTCCACTCCTACAATGGATTTGGGTAAAAAAGAGATCCAACTCCAAAAAGAGTCACCGGGCGTCGCTCTTCTTTCATTGCAGGACCTACAATAGCTGACAAGAAGAAACTTACAGGATGTTATAGTGTCATTGGTATAGTTGTGATAAGGAAAACGCTGACAAGAATCAGCTTTGGAAAGGAAAGGGTTTATGAACTGAACACCGAGGCAGGACTCCAGCAGCTCGGGCGTCATGTCCACAGTCAACAACAGAGAGAAGCGAATCCATCTTGCTGCCTACTTCCCTTCATCTGGCTTTTTCTTGTCTTGTATCATTTAGGACCCCAAGTCCCTAGGAAATTATGTCACCCAAAATGGGCAAGACAATTCCCAAAAGACATAGCCACAGGCCAACTTGATTAAGGTAAGTTCTCATTAAAACTCTCTCCCCAGCTAATTCTAGTTGTCTTGGGCGGCAATAAAAGCTAACCATCTAGGGACAGGGTTTACACTTCAAGGAGATACAGTCTGTCATTCAGGGAAGTCACAGTAGCTTAAATATCTGGAGACTTGTCACATGGCTACATTGTTTCTGTCAGCAAGCAAAGAGAGATGAATGCTGATACTCAACTGACTTTCTCCTTTTCATCCAGCCTGGACCCCAGCCCATGTAAGTGCGCTGTACTTTCTTCAGTTAACCCTTTCTAGAAACACCCCGATCTACACAGGGGTGTGTTTCCTTGGTGATTCTAAATCCAGTCAAGTTGACAGTGAAGATTAACCATCACAGGCTAGGGAACCACCTGTGAACGGACACAGCTCCTGCCTGTTAGCCTTGTATCAACTTGACACACTAAGTAGGGTTACCTGCAAAGAGAGAACCTCAACTGAGAAGAATGCCCCTACCAAACCCCATTATAGGCAGGCCTGTAAGGCATTTTCATGGTGATTGATGGGAGAGGGCCCAACTGGTTGTAGGTGGGGCCATTTCTGGGCTGGTGGTCTTGCATTCTGTAAGAAAACAGGCTAAGCAAGCCATGGGGCAAAATGAAAACCAAACTTGTATTTTGATCATGGTGTTTTGTTGCAATAATAAAACCGTAAGATGATGCTGTATTGCATTGTCTTGCTGATATCAGACAATCTAAAGCTACTGACTTGATAGTCATACTTCATTAGAAATGACTTCTCTCTGCTCTGTACCGGTAGATTATTCAGTCATAAGTATGTTTAGGGAAAAAGAAAAGAGCTAAAGGGAATGGGCTGACACCACAGTAGGGGTATGTTTGGTATATTAGTGGATCTGTGTCTGCCCAACCAGGGTGGGTTCTTCAGTTTCAGTTTCCCATGTCCCACCTCCCCCAAGCCTCTGGCACCAGCTGGCTTGCTGTGGGGTGCAGGTCAGCTGTGAGGAAGCTGAGTCACAGTCTGCACTTCAGCCTTGTCATTTGCAACCCGGCCCGCTTCATGCTCCGCAGTCTCTGGTTTTATGGATGAAAACATCTGTATGAAAATGGGCTCTGCCAAAGCAGCTACTCCCCAGCCTACTTCTGCACCGGAAGTGCCAGCGCTTCGGCTGTTTATGACTGTTTGCTGTGGAAACTGAATTAATGGCCCCAGAGGCAGCAGGTGCAGGGGACTGCAGAGCAAGTGAGTTCATGAGAGCCCCTGTGCCTGCTTCTCACTGAGATCTTGAGGAGCAGGGAATGCAGCCAGATCCACTGAAGGAGGACACCGGCATCGGAAAACCTAGGGGGTGTGCTGGGTAGGAAATGGCCTCACATCTGAGCTTTGAGCACGTATCTGGAAGGATCCAGAGAATCCCTCTGTCTGACAGTGGTCCTTGTTTCTTTGCATGGCCTCATCTCTTGCTCCAGCCTGCTGTGCTCAGTTGCTGCGCTCAGGGTTTTGCACATCACATGGATGCTGCCCATTCAGAAATGAGCTTCTAGAAAGACCCAGCACCTGTCCATCTGGTCAGCTCTCCCTGTGTGGAGAAAATTGAGATAAGAATCAAGAGAAAGGCAGAGACACTGGGTTCACTATGTGGCCAGCTGACTTACTGTTCTTAGGAATAGTAATAGGCCAATGGGTTTTCAGGATAAGACCCACCAGCAGGTACCTATCCATAGATTCCCATGAAAGAGAGGCCCCACCATCACCAGCTGAAACACAATGCCCCTGGCTAGGTATGATTGAAGCAGCTCTTTTTCCCCACTAAGGTATACTTTTATTCCAAGCTGCTATTAAGCTCCTACTGTGTGCAGACCGCTGTGTTACCTCTGTGAAGATAAAATGTGGCCATAAGATGCCTACTGCTGTCTAGAGAATTAAGAACACAAACCCTTCCAGTGCTATGAGGTCTAAGAAAGGATGTTGGAAAGGGAGAAGGTTCTCATGGGCAAAGCAGGAAATTTGGAAATTTCTGGGTAAGGACTGAACAAAGTGCAGGTTGGATACGGGATGATGGATGGCTGAGGGGACTCACTTTGAGTTCAGAAGGTCCAAGAAGGCATCCTCTTCAAACTCATGCGCACCCAGGGCCTTGTGTGCACAGCCAGTCGGGAAAGTGTATCCTCTGTGCGAATCTCTGCTTAGTCTCTGACAGTGACTGTCAATCAAGGGAGGGAGTAGCTGCCTGACGAAATGAGTCTTCCATTTCAGAGCCCAAAGCCCTTTCTCTGCTGATACGGAATGGTGAGTCCACAATGGACACACAACAGACTCAGAACCCATTAGCGATGTTGGCTTGCAGGGGCCAACTTAGCAAGTCCTTTAGAACCAGAATGAAGCCTAGAGGGGAACTGGACTCTGTCTTTCTGCTCCTAGAGAAAGGAGGTTCCCCTCTTAACACATAGGCTAACATTCCCTGTAGCTACAGCTCCTGGGACTCCGAGAAAAAGTTGGGTTGTATGTATGTATATAGTTATATATGTATATAGACATATATGTATATAGTATATGTATATATGTGTATATAGTTATAGTTATCATACATGCCATAACCCTAAGCTGGGTTTTGTCATCCCAATCTTCCAACTCAGGGAGGTCAAATTGCCCTAAGATCTGCAAGACCATGAAGTGGTCCATGATGATGGTGTAGAATCCAGATTGGCCTTTGGGCTCAGGGCCTGTGTGTTCTCTGTGATATGAGATGGCCTGCAGAGAAGCTGGATTTTACCCCCAGCCTTTGTGACCTTGCCTCTCTGGGGATAAGAACTTGGGCTTGAGCTCTACTGCTCAGGGAGGGCAAAGCTGGTAGTCCCCCAAGTTGAACTGTGGTGTAGGTGGTAAAGGAATACAGGAAGGTGAGAAAGCAGAACCCAGAACCATCACCGGGGGGGCTGGGGTACAGGGAGCAGGGAAAGGAAGGTCCTCAGAGGAAGGAGACAGAGGTCAGGTTCTTCCTCAGTACCGTTTACTGCATCGAGGTCTGCTCTGGGCTCTGTTCCCAGTGTAGAACACTCCCTTCACTTGTCCGAGGCTGCTGGCAATGTCAGAGATGTGAGCTACAGCATGGTGTTATCTGCCATGATGTTGGAGCAGACACCAGTTGTGGGTATGAGGCACAGTCCAGAATCTGAAAGCTTTACCTGGGTCAGCATGAAGGTGAATGGAGGGGACAAGAAATGTAAGAGAGGGACTGAGGAGGTCTGGCAGAGGCTGAGGGAGCACGGAATTCTGACATGCCTCCTTACATGGCAAGCAGAAGCCCCTTCCTTACCTGCAGTCCCCCGAGTTGATGAGCTGATCTCACAGGTGCCTCTTCTCCTCTCTACAGCAAGCACTGAGGTAATGTCGATATAAGGCCAGAACCAGATGATCTTACAGCTACCGACAACTCTCCGGTCTGCAGACAGTACACACTATATGCATGCCGCAGCCTCCAAACCCTCCATGGACTAGCCTTAACTCCCTTCCTTCCTGTTTCTCTACACCTTCCCCCATCGCTCTCCCTCACGATTACTGCACCCCACCCAACCATCCCCTGGTTGAAGCAAACTATTCATGAAGTGGACTGAGAACTCAGGAAAGAGTCTAAGATTATCAACTGCATTGTGTTTACCCCAGAGTTTACTCCTGTTTTCCTAACACTGAGCAATGGGACTTCACTTCACTGTCTTCAATCAGCCTTCATGGAGTGCCATGAGGCTTAAGCAGAAGGATGGCCATAAAAGGTCAAGTTTTCTCACAGAGTCTGGACTCCTCCTGTCTCCAGCTGACACACAGCCTGCACAGGAGAGTTGGTGATACACAGTAGGCCTGCATCCCTTGACCTCTGAACAGCAGAGATTGGAAACATCTGGTCCTTATCTGAGCGAAGAGAGGGGACTCTGCATTTCCCTCACTGGCCGGGCCTGGTTCTGGGCCATACAAACTGCCCTTCGTCTGATTAACACCATCTCCATTTGGACATCTGCAGGCCCCCTTCATGGCTCATATCCTCTGACGTTTTCATCCAGCCAAGGATGACACACTGGCCTGGCATCCTCCTGCCCCAAGCTGTTTTGCTCCTTAGCCACAATAGGAGGACTGTGGGGATGTTTCCTGAAAAGTGAATGGACAGTTGGAGTACTGTCAGAGTTTATCAAGATCCCATTTTCTTTGGTTTGCCATATCTCCTGACCCTCCTCCACCCACAATTCCCCAGTCTCTCTTTGATGAGTGCTGGCCAGTAAGGTCGTGAGATATCACCCATTTTGGGACCATCTCAGCCTTCCTTGAGATCAAATAAAGGTGCCCTTCTCAGAGCGTACATGATATCAGCATGACTTAGGATAATGATGTTGATTCTGGGCAGCTAAGGATTGACTGTTTTTTTTTTTTTCTTCATAATAAACTCATCTACTGGCAAAACACGGAGCCAATATGCATGCGGCCTGATTCTGAGCATATATGTTTACCCATTAAATGTAGAATCAGTCAATCTGTGGGTTTTGCCATGAACACTGTTCTGTGGTGATTTACTCTTGCCACAGGGTGGTTCCCAATTGCCCTCACGTCTACACTTAACTGGACAGCAAGCAAAGTGCTTCCTCCTTCCCCATTCATTGACATATTCATTTACTCACACTGGCTGGAGCCGGCACCTGCTCACTGTATTCTGTGAGCTGTAATACCGTCTATAGCGTGGGCTGTTTGATGGCCTTAGTGTTCTGGCTGTACCTTAGCGTAATTCCTGAAGCTCACTCATCTTGCCGTTTTGCCATCTTGATAGGACTGAGATGACAGAGAAAGTCTGTGAGAGTGTTCCCAGAGAGAAATGACATCCCAGCTCTGACCTAAAAATCAAACTTATCCCTGGATGGGCTAAAAATCTGAACAGACTTCTGGCAAGTAAGGCACGACCTGGCCGGAGGAAGTAGGTCACCAGTGCTTCCTTAGGGACTGCATCTTGCCCTTTTCTGTCCCAGCTTCTCTCTGCTTCCTGGTCCATGTGGTGAGCTGCTTTGCTCCTCCTAGAGATTCCTTTCGGTCTCTGTCAGGGAGGATCTCAGATCAGCAGTGGTCAGGTGCTGTCTGAGGAAACACTAAGACAATGATTGTGCCTGTTCTCTCATAAACATTTGGTAGAATTTTCTAGAAGGTATCTCACATGTGATGACTAATAGATGGTGGAATTCCTCTTCTGGTAACACACATACACACACACAAAATGCAAATCTGTGCTATGTTCCATACTCAGCTTTTGTTTGGTTCAGAAAATGGCTATTTTCACAAAGATGGATTATTTATACCAACACATAACAGATATTATATAAAAACTTAAAACATTTGTCACAGTAGGTACTGATCACATGTTATCTATATATAACCACTCAAGGCCCTGAACAATTTTTTAAAGGGTATAAACAGGTCTTTGACCAAGAAAAAGATCTAGAATATTCTAGGTTTTAATTTTTTTATAGAATATTTTTGCTAGTGGTTTATAAAAACTGAAAAGAATACAGAACTGTACTCCAGCACTTCCAAATCCTTTTCCTTTGGAAGCTGTTAGATTAGGTCTCTCTCTCCACCATAGAGCCCAATGTGGCCTTCAAGTGCCTGTTTCCACCTCAGGCTTGGCTCAGTGCTGGGAAACAGGCTCATCCCGGATGACGTCCACACCAGTAAACACAGAAGGACTTCCCAGAACACACGCGGGCAGGCAGTGTACTTCACACATCAGAAAAATAATGAGCATGTCAAAAATAAATTTGACTTGTTTATACATTTTTTCAAGGCATAGGGCATTTAAAATAGCTAATAAATCTGCTTTGAATGGGGCTGTGATAAAAGTGTCATTGTCAAGCTGTCCCCAGGGATTAGGGACAGTAGATTCCTTTCAACCAGGAGACATAGCTGCTCTCTTACATCCATCCCTCTGTACTGGAGAGAAAAGAACTGGTTTGTGTTGGTCAGGCCAGAGGTGTCTTATAGTCCCTAGCATAAGAAGCTAATGATCAAACAAGAGCTTGTATGAGGGTTTGTTTGTTCCTTTGTCTTTTTGTTTTTGATTTTTAGCTTGAATGAGTTAGAGGGGACAGAGTGTGTCTAGGGCACAGAACACAAAGAGAGCAGACCCAGTCTCTGCCCTCAGGTCTTCTGATCAGTAGATTAATGCAATACTACAGGACTGCACAGAACACACTGGGAGCAGAGGAGCCACAGCCCACAGGAGTACTCAAAGGCCAGCCACCTACCCTGAGCTAGGGAAACATTCCTCTATTTTCAGACCCGATGAGTGGGAATCGTGGGGAAATGGCTGCATCTTCCTAGGGGTGGAGTATGGGTGGAGCATACGAGGGGTAATATCTGTGTTTTTGATACGTCATAGGTGATGATCATGTACAGCAGGAGTTTAGGATCTCAATTCCGGAAGAGGCTTTCCCAGCTCTCCAATAGCAGCCCCCAGAGATGTTTTATAAATCATGGGGTTCAGTGGAAAAGGGAAACGGACAGTCTTTGTTGAAATACTATTAGAACTTTGAGATGGTAATCACCACGCTGAACCAAATACACAGGCAGACCCCGATGACTGCCCAAGGTTTTGCCCACACAGCGTGTCCTCAGTCTCTGGCCAGTTTCTACAGCAACCTCTTCATCCTGGTGGCTCTGCTAAGTAGGTCCTCAGGATGTGTTCCCCAGGCAGCTGATAGAAAGGTCTTACACAACCTGGAAAAGAATAAAGCTTGTGTTTCCTCAAAGCCTGGTTGGGGGTTAGTCAGTGCTGTCTCCTGGCAGCAGACCCAAGCCCTTACTTACCCCTGTTCTCCATTAGATAGGGCTTCCATTGCTGTGAAGAGACTTCAAGGTGGAAACATGGTAGCATCCAGGCAGGCATGGTGTGGGAGGAGCTGAGAGTTCTACATCTTCATCTGAAGGCAGATAGAAGACTGACTTCCAGGAAGCTATGAGGAAGGTCTCTCAAAGCACACAACCACAGTGACACACTTTCTCCAACAAGGACACACCTCCTTATTATGTCATTCCCTGGGCCAAGGGTATACAAACCATCACAACCATCATCAATAGTCCATTACTATCTCTGGCCCACCACTTGTACCCAATAGGAGTTGACCGGGGGACCAAGTCTGTCCTCCAGTCCCTGACAGTGGCTGCTCGGGAAAGGGCATTTCCAGTGGTAATTTCAGTCTTCCAGTATGAAAGAATAGAAGACAGATTCTCTCTCCAGCTCGCTCCTGGGACAACTGGCCACAGGGAAACTGACTGCGTTCATCGGACAGTCGAGGATGCTTTCTGGAAATCATGTTGTCCATGACACTCTGGGCAGCAGGGAGGTAGGCTTGTAGTATCTGATTTGATGGCTTGTGCTCACTAGCTGGGGACTCAGGGTTGTCAGTTCTGCCTGCACACAAACTTTGGCACCAGGGTTCCTTAAGCCCTGGCACAGGGTGCTATTCCTGATTTCCTCTCTTCACCTCTGTCCAGCTGGCTTTATACCCTGGAAGGTGACACATCAGTGGCCTTGATGTTTTTGTTCTTTTGGATTTTTGTTTGTTTCTGCTTCTGAAAGGTGTGAAGGGCAAAGAACTCTGCATGTCAGCTTCCCCCTGTTCTAAGCCAGCGTCTCACATCTAGTGATGCTCAAACTATTTACAAACAAAGTCAACTTGCACATTACCTATTGCTTCTAGAACATCTAAGGCCAAATGCTCATCTTATACAGAAGGATCCAGAGGCCCAAGTCTCAGTTCTGACTGCTGAGAGCTGCAGGCCCAGCTCCTTGCAAATGGCTGCCCATCTGACCCATTAGAGTCCTGGGGGCAGGGCATGCTGTGGCTGTTTAAAGTGCTACTGTGAGCCCTGGTCTCAGGGAAGGAAGTAGAGACAGGGCCTGCGGCCAGGCTGGAGAGCAAGCACTCTTGCCTGTCCCTCTTGCTTGTCCCCCCACTCCCCATTCCAGCCCCACCCCCAATCCCGCTCCAGCCCTGGTTCACTTTCTTCAAATCTTAGTCCTTGCTGGGGTTGTGGCAGAGGAGCTTCCTGGGAGAGCTTAGTCCTTGCTGAAGGAAGCCCTTGGAGGGCTCCATTGATGGAATTAGAGTTTGCAGTGTTTGCTAAGCATTCAACAGGCCTCTGCCTATTGTTCGTGGTGAAGGGCTGGTGTTTTTGCTTAGAAGGTTCCTAATAATCTGGGCTTTAGCAGCTGACCCATAGAAAGATCCCCCAAGCCTCTCTACAGGGTCCTCTGGGCAGCACCTGAGGCAATTACGCTGAAACTGTTGAAAGTCAACCCTGGTTGTTTCCAACACCTGCTCAAAACTACTCACCATAAGCAACACAAGTTAAAACTTACTTAGCATTTAGCATACTTACTAGGCGGAGGAAATTCCATTTGCATTTTCTGACTGGCTTATTTTACTTAGCATAATATCTTCAAAGTTTACTCATGTTGCCATAAATGTATATATATACATACATACATATATATATATATATATATATATATATATATATATATATATATATATATATATATCAGGATGTGTTGGTTTTGTTGGTTTGGGCTGACTTCCCTACTTTGGCCATAGTAGACAATGTTATTCTGAGTATCTCCTTGATTTCAGCTATTTGACTATATGAGCAGAGGAAGGCTGTCAGGTGACTCAAAGACATCCTAATTCTAATTTTTAAAGGAATCTCTTCCATGTTACTTTCAACGGTGGTTGCAATTTTTATCCCCACCACGTCCATGAGTTGAAATTTCTCCATATTTGCAACTGTGAGGTAACAGTTACCATACTTTTAATTTGTGTGTTCCTGACATGATGCTGAGGATGGTTCAGAGGCTCTTAGCCATTCCTCTGTTGTGACTGGGAAAATTTCTGCTCAAGCACCATTTCTGAGCTTCATATTGGGTCACAAGGCATTTCTCTATTGAGTTGTAGAAATTCTTCAATATTTTGGAAACTTACCCCCTACCAAAAGTGCAATTTGTGAATGCTTTCCCAGGTTCTGCAGGTCATCTCTTCAGTCTGTTGATTGGCTGACACTCTGATTTTGTTGCCTGAGAATGTCATGATGAGAAATTATTGCCAATATCAATGTTGCTTCTAGTCTTACAGTTTCAGATTTTCTATGTGGAAGCTTTAAATCTGTCTTTCCATTGGTCTGGGTGTCAGGTGTGGGTTTAGCTTTATTGTTCTCTCCATTACCCCATGGGGATATGCATTTTTTTTCTTTTTTCTTTTCTTTTTGGAGAGGCCTTCCCCCTACTATGCATTTTCATGGCCTCTGACCTTAGTTGTGTGTGGGTTTATTTCTATGGAGTAAATTCTTTACAGGAAAAGCATTTTCCTACCCTGACTGTTCAGCTGGATGCATGGCTTGGTTTAAAAAAGGAAGCCAGCATGCAGAGTTACCTGCCATTTGTCTGCCTTAAATGACAAGTTTTCTCGGCAACGAGTCGGTTACACACACTGTTCAGATGCACCTACGAGGGTAATGAGTGTGCAGTGTCATTCCTTCTGGCTTCCACCCTGTCTCCCGAATCACCCTCTGCTATGCTTCTCTCACTTTATTTTCTTGTGGCTGGCAACAGGAGCCTCTTGCAGCTGATCCCTCGATTCTAAACCTCCCTGGCTTTAAGATTTCAAAATATGATCCTATTGTTCACCGGTCTGGCTAACCAAGGTGCCTCCATTTGTCCAGGACCCAGGTTTCTTTTACTGGAAAAAAAATTAGTTTTCTAGAATTGGAGACAAAGACTGGCATCGCTTCTAGCTGGTTATTTTTCTAATGGAGAGAGTTAGATCTCACGGCTGTTTATGTTGTTGTTATTGTTTAATTTGTTTTTTATTGCTTTTACTTAAAAACATTTAGGATTATAGGGGTTTCAATTTTATATTTCTTTTATGCTAAAAATAACCCTTCAGTTCCTGATATCATCACAACTATAACAAATATAATACTTTCAGAGAATAAGCTTGTATCATTACTAACAATATAATGAGAAAACAATTTTAGTGTTTTCCCTCCCTGGCAGTTCTTTTGTCTTGACCAGGTTTATGTTAGGTCTTTCCACCTGTCACCAAGCATAGCTGCTGTGACTTGAATGTTCATGTACATGTCGCCAGGATGATGTCAGGAAGTGGAGCCTTTTGGAGGTTGTTAGTTTGTAGAGATGGACCAAAGATTAGGGTTAGTACCACTACCATCAGAGAAAAGAGGCCCCTCCTGAAGGGGGCATATGAAGACACGAAACAAGAGAAAACATAGCAATAGTCACCTAGGAAACCAGGCCCTCCTCACTAGTCTCTGCCCCAACAGGTGCCTCAACTCAGGACTTCAGCTTCCTGACTATGAGAAATAGGGTTCCTCACGGTTTGTGGTGATTTGTTATAAGAATAAACAGACTGAGATGGTAGCCATTTTATCTTGATTCATGTTATTTCTGGTTTTTAGCATAAACATATGTTGTATCATGTTTAAAAATAAAAGAGTTTAAAAACTGTGTACTTGCACATATATGTAGGCCATGGTGTGTGTGTGTGTGTGTGTGTGTGTTGTGGTCAGAAGGTATTTTTCACAAGTCAGTTCATTCCTTGGGCATGAAGTCAGGTGGCATGCTTGCTCGGCAAGGGCTTTTCACCAGCTTTTCCTGTTGTTTGATATGATTTCTTTCATTGGGTCACCTTACACAGACAAGCCTGACTTTGAAACCTTTATCTCCTTGTCTCTGGCTCTGGGAGAATGAACATGGGCATGAATTACCAGCTCTGTCCCCAATTGTATCTGGATTGTCTTCTTAGATAAATGAAGGATAGCATAGCTGTATGTGTTAATCTCCTTTCTGGTTAATCAATGTATCTGGAGATAACACCAGCTTCGGGCTCCTAGGCAGAATTTGATTATCTAATTACATGGACTCGGAATGATGTCATCACCACCCACCATTTAAGTTTTTCATGCTCAGTGTCACGTGAAGAGTAAAATGCAGTAGCTCCCAATGTTTGGAGCAGTGTATTTGAGAAGCAGGGCTGTGAGGATGAGATCACTGCTGATATTAGATAGTGCTGAATTCTCCTTCAGGGGTAGATTGAACATTGTGAGCTCTATTAGAAATGTTTCTCACAGGCATACATTTTGAGCTGGCCTTTCTACTTTTAATTCGGATCCCAATAAAATTTGTTTTAATTCAGATCCAAATAAAATTTGGTAACACACTGTCAATCAAAAACGATCTTCTAACAAATATATGTATATGTATCTATAAATACACACACATATGCTACGAATAAACCATATATTTGGTTTTTTGAAACAGGGTCTCCCAATATATTCTGGCTGTCCTGGAACTTATGCAGACCAGGCTGGCTCTGCCTGCCTCTGTCTTTCAAATGCTGGAATTAAAGGCATGCACCACCATGTCTGGCTTTGTAACTAAAATATTGGCAGAACTCAATGAGCTGCCACATCTCAATTGTTAGTTTACATTTTGGACCCATAAACCTCTGCCCTCAACTTGTTTTTTAGACAACATTTTGCAAACAACTTCCAGAAGCTTACCTATGAAAAATGTGAGGTGCATTTCAGCATGGCCAGGTTGAACAGTTTGCAGTTAAGAAAAAAATGCAAGGCACCCTTATCTTAGCTTTCTAGAAGCTTGTAATCCAGGGCAGGGGTGAGGCTGGAAAGTAGCTGTGACCAAAGGCAGCCTGTGATCCAGCCAGGAGAGCGATGCTGGGAAGGACTTCCGGGACTCGCGGTGAAGAGATGGGGAGTTGTCTCCACCTAGATTGAGTGGGAAGATTTCCCAGAATAAATGGGATTTGCTATGGCTTGGGTTAGGGAAGCACTTTCACAGGGACTGGAAGAGGCAACGGGATAGAATGAGATCCCATGCCAACTTATGAAAGGCTCTACAGGGCAGAAAAAGCCTAAGAACAAGGAGGTGCCAGTCCGAAGGACCAGGGCTAGGTGAAGGAGCCCCGCTCTGTGTGGTCGCCATTAAAAATGGCTGGGGACTGATTTAAATAGTGGTATGTTGAGGTCAGTGGGTTCTGTGAGCTGAGGCTGTTGTGGGGAGCACCTGGCCAGGCTTGCTCTGGTTCCGTGTGTGAACTAATAGGCACAAGGAAAAGCTATTCTGAAAGGAAACAGTGTTGAGAGCTTGGACGTCCAGGCAGGGGAAGAAGGAAGTGAGCCAGTCTCTGAGATTCTGAGCCCACACGGCACTGGTAGAAAGACTCCAGGCAACAAGGAGGGTACACAAGTACATGTGTGGAGGCCAAATGACAAATGTGTAGCTCCTCATGTGCCATTACATTTTCTTGAGGCAGGGCTGGTCTCTCATTGGTCAAGAGCTCATTCAGTAGGTTAAGTTGTCTGACTAGCAAACCCTAAATACCACTCCCAAACCCCTGAGTCATAGCCTCCCCTGTGCTGGGATTACAAGAGGGGGCCTAGACCTGGCTTTTATTTTTATTTATTTTTTAAACGTGGGTGCTTGTGTTGGCTAACCAAGCAGTTTACTACTTGGTTGAGCCATCTCATCTCTCCCCTGGCCCTTCCTCTAGACCTCCTTCCCTTTTCTGAGTCACTGCCTTGTTACATAGTACAGACTGACTCTGAATCTAGTATGTAGCTCAGGCTGGTGTCAATCTTGTGATCCTCCTGTCTCAGACTCCCAAGTGCTGGGATTATAAACAAGAGCCACCATTACCAACACAGGTTGATGAGACTTTCCACAAATACAGCTCTAGGGAATCTTTGGCTTCCTAAACATCTACTACTGATACAGAATACTATGAAATCTGTCTCCCTTTGTTGGGCCTGAGATTACTGAAGGCCCACCTACTCTGGAAGGTTTAAGATGTTTGACAGGTATGGTAGACATCTGTGTCACTCGGCCACCCATCAACAAATATGCTATTCTCAATATGATTCTCTGATTTTGCCTTAAAATGCATTTCCTTCCAGCCCCCAGTCCTGGTAATTCAGGAGAATGTGTCCTATCCCCAGATTCAGAGGGTGTCTAGTAACTAGGGAGTGATTCACACCATATTTCTGGGTGACTGGTCCAGGAATGAGTCTTGGATTTAGTGTTGTTTGCCCCTAAGAAGGCAGCCTCTCTCATTCTTTCTTACAAGACTTAAACCCTGAGGATACTTGGGTCATGCAGCCATGTGGATCCTGTGTGAAGTCTACCCAGGCAAAACACAAAGTGTTTCCTAAAGTGTCTTTATATTTGGAATGTACTGTAGAGGCAGTTTCTATGTCCATGGTTGGCATTTGAGGTTCAGTAAAATAGGTCAAGCTGGGATGAGGGGGAGCTGTAATTCGTTCTCCTTGGGACCAACACTCTTAAAGCCAGGCTGAGTCTTTTCCAGGGAACGTCAGGGTCTGCACACACGGTGCTCACTGCAGAACCAGGGGCAGAAGGGCCACTTGAGCTTACAATAGGTTCTCTGAAGCTGCATCCTTTTAGCTAATGAAGTTCTTTGAACATTTGTCACATTTTGGCTTAAGACTTTTCAGGATCACACACAGTGAGGTGAGGGACGACCACGGTCCTCATTGCTTTCTCCTTCGCACTGTGTCCCGCACTTACGGGATGACAGTCGTTCCGAGGAAAGCAGGTCCTGTTGACATTGGGGCATGAACTCAACCGCACTGCGTACCCCCATCTCAATCAGTGAACACTTGGTTCTAGACCGCGTCTTAATACCTGTCCTAACCCTCAATTCCTCCCTAACACAACGGCATAGGCTAAGCCCATGACAAGGGAAACAAAGCCCTGTGACCCCTCCTTGTTGTTTCCATAAAAAACAAAATCACAACAGTTTTTGAACCATGTAATCCACTCCACTTTATTTTGGATGCATTTTACAGGTAATTCACAAACATCCCAGTGGGCACCGAAGCTAAGGCCATTCTGTGAGTTATTTTTAAAACTTGGTGTTCTCCATGTAATGATCTTTTAAAAATGAGTTACCAAAACCAAGATTCTGAAATAAAAATTTTAGGAAGGTACAAGACACCTTTAAGCCACGTGTAGTCCCAAGCTCATTGCGTGGCCAAGCAATTGTCGTCCACAGTGTAAGAACTCAAGGCAGCCACTAGCTCAGCACCGAGCTCTCTCCTCCATGTTACAACATAGCATTCTGTTGTTTAGGTCAACCACGGACCAGTGTTGAGAAACCACTTTCCTCCTCGTGAGTGACAAGGAGAGACTTTATCTAAGAACACGGCATACAAGTCTTAGAACAGGAAAAAGAAAGGGACCCATAACTAAGGCACTGAAAGCACATTATTTTATATAAAGAAATGTAAACAATTTAACACCAATGGGCTCCCTTGATAGTCTTTATCATGACCGTACTAGAGCATCTTTGTTGGGCTTGAGAGCTGATGAAATGGGAACCTGTCTGCAGAATTCAGACTTGGGTACCAACATATGGTCTGTGTGTGAAGTGGTCACCATTAGAACATGGGAGTGGAAGATGCTGCTTCTTTCTTGGGTTTGTTCTGTGAACAGCAGAGGCAGGCTTTTCGGGAGAGTCTGAGATCCTTGCAGGTATTTTTCTAGTTCACTTTCTGTCTCCCCACACCCCCACCATGTTGCCTGACTAAAGTTTAGGATTCCTTGGGTGGGAATGCATCACCCAGCCAGTTCCCCCGCCATGTCGTTCATATTTTAAAGTGAAATGGTTCACATTATAAATAACCTACAACTGCAATATGTAAAATCTCTTAGAATGGGTTCAACTAGCCAGCAAGTGCTGTGAGCACTTTGCCCATTAGGCTCAGCAGCACGGGAAGCAGGGGCAGGGTCTGCTAGCTGAAGAGGTGGCAGGAGTATTTCTCAGTGACAACCATCAAGGCAACGTCTGCTCATACCTGATGTTCAAGTATTGACTTAACAGTTCTAAATTCAACAAGCATTAGCTAAATGTGTGCAGTTTTAACACAGTTAAACCTATAGGTAAGAGTAAGTAAATTATAATTTACAAACTTTTATTTAAAAGGGATTTTTCCCTTTTGGAGAAAATTCTCTTAAACAAGTGGAGTATCCACACTCTAGTTTTAGTGCTATACTTTGTATTATGAATTTGGGGTGGATAAAGTAAAATTAAGGTGTTTTCTACCTTAATGTTTTCTATGATCATCAGAGGGCGAAGGGAAGAACAAGAGACAGAGAGTCTGAGGGCACAAAACGAGATGGATGTCACTGTGGGGAAAGGCGGCAGCATCTCCCTTTAACCTGGGGAACAAATGCAATTTTGACTGTTAGCTATTTCCACATTTAAATGTGATCCATGGAAGTCTCAGAGGAACTTAAAATTGGAAGCCTTTCTCATTAAAGGGAAGGAGGGTTTATACTTGTGTGTGTGTGTGTGTGTGTGTGTGTGTGTTACCTTAAAAACTATAAAGGCAAACTGCTGTGTTGAACAAGATTAAAGTGAGCTTGGATGGAGCAGTTAAACATGGGCTGGTATGTTTCTCCAGAGGTACTGGTTAGCACCCTCCCACTAACACATGCACAAACACCAAAAAACAGACTTAACCATGATATGCTAATGATGTCCTGTCCCCAGCAGGGCTTTCTCAGACACTGTACTTGACAAGCTGAGTAAGTTCCTACTGGGTACAGATGTGTGCTGAGTACACAAGGCAGTAATAGCTGTTGAGACTGCTGGACACAAGGCAAGCTTAAGTGCCCCAACCACGTGACACAGAAGGGAGCAAGCAGTTCGGAGTGGAAACAATGGTCACAGGATTCTCTTACCAGGACACTGGGTGCTACTGGTTTGCTATGTTTTCACTGCTTCCAAATGACAGGCATACTTGGCAGACAGTTGATGACTGTGAGTTTAAATGTAACTGTTGAGAGTTGACTAAAGAGAGTGTCCTTGCTATCACTGAAAGCTCATTCCAAGTTAGCCATTTTGGTTTTAAGAGCAAAGTTATCAAGGCTTGGGAGCTTTAGCTAAACCATCCTGTCTGCAGGCTTGTTTGTCGAAGCTCTAATGGCAGAAGGTAACACAGGACATACACATGCCTTCCAGTTTCTGTCTGAAATACAGATGTTCTTCTAATGCATCTTTACACGTACCAGTGCACACTGAAGATGAAGTTACACCTGGTAACCATCAGGAGGGCAGGACTGTGTGTGAGTGGAAAGCAAGCTGAACCAGTTTCTGTCTTTTCAAAGCCAAATGGAGAGCCTGAAGGTGCTCCCTGAGCTGAGTGCAATGTCATTTCCAGCACAGAGGCTATGAGTGATGCAGGACTCCCTATCAACAGTGATCAGCTTAGGACAAGACCTCTGGGTCTGACTGGTAGGAAAGGATTAAGACTGGACTGTGCCCAGGGCAGGCTACTACCTGCTTAGATACACTGGGGCTGCTGTTCATGCCAGGCTGCCTCTGAGCTGTCAGAAACATGTTGTCCTTTCAGAAAAGCTTGCATCCTGTCTCAACAGCTTGGTGATTGTTTCTAATGACCTGGCCCTAGTTATTCACAGCGATTGACCCCTGCGACATACGCAGCATTGGAATTACATTCAGAGATTTTAAAGAAACCATAGCAATATTTCCCCCACAAAATTAAGTGCAAAATATCTTTAACAAAGAATGATGATAGTAAGAAACATTTGATATAGTCATGCAAAACTCATCTCCGTTTACAAAGACTGACATTCCCGTGACAACTCTAGGTTTTTCACATAATGAACGCCACCGTCTTACTCATTTTTCTTTGAATTTAAATGTGGGTGCTTGTGGAAAAAACGATAACATGCAAGTTCAATGATTTCCAGTCCACCAAATATTCTCTCCTGCAGCACGAAGAACACAGTGCTGATTGTAAAATACCACCGAACGGGGCTGTACAGATATATGAGCAGGCACATGGCAGAGCAGAACAAGGTCCAGTACAGTATAGACAGGAGCTGCACCACAAGGACTCTGAGCTCAGACTTGCAAGGTGGAACTGTGCTCTGCCCAGTAAAGTGGAAGTGTTTTTCTCCTTGGTAGAAGGCCCGAAGCCTCTCTTCCTTTTCTTCCCACCTCTTGTGGCACCAGAGCTGAAGGTCCTCCTTGGATGTGGGCAGAGTGTCCACTGGGTACCTGTGGACATGGAAGTGGATCTCCTTGGGAAAGTCTCCAAGGAGAAGGTGTTTCTCTGTTTGAGGAATGTTGTAAGGATATGCCACAGTGATGTCGTGAACAGCATCGAGATTCTTACCTAGGTTTTGGAAAGATGAGAATAGCTTTGCTTTAGCAACAGTCAACAGAGTAGTGATGCTGATTCACTCTGCAGGCGAAGCCACAAGCATGAAGAATCAGGACAGAGTGAACCCCATGAACAAACAAGGGCTAAAAATACCAGTGTTTCTGGGTACTTAGGTCAATATTTACCAGCCAATTTTAGCTTTTTTTCCTGTTTGCTAATTACCACAAAGACCTTTAGAAAGAATCTTCATCCCAGAAATGGTAATATGCATTCTAGAACTGCAGGAACACACACAGGGAGCTGCATCTGAGGTAGGAATTAAAGGATACAGCCCAGCCACAAGATCTGTCCCACCCACACTGTCTATTAACACATTTATCAAAGGCAACAGAAAAGTGTTCTCCTTTCCCTTAAAGTGACCATGATAACTGCTGCAAAAGAACCTCAGAAAGACACAAATGTGAAGAAATCGTCATAATTTTTCCCATAATACATATACACATTACATATGCATATATATGCATAGCACCTTTGATTCTGACCCAAAACACCACTGGGTACAGGTATTCACAAGAGGGTGATTTTGAAGTCACAAGTCAGATGCTGGTGATGAAGAAACAGCCAACATGGTCCCAGTGTCCTTCAAAATGTTCTCAACATAGTCAGGAAAACAAGGATGCACAAAGTTCCAAACTGTCCCTTGGGGACATAGATGAGAGAGGGAAGGAACCGGTCCTGTAGATGGACGGGGTTGAACACTATGAGAATGGGACATTCCTGGACACTGTACAGAACAGAGAAGCATCTTGGTGGTAGCCGCAGATTTTAAGCAGGGATGATCCTGGGGACAGTGAGGCAATGTCAGTGTGGCTGTTACCACAGACCAGGACGAGGAGGCACCAAGGACTAGAGCTATACAAAAAGATGGCGAGCTGAAGTGGTGCTGAGGTCAAGCAGGAAGGCGGGGAAGGAGCCAGGCTTATTTTCTTTTGGCACTGAACTAATGGGAAGAGCCTTGGAGGTAGGGAGTCGGTGCACTGTAAGATCTGCAGATTGTTCAACTGAACCCTGTACACGTGGGGCCCAGAAGCCTAGTGTTTGCCCAACGGCAAGCACTGTTGGTTTTATGTTTATAGAAGTGTTTTTATCGGTTATATAAAACTATATGGGTTTGTTATGATAGTTTCATACAGGTATGTGATATTCTTTGACAATATCTATCCCCTAGTTTTCTCTCCCCTCCAGTGAACAGACTAGATGAGGGTTTGAATTTCATCAGAAGTAGATGATGCAGACAGGACTTAACTGTGTGACAGATGTGGTTCCTCCATGGGAAGGAAATACCCAGAAGGCACAGAAAATCTAGAGAGCAGTAGAAATGTTCCAGACGGAGGTGTGACAGTGCAGTCTCCCTCTATCAGAATCTAGGTTGAGTATATTTCACTGTCGAAGTTTTACCTCAGTAGCAACAATGGCAAAGAACTGAGGTCATCCACACCCCACACACCACTCCAGCTGAACTGCCACTCTTACAAATGGTTCTTCGAGTTCTCGGCAACTGTTTTGGATATACTGTAACTTACTTTAGGACCAGGTTTCTACTTGTTTCCTAACAGTCCTAAGAGAAGCCCTTTCCTTGGCTACTCAGTCAGTGTGGTGTGGCACCCTCTGCACACACAGGCTGGACTCTGTTCACGTTTGCACACCACAGCCAGTGCACTGCTGGTCCTCAGCTCCACCACCATCCCACTCTCCCTCTTAGTGATGGAAAGATGCTCTGCCATGTCACTGCTGGAATCAAAATTATCTTCAGATTTCATTTTAACTCACAAACTTCCTCTGACTTTGACCCTATTTAATCAGTTACTGGCATCTCTGTAGTACTGCTGAAAGCCTTGGCCAGGCTACAGCTGTGTAGCTCCTAGCTTCTGCTCCTAATGCTGCAATTTCACATTTGCTCTTTGAATCTGTGTGTTCCTAATGTCCTATCCTGTCTCGCACATGGTTCATCTGTGTGTGATGCACACACATACATAAGGATGTGCACGCATATGGAGGCCCCAGCGGGATGCTGGGCACCTTCCACTTTCACTCTGCTTCTCTCTTGACACCGCCGCTCAACAAACCTGAAACTTGCCATACTGGCTGGCTAAGTTCTTGGGATCAGTCTGTCCCTGGTCCCTAGCAGTGGGTTCAAGGCCCACAGGGGCATGTCCAGCCTTTATATAGGTGCTGGGGATTTGAACTGAGGCCCTCATGCTTACAGAGGAAGTGTTCTTTACTCAGTCACCCAGGTCCTCAGCTCTTATAAGTGGTTCTTAATCTTTATTACGAAATATCTGTTGGTTGTCCGAAATTGTTATCAGAACTGTAAGAAAAAAATAACTTACTTGCTTCAATGAGAAACTAAGTACTTTTCCATATAAAGTGTGTGTGTCCCTTCATGTTTTGGTGATGCTGTTCAGTAAATAACTTGTATGTTGACGCAATGACCATAACAGACAGCCTAGCTTCGCTAACATGCACAGCATGGGATGAGGTAGGGAGCTATAGAAGTGATGGAACCACAGAACGAGTCACATGGTTTCCTTGCTCCTTACTTGGCTCTTGTATCTCTAAGCACAGCAGGGAACGGTTGTGAGAGTTAACTAAGATGCCCAGTCAGTGTCAGTGAAGGCCAGCTGTCACGGTCACGAGGCCTGTAGGAAACTTCACTAGTTGTAGGCCCTCTGCCATTATTCTTAGCACTGTGCCCAGAATCGGGGCTGTCAATCAGGGTCTCCTGGTTGGGCCTTTTTTCACTCAGGCTAAACTGCTGTTCCAACTGCTGTTTTACAAGGCTGTCTCCTGAATCCCTTCTTCTTCTTTTCCTGAAATTCCTGATCCAATTCCCTTCATCAGTCAGCTCCAATGAAGAGCTCCTGACCCCCTTTTTAAATAGAATGCCAAGGTCCAGGGTGGCCCTGCCTGCCACGAGACCCAGCTGCCACTGTATGCTCAAACAAGAATCATATATTTGCCTTTTTAAAATCTTGGCATCTAAAGAGGTTCTAGAAATTTGCATGTGAGCGGGATGTTTATGATTTACCCGAAAATATGAAAATATGGGAGCCATGCCGTTTTTGTTGGTAAGTTAGAACAATTTAATGGACGAATGCAAAGTGAGTTCTTGGACACAGTGTTGGCATTCCTTCTACACTCCGCCCAACATTTATCTAGCAACAGCCAGGTAGCCTAGTTTTTCTGTAAAAGGAACTGTTTGGCCTCTCCCTTTCTCTCTGACTCTCTGCCCCTCTTCTCCTTCTCTCCCCTCCCCTCTCCCCATGTGTTCCTGGCTGCCCCCCCAACCCCATTCCCTTCTCAACTTCCCTTCCTTTGTTCCCAAATAAACTCTTTTCTATACAACATCTGTCTGGTACCTGGGGGATGAGGGGATGCCTCAGCATAGGTCCGCTGAGGCACCCCCTCCCACCACACCATACCACACTCTACAAAACACATCACACGGTAAGCTCATAAATGTTAGAATCTACTAAACCATCTCTATTTGTCTAGTGAGACTGGGTTGGCCTTGTGATGTTTTGTTTTTCTAACTTGGGTTCTATGAATTTTTGTTTCTGAGAGGGTAATAGTCTGAAAGTCTCTTATTGATTGTAAGACTTAGAACTTTGAGGCAACCATTTTTATAATTCAGCATAAGTACAAAACAGCATTATGGTGTTTAGAATAAAGAGATAGTGGAAAGGGAGCTGCAAGAAGACACCTCTTCCTTGACATCCATAGCCTGAGCTTTAGAGGTAGTTTAAAGCTTCCTTAAGCCCTGATTTGGACCTGGGTAAACACACCAGCAGGAGGAGCCACAGAGAAAGGTTTTGCTTATGGAAGAACAGTCAACAGTCTTGATAGGCTTTAACTATTAGGTCAAGGTCTCTAGACAACACAACAGTTCAGAAGTCCCTGTTCCGCTGTGTAAAAAGCTCATTTCTATGCAGGTAGAAAAGCTTAGTTCTGAATCCTATCTCATCTAGAGCTTATGGTCTAGGCCCTTGAGCCCCTGGGAGCCAGGTCTACCGGATAAAGAACCAGGGGTGGGGCAGCACAGCTGCAGGGGTTGGCCTCATACATACAAGATCATAGTGAAGTGTGAGATGTGCCTTCACTGAAGCAAGAGATTAAGCAGACTATTTCTGCTATCCCCAAGGTTTCACATCATTAGTACACCTAGTTGCCATTAATAATAAGCATTTCAAAAGATCACATTGCTTCTCAGACCAGTTAAATTACAGATATGGATGCCACCTACCTGCCATCTGCATGCACTGGGTTAGATAATTTTACGTTTCATTTTCATACCTTGATTAAATAAATTAAAAGAAAATCTACCTGGATTTGCTCCGTTTCATATACTGTAGCTATTGGAATTATTTTATAAAGGTAGTCTTCTGCTAGAGCAGCCGTGCTCACTGGAACCTCAACGCTTTCTTTTTAGTGAGAGGAACAAAGCAGTTTGCTTACTCTTTCAAACCCTGCTTTTACGACTAACAGACACTGGGGGGATTCTTGATACTGTAGCCATGTTTAAACAGCCAAGAGCAGTTGAAAACTAACACAGATTTTTTTCCAAATGTAATATCCATAAGGCATGTCAAATTGAGGTCACAGTCACTAAGAATTTTATCTAGTGTCAAATGCTCACCAGAAATAGGAGATGGCCAAAACCTCACACACTTGTATGCTTAAAAGGAAAACTGGAGGAACTCCTGTGGACTGTACGCTGTCAGAAGGACAGGTTGCTGTGACAAGCCTAAGCCTGACGACAGAATGACAACCACGGTGATCGCAAATCTCTCACTCTCCCCATTCCATAACCAAGTATGTATAAAATACACCAAGGATAACTTTACATTTCTTTTTGATACCTTGATTAAATAAAGATTAAAACTCTAGCTGAATATGAATCCATACATTTAATTACAAATAATGTGAACTTATCACCCATGATGCATTTTAGGTTAAAATAAAAGCTAAAGGCCACTGATTTTCTTTTAAATTTTCATATTTAAAAATCAAAATAGAAAACAATCATTGTCACCTGGGGCAGAAGCTGGGTTTCAGAACTAAGCAACCAGAGGTGACACATGGCTGTACAGATCACAAACTATGGCATGCTGGCACCAAAAAGATGGAATAAACAAGACACCTTTCAGCTTCAAAGTAAGAGTATGCGTGAGCCACTTAAAACCAACTGGCTTTAAGACTCAAACAGCACCATGTTCATTACTAGAGAAAATTCTATAATTTCTTACTTGGAACGTTATTCTCTGTTTTTGTTTTGTATTTTGTTTTTGCTTTTTTTCCGGTCCAAGTTGAAGATTTAGGGACTGAGAGATGGAGACATATGAGGAACCAGACTTAAACTGCTTCACACTTCCCATCCATGCCATTTACACTGCCTAAGGCATCATTTTATGAATGGGTGTCTGATAGAATGAAAGTCCCTAGTTTTGAATATTTACATTATTTGAATATTTACTGAATACCATTAAGTGGTGTGGTGTTTGAACTTGCTTGGCCCGAGGAGTGGCACTATTAGGAGGTGTGGCACTACTGGAGAAAGTCCTTGTGTGTAGGGCAGGTGTGAATGGAGGTCAGGAGAGTTGCGAGGCATCCTCCCCACCACGCTCAGCCTGCTCTTCTGAGACAGTGTCTCCTTGTCAACCCGGGTTCAAGTCTCAACTGGAAACTGGCAGACTCCAGAAGTCTTGCTGCTCTGTTCCCCTCAGACATTGGCTTGTCTGTGACTGCTGATCTAAACTGTGGGTCACTCCTCTGTGAGTGCAGCTTCATTTTCAAGTATACTTCCTGCAGCACACTGATTCATTCCCGTCTAGTCCAGCTGCCAGCCCCTTTCTTATCAGATCATTAATTCTCTGAACATGGTGCTCTAAGTACTTTTACAAATACTAATTATTACCTTTATTGATAGCATCCAATAAAACTGTGTAGTTTATCAAGAAATGTCCTCATGTCACAGGTTTTTAATGTTTCTCCCATCTCCCTTGGACGTACAGGGTATGGAACTGTATGTCTCTCTGATGATGATGAGATCATAGGATGAGAACACCACTTCCCTCCGCTGTTATATTGCTACCTAACTTGGTCATGGCTCAAATATCTCGCTTTTCCCTCTGCTGCTCCAAAAGCCTCACACTTCTTCCTGCTCCAAGACCATGCTGGTTTTTCTAGTGACTCGGTTCTAAGGCAGGCATGCTTTTGTGGTCCCTGTGACTGACCTGACCTGGGCAACTATCTTTTTATATAAACGCTCTAAGAACATTTAATCCAATTCTGAAACCAATACTATCTCACCTCATGGTGATTTGTTCCCTGCCATGCTAGTCACCCTCGAGAATGGTAAACAAGTCCCCGTTAAACTCCTTCTAGAGGTTGTCTTGGTCACAGTGTCTCAGCACAGAAATAGAAATGTCACTAAGACACATCTCCAAAAACAAAACAAAACAACAACAACAAAATCTAACTGGAAACTCTACTAATATTGTATTTGCGTTAAAATTTTGAAACCACTGCCATTATAAATCTTCTCATTCAAGGAAAGAGGGTGTCTCTCTTGTTTCATGTTTACTTTTTAGCCTTACAGTAGATTTCCTGTTATTGTTTTCATTATTAAAATTCACTTTATAAAATGGATAGTTCTGACTTTAACTAAAATGTGGGTTTTAGCATATTAAGTACTCCAACCTGTTACTAGAGCTCTGGTTAAATATGACTGTATTTAAACAGTTAATTTTTATTTTGTTTTTCCTCAGTTTTATTATCAATGACTTGACTTTCCAGCAGTAATTAGCAAAGCTAATTACTTTGCTTACAAACAGCAACAGGTAAGCAAATGCAAAATGGCCTGCTGCATGGTAGGAGGAGTCAAGCAGCCTGTGGCTCTGCCTAGGGACATGGACCACAGGCACAGAAGGCAGGGAAGGGAGCAGCGTGATGAGAATCCAAACCTGAGCTCTGGGGCAGAGCTGCACGAGGTTTGCAAGCACACACATCACCACAGATTATGATGTGCATGTATACTGCATGTGACACTAGAAATCTGGTTGACAAATATTTGTGTTCAATTAAGAAATCATGTCTGGGTGGTCTTGGAACATGCTGTTAGGCCCAGCGCTCAGGAGGCAGAAGTAGGAGGATTTCTATGAGTTCAAGGCCATCCTGGTCTACAGAGCAAATTCTGGGGCAGCCAAGGCTACACAGAGAAACCCTGTCTCAAACAAACAAAAGAAAACAAAAAACAAAAAGAAGAAACAAAGGCTGGAGAGATGCTCAACAGTTAAGAGCACTGGCTGCCCCTAATGGTCCTGAGTTCAATTCCCAGCAACCACATAGTGGCTCACAACCATCTGTAATAAAAAATCTAACGCCCTCTTCTGGTGACTCTGAACAAAGCTACAGTGGGCAGCAGGAAACAAACAACAGAAAGCTCTTTAAGAACTGAGTGACCTACTAACTCCAACTGTCACTTACACCTTGTCAATCTGCACTGTATCACTTGATAACACACACTTAGTCTATTTCAAACAGAAATCTATGTACTTTGTGCTTACTGCCATTCTTCACTAAAACAATGAGAGAAGGCACTTAAAATCCACTGTGAACAGGAAGAAAGGCTTCTTGTTTCACTACTGGTCCTAACATGGCTGTTAAGGTGTTAAAAATCCTGAACACAAGTCATTAGCAGATTATAGGAAGCATCAGCACATGCATCATATGCTGAGTTTTCTGACTTTGAAATAAGAAGATTGTTATTGTTGAGGCACAAGGTTATGGTCTCCATGCTTTGATATTGGACGTGACCTTACTGCATACCTACTGTAAGGAAAAGATGACGGGGCACCAATGAAAGGAAAAGTCACTGAAAGGAAGAGTCACAGGGCACCAATGTTGTGAAAGGATAACGATCCGAGTCACGGCACCAATGTTAGGGGAAGGATGAAGAGAGTGGGGGGCATATGGCCCATGAAGGTGCAGCCGAGGCCTGAGGGCAAGGGAGATGCCTCTGAGGGGCCCATGTTGGGAATCCCTTCCCTGAGGGACCAGCCACACAACAGTATAGTACAGAATAGAGTTTATTCAGGTCATGGGAGAGTTAAGGGGGGTGGTAGAGGCACAGAGAGAGAGAGAGAGAGGAAGAGAGAGAGGGAAGTAGAGGAGTAGAGGCTGGCCATGAGCATGTGGAGGGAGAGGGGGAAGGGAAAGGGAAGTGGAAGAGCAAGACTGCAAGAGCACAAGAGCAAGAGAGGCCAAGAGAGAGAGAGGAGGGGGCAAGCAGCCCCTTTTATAGTGTCAGTCACTGGGGTGGAGCATACCTGGCTACTGCCAGGTAATTGAGGGGTGGGGTATACCTGGCTGTTGCTAGGTAACTGAGGGGTGGGATTTACAGAATCCCAACACCTACTCTGTATGATAATGGCATTACTCATTCAACAATCTACAGAGCGCTTAACACACAGATTCAGCTATACATATGTAGGGTATGCTGGAAACCAAAGGAAGATCTCCGCCTTTGGTGTTTTCCAGGGCACAGTTACACTTACATATCTTACCACAGAGACAGTGTGACTCTTTTCAGAGCAATGAAATCACTCACCAGCAGTCAGCCTTCCCACCCCACTACTAAATTCTCTCAGAGACATGTATTATGATCAGGAGCTACAACAGTCAAGACTGACATGGTTTTCTATCGTCTGCAAACAATGAGCTTCCCTCATCCTCAGGTTCCCCATCTGCAGAGTGGGGTAAGTGTGTCTCTTGGGAGGGAGGCTGTCTTACACGTGGAAAGTCACCACTCCCTACATAAAAGGCCGTTTTTAGTTCAAGTTTCAGACTCAGGCTGTGTTGTCACTGTCTTCCATCATACAAACGGTTCGGTGCTATGACAGCCATACTGCAGCTGCTGAGCTTCTGCACACTTTTTAACCCAGAAGGTGGCCCTGTCTTCCACTTGGTGGTAGTCATCTAAACCAGAATAGGAAAGCTCAACTTAAAAAACAAGTTAACAATAAAATAATTTCAATACAAAAAGAGGCTATGGTGTACGTGAATTTTCATATAATGAAAGCAAGCTCTCTTAATTCATTCTTTTGTCCTTTGTAGGGAAAAGTAAGTTTTGCTGGGGACAGGGTATTGTTAATGACAATCTGCTCTTTTTGTAAGAAAGATACCAAGAGAAAACAAAGTATGTGTTGCAGGTGAGCTTTGTCTTTTCAATTCTGCTTCTGCACCACAAGCCACTCTGGCCTCTGCAGCTGCCAAGCCACCACTGGCTACTGTCACACCACTTGGCCTAGAGATGCTCAATGCCTAGAAGGCGAGTTGCTTCAGTTACTCAGAAGCCTTCTCCCATTCAGAATGTGGAGCCTCAGCTTGAGGAACCCCTGCTGAGCTCAGTCAAGGCAACTTGCTGTCTTGGAAAGAAAGATTGCTCTAGCATGTGCAGCTCTCAGGAACAAAGGCTGCCTCTGCTGCTATGACAGAGAAAAGCTCTGGAACTCATTTCTCCTGAGAGGTTAAGTAAGAATCAGGGGACATGTGGCTCAATTGTAAGACAAAAGTCTCTGGTTCTTCCAAGAAGCTCTTTAACGCAGTGTTTAGAGTAACTTTTGAAGTTAGAAAAAGATAAGACTTTTAGGTTAGGTGTCAGGACAGAGCAGAGATTATGCCACCACCACCAGAGTCACACACCAACTTTGATACATCCACACAACCAGTTTCACTTCCTCTCTCTCTTTTCTTATTTCAATGCAGATGCTAACATCACATCACAGAGCTAACCCAGTTGGCTTTACGCTAGCTCCCCCCAACCTTTTTTTTAAAAGGCAAGGATGCCATAGGTGCAATCTATTTAGAGATTTACAAATCCTGGTTTTGAGGTTTAGTCCATCCAGATTGAAAACTCAGGACAAAACACTGACACAGGAAGTGAACATGTTAGGTAGCCATGCTTTTCCTGTGCTTGCTTTTATTTCTCAGACCAAAAAAAAAAAAAAAAAAAGAAAGAAAGAAAGAAAGAAAAAGGTGGGGAGGGGGCACACAAAAATCAGGTCTGTGCATGGAGTGGCCTTTCTACATGTGTCAGAGTATCTCCTAAGGTCTCCGGAGCCTGCCAATGAGAAGCCTCTCAGTACTGATACTTTTCAAAGCAGCAGTGGAGTGGGCAGAGGTTGACATTGGAGGGTAAAGGCTTATATGCTAGTAAACTACTTCAGAAAGCTGAAGCTAGGAGGATAATGTAGCCCAACTGTTGGGACTCAGCTGCTGCATCCAAGCAGGAGTCAACAGGCGTGGGAGGTGCCTCAGGGAGCTAAGTTTAAGAGGTAGCTTTGAACTTTGAAACTCCTCCTCCAGACACAGGAAACAGGAGGGAAAGAGCCTCTATCTACCGGTCAACTAGAGTTGCCCACATCTTAGTTTGGTCTGCAATATCCAGTGACCACAGCCTATGTAACCTAACACACAACACACAGTCTGGGGACTGCTAAATCCAATACAAAGGAACATGCCAACCCAGCATCTGGTTTGCAGATGTATCTTTTCTGTTGCATCTTAACATGAAAATCGGCAGAGAACCCCCCCCCCCCCCAACTCTCTTTCCTGAGGCTTTGCTTTCCCAGCAGATTAGCTCCAAAGACTCTACATCCTATGTCACAATGGAGATTTAGGGGAGAAGGGCAAATATCTAGTGCTCCGTGAAAACACAGTAATGAGGCAAGTCCATTATGGCGTTCTGGAGAGTGTGTGTCTCATAAATGTCTTTTAAAACCTCAGGATATGCCCTTATTTGGAAATGGAGTCTCTGCAGATGTTGACAAGCTAAAGAACCCGGGAAGCCCCACTGCTAGAAACAGTAAAGAATGTTCCTTGCAAAGGTCTGAGGCCCTGTCAGTTCTGAAACCTTCTATATACCTAACGCCTACAGAAAGGCTACTCCATCACAGACATTTTTTTCTTCATTTACTGTGATTTCTCAGCATATGAAGGGCTGGAATTGACAGGAGAGCTAGGCTGAGTGAAAGGCAAGCCATAAACAGGGAGAATAATTTTAAAAGCATAAATATTACAAATGACTTGCATCTGATGTCAAAAAAAATCTTTATCAAAGGCAAATAAACCCATGGAAAGATGTTCAAATTAATACCTTCAATTTTTAGACAAATAGAAACGTCATTCCTGCTTACAAGAACGGGTATAGTCAACACCCGGAATGTCCCCTAAATCACAGGAGTTTGGCAGACGCCCAGCAGTCACACACTTGAGTATTGTACACCCCTAACCAAACCAGAGCAAAACAAACCAAACAAAAAAGAAAACAAACAACTTAGTTCAATTCATACAGATGCTTATGTGGAAATCTTCTTAGAAATACTGTATATAATGCATAAACCACATCAGTCTGTGAACAGGTAAACAAACTGTGATATATTCCATACAATGGGATATCATTCAGTAATGAAAAGAAAGAAGATATTTGGGACTAAGGGTGGAAGTTAAAGGCACTTTTACTAAGTAGAAACCAGATGCATAAGGCTACGTCTTATATAATTCCGTGTATCCAAAACTCTAGACAAGGTAAAGCCATAGTAACAGAAACAAACCAGTCATGACCAGGGCCCAGTGAAGCTGTGCAGAGGGTCTGGAAGAGAACTTTGGAGTGATAAAATACTCTACATTTTGACTAAGGGGTTAAGTATGAAGTTATACAATGCTATGTGGTTATCATAAACCCATCTGTACACTTTAACTGAATACATTTTATGACTGTAAATTCTAACTCTATATTAGGTTTTAATGTTCCTTGGGCCCCCGAGGCAGCTCAGCAGGTAGAGACATGTACACTCAGGCCTGATGACATGAATTGTATCCCTTGATCCCACAATTGGCAGAAGAGAGCCAACAGGAGAAATGTCCTTCTGACCTCCACAAAAGCACAAGCAGGTAGGTATGTGAAGACATATTACACTAGGGTGTTGGGGGGTGTGGCTTCTAAAATATTTGCCCTGAAAATATCTAAGTAATTTAAACAAATGTGTTATATGTACAATAAGCTAAAAAGAGCTTTATAAAAGGGACTTGGATACTTGCCAAATCAAAACATTAGAAAACAAAGTATATGTTTGACACCTAGACTTCATTCCCATTTCATTACTATGTTTAAGGATTTTCGTGTGCTAGGGTTACACTGGAAACAGTATTTGCTCACTCATGAAAACGGACACTATCATGCTCACAAGCTGAGCCTCATATTTTCATTTCCTGTCCAGTACACAATACAATTCCCTAGTTATGTCTTATGTAACCTGGAAGTTCAAAACTAATTTTTTTCAGAGATTTTCAGGGTCATAAGTGTGTCTTCTTGAAAGTATCTAGAAGGAATATCATCGAGTCGACAAAATTTAGAAGCGATTGCAGGTCATTCAACGAGAAGTGACAAAAACAAACAGAACCCCAAGAATGAAATGAAGGGCAGTGTGGCCACCGAGTCTGCAGATGGTTAGAGGCAGACAGCCCCACTTACCACATTACCATATTACTCGGCCTTCCTGTTTACCAAAAAGTCAAACGCATAACCATTCAAAACTTCCCACAACGCTTAGCCATTACTACAAAGACAGTGCTTTTTACCTGTCTAACCCCCCCCCCTCACTGACGTGCTCTATCTCACCTCTTTTGTCACCTCAGTAATGCTGCCCTCCCTGAAGTTCCCTGTTATGACAGTAATCTTGACTACCAACTCGATGGAACTTCTAGGCAGAGATGAATTAGAGGGGTTTTGAGGTAGGAGAGCCCAGCCGAAGTGTGGGCGGTATCACCCACGGTTGGGGGCCTGAGAATGGAAGTGAGCTGTGCGCAGCATTCATGTCTCCTTTCCTGACTGCACATGCAACCTGACCAACTTCTTCAAGTTTCTGTTGCCATGACTTCACCATGCTAGACTGTACCCTAGAACTGTGCCAAAATAAAGTCTTCCTTTCTTAGGTTTTTGTGAGATTATTTGTCACAACACAGCAAATGACAAAAACATTCTTTGTTTTATAACTTCTCTCATCATCTCCTCTAGACAGTTTTATCTCCTTTCTAGCCACTCATTTCTCTGGTTACTTACAGAGCTACATTTCTTGAGCTGTATGCCAATGACCTTCAACCTCCATTGTAGTGAGCCAATCGTTGCCAAATAAGCTTGAGGGCTAACCAACTGTGGTGGCAAGAATGAGAATATCCTCCATAAACTCAGGCATTGAAAACTGGGCACCCAACTGGTGGCACTGTGGGAGATGGGGGAGTGCAGTCTTGCTAAACAGGTATGCCACTGAGAGTGAGCTTTGAGAGACTACAGCCTTGTCCTGCATGCAGTTTACTCTGCTTCATGCTTGTGGTAAAAGATGCAACTGCTCAGCTGCCTGTTCCTGCTGCCATGCCTGCCACATGTTGTAATGCTTATCTGTCAAGGTACTTGATCACAGCAACAGAAGAGTAGCGCACCACTCGAGCACGACTGTCAGTGACTGTCAAGCAGCTGTACACCCAGCCGCACAGTCTCTTCAGGCCACTCTGCATCTCCTCTGTAGACTGCCAGGCTACAAGACTTCTGAGCATCATATGCCCTGGGCTTGGCTCCTATTCTCCTCCATCCCTGGGTGACCTCAATACTTCTAACTCCTCTGACCACCAATCTTACATTATCTTGGATGTCTAATAAGTATCTCAAACCAATGTGACCGAAGCTCAACTTCAACCTAGTCTTTCTGCTAAAACCTGTGCTTTCCTCAGCAATCCTGGAGTTATCCTTGTCATTCTCATACATGCAAAGCCCAACTGAAAATCTTATTGGTTCTACTTCAAAATATAATCCCAAAGCTGCCATTTCTCCCCTCACATATTTTCCGTATTATCTGTCTCATCAGGATCATTACGAACACCTTTATAAATGGTTTTTGTTAGTTTGTCTGCTACCTACACACTTTCTTACTGTAATGGCCAGAGTAATGCTTTCAGGATGTTAGCCACAACATAACATGTTAACTTCCTTACTCTTCTGTCTAGTAGCTAGGCATCTCACTGAGAAGCGCCGTCCTTGAGCTCTGCCCATTTGATCCCATTTCCTACTGCCCAATACAGCACTCTGCTTTAGCCAGTGAGCACAAGCTGTTGCCTGATCAATCAGAGAGGCCCTGGCCCCACTCTTCTGAAAATGGCAGGTCTCCTAATTCCTTGGCACATTCTGTTACTGATACACTATAGATTTATTTATTCCATCTTTTTCTTCTGCTAAATGTAAGCATAACAATGGCAGAAATTTCCCAGTGATTTCAGTAAATTATGGAATCAACATTCCAACATGCGGATATGGATAGACTAGGCCTCTCTGGGGATACCACTGCTTGAGTCAGCCTGAGAGCAATCTTTCCTAACAGCCTGAAGTGAGAAGGGGGGCAGTGAGCCTCAGCTGCAGTGACTGAGATTTAATCCTGTAAACCAGAAGTGAGCAGGCCGGAGTCATTGATGTTTCTTCTGTCCCTGTGTGCACGGCCACTACTACACTGCTCCACAGCGGCTGGTGTTCTTCATGGGCTGTCAGCTGCCCCGCAGTGATAGACTGCACAGAATACAGTGGGACGTCAAGGTCACAAGAATAATGTTACAGAAGCTAAACTGAAAGTACCAGGGTTTCTACACAGTGCCCAGAAGGTCCGAAAGTTTACAGGGATGAGTAAGTATGAGTGTGATAGGTCCCTCTGCCTTTTCTATCCCTTGATGATGACTTTTGAGCCATGGTATATTTAGCAATTCTAGGTAAATAGTGCTATGTTTAAGATGGAATCATTTTCTGAAATTCTAGAATGTAATCCTCTATGCTTTGTGTATCTGTTCTCTCTGATAACAAAAGAAACTTCATTAAGTATTCTAGAAAGCAGCCTCTTTATTCAGATATTATCATAGGAGCATTTGTTTCCTAATTAATTCCCAAGAATGTCTTTAAATAGAACCACAGCCTCATTATAGCATTTTTTTCATTCTCTACTGTGCTATTTTTTTCCTCCTTTCCAGATAGAAGTAAGACACATGGGTCCCCACTAGGTAAAAAATATTCTCACAGAACATTTTAATCAGGGCAGACACATTCTCCAAGTGCTGTAATTGCTGCCTTACAGATGGCATTCTGTTCTGACTGCTCCTTCCCCTGAGTTGGAGACCCCTCTTCTATCTGCTAACATGCCTGTCAACCATCTTCTCTGCTGACCCAGCCAAGGTATGTGTTGTTGTAAGTATTAAAATGTGGTGGCTACTGGTTCCTACGAGTTCTCACTCCACATGGAGCAGCTTTCACACACTGTCCCCTAGGTGGGTTGTTACCACACCTGACACACACAATGAGTTCTGTGGGCTGCTCCAGCAAGGCAGCACACCATGCTAGCCCCAGGTCCTCTCTAGCCGCCCCCCTCCTAGCTGACTCTCTGCCAGCTGGGGACTCTGCTCATGTTTCCTGTAGCCTGGTAAAATCAAAGCTCCTGAAACCTGTAATTTATCAATCAGATTTATATGTTAAATTCTCAATGCACAATGCATATATACAATAAACTCACTACCAATTAATAAAGATATAAACCACCCACACAGATAAGACAAACTGACCTAGAGATCCATCCCTTAAAAATAACATAACTACCTAAGGTTCAATTAAGACCACCTGGATCTGGATCAACCTGCTCCCTCTCCATCTTGATTCTCCTCCTTCCTCTTCTCTCCTGCCTTACAAAAACTTTGTCCCCGCCCCACTCTCTACTGTCCAATGACAGGCTTTGTACCAGCCCTCTTAATTTTGCTCTTTGCTGCTGGGTAGCTTCCAGCTCTTAAAACTTCGCTAGACCTTTGAGGAATTATAATTTGGCCTGTGTTCCCTCAACTCCCCAGAGTCCCTTCTTTCTCTGTCTAATTCCTGTCCTTTCAGCATGGTAGCTTTCAGAGAATAGCTCTCAGGGTTCCCAGAAACATGTCAACTATGGTGTACAAATGGGGTCTGAGAAGGTAAAGGGATGCCAAGGCGCCTCCCTGTTCCCTCTGCTGGCAGGATGAGCACAGGTGCATACACCCCTAACCCACACACATACTCTGTCCCTGAAGCTTCCTGAAACTGCAGCTTACAGTTGAGGTTTGCTTACAATGACCTTCCTTGGTACAGTGTTTTCTGGACTTTTTTCCCCATGAAGCAAATCAGAGTACATGTTTTGGCTTCATATTATTAGTTTACTTAAGTTTATCCCTATTCATGCAGCAATGCAAACTTTTTCATTTATATATAAGGGGAAGAAGTTTGGAATAAAAGAGCTAAGAACAAAAAGGCTAGATAAGGGGTTGGAACAAAAAGACTGACATAAAGTTTAAGAGCAGGTGATGAGACCAGACTTAAAAGTAGGAAGAAACACTGGGGGATGATGGTGGAGAGAGAAGTTAAAGGATCCTACCAATTACATTAACACCCACTTAACAGTTGGCACTGACAGAAGAAAGGCAGCACAGACCAGACGGTAAGGAAGCAAGAATGACTTAAGTCAAGCATCCTTAAAGAAAAGGCTAGGACATTGCTTAGTGGTTATTGCTTAACCAACCCTGCAACATGTTATGTCCATGTCCACAGAGACCTTTCATTCAGGGCACAGTTATAGTTGCACTGCACTCGTGGTAAAAACAAAAGAGCCACATTAAATGTGGAGGGCCATCTTGCTGGAATGAGGGTTGACTCTCAAACCCAACACAGGAAGGCAATGACTAGGCTTCACCATGTTAGAAAACAGGATCAGCATCTGTATTCAATGGCAGCCTGTTCTAGCAATTATAGTACTCTCAGATTAGCAGTGTGACATCACACCCAGACTTGCATAACTACTAAGATTTTAAATATCCTAGAAACCTGTGAATATAAAGATAATCTCAATATGGCCAGTCTTCTAGTGTTAACAATTCCCCTGCACTTGATTTGTAAGTGAATAATCACATTAAATTAAATCAGCCTGTACTTGAAGAACTACCTTCATCAGAAAGAGACTTAATGAAAGCTTTAGCTTAGATGAATACTCTAATTATTACAAGCTAATATTTGTCCACAGAAAAGGAATTTGTTTCAAGATTAGTCAGAGACCAGGAGAAGCCAGAGGCACCAATTCAATAATAGAATGCCTAATTAAATGATAATAGATCCTAATTATAATGCATTGCTTTCCCCAGTACATGATCGATTGAGCACATAGCATTTCACACAATTCATTAAAGAAACCTAAATAAAACACAATTACTAAAACTAAAGAAGGAAAGATAAAGAGAATTAGTAAATTTATGCTTTGTCTTTTTACAACATGGAGAAAGCCAAGTGTAATAGGAAGTTTAAAAATTAAGAGGGGAAAATCCTACAAGATGAGATATGTTCAAAAAGTGCACACAGCAACCATGATTGTGTCTCCTTCCTAAACTGTGTATTGCTCTCATGTGCTTACCATTAACTACAATAATCTCATGCACTTGTCAGACAGAAGACGAGAACTTTATTAACTGTTCACTAAATCATAGTGGATAAGCTTAGGTGCCTTGCTGGCTGAAACTACCAAGACAGTTTCAAAGGCATGCAAGCAATCCCATGCCTGCTCAAAGTTTTTAATCCAGTTGAAATACAAGCTATAAACATAGGAAGAGCTATGTGAAAACACAGGAAATGAATAAAAATACAAAATTTCAAGAGAAGAGGAGTGAGTGTGGCAGGAAATGAGTGCTCTGAGTTCAGGGGAGGGTAACTGGGAATTGTCCAAACTGTTCTGGATGAAACATGCCAGAACCAGTCCCTGAGACTGAGAGGACATAGGTCTTCAACAGCTACAGAGAAACAAACAGCAGATGTCTTAAGAGGAAAACTGAAGAAACAACCAAGCAACAGGATAAAATCAAAAGCCAGACACACAGGTAAATGAGAACTTATAGTACAGATGACATCACAGAGCAGGGTAGGGTAATAAACTGTTCAGTGTGCAGCACTGGAAAAATGAAAGGAGAAGCGTACCAAACAAGGCAGGAAAGGACTCAGGGTGAGTAAGTAACATCATTAACAGAAGAAACTGAAGGCCACGGAGCACTTGGGAAAGGACTTTCCTTCAAACTAAACTTTACAAAGAGAAAGCACAAGGCAAAGATTATCACTGATTCTATTAAGTGAGCATGGTAGCTAGGCCCATAACCTCAGCACCAGGCAGGCACAGGCGGAAGAGTAGGAACTCAAGGCCTGCCTGAGCCAAAAGGACCCTGTGTTTAAACTTACAAACAAACCTGTTCTGTAACTGCATAAGACAACCATGTTTGTGATATCTAAACATGATTTAAAACACACATTCACAGGAAGAACTAGTTAGCACAAATGAACCAGTCACACAATCACCTCATTAGAAACACCCAGGACACAAACAGGCAATTCAAGGAGAAAAAGCCAACAAAATAACAGACACACAGAAACCCTTTTTAATCAGACAACAGGAAATTGAAGCCAAAAGTTTCCAGCTTAAATCTGTTCAAGTGGCTAGGAACATAAAGAAGATAAGAGCAGATGCTGGCAGCATGGGCGAACCCTCAGAGGGCAGTGAGAGCCTCTGAAGGACAGCCAAGTCGGAGGGAGTCCTGAGCAAGTCACACAGGGCCAGCCAGGACTTCCAGCTAACAGTTCTACTCTCGGGAAGCACCCACAGGAAGTTCCCAGCACATACAAAGAGCCAAGAAGAGTATTCATGTGCTGCTGGTGTGGGAGACAGAGGTACTTGGATGGGCACGTGTCTTCAGCAGCTTTAGTAGATGAGACATGTAGAAGGAGCATAGCAGAGAGAAGGCACTTACCAGAAGCCAAGGACATGAACATATGCTGTTAAAAACTAAATGCAAAATAAATATAGTTTTTTTTAAAATGCCATCAAGAAAAAGATGGGATCACAATCCTATTTGAGTAAGTAAATAAAATGAAGGACTGTATAGCTAAACATGAAGTGTATAGGAACACAAGCAAGAGAAATACTTATTTAGTAGAAAGATTTGCTTATGGAAGATGAAAGAAACAATATAGATAAAAGGTGTATCAGAAAAAACTGTACAAGTGGCCACACCCATGCCAGTGATGTTGAAGCCCCAAAACCAAGGACTATAGTGAACTCTGTCCTCTGAAACTGAGGTAGTAACACCTTGGAAGAAAACCCCTCTTCCCATCATTCTGTCCATAGAATGGCATATTTAAGAAAATCTGTAAGGACAGGGGCAGCACTTAAAGGTCACCTTCCCAACCTCAGCCATGGAACAGTATAGCTTATGTTAGTTTTGTGTGATGGTTTGCTTATGTTTGGCCCAGGGAGTGGCACTATTAGAAGGTGTGCCCTTGTTGGAGGAAGTGTCTCACTCTGGGGTGGGCTTGGAGACCCTCTTCCTAGTTGCCCGAGGATGCTCAGTTTGTTCCTGGCTTCCTTTGGATGAAGATGTAGAACTCTCAACTCCTCCTGCACCATGCCTGCGTGGATGCTACCATGTTCCTGCCTTGATACTGGACTGAACCTCTGAACCTGTAAGCCTGCCCCAATTAAATGTTGTCCTTTATAAAACTTGCATTGGTCATGGTATCTGTTCACAGCAGTAAAACCCTAACTAAGACATTTTGTTTCATTAAAGAGACAGGGTCTTATACTGCCCAAGTTCCTCTAACACTGAGATAGGTGGCTGCCTGGCTGAATACTACAATTTTAAAATATTCCATGGGATGAGGGAAAAATGGCTTCCATGGCCAGCAAAGTCTATTCTAAGGAGCAATAATACAAGTTCCAAACAGACATTTATTTAGAATTCTGTGGTTTTTCTGTCAACCACTTAATTTTGGGATGTAGGTCAAATAATACCTATCAAATGTTTCAAAATACAGGAATGCCTATCCTTTGACCTTTCATTTCCTTTCAATCCTAACATCAATAGTATTTTATGCTGGGGTCACCTGAAAACTGAAGTTTGCTGGGAGGACGACACTGTGTCCTTTCTATAAACCTGAGCCCCTCTTCAAGAACACACCATTTTTTTTCCTAGTGGAGACAGCATTACTCTATACAGTACTTCTTAGACTGAACTATGGACGCCCTGAGGGCAGGCTGCCTGGCCTTCTCACCCATGATGTCCCGGACATCCTCTTTGTACAAATACCTGTAGAGGCAGATCTTTTTGTACATCAAGGACTGAGAGCAAAGAAGCACAGGGAAGCCACATACTGGTGTTCTCTGAGTTTCCCTTTATATTCACAGGATCCCCATGCGATGGGCCTGACACTTAGCACTGACTTGGCTGACAGTTACACAGAGAGGAGTGCTCCAACCTAGGCCCCTGTAACGCTTAAGGCCCTAGGAGAAGGTCACCAAGACCGTCAAGAGGCAATTCAAAATTCTCACTTTCAAGTTCAACTGGAAGAGAAATCACATAATTTTCAAGGAGACCGGAGCTGGCTGAAGGGAAGTACGAGAATATAAAGCCAGGTCCCACCACCCAGTTCTTTTCTCTGTATGAGAGAAAAGCACGGAAGCGAAGGTTCCTGGATTGTGCTTTGATATCCCCAATGAACACAATTTTTGAATGTTAAAACTATAAGGATACAACTGATCTCTGCACTATTTATGTTTGTCAGCAAAAGCCTTTAGACAAACTGAAGTATCTTAATTTTATTACAGCAAAAATCTAACTAAAATTCTTTAAATAAAGCTTCAGTTAGTCTTGTTTTGGAAAGCAAAGGTTATTCTCTGTCATACTTTTTGAGACAAGTTCGCTGAGGTGTCAGCTGTGTCCTTTACCCACTAAGCAGAGAGTTATATGGACGGTATGTATGGTAACGGTTATAGCACACGGGTCTGAACTTGGGTCTTTGGCTTTCACCTCCAGACACTACCCTCTATTCTGCTATTTAAATGGATGAAACTGCTTTTGTTTTTTTTTTTCTTACTAAATTCTCTTATGTCCAGCCTCACAGTAAAAAACAAACAAAACAAAACAAAACAACAACAAACCCCAAAAAACAGCAACAAAACCCACTTCAAATTTATCAAGGAGTAGAAGAGCCACATGAACTTGTGGTCTGCTACTTCTCTGTGTCCTTGGGTCTTTATAGCACTGTACTCATTACCTGGTAAAAAGCCATCAGCTGGAAGTGCTGACGGGCCGTGCTCCAAGTGCTCTAGCAGCTGCCCCAACTAAGTCAGGCCAAGAGTGAATCCAAGTCTCTTTGATCTCGCACCTTTCACAGTTCTCCAATCCCGACCAAAAATTACTCAGTACTGGACAGGTGGCTGCCTTGCCTGTTTGCCTTAATGAAGATCTCTCAACCTTGGTGGCAATCATTTTTACTGAAATAAACTAGGTTTTGAAATAGTGACTTTAGTCTGGTGCACTCTTAAGTTTTATGCCCTGGCTACCTGGAGCAACCTGTGCCAGTACTTTCAGAATGTCAGAGTAGAAAAATTCCTGGCCAAGAAAATACTCTGGCTAGGTGGTAGTGGCAGTGAATGCCTCTAGTTCCAGCACTTCGGAGGCAGAGGCAGTCAGATCTCTGTGAGTTTGAAGCCAGCATGGTCTACAGAGTTAATTCCAGAACCACGACTACACAGAGAAACCCTGTCCCAACTCCCTCTCTCCCCACCAAAAGACTGAGATAAGACAGACAGACAGACAAAGATAGGGGGAGGAGAAGGAGACCCCCGGCCTGAATATAGACTTAACACTCCAGTTGAGCCCGGTTAATCACTATGTAAGGGATTAGTTCTAGGATGGTAAAATAGGAATAATCAGTCATCTCATTTTCTCTCTTTTCTTCTCAGAATCTACACCCAGTGCAGTGGCAACTTTTCTGAATTGTTTAGAAAAATGTAACCCTTCCTTTTCTCATTTCTCTTTTCTAAGACTGTTGTTTCACCAACATTTTTCACTTCCTTACTCTTTCCTTCAAGTTTCTCTCGAAGCCACACTGGCCCTGGCTGGCCATACGCCTGACCTCCTGCCATCTTAACTGCTCTTTTCTTCCTTCTTTCTTCCATTCTCTAGGCAGCTACTGAGATCGCAGCTTTCTAACAAAATACAGAACAAAACCCAAACCACCACACCAACACTAATAAAACTGAGTCCATTCTTAAATCCTTCTATTAAGGAGACTAAGAATGACAAGACGGAGAGAACCCCAATCCTGTGGCAAGATTAGCTAGAAAATTAAGACAGTCCTTTTCTCCATGTATCTAACTATGAACTTTCAATCCTTTTTAACAACTGAGAAAAGGGTTTCAAGATCTGCTCAACAGGAATTCTGAGGTGCTATTGTCTAAACTTGTATTTTTAAAAAGTAACTACAGTAGCTCTATTTGTAGCCAATAAGTAATAATTTTCCTGAAGTTAGATACTTTCTCAGTTTATGAGTTTATTATTTTTACCATTCAAAAAGAAAGTTCTGCATTAATGGCCTTCCCTTCTAGCCATTTAGCCTTTAGATGCTGAGAGAGTAGGCTGAGGACTTAGATCAAATCATGTTTAGGGGTTCTGGTCATTGAGGTCACACTTAATTCTCTCTTTCCCCCTGTCTCTGTCTCCCCCTCTCGCGTCCCTCTCTCTGGGAGGCAGAGTTTCTCTGTGTAGATCTGACTGTCCTGAAACTGTATAGATTAGGCCAGTTTCAGACTCAGAGATCAGCCTGCCTCTGCCTCCTGAGTATTGGGATTAAAGGCATGTACCATCAAATGAATCCCCAAACCCAAAGATAAATAATATCAGTATCTGTATGGCTGTTGTGGTGGCTGAAGTCTACCTAACTGAAGGCTATTTCTAATTTCACTGTGTCACTTTTAGTGGGAAACAGACTATTTTAGGTATCATGAGGGTAAGGAAAACTTAAATATGCAGATTTGGCCTAGAACATAAAACATTTTTGGCACTCATCAATATAAGAAGAACTTTATGGAGCCATGCACTAAACTTCTGTGTACCATTTCTCAGGGCATTTCTAGTGTGAGAGTATGTAAAAATGGTAGCAATTCTTAAGAAAAAAAGAGAAGACAGGAAGAAAGAAGGAAGTTCATAATAGACATTATTTGACTTTATGCAGCAATATCTAAAATAAATATTCAGTGCACTTAATGGAGACACGGGGAAGATCAGACAGGAGGAGACAGGCTGAGCAGAAAACCATTAGCCAGAAGACACTGAGTCACTAAGGGAAGTACATATATACTCTCAAGCAGCCGCTAGAATGAGCAGCTTAGGCGGTGCTCACAGCCCTGAGGAATGGTTTTCACGCAGAAGGCCAGAAAAGGGAAGAAAGCCAAACAGTCTGGCTAGCTAACCAGAAAACACAAGTGTCAGCAATGGAAGACAATGGAAAGCATGTAGATGTGCATGAACCCTAGGCCAAAAGCCTTGCTAGAAGGCTTCTGCCTGGACTTTCCAGGGCGTAAGTATTCTGATTATTTTGGAGGTGAGCTGGGGCAGCCTTAGCTTCCTCCGTGAGAGCATTGGAAGTCCCTTGGTTGGTGTTTTCAGTTAACTTCCCTTTTGTGGACCATCAGTCAGAACTTAAGATGTGTGGAGAGTAAAATGTAAAATTGGTTACTTTTCAAAACCAGAGGAAGGTAAACCAGGGCCCTTCAAGGCCCATGTGGATTATGCTCTTCATTTTCCTACCAGACACAGGATTCATGCGGGCCTTGGTTCACTATCATTGCCACTGAATCTTTCTTTATAAGAGCAGCTCAGGGCTGCAGGGGGGAAGGAAACATGCTTTATTCTTAGAATGGGTAACTGTGTTCCTGATGAGGAAAATAGCTTTCTGGACTCTTTTAAATTAACTCTGCAAGTCTGAAATCGGCTTACATATCTATTTTATAGATTTGAACACACTTTAAGCACTAAAGCAATTTCTAAGAATAGCAGTAAGAGGAAAAAAAACCTAGAGAAATGAACCAAAAACACAGCATGCAAATTAGTCTGCCTTAGAATAAATCTGCATACACTGTCCTGCAGTAGCATATTTTACAAAGAGAATTAAAGCCATGAAATTAACATTTTAATGAAACAGACAGACTTTTACATCAAGACTACTCACTGACAGCAGCATGCAGGTGGCCAAGTGAGAGGAAATGGAGTTTATACCTTCAACTAGTTTAAGCTAGGGCAGTTTGGAGATTATGATTAAATTTAAATTAGAAAATCCTGCTGTGTGCAAACATGGCTAGGCTAGTAAGTAGGTTTTTCAGACCTTGGCACTATAAATGCTCAATTTAAAACACACACACACACACACACACACACACACACACACACACACACACACACACACTTTTCCCCCTAAAGCATTGTCTTCAAACCTAGGGGAATGAATTTGAAATAGCTCCATTAACTGTTCAAAGTCCGTGTCAGGTGAGATAGAAATGGTGAGGTAAGTCCTTGGAAGGGACCCTGCAAGCACAAAGTCAGCCAACATGGTGGAAGGAACTTCTGAGGAAGCTTCAGACTGCAGTCTGTCTCTCATGCCCAGGCACTTACTATAACTTGTCTAAAAACCATGTGATGCTCCTTGGGTGGCCGAGGCTGGGTCAGTAAGACCAGCCCATGGCTCACTTGTACCTGTGTCTGAGGAACCTGTCCAATAAGAATTTTTTTTTAACTCTTTCTTTTAAATGATGCAATTCTTAGAATATTTGGAGACATGAAGGTTCCATGTAATTCAAGTTTCGCTAAGTCTCATGAAGATCCACTCATTTGCTCTCAGTTCTCACGGTGTTCCTGTGTACAGTCACACAGCTGTAAAAGTAAGCACACGCCTGCACAGCCTGAAATCTTTACCGACTGGCTCTTCACAGAAAAGGCTTACCACCTAACTTGAGTGCAGCTTGTCTCTAGTTCTAGCCCTTCTAGCCTTTTCTCTGAAGCCAACACTCTATAGATCACAGAAGAGATTTACAGATGATTTGGATTCTTTTCTGACCCTGTCCCTTCCGAGATGCTGAAGCACAGAAGAGGAGGTTGAACGGCCACACTATAGTGACCTAGAATGGACAATCACTTCCTACCTAACCAGAAAGTCCCCTCGTAAATGGGCTTCTGCTACTCCAGGGAGGAGAAAAGACCCACATCCCTTCATGGTCCCAACAGAGCTCCATCTCAGTTCTTTGTAAGGTCACGATTTACCATGCACATTCAACAGTCATGGAATACTCACAGTGAATGTGAATGGTGTTTGCATTTCTTTTCTGTCCCACTAATCGTTTTTTCAGAATTTTCTAGAGACCTGTCAAGTGTTCACACTCAAATGCTAAGGTACAAATCTCTTTCCTAGTTATTCAAACTTCAGCTAGCTTATCAGTTTCATCTTTGGGAGATTCTCCTTGGAGCCTTCCACTCTCTACTAAATCAGAACCAGAGCTGGGCACCTGTTATCTTGTTTTTTTTCCTGTCTCCACCCTGAGGGCTGCTCCCTGTAAGATGTTCTTGCTCTCTGGTTAGCCTCCTTGCTGTCCCCTTCATTCCTGTTAGACTACACAGCATCTCACTAAGTCAGATTAAGGATTACCTTGAATACCTAGTAGTACCTGGAGCATTCTGACCGCCCCCCCCTCCCCCAGGTCTGCTTTTGTAGACACTTGGCTATTTCTCCTGTGCAGAAGCTTTCACTTTGCTGCTGGAGTACTGCACTTCCTCGTGGGTTTCCTTCACTGTGCCGTGCCTCTACCTACAAACTTTTACCCTCAATTCTTGATATTTTACTGTCTATGATTAAAGGGCAAAAACTGAAGTACTCAGGGGCCATTTTAAGCATTTATTTTATTTGTTTCACTGAACCCGCTTTACAGATGAGGAGGAAAAAGCCTGAAACTAGTGTAATTCTTTACTCTCAAAGCCTACGATGTGATATGATTTCACTATCCCTGAGAGACAGCTCTACAATTCTTACTCACGGACCCCATCTCTTTCTCTAAAACTTATACAATTTGTCAATTTGAAATCAAAGGCTGAGAAGCTGGAATTGATCTTGCAGTAAGAGGTGTGTCCAGGAAAGAGCACGTAAGGACCAAAGTGGTGTTTCAAAGAGCACAATGTTTACACTTGCCAGTCTGAGAGTCACCCCTTTCTTTTATAGTTGCAAAGTCAGAGCTGATGCCAAAAGTGTGTGATACACAGGAAAACATACACTGGGGAGAATCCTATTTCCTCAGTCTGGGAAATACTTAGTGGAATGAGGGACAGAGACTGTGACTGAGGAAAAGAGCCAGGACGCAGAACAGCTCTAGGTGTGTCCAGAGACAAAAGAGAGGTGGTCTCAACTTAAAGCTGCTTTACTCAAAGACAGATTCACAACAGAACTCCTCAAAGCCCTATCTTATATATTGCAGTTCTTTGTAGACAGCCATCTGACAGAATGAATGAATTTAACTCTCCCGAGGAGTCTGCATCTAACTTGCTAGTAAGATCCAATAACACAATAGCAAAAGGTGTGTTAACAGCTCAGCTACCAACATGAGCTTTCTTAAAGCTGCTCCTTGCTCATCCTTTGCTTCTCAGCAAAAAGCTCGTCCAGATTCACCAGAGGAGACCTACCTGCTATGGTTAACCACCTAAATTCTTTTGAAGCAAAAGCTTAGTAGGAGAGGAGAAAAGTCAGGCAGTTTGTTTTTCAACTAGTAAAGGAAGTTTCTTTAATTTGTTTGGAGATGTATTTGTTTTACATTCCATATCTGTGTTTGTGAGAAGTGTGCTGCATGTGTGGGGTGGCCTTGGAGGCCAGAAGAGAGCCCTGGATCTTCTAGAGCTGGACTTAAAGAGTGTGTGAGCCATCAATCACAGAAGGGAGAGAGGTCCTCTCTATGAAGAACTTCTCTTAACCAGTTGAGCCACCATCTCTCTAACACCCAGGATGTTCCTTAAAGGACCCATTCCATCCTTTATCATCTACATGAATCCTCGTAGACCACTCCAGAGTTATCTCTAAAACTGAACTAGTCTCAACTATGTACTAGTCTTTTTAAGTTTAGATGTATAGTTTAACAATCATTTTTTATTATATGCATGATTATAACACACTTGAATTCAGCATTTATATCATTTTATTGGTATGTCTCAGGCACTGTTTTAAAAACAAAAAAAAAATATTGCCAGATAACTTGAATGCTTTTGTTAATCTGCATTATCTCCTATATCTGCTCCTCTTGAAGTTACACTACTAATCGGCATAAAGGATTTTGCTGAACTAGCCATGTTCTATAACACAAAGTATCTGTTGGTACGGTTAGTCACCATCCCCAAGATGACTTCAATCTATAGTCTTGACCTTAATGGTTACTGATCCAAGGAAATAATAAACTAAAAAAAAAAAAAAAAAAAAAAAAAAAAAAAAAAAAAAAAAATCAGTGTTTTCCTTTGTCACCTCACCACCTCAACAATGATGTTCTCTCTGAACAACCTGGTGTTGCAAAGCAGCCCAGAAATGTCACAACAGCTAAGCATGTAGCAAAACAGTTGGAAAGTGACAGTATGCAACACTTAGACATAGCATGCCCTAAATGAGGCTGTCTTTGGGAAAGAATACTGACCTATCATTTGAAAAGCCCTTCATATAAACATCACCTTGATGTGAATAAACTCAACATACGTTCTACCTAGGAAGACATATGGGAAGACATAACCCATCCAGAAGTCCCTGAGAACCTATGCTGAGTAGAAACAAGTCAACTTTGCAGCATGCATGGGAGAAGGGCTCATGAGGCTCTCTACTCCTAGCTCAGAAGCTACTGGCAACTGATGGCTGTTTTTCTTAGTAAGTGTAGCCACTGCGAAGTTCCCTCTGCACACACAGAAAACACTGAAAGGACTTGGTGAGGGACAGAAAGAAAGAGAACATAAAGGAGGGAAGGGCACATGTTTATTCTCAGTTCCATACATGTATGCAGTGCATCTTAATCATATAGCCCTCAACCTTCATCCCCAAACCCCAATGGAGCAATAACTCTTACTACTGAAGAAGACATACTAGCTTGTTCTTTACTTTCATCTCCTATAAACTAGGTTTTCCAGTGTTGAAAATTTTTAGAAAATAACCATGAGATAAACTTAACAGACGCTTTATAATAAAGTATTGGTTAATTTTATCTATAAATAGATGAAAGGCTCCACTCAATACCAGGAATGAAGTTAGGAGGTGGTTAACTTGGCCAACTGAAAAGAGCTGTGCTCATTTCACACGCCTCAGCTCACTGAAGGCAGTGCTAGTAGTAGGTTGGCAGTAACCAGAGTCTAAAAAGACTGAACAGATGGCTCTTGTTACTTGTAATAAATGCACTGCCTAAATGTACCTAAACAAATGCTATTAAAATACATGGAATGGACTATACAATCTTTGCTATGTTTCATTTACTCTGCTGGGTAAACTCCCACTTCATAAAAGAAATTATATACTTTGGCTTAGTTCTAGAAACATTATAATTAATTTTGAATTGAGAAAGTCACATTAATAGAACTTTATAATACATTAATATAACTAAGGTAGGAAAAAGAAAGTTCTTATTTTTCAGGATTCCATCTGGATCTTACTGCTTACCCCTGTCTTTGTAAGGCACATGCTGGGACACGGCGACTAGTGAGGAAACTAGAGTAGACGATATTACTTGTCCACCTTTACAGTGTGCTGTGGGCATGCCACAGTAGCAAGATCTGAGCTCCTAAAGATAAACAATAGCCCTCATACTATTAATAATGTGGTAGGAGATATCACCCCGTAGCCCAGACAAGTCTTGAACTTGTGATCCTCTTGGCTCAGACTCCTAAGGAGTTGGAAATTATAAAATGGCGCTGCCAGACCAGACTGAAAGAAACTGTGGGAAAAAAACAAACATGTGCCAAACCCAGTTTATGAGGAGTATAGATATTCACAGTCTACTTGTGGCATTTATGACAAAGACAGTCAAGATAGTATGGTGTATTTTTAATTGTTTTTATCTCCCGGTCGATAGCCTGTGAGCTCTATGCTAGCCAGTGATATGGGTCTATGTTTCTTTTTTTTTTTTAAATCTGTATACTTTCATACATGTGACTATGTGATGGAGCTTAAACCTAGGACCTTGAACAACAACAAAATCTCTTCTATCAGATTCTAAATACACCATGTTGTTTTTAACATCTGCAGAGTGGTGAGCAGAAGATTAAAGATGCCTGCTATCCTAGTAAAAAATAGTTCCAAAAGCCCTCTCATGTGTTCCCATTAAGGGGTATAACATAAAGATTCACTACTTAGCTGGGCAACAGTGGCACTTTATTTCAGCACTCAGGAGCCAATGTAGGCAGATCTCTGAGTTCAAGGCCAGCTTGGTCTATAGAGCAAGTTCCAGGATAGCCAAGGCTATACAATAAAACCCTGCATTGAAAAACAAACAAGCAAACAAACAAAACCCACTTCTTACTGTCAACTTCAATCTCAGAGCACAGCAGCTAGAAATAGATAAGCAGGAATAAGCACGGTGACTGCTGTATTTTGGAATGATTATAATATAATCCAGGCACTGAGCTAAGCTCTTCACACACATGAGGCAAACATCCACATTTTACAGACTCAATGGGGCCTTTCAGTAACCCAGTCATCGGTCTCAATAGCCACAGTATTTATATCTCCATGCTAAGTTATGAAAACTGGTCCTTAAATTGTTCTAAAAACCAATTAATTTATCTTTATTTTGTTTGGCAGAGGAAGTACCATAGAACAAGTACAGAAATCAGAGAACAACTTACAGTTCAGTCGTTTCCACTATATGAATTCCAGGGTCCTTACACTTTGTGGCAAGTTCCTTTACCTGCTAACCTTTTGGCCATAACCTAAACTATGATAGTAGTATTCATGTTATCTGATGACTGACAAATGCAAAACAAAATACATGTCAGCTATCCATTCTGCTTGTAAGATGGAGGACTGGAGGGCAAGGAAGGTTTTAGAACATTAAACACTATCACACCTTTGATACCATGAATCTTAAGTGGATTTCATATGTGACATCTCAATAAGCAACAGGAATCATATCTGCCTTGGCGGGTGGTTGTATGTTGGCTTATTAGCACTTACCTTTTAAAAGTATGCTACGTGGCACCTTTAATCATCTAAGAGTTTTACATACATGGTTAACCACCATCAGTCTGTGTGTTGAATACATTTTCACTTCCTATAACTTTTACTGAGCTTTGCACAGTGAGACAGGAGAAGATGTGTCAAGTTTCCATCCCAAAGTAAACGCATTCTGCTTCTGCATCCCACTCCTCCAGGTAAGAGCCTGTCTCATGCCTCCTGGAATATCATTAGACCCAATTTCACACATGAGTGGGGAATAACGAGGTCTCCTTGCCTCTTGGTAGGGCAAGTCAAACCTTTTATTCTATTTCACTCAACACTTTTTCAACACACAGTGACCTTCCTGTGTCACCCACAAAAGTGCTTTCAGTGAAGGAATAATGAAGCTACTATCTTTACTCCAACACCAAAGAAACCCACTAAAAATGCTGGTTAAGAGTATTTTAAGGTCAATGATAGAAGTTTAAAACAAATATCTTTTGAACAACTTTAAGTGATTATTTCAAGTTACATTTGCGCCTACAAATGTTCCGAATCACAGGTTTATGTGGGGTGAAGTATGAAAAAAAAAAAAAAATCCAGATTCTTGCAATTGGAGAAATGGTTCAGCAGTTAAGAGCATTTGCTGTTCTTGCACAGGGTGTGGGTTCAGTTCCTAGCACCTATGTGGCTGCTCACAACTACCTGTAATTCTAGCACAAGGAGTCCAATGTCCTCTTCTGGACTCCACATGCTACTGCACGTGTTACATATAAACTCGTGTAGGTACAAGTACATACATGTAGTAAGAATTGTGGTTTCTTCAAAAACTCAGTTATGTTTTGTAAATATGTTTTTGTTTTAATCCCAGGTGTGGGATATGGGGCTGCTTCAGTTTGTCCACAGTCACTAACTAGGATTGTCTCATGCCCTAGGAGGGGAGTAATTGTTTTAAGCTCCAGACAGTTTGATTCTGGGGACTCTAGAGAAGGTATAAATGGGAGAGCCCAAGAGGACCTGTGGTGGCTGCTGGTTGCTGGTTTGCTAGTGCTGTAATTCTAGATATTTTGATGATGTTGAAGATTGGACCTGCCCCTAGGTACCCAATACCTCTAAAAAGGTCTATGTTACAAGGTAGGTAAAGGTAGCTAAACAAATACTCAAACACGTACACATAAAAACAGAAATAAAAAAATGTTTAAATAATTCAAATACCTGTAAGGCAAAACAGGTTCCAAAAGTCATCTCAAAATAAACGATGAGAGAAGAAGAATTGTTTAAGTGAAATCCAGTGTGCCAGCAAAGCCACATGAAGGCTGATGTTCCTGCGCCCTCTGGCTCATGGGAAGTTTTAACTACCATCTTTCTTTCAAAGCAAAGTCATTTCCTAAAATAAAACTTAGAGTAGCCATCTAAATGCAAAAGCAGTATGAATCACACCTTAGCCCTTTTACACATGGGTTTGAATGTTGACCTATCACTAAGCATTGGTCAAAGGCATGAGGCAAGATTAAAAAGAAGTGTTAAGGGAGTAGGTATGACGTTTCTGAATAAATTATAATGCTGGACACAGCAGCATGCACTTGCAGTATGCACTTGGCAGGCCCAGGTGGCAATACTAAGCTCCAGCTTGACCTACAAAGCCCACCGCAAAGTAAATACACGCTTGTCCCATGTAGCTGCACCTCCCTATGCTTTGGTTCAGAGATAGAGCAGATACAATTCTGAATAAAAGCTACCTGCTTGGGCATACATCTTTGTAAAGAAACCTGGACTATTTGGAGGTAATTATCCTAACTTGATGGTTCAAGGTCTTCAGCATTCGTCTCACTGTCCTCTTAGCCATTCTTCAATGCTTCAGCTCAGGCATTTAACATCCACAAGGTATCTGCTACAGTTACAAGAATGTACTTGGGCAGTTTGGGGAACTTTTTCCAACAGAGTCAAAGCCAGTGCAGGTCTAGAGAAGGAAAGGCACTATTAGGATCAGGGTTCTGTCTCTGCCATGTGTACTCTACACAGGACAATGTGGCCAGGTTACTGAGGATAAAAGTGAAAGAATGGAATACAGAATAAAAATGGGATTGGAAATAAGAATTAAAAATATATATATATATACATATATGTGTGTGTCTGTATATATTACATGTATATGTATGTATATGTATATACATATATATTTTAAATTCAAGTGGATAAATCAGAGGTGGGGAAAAATACCATAACATGGTTTAAATAAGAAGAACCCCCACATGGCTATTTCAGTGTTTGGCTCCCATTGATGGACTGCTTAGGAAGGATTAGAAGGTATTACACTGCTGGAATAGGTATATCACTCAAGTTTCAAAAGCCCACATCAGGCCTAGTACAATCTCTCTCCTCTGTTCTCTCTCTCCTTCCCTCTCTCTTGCCTGAGTCACAGTGTCTCTTTACAACAATAAAACAGTAACCATAACTAGTTAGTTAATATGTATCTCTGGCTTGTAGGCATTATGACATCAGTATCCATTTAGAGAAGCCAAAGTAAATGTTGCATATGAGCTAAGTAGACACCGTGTGTAAAAAAGATGAACAGTGGACTGCATTACTGCAAGATAATTGCTGATGGCCAAGAGAACAATGAGATAAATATTGAATACCTTAAGCCATTACGCTAAGATAATCACCTACAAATATACTTCACTCTGTTGGGCAAGGGAAGTTATCTATCTATATACAATAACATTTTCCACATTGATATTCAAGGGTTATTAGCCCAAGTAGAGAATTCTGACAAATCCTAATGCTCTTTTGTACAACTTGTTTTGTAGTAGGAACTTGTACATACTTTCTTCAGTCAGTTTTTACTAAGCACGTCAGCACTGCTGCCCCATGTGCAGCGGGGGTGAAGTACTGAGGGAGGCAGAGTTGAAGTCAGCACGCATGTAACTTGAGTGACTCCATAGTGGTAGCTAAAGCACTAAAGGAACTAGTGGGGAAGGCTCTCAAGAACTAAATGGGGCTGCAGATGTGGCTCTGGAGGATAAAGAAAGATAACCGCAGGTCACATCTGTAATCCCAGCACTCTGACAGGGATAGGCATATGGAACTGGATACGGGAGAGTTGCCTAGCACCTGTGTGGGCCAGCTAGCCTGGAGGACACAGCACAGAAGCAGAAACGCAAGCCTTCCTTTACTAAACAAGGCAGAAAAGGAAAGACAGACAGACAGACAGGAACACACACAGCCCCCATATTTAAAAAAAGAAAAGCAGAAATTCCATTTAATCAAGGAACTTTGTTTCTGGATTACAATAGAATTTTAAATCAGAATAACAAGAGACACCTGTGTTCATGTTTTTGGAGGCACTGATCACAATAACCAAGTTGTAGGGTTTATCTAGGCACCCACCAACAGGCAAAAGGGTAAAGAAAATGCTATGTAACAAATTTTAACACCTCCCAAAAGAATGAATTATGTCATCTACCAAAAAAAAAAAAAAGGATGAAACTAAAAACTATTGTATTTAAAATAAATCAGACCCAGAAAGACAAATATTGTATCATAGGTTTCTCTCACATGGTGTGTGTGTGTGTGTGTGTGTGTGTGTGTGTCAGAGAGAAAGGGAACAATGGGATGATACAGCTTGACGTCACAGTGAAGGCTAACAGGGAAACTGCTCAGTGGATAAGAGTGCTTGCTGTACAAGTATGAAAATCTGAGGTCAAACCCCCAGACCTATAAACAAAGTCAGTCACGGTGGCAAATGTGCTTACAAAACACTATGCTCTCCACGCCATCCTCAATGGGGTTTTGTTTCTGGTTACCTGAGCCCTTTTCCTTCATCAGCAGCTCCCTTACATATAACTCCACTTATCACTACACTCCGCCTTGGCTTCTGGTACTTTAGTCCAATGCAACTTATTCTCTAAAGTTACCAAAAATATGACTATTGTACCAAAAGGATACTTCAGAATTTTATGCCCCAGGGTATTTCTGACTTCTAGAAACAAGTTACCTGAGAGACAGCACACAGAAAGCACAACCATCATTTGCGTGTGCTCAGCCTTGCAATCAGACTCATTACTGTTGAAAAGATTGATTCAGATCAAATCAAGGCTTACAGATACAAGATATAACCATTTATAGAAAAGACAAGGCTTTTAAAAAAAATCTCCATCCATTTTGTACAGAGATAAATGTTTGGCATCTTTGGAATCAAGATGAATCATACTGTACTCTTACTATACGTCATCACAGCTCTGTAAATATCTCCCTTGTGGCTCAAAGGAGATGTAACAATCATGAGGTATAATTACTTTTACTGGGTCTCCTTTAAATGGAACACAATTGCTGCAGACATCTGAAAACAAGGCACTATTTTGGGATAATGATGAAGAAAATAAAGCCAAAAACCAGTAGTAAATGCCTAGAGCAGTACAAGGGGACAATCTAGTCATCCGCCCTGTGATCTTCAGTCACAGCAGCTATCTTTACAAATGGCATGGACTTATATTCCTTTAATTTTGTTTTGCTGGAAGTTAAACTTTTATTAAAGATCAAACCTGGGCCACAGCCAGGCCAGGTCAGTCTTTACACAATATCTCTAATTGAACAACTATGCCCCCCCACATTTTCATTCAAACCATCAGTACCCAACTTAACTTCTAATTCCTTAATTTTATCTCTTACTCTGCTTGTAATAATGGTTCTTCTCTACTCAGTAATTCTATGAATGCCTGTGCCTTGAGATGTGTGCATGCACTGAGTGCACATAAGCATGTGTAGTGTTAAGGCCTGTGTTTTTCTCTATCAGTTTTAGCTTCACTTTTTTAAAGACAGGGTCTCTTGCTGAGTCTTCACATTCATTAATGGATACATTAATGATTGACAGGCTGGACACAGGCCTAGAGATTCTTCTGTCCTTGCTTCCAGGGTGCTGATTACAGGCTTGTGCCATGGTACTCAGTGTTTTATGTGGGTGCTGGGGAACCCGAACTCAGGCCCTTGCATTTGTACCACTGGATAATACACTGTACTTTACACACTGATGATACTAGAGTACTTTGTATTGTTAGAACATACACTCTCTAAATGTGTTTATCACAAATTTTTATGCTGATGCTGTCACCTGCATCTTTGACCCTATGACACGAAATACAAGACACAGGCCTTGAAGGGAAGGCATACTATTATTCATTAAAAGTAAACACAAAACTACATATTTACAAAGACATTTTTTAGAATATTTACATATATACATTTTCAAAATTGCCTATCCAGACAAGCTCTCCATAACATGTTTCTCTTTCCCTGAATGTTCTATCTACTCCTCTTTTAAAGCAAAGCCAAAGTCCCTGTGCTTCCTAATTACTTCAGATCATGCCACTTTCCTCCCTCAAGTATTCAAATGACCCTCTGTTAAAAATAACATAAAAGTCACTACAATATACCTGAATTTAAAAAGAACCCTAATAACAGAATAAAGATGCTTTTTACATATAGTTAAGAAAGGTTTTTAATTTCTTGTAAAGATTTGTTTGAATTGTATGTTAATTTATGTGTGTACATATGTGTATGTGCACAGGCTCACGAAGAAGAGAGGAGTCTTAAATTTAACATTAAAAAGCTTACTGCGAACTTTAAGACACTCTTCTATGAAGACATGAAATCTTATAACTCTGAAAAAAGTCAAATCCCTTTTAGAAACATGAATTACATATTTAGGGTAATTTCCAGGAACTCACAACAGGAATATTAAGAAACCCCTGTGCAGTGGTGTGCCATGGTTGGGTTGTTTTTGTAATGACCTCCAAAAACAATCTACAAATGCAGAAGAAGTTCACACAGACCTGATGCAATGAGGAAGGCAGGAAGAACCTGAATGAGGATTGTCAGTGCTAAGGCTTATGTCTAACTAACTCAGTTTTCCTCAGCCTGGATAATGCCACGCCTTCCCATCAAGCCTTGCGCACATACTTCATTATTTGATGTTGGCAGGGGACCACATTTCACTTAGTTTATCTTCTGGTAAAGACCATTTAGAATTCTAAGGAAACAGGGATGACATGTTATAAATGAGCATGAATGAGAGTTTTTTTTTTTTTTTTTTTTAACTTCTGTACTCAAAAGCTCTTGTCAAGTAGCTCCATGGAATCCCATATTAATAATGATACCTTGATTTGAGGCTAGAATAACCCTCGTACCTAAGCCACACAAAGACCCTACAAGGAAAGAGAACTTCAGACCAATCTCACTTATGAACATTGATGCAAAAATACTCAACAAAATCCTTGCAAACCGAATCCAAGAACACATCAAAACCATCATTCATCATGACCAAGTAGGCTTCATCCCTGGGATGCAGGGATGGTTTAACATAAGGAAATCCATCAATGTAATCCACCATATAAACAAACTTAAAGACCAAAATCACATGGTCATCTCACTAGACGCTGAGAAAGCATTCGACAAAATCCAACACCCCTTCATGTTAAAAGTCCTGGAAAGAACAGGAATCCAAGGCCCATATTTAAACATAATAAAAGCAATATACAGCAAACCAACAGCCAACATCAAACTTAATGGCGAGAAACTTGAAGCAATCCCACTAAAATCAGGGACTCGACAAGACTGCCCACTCTCTCCCTACCTATTCAACATAGTACTGGAAGTCCTGGCTGGAGCAATTAGACAGCAAAAGGAGATCAAGGGGATACAAATCGGAAAGAAAGAGATAAAAACATCACTCTTTGCCGATGACATGATAGTGTACTTGAGTGACCCCAAAAATTCCACCAGAGAACTCCTACAGCTGATAAACAAGTTCAGCAAAGTGGCCAGATACAAAATTAACTCAAACAAATCAGTAGCCTTCCTATACTCAAAGGACAAACATGTGGAGAAAGAAATTAGGGAAAAGGTACCCTTCACAATCGTTACAAAAACTATGAAATACCTTGGTGTGACTCTAACTAAGGAAGTGAAGGACCTGTATGACAAGAACTTCAAACCTCTAAAGAAAGAAATTGAGGAGGATCTCAGAAAATGGAAAGATCTCCCATGCTCATGGATTGGAAAGATCAACATCTTAAAAATGGCCATCCTACCAAAAGAAATCTACAGATTCAATGCAATCCCCATCAAAATTCCAACCCAGTTCTTCATGGAATTGGAAAGATCAATGTGCAATTTCATATGGAATAACAAAAGACCTAGAATAGCGAAATCCATCCTCAACAACAAAAAAACATCTGTGGGAATCACTATCCCTGACCTCAAGCTATATTACAAGGCAATTGTGCTGAAAACTGCATGGTACTGGTACAGAAATAGGCAAGTGGATCAATGGAATAGAATAGAAGATCCAGAAATGAGCCCTCATGTATATGGTCACCTGATTTTTGACAAAGGAGCAGTAAACATTCAATGGAAAAAGGACAGCCTATTCAACAAATGGTGCTGGTCCAACTGGCACTCAACATGCAAAAGAATGAAAATAGACCCGTTCTTATCTCCTTGTACAAAGCTCAAGTGTAAGTGGATTAAAGATCTCCACATTAAACCAGATACACTGGAACTATTAGATGAGAAAGGAACACATAGGCACAGGAGAAAATTTCCTGAACAAAACACCAATGGCTCAAGCTCTAAGGTCAAAGATTAACAAATGGGACTTAATGAGATTGCAAAGTTTCTGTAAGGCTAAGGACATTGTCAAGAAAACAAAACGGCAACCAACAGAATGGGAAAAGATCTTTACCAACACCACATCAGATAGAGGCCTAATATCCAAGGTGTACAAGGAACTCAAAAAGCTAGACACCAGAGAATCAAATAACCCTATTTAAAAATGGGGTACAGAGTTAAACAAATCATTTTCAGTTGAGGAACACCGAATGGCCGAAAAACATCTGAGGAAGTGCTCGACATCCTTAGCCATCAGGGAAATGCAAATCAAAACAACCCTAAGATTCCACCTCACACCAGTCAGATTGGCCAAGATCCAAAACTCAGATGACAGCAGATGCTGGCGAGGCTGCGGAGAAAGAGGAACACTTCTCCACTGTTGGTGGGGTTGCAAGCTAATACAACCACTCTGGAAATCTGTCTGGCGATACCTCAGAAAATTGGATATAGTACTACCTGAAGACCCAGCTATTCCACTTCTGGGCATATACCCCAGAGACACATTAATACACAACAAAGATATATCCACCACAATGTTCATAGCGGCTCTATTTATAATAGCCAGAAGCTGGAAAGAACCCAGATGTCCTTCAGTAGATGAATGGATACAAAAATTGTGGTACATATACACAATGGAATTCTACTCAGCCACCAGAAACAATGACTTAACCAAATTCTTAAGAAAATGGCTGCATCTAGAGAAGATCATCCTGAGTGAGATAACCCAGTCACAAAAGAACAGACATAATATGCAGTCACTGATAGTGGGATGCTAACCCCAGAGGCTTGCACTCCCCCAGAAACAACTCACAGACTGTATGAAGTCCAAGAAATAAAGAAAACAAAAAATATACATATATTCACAAAACAAGATGACTTTGACTATTTCCATGTTGCGTTTTGTTTTGCATGTACTTTACGCTTATTGCAACTAGTATGTTTTCAATGCATACTGTCAAGCCCTTGATAAAAATCAAGTACTGACTAAAAAACATATTCACATGGTTTTATGTAAAATTTATTTTAATGTCTGAAAAAACAGTACTGACAAAAATGTATAATTTTAAGCAAAAAAATGTTTAAAATCTTTACATTTATCTTTGTTTTGCAAAATAAAGTCGTTTAAAAAAAAATAATGATACCTTGAGTTTGGGAGACTAACTCATTTCAATCAAAGTGGATTTAATCTACAGATAAGATACACTTCAGATTTTAAAGCTAAGAAATTTTGTAGTGCTGTCATACTCCCAAAGGCTAGTTGTTTAAAAGTATTATAACCATATAATACAGATTTTAAATATGACAAATGAATAAAAAGAAATTACAATTTTTTTTTATATATTTGTGAGAGAAAAATATTTCAGTCCTTGCAACAAGAAATCACCCTGAGCAATAGAGACAATGTCCATGGTCAAAGACAAAAAGGAATCATGCAAACGTAAAGCTATTGTAAGATTTTCCTATATTAGAATGGCAATATAGAAATGCTATCAATCACATTGTATAATATACATAAGATAGCCTAAGCAGAATGCAGTGAACAATTTATACATTTGGCGTTGTTTTCTTATATGTACACACATACTATCAAGACTTGAAAGTGCTTTAGTATTACTTTATAATACTGCAAATCTTGGATTTTTTAATGCATATGATCTAAAAAAAGAATACAGAAAAAATATTTTAATAAGAATGAATAAAATCTGCAAAGCCAAAAGAGCTAAGTTGGGGGGGAGGGGGAGGGGGAGGGGGGAGGAGGAGAAGGAGGAGGAGGAGGAGGAGGAGGAGGAGGAGGAAGAGGAGGAGGAGGAGGAGGAGGAGGAGGAGAGAGATACACATGTCATATATCCAGATTAACAGCAAACAATATAAATCTTTTTTGGACAAACCCAAAAAAGAAACACAGCAATCAAATTATATACAAAGCCAAAAGGCTCCTGTTAAAATGAATTCTCTGATTGAAGAGTTCAGAGAGTTTATTATTTTCTGGCCAAAATCTGACCTTTACTGAGAACAAACTTTCATGTAAACAGGAAGCTCAAGAGACTTGTTACACACACACACACACACACACACACACACACACACACACACACACACACACAATTCTATTATGTTTCTATGTAGCTGACACATGCTAGGTTCCAGCACACCCTCTACTGTGCTTTCTTTTCTCACTCTTGCCTTCAGAGGGAGAACAGGGATATGACAGTGCATATGACAAGACTTCCATGGTCCAACAAGTCGTCACACAAAGGAAAGCAGCACTACAAATTTTACTTACAGATGTTTCTTCTTCCACAATTCTGAATTGAAAAAAAAAATTTCATAAGCGTCAGTAATCAGCAAATTCCAGGGTGCTACCCTTAATAGAGACGTCCTAAGAGGACACTAGTATGTGAGGATAGACGAGAGTTTCAAAGGAGTAAAATACATCAAGTCTAAAATGTTCACTCATCCCTAACAATAGCAACTCTGTAACAACCACTCTGAGGACTTTCATTGGTGCTATAAATCAGTGGGCTGTATAATAGGCCCTCCCTCCATTAGCATAGGTATTTTTGATATCTGGCTGGTAAGTGAAAAACAATATCTGATCAAAGACAAATTTTTTTCTCCTACTAGAGGTTAATGTTACAGAGTGACACAAAGCTGTCGAACCCCTCAGAACTAAAACTTGCTGATAGAAATTCTAACACTGGACACATTAGGAACCACATTTTCAATGTACAATGAAGATGTGTTTGATACATGTACAATGTACAATGAAAACAACTTTGTGTAATTAAGTACCAAGTGTAATAAATATAAACAATCAAGATTTTTAAAGACACATATCTATAAAGTTTTTATAATCAAATTCAAGTTCAGTTACGAGAAATATGTTTCTACATTTCTCTTCTAAAAGCACACAGATGATAAGTGGACATTCTTTTGTTCTGTAGCAGCAGAAAAACAAGTGAACAAGCACAGGAATGTCTGAAATAGTAGTCATCTGTTCTACCTCACCTCAGGAAACCCTGTCACGTGAGTATCTGCGGGGGTTAAGCTCCAGAATGATGGTGGTAGTGGTACAACCATTAGGTTTGTGAGAAAGAGCTCTTTGCGGTGGTGACCTGGGAGGCATGACAGTAGCTCTTCAATGAATGTGCAATTTCATATGAATAACAAAAGACCTAGAATAGCGAAATCCATCCTCAACAACAAGAAAACATCTTTGGGAATCACTATCCCTGACCTCAAGCTATATTACATACAAGGCAATTGTGCTGAAAACTGCATGGTACTGGTACAGAAATAGGCATGTAGATAGATCAATGGAATAGAATAGAAGATCCAGAAATGAGCCCTCATATATATGGTCACCTGATTTTTGACAAAGGAGCAGTAAACATTCAATGGAAAAAAAGACAGCCTATTCAACAAATGGTGCTGGTACAACTGGCACTCAGCATGCAAAAGAATGAAAATAGACCCTTTCTTATCTCCTTGTACAAAGCTCAAGTGTAAGTAGATCAAAGATCTCCACATTAAACCAGATACACTGAAACTATTAGATGAGAAAGTAGGGAAAACCTTAGAACACATAGGCACAGGAAAAAATTTTCTGAACAAAACACCAATGGCTCAAGCTCTAAGGTCAAAGATTAACAAATGGGACTTAATGAGATTGCAAAGTTTCTGTAAGGCTAAGGACATTGTCAAGAAAACAAAACGGCAGCCAACAGAATGGGAAAAGATCTTTACCAACTCCACATCAGATAGAGGCCTAATATCCAAGGTATACAAAGAACTCAAAAAGCTAGACACCAGAGAATCAAACAACCCTATTAAAAAATGGGGCACAAAGCTAAACAAAACGTTCTCAATTGAGGAATATCGAATGGTTGAGAAACATCTAAGGAAGTGCTCGACAACCTTAGCCATCAGGGAAATGCAAATCAAAACAACCCTGAGATTCCACCTCATACCAGTTAGATTGGCCAAGATCCAAAACTCAGATGACAGCAGATGCTGGCGAGGTTGCGGAGAAAGAGGAACACTTCTCCACTGTTGGTTGGGTTGTAAACTAATACAACCACTCTGGAAATCAGTCTGGCGATACCTCAGAAAATTGGACATAGTACTACCTGAAGACCCAGCTATTCCACTTCTGGGCATATACCCCAGAGATACTTTAATATACAACAAAGAGACACGCACCACAATGTTCATAACAGCTCTATTTATAATAGCCAGAAGCTGGAAAGAACCCAGATGTCCTTCAGTAGATGAATGGATACAAAAATTGTGGTACATTTACACAATGGAATACTACTCAGCCACCAGAAACAATGACTTAACCAAATTCTTAAGAAAATGGCTGCATCTAGAGAGTATCATCCTGAGTGAGATAACCCAGTCACAAAAGAACAGACATAATATGCAGTCACTGATAGTGGGATGCTAACCCCAGAGGCTCGCACTGCCCCAGAAACAACTCACAGACTGTGTGAAGTCCAAGAAAAAAAGAAAACAAAAAAAAAAAAGTCATGCTCAATCCTTACACACCAAGAACACATTGACAAATTCCAGGTTACACCCTGTATTACATGTACTTTTTGCTCATTGTAAAAAAGAAAAAAAGGAAAAAAAAAAAAAAAGCCAAGCACCGACACAGTTGTATTTGTATACATTTATGCAAAAATGTTTAAAATTTTTTTATCTTTGTTTTTTAAAATAAAGTCTAAAAAAAATAAACTATAAGGTAGTTAAAAATGAAGGACCAGCATATATTTATACAATGAGTTTAGATTATGGGCATGAGTACCAATTAAGTTTGAATGAATGCTCCTTTTGTGTAGAGTGCTGGTCCCCAGTAATTGCTTTCTGCAAGTAATGCACATTTAAGTGTTTAATCTCCTGGGAGCAGAGCATAGGGAAGTCTGTCAGGAGAGCTAATGTGGTCTGTACTAGCACACTTGAGGAAATATGCTTGCCACCTGTCAGTTCTAAATGTGTACTCCTGAGGTTACAGTTTGGGTGTTAGGAAGTCTTTGTAGTCTCTTTATGTTTATAATGAATACTGTATCAATATTTCCTAACATGAAGCAGTCAAACATGTATGGCACATACTGACCAGATGTCAGGCTGTGATGTTTCCACTGCAAGAATTCAAGCATGCTGTTAGGAACATAATTTCAATGGGAAGTAAACCACTATTAGATTTTTCTTTTCATCTGTCGGGCTAAGACACTTGATTAAACAGTTTACCATGTTGCACAGTCCTGATTTCATAAGGTCAAGGAGACACTCAGGCATTCCAGGAAACAAGTGTGCATATGATGTTACCAGAGACGGGCATTCAGGAACTCTGCTGTCTAGATACTACATTCAGCTTATCATAAGTGTTTGTCCTCGAAGGGTTTGATTTAATATTTTCACAGACTAGGCCATGTGAAAAATTAGAGTTCCCTGTATAACCCCAGCCAGCAGGCCCAGCATGGCTACGCTCACTCATTGCAGTCTTGTTGAACCAGGGTTCCAACCACTAACATCACAATTAGCTTTGAGGTCCTCCCTCTCCTGGGTACTAGGTGCTATGAAGCCAGCTGACAGACGCATCACATGTCTTGGGCTGATGCCGCTACCCGGTTCATTTATTTGCAATTTGAGCCATTTAAAGACCAATAAACTTCCTTTTGTTAAAAAAAAAAAAAAAGAGCAGTGTTCTACTAGACAAGAGCAGAAACTGGGAACAAACTCAGGGAAGGTCCTTAGAAAAAGAACATAAGATTACAAATGAAAGTCAAGAACTGTAGGGTTTAATATGGACAAAAGTAACCAGAGTAAAATGGCCAGGTAAGTCAGGGTCTGGCTCACCCTGCATGAAGGGGCATTTAGAATAATGAAGTTTAACAAGTAGACATGGCTGTCTTCTTCCATGTCCTTTATTGCCCATTGGAACACTGGCTGCTCTTTCTAAGAACCTGCGTTCAATATGCAGCACCCACACAGTGGCTCACAACCCTTTGTAACTCCAGTTCTAGGGGAATCTGATGCCCTCCACTGGCCTCTCCACGGGCATTACTTCTTAAGACAATGCACACATTGTTTTCTAAACTCTATAGAAACTAGGTGTCTGAGAAACATGTTTTGAACAAATAAAGACATGTACGATAGTCCTGGAGTGGTACTTCACTGAAGGCTGCCTGACAGCAGTGTCTGGAGTGGATTACAAAGGAGAAATGAGAGCAGGTGAGACAGGCATAACAGAGAAAGAGAGAAGCGACAGTGCCCAACACCAACCGGGCACAGAGAGCAGGGTAGAATTCGGGTGTGACTGTAAGAGAGGACCCCAAAACTTTCTCAGTGGAGGGAGACTGAATAAAGATAGAGTTTTTCAAAAAGCCTTGAGAAAACTCACACACATTGGTAGTTAAGCTACGGAAACTGACTACAGGAAGCTAATCATGTGATATTATTGTAAAGATAGCAGAACTGGAATCTAGTTCAACAGTAATCTGATAGAGCAGAGTGCATATACCAGCAAATGAGAAACATGTTACAGACTATATACTGTAACTTTAAAAGTCATTATAAAACAAGATCCACGACTGGACCCTAATGTTTGCTATGTGCATACGTGGAAGCAGGGGCCATAGAGCAAGACTGTCCCTCGGGGACAAATGCTTAAGGCTATGGGTGACTTTATTTAGAACTAATTTTCCTACTTGTAATAATAAATGTGCTTTTTATAATAAAAATAACTTTATTTTTAATAGGAGATCCTATACTGTAAACATAAAGTTATGATGCCTATCTGAGACTTAATGGCTTAATTGCTAAAGCAAGGGACAAATGTAGCCCCAACTTGGAAGAATGGGCACTTCCAATATAATGTGGGGCGTAGTTCCAACTGCTTATGCTCTAGAAAACATGCAAAGCAAATGCACAGTAACAATCAAGGTACCTGGAGTAAATAATGCAGTAATTCCAAAAAGAACCTTAGTGTACAGTGTACCAGACATAGCTGGTATTAAATTTTAAGGTAAGCATGCACACACACACTTAAACAAAATTTATAACATATTCAAGGAACTGAGAGTAAAATATCTGGCTAAGGAAGTTGTGACAAGAAACAATTTTTGTAGTATTTATAATAAAAAAATCTTTGAACTTATTATACTGGTAAGTGCATGAGCTTTAGCATGAAATTAACCTAACTTCAAAATACAATCTTTCTGCTAAGCCACGTGACCCTAGAAAAGCTGCTGAAGGCGGCCTGTCTATATAGTTATGACACATGGCTTGGCTGGGAGAACTGGGAGGCACATATAACAGTGGTTTGGGGACTATGAACTGAAGAACTCCAAACTGAGTCAGCAAGCCTGGGTCTGGTGCTAAGTAGCTATTTTATATAAAGTACTATGGTTGATTCTACCGAATAAGCAAGGAAGGAAAGGAAAAACATGTACAACTCGAGGCCTGGAACACGATTGGCATTTGCTAAATGTTAGAGGACTGTATCATATAAAATATACACCTTCCATCATTTTCCACTAAGGTTGTCATAAACTGTTTCATTAAAAAGATAAAGGCAGGGGCACTTGTCACAATGGGCAGCAAGATGGCTTCCGCCACCAGGGTCTAGCAGGTAGTGAAGCCACATGCTCCATTAATAAAGTTCCCTAACAGAAGAGACAAACCTAAACTCAGTGCCTCAGAAGCTTTGGAATCTGCTGCAACACCCACCCCCCCCCCCACTCCTCTGTAAATTCACAGCATTCTAAAGAAAATATGTCCCAGATCTACTAATCCATCAGGGGCCACCAGACACTGCAGAAATAATAAGATCATTACCTCAAAAATGCAGGAGGAAACCTATGTCTCAAAAGGAAATGAAATTTATTCAGCATGGGGGTCCAGAGTGATCGCTGTGGCTGCTGCTTGTCACCAGACAGAAGGATTAGCTTTACAATAAAGGACTTCTACAGTGTCAAATGAAAAGTCACATATTAAGCAACCTTGATAAATATTCTGTAAGCAGAATGAAGTATAGAAACTCCAGGTGGTCACATGTATCTCCTACGTTGTGTATCTTGGTCAGCTTCCCCATGAGCTGACCTGGACACTTATTTTTAAGTCTACATTTTTAAGTGCTAGCCTGTTAACTTACTCTTGATTATGAAGTGTTACCAGTGGTGAGCTATTAAAAGCACATAGTAGCTAATAAACTTCCTCTTTTGTGTTTGTTTAGAGGTAAAGATAATTTATGAAGCATTAAAAAAAAAGATAAAGGCAGAATCTGTCCACAATGTAAAGCTCAGGTTCTTTGTTTTCTTTCATTTCACAATGTTAAATCCCCACATCACTGAAGTGGGTTGTGTGCTCACCCCACTCACTGACCTCCTCTTAAGTGTTGTCGCGCTCATGTACCAAAATCAACACACAGGATTTGCTCCTTATGGCATGACCTCAAAAGAAAGCCAACTGTTAATCTACGAAGGTGTCTGCAAATGTGGGGAAGCAGCACAGGTTTTGGAAAATATTCTTGCAAATGTCAAAGTACTACTGTACAATCACATTTTAAATGTAAGGGAAAAGTCTTGACATATTTATAAATGGCTCCCAGCAATCTGAGAAGTGTCATTAAAGGTCAGAGTACATGTTTTGAATGCCCCAATATTTCAGTTGTCTGTACGCCTGCCTGTCTTCCTTGCCCTCCTTCACACACTATGGAGAAGTTGGCTGAAATTCCATCCTAGGAGAGGCTCACTGACTAAAATAAATGGTGTGTGTGCTGCACAGGGTGTTGACCTATGTTATAGGCTTGAATACTTCCCTATACAAAGCCACTACAACAAACAGATTAACTGTAAGCAGGTAGGTGCGAATCAAGTCTCAAGTTCAAGAAGCTAAAGGACTTTCACAATGTTGCTGCCTGTGAACGTGCTGCTGTTGCTTACAGTCTGTCATAGCAAAGGAGGGCAACAGCTCCAATACAACAAACCCATAGGTACCACATGTGCATAAAATCCACTGTTAGTTGGCAATACTTTTTTCCTGAACACACTCAAGGGCTTTGTTCACTTGTGCTGATCCACATTACCTTTAGTGGTTAACTCAGTGCCACCCAGATTCATGGAAAGACTATATCCTCCGTTTCTTCCTAAGCAGAATTTATGCCTATAAACTATATATAAACAGAAATTTGGACTGGTTTGAATCTTTTTTTAAAAAATACTGATTTCAAATCTAGATAATAATTGAGCCAATTTATTTGATGACTCAATCAAATAAATTGATTAAATAGATTAAAGTTATGGCTACCTGAGGTATCACATTTTGAAGTACTATTACTTTACAAGCTGTCTTCAACTCTCACAGGCTGATGTTTGCAAGGTGGCTGCTTGAGCCACACTGGCCCTTTCTTGTACCTTCTCATCCATGAATATTTGTTCTTTCTGCCTAACCAGCTCAGTCTCCTGTACTCAAGAGAAACTCAGCCTCTTACAGGAGTCACACGCAAGTATTTCAGTACCACAGGACTCTCTTAAATGAACTCTGTACAATTTAGCAAATTTTCTGCATACTGTCTGTATGCCATAAAACTTAGCACTTAACACATGTTAATATAGACATTTTTCAATGTGTATCATTCTTATCTCTATCCATTAAGACTATAAACTTCTTGAAGATAGTCCTATCTCAAATTGGTTCCTGTTTTTATCTCTTTCCCTGGGTAGTCCAGCCTAATTTGAAGTTGGTTCAATAATTTTCAGTGCTTTTAAATATGCACACCTGTGCCTCCTCCTAATATTATGTTATTGAAAATAATTATTATAATTGCATCATCTATAACAAAATTATAAATCACCAGACATTGTGATGAATAGTGTTTGGGGAAAATGGTTTCAAGGTTGAAGATTACATTATACATCTTATTATAACATATAATTAAAAAGAAAAAGAAATCTCTTTCCCCTAGGAAAAAAACTAGGTTGTTAACTAGTTTTGAGATGGGGTTATTCCCATCTTGACACACACACAGACACACACACACACACACACACACACACACACACACACGATCATATACTGGAAGTTTCTGTGATTAGGAGCCCAGGTGAATCACCCATAACAAGTACCTCTGAATGTAATATATAATGTTTTAAAAAGCATGCTAGGACAATACTTCTGACTCTAAAGACAGACATAGGCTCTTTTCCTTGTTCTCTCTCACCACTAGCTAAATAATGCTTGCCCTGGCTTTATCCTTAACTCCTGATATTCTGAACTCAAGTTTGCCTGCCTGCACTCACTAACCAATGGACAGTAGCCTCACTAAGTGAGAATTGTGAAAACAGTGCTTTATGATGATTGATTTTAATGTGTGGCTTCTGAAGGTTCATTGAGCCAGTACTGAAATATTAATTATAACGGTCATTTGTTATAACAGCAAGCTTTCTCTTCACAGTGTACAGTAAAAATAGATCTTCAAGGCCTAACGATCATAAAGCTGAGCTGGGCCTCCCTCTTGAGTATTGCATTTCTTTCCTAAAAGAATGTCTGGATCAGTGGCCTCTAAGACACTCTTTACTGCTGCCCTTTGGTGCAGATCTCACTCTGCGATGACTCAACCCCCTTCTGCTGCCAAGAGCCTGAATCTGTCCTCAACACTCAAGGGTGCATCCCCAGTCCATGCCTCTCCTGCTGCCATCCCATGGCATCCCACACATGCCAGGGACCATTATCCTTCTAGTGCCCTTTTGTCGTCGTTCTTTTCAACCCTCTCTTAGAAGCACCCAGCTCGCTCATGTTACTAATGTGTCATTGTGATTTGCAGACTAACTGCAGTCATACTATAAATGAAGAAGCATATGCTACTCAGTCCCACACTATCCATCAACTAACTGATGGCTTTCTTCCTTTGTTGTCTGCCATTGTTCTGTGAGATACATGAGAACTGCTCTGGAGGCTTGGAAAGAGGAAGTAAACGTAGACATTACCAACACTTAGCACAATGCCTCCTACTTGTAAATACTCAATGTTAGTGGCTATCATTATTTCAACAATCATCAACATGTTTCTTCTTTTCAATACAGTACATAGATTTCTAGTCCACAATTCTAAATGAAATAAACAGGATTATCATCTGGTTTTCCAACCAAGGCTAATGAGATCATCTGAACTTTTCTCCTTTTTTAATGATACATTGGGGGTAGGGAATCAGTCACATGTTCTGGCAAGAAACAATTAATTACTACTTGTGGCTACTGACTTATGTTCTGAGTGTCAACTAGGCAATACACATGTCTCAAGTTAACAACCAGGTTGCTAGTAAATATTTTCTAGATTTCAGAACAGAGAACCTTACAAATATACCCTCATCAACTATAAAACAGTCTCCCCTTTGTCTTGTCTGTACTTAGGAGAATCATATAAGTAAAAAATATGTCCCAGTCATCTTCTATTAACTAAGAAATACAGCAATGTGCTTGCTTCCCAGTGTTACATACACCTTCAAAGAAACTACTAAATACATAAAATGGAAACCACACAGTGGACAGAAAAGAGTAAGTCTAAGTTAGAGAGACAAAAGCGAGAACAAAGGCACACCACCTGAATGCCTCTCCACCACTTTCCACAGACACAAAGACAATGACCACCACCCTTTATAAGCTCTACAATCTGACAGCAGAGGCATACAGTATCCATTGGCAAAGCAAAACTCAACCCCATAGTCCACATCTCATTACTTATAATCACAGAATTTCAAAGATAACCCAAACTGACCATAGGCAGGTTTGGTCTTAGGATGCGATTCTAGGCTGATAACAAATATTTCTTCAAAACCAGGGTACTTAGATATAAAAGGCTCCATTTAAGCAAATTATATTTTGCATCTTAAAGCACATCAGACTCTAAAAGAACAGTGATGCCATTTAGGGAAAGACCTTATCTTACATAAGGTTTCAAGGCTTTTCATGTTAGGTACAGGCAATTTTATGACATGTAGCATTTAGAAGAGGAAGCTGACTACTCGTCACAGGTCACTGGATTTATATGGCTTGCTACATATAGATCTGCATAGACAGCTCAACAATTTGTGTCACATTTATTCCACACCACACATTTTAAGGTTAAGTACTTACCTTCTCTTAGATGGTCCACCACAAAAGTAAAGCCGGTGGTTCTTGGGTGTAAAACATACTCATATTTCTGAAGTCCATTCTTCTCAGCAAAATCATTACTCCTAGCCTTGTTATTTTCTAGACAAAAAGAATAGAATGTTAGAGGCCATAAGATAAAAGAAGATAGTGAGCTAAGGAAAAAACATTAAGAATTTCTTGTATAAAAATAGCACTTATGACCAGGATGATGGGCACTCCTTCAATCATAGAATTCAGGAGGCAAAGATATGTATATCTACAGGAGTTCAAGACCAGCTTAGTGTACACAGTGAATTCCAGGCCAGTCACTACTTTGTGAGACCCTGGGCCTAGAAGGCCCTTTTCTGTTGTTACACAGTATACAAAGACGAGGCAAACATTCTGAGTGTGTGTATGAGTGCTTTGCTTGCATGTCTGTGTGAGTGTGCTGTGTCTAAGGAGGCCAGAAGAGGGCATCAGATCCTCTGTAACTGGAGTCACAGATGGGTGTAAGCAGCCATGTGAGTGCTAGGCTTTTAACCACTAGGCCATTTCTCCAGTCCCATAATGCAAGTATCTGAGGTAATCCCTTACAAATATATGAATCTGTATGTAGATAGGTAAGTAGGTAGGTGGTTAGGTAGAAGGGTGGGTGGGCAGGTAGATAGAGATGTAAATTTATGTTATGAATAAAGTCCTAATAAGTTTCTTTAAATCTATGCCCCAAACCTTAAAATAACTTAGAAGACGTTTTACAAACTGATATAAAATGAAAATTGAGATACAACAAAACAAACAAATACTAAGCTAAAATGTCCATTAAAGATCATCCTTATTGGAGATGAGATGTTCAACAGGTCACTTGTCTAAGGCCTTAGGTTCAATCCCCAGCAGCACTAATAATCATAAAATCCAGAAAGGTTTAAATGTAATATAAAATACTAATAAAACTAAAAATTAACAAAATACAAGATTTAAACACCCAGAAGAAATAACTGGCAATCAAATCAACATTTTCTTTAACCCAATAATTTAGGCTTTCAAAGCAAAATGAAATATCTGCCTTGCTCAAGCACAGAGTGGCTAATATTTCCAACCGAAACCACTGCACAACAAGATAGGCACATGATTAGCACATCATGTACAAACATCTGAACATGGTTTGGCTGAATATAGTTACAGAGACAAGTATATGTTCCAATTGTTGGCAATAACTTCTTTTTCCATTTCATGAGGTCACTTTACAAATTCCAAGAAGAACCAAACTCGTTACTCAGCAAATACAACTGGAAAATAAAGTGTTCAAAAATTTGGCCTTGACTAGTAGAGATCATGAAATACCTTCTGATGACAGCAAATGTTAGGACATGTAATTCTCAGCTCTGTTTGGAAATTTACAGACCAGTACAAGAAAAATACCTACATAAAAACAACTTTCCTAGGAGTAAATTGAAGATCAGCCCTCCAGCAACCACAGATGCATCCCACAACACAATATCCTGCAGATACTCTTACAGAAGGCACCCTGTCATTCCTAACAGAGGCACCAAGTCAAATGCACACAGCTCCCCCAACAATAAAAGGAAAGACCCTAGACATGGAAATCAGTAAGCTATCCTGCATCTGTTGTGAATGTCTTGGGCACAGGCAGATTAGTGACAGCATTTCTGTTACAGCCAGCTACAGACCTTAAAGGGGATTAGGAGTCCCAGATACCAGAGAGATGCAACTATTCATCAGATTGTTGCCCCAGGTGTCAGTGACTCTGGAGAATTTCATGTGCACCTCAATTCTGTTGTATCTGGGTACAAATATACACTAAGATGTACAGTCACACTATGGGACAGATTGGTGTGGTGATGCGCTGTCCCTCATTACACCCACCCCTGCCCAGGCTGTCGTTATTAGTAACTGTACTAGCACCCAGTTTCCAACCACAGCCTGTCAGCTCATTCCCTGCGACCTCCTACTCCTTCCACCCAAACCCACAGGACTGCTGACCACTCTCATCTTCTAAAGCCAACTGGACATGTTCCAACCTCAGCTTGTGCAGCTGCTATTCAACTACCCACGCTTTCTGCTGCAGAAGAAGTCTTCTACCTTGTGCATTCCATCCCTACTTCACCAGAAACTTAATAAACAGGCTTGTCCTGACCACCTTATAGACTAGCGCTCTGCTTCCTTCTTTCACTTTGTCTCCCATCCTACTTTATCTCTTCCCCTTTAAATTTTTTTAACTTTTTATCGGTTCTTTATGAATTTCACAGTTACCCCATTCATCACCTCCTCCCCCTTGTACCTGCCTTCCATGCTTATAACATGATCCCCAACAGATAAAAGTCTCATTGTAGAAGCTGAAGTTGTGTCACAGGGTCCCACAGTATTCCCCTTTGTCCACACTTCTTGCACATGTTCCTTACAATGAGTCATTAGTCTGGTTTGAGGCCCCTGGCTTCTCCTAAACTATCAATACTGGGGCCTCACCAGGACTTCTGTCAGATAATCTGATGTCACTCTGTGTCATGGAGATCCTGCTGTCCTTTCAGACTTTCCAGCAGTGCATAGATGAGGTAGATGTTGGGTAGGCTAATTTAAATCCCCAGATTTTGGCCTGAGAGGTATCTAAGCTGGCCAGCCCACCAGCTCTCCTGGTCTTGCATCCTCACGGCTGGCTCGGCCACAAGCCCTACTCTACTCTGCTGCCCAGGTGGCACAGGGCCCGCTCTCCCATGTGTTGTAGCAGTTAAAGACATGACTAGCTATCTCACCTACAATAGGTGTCAAGAGACAAGGGAGAGAAGGAGGGCCTCTCTCCTCATCCATACTACCATACAGTACACTGGAGGCAGGGCCAGCCCCCTGCTCTCACGCCCTCATGGTCAGCTCACCTACAATCCCCACATCCAGCACAGCTTTACTGTGCTGCCCAGGTAAGGGGTAGGGCCAGCTCTCCTGCTCTAGTGACCCTCAGGACCAGGTTTCCTATGGGGGAAAAAGGGTCCCCTCATCCACACCACCTCACAGGAGATGAGTCGAAAGGCCAGCTCTCCCATGCTCATATCCTCAGGGTCAGGAATGTGCTGGGTGCTCTCAAATACTGCAGCTGGCTGGGGGTGGAGTCAGTTCTTCTGCTCTGCCTCAGAAGCCAGCTCTCCCACAGTGTCCAAACGAGGGGTGGGGCCAATTCTGCACAGCCCTCAGACATCAATATGTCCCTGGCTGGCAGCCCAGACCAGGGACATTTGCCTGGCCTTTGGTACCAGACACCTGCTGTTGCAGGGCCACAGGCCTGATGTGGCTCCCATTGGAAGTACAGGCTGGATGCAACCATGGTCCCAGCTGGCTTCACCAGCTACTCATGTCAGTCTGTCTCTCCACTACCCTCGCATCTCCAGTTCTGTCTCTCTTCACTTGTTTCTCTTTGACCACCACATACTCGCTCCTCTTAGCGGTTCCCACCATCTCTGAGTGTCTGGGGTCGCCTGAGGAGTGGTCTCAGGAGTGCTGTACCCTGCTCATGTATTATGGTGCTGGGCAGGGATCCTGTACCCATAATCCCAGGCCTGAAGGCACTGGACTGGTAGTCATCTCAGGTTCCCTCTCTGGGCCCTAGGATGCCAGTCTGGTGATCATCTCAGGCTTGCTCCTCATCTAGCACATGAGGGGGCTCCTTTCAAGGGCTGTCTGTCAGGCTCACTTCTGCCCAGGGCCGGTGGTCCCAGATGGGATGGTGTTCTCCTAGTCTCTGGCTTGCTCCCCATCCTGGGAGTAAGTAGTCACCTCAGACTCACTTTCCCAGGGAATGTTAGGTTGCTAATTATTCAGATGTCTGTAGGTCATCTATCTCTGCCACCTCCTGACACATACGTAACACAGCAGCCACACGCACAATACCTCTTGGGGCTTGTGCTTTATTTTTCTACACAAACTCTTATGACAACTGTATAGATCCTTATTAGCTTATTATTTCTTTCTTCATATAACATAAGCTTCATGGAAGGGAATAATCTTGTATATGAAATTTCAAGACACTGAAATATTTATTAAATAAAGAAGCTTTATGTGCAAGAGTATCAAATTCTATGTAATTTTTATTATTAAAATCTGGGCATAGCTTTCCTTTCCAAAACAGGAAAATAGAACTAAAAATTACACCCTAACAAGTGTTATGGCTAATTTTATGTCAACCTGACAAGGCTGCATGCACCAGGCTTTACCTGTCAACCTGTCACAACCTGAAAAGAGTCTTAATGAGGAAGTATCTGGATCTGTGGGCATGTCTGGGGGAGACTGTTGCCCACTTTGGGTGGCTCTGTTTCCTCAGTTGGGAAGAAAGCTAGCTAAGAGCAAGCAAGGGCGCATTTCTTTCCCCTGATGACTGTGGATTTGACTAGCTGTTTCAAGCTCCTGCCTTGACTTCCACAGGATGAACTGTGATCTGGGACTGTAAGCTGGTGTAAACCCTGTTCTCCCCTAACTTGCTTTCAGTTAGGGTGTTTATCATAACAACGAAAATGAAACTAGGATGGTAAAAACACTTATTCTAGGTTTTGGCAAAGGTACTTTTTAAGAGCAGTAAGGCAGATCACTTACTCCACAATGTGATTAAATTCACATAAATCAAACTCTGCTCTCTCCTCAAATATATCTTTCTTTAGAGACCTCAATACACAATATAGAACTGCACAGTCATCTCAAAGGTCAAATGACATGAAAGATTACAATATAAGTAAAAAATAAAATGGCCAAACACTCGTTCTTGGGTTTTAGGCTATAAAGAACTGGTGTGCATGTACACATATTCCTAAGCATATAAACATGTACATAAGAATCTGTGACCTAATGCTGAGCAGACTGAATCAAAGACTCAAATCCTGTTCATTCATGGGCTGTGGAATTACAGCGACCTCTATGTATACTTCTGTGCTTTTTAATTTTCCAATATATACTGCTTCCCTTAACAAGAAGTTATAACCAATTATAGTATATGAAACACACTAATCTAAAATTATGCAAGCAAATTCGATTCAGAATTTAAAGTACAATATAAAATGTTGTATTCAAGTTTAAAAACCCAAATTCAAATTTAACTCTAATAATTAAAAACATTTTAAAATTAAATAATGCTTTTTCTAAACTGTCAATATGTTTATCAGCCCACAGTGTGAAGTTAAGAGTCACCCTTCTTAGTTCAGTCTTAGAAGATAAGTTCATATTCCTCTTTGCTATATAACTTGTCCATTTTGGCTTTCAGTCTATGCCCACTTAGGCCAGTGCTCCCTCATACAGTATACCACACCACCCTCTGACTGAATCGCTCTTTGAAGGTCTGATTTATTTCACTGTAGAAAAGGTCCCTTTGACCTTTTTCTATAGAGTTGCCTCTAATTCAATAATCAACCAGAAAAGTTCTACATTTATCCATGTTGTGTTTGTCCTGTAAAAACACTACTTTAATAAATGTGACAGATTATATGGTGTTTTTATTAATCTCGTTTTTATTTGCTGAGGTAGAAAGGTTCTAAATATGCTCTTCTGTGTCCCATCTCCAACACAAGTATAGATGTTTTTCTCAAGAGGCAAAGCTTTTCTGTAGTAGGGAAATGATTAGAGTATCAGTGGAAAGGTTAAAAGATTTAAATGAGTGACTTTTAGATTCTTCTCTTCTATGGACCAGCTTCAGAGGTAAAGGGTTTACAGGATGAACAATACTTTAGAAGAGAATATACAGAACAGACAGAAGAGACAAACTACTTCAATATAGTTTTGGAATTTAGTTTATGTAAAGATAGAGACTGATATTTGCAGGACATTCTAAGGCTTAAAATACCAAGCTCTAGGACTATAAACATGAAAAATAACGACCTCTGTGGTTGTCTTAGAAGTCTTGGGTCATGAGGCGGTGGCTTTTACTGGTTTACTTTAATAACTGTTTTTGAGACAGCCTTAATCACCAGCCTAGGTGGGCTTGGAGCTCACTGAGCTCAGGCTGACAGAGACCCTGTGACAATCCTGCTGCCTGTGCTTCCCAGGTATTGGCATCACAAACAGGCTTAAGCCATCACACCCTGCTTCTGATGAGGGGAGAAGGTAGATCTGGAAGATCTGTTACAGGGATGGGTGGGAAGTAAGTATGCTAAAAAGTACACTGTATTCATGTATGAAATTCTCAAAGAATAAAAACCGCATTTGACTCACTATCAAAAATGTTTTATATACTAAAACAACCTGTCTAAAATACATTTAATACTGAGTGTCAAATTATTGTAAAGCTTCTCAGCTTTCATTCTGAACACCTACTGTAACAGTATTTTAACTACTGAATTTTAACAGGACTGAATTGACTTGCATGCCCATTGATGTCTATAGATTTTCAGTCTATTTAATTTCAGTGTGTAATATTTTTACTTATTTGCAAGGTTTTTTATAATAAAATTAATAAAATTATATTTTAAATTTTGTTTTGCTTTTGGTCTTCCCCTCACTCCATGACACTAGGAACCAGACTCTGCCTCACAACAGTTCACCAGTGAGCTCTATTACAGCCATTTTGTTATTCTGTGTTGTGAGTCACTGACTAAGTTCCTCAGGCTAGCCTTGAACTTGTGATCTGCCTGCATTATTCTCCTGAGAAGCTGGAACTTCAGAACTGTACCGACAGGTTGGGCTTGGGTAACATTAACTGAGTGACCTTGGGTTGTCCAACCATTGTGTTGATATTTACAGACTCTGTATGAGATTTGACTAGTGGTTTCTAAGTTTTTAATTCTGTGACCCAAACCCAGGCTACCTCACCTGTGAGGTCAGTTCCTTCTGGAAAGATGAGAAGTTGTAGTGGTTCATGGATGGCACAAAAATAATCAATCATGTCTTCAAAATGGCTCTTATCATCCTTCCACTTCCTATGGATAAAGATAAAGGCAGCAACTTGCATGGCCCAGCCTAGGAAAAAGATAACAAGCATTTGCACAAACTTTAGTAGCAATATCCACAGACTACTAAATGCAACTTTCAGGTCTTCAGTGTCTTTTACTCTATTTGTAATAACCATTCTATGATGTACCATATATTTAGTACTAATTTTTGAAACACTGGGGTTTGCAAAATTGTTGTTTGTTTCCCTACCTCTCCCAGACAGGGTTTGCCTGTGTAGCCCTGGCTGTCCTGGAGCTCACTCTGTAGACCAGGCTGGCCTTGAACTCAGAGACTCGCCTGCCTCTGCCTCTCGAGTGCTAGGTTCAAAGGTGTGTGCCACCACTGCCTACATTCTTTAAAACTTCCTTTAAGCCATAGCTTGCTATTATTATCTCAAGGAACGAGTGTTTACCACGTAGTAAGCAAAGAATTTTCTAAGGTCACATAAGAATTCTGTACTCTCAAACCAAATGCAAGTGCTATTTTCAATGGTAGTCACTTCAGGTTTTACTTAAATGAAATGGGAAATTCTATCTGCTATGTACATTCCTTAGAGTGCATATGAGGGTACAGTGCCTTTCTCAGAGGCAGATGCATCTTTTTGTTGAAAAGGTAGCCTTGATAAGCCCATCTGTGTTTCAGATGCCTGTTACAAGCTGGTTTTGTGTCAACTTGACACAAGCTGGAGTTAATCACAGAGGAAGGAGCCTCAATTGAAGAAATGCCTCCATGAGATCCAGCTGTAAGACATTTTCTCAACTAGTGATCAAGGGGGAAGGGCCCAGCCCATTGTGGGTGGTGCCATCCCTGGGCTGGTAGACCTGGGATCTATAAGAAAGCAAGTTGAGCAAGCCAGGGGAAGCAAGACAGTAAGCAACATCCCTCCATGGCCTGTTTGGGTTCCAGTTCTGACTTCCTTTGGTGATGAACAGCAAGCGATACAGAAGTGTAAGCTGAGTATCCCCAACTTGCTTCTTGGTCATGATGTTTTGTGCAGTAATAGAAACCCTGACTAAGACACCTGCCAATCTTTCCCTGGCCACAGCCTTTGCAGCTTCTGCAGAAGATGCCTAACTTAGGGTAGCATAAGTACAGTCTCTTAAAAAAAGGTCACAAAGAATGAAAAGCATGGGCCCAACACACTAACTCTCAGGCCAATGGAACATCTATCTCTCACAATTTCCCCTAGGACCTTGGAAAAGCAAACACCGAGTTGTGTAATAAAGATAGCATAGGTAGTAAAGGCCTTTGCTGCTGAGCCACAGGCCTGATCCTGATTCTAACTCTAGGCTCAGTCTTGGCAGCCTATGTATGGGTCCGTCTCTGTGATCCCCAAGAGAGTCTTCCTCTCTTCACACTTACATCATAGCTACAACGTTCATCTTGGTGCTAGAGATGAAGGGTAATAATGCCTTGCAAACAAGCAGTGCTGTTCTGGAATGCAGATATGCCATGGCTTACTACCTCCTGTCCCCCTATTACTTAGGCTAAATCCAACCTGAGAATCTCTTATCTCTCCTAGAAATCATTACTTCAGTCATTTCTATTATGAGTAAGTTTTAAAAGGACATTTTTCATGTTTCCTGTTATTTCTGTCACACCTCCCTTTTTTTCTGTCTTTAATTGAAATTAAGTTTCCTTTGCCCTTCCCTTGTTCTCTAAAATCCAGGTTTTCCTAGAACTCAGGCACTCCAATTGTTCATAAATACTTATCAACAGCTATTTCTGTTTAATAAAGTCAGGGGGCATTCAGTGCCATGAGACAGCATGGCTGCCACAGGGACAGAATGGCCCACAGTATGAGCCATGGTCCTTCCCCTTGGCAGACAGTGTGCTGACCTTTGCTCAGCTGGCTTGGAAACAGCACATCCAATTTTATTTCTTTGTGTTTCAGCTTTCTAAATTTGGTAAGTCTGTTGACCCACGGAATGCCATCAACACTGAGTTCAATTATTAATCTCCACCAACCAAAACAGCTCTTAATGTTATCACTGTGTAAACCAAAAGACTCCAGTTTAAATTTAATTTCAATTTTACAAAGTAAAATAATAATGTCCAAAATGTCTGCTTACTACTGTCCTTATTATAGGATGTGTAGGAATCACCCAACTGCTCCAAAGATTGTTTACTTTTCTATCACATTCCTAAACCTAACAGAAATACTTTTAATATTTAGATTGACCCCAAGTTTGCTGAACTCTTTGTTTGTGCCCTTCTGTTAATCTTTTCTTCTGAAAATTGTTTCTGTCCTCACATTCCTGAAATGTATTTTTGGTTCAACTTTGGAAGCTGGTTTGACTAAAAATAGAATCTGAGGTTCCAAATCACTGTTTCCTCAGAATTTCAGAACATTTCCCACAGCCTTCCATCCCTCAGTGCGGTCAGTGTGGCTAGCAGCCAGGAAGAAGCCAAACCTAACCTCATCCATGCAACAAACAGCCTGCCTACCACTCACGCTTTTATGATTTTCTCTTTTGTCCCAATAATTGAGTTTATTTCAACAACCATATTTTGTTTTTAATATTTGCCAATGTTACTTCCCATACCAACTATGTTATAAATAAGCAGTATAATTACAGAAACATTTGGTGAATGCTAACAGTGTGCTTGGTATTATTTTGAATATTTCATTAATTCCTAAGGCAACTATGAATCAGGAAGAAAGTACTATCTCTAATGAGATGCAAGTAAGTGGAAATCAAGCTTTAGACACAGGGGGGTGGTCCCAAAGCTATGTTTTTGTTTGCTTTTTCTTGTTTTGTTTTGTTTTGAAACATCATCTCAGTGTATCCCAAGCCAGCCTCAGACTCACTTTGTAGCCCAGCTGGCTTTGAACTCACAACAATATGATCCTTATGTCTCAGTCGCCCAGCATGTTATTTATCCTTACTTTGCTGGTTTAAAATTACAGAATCAAATGTTTTAGATCAGTGTGAAGGGTCTGAAGAGATGGCTCAGTGACTAAAAGAACTTATTGCTCTCTCAAAAGGCCCAACTTTGGTTCTCAGCATCCACATTGGGTAGCTCACACCCACTCCTAACTCCGGCTCCAAAAGATGTGACATCAGAGTCCCATAGGCACCTGCACTCACAAGTGCACACCCAAACACAGGGTCATACACACATAATTAAAAAAATAAAGATAAACCTTTATAAAATCACTGTGAAGTGTATTCTAAACAGCTTCTCTCCAATAACATGCTCTTGAATTTCTCTAAGTATTATAAATAAGTAAATGCTCCAAGAATCATTACATATATTACATGTCAAATGTTTAAAACTGTACAGTTTCTTCAAATGTAATACACTGTGCTCTTTAAAGCTCCAAGTTTCTTCAAATGCTTATTTGTATCACGCTCACACTTATAAAGCATGTTCTAGGCTGGAAGGCAAACATCCTCACAGCCAAGCCTGCTCTCCCCAGTTTAATCCCCGGAGCTCACATGGTAGGAGACAAGTGACACCTCAAGGTCCTCTGACCTCCGAATGTGCACACACATGTAAATAAATGTAGGGAAATGACTGCATCACCCAGCCTCTCTCACCTCTCCTTTTAAGGGGCCGTGATCCCTGTCATGGAGCCTTTACCATCATCCCTTCTACTTAGACAGCATCAGGGTTCTCATGGAAATGTTTTTTCTTTCTTTCCATTGAAAAAGAAAAAAGAGCAAGAACATCTGACAAGGAATTTTCTCTTTCCATTTTACTGTCCCCAGTGCATAGTTTATCCATGTTTAAACCCAATACTTGGTTTTTTCCTAACCTTACTGAAACTCTCAAAACATACAATTTCATAACATTTATTTAAGCATTCTAATGGGCCAGGCAGTGGTAGTGTACAGTGTCAGGTTAATCCCAGCACTCAGGAGGCTGAGGCAGGAGGATCTCTGTGACTTTAAGGCCAGCCAGTCTACAGAAGCTATTTCCAGAACAGCCAGAGCAAACCCACAGAATCCTGGGGTAGTTAATGGCAGTGAAACTTCAAATTAGAGACCAATCCAAATATCTTATCCTACACTTTCGCATGCACTGTCTTTGCCTGGATTTCTCAGCAAACAGCGATCATCAGGCAGGCTTACAGGAAGAATGTGTGATGTCAGCTAGCCCTACAGCCTTCTTAGAAATCTCTAGCATCACCTTCTTGGAGTAGATCTAAGAAACCCCTGGTATTTTCTATATCCTACCATAGTCCATAACTGTATAACTTGGTTTTGCTTTTACTTTCATTCCTTTTTACTAAGATGTAGAATTTGCTAGAAGAAACTATTTATTTGAATGTATTTTTCTCTTTTTTTTAAGACAGGGTTTCTTTGGTTGCTCTGGCTATCCTCTGTAGACCATACTGACCTCAATTTTAGAGATCTTCCTGCTTCTGCTTCCCAAGTGCAGAAATTAAAGGAGCGTATCACCACACACAAACCCCGTGTGTTTTTAACTTAATGCATTCTTTTGTAATAAGAAGTATACACATGTTCCATTTTTTTCCCTCCTTCCATTCATTTTAGCACAGATGTCCCATACTTAAAGGAATCATCAAACACCTGGCACTGGTCATCTGATCCTCTCAGAACTTAACTTCCGTGATAGCTTAGACATCATCACTGTCTCTGTATCTGCTAATGCAACACCATATCCTCTGCATCTTCTGTAGCACTAGAAACTAGAACAGGACACCAGAAACCAAGGTAGCTAGACAACTATTCCCTTCAAGGGTGTTCTCAGTCCCAAGCAGAGGGTAAGGATAAAACCAAGAGATGCTGCCTGAAGATGGTTAAGACAATGAGAAGGGAGAGGATGAGCAGATGCAGAGCATACGTGAGACCTTCTCACAAAGACCTGGAGAAACAGTGCTGACTGAGCAGGTGCTTGAGTATAGTTTATATAGCTCGTAATTACAGATAAATCCAAAAGCTAGGTAACAACCAATTACAGTTCCCAGAATGACAACTTCAGTCAAGATATTAAGTGTCACATAGACCAAGTCAGGGGAGCACCATCGTCCTGAAATTCACATAACAAATGGAGTGATATTCTCTACCCCTCTTCTGAGAACATCAATTTCAACAAAGCCTCTGGCTTTTGCAAGCACCATGAGTGAGACAAACCATTAACTCACAAGCTCTTCTCCAGTGCAGATGCCTACACTATTAGGTTCACAGGCACCCTACTCAAAACAAAAGGCAAAGCAAGTAAATGATCTTCTAAAGCAAAACTACTCTACAAAACCATTCCAAACTTGAAAAAGCACAAAACCGTGAAGGAAAACAAATCCAAAAATGCACACACAGCACACTTCACTACATAGCACAGTGATTGCCCTAGAAATTATCCTATCTCCTGGGAGACACTATATACTCTTATTTGATGTTGAAAAATAAACAATCACTGACAGCATTTGTTGGCAAGATGAGGCTTCACACTTTTGGCTTAATCTAGGGGTTCCATTCTAACATAGGTTAATAGGTTTTTCATCCTATTTGTTATTGACCAATTTTCTAGATACTTTATCATCTACATACACTTTTATCAAATTCTCAAGCTAAGTATATCACTAGCTTTGTGGGCCCCAGACTGTGCTAGCAATTAAAATCTGAGAGGAAGAACCAAGACAAATTCCTAAACATATCCAAAGCCAAGAGCTGAATAAGTTATATCACAAACAAAGGGCAGCAGAGGTTACTATGCAGGATTAAAGTGCTAGGATCAAAGGTGTGCACCACCTACTGCCTGTCAGAAATATCTGACTTTAGGCATAAAGAAGATATTTTCTGTATATTTATTACAGAAATAAAAATGGCAGCCATCAAACTTTTTAAAATGACACAATCTTACAATAAATATAAGGCCTAACTTATCCTAGCACTAAAAATGCAATCACAGTTTACACATACTTAGTCAGAAGAGTAAAAATAATTAAAAACATTCATCTAATTATGTATTGAAAACCTAAGGTTAGCAAACTATCAGGCCCACAACGTCCATCTCCTGCACCTTTACTACTACTGGCCAGCAGGCTCCAAACTGGCCGGGTATTTGTTTATGCCTCACCAATAAACACAAAGCTGACTAAAAGACTTAAAGTTTACCCAATTCTTTTACTGCCCTCTCCCAAACTTACTACCACAAAAGCACACTGTAAATAATTTCAGAATATAATTACAGAGAAAGGAATTTTTTGATTTTCAGCAGACTTAAGGGTGCAAACTGTGCTTCTTACTTTCCCAGCCTTCCACGCATCCACATCTCTGAGAGCTGGGCCGTGCGGTACAGCAAGGAGCCCTACCAGCATGGACGGTAGCAAGTTTAGTAACTTGACAACCTTGAAGCCATGCAAACTGGTCAATTTCCACACATCTCAGGGTTCATCCTCTGCTCAGAAGTCAGCCAACATATTAAAAACAAAATTACAGGTCATTTATTGAGGTCTCAGTGTCCTTAGCTCAATGTAATTCCAGAATTATCCTTAGCCTAGCATATATTTAACTGAACTAAACCTTTCTTCCCTGAGGTACCCTTCCCTTCTCTCTCTCCCTCTACCCCCATTCCCACCACCAAAAAAATTAACTTCTAAGTTCATCTCTACCACACAACTCCAGCAAGCAAACTCCAGAATTAAGAGTTAGGAACACATTGCCGGTGTGAAATCATCTGTTGCATGTGTCCTCTAGACAATAAAACTGCTCAACAGACTTCACAGTTTTTATAAAACTCACTCATGACAAGCAGCTAACCCACCAATGTGCATTTCACAGTTTGGAGACATGGTGGGAAGCACATTATCCACACTGTTTATGACTGTTAGTAGCAAAAGAGCCAGCTACAAGTCTAGACCTAAACAAACCAGGCTTAAATCTCACACATAAAGTACGTCTGGCCCCAAGGCTGGCTCTGAGCCCAGGATATCACATTCTAGCTGCCATGCCCTCCTCTGTGCAGACCCCGCCACTCATTTTGGTCCTTGTGGTTTTCCTTTCCGTCCCCCTGACACATAGAGCCAAGTCTTTTAAACAGTGTACAAACAGATTTGGCTGGGCTGCATTTAAGTTATCAGCAGGGTATGGTGGGCACTCTGTTCCCAAGCTCCTAAGCACAGAGTATGAGGTGTGAAGATGTGTGAGCCCTGTGGCAGTCTTTGAGAGGGCAGGGAATGGAAAGGAAAATGCTGAAGTTGCCAGATTCAGAGACTTTCAGTGGTGACCAGTCAGAATGTTCACCATGTCCTCCAGGGAGCAGGTCTATAGAGAACTAAGTCCCAGCTCGTCTATTATTTTACAGATTTTCTTCAGTTATCTTTTAAGAATTACCTTTGAAATATTAAAGTTATACTGCTCTGTTTTCCCTAAAGACCCCAAGTACAAGCCAAATGTGCTTTGTCCTAAATGCTTGGCACCAGAAGTGTTTTTATTTTGTGAACTTTTTTTGTAGAAGTGTCTCATATACATAATGCAACTCAAGTCTAAATTCACTTGACTTTTATATAAATCCTATACTTACAGCCTGAAATGATTTAAAACAACGGTTGCATTAATTTTGTACACTTTGATCCCACTAACCATGGAGGTCAGGAATAGAATGCTGTTTGCAGCATCATGTTAGTATTTAAAAACACTGAGGGGTAAAGAGGCGGCTCAGAATCTAAGAACACTGGCTGTTCTTCCAGAGGATTTGGGTTAAGTTCCGGGAACACACAAGGTAGTCATGGTCTGTAATTCCAGTTATGGGAGGTGGGGAGGGGTCCGACACCGTCACACACATGCATGCAAAACACCAATGCACATAAAGTAAGATTAATTAATTAAAAATGTTGAGATGTTAGAGCACTGGAAAGTCGGGATCTTCTGAGGGGTGCTCAGCCTGATGCAGGTGCCAGCCCAGCTCTGCTCCACTGTGCCCTCATTTCAGTTCTCTCCAACTCCCTTCTTATTACCCTCCTCCCTGGTATGATTTTCTTTTACCTCTATGTTCTTTAATTTAATGGAGTCTTACCATAATTCATCTTTCCTGCCAACTATCATCCTTTGTATTTCTCAAAGGGTTTTTTCAAATACTTGCATCATAATATTTAGTCCATTTTATAGTGTTCAGTGTTTTATATACTTCTAATCTATACATTATCTATGGTAAATAACAAGACTGAATCTAATTATAATATCCCAATTAAAAAAATAGCTAAAAGTAATTTCCCAACTAAAAAATTAAGGCATCCCTATGTACACATGATGCTATATATCAAAGCCCTAAAAATTTCCCCAGAAAACAAAGCTAACAAACAGTTCTTAGCACAGTGGCAAGATGCGGTGTCAACATATAAAAATCAGTAGCTTTTCATATGTACCATGACAAACATACTAAGAAATAATCCTATTCACAATAAACTTGAGGGGCAGGGCGGGAGGGGGAATAGAAGATATCTTGAACTAGAGCTAACTAAAGAAGTAAAAAGTCCTAAATCAAAAGTCTAAACACAGAAGCAAACCCGAGGAAAACACCAGCAGATTGAAGAGCCTCCCCATGCTCCTAGGTCATAAGAATTCATTGTAAAAACAGCTGTTCTGACAAAAAGCAATCTATAGATTAAATAAAATCTCAATCACAATTCCAGCACCATTTTTCACACAAAAATAGGAGTAAATCTTAAAATTCACATGGAAACATAAAACACCCCATACTCGGAGCAATTCTGGGCAGAAACAGTGGTACAGGAGGAATCATCTGACTTTAAGTTATACTACTGAGCTACAGTAATTACAGCAATGTGGCACAAAAACAGACGCGTGCATCAGTGGAATATGCGCCCACACAGCTACAGCCACTTAAACACACAGTGGGAAACAGTGGTGCTGGGCAAGCCTCGTCTACAAGTACAGTAATGAAGCTTGTCCACCCGAGTAAACATTAACTCCAAATGGAAAGACCTCAACATAAAATCCAAAACTTTCAAACTGTTCAAGGAAAAGCAGAGAGAACACTTCAAGATATGGGCATAGATAAGCACTTTCTCAGCAGGACTCAGCCCCTCACATAATAAGAGCAACACTCTAAGCTAACAGGGAGGTAATCATAGAGTTAAAAGGCTGTGCACTACATTGACATAGTTAACTGGGTGAGGAGACTGTCTACATAGAAAAGTCCTCATAAGCCCCTCCCTTGAGAGGAGAGGGTATATAAAGACACCAACTTTCAACATCCTTACCCAAATAACTGCTGATCAGAACTGCTTTGAGAGTCCATCTCACTCTAGAACCTTTATTATCAGGAAGACAAACGGCAATGGACATTGGTGAGGAGTCCAGAAGGGAGACCTTCAGTCACCACGGTAGGGATGTGGTCACTATATAAATCAGTGTGGAGGTTTCTAGACACCTATACAGTCCCGATTATAGCACTCCAGGCACATATCTATAGGATTCCATATCCCACACAGAGCCTTCTGCATCCATGTTCATTGCTGCTTTGTTCACAACAGCAAGGGGAACAGGTAGAGAATGTATAGTCTTGTACAAATAGAATTGTATTCAGTCATAAAGGAAAATGAAAATACGAACTAACATGAAATTAGTGGAGGAAAAATAATGCCTTAAGTGAGGTAGCTCAGGGTCACAGACATAACCACCATGTTCTCATATGTAAATTTAGCTTTTATTTTATGTACATGTACATTTATGAAGAGGAAATAGGTCAGAAATCCAGAAAAGTAAAGATTCTTTAAAGAGAAGTAGTTGTGTAGCAGAATGTACAGGATATGAGAGGAGGCAGGAAGCAGCAAGAAGCAGAAAGAGTGATGTGGGTGGGAGGCAGGAAAAAAGAAGAAAAGGAGAGGAGGGTCAACTAATATTACAATGTATGGAAAGAAAAAAAAACCAGAAGAAATTCTGATACCCAGCAAGCAAACCAGAACATTTTCTAAAGTGTTTGAAATGAAAGTACCTGGTGTATATGAGCTGATCAGCTCCCAGAAGCCACAGATTATTAAACAAATACCCTGGTGCGAGGAACAGACCAACTCCCTTGAGTTTTTAGGCCACTCAAGTCCCCAGTAAATATAGGCAGATGCCAGTCAATTAGTTCTTCTCTAGAACCAGAAATGATTCTATCGCTGAGGATACCACACATATTGATCACAGGACACAGAAATCAAAATGGGAGAGAGGAAGGAAGGAAGGGAGGGAGGGAAGGCGGGCGGGCACACTTTTGTGTGTTTAAGTGTGCTATAGTGCGATTTGGTTTGATGCCTACTCCCCAAGAGAGCGTGTACATCTAGTGCTGTAACTACCAAAGCCCATGTGTGGGAGGTACAAGCCATAGTGAGAAAGCCACTGCTGGTTACTGTTGGTGTTTTACTAAATGAATATGATGTGCCTTTAAACTGTCTTCTAAGTAACTATATTTATGCACTATTAAATTCACATCCTTCAAATGGTTGCTCTAAGAAATGATCTACTTCCTTGATACTAGTTTTTCTCCTCTAGAGTAAGATATTTTTAAAACTGAGATTAAGATAAAATCTCATAACAAAGCCATTAAATAAAAAAGGAAATTGGAAATGTTTTTAGCTTTATGAAAAAAGCTGAGAATAAACATACTGTTCAACTTAACTTATTTTGTTCTTAGAGCAGGCACATTATATATAAAATGAGTGAAACACGTAGAAAACATGATTAACATACCAAATCCAGGAACACTTTTGAGACTGGATTTGAGGCAAATCTTCTCCAGTCTGAGGTAGCTGTACCTCATCAGACAGTTCCACAGGAACATCCAGTCCACCCTTGTCCGGTGGTTCATGATAATGACACTCCTCTCTCCAGGTACAAATGCATCTCCCGTTATAACTACTTTGACACCAAACATGGTCTCCAACAATGCCTGCAAAGAGTAAAAAACACAAACACTGAGCAAATTAGGGCTTTCGGGTTAAGAAGCCACATATTATTCACACATTATTCACAACCATGTTTATGAATTTATTAGATATTAGATATTTAATATAAAAAGAAAATAAAGAGAGAAATTTAAACCAAAAAAAATATCTTTGAAAAAGTAAAGTTGAGTTCTTTGTATACCTTGGATATTAGGCCTCTTTCTGATGTGGGGTTGGTAAAGATTTTTTCCCATTCTGTTGGTTGCCGTTTTGTTTTCTTGACAATGTCCTTAGCCTTACAGAAACTTTGCAATCCCATTTGTTAATCTTTGACCTTAGAGCTTGAGCCATTGGTGTTTTGTTCAAAAAATTTTCTCCTGTGCCTATGTGTTCTAAGGTTTTCCCTACTTTCTCATCTAATAGTTTCAGTGTATCTGGTTTAATGTGGAGGTCTTTGATCCACTTACACTTGAGCTTTGTACAAGGAGATAAGAAAGGGCCTATTTTCATTCTTTTGCATGCTGAGTGCCAGTTGTACCAGCACCATTTGTTGAATAGGCTGTCCTTTTTCCATTGAATGTTTACGGCTCCTTTGTCAAAAATCAGGTGACCATATACATGAGGGCTCATTTCTGGATCTTCTATTCTATTCCATTGATCCACGTGCCTATTTCTGTACCAGTACCATGCATTTTTTCAGCACAATTGCCTTGTAATATAGCTTGAGGTCAGGGATAGTGATTCCCGCAGATGTTTTCTTGTTGTTGAGGATGGATTTTGCTATTCTAGGTCTTTTGTTATTCCATATGACACCAGAGAATCAAACAACCCTATTAAAAAATGGGGTACAGAGCTAAACAAAACGTTCTCAAGTGAGGAATATCGAATGGCTGAGAAACATCTGAGAAAGTGCTCGACAACCTTAGCCATCAGGGAAATGCAAATCAAAACAACCCTGAGATTCCACTTCACACCAGTCAGATTGGCCAAGATCCAAAACTCAGATGACAGCAGATGCTGGCGAGGTTGCGGAGAAAGAGGAACACTTCTCCACTGTTGGTGGGGTTGTAAACTAATACAACCACTCTGGAAATCAGTCTGGCGATACCTCAGAAAATTGGACATAGTACTACCTGAAGACCCAGCTATTCCACTTCTGGGCATATACCCCAGAGACACTTTAATATACACTTTAATATACTCAGAAAATTGGACATAGTACTACCTGAAGACCCAGCTATTCCACTTCTGGGCATATACCCCAGAGACACTTTAATATACAACAAAGAGACATGCACCACAATGTTCATAGCAGCTCTATTTATAATAGCCAGAAGCTGGAAAGAACCCAGATGTCCTTCAGTAGATGAATGGATACAAAAATTGTGGTACATTTACACAATGGAATACTACTCAGCCACCAGAAACAATGACTTAACCAAATTCTTAAGAAAATGGCTGCATCTAGAGAATATCATCCTGAGTGAGATAACCCAGTCACAAAAGAACAGACATAATATGCAGTCACTGATAGTGGGATGCTAACTCCAGAGGCTCGCACTGCCCCAGAAACAACTCACAGACTGTGTGAAGTTCAAGAAAAAAAAAGAAAAGAGAAAAAGAAAAAAAGTCATGGTCAATTCTTACACACCAAGAACACATTGACAAATTCCGGGTTACACCCTGTATTACATGTACTTTTTGCTCATTGTAAAAAAAAAAAAAAAAAAGAAAAAAAAAAGCCAAGCACCGACACAGTTGTATTTGTATACATTTATGCAAAAATGTTTAAAATTTTTTAATCTTTGTTTTTTAAAATAAAGTCAAAAAAAAGAAAAAAAGAAAAAGTGAACTTGAGTCCCCACTAAATAATGATTTGCCTTTAAAAGTTTTCCATAGACAAATTTTATCATGTCATGATATATGTCCTATAACTCCTAACATATAAAACACAGCTTACCTTTCTCTTGCTTCTGTGATAAATGTGGGATGCTCTGATCTGGGGTGAAACTACAAAGTGCTTTCAACACTACCAATCTCTTCCACTAATCTTAATTTCTGAAAGTTCCTTGATTAAAAAAAATATGAAGTACCTTTCAAACCCTCAATTACATATTATTAAGTTTCAAAGAATCCCAGACAGTGCTGGGCAATCTCAAGGCTGTGATGGTGTGATTGTTATCCAGTTTCTAGAAAGATGATCAAGACTTAGCTAAATAAGAAGGAAGGAACTAAACTTCTTTTATGTCATTAGTTGTTGTTTTTTTGAGACAGGGCTTCTCTGTATAACCCTGGCTGTCCTGGAACTCGTTCTGTAGACTCCTGAACTCACAGAGATTCTACCTCTGCCTCCTGAGTGCTGGGATTAAAGGTGTCCACCAACAAACCCAGCTCTAAATTTAATTGTTTTCTGTAAAATGATCTTCTGTTACTCAAAGACTGCATAAAGACTAAAGTAACTGTCCACTAAAATCTTTGCCCACCATCTACAGCAAATGCCTGACACAACTGAACGCTGAGATGCTGCCGCATTTGTTCAATCAGCATTTCCCACGCCGGTGGTTCTACCTTACATTAACTATCCAGCATGAAAGTGTGTTAGAAGAGAACTCTTACAAAGTGGTTTCACTTTACATTGCCCACAATCTAGGCTCAAACTCCTGCTCCAGCCTCCCAAGAAACCAAGGCTACAGCACATCCCTATGCCCAACTTCAGTTTAAGTTGCAAACCATTTACATGTAAGTCCTATCTTATTTTATAACTAATGGAGAACAGCTTGATCAAAGGGCATTAAAAGAAAAACCCTCAAATCTCATAAAATGTTTCAACATTGACAGTGAATGAGCCATGACCATCTGTGGTAGAATGAAATACAAACATCACACTGAAAGAGGAGCAAAAGGAAAACAACCCACAAACTTGAAATCCACACCTAAGGCTTTCTACATGAGCAGAGCGATTTAGTGGACAATAAACTCAGTAAAAAGAAACAACTACAAAGTTGTAGCCATGGTTACTTCTTCCCCAAAGAGGACCTTGGGTTGGATGGCTAGCTAGAGCTACCTAAGGCCACTCCCTAGTGCTAACGGGGGCCGGCAGTGCTGTTGCTAGACCTGTTTCACAAGCTGCATGGACACAGGAGGGCTACTGAGGCTTTGCAGGCTTACAGTCTGGGAAACCCTAACTCAAGGAATGAGTGAACAGCAGCAGAAGACATTATTACAGAACATGCATGCTCTTCTGTGCATGCACCCACTACACACACTAACACATGGAAATACACAGATTATTACAGCATTTTCATTTTTTTTTTTTTTTGTTTAAAAATTAAAAGTTGGTCACAGTAGCACATGTCTTTGACCCCAAGGCTTGTGAGGCAGAGGTAAGTGGATCTCTGTTTTTCTGATATAACAGTGTCTTAGTCAGAGTTTCTATTCCTCCACAAACATCATGACCAAGAAGCAAGTTGGGGAGGAAAGGGTTTATTCAGCTTACACTTCCATATCGCTGTTCATCACCAGAGGAAGTCATGACTGGAACTCAAGCAGGTCAGGAAGTAGGAGCTGATGCAGTGGCCATGGAGGGATGTTGCTTAATGGCTTGTTTCTCCTGGCTGGCTCAGCCTGCTTTCTTATAGCACCCAGGTCCACCAGCCCAGGGATGGCACCACCCACAATGGACTGGGGGCCCTCCCCACTTGATCACTAATTGAGAAAATGTCTTACAGCTGGATCTCATGGAGGCATTTCCTCAACTGAGGCTTCTTTCTCAGTCACTGCAGCTTGTGTCAAGCTGACACAAAACCAGTCAGAACAAACAGTAACAGCCAACTTCTATTCCATTAAAAAAATAATTAAAAAGAAAGGTTTTCATTCAAATGAAAAGCAGAAAAGACAGGGTGAATAAACTCACAGCTGAAGAGGATGTTTTAGGTGGTGGACTTTCACCCACCCTTCCCCCAGGTAGATCTCCTCATCTGTCCTGTTCATAATTACATCCAAGAATCTGGCTTTGTTCTGACTGTGTCCTGAGAACGTTGGTGGAGTGAATTTAAAGTGAACCACTACTTTATTTGGCAGAGGAAATTCTCAGACAAGAGAGCATTTGATGCTATAGTATGGCTACTTTTTATTAGATTTACCTAGGTTTACATTTTAAAGGGGGAAAGGCCAAGTAGTGGTAGCCGACACCTTTAATCCTACTACTGGTGAGGCAGAGATAAAGGCAGAGAGGATCTCTGAGTTTGAGGCCAGCCTGGTCTACAATGCTAGTTTCAGCACAGCCAGGGCAACAGAGACAAGTCCTAGGAGGAAGAGGGAGATTTGAAAGGAAATGCAGTTTGTTGAGGAGGAAAGAACTCAAAAAAGTTAAACTTTACAGCCACAGAACCACCCGGTTGTACACTGGGGCAATAGGAAACGTGCCAGAAGAGAAAGACTTACCAACTCCAACTTGTGAGAAGGAAATTTTACTTGAAAGGAGAGCCTGATCAGGAAATGTAGCTGAGGGCGCTCCCTCACTAGAGTCCACTGCCCAGAGCAGCTCAGACCAGGCCATGTGGCAGAGCAGACATCCTGCAAGGTGCTGCTGGGTGGACAGGCATGAAGACGAGCCTACGTGTCTATGGAGACCCAGGATGTTGAAGATGTCAGAACCTTTTGCCAAAATATTCACCAGAGAATAAGAACAGACCACTTCAACTGCAAGTGTCCATAAAGAAGAAAGAAGTTTGGCAAAGAGGGTCAGACACTGGGAGGACCAGGCTGCAGTGCTGCATTTATAAAACAGACACATCTATATAGCAATTTTAAAACACAAGTAACTTCAAGAGGGGAAGGATAACTTTTAGAAGTGACGGACATCACTATAGGATTTATTTTTAAACAAGAAAAAAAATTGCAAATGATTTAAAAGTCAAGTAGCAGGAAACCCTCTCACCCCCACCCCACAGGGTTTCTCTGTGTCTTCCTGGAACTCTGCAGAGCAGACAGACTCAAACCCATCTGCCTCTGTGAGCACTGAGTTAAAGGTGTGCGCTCCACTACCACCACACGCACTGCTGTTACTATGAAACTTTTAATAACTGTCTATCCTGTTCATGCAGAAAACCTACCCTAAGCACTATTTCAGGAACTACTGAGTCAACCTGAACCTGAAGAGCCCACAGCAGCCGAATGACACTTTCACCCTGTGGGCAGGTGTTCTTCCTGCTGCTTCACGGATGTTGATGAATCAGGATGGAAAGCGTCCTTTACCAATTACTATTTCCCTTTTTGTTTTCTTCTTCAGCTGCTAAAAGCATGGCCTCCCTACCAAAATAGAATGATAAACCCAGCAACCTGAGCAGAAAGAAGAATTCTATGTTGCTATGGAGAAAGGACTGGAACAATCCCCAAATGACTAACTACCCAAGAAAAAGACACTGCCCACTGACTGACAGCAGCCTTTTCCCAGTGCCAGAGGAGGAAGGAGCGGGAACTGGAAGCCAGCAGTCATGAGCTGGTGCTCAGGAGACCTCTCAGAGCAGCATGGTGATCTAGAGTGCCGCCTACCCCTGAATACACAGCACTGTGCACTCTGATCTTACCCATGCTGCTCACCTCATCTGCACAAAGGAGTCACACGTCCTCTGTATGTCCCTAATTTTGTAATTACTGGAAAGAACAGAAACAATCACATCTCTGTGAGTTAAAAAAGATATTTACTTTTAAAAGCTTCACAAGGTTGGTCACATTTTTACTCAAAAGTTTTTTCATACAATCTGTTGATATTCTTTTCCTGACCCCACAGAATCTTAATAGATATCACTGCTTTGTAAAACACAAAATGGATATGCAGGATAAATTCTAATAATGTAAAAATTCTGCAATCTTTAAATTTTTCATATTTTATATAAATTATACCTTTCATTATGTGAAATATAAAAGAAAATGCATGAAGAACATAGAAAGAAACTCTTATTTTCTGTAAGGGTCTGCTTTAAAGACATGAAGATTTGTATTTCTATTTTCTATTTCACTTCTTTTTTATATCAGGCATGCTTATTATAGAACATAAAAGACTTATGTTTCGCCTAAAAACTAGATCTCCAATGCTAACAAAGTTCAAGAGATACGTCACCTCAGTACAAGCAGACAGACCCTTCTTTGGTGTGTAACTTACCACAGGAAGTGTGAGCCACATAGCCACAAGACGGCTGCTAATCCACCGATACAATGACAGGTTTATCAACATCAAAGGTAAAATGGGACCGAGCATAAAAATACTTCCCAAAAAACTTCCCGCAAACAGGAAGAGTATAAAGTAGATCCCCTTCCATGACACCATGATTCTGAAAGGTAAAACAAAAAGAACATATTTTATTACTATGCATTTGCTGCCCCAATTTCATCACAACTATGTATACAATAATCTTTAAAGACAAGGTTACTGAGTAATTAATGAATGCCAGCTGATTCCCTGACTATGAGCCTAACAATTTGCCACTAGAAACTGATACTCTCAAAAAAGTTTATAAGTTGTCTATTTTCCAGAAAAATATGCTGTCTGGTATAGTAAGTTAGCATTAAAGGCTTTTTCCTTTTCTCTTTCCTAGGCTACTAGTCCAGGCTTTGTTTTCTACCTAAATGCAGAAATAATGGTGAGGATCTGGAGGGCCGCTTCATATGGGTAAGCACACATAAAAGCAACTACACTTTCACAGAATACAGTAAAATTCACAGAACAGAATCTGGAAGTGTTCGATTTTTACAACAGACCCTAAAATCACACTTCTGGCCGCCTGTTCTTAGACTGGCTCTTTAACAGCTAGCTAGGTAAGTCTAGGCCCTTCACTGGCTTTATGCAGACATCTACCAAAGTATTGGACTTGCTCCTGATTACACTTTACGTTGTTATCCACTAGGGCAATATCCTAATCTTTAAAATCTCCTTGCATGCTTCTTCATACCAATGTCTGGTGTGGTGTAATTATAAGGAAAAATATTGTTAAATGGCCTAGCTACCATCCCATGGACTAATAATGAGGCTAAGCCCCACAGAGGCTAAAACAAGTTTTCTAATGAAACTCAAAGCATCCAGTCCTGCTTTGTGTACACTGCCGCCTCTCCCTACTACACAGCTGATAATCAGAGACCAGTATCAACCATTAACCATGTATTTAAAGAAAGATAAACTTATAAAGGGATCTATCACACGACTACAATGGAATTTTATAGCTCAAACCTAATCTCAAATTTCTCCAACACTTACTTATTTTTATGTAAAGAAATCCCTACTGTGTGCCAGCAATGGGCTAGTCAGCAAAGGTCTCACAAATCTAGGCATGGAACTCAGGGCTTTATGCCTGCAAAGCCCAAGTCCCACCCTCCTCTGTCTATTGATCTCATTTCTCCCTTATATGTGTCCTCTGCCTGCATTTCATAGCTTTTTTTCTATCTTTTCATTTGAGTCCTGGAACGGGGGTCAATTAGGTTAATGGCTACACACTTATGCAGAATAGGCAGATACTGAAGAGACATGTCAATAGCTGGCACAGATGTGCAGCAATCTGAACATCTCTGGTGAAACACAAAATTGTTCAGAACTCTGGAAAACAGCTTGGCAGCTGTACAAAATTGTACACCGACACTCAGCATATATACTAGAAAATCCACCAATTGTCTAGTACAAATAAAATTACCTCTACACAAACGTGCTACATACTCCTTTATAAGCACGCCTTCTCATTCTTGCACAAAACTAGAACTAACCTGTCAGTTGAGGGTGTATCGATTCTGAATGACTAGTCACCAATGAAGACATGTGCCTAACACAGGAGTCCTGACGTCTCAAATGCACTGTGCTGAGTGAAAGATGCTAGGTTCAAAGGCCATTTACTTCAGAGAACGTTCCTACAAGGAAAACCCACAGGAGAGGAAACGATCTGTGGCTGGTGAGGGAAGATGTCCTGAGTGCTAGGGGACAACAAACGGGAAGCCTGGCAGATGAGCAAACTGCCGTTTCTTGCGGGCAGGTAACCGTGCACACTGGTAGGACAGTCCTATCTCCTAGTTTGCTTCCTTTCCTTCTCAGCACTGAACCCAGGATGCATGTGCACTAAGCTCCGTCGCTGGACTATTTGCCTAGCCCTGGACATTTTAAACTCTGATCCAGTCTTTGTTGTACCTGCCTATAATCTAATATGTGGAAGAGAAGAACCCTGACTTGAAAGCTAAAGGGTAAGTTTGTTGCCAGCCTAAGCTATGTAGTGTTACTGTGGTTGCAAATAAAAAAATTTTTAAATGACTAGCTGAAATAAAAGCTATGTTCTTAGTAAATTCTAGTCTTCAAATTATTTTAATAATAATAATCCAAAATATTTTTCAAAGCTTTTGTAATATACCTGATACAGTTTTGTGTATTTGTTTTGAATAGACTTGGTCACAACAATCGCACGGTGTGGGTATTTTTATTACCTCATTTATACAGCAGGATTCTGTAGCACAAAAATGTTAAGTGATGTGACCAAGGTGAAACGGCTGGTAAATAGCTAAGCTGAGAAACTGGTGCTGGAGATCTTGGTGTCCATGTCCACACTCGGTCTGCTACATCTTTTTCAATTATTGTTACATTAGTTTTAATTAGGCACACACTTTGAAAGACTTACACTATAAAGACATAATTATAAACCAAGTTTTAAAACATTAAAAGTATTATGAATTTTAGAAGTTCACAGGAACTTTGGTGAGGGCTTGCTAATGATTCGTATCTTCAGTACCGAACACTGCCCACTCAGAAGGGGTGGGAGGAATGAGACTGCCAACCTGTACGACAATTATATCCCACATACTCCAAGTGAGCCAACATTATCCCATGCAACCACTCTGAGAGTTGATACAAGCTTCGCTTACCTAATAACATGAGCATGACTCTGATGCCAACCCATGGCAGTGATTGACACATGCTTAAAGTAAGGTATGGCTTCATGTGATTGCTATGCCAAACAAAAGGCAGAACAGAGTATATGAACCAAGACATGGCACACTTAGTCTTCCCACTAAGTCGGTTGTTTTCATTATTCTTGGAGTGTGCCAATGTGAGAAGAACTCCCCGGTAAGGGCTAGTAGAGTCCATTAGGACACCTACAAGTCCTTAGAAAGAAACCAACTACACTTCACTTCATAGACTTGGCTGTATGTTGACAATATGCAGTGTCCTCACAGTCTGGCTACAAAGGGAAGTTCACAGACATGACCTGTGATTCACTGTAAATCAGGCTGTAATACTGGTATATCATGAAGCATCCAATCATTGGGGGCAGGGATAATTAAGGTGTTCAGGAAGACATCTTCCTGGACAAAGTGGTAGATGGAGCAGAGAGAACATTCAGGCAGAAAAACATACAGGTTTGTAGAAATTAAAACACAAGTCATAGATATTTAGAAATTACTGAAGTATACAGGTATAAGGTGCACAGTATTGGCATGCAGAAAACAAACAAACCAACCAACCAACCCACAATAGCATAGGCCCTAGAAGAAAGCTGTGCACAAGTCAGGATGGGGAAAAACAGCACCTTCATCCTGGCACAAGGAGCGAAAACAACTAAGGAATATGACTTATATTCTAAGACAACAGTTAAATGTGTCACAAGTGTGGACAGTCTGTCTTTGCTAAGAGCCTTCTTTGAACTTTAAAATAGATTACTCTAAGATTAATTGGGGGAAAAAAAACAGGACTGAGTAATACCTCTATCAAAGATGTCCTCAAGGCAGGACACACTGCACCATTTAGTAACCAAATGGTCATGCCACCTGTAACGTAAAGAGGCTGAAGGCACATTCACTCTCAGGCCATGGCTAGTTTAAATACAGTCCTCTTTTTATTTCCAGACACTTTATATGGCACTCGTGATACTTAGCTACTTAAGATCTCAAAACTTAGCCTAGCTTGGTGGTGCAGACATGTAATCCCAGCTGCCACTCACCAAATCACCAAATCAGAAAAAGTTCACATTCGAGACCTTCCGAGTAATTCCAAAGGACCCTGCTCATGGTGGTCTCCAACTTCACTTTTTATACACAACCCAAACACCTATCACAAGGAAGAAATCTGTAACCTTGTTCTAATCAAAGTTGAATTTTAAATACTAAAAGGCTGTAAAAGCAAATAATGATCTAAAACATCATAATAAAAACTATTACTCTGTGTACTCACCTATAAATGTTAACAATAAGTCATCTTAGTAACAATGACTCCAGTCAACTTGCCAGCTCCTCTCAAAGGACCTTTAATCTAGTCTGCATCACATCCTCTTCTTTGTATGTAGTATGCTAGCGTGGATTCGTAAATTTGAGGATTTAAAGAAAAAGACTTTGCTATATCCCTTGACATGCCACGTGTCCTAAAGCAAACACTTACATTTCCATCCAATTCAAACTAAAGCCTGTATATTTACAGATGAAACAATGGGCGGGGGTGGGTTGGGTGGCTTTCCTTCACTACAGATTCCCACCATAATTCACAAGGAAGCAAGTCCACTCTGGGATATACTAACAAGTTCCTAATCTGGATCAGTGAACACATTCAAGGCCACAGTAAGCAACAGACCAAGTCTGTAATACAGGAATAATGGTGTGCCAGTGACTGAAACTTACTTGTTCTCTAGGACAAGTGCTCAATAAAGAACCACAAAAACAAACGTCTTCATAACAAGAAAGTCACACTTCCTACATTCCACCCTACTAATGCAGAAAGCTTGGGAACACCCATCTATTTTCAAAAGAATAGGAAAACAGCAAGTAACTAACTGTGTGTATGCGAGTGTGCATGTGTGTGTGCGTGTGTGTGTGTGTGTGTGTGTGTGTGTGTGTGTGTGTGTGTGTGTGTACATGTGTATTAAAGAGAGGAAATTATTTAAATACAAACATTCCATAAAATGTTTTATTAGACAGTTGTGAATATTCTATTATTAATATAAATATAAACTGAGTTTAGAGTCTACAAAATTCCCAATGAAAAACCTTTTGTAAAATATTGTCACTAATGATCAGTGAAATTAAATGAGATAACATTTTTTCTTTTATTTCATTAGAATAAAACTTGCAACAAAGTTTCTACCATAGAAATGTTTGTACATTCATGTTTATTGCTGTTTTATTTAAAATAGCAAGAAAATGGAAACAAGCTAAGTGACCATCACCCAACAATGAGTAGGAAAACATGGCGCACATATACAATATCATTTAGCTATAAAGAAAAATAGTTATTAAATTACAGGAAATAAACTTGGAACACACAGAATTAAGAGGGGTGAACAAACTCAGAAAGGAAAAAGTACATGTTCTCCCTCATATGCAGATAATGCTCAGAATGAAAGATGCAACCCAGTGCAAGGGTGCAGGAGCGGGACATTTAGACAGCAGGCCATGAGGAGGCAGCATTAAGAAATGATGAGTCATGAAAGATAACAAAATTAATCCCCAGTTCCAACACTATCACTTGTTTTCTTTTTTTGTGGTGACACCTGTGTCAAAAGTAACTGATGGTGAAGGTATAAAACCTAAATGAAGGTCCACAGCTTCAGAACGGCCATTCTAACTATGCAGATGTTCACTCAGATGGATAGAGTTGGGGACTGGACAAGTATTTGTTGGAGGGGCTACCTTAATGTGGCTGTGTGATGTTTCTATTTGTAAGTTTCCATTGGACAGCTAACACTTTAGGAGTCCCACCAAGTGCCACGACTGGCAAGTCTCTTTACTGGAACTCACTCATGTACAAACACTTGTCCACTACCTTCTCAAGAGGAGGATCTGGCCAACTCTCTAAAAATTGAAGATTTATGACGAAGATTTCCAACTGCCCCAGCACCTTTGAGATTCTGAGTCTTCAGCTAATGATGGCAATAGCAAAATACGCTTACCTCTCAATTAAAACAAATCACCAACAACAAACACCTACGTAGGTAGGTAAGTAGACAGACAGACAGATGTGTAGGTAGGCAGTGATTTTTAAATAAAAATAAAGATAACTCACATAAAGGGATTATATTTGTGGTGGTGCAAACAAGAGGCTACTAAAGTACTGGTAATGCTCTATTTCTTAAGGATTATGATTACATGCATGTTCACCAAGTGGTTTTAAACTATCAATACCCATCCCTCACATATTTCATATACACATTACAATAGCAATAACATGAATATTTTATAAATCTCACCCACTCTTAAATGAAACACAGAAAAGAGCTTTCCCTCCCTAATTCATTTACTTTTGTATGCATTTTACAACCTAAAGCATTTTAATTACAGTAATTTCAAAAGCATGCTAATTAATCCATGGTTAGGAATACTCTACATCCCTAATTACTTTATAGAAAATACAATCCTTAAGAGTTAGCTGAGACAAATGTATCAGAGAAACTTATAACTTTTTAGGCAAAACTATTTTAAAAACATGTACATCTTGACTCACATAATGAAATCAACTATATAAGAGGGAAATGTGGATATCAACGCCAATGGTGACATATGCATACATATAGAAGTGTTTACTGGGAAAAGAAAAAGTCAACAACCACAGCCTGCTTACCGAGATTACCAATGTGTTCCTGTGTAAATTTGTGGAGCTCCACTGTCCAAGCATTGCTAGATCTCCATTTTCTAACAAGTGAAATACTTTGGAGCCAACTAATTTCTCTTAAATCCATGTTGCATAATAATTTGCACAGCCCCATTTTCATGGACACATCTATATCTGCCTTGTAACTGGTGCTGAAGAGTTTACTCGTAAGCTTCTTTAAACACAAAACAAGTACCCACCTAATTATTTCTTCAGAACCTAGTAACATAAGTACATCTGTCTTCCTCAATACAATGGAACAGTTCTTTGTATCCCAAGAAAAGCTAGGTTTACTTTCTAGTGTCAAAGAACAGAATGGAGCTGAACGGAATATGATCTTTCCAGAAACAGAGAGCATGGCTATTGTTAACTCTGTCTTCTCTGCTGCCTTTCATTCTTATTCTCAATGGCTTTGTCACACATGTCTTTTATTATAACTTCAAATTATTTCAGGATATAGATACTAATATGAAATAAATTACAATCTCATGTCACCATTAGTGATGTTATTCATCTTTACTTCCTAGTCACACAAATGAGCCTTTATTAAAGCATGGTATCAGGAAACTATTTTTAAAAATCCATCCAAAATATTCCGAAGATAAAAATATACTCTTAATAAGCAAATCATCAGGACAAAGGCTTCTTTAAACAAAAATATGTCAAAAACAAAAAATGTTTCTACATCAATTGACTACTCACGGGTATGCAGAGGAAGCTGAAAAAACAGCCTAGAATTTCCTCTAGATCTTTTACTGGCTTGGGGGAAAAAAGGAGAGAGAGACACTGTAACTGGGAAGAAACAAACGATGTCCCTTCTTTCTTCCTAAAGCAGGAGAAAATATGATTTTCTCAGGTACAAAAAATACAGATAAACAAGAATGGTCCTTAGAAAGAAAGGTCTTACAAGAAACCAAACCACATTTACCCATTCTGATAAAAGGCAACAGGACTAAGAATGGGGCCAAGCTTAGGCTACATCTACTCGAACAAAGCAAGAACTTTCAACACCCAACAGACTCAGTCTAGAAGCCTTCGGGATGTCCACTCTGGCAGTTCTTAAACCTGGGCAACAAGGGGGGTGTCAAAATTGAGTGCTTAACTCATTACCTGTACTTTGGCATCTGGAGAGAGAAGAAATTATGTGTCTACATGACACCCAGTATCTTGAACGCTGGCTCCATGTGCTTCTTCCTCCTCTGGAGTATGTGAATACTGGCAAGCAGCCCCATCCCTGGTCTATGTGGTGGCTGCTGGGGTAGAGCCCTGGCTATTTGCATTCTGGCAGTGCTCTCTGCAGCTAAGTTACACCCCTAGCTTTCTTTGCACATTTTGACTAGCTAGCTGTGTGTCTCATGAAGGGAGAAATAGAGCATGGATTTAAACATCCAGGGAATGGGAGAACTGCCAGTTACATCAGGACAAAGACAGACAGAGGCAGGTGAGAAGCTGCTGTCTTTTATGGTCTACACCACCCTGGGTGACTCCTAGATCCTAAAGAATCTTTGTTGAATTCTTGGATTTCTGTTGGATTCTGTTGCTTCCAAATTATTTCGAACAGTATGAATTATTGACATCAAAATTTTAAATGAAATGTCGCTGATATTTTTTTGTGTAAATGGAAAAAAGAAAAAATTATATTTCAACAATTTCCTGTTATTACAGAAAGATCTCTCTAAGACCTAAAAGTTAAAACCACATACACCCACACTGAGTGGAACATGACCAACATGAAACCATCTCAGAAAGGATGATTAGGGTAGCCATGATGCCTCCTAGCTGGTATTTTCCAGTTGCTTATTACAGCCCTCAAAATGTTAACCACAGAGTTACTGTATGTCCCTGGAACTCCACTCCTCAGTGTGCAGCAAGTGAAATGAAAGCACAGATTCAGACAAAATCAATCACAATTCCTAAGCAGTGTTAAGAACAGTGAGGATGTGGAAATGACAGGAAAGTTCATCCCTTACTCAATTAGTAAGCACTACATCACGCTATCAGTGCTGTCGAGAACCACAGAAGAAATAAAAAACAGCTACTGTGCAGACTGGCTCCAAAACACCATGCTAAAGGAAAAGATGTCAGTCAAAGACTCACAGGTACTAAAGTTTTGTTTTTATAAAATGTCCAGAATAAACAAAGCTTCAGAGACAAAGAGTAAATTAGTGGTCTCCTAAGGCAGGAATTTCAGGAAACAGAAAAGTGACTGTGAGTTCAAAGTTTATTTAAAGAACTTAAAGATTCTACATTTAAATATGGTGACTGTGCAATTCCAATCTATAAGAGAGTAACCTGCAAACTTTACAAAACTTTATAACTGTGTGATACGTAATTACATCTGAAAACAAAGTCAAAATGATAGATAGATCTAGATACAGGTATAGATACAGGAATAATTCTAATCAGTTCTACTGTAAAGATCACAACTCCTGACAGAGAAATCTTGAGACATAATAAAGAACTTTCACCTCAGAAACTAAGAATAAAGATATCTGTGTGTGAACTAAGGGGAGCTAAAGCAGGAGAGAACCAGGGAAGACAAGAAGCATCAGGGAAAGGGACAGTAAGAGCAGAATGGATGAATACCGTCAGATCATGTGCACATGCGAAAACACTTCACCACTTTGTATACTTAGTACTCAGTAACCCGAAGGGAAAAACAGGCAAAATAAAGCCAGAGACCAAAAGGAGACCAAAAGTAGACAAGGAAAAAGACCAGTCACTCAAATGCTACTCTAACAGTTGTCCCTGTATAGTGACAATGACTGCTTATTTTCCAAATGGTACAAAGAGCATGATTCTATATAATAATAACAAATCGAAATTCGGTGTTTCTTTTATTCTTTTATCTGAATAGAAACTATCATTGATACATATCTTTAAGAGAAATCATTAATGGAAAGTCTGAAACCTGAAGTTTGGTGCTAAAAAAATTAGTCCTATGTTTTAGATATGCAAGGGCTGATATTCAGGCTTCGGTCTCTCTCTCTTTTTTTTTTTTTTTTTTTTTTTGTTTATTTTATTCCAAACACAGAATTTCTGATTTTACTGGCTCAGCAGGATGCCTAACAACTCATAGGGCAGACAAAACATAAGATAGTTCTCTCACGAAAGTACACTTCTTCAAAGAAGCTGATCATATTGTTTATATGGTCCACAGTCACACCACTACCCTTAATGAAAAAAATTTAAGTTACTGGTTACTATAATTAAACAAACATAGTTTCGTGTAAAACAAAGCAATTACTCATTTTAATAAACACAAGCAACAAGAAAATAGTCAAATCAGTGCCTTTCTTACAATCTAGTCTCATGGCCGAATAATATACCCTGGCTATAGTCAAGGACTTGACACCTAGAGTTGTATGCTGAACCATGTAGAGCCATGTACATGTTGGAGCCACATATATGTATTCTTTCCTCAAAAGAAAATCCCTTACTTTTATCAGGAAGGGATTTGTAACTTAGAAAGATACAAAGAATACTCATTAGAGAACAGTCACCAGCTGCCTCAGAAGGCCTTCTGGGGAAGCAAATATAGAGACTACCTTAGGACCTGAGGGACCCTGCAGTATAGAAGCCACGCCACATAGTTTCCACTAATGGAACAAGTTTTCCAAGTGCTGGTACAAGTGGAACCAAAGACATCATAGGCATTTTCTTTCCTAGAAAACAATTTTTAAATTGGGAAATTTAAAAAACCCGATAAAATATTAAAGAAAAGGTAGAAGTACAAGACCCACTCCGCACACACAGATCACGTGATGGTATTGTTAGTATAGATCATGTGATGGTATTGTTAGTATACATCCCACTCTTCACACACAGATCATGTGGTGATATTGTTAGTATACTTGTATTAGGCTCTGTTTCAAAACCACTTTGGATGCCACAATTATTATACAGTGCCTTGTAATATAAATAGAATTATAGCACTTTTATTCAAAGCATATCAGATTGAATTTTATCAACCACAAAATTCTCTTCAAATGTTATAAAAATGTTTTATAACTTATTCTGAAAAAAGCAGTGGCTAGATTTCAGTTCATGTACAAACTACATTTTGTACAAATAATAACAGGGTTAATATCTGGAAGGTCTGCTTTGCTATTAAATATGACATTCCGTGACCCCTTTTCCTTATACTAGCACAAATGCAAACAAGGAGCAGATGAGGATGACCAGGAGCTCTGCCACGCACTTCCCAGTGTCTCATGCAACATGTTCCTACCATTAGCAAATAAAAGCACAAAAGAAGACAGTAATGAGAAGGCCTGTAAAAATAGGCATTTGGTAACAAAAATCCTCAGATCTGCAGGGAAAGAAATAATATTCATAGTATCTTTAAAAGTACTTGTCATAAGTATAACTTGGCTAATCAGTGGGAAAGGCAGTAGTTTTCAGAGCAATACAGGACAATAACTAAAGTATCATGAGACACATGGAAACTCATTTGCCCAAAGAGGCATTAGAATACGTTATTTAAAAGTCCCATGAAAGCTCATGTGAACAAACATATAGTAGCTCTAGCCCAGCGTTTCTCTTCCCTATAGCCTACTCATCTGCACATGGGCCTCTGCTCTCCTCTCCAGGGTGTTAGGGTGTACCACCTGAAAAGCAGGCCAAGCTCTGATGCTTCTGAATTAGAGGTTGAGACTCACTGAAGCTATGAGAATTTCTCAGACTGCCTGGCAGTTTGTTTACTTGTTCAATTTTCACTTCAAGTCACCAGCCTAAAATTTTGGCAATAGAAAAATGCCCATAGAATAAAGCAAGCCCTCTTCCTCAATCTGATTTCTAAACTACTTGGCTCTATTTTTAACCAAGGGTTTAAAAATAAGTCTTTTCGGGGCTGGAGAGATGATTCAGCGGTTAACAGCACTGACTGCTCTTCCAGAGGTCCTGAGTTCAATTCCCAGCAACCACATGGTGGCTCACAACCATCAGTAATGAGACCTGATGCCCTCTTCTGGTGTGTCTGAAAACAGCTACAGCGTACTCGTATACATAATCAACAAATAAATCTTTAAAAAAAAAAAAAAAAGTCTTTTTGGAAATCATTAGAAGTCAAAACAGAGTTGTCATAAAAACTATTTTATAGTTTGCTTCACAAATCTCACAACTCTCTAAGATGGGTAAAGCACTCCCTTTTGTAGCTGAACATAAACTCAAAAAGGAAAAAAAAAAAAAAAAGACTTAAATGCCTAGACAGCATAATCAGCAGAAAGCAGCCAAAATTTAAACCCACGTGCGTTTAACTCAAAAGCCTGTGTTCTTTCCAACACAGAATTTCATGTTTGTGTAACAAGAATTCCAGATTATGAGATGAGGGATCCATAGTGCAGATAAAGAGAATCTCATCATAAACGGAACCAGGGAGAGGGCAGGGGCTGGAAAGACAGTAGTACAGTGATTATAATTACTCTGTCAGAAGACTGAAGTACAGTTCCTGCCAGCCATGTGGAACAGCACTTCTAACTGCCTGAACCCAGAGTTTTCTGATCTGTTTCCTTCTGGTCTCCAAGGGCATTGCACTTATATGTGCATAACACACACACACACACACACACACACACACACACACACACACACACACACACACACACACACACCACTTCTTAAAATGAAAAGAAATGGGCCTGTAAAGATGATGTTAACAACCCATGGGGGTGGGGGAGGACGGGGAGGGAAGAAAAACTGTTTAAAGCAAAGCCTAGTTTAAATGAAGGTTTAACCAATGAATTGAGTATTACTTAATAAAGATACAGCCAGGGAGAGATGTAGGGCAACACCTGTAAGCCCAGCACTTAGGAGACAGAGGCAAGAGAAACTGACACATAGTACTATGAAGAAAGACTGTATCAAACAAAACTCAAAACAAAATACACTCTAAAATCAACAAAAACAAATGAAACCAATGTACTTCAGTGAAACTATTAAGTCTAAAAAAAGTTACTAAATCTGAAACTTCCACAAATATATGCATTTTACTTTATTTTTACAACAAAAAATATTTGCAAAAAATCCTTCAGATATTTAACAGAAGTGACGTCAAAGGTAAAGTCTAGCATTTAAATAGATATCTAAGTTTTTTCTCTACCTTTCATTACCTAAGGTCATGTCAAAGGTAGAATTCAATGTATATTGAATGTATAGTAAATATATATACTACTGTAAGATTAAACTACTGTCAAACCCCATGACACCAATAAGCAACAATCTAGAAACTATTTTCTAAAACACCTCTCACAGACATGCCCACAGGCTAACCCAATCCAGACAATCCCTCACTGAGACTCTTTGAGGGTGATCCTCGAGCTGACAATTAAAACTATCCAGCATGATATACAACAGTTACAGGAGAGAGACCTCAGGTGGATGGGCAACCTTCCCTTCCCACAGACCCACTCAGGGCTCTAGGCTACTTGCACTAGGCTCTGCATGTCCTGGTTCATGTTCATCCTGCACAAAGCTTAAGGACGTGAAGGAACCAGGTCTATCATTTCTAATCACATCCCACTGTCTAGAACAGAGTCCAAAGGGAAGCAAGCTCCACTCTCAGAAAGAGGGAAGAAGAACCTCCAGTAGAGAGCTGGTAGCATCTTTACAAAGAGAATTCAGAAAAATGAACTGTAGAGGAGAGGCAAAGGGTGCAGGGAAGGGAGCATCAGACAGACACAAGACACCATGAAGCAACAGCATTCCACAAGAACAGAGGTGTGTCTGGACATTGTCTCCAAAGCAGTGAGAGTGAGGCTGCTTAGGTGTATAGTTTTCTAAAACGTGCCAAAGTTCTACGTGTCTATAGCAAAGTGAAAAAAAAATACAAGTTCATAACTTGGTAAAAATGCTAGCACATTATTCAATTCTCTATTGCTTTAATGTGTACTCTTAGGACACTGAAATAAAATCGGTACATCTTAATTTTATACTAAAAATATGTTAAAATATCATTTAAGTCTGTGACTAAAGTAATGGCCTTTCCTGACTACAAAACAACTCGGGTCTTCATCCCATGAGCAAGAAGGACTTAATTTCATCTTCAGTCTATCTACCCACCAATGTACCAGTGTATGCTATTAGAATTTTCCTAGAGTCAGACAGGAAATAGCATGAGTTCCCTGAGGTGGGCAGAGCAGCTTACCAGCCAGTAGAAACTATCTATAATCAAATTCTTAGTCCACAAGATGTCAGACTGTCTCTTGGGTAACAATGTTTGTGCCTACAGTGCTGCAGTCAGCTGTAGTCAAAAGTGTCCTTTTGTGTAGTGGGCAGTGGTGATGTCAAAGACTCATAACTAGTCAAAGTACAGAGACAAAAGCACACATATGTATGGGACATTATAATGTCCTTTTGAAGGCTCAGGGAAAACTGTCAAAGAAGAAGGATGAATTCGAAGTCTAGAACACTGACCTCTGGGCAAGGCAAGGCTTTTGTACCGCACAACACCTGTGATTCCCAGTAAAAGATCTGCTCAAGATTGGTCCTGGCAACATCCTCCAGTAGAATGGGAAGGGGCTAGTGTGACTCTATGCCCCCACAAGACTTAGGTGGGTGATGTGGGAGGAAGAGACATTTTCTTCACTGGGGTAGCCACTGGTAAAGTGCCCACATTCCTATAAGCAAAGTCCCACCAAAATCCTGTAAGTTTCCACATTGAGACCCACTGAGTCACATGCACACTCAAGCTATGAAAGAGGGCAAGTTGGAAGAAGGGGACTGACAAGAATGGGGGGGACAAGAAAAAATGAAGGGGGTGAACATTATGTAAACACATTACATATGTTCATAAAATGCCATAATTAAACCAGTTATCATGGACAATTAATGTTAGTAAAACATTAAGATAAAAATTAGAAAGTATATGCTCAATAACTGAAACATTTTTGATTGTATAACCATATGATGTGCAAGGAAACTATATTAAACCCCAAAAAGAAGTTGGAGAGCAAAGTAAATTAAACTGTGAAGGCTCAAAACTCTAATCTCAACACCGGGGAGCTTAGAAGTACTATTTAGTTACCATTACAAACAGAATAAAAATGGAAAATGCTGGCTCCCAGAATTTGAGAGGCTCAGACAGAAGATGCCTCAAACCTAAAGCCAGCCTTAGCTACAGAGATGAGCCCCAGAGAGGGGACAAAAAAAAAAAAAAAGGATGGGGAGAAGTGAGTAAAGAACTGAAGTGATCTAAGAAAATTCAAGTGTTACTCAACAATGAATGTGAGAAATCTAATATTAAATCTGAACACTTATAAGTATTAACAACTAATAGAAATATGAGCTAATTAAAAATAAAAGGCTAATTTGTACCCTCTAATAAAACCATGGCTCTTTAAAGTCAGTCTTCCATCTTTTCCCTACATACTCCAGTGCCAGGAAGCAGGGCACTGCACAGTACACCTTAATAGTACAAAACACCCACAGCCTGGGAATCAACAGTACTAATTCCACTTGCTCAAACTTAGTGAATGGCTTCAACAAGCTGCTAAGATCGATCGAAGGTGCATGGAAAACATCTGCTGGTGATTTCTGCGGTGAGTGGCTTCCAGGTAGTGCTTATCTCCTATCATATCTTATCTTGCCATGCAAACAGTTCAAGTACTTGCATGTGAAAAAAGATCACACCATGTTGAAAGGAACGACTATCTAAATCCACCACCGCTATCAGTCTGTTAAAGGTTAGATAATTAATCAGGTTCTGGAAAAACTTTGCTTAATTTGATAAATAGTTCAAGTTTTATTTTTTTAAATGTCTGGCAAATAAATTACTGTTCTATTCTCACAGAAGTATAGACAGCCACTGTGTACACACTGACTAAAGGTTCCTGCTATGCTCTCACACAAGTGTGCATGGGATATACACTGATCATACCAATTTTAGTCATATTAAAATTTTGCATCTTAGATTTACAGTACATATAGCCAAACTTTAGTTTTGGACAAGAAATTAAACCTGCCTCAAGAGATTTTATTCTGAATAACACATTTCTCAACAGCTATATTCTTCCTATGCTATTATCTCAAAATTACAGTAAATCAGTTAATGCCAAAGCTACTATTATATAATAGTAAGAGGATGCTAAAAATTTGAAGTGAGTATCTCCAAACTAGGACCATAGAACAGAGCGAACAAACTTGAACCCCACCCCCAGAGGGTACAAACCGGAACTCTTTCTAAATGAGGCATAGACCCTCAAATGAGAAGAGTTTGGGAAGGCCGCAGCCATACTCCAACAATGCTGTCCATATTTAGAATGTTTCTAGAATCCCTCTTTGGGAAATCCCTGTAGGATCTTTAGCCCATTAAATTGATTGATAAATGTGAACAAATCTCTGAACTTAGAAAATGGATTTGAGTTTTTAAAAAATCACTTAAAAATTCACATGAAGCATACAATAAAAGAGGCATGCAATCTATACTTGGACAAAAATGAGATGTAAGCACAGGGCAAGTGACTAATTTTCCTAGGATGTGACATTGGAAAGGGAAAGAACTGGCCTGAAGCATATTTTTCATTTGGATATCAGATGATAATCCTACAAGCAAACAGCCAACACAAAACTCTTTCTCATCTTATACCCAGTAAGCAAAGATCCTAAAAAGAAAAAATATTGCTCTAATTTGCTGTAATATTTAGTGGCAATTAGAGAATTAAGTTTAGGTCTCTTAATCCTAATTCAGTATTCAATAGTTCTCCTTATATGCTTTATTGCCTATAGAAAGAAGAAAAAAGCCTCATTGTGTTTCTGTTTCAAATTATAAGCAGTTTGTTTCACCATATGCTACTACCAAGACATTGCCAAAGGCCAAAACAAGTGGCCTAGTCCTGACCTTGAAGCTTCAGAACTGGGAACAAAAATAAGCTTCTATTTACATGGCCCATCTCCACCTTCATTACAGTGAAGGAAATCTTCCAATTTGATGTACACATCCAGATTATCATGAGTAGGCTAACTGTGTATTGGATTATCTACCTTAGATTAGCCTCTGTGCATTCCTGTGAGGGACTGAGAAGATCAGTCCCAAAAATGGGGACTACCATTCCCTAAACCCAAGACATGCATGGGTGTTACAATGCACTAAAATGAGTAGAGGCTGGCTATTATCCAGCGTTATACTTCTGTGTCAGGGGCCATCTGGACACCAGAGTTCATTTAGTTATGTCTTCTAGGTTGGCTGTTCTTAGCCATTTCAACTTCTCAAACTGTTCTTGTTGCTAATGTTGTAAAGCCAAAATGCTGAGATTTTAACCTAGGTGTGATACATTTTAGCTACAGTCCTAAATTAATGGTTGTCTTTATACTGTTGTAAAAAAACAAAACAAAACAACAACAAAAAAAAAAACCCCTCCATGTTGGTCAATGCATTGAGCCTACCATGGCAGACATACCACACTTTAGATGTTGCCCCATGGCAATACTTCCTTCCGGCAACAGTCTTATTCTGCAGTATGTTCTGTACGTAAGTGAGCTGCAGTGGTGTTAGACCATATGATTCTAAAATATGTGACTTTTATTCACGAGTACAAATTGTCGCTATGTCAACTTATCTTTAAATTACTATATGCCCTTCCTGCAATCTTATGGAACATTTTTTAATTCAAATCCTACTTGCATCCATTAAATAGTAGGAGTGCTTGTTAAGTGTTAGTAAGTGTTAATAGATTTATTACACATATTATTTAGGGTTAACTTGAGGCCATTGCTAATTATAACAGACAGGGAAAAAATCTAAACTATACCAATTAAAATCCTATTTATAAAGGAAAAATCAAAACCACAGAAATAGTGCTGAGTTTAGTAACTGCCAAATGCAATCCCTATTTAGATGTTGGTCTTACTGCAACACTGTAATTATCAAAAAAAAAAAAAAAGAAGAAGAAGAAGAAGAAAGAAGAAGAAAGAAGAAAGAAGAAAGAAAAGAAGAAGAAGAAGAAGAAGAAGAAGAAGAAGAAGAAGAAGAAGAAGAAGAAGAAGAAGAAGAAGAAGAAGAAGAAAGAAGAAGAAGAAAGAAGAAAGAAGAAAGAAGAAGAAGAAGAAGAAGAAGAAGAAGAAGAAGAAGAAGAAGAAGAAGAAGAAGAAGAAGAAGAAGAAAGAAGAAAGAAAAGAAGAAGAAGAAGAAGAAGAAAGAAAAGAAGAAGAAGAAAGAAAAGAAGAAGAAGAAAGAAAAGAAGAAGAAGAAGAAAGAAGAAAGAAAAGAAGAAGAAGAAGAAGAAGAAGAAGAAGAAGAAGAAGAAGAAGAAGAAGAAGAAGAAAGAAGAAAGAAAAGAAGAAGAAGAAGAAGAAGAAGAAAAAGAAGAAGAAGAAGAAAGAGGAAAGAAGAAGAAGAAAGAAGAAGAAGAAGAAGAAAAGAAAGAAGAAAGAAGAAAGAAAAGAAGAAGAAGAAGAAGAGAGGAGGAGGAGGAGGAGGAGAAGAAAAAAGAAAAAAGTGAATTTCTAAATGTTTCAAGATGAAATGGTCTTTGAAGAATTTTTAAGGCTTGTAATTATTTTCCTTAAAAGGTAAATCATCCTTTAATTTATTAAAATGCCAATTCCAGAAGTTAACACATATTGAATACTCAATTTTATTCTTAAATAGGAAATGCCTCTAAAATTCAGAATCTTGACTCCTAACCAAGGAAAGATTCCTAGGGGTCAGAGGCCAATGGTAACTTCCTCCAGCCCTATATAGATAATGCACTCTACAGAAAGGGATGTTAAGTTTCTTCATGTGAGTCAGGTATCAAGGTATCCATATAAACTGACTGTCCAGAGAAAGTCTATGGACCACACAGCCTCTGCTTCTTACTCCCACTTCCTCTCCAGTCAGCCACAATTAGCTGTTCCATCCGCCATCACATCAAATCTACCTTCATATAACCAGGGTACCTCCGTGATGCTGTATCCAATAGGCAATTCTCTCTCATTTTTATCTACCTCTTAGGATCATCCTATACATACTTATTCCTTCTTCAAGATTGCTCATCTTTTATGATACCCCTACCTCAGTGTTTCTACCAGCTAGAGAGGTTCTTCCCCTACCATCAGGCCTCCAAACTCTGAGGTATTCTATTCCTAAAATACTGGCTGTTTCCTCTCTCGCTCTGTTCTTTCTCCATGGTGACTTTACGGTGATCTTTCACTAGAGATACCCAATGCCGTCCTCTCCTGAGTGCCACACTTGCTGACTGGATGCTTGGACAGTACACAGTGCATGTCTAATAGTTCTGCCCCACACACCATATCTAAAACCAAGGCACTATCACCCTTCTCATACATGTTTCACTGCTCACAATCTTTCTCCATTTCAATAAAGAGAATAGCACTTACCCAGATGCTCACAAGTCACAGTTATTCTTCTCTCTCCCTTATTCTCTAAATTTGCTAAAGGCAGCATAGGCCATGGTAGTTTTATCTCCAATCTAGTCTATCATTTCATTATTGCTGCCACTTTTGTCGAAATACTCGTCTCTTGCTCATGCCACTGCTGACGTCCCTTCTTGGATCAATGGACACATCCAGTCCTTTCATCATCCTGGAGACAAATGCAAATTCGGCTGCACCATTTACAAGTTCTAAGGGATTCACTGGATTTCCCTTTAGTTCTTATGGTTGTGAGGCTATCAATCAATTTAGATGCAGAGTGTACAAACTCAACAGGACTTTATGTATTGTAGTCTTGGGAATTACAATTCAGAAGACTTAGACTCAGAAAGCTCCAAATAAGCTCAACAACAATGAAAAGAAACTAAAAGCTTTTATATATGGTTGAGAAGGCTGAGGGGTTATGTGGCCAGCAGAGGATAAAGACCAGAAAGTGTTCACAAAACAATGTATTATCATTTTGTATACCTGTATACAAGTAACTCTTTGGTTAGTCCCATGTTCTGATTCTTGCAGTCAAAAAATCAAAATGACCAGAGAGAAAAATTACCCCATAGATTTTTAGTGATGTAATGGAGATTAGAACCTAGTTTACCTCTCCCTCCCCCATGGTGTGTGTGTGTGTGTGTGTGTGTGTGTGTGTGTGTGTGTGTGTGTGTGTGTGTGTGTGTGTGGTGTGGTGTTGGTATACATTTTAGCCTTTTAACACCAAAGAGAGCTCAAAGACATAACCTGCAGTCACTTTAGTGCCAGCTGTCAGCTTTGGTCAGAGGAGTTCCTTTCTGTGGTTAACAGTGACTACAGAGATGCAAAAATTGGTCAAAGTCCCTAGAATAAGTGATGGTAGGACTGTTGACTGCACAGCCATAAATAGATCAACTTCATCCAATACTCAGAGGATATCATGAAAAAGACAGGAAGGGTTAGAGGGTAGTTAGAGTGCTGTGCACTGCTGTCTTTCACACACAACACAGCCATGGCACTCAGGGTCACAGCAGCCATGATCACCTGCACAAGGTCTGTACAAGACTGGGCTTGTTGACATTCTGTCATGGCAGCAATGGTTCACAAAGGGCCACACCCATTTGGGGATTTCTAGGTACTTAGGGCTGCTGGGAGGAGGAAAAAAATACTCTCTCACATATGATCCTTTAAATACCCTCGTGAACTTCTGTGGTCAGAAAGGACATGAGACAGAAATAGGAAGAGATGGGGAATCAGCAGAGTGGGCGGGAGTAAGAGGAGTAATGGGGATGAATATGATCAAAATATAACAGACATGAAACTGTTGTAATAAAATTATTCTGCATAATTAATACATGCTGATAAAATTACTTAAGGCTAAACTACCTTCTGAAAGCTTATAAGCCCTACATATGTCATCTGATGAAAGTTTACAAGGTAAATACACCAGATTAAGATAAAGCACTGCCTTGAACCCTGGAGTCTCCTTCCAGCAATTCCTTCCCAATTAACCACCCTAAATGGCAGATATGATTCTAACTTCTAGGACCATCATTAGTCTTAACTATTTTTAGCTTTATTTAGAAATATTAGATATTAGAAAGTGCATATTCTTCTGTACTTGGCTTCTTTTATTCCTCATATTTACATGACTCATCCATGTAAGAAAACAGAAAAAGTATCATCTTCTACATGGGTTTACAGTATTCCACAGGACAAACACAGCAAAGTGTATTTCTAGTACCTGTGCCTTTTTTATGGCTTTCTGGATTTAATTATATTAAAGGTGTCATTATTAACATTTTTTTGGAAGAAACTCAAGATCCAGAAATGGAACAAGGACTGTGAAGAAGCAGAGAAATTATAAAACCTAACTAGAGCCCACAAGGCTCTAGGCAATCAAGTCAGAAAATCTATCCAAATTTTTAAAAATGTTAATTTTTATGTAATACAAAACAAAATCTTAGGTACAAATAATATGCAAAATAAGATTATGGTTTATGGCCACTACAGTTACTTAATTAAAAGATTTTCAAATAAAATTTGTATCTAACTTGCAGAAGACAGCAAGACTAATGAATATTTTCATGATAGGTCTTCTTTACAAATACTTGCCTACTTTACTGTCAAATAAAAATGTGACTTGAAAATGAAAAACTAAATGTGGAAAGGCAAACCTTGCTCATGAGCAACCACATTCCAAAGCATCCCATTTCTGAGTCAGCATTTTGCCACTGGAACTGTAAGGCATGCTAGTGATGGAGGTTTTGTATCAACCTACGAGTCAACCATCTCAAATATACCTGAGAACAACAGTAACAACACTGTCTTCAACCACCATGGACAAAGCAAGGAACTATGGTCTATAACCTATCTCATGTCACCCCAACCTGTGTGTTAACTCTTCCAGACTGAGAGACACCTCCTACCCCGTCTTTTCTGTCAACCACTTCTGTGACTGGCTTATGCCTATTTTTTTATCCATCATCAACATTTTATTCCCAGTTCATAGGCCACAGAATTCAGACCACATTTATTTCAATTGTGTTGTAGGAACTTAATTCAAACACCTTGAGTTCCTTTTTGACATTTTTCAAAGCTAGAAAAACCTTTGGGAGTGAAGAACTGAAGTAAAAAAATAAATCTTTAAAAGAGATTTCACCAAAAGCCAATGGACTCGGGATTTTCCTCAGTGCCTCCTTTGGTTGAAATGTTCTAACCCTCTCCACCCTTCCCGACTTTGAACCCTACACTGTGCGCCTCTAAGCTGCTGTCCTTCGAGGAAAGCTCCCAGTTTCCCTCCTGATCATCATGTCCCTCATCTCTCACTGACTCTAAATAGACGGTGGGCAGACATGCTAAAACTGGTCTGTGGGTGCATAGGGAATAAAAGAGAATAAGGACTCTAAGGGGCAATCCTCATCAATCTATACCTGATTGGTTACAAGTTAGGGACCACATGAAAGCACTGGAGCACGTAAATTTCACTAAAAGCAGTAACAAAGAACAAAGAAAAAATACACACAACTTCCCAGAAATGAGAAACATCTCCCTTATACATAATATAACATCTGGGTTTCTGGAGGTTCACCTTATTATTCTAGAAAGTAGAAATATCCTAAATTGTGTCCACATAACACAGTCTGGCCTACAGCCAGAAGAGTTAAACAGCTAGTTCTAATTTGAGATAAGTTTATCAATAGATGGAGAAATCATTTTATATTTAGTCAGTGACTAAAACTAAAAAGACATGACCCAGAGGGTCTCCATATTTCAAAGGTTTTAAAGAAAGTAACATCAGTAAAGACAGACGTCTTTATAAAAAGTCTTCCACAAAGAAAGCTAAAACCAATTCTAATATTCAGACAGGCTAAAGAATTTGCCACCCTATTTATTGTCTGAGACAGGGTCTCAGCATGCAGCTCAGGCTGGCTTTGAACCATCCCACAGTCCACAGTCCCCCTATCTCAAGCTCCCCAGTGATGCAATTGTGTCCAGTCTAAGCCATCACTTCTGCAACTGAAACCTACAAGAAGCCACAGTTAAAAGCACCAATGTAAAGACGATGCTTAAAAAGCAATTGAAAGCTAGGTGTGATGGCAGCAGCCTATCCTTGTACTGGAGGTGGAGACGAGAATCAACTTCAGGACAGCCTTGGCTACATACAAAGGTCCAGGCCCTTGGGGTCACTTGAAAGCCTGACTGACAAACATAAAAAAGAGACTTGAGCTTACCTGATACAGACAACTAGGTGCTGTTGGAGACCTGGCTGCCAACCTGTAAAGCAGCCAGTCACCGACCTGCTATAACCCACTGTCACCTTACAGGAGCTGTCAGTTCCTGTACTTTCCATAGGACTTTGAGCAAATTATTTAGCCTTTCTCATCAAAACTTCCAAGTATTTGTGGTTGGTTGGTTGGTTGTGACTGGCTGTTTTTTAACCCAGGATCTCGAGTGGCCAAGCCAGCTTTGACCTCATGATCCTCCCGCTCCCACCTCCCAAGTACTGAGAACACAGATATGAACCAGGTACCTGGCTCTCAGTTTCTACACTAGGGGTATAGGAAGTAACCAACTGTTGCAAGTTAAATGTCGAGACAAGTGGACATGAGCAGCTGTGGAACCATCTCCCACACAGTCAAGCCCACTGCTTATGTGCGGGGCTTTTCAAACTCACATGGCCCTGAGAAGTGCTGTACGCCAGACATACTCAGTATGTGGAAGTCTAATTGGAGCCTTTGAGCAAAAGATTTTAAATATCCTCTGCCAGAGTCACTGAATTCAGTCAGATGAATCAAAGACAGTCAAATCTTTGCTTGAACATGCTACGGTCAGAAACTTACCAAGTTAAGACAGCATCATTGTTCATGGGGGAAATTGGTCTAAAGTTCTCTTTCTTTGTAGGGTCTTTGTGTGATTTAGGAATGAGTGCAATTATGGTTTCAAAGAACGAGTTGGGTAGTATTCCCTCTGTTTCTATTTTGTGGAATAGTTTGAAGAGTATTGGTATTAGGTCTTCTATGAAGGTCTGATAGAATTCTGTACTAAACCCATCAGGTCCTGTGGATACAGAAATTGTGGTACATATACACTACTCAGCTATCAAAAGCAATGACTTTATGAAATTCCTAGGCAAGTGAATGGAAATTTAAGCTATCATCCTGAGTGAGGTAAAACGAGTCACAAAAGAACACTCATAGTATGTACTCATTTATAAGTGGATACTAGCCCAAAAAGCTTGGAATACCCAAGAAACCATCCACAGAACTTATGAAGCTCAAAGAGAAGAAAGGCTAGAAAGTGAATGCCTCAATCCTTCTTAGAAGGAAGAACAAAACACTCATGGGAGTAAATAATGGGACAAATAGAAGAGCAGGGATAGGAGAAAAGATTATCCAGAGACTCCCTCACCTGGGGATACACCCCATATGCACCCAATAAACCCAAGCACTATTGCTGATGCCAAGTGGTGCTTACTGGCAAGAACCTGATAAGGCTGCCTCCTCAGAGGCTCTGCCAGAGCCATTCGGATACAGGTGAAGGTGCTTGCAGCTAACCCTCCGACTAAACACAAGGACCCCAAATGAAGGAGCTAGAGAAAGGACTGAAGGAGCTGAAAGAGTCTGCAACCCCATGAGAAGAACAAAATTATCAACTAACAAAACCCACCACAGCTCCCAGGGACTAAAACACCAACCAATGAGTTCGCATGGAAAGACCCCTGGCCCCAGGTGCATACACAGCAGAGGATAGCCTTTGGTCCAGTGAAGGTTCCTTTTCCCAGTGTAGGAGAGCACCAAGGTGCTGAGGTGGGAGAGGGTGGTTGTGAGAGGGAGCACCTTCATGGAAGCAATGGGAGGGGGAGGGGGAATAGGATTGTGGTAAAGGGATAACATCTGAAATGTAAATGCAGAGAATATCCAATAAAAAAATTGGGGGGGAAATGTTCAGGAGGAATTAAATAAAGCCCAAGGTAATGTACCACTGGGAGGCATACCTGTGTTTCCACAGGCCAGGAGTAGTACTGAAAGGCCTGGGCTCTTTCCAATCCCCTGCACAGCCTCTGTAATTCCATGAATGGTTCATGCTTGCTCTAAAACACCACACAGATGATGCCACATTTACTTTTTCCTTCCTGTAACCACCAGCTTTTCCCTTTCTCCCCTTCAAAAAAAAAAAAAAAAAAACCCACAAAACTATACAAGACCAACAAAGAAAAAATTCAAACATAGATCTGTATATAATCAAATATTTAAAACCAAATTATTTTAAGATTTTTCTCATTAACAACATGATGATACGGCTATGTGAAGTCATGGAGTTTCAAGATTATCCAGAGAAAAGAACTAAAATACCCTCAAGCTCTGCCTACCACTGTGCACGTGATCCAGTACCCAAATCTCCACCTACCACAGCACAGAGTAACAGGCAAATACCCCAAAGCTCCACCCCTACAACTCCCAGGAACAAGGAAGGAAAACCTGGCACCATGCTGAGCACTCCCTTGCATCTCACAGATTCCATTCTAGAGAAACAGCTCCAGGCCTCTGAGCAGCAGGCATGGCCAAGAGAGAAGCAGGTTCCACTCTTTCAGGTAGAAGATTCAACTGACTTCCAGCCTCTCCCAAGCCTCTCCTGCCCCACCAAACAGATGCTCCATGTGCAAACCATTTCAACATTCTTTCAACCCATATAAATTTGTGGGTTGCTTTACTTTTTCTTTGAACCAGTTAACCATGTGCCTGATCCCACAGTGACTATGAGTTACATGAAATCCTTAACACATGTTTATTTTGATGTCTTCTGGAGTCCCTCATACTCTAGACAACTTTGTTACTAGGAAGACAAAACTTGGTACTGTGATATCAACACAACTAAAAGTGAAAGCGAATTACAATAAAAAAAATCTATCTCCCAAGGTTTGCAAGCCTTTGGCTTTTGAAAAGCATCATCTCTTTATGAAGTTGATTGGGTGAATAAAGTACTAAGTACTGGATTAAGACAGGAAACTTGGTTTCACAATCTGAAAAATTCATTATCAGTATATAGATAACATGAAGATGGTTCCAGGAACCCCAATATTCCACCCATACATCTTTTTTTTTAAATATTTATTATTTATTTTATGTAGACACACCAGAAGAGGGCATCAGACCCCATTACAGATGGTTGTGAGCCACCATGTAGTTGCTGGGAATTGAACTCAGGACATCTGGAAGAGCAATCAGTGCTCTTAAGCACTGAGCCATCTCTCTAGCCCCTGCCCATACATCTTTACTGTGCATTTAGAAATCCTTTGAAACAGTTCTGGCAACTGAGGAAAATAAATGCTCAATCCAGTAGCATGATTCCCTTCGACTCTCAAAATTGCCACAGCCCTTTAAGCACATCCGTGTTCATCAAGCCATCTGTAGCGGGAGTTTTTTGTTTGTTTGTTTTGTTTTGTTTTTTGCTCTACTACGACAGAAATTTATACAAAAGTCTATTTTGTTCCACAAAATTCTAGGACTGTAATTATGGTAAGGGAAGGCGTGAGAAAGGTATAGGTAACAATGGGTTCCGACGGCCCAAGCCTGAATGGTCAGGTGGCATCATAACCATCACATCCTCTCCTCCTTTCTCTACCCACAAGAGACACTTAAACAAAAAACTGGGCAGGCAAGATGGCTGTGCTGGTAAAAGAGCTTGCTTAAAAAGCATCATCCCTAGAACCAGTGGTGGAAAAGAGAGAAGCAACCCCAAAGTTGATTTCTGACCTCCATATATGCATCATGGCATGCATGGTCCTGCACTCTATACACACACTTACACAATAAGAATTTTATGTCATATACATATGAGTGTGTGCACATCTGTGACATGGTGGACACGTGGAAGTCAGAATGCAACTGATGAGAGTTGGTTTTCTCCTTCTACCATGTATGTTCCAGGGGTGACTCTTGTTATCAGACATGTCAGCAATTGCTTTACAAACTGAGTCCTCTAGCTACCCCTTGTAACAAATTTAAACTCAACTTCTTTACAAGAGATACTAGGCCTGTTTTCTTTGTTCATATGTGTGTGTGTATGTGTTTATCTTTTCTTTGTTAAAATACATATTTTAAGTATTAAGTATAATACATGTATTATACATTCCAAATACACAAATGTCTTGCACATATATTTAAATATATATATATACATAATTCTTCACACACTTAAGACCTAGTTCATCAGAAATATTTTACTAAAGCCTATCAAAATAACCAAAGACAAATAGTAAGAGTTTAATAAACATAAGAACTATGCACACTCTAACTCTAGGGCACTCGTTTTTCTAGGACATCACACATTCCCCACTCTTCTGACTCAGCACTAGTGGCCATGGTCCTTCTTTCCAGTGTAAGCAAAAGCATGAGAAAAAGAAACTACTTTTTAGGAGAGCTACTTCAAATCAAGCTAGATACACGCATGCAAGAATGTTTAAACTTGAAAGGGCTAACCTAGGCAAACTGTATGTCTGAAAGCAATGATGAAAAGAGAAACATTAACAGCAGCTGTAATCCTCAAATGCCAGAACCCAGAAGGCAAGTGGAGCCCTCCATTCCACGGGGCTACAAGCTTTCAGTTTTGACTTCTTATTCTTTGATGCTTTTGTGTGTTCCCTGTGAAACTGCTAACTAGAAAATCACAATGGCATGAAAATTTCTTCTACTCTAAAAGTTGAGATTAGCAAAAATAATAAATTGCCTTCCTAAAGGTTAGCAATGGACTCAGTTTATAACAATTTTACAAAGGTAAAAATTGGCATCATACTCCAGGATGAAAGACTGAGTGAGTGAAGTCAGGAACACAAGGACACTCTCCCATGGCTCCTCAGCCCCGTGTCCAGGGAGTTCTAATCAGGACTAGTCACACAAGCAACTAAAACTCATCCAAAGCAGAAAGAAAAGTGTGATTTCTACAAGACATGCTCCTCAGTCTGGAAATATTACAAAATACCAGTGGGGCTAATAAATTCATAAAAGCTGAGGAAACAAAATTCAACACACAAAAGCCAAGTGTAAGCTGGGCATGGAAGTTCATAACTGTAATCTCATCACTTGAGAGGCTGAGACATAAAGATTACCATAAATTTAAGGCCAGCCTCATCTACCTAGGAGAGTTCCAGGCCAGTACACGGTTTACAGTAAAATCGTACTCAAGAGAGAGCACAAAAGGACAGACAGACAGGAGGGAAAAAATATAAAGACAAAAAGGAAGGAAAAGAGGAAGGGAGAAAGGAAGGTAAAAGTAAAGGAAAAAAGAACTTAAAAATCTAGTAGCTTTTTACAAGTACACTCAAAAACCTAAGAATAAATTCAACCCATGAAGTGAAAGACCTAAAAACTGCTCTAAACTAAAAACTATAAAGCACTGCCAAAGATACTAAAGAAAATTTAAATATTTAGAAAGAATAGCACAATCATGAATTTAGCAATAAAACACAAAGCAACTTAGAGAGACAATATAATTTCTACCAAAACGCCAATGCTTTCTTCAAACACATTAAAAAATAACTCAAATTCATATCAAATACAAATGAAAAGTTAACTTTTGATAGCTAATTAATAATAGCTAATTTTGATAGCTAATTAATACAAAAGAAATAATAAGATACTGTTATCAATAGGAGACAACTAACCCTCACCTTAGAATACAATAGTTTCCTACATCTGTAGTGAAAATTTCTCACTGGCTTAAATAACAGTTTATTCTTTAATCTTGGGACCCAAATATCTGAAATAATATCACTGGACCAAAAGTCAGGTATATGCCATCCTTCCCTTATGTTGGCAAGAACAACTCTTCCCTCGTACAGCTGCCAAAATCCCTTGACTTGTGACCATCTCCTTCTAAGCTCTGCCTCTGCCCTGTTCTTCTGTGTGCGATGTCCCTCTACCTCTCACTTCTAAGGATGTATATGACCTCTTGTAGGCCCCGTCCACACAACTCGAGATTCATATCCTATTCCAGAGCCTCAAATAATCAAAAATTAACTCTTTGCTACAGAAAATAATACATATTATTATTTTTGTATTCTAGACCTTAGATTACAAAGCCTCTTCCCCAGAAACGTTAAGCAAATACCACTAAAACTCAAGCATCGCATCAGACATATAAAAAGCTATCACATGGCAAAGACTATTGTACTTTGAATACAAGAGTTTCATCTCTTCTGTATAAAGAGGATGCAATTCGGCTCAAATGTAGTTTGTCCTGAACTACCTGTAAGCATGAATCTGACATGCACACTAAGAACCCAGCTTTCTCTTTCTGCTACACTAATAGAGAAAGGTCTTCCATTTCAAACAGAATTTACAGAGTTGGGTAATATTAAGGTTTTAAATAAATCTGAAACTACTTTCCAATAGCAACAAGTTTATTTTTACCCTCTAAATTTTTCCAGACAATTTCAAGGCCCACTAGCCCTTGAATCTCCTCCAGAATCGAGCAGTTTTCATTCCATGAAATCAAATAAATTCCAGATGAATTAAAGAGTTACATGTAAACTATGAAAGCACTAAAGAATTAGGATAAAATATAACAATAGGAAAAAATGGGCAAGGTATCAAAATAGTCTCATATGAATAAACACACAAAAATCAAATTAAGGCAGTATGAGACATGTTTTCAATTACTGGTTTTTCCTATTTGTCAGTGATAATATCTAGTAGAAATGAGCACATAGGGAAAGAGGCAAACACACTATGACTGTGGACATTAACAGATTGGGCTCCTTTAAAAAGCAACACAGTGAGGCTGGTGCTTTTAAAGTGCATATATGTTTATAACCACAAATATCATTCACATTTTCTATTATACAAAAAAAAAAAAAAAAAACCAAGCAAGTGTATAGTAAAGATCTTCACTGATGGCTGGCTTATAGCTCAATAGAAGAGAGGCCATGAATTCAATTCCAACGTAAAGAATTTGTAAGCGAATAAATAACTTACTGGAGTACTTACTACATGTACAAGAAAATTAGAAGAGTAAAGTGTCCATCAATAAAGAAATGGGAGCTGGCAAGATAACTCAAACATTAAAAGTGTGTACAGACCCAAGTTCAGTTCCTAGTACCCAAGTCATGTTTCAGTCACAGAAACTCCAGCTTCAAGGGATCCAAATGTCCTTTCCTGGCCTCTTCCACCTGCACATATGTAAACATAACACATACACATACCTCTGCAGAAAATAGGGAAGCACCTAATGATGATCAACAGCCATGTAAGAAGTGCTGTGGGGCCAATTTTAACCAGTGAAGCAAAGGGAAAAAATCCTCCCAACCTTGATACATGATGTTTATGTATTAATAGAAGTCATATAAAACAACAACAAAGAAAAACATGATACAGAAAAGAAGTGGTAATATAAGCTAGTGAAACAAAGTGTGTACAAATTGTGTAACTGTGCACTCACTGATAAGTGGATGTACTGGCTGGTTTTGTGTCAACTTGACACAAGCTGGAGTTATCAGAGAGAAAGGAGCCTCATTTGGGGAAATGCCTCCATGAAAAAGCTGTAAGGCATTTTCTCAACTAGTGATCAAGGGGGGAGGGCCCAGCCCATTGTGGGTGGTGCCATCCCTGGGCTGGTAGACCTGGGTTCTATAAGAAAGCAGGCTGAGCAAGCCAGGGGAAGCAAGACAGTAAGTGACATCCCTCCATGTCCTCTGCATCAGCTCCTGCTTCCTGACCTGCTTGAGTTCCAGTCCTGATTTCCTCTGGTGATGAACAGTGATATGGAAGTGTAAGCTGATTAACCCTTTCGTCCCCAACTTGTTTCTTGGTCAGGATGTTTGTGCAGGAATAGAAACCCTGACTAAGACAGTGGATATTAGCCCAAAAGCTTGGATTACCCAAAATACAATCCACAGACCACATGAAGCTCAAGAAGTTGAAAGACCAAATAGGGGATGCTTCAGTCCTTCTTAAAAGGAGAGCCAAAATACTCACAGGAAGGAAATGCATAGGTAAAGTTTGGAGCAGAGACTGAAGGAAGGCCATCCAGAGACTGTGGGGATCCATCCCATATAAATATAATGCCACCAAACCCAGACAATATTGTAGATGCTAAAAAGTACATGCTGACAGGTGCCTGACTTAGCTGTCTCCTGAAAGGCTCTGCCAGAGCCTGAGAAGCACAGAGTCAGATGCTCTCAAAGAATTGGACTGAGAATGGGGTCCCCAATAGAGGAGTTTAAAAAAAGGACTAAAGGAACTGAAGGGGTTTACAACTCCACAGGAAGAATAACAATATAAACAAACCAGACCCCCCCCCCCAGAGCTCCCAGAGACTAAACCACCAACCAAAGAGTACACATGGAGGGACCCATGGTTCCAGCCACATATGTAGCAGAAGATGGCCTTGTCAGGCATCAAGGAGGGGAGAGGTCCTTAGCCCTGTGAAGGCTCAATACCCCAAGGTGGGGAGATGGGAGGGAGTGGATGGGTGGGAGAGCACTCTCATAGAGGCGGGGGAGGGGCAATAGGGGGATTCCAGAGGGAAAAATGGGAAAGGGGATAGCATTTGAAATGTAAGTAAAGAAAATATCCAATAAATTTTTAATTGTGTAACTATATAACTAAAACTTATACAACACAAATAAGACTGTGTGCTTTTTAACTGTTCTTTATATATTATTTCCCCCCAACGTGTATAATGTTACACAGCACAGCTAATTTTCAAACCGAAATCAACTAAAGTTTGTGTCTTCAAAGCCAGAGGACAAATGACCAGCAGCAAATCCCTCTGCTCTAGAGAGTTGGGACAATGCCACCAACCCACTCCACTGAATGAATCATACATGGTAATCATTTTGAGTTCACACACAACAGATTTTAAAATACTTATCAGAACTTACCCAACCTAAAGAATACTACCTTCTTCAGACTGGCTATTTCTATGTTTATTTCAATGTATCACTACTAAGTGTAGTTTTGGAACTTTTATAATTTAAAGCTTCCTTTGGCAAGCTCAGGTAACATATAAAAGTGTAAACCAAAATAATATTTACGAATTGCTTTTAGTAAAATTGTGACTAACACACTCACCCAATTTTATGGTTGGTTGCCCTTACAACAAACAGCACTCAGTATGTTTAAAAGGTAGGTAAGAAGCAAGATCTGGCAAAACTTGAGCTGGCAGAAACATAGCATAACCTTCCAGACTCATTTAAGGGCAAGACACCACTAACTCAAGAAAAGGCCCCTCCATGTAAGGTGCAGTAGCTCCCAGCACCAGCTGTAATCCCACATGCCCTCCAGCCCCCTGGCTCACATCCTTCTGTGCACAGAGCATCACCTGCTGAGCCACAGCTCTCAAAGCTCTTCAGGACAGGCTCCACCAGCCCTGCCCACGAAGCCAGCTGCTCCTCTTCTGACCTCCAGAATTATTCACTTAGTTAGTATATACTATTTTTATACCAACATCTTTTTTCTCACTTCTCATTGTAGTTTACAAGGGGCCAGAACCCACATATTGCATCCCCTGTAGACACAAAGTGGCCTATCCAAAAATACAAGTGTTTATTTAGTTCATACAAAGTCTGGACAGTATTGTCACTTTGGGACTTAAATGACTGCATAAAGAGTATGGGAATTATCCTGAGATAGTGGAGCAACTCAAGTTCTGAGCTCAAAAATGATGGAAACACACATGTACCCTGTGCTTCATATCAAACCCTGTTTCAAAACAAAATCAAATAAATGCAAAGATCACACCTGCCAGTTCAGAGGGGTATTCAATCCTTAAGCAAGAATGGCAGCTGGCTCAGCACAAAGGTTAAGAAATGAGTTCTGTGGTCAAAAACCAGGGAATTCTCCCAGCATCACATCTGCTTGTATGGTGCCTGCTTCCCACCATGACAATAATAAACTAAACCTCTAATATTGTAAACCAGCCTCAATTAAATGTTTTCGTTATAAGAATTGTGGTCATGGTGTCTCTTAAGAGAAATAAAACCCTAACTAAGACACCCACTTAGCTACAAATGCAAAGCTTCTCTAAATGTTTCTAGGTTCAATAATTCACTACAATAATTTTCATAAAACAGTGAATGCACAATACTTAATATAAAGAGCTCAACTCGGGAACCGCTAAATGAAAGAGATGCCCTGTGAAGGGTCTGGGAGGAGAAAAGTGGGCAGAAAGCATCCATGTCAACAAATGTGTCAGCAGCCTTGCACTTTAACACGTTCACCATTGCTCTTGACTTGCACTACCTAAACACCACTAGCTAGAACAAGGACCTCTGACCAAACTCAGTGTCTAGTCTCCTCTCCCCTTCCAAGAGACTTGGGCAAGCATACATTGGAAGTGGGGGTGGGGCTCATTCTGATACACACACCATTAGCACAAACTCCCAGTTTAATCAAAGAACACTTGGAGATCAAAAAAAAAATATATTCTTACCATTCAGAAAATTCCAAGGGTGTTTTAAACCCAACATTAAGAACCAGACACATATTATCAAATATGCAATTAATAGAAGTTACTGTTTTAATAGCCACTAGTAGACTACTGAAATAATGCCAGGATGGAGAAAAGGTGGAGGTTAGACCTTACAAACACCCACAACAGAAAAGGGGGGAAATGGCAAATGACCGAGAAAGTTCAATTTTGACAAATCACAAAAATGAACAAACCCTGGCAGAAAATAGACTATGGGATTGAGAATGAATTTAGCTCAGCTAACTAACTGAAGCAGACAGTGGTAACTGGAAATTTCAAAGGGACAGTGAACAGGTAGAACCTAAGCCAGAATCACTTGTCAGCTATTTCCACAGATGAGGCCCTCTAAAAGGCCCTGTTGCTTTAAAAGCTAACAGCAGGAGACAATGATGTCAAGTAAGCCAATATGAGCTCTGCAACATAAGCTAGGCAGGGGAAGTGGCATAGGCCTGTAACCCCAGCTTCTGGGAAGGATAAAGCAGATAAATTACAAGTTCAAGACCAGCCTAGGCTACTCTTACTTTCCAAACTGTGTAAATGTCACATAACAATCAGGCTAATTCCTCAGCCTCTGAGGATTTCCTCCCCAGTGATAAAAAGCAGACCCAGGGCCCTGCCTATGCTTGGCAGACACTATCCCTGGAGTGCCTCCCATTCCTGGCTCCCACACTGTGAAGAGCATGTCCAAGTCTACTAGTGTTCAGCATCTCCCCAAACATTCCACAAGGAGTGACTGTCTGCATTGCTCTATGAAACAACATGGTCAGGTCTATCACAGCCACACCCCAATATCTATGTTAGGTACTATATTAGGTACTCTTCTGTTGCTCTGGTAAAAAACTATGTGCAAAACATCTTAAAGAAGTGTTTATTGGCTAATGGTTCCAGGTGGATGGTCTATCAGGGCAAGGAAGGCAAGGCAAGAGCAGGAACCCTGTCTATGTGCAGAAACCAGAAAAGTACTGTGAAGTACCAGAGTCAGTCAGTCTCTCCCTCCACAGCAGGCATTAGAAAAGAATTTAGTGATATTAAAAACTGTCTTAATCCAGGGCACATGGCTAGTTAAATAATCAACAATCAATACAATATACACTAATAATAGGGCCAAAAGAAATAAGCACACACACATGCACACCAACAGTCATACCACAAAAGTAGCTTTGGAAAACAATCCATCACTTGCTATGACCCGGCATCTTACTGTGGATGCAACTAGAAGCCCACCTCTAATCATGTCCACAAGGATAGTCCTAGAAGAACTGACTACCAGGTAAAGATTTGCCCTGACTGTTACCTATCTGGAATGAAAAGGGACCAGAAGAAAGCCCACAGAGGCAGCCATTTCCTCCCTCTACTTCCTCACTACTACAAGCTGAGGAACTCTGCTTCAGCCACCCTTCCACCATGATACACTGCACACCACAGGCCCAGACACATGGGACCCAGACTCCGTGAACTCAAACCTCTGGAGCCATGAGCCAAGATAAATAAACCTGCCTGTCCTAAATGGTTCTTATGAGGCATTTATCACAGTGAAGGAAAAAAGTCTGAAAAACATATCTACTTGCAAATTAAGCTCTCACATAGAAACAGGAAAAATAGAAGAATGGTAAGACAATAAGCAATTAGAAACAACCTACAGCAAACATTGTATTTACGAACCACAACAACAAAAAACCAAAGGCATAATGGGGCCCCGCCCCTACACCACCCACATTACCAGAAACAAGACAAATACAATTACCACCATCATGTACATAACACTACAAGTGCTAGCCAACACAGGGAAACACTGAAAGACTGTCATCCAAAGAAAACAGAATGTCCTGTTTACAGAAGGTATGACTAGCACATAAGAAAACCGATATCACCCTTACAACCTCCTAGAATTAAATGAGTTATAAGTACTCGATAGGCACTTTTTTAAAAAATTAACTATATTTCATATAAAAAATCAATCTACAAAATAGGAGAAAACTTTTATAAAGCAACCCCCTGATAAGGTACGCAAGCCTAATAAAGAACTCCTGCAGCTGATAACAGGCAAACAACCCAATGAACAAAAGAGAAAGGCATGGCTGGAGGGATGCCTCAGAGGTTAGGAGTGGCTCTTGCAGACAACCCTAGGTCACTTCTCAGCACCCATGCCAAGTACCTTACAAGGAGGTGCCAGCTCCAGGGATGCCAACACCTCTGACCTCTGCAGGCATCAGCACATGTGCAAAGACCATACACATACTCGTAACTAAAAACACAAGAAATATGGTTTAAGAGAAATGTCTGAACAACATTTTCCCAGGGAAAACATACATATGCAAATACACATAGGAAAACATGACTGGTATCAATTTGCCATCAAAAATACATATCAAACCATAATGAGACACTTTTTAGCCACTAGGATCATTTAACTTCTCTAGGACAGATATAACAAAAAAGCAAATAGGATGAATGCTAATGCTAAGGAACAGACCTGCCACACCATTGGCAGGACAGTTAACTCATACAATCAGTTTAAAAAACAAGCTAGGAGTTAGTCAAAAGCTGAAGCACTATTATCCTGTGGGCCAACAATTCTAGCCCTAAATATATACAAAAGAAAAATGAACACAAAAACCTATACAAAGCTCGTTCATGACAGCATTATTCCTAATAGCCACAAAGCTAATCAACTCAAAATCCACCAGCTGATGAATGGATAAATAAAATGTGGCAGTCTGGGTGTGGTACCAGCACTCAGGGTCAGACACAGGCAGATCTCTATAAATTTGAGGCCAGTCTTGTTTGCATAATGAGTTCTATGTCACTTAAGGCTACATAATGAGACACTATCTCAAAAACCAAAATGATGATGATGATGATGATGATGATTATGATGATGATGATGATTATGATGATGATGATGATGTAGTCTCCACACAAAAAAATAAAAAAATGGTTTGGCAATAGAAAGAACTAAATCTGCTACATTATAGCAGGTATGGTGAGAATGTCCTCTACAGGCTAGTGTATTTGAAACTTAGTCGTCCAACTGTCTGGGAAGGGTTAGGATGTATGGCCTTGTTAGAGAAGATGTCTCACTAAGGGTAGGCATTGAGGTTTCAAAAGATTACATGGTTCCCAATGTTCTCTCTGTTTCCTGCTTCCAGATCAAGATGTGAACTACTCTTGGCTGTTCCTGTCACCCTGCCTTTGCCCTGCCATCATGTACTCTGAACCCTCAGAGACTATAAGCCCCATTAAATGTTTTCTGTAACTTTGATCCTGTTGTTTTGTCACAACAGCAGCAAAGTAACAGAGACACTGCAAGGACAAACCCTAAAAATAAATGATAAATGAAAAAGCCATTCAAAACTGACAGAAAGAGCAGGCCATGATAATCTGTGTGATGGTTTGCATGTGCTCAACCCAGGAATGGCACTATTAGAAGGTGTGACCTTGTTGGAGGAAGTGTGTCACTGTGGGGGTGGGCTTGAAGATCTTCCTCCTAGCTGCCTGAAGATGCCCAGTCTGTTCCTGGCTTCCTTTGGATGACAATGTAGAACTCTCAGCTCCTCCTGCACCATGCCTGCCTGGATGCTACTAACCTTCCACCTTTATGATAAAAAACTAAACCTCTAAATCTGTAAGCCAGCACCAACTAAATGTTATCATTTATAAGACTTGCCTTGGTCATGGTGTCTGTTCACAGCAGTAAAACCCTAACTAAAACAATGTATAATTGGAAACCTGAGGCAGGATAACCATGAGAAAAAGAGGAAATTCAAGAGGAAGACACAAGACAGCCTGAGTGTGACTTCAGGGACACACGTGAGGACAGAACCAACTCCTCAAAGTTGTTCTCTGACCTCCACAAAGCCTGCACACATGTACACACACACACACACACACACACACACACACACACACACGCACAAATACCTTAGAATAAATGGAATAAAAATTATTTTTTAAAGAACAAAATAGAACTTGTGTTTCTGTTTTCAAAATTCAGTACAAAGTAATAGCAATGGAGATAGTGCGGTACTGACATTAAAAAAGAAAGAAAAAAAAAGATGTAGGGAACAGAGCTGAGGGCTCAGAAATAAACCCATACATCTATGCAACCTCCATATGGCCCAGCAACTGTCCTGCTGGGTATTTACTCTAGGGAAGTGAAAATTTATATTCATATGCCAGCATATACACAAATGTTCACCTTGTTTCTAAGGACCAAACACTTTCTAAGGACCATACCACAGATGCCCCTCAGTGTGCACATCCATCTGAAGGAATATTAAGGAGACAAAGGAATGCTGAGGAAGAAAAAAGAAAAAACTCAAGAAAAAACTACAATGAATCTAGGGGGAATTATGCCAAATGGGGGTAAACAAAAGCCAAATCCCAGGGCCTGAATGTTGTTTAAATTTACTACTAAAGCATTCTTTCGCTGACAAAACTATAGAGACAGAAAACAGACTGGTACCTGTCAGGAGTCAGAGGAGGGAGGAATGTGTCCAACAAGACCAACAGGAGCATGGCCTTGAGGCACAGCTGCTCTGCATCTTGGCTATGTGTGTATCCTTTGGGTTTTGGGAACAAGACTCATCATGTGGCGCAGAGTGAATGGGAATTCACTATGTGGTCCAGACCAGCTTCACAGTACCAGTCCTCCTGCCTCACCCCAAAAGGGCTGGGCCCACTGGCACACATCACTACATTTGGCTCTGCATATAACTAGCTTCTGAAAGGAAGTAAGCTAGAAAAAGTAACAGACATTTTTCAGATCTTATAACTTTAGGCAATTAATTTTGTTTCTTTACTTATTTTTTACTATAATTTCTTTTTTTATTGGATATTCTCTGCATTTACATTTCAGATGTTATCCCTTTACCACAATCCTATTCCCCCTCCCCCTCCCATTGCTTCCATGAAGGTGCTCCCTCTCACAACCACCCTCTCCCACCTCAGCACCTTGGTGCTCTCCTACACTGGGAAAAGGAACCTTCACTGGACCAAAGGCCATCCTCTGCTGCATATGCACCTGGGGCCAGGGGTCTTTCCATGCGAACTCATTGGTTGGTGTTTTAGTCCCTGGGAGCTGTAGTGGGTTTGATTAGTTGATAATTTTGTTCTTCTCATTGGGTAGCAGACTCTTTCAGCTCCTTCAGTCCTTTCTCTAGCTCCTTCATTTGGGGTCCTTGTGTTTAGTCGGAGGGTTAGCTGCAAGCACCTTCACCTGTATCCGAATGGCTCTGGCAGAGCCTCTGAGGAGGCAGCCATATCAGGTTCTTGCCAGTAAACACTACTTGGCATCAGCAATAGTGCTTGGGTTTATTGGGTACATATGGGGTGTATCCCCAGGTGAGGGAGTCTCTGGATACTTTTCTCCTATCCCTGCTCTTCTATTTGTACCATTATTTACTCCCATGAACGTTTTGTTCTTCCTTCTAAGAAAGACTGAGGCATCCACTTTCTAGCCTTCCTTTTCTTTGAACTTCATAAGTTCTGTGGATGGTTTCTTGGGCATTCCAAGCTTTTTGGGCTAGTATCCACTTATAAATGAGTACAAACTATAAGTGTTCTTTTGTGACTGGGTTACCTCACTCAGGATGATAGCTTCAAGTTCCATCCATTTGCCTAGAAATTTCATGAATTATTTGATAGCTGAGTAGTACTCCATTGTATATATGTACCACAATTTCTGTTTCCATTCCTCTGTTGAAGGACATCTGGGTTCTTTCCACCTTCTGGCTATATTATAAATAAGGCTTCCATGAACATTGTTGAACATGTGTACTTGTTAGATGTTAGAGCTTCTTTTGGGTTTATGCCCAGGAGTGGCATAGCTGGGTCCTCAGGTAGTACTATGTCCAATTTTCTGAGGAACCACCAGACTGATTTCCAGAGTGGTTATACCAGCTTACAGTCCTGCCAGCAGTGGAGAAGTGTTCCTCTTTCTCCACATCCTCCCCAGCACCTGCTGTCACCTGAGTTTTTGATCTTAGCCATTCTGACTGGTGTGAGGTGAGATCTCAGGGTTGTTTTGATCTGATGACTAGAGATGTTGAGCATTTCTTTAGGTGCTTCTCAGCCACTGATATTCCTCAGTTGAGAATTCTTTGTTTAGCTCTGTACCCTATTTTTAACAGGATTATTTATCTCTCTAGAGTCTAACATCTTGAGTTCTTTGTATATATTAGATACTAGCCCTCTATCAGATGTAGGATTGGTAAAGATCTCTTCCTAATCTGTTGGCTACCATTTTAGAGACAAGCAAGTAGATCAATGGAATACAATCAAAGACCCAGAAATAAACCCACACACCTACGGTCATTTGATCTTTGACAAAGGAGCTTAAAACACTCAATGGAAAAAGGACAGGCTCTTCAACAAATGGTCCTGGTTCAACTGGCAGTCAGCATGCAGAGGAATGTAAATTGATCCTTTCTTATCTCCTTATACAAAGCTCAAGTCCAAGTGGATCAAAGACCTCCACATAAAACCAGGTACACTGAAACAGAAAGTAGTAAAAAGCTTAGAACACATAGGCACAGGAGAAATTTTCCTGAACAGAACACCAATGGCTTATGCTCTACAATCAAGAATCAACAAATGGGACCTCAATGAAACTGCAAAGCTTCTGAAAGGCAAAGGACATGGCTTCTTTACTTATAAACACAAATTAAGAAATATTACTTCGGCAGGCTGAAGGACTTTCAAAGCATATCTACATCCTGTAGGTATATCCTTCCCACAGCTTTTATTCAGCACAGTGTTTGTGATGACAGCCAGAGAAATTAAGAAAGAGAAACAAAGGCAACACAAAAAATAAATTGAATTATTCCTTCTTGCAGACATGATTTTATAATTGAGAGTTAGGGTTAGAATCTTTTCAGCAAAATAGCAAGATACCAAATTATACAAGAATCAGTAGCTTTTTATAACACCACAAAAAACTCAGAGGAGAGGAGGGCACCCACACTTTTAATCCCAACACTCAGGAAGCAGAGGCACAAAGATCTCTGAGTTTGAGGCCAGCTTGGTGGATAGAGTGAGTTCCAGGACAGCCAGGGCTACACAGAGAAAACCTGTCTCAAAAAAAATAAGAAATAAAAACAACTCACTGAAAAAGCAATCAGGAAAATAATTCCACTCACAATAGTCTCAAAGGAGAAATATTCTAAGCATAAACCTACCCAAAGACATAAAAGGCCTCTACAATAAAATTATAAAACACTAAAGAAATATATTGAATACACTAAAAAATGAAAAGATTTCCTGTTCACACAATTGGCAGATTTATACTGTGAAAACAGTCAACTGATGGTTAATATTGTTAACTTGATAGGATCTAGAGTCACCTAGAAGACCAGCCTTTGCACGTGTCTCTAGGATTACCCAGACTGAGTTAACTGAAGTGGGGAGACCCACCTAACTGGTCCCATGGGCTAGGGTGCTAGGCTAAATAAAGAGGATAAAGCAGGTGAGCTCCAGGAGGCATCACTGTTGTCAGGGCTGATATAATGTGACAGCTGCTGACATTCTGTTACCTGCCTTCCATACCATAATGAGTAGAGCCACAGTACACTCATCCTTAACCTGCTTCTGTGAGCTGTTTTATCCACCACGAAAAGGAACTCATGGGAGCCAGAGAGATGGCTCAGCGGCTAAGAGCACTGACTGCTCTTCCAGAGGTCCTGAGTTCAATTCCCAGCAACCACATAGTGGCTCACAACCATCTGTAATGGAATCTGATGCCCTCTTCTAGTGTCTGAAGACAGCTACAATATACTCATATACATTAAATAAATAATTTTTAAAAGAAAAGTAACTCATACAACATGTATGAAAATGTCAAAATCAAATTTGTTATTTTATACAATTAATATATGGTAATTTAAGATACATGAGCATAGTACATCCTAACCTCTAAAAGCTACAAATGCTATATAGAAAGAAAGGGGGGGAAAGACTGTAAATATGGTTATATTACGTATTTTACAATGGAATGGTTACTTTAGAATATTGAGGAAGGATCTAAATACAATCACATATAGCATATGCTTTTAAGAGAAAGGCAACAGGGAAGTTGCACACAGGAGAAGAGAAAGGAGCTGTGACCAATACAGACAAGGACTGGAGTGATCAAACCATGAAGAGGCATGCCAACAGTTGCTACAGGCTGTGAAGCCAAGAGCAACTATCCTCTGAGGTGCCATAGCTCTACTACTCTTGATCTTGACTAACATTTCAGACTCTGAGAAAATAGCCACCATGTTGTAGTGATTTATTACAACGGCTATAGGAAACTAGTATAAACACAGATCAACCTCCTAGAAACGCTAGTAAGTGCCCATGGTGGAAAGACCCTTAAGAAGGTTTAACAATAACTCCAAAAGACAAAGTCAGACATTTAAGAGTTCCTAATTCAAAGTAAGAATATAAGACTCCCCTTTTTTCTGAGACTTGATGAGATTCTAGATTCAAAAAGGAATAAATAGAGCTTTGGGACCAATTGAATCCAATAAAGACTCAGTTCCAATGAAGATCAGCCCCTTCCAAAGACAAGAACTCCTTGTCACGGTAACAAAAAGAAATTCTGGCTTCTAGTATCTAGTCTTAGAAGGAAATGGAAGCTAAACCATGCTGATTTTTATTATTAACATAAATAAAGCTAGTGAGTAAGGCCGTCTGGCACTGCCCACCTACTCTCAAGTACTTCAGCCCTGTTTCTCTTCTTCACTCCCATTGCTAGAGAACAAAAACAAATACATTTTTCTTAATCAACTGGCTTTAATGAACAACTTGAGTTTTTGGCCGGTGTAGTGGCTCACAATGTACTCTCAGCACTAAGTGAGGATGAGGCACCTTTGGTCAAAGGCCAGCCTAGCGACATAGAGACACTATGCAGAGAGACAGGGGCAGGATGAAGGGAAGAAGGGAAAATAATATCTTTTTGCTAAACTTCAAAATTATATTATGAAACATGAAGTCTGTTCAATAAATGCAAAGACAATTGTTATGTTGTATGAAAAGGCAAAAGGGAGATTTCATTTAATAACCCTACCTCAAAGAAAGAACCGCCCTAAGCAGTCACAGGAAATCATACTCCACATGGATAATCAGAAACCCTGGGGATAATTTGTAAAACAGGAAATAATTTTGTTCAATCAATCCCTTAAAAATAAAGCCACGAGAATGCTGTATTTTTAATTTACACTGAGTTAAAACAGGCATGCGATCACAGAGCACAGACTGGATAAAGTAGTGCATGCCCACAATTTCAGCACTAAGCAAGTAGAATCAGGAGGATCAGGAATTCAAGACCAGCCTGTTGGACTTAGCATTAATTCAAAGTTAGGTTTGGCTGTGTAGCCAGACCCTGACTCCAAGGGGGCAAGCTTTAAAAAAAGAAAAAAAAATGTATTTCAACTACCCCTAATTTCCATCTTTTCTCCCTGTCTTAGTAAGAGATTCTATTGCTGTTAACAAAACACTATGACAAAATTCAAGTTGGGGAAGAAAGAGTTTATCTGACTTACCCTTTCACATGACTGTTCATCACCAAAAGAATTCAGGACTGGAACTCAAATAGGGCAGAAACCTGGAGGCAGGAGCTGATACAGAGACCATGGGGGTGTGCTGCTTGCTGGCTTGCTCCTTATGACTTTTGCTCAGTTTCTTTTCAAATAGAACCCAGAACCACCAGCTCAGGGACAGCCCCACCCAAAATGGGCTGCTTTTTCCCATCAATCACTAAAGAAAATGCTTTATGGCTGGATCATATGGACTCAAGTGAGGTTCCTTCTTTTCAGATAATTCTAGCTTGTATCCAGATGACCTGAAATTAGCCAGCATGCTCCCTGACTTTACATACTCCAATTTTCACTAGAGACTACAGATTACCATAAAGAACACAATCCTAAAAGCATTTGTATCACAACAGTACAGAAAACACAGGAAGTACTTTTCTCACTGCTAAGCTACAAGAGCTGGTCATAAGAAAGGATGGGTTTGTTTGAGCTCACAGCCCCACTGTATTACTGTAGGCAAATCATGGATACAGAAGAGTGAGACAGCTGCTTTCATTGTATCCAGAATCAAGAAGCAGAGAGGAGAGCATGCTCAGCTCTTTTTTCTCCTTTTTATTCAATCCAGAATCTCAGCCCATGTGGGATAGTGCTGCCCAGTTAAAGATCTTCCCTTCTCAATTACCTAATCGAGAAGATCTCTTAAGACAGGCGCAGAATCTTGTATCCTAGGTGATTTCAGACTCCAAACTGCCAATCAACATAATCTAATGCAGCCCCACTGGAGGGCAAACATGGGTCTGGCAGGCCTTGCCCTTCCACCATTCCCAAAGCTAGCCAAGATTTATTCCCCTATTTGACCACTCCTTCCTGAGGCTGACCACCGAGATCCATCTAGGTATCAAAGTAATGCAAACAAAAGCCCCTTGTGGCTACCCCTATTAACCTGTCCAATCAAAATTAAACCAACTCGCCCTGACATGTGTGTGTATACATGTAATATATAAAACTGTGTTTCATGTATTATATCTGCATATATACACAATATTCTTATTTAAAATTTCCATATATGTATAGAACATATTTTGATCAAACTGACTTCCACTCTCCCTCTACTTCCTATGTGTCCCCCTCCTCCTTTTTTTAATAACACACTGAATACAAGCACTATCACCTGTAAGCACACAGGTGTGAAACAATGCACCAGAACATGGTCAGCCTACCAATGCTCACAACCCCAAAGAAAAATGACTCTTCTTCCCCTAGGAGACACAAATTGTCAAAAGCTCCTCAGAACAGTGAATGGGTAAATGGACATGTGAAAGTGAAGTGAACAGAATTTTCACATGTCCTTTTACCCACTCACAATATAGAGAGGATTTCCAACCTTCTAGAGGCTTTCCAACATGCCCGTTCCCTGCCACTCTGACCAACCACCTGGAATAATCACTACTCTGATGTCCATCCTCCACATTTGTATGTGCTTTTCAATGTGGCACAACCTCTTGTGTGCCTCCTGATGCCTATGAGATCACTAAACACTTCTATTGCTTTTGCAATCAATGCTTCAATTTTTTAAATATATCGCAATTTATTAAGCTATCTGCTGCTGTACCTTTGTGGTTATTATGAATAAAGATGCCATAAACATTCTTTTATGTGATTTTTAATAAACACGTGCATTTGTTTTTCCTGAGTATAGGTAGGATTGAGCAGCTGGATCTTGGGTGGGAGTGGACAAAGCCACAGCATGTCAAAGTGACTTTAAGTACTATTTTATATTCCTACCAATATAAGAGTTCTGGATGTTCTGCATCCACAACACTAGCAGGGTTCATCTTTTATATTTAGCCATTCTGGAAGGTGTACAGTAGTGTCTCATTACAAATAGCTTCTTCCTGTCTCTAGTTCGTTCTTCATTCTCTTAGTGACTTGAGATTTTAAAGAAATCTAAAGGCAAACATTAATCATTTTTAAGTTGATTGGTTTTTTAAGGTCACTGACTTAATGCTTTGAATAAATCTGGCTAGTCTACCTATGAGTGCTGATTTGTGTTTAAGATTTGAAGGCTTCTGCAACATACTCAAACTAAATGAGTCCTGCAACTGTAGCATGTTCCCACTTTCACCCTGAGTCCACTGCCCTGCAATGTGTTTTGTTGTGAAAGCTGAGTTATTCTAATGTTATGAACATTTGCATGATCCATTTACAACCAGCTAATTTCATCAATGATCACTTCCACACTAAAATCATGTATCTATAATCTCATCATTTGAGGGCTGAGGGCAAAAGGATCAAGAATCAAGATCAGCTTCAGCTGCACAGAGAATAAAGAACTGCCTGGGCTGCATGACACCTGGTCTCTAAATAACCAAAGCCTAATATAAGAAAACCATTCTAATACCCATTCTCACAGCAGTATTGAGTTTTCCTAAAAGAAAAATATCGTGTATGATTCTTTCCACTCCCTTCCAACCATCACAAAGAATGTAGCCAGCCCTTCCTTTTAGTCAGTCAACAGTACCTCCAGTTCCCAACTATTAATTACAAAGTATACTATTACTCTGTAGAGGACCTCGGCCTACTCTCCTGCTCTTCCCACACAATCCACTACATATTCTGTTCTGATTTCAAAGTGTATGGACTGTGAACTCAGCTCCACAACTGCTTATATGCAGCCCATACACCAGGTCTGCATTATAAATCCTCTTCGACTGGTCTTCTGTCATGGTACCTCATATTAGTCTGTAATCCCAGAACATGATAAACTGAGGCAGGAGGATAACCTGTATTTGAAGCCAGCTACACAGCAAGTTCCAGGCCAGCCTGAGCTAGAGTCAGACCTTATCTCAAAAAAAAATAAATAAGCAGGCATGCAGAACAGAGTTCTAAAGTGTCTTATTACTCAGTGTCATGGTTAGAATTTCTACTGCTGTAATAAAACACTGTAACCAAAAGCAATGAAAGAAGAAAGGGTTTGTTTCAATGTTCAAGTCTCTGTCACAGCGCATCACAGAGTTTTGAAAGTCAGGGCAGAAACTCAAGGCAGGAACTGAGGCCATAGAAACATCAATGCTGCTTACTGGCTTGCTCCCATGGCTTGCTCAGCCTGCTTTCTTATACAACTCAGAACTATCTGTCCAGGGGTAGTGCCACCACCCAAAGGCTGGGCCCTTCCACATCAAAGCATTAATCAAAAATATGAGCCTACAGATTGCCTACCAGGCAATCTGAATGGAGGCATTTTCTCATTGAGGTTCCTCTTACCAGTGAGGGAAGACAAGTTGGCAGAAAAGAACAACTAGGACTTCCAACTTAACACCCTTGAAAATCCTTACTGCCCACAGCTTAAAATGAGTCTTAGCTGACAATAGCCTGGACCTAACTTTTCTCATTTGCCCTGCTTTGATAGCTTCCTGTGACACACCTTCTGAGGCAGGCCATCCTTATGCTCTACTTAGCTCCCTTCCTCACTTGGCTAGGCCCATCCCAGCACACATTTCCCACAGTTCTCTGTTCCCACCACTATTACATCTGAGTGCTTAGCATGCTGTAAATTAATAATCTATTCATGCACCTAGTCTTCATGCTGGACTTGGGCCTCTCCTTGAACTCCAAAGATCAGATTAGGAAGCAATTCTACGTTCCAAGGAGGCAGAAAGAGATGATAAAAAACAATGAATGTCACAGCCACTTCTATTTATATCATTTTTCTGTAAGAACTGAAAAAAAATTATTAGTCTAACTTCACAATCAACTGCACTAAAACTAGTTTGTTTATTTTAATTCATCCATCAAACTATTCTTTCAAAGAACATAATCAGGGATGGGAAGATGGTGCAGTGGTTGAAATGCTTGCCACAGGAGCCTGAGAACCAGAATTCTGATCCCTAGAACCCAAGGTTTGGTAGCATGTGCATGTGGTGTTTTTAAAACAGAATTCCAAACTACCAAATGAAGACTCAGGAGCCAGAAGCTGTGGTAATAGCCTGCTAGCTCAGAGAAGCAGTAAAAGCTGACCTTCCTAATCCTCTAACATCCTAGAAGAAAATAAGGGGCTTTTTTTTTTCTTCTCCACAATGTCTTAAATACCCTTCAACTCAAAGACCCTCCTTTCTGTTAAGTTATGCTCATTCCCTGTCTGCTGCTTACTTGCTCAGCCACTTGACCTTTATTTTGTCTTGGATTAAAGGTGTGTGCTAGAATGACCTACACCACAAGTACTTGTTTACAGGAAACAGAGAGCTCTAGGTTCAAAGGCTAAGGATACCACATTACAAACCAGTTTGTACAGTTCACCATCTCTGAGTTCACAATGTAATCAAATGTCCTGCAACATGTATATATATATATATATATATATATATATATATATATATATATATATATATATATATATATATATATAAGCACCAGGAGGCAGAAATTAGAGAATGCTCAGAGAGGCAGAGAAAGCAGCAGGGCCTTCAAAGCAATAAATAGATAGACAGCTAGATAGATAGATAGATAGATAGATAGATAGATAGAATACCCCAGTCTAGTCAATCAATGAGCATTAGATTCAGTGAGACCCTCCCCCCCCCCCCAGTATAGCTGTAGCCATTTCTTTCCATGCCTGCTAATCATTGATGCAGAAAAATAGCTTGACTCAGAACAGGGTCATGCCCACCACATAACCTGTTGTTAATCTTAAGAAATTTCACAACCATAGCTCCACTTAGGACCAATCAGAATATAGATCAGTTAGAACAGTTCTATCTAGCTTGCCAAAATAGCTAGCTTGAGTTGGAACTGGTGACAAGGCAGTGCCTCCTGCACCTGTACATGAACTCATTGTGATTGTGGTTGCCTTTATAAAGTGGCGCTGAAAAAATGCTCAAGGTCCAGTCTTAGCTCCCAAGTCTAGGCTGTGACCCTGATCAACCAGTCTTGGGGTATATGTTCAATAAACTATTCTTGCTTAACTGACACTCAAGTCTGAGTGGTTTGTGTGGTGATTCCTGAACCCCAACATATCCACACCCTATACACAAAAGAATTTAATAAAAACTAAAGTTAATGACTTGTGTTTCCTGGTAAGTTTAAAAACTCTATATTTTAAAATAATGCTTAATAATATTGGATGTTAAAACTGCACAGGACAGCACTTTCTTATAGTCCTCTCATTCAAGAGACTGAGTGTCTAGAACTGCCTAGAGTTTGAAGCCAGCATGTATTACAGATTAAGTTCCAGACTAACCTGTACTAAAAATGAGACTGCTGTTTCTAAAAACAAAGTAGAATGAACATACGACTTAACCAAAGTAATTGTAGTCACTACCACACATCTAAGAATGCCAACGAATGAATCGTAGTTGTTTATACAACTAAAAAGATTTTGAAAACTCAGCTCACACATTCCCCTTAGCACATGATATACCTGTATACACTTAGTGGAGGTAAGAAAGAACACAGGAGCCAGACTTTGTGGTGCAGGACTGTAAGCTCAACCACTTAAAGGGCTAAGGCAAGAAGAACATCACAAGTCCAAGATCTTCCTGCGCTAAGAATGAGTTCAAGTCTAACCCTGGTTCTCTAGAGTCACAGAACTAATGGAGGTAATTTATTGAAATGACTTACTCAGCAGTCCAACTAACCCAACAATGGGCAGCTGTGAATGGGAAGCCAAGAATCTAGCAGTTGCTCAGTCCCATGAGGCTAGGTATTTCAGCTGGAATCCTAAAGAATTAGGCCCCAACAGATGTGCTGGCAGAAAGTGCAAGCAGTCAAAGAACTCTTCCTTTTTCCATTGTCCTAATATAGGCTCCCAGCAGAAGGTGTGCTCCACCATGCCTGGACCTAAGCTTTTCTTGGAACTTTGCTCTATCCCAAACTAGCCTTGAACTCAGAGATCTGTTTGCCTCTGTCTCCTATGATTAATGGTGTGTTCCACTTTGCCTGGACCAAAGCTATGGTTCAGGATTTGGAAACAAAAACAAAAAACCTGGAAGATCCGGATCACAAGTGTGCCCTCAATTTCTGGACTTTAGTTCATTTCTGATATAGTCAAGTTGACAACTGGGAACAGCCATCACACCCTGCCTGTCTCTAAGAATAAAAAAAGGGCCTGTGGATAGTTCAGTGATAGAGTACCTGTTTAGATGTACAAGCCTCTGCATTCAATCCCCAGTACAAAAGAGAAAGAGAAGGGTGACAGGAGCCACAGGCTGGACTGAATCTGTAGCTGTCTGCTTTAGGACAAATTACTTAAGGATGATGTGCCCAGTTTCCTCATCTGTTAAAGTACACACTTTACACTGCTGCTGGGTGACTGGGTTGACACTTATGAGACCCTTAACACACCAAGTAGAGTAGTATAAACTAATAAATGTCAGTTCTTAACACACTGTTTTTAAGTCTTTTATATGAACTGTCTCCCCCCCCCCACCCCTTAGAAAGCCTCAATGAATGTCATCTCTATTCAGGGACAAAGCACCTCACAGACTTATATAATTACCACATTTTAAGAAGCAACCTAGTTACCACTACATATAATCTTGACGCTAGGTCAAAGTGACTCTATTCCCCCAAATTCAGCTTGGAAGAATCCCTCCTAACATCTGCAGGAGTCAACCTTTAGACCTGTGGAAAGAGGGATCCTCAACATTTGCTGAACTTAAAGCCATGTGGAAATCACAGTGCAAGATACACTGAGCAACTTGAGACAAGCTATTAGGAATGAAGCTAAGTGCTCTGTGATTTTTCAATTCCTTTATTAATTCAAACAGGTCTAAGGGCTGGAGTGATCTAGCTCGGTGGTTAAGGGCACTTACTGCTCTTCTAAAGGAGTAGGGCTGGGTTCCCAACACCCACATTAATCGATGCAAAAACCATCTGAAACTCCAGCTCCAGCACCACATTGCATGGTGAATAAAAACTCATCCAGCCTCACATACACAAATAAAGCTATTTTTAAAATATACAAATTTTTGCAAAGTGTTTCATCAAAATAGTATTTTTAAAAGTAATCCAATTCTTTAAACTTTTTATGACAGGGTGTTTCTATGCCGAAATACATAATGGATATGAGTGGGAAGCATTTTATCTTGGTAATGCCTTCACCAATCTCTTTTTCAATACTTTTCCTGGACTTAATTGAATACTCAGATTTGTCTACATCCAATCAGAGGCGATTAAGCCTTTAGGCAAGATCCAGGAAACAAAACAGCTCCACAACCACAAAGAAACACCTTATGCCCCGTCTTTATTGCTTCTGGTCAAACATAATCTTAGATGTTAAGATACATCCTGAAAGACCAAACCTGCCAGGTGGGCGTGGTGAAGCTCGCCTGTTATCTCACTAATGTGAGTGGCAGAGGCAAGGACCATGACCTGGGAGGGCAGCCCTTAGCAAGAGCGAATGCCTATAAAAAGGAAAATTGGACTGGACATCAGCCTTCAAGGTGGCCTATCTTTCTTTCGGTGGTACTACCACCTAGACCTAGGGCACACCTCTGTCACCCGCAAGAAACAAACAGCTTGAACCCTGAAAAACTCTCTTGTGGGCTTTCCACGTGGCGACCCTTGGGAAGCCTTGTGCACCTGGAATCTGACCCCTGGCACACCTTAAGCGGTTTGGGGACCCGGCAGCTCCCGGGTTTCGCCGAGGTGTGGTGTGGAAGGTGGCTGTCAGGGAGCACAGACGGGGCACCCGACGCTCCTCGCCCCCGCAGCCTGCTCAGCTCCGGAGGCCTCCGCCTCCCTAGAGTCGCTCGCCCTAGCCCTCCACCCAATTCCCGCGAGGGACCGTCCCCCAAGGCCCACCGAGGAGGCCCGAGCCGCAGCTCCCCATCCGCCCACTCGGGAAAAATCTCTTGGCCGCCGCCATGTTCCCCGCGCCGAAGCCCGCACCTGACACCGCGGGCCGCGCACCTGGGACACGCCGGGGAAAACGCGCAACGTCGCGGGGACACTGGGACGAAACCACGACTCACGGGGGTCACAACCTGAGAGCAGAACCCGCTGCTAATTCATTCCGAAGCGGGGAGGCGTCGAGCCCGTCGCCTTAGTAATGCGTCCCTCCAGGCTCCACCCGGATTGGCTACTGGCGCTGTGACGCGAGGCGTCTCCGGCTGCGTGGGAAGCCCTTGAGCGGGGCGCTCCGCCCCTGCTCTGCAGCCCGGAGAGACCCCGGGCGTCTTCTAGGCTCTTTTAAAGGAGCCGTACCCAAGATCAGTCTGGCCAGCTGCAGATACCTGCCAAAGCTGGTAGGGTCGAGGAGCAAGAAACCAAAAATAAGAACTCAGCGGGGGTCTCCGGGGACCCTAATAGCTGCGTAGGAGATGACAAATCTAAAGCAAGCCTAACGTTTACGCCCGGAATCAAAGAGCAAATTAGCATCCAGTCGATTCTAGAACCAGAATTTCTTATGGTGCAAAACTCAAAGCACCTTCAAAGTCTGAGGTCGCCTCGTGGAAAACAAAATAATTTACAACTCTTACTTTCTTGCCCCAAGTAAAGAGCAAATTATCACACAGCCAGTACTAGAACCCAGGTCCTGGTGGTGTCAAACTAAAGGACCTTCATTCAACCTCTGAGGTTGGAAACCAATCAGGGACACTAATTTACAACCCTTATTTTCTTGCCCCAAGTCAAAGAGCAAATCTTCATTCTGTGGTAGCAGCTGTTGCCAATTCATCAGTGTTTGCTCAACTCTCAACTTTTCCTCGTTGGGATGGCCCAGTTGGTTTTGTTGTTGTTTTGGTTTTGTTTGGTTTGTTTGGGTTTTGTAGGACACTCTTCTTGAAAGGTCTTTGCCATTCTACTGTGTTGGATCTGACTCCAAACTCAACACACGGTAAGCGCCTGGATGTTAGAGACTGGTTAGTTTAGCCTCATTGCATTTCCTTCTTGCTGACTTTTAACAAATAATAGAAATCTTTAAAAATAATAAACGTCCACACATAGCCCACAGAGCCTTTCAACAGCTCTTCGTGTATGTTTATACATTTAATCTGTTTATTTAACATGAAACAGAAAGAAATGAATTTTTTTAAGTACAGGGTAGCCTTGTGTAATGGCTCAAGCCTGTAATCCCCGCAGTCCCCTAACAGAACCAGGACTGCCTCAGCAAGGCTCTATGCAAGGTACCTTCCTGCAGAGAATCAGCATTACATCTCCTTGACTTTTATTCAATATTTAAGTACTTGATATGTGCCACAGTTGTATTAGAAAAGGAAAAATACAACCCAGGAAAAACACCAATACAAAAATGCAGTTATCCCTATGAGGTTGAATAGACCTCAATTTTGTCTCTAAACTCAGAATTAAGGAAAATGTTAGGTTTCTTTAAGGCTTGTCATTGTTTTGGACTGAACATGGCGATCCCCCAGTACTTTTCAAGAATGCATGGTTGTGAGTTCTTTGAGGACTTGGGGAGTCTCTACCTAGCATTTCCTCTGCTGGAGAGCCCTCTTTCTTTCTAATGATTAAAGGAGAGAAATAAAGGAAGATGGATACTTGAGACTCCAGGATAGCCCCATCAATTTAGATCTTTAAAAAAAAATAAAACTTTTCTTTCCCAGGGTTGTAGTTATTTAAGACAAAAAAAAAAAAAAAAAACCTGGGTGGTAGTGGCTTACAACTTTAATCCCAGCACTGGAGAGGCAGACAGATCTCTGTGAGGTCAAAGCCAGCCTGATCTATAGAAAGAATTCCAGGACAAAAGAAACTCCATTTTGGGGATAGAATATATATATATATATATATATACCTATACCTATATATATATATATAGGTATGTGTGTGTGTGTGTGTGTGTGTGTGTGTACATATATATGTATGTAAGGCACTTGGGAAAAAGACTGAAGAAACTTGGGTCCTCATAAACAGCAGTCTCTCCTTCAGTCCTTGCAGCCTAAGAATAGGCTCAGGTCATGAAACTGGGGCAGCAGATTAGAATTTTCCACTGAGGTGACGTCTGACCCCACTCTTACCTATCATTCAGCTGCTGAGACTATACTTTGTGCAATACCCTTATTGTCTGCCCACATACCTCCTGCTATGTTTTATCAGCCATCTTCATCAGGCCAGGCCAAGATCCCTGGCTGCCACTTTAACCTTTCTTATCCATTATGGTAATTAGATTGTCACAGCTTCTCAGAACTGTCTCAGCTATTCTGGCATCTTTCAGTCCCCAATGTCACTATTTTAACAGCAGTCCCATTTCGGCTGTCCTGCTTTTAGAAGACAAACACCTCTGAGCTCTTCAGTGATGCTGTGACTCTCTGGCAGAGCCTTGAGCCCTGGGGTCATAAGCAATGTCATCCAGACCTTGCTGAGGAAAAGAGGAAACCAGAAAAGTTTCTAGTCAGTTGGCCATTCCATCTGAAGTTGCTCTATTTTTCGTTTCATTCCTACATCCACAATGTAGCGTGAGAGCACTCTTTTAATGTGGTCATCTGCTTTCCTGGATTTTAAGAATCATCCCAGCAGTACATTAGAATTGGCTCCCAGAGCTCTGACCCAGGGAGATAGGGCACTAATTTCCCTCCTCACTTACCAAGTCAAGATGAGATTTTCCACACAGACCCAAGTGAGTAGACCCTGTATCTTCCAACAAAGATAAAGAAGCCTGCTTGAATCTGAGGGTTCAAAGTTCTCAAAAAACAAACCCTACTCCAAGTCTCAAAGTTCTGCTGTTTCTGTGTTAGTACCCCAATTTTGGCATAGGAAATATGCCCAAAAAGACAATCTAACTAGCTCTTAAATTTCTGGGGCTACACCTAGTCTTCAGTTAGGATGCAAGTGTCAAACGTCTTTTTAAAATCTGCTGAACATGTCTTCCAACTCCAACGTGTGGTTTGCTTAAAAATAGCCATCTCTTTCCAAGTCCTTACAGTATTTTCTTCAAACCTGTCAGTCATCAAAGACTGCTCAGCTAATGTCCTTCTTCTCCCGCACCCTTCCCTTGTTCAGCAAAGTCTTTACCACTCTAGCCCAGGTACTGTAAGTAGCCATGGGATCTGTTGCCTAGCAATGGGACTTGTCTTCATTTCCCATCCTGTCCTCTTGAGAATTCCATCTTTAGTTAGCTTCCTAGAACCACCTCCTGCTGGTGGCTTCCTAGAAATCAGGACTGAAGCAGAGATCTGCTTACCAGACTCTTGCTCTCAAGAGAAGGTGGACTGAAAGAAACAGAGTATGGAGATGAAAAAGGAAAGCAACAATGCAGTCTCAGCTGGAGACAAGCTTCAGCTAGAACCTATGGGAACCCTGAAGCAGGAATTACACCTAATGCTCACTCAGCCTTGAGGCAAAGGAGTTACTTTCTTGTATTGGTCAGTTATTAAGAACATGTAACTTGAGGATATGGTAACAGAAGCAGTACAGCAAGGCAGCCTGCACTCTCCTGAAGGATGTCCTCAGGAGAAGAAAGGCAACTGGGATCCATTAGGGACCAGTGCTCAGAGCATCAAGAACCCTGACAACATCTACTGCACTACTGAGTCAGCGCTAGCCTCTTGAAGGAACCTGTATATGACTGCACATGCCCGGCAATCTCTGGGAAGACACAAGGGAATCCCTTGCAACAATTGCTTCTGGGTAAAGGAATCCAGACCAGCAAACTAGTGTGTCTGTATTCCCTATCTAGGATTGGAATTTTATCTAGGTATATATATGTCTTGTCTTTTTAATTTTGAGGTAGAAAATAAAAATGTACCTCTAAGTTTACAGGCTGATATTAATTGATTTTTACTACCCAGAAAGGTAATTTCTCTGCAGTTTCTAAATCTTTCTTGATTTCCTACAATACAGCTGATAAATAGCCCCACCTCATGGGCCTTTGATTTAATAGACACATTGGATGGGACACTCTGAAATGCTGAGGGAAACAGGACCACAAACAGTAAAGCCCACATTTTAGCTCTTACTGTGTTTTCTTACTATTAAATGCCATACACCTATGTAATTGCTGCTGCTGCTTCTCCTCCTCCTAATGTGATAGTAATCAGATAGAATATGTGCCCAGTAATAGACTTCAGAGAAGGGCCAAGTGAGTTGTTGCCAAGAAGATTAAGATCTACTCTCTCCAGTGGCATGGAGTAGAAGGAACACACAGAGCTGGCAACACTTGACTGAAGGCCTAAAGCAACCACTTCAGTAGCCCATGGCATCCCGGGTCCAAATGGCATTTGAAATAAGATGTTTTAATTTCCTTAGAGGCAAATGTTGTCTTTGATAGTTCAGGAATTTGAGTGCTACAATGAATGAAAGAAGTTTATGCTCTCTTCCTCTCTCTCTCTCTCTCTCTCTCTCTCTCTCTCTCTCTCTCTCTCTCTCTCCCTCACACACACACACACACACAAACACCAATAAAGTTCTCACACAGACACACACACATGCTTGTGAGAGCACACACACACACACACACACACATGAATAAAGTTCTGACAATTCTCCTTCCTCTGTTTCACTGGTCTTTATGTCTTGCTCCATGCTAATCTATCCAGTGGGCATCTCTGGACAGGCTTTTGCATAGGAGGCACACAGGAACCTCCAATGCGCATCTTCCTATCCCCTTTCTGGTGAGTGGGAGGTATTTCAGGTAGTTCAGCATGTGCCTAAAGCCGTAGATCAATACCTAAGGCTTTCTCTCTGGGACTATAGAAGCCACTCCTTCCACTTGTCCCTTGAGACAAGGTCCAAGTGCAGGAGTAGCTTATCCCTTTATACTTAGTCTCAAGGTGCTTAAACAACCTTTGTTAATTTCTTTCCATGTGAATTGTTCCTTCCTTCCTTCTTCACTTCCTTCTTCCCTGCCTCTCTGTATTTCCTTACTTCTTCCCTTCCTTCTCTTCCTCTTTTCCTCTCTCCTTTCCCTCCAGCCCTCTCTCTTTTTTTCCCCTAGGAATCCAGCAGAGTGGACCTAACTCCCTTCTATTCTATTTATTTAGCCCTTCTTGTACTATTGGTTTCTTGACAGAGCTCTAACTGATATATCGATAAACCTCCATTCACTTGGGCAAAATGGGGAAGAGGCCATTCATTGCACATAGACAAAACCATCTCTCTTGCTCCTCAGCTCAGGCCCTTTATGTCTGAGAAGAAATCCTCAGTGATGTGTCTAATCAGCCAACAGTGGTTTACACTTCAAGGCCATTTATTCAAGTATGGTATTCAAGTATAGAACTGGCCAATGCAGAACTGTATAATTCAAGGATGTCACCAGAGTCCAGGTTCCTTCACCCTGCTCTGCTTCCCACAGTAAACGCAAGAAACTGGAAACAAGGAAGAGGTGTTCTCTGCGGGAGGCTTTTGTTTGGTTTCTGGTTTGGTTGGGTTTTCTTGAGACAGTTTCTTGCTGAACAAAGCTGACCAGAATTAAAACTCCCAGAATTAAAACTCCACCCTCCGAAGCAGAGATTACCACTGGAATCACCACTTGCCTGATGGTTTGCAATTTACCTGGGGGCAGTGGTCTAAGCAGAAACTCCACAATGCAGACCCCATTATCTAAAACACTGGCCTTTATCTGTAAGGAGGTGGAAAGCAAGTGTCTGACCAGCAGTGGAAGTGGCTACAGGGAGAGAGTTTGGGGAGAACAACCACATGGGCTTCCTATGCTACAAGTGAACTAACCCTCAGAACAACTGTCCCTCCCTGAGAAATTCTCTACTGTTGCTACAGTTATTACATTTATTTGTTGAATAATTTATTGGAGAGGGGGGACACCCATACTGCCAGTCTGCATGTGGCATGTGCAGGTCAAAAGACAGCTCCCACTGCTCCACAAGCTCATGGATGGCCTCTATTCTGTCTCTCTGTGTCTCTGTCTCTCTGTGTCTCTGTCTCTGTCTCTGTCTCTCTCTCTCTGTCTCTCTCTCTCTCTCTCTCTCTCTCTCTCTCTCTCTGCCTTTCTCTGTCTCTATTCTCTCAACTCCCCTCCCCATGCCCTGAATAAACTCTAATGTATACTATACTGTTGTGGCTGGTCCCTCAGGGATGCCTCAGCATGGGCCCGCTGAAATAACCCCTTCCCCCACACCTGACTGTACGTCCACCAAACATAGTCCTTCTCTCCTTATATTTTTATAAAACACAATATATACACATATATGTGTTATATATGTATAACATATATATGTTATATGATATATGTATAACATATATATATATATATATATATATATATATATATATATATATATATATAATGTTTTTCACGACAGGGTTTCTCTGTATAACCCTGGCTATCCTGGAACTAGCTCTGTAGACTAGGCTGGCCTTGAACTCAGAGATCAACCTGCCTCTGTCTCCAGAATGCTGGGATTAAAGGTATGTGCCACCACCTTCCAGTGGCTATGATCCGTATTTTAAAGTAAACCCAAGTGGGTTTCTCTACCCTACTCTCTCTCCTCAGGGAGCAGCTCTGTGGGATTACCCTTTCTTTCTACATCTTCCCACAAAATCAACCTGAGCCACTTCCCATCTTCCTATCAAGCTTGCTACCATGCATGCTGGCTGTACTAGCACTGGCCACCTCCAGAAGTACAGCTTAGCCAGATGTCATGGTAAGTACCAATTGATTACAGCTCTTGGGAGCCTGGGGCAAAAGGATGATGATGCAAGACTGGGCTACACATGAGTTCAAGGCCAGCTAGTACTATATAGTGAGACCCTGTGTGGTTTGGTTTTGTCAACTAGAGTCAGTTGGGAAGAGGAAACCTCAGTTGGCAAAATGCCTCCATCAGATTGGCCTGTGAGTACATGTGTGTAATGTTTTCTTGATTGTTAGTTGGTGCGGTGGGGTCTGACATACTGTAGATGGCACCATCCCTGATAGGTGATTCTGAGAGGTAAAAGCAAGCTGAACATGAGGCTGGGAGCCAGCTAGTAAGGAGTACTCCTCTATGGACTCAGCTTCGGTTCCTGCCTTGAGCTCTACTCTGGCTTCCCTCCATGAGACTTTAACTTATGATGAAATAAGCTCCTTCTTCTTCAAGGTGCTTTTAGCATTTATGTGTGTGTGTGTGTGTGTGTGTGTGTGTGTGTGTGTATGTATACATGTGTGTGTATATATGTGTATACACACACACACACACACATATGTATGGAGAGATATAAAAAAGCATTACAGGTGAAAGACCCTCAAAGCAAGGACCCCCATGCTGCTCCATCCTGGGAGAGTCAACACCCCAAATCACTCACAAGAAGCAGTCTTGATGCAAACTGCAAGAGGATTTTTATTCCAAGCAAGCTGGGGCCCAGAGTCGCAGGCCACGCAAGGGTAGAGGACTGCGGACCCCAAGTGCAGAATCGGGACAGCTTTTATAGGGTTCACAACAATGCCCACGAATCACAAACCAATCATGGCAAAGCCCACGAATCACAAACCAATAATTTCATAGCAAAAGCCAGTGCTCCTGGGACCAATTATCTTAAACCATCTAATCCTGTGCTCTGGAATCGCAAGTTGTATGACCTTTTACCTATTAACTGGCAGAGAGCAGAGTGTGGAATTTAAGGTATTTAGGGCTTCTTAGGAGCGGAATTTAGGGCTTCTTTAGAGTGAGATAGTCTTTCTAAACTTCTAACTCCTTGAGGTCATTGGAGGGTTAGACTGTATTTTCTATCCTTTCATTCCCCACTTCTTCTCTTCTTAATAGTTCTAATCCTAGAACTGGGAGGACTAAAAGGCCAGTTTCCTCTTGGCTCAGGAGGCCTTTGTACTGTTGTCTAAGTACCATTATCTGGACCGCACTCAGTTATTCTCTAACAAAAGCAACAAACCTATTAATTACACAAGGCCCAATCATAAGCAACAGGAGCAAAATCATTAAGGGTCCCATCAGAGCAGAAAAGCAGGGTGGTCATCCAAGGAGACCTGCTGAACCATCTTTTAAACCACTCTTTTGTATATCTTGAAAGACTATAGTTTTATATCTGGTTTATATTTCAGTTTTAGATTGTACATCATATAAAAATCACCTTTTGAGATCTATATTAACTTTCATAACGCCAAACGGCTGGTCCAGCTAAGAGGCTACCAGTGTTCAACAATGTCAGAAATCTCAGAATGACTAATATTACCTGATAATGAGAAGCACAAAACAGAGCTTCCAAAACTAGCCAATATATAGAGACTGCTGCTGATCACTAGGTCAGTCCCACCTCTCTAAAAACGTTGGAGCATCAGTCATCAGCCTTCTGGATCAGGATCATATCTGACAGACCTTTTAATGAAGAAATTTGAAGGGCCAATAATTTTGGCTTGGCAAAGATTATCAGTTGACTATTCCGGAAAAGTGTCCCTTTCTGGACAACACTGTCTGTAGATGAATAAGGCAATTCTTGCTAAGTGGCTGTCTTGTCACAACTGGAACAACTCTATTGATGCTCAATTTCTTCTTAGAATCTAGGAAGGGGCACTGTCAGAACCAGGCAGGTCTCTAGTCAAATGATCTTTAATTTTAAAAAGTCTATGAATATCATATTCTGTTGACTTCTGACACTTTTGAAGATTATCTATCTACATAAAGCATCTCTGAACTGTTAAGCCTTGACTACACTTGGATATCTTAAATTGAAATTGTCCTTTTTAAAAAGGTACCCTTTTAATGACTCAGAACCATGATCTTGTTATCCAGCCCTCAATTAGATTGTTTAACCAACTAAACACAATGTTTAAACTTTAAATCTGTATCAATTTAACCTTTAGTACTGTAAAGATTATAACTTTAACTTTGTATCAATTAGAAGGATTTTTACCAATGAAGATATGACTTTAGCTTAGTCACCAAAATAGGATTATGACTGTATAATCAAATGTAGCTAATTCTTCCCTGTATGATTATGACCATTTTAAAATTTTTTATAAAAACAACCTTACAATACCCACTTTTACCACCCTCCAAAAGTTCAGGGAATCAGGCGATGACTCATCTTAAGCTTCTTCAAGCTGAATATATGGACGTTGAGAATTTAGAAGTGGGGAGGGGAAGAAGCCAGACAGGCCTCAAGAGGAAAACCCACACTGGTGGTTGTTGTGGTCTCTCTTGTCTGGAATCAGGCCAGTTCAGCATTTTGATGACAAGCTTTATCATAGTTGTTCGTTCATTCTGAAACATATAAAACTCAACAAAAAACATTTTAGTATCAAGAGATATTTTGTTTGATTTTTTTAATTTAGTTTTTTAGGTGGTCTACCTCTATCAAATTTAATCTAAATAACTGTGGAAGACACATAGAGCCAACAAAGTTCATTGTAAAAACAAAAACTCTAGCTAACAAAGCATCTACAACAGCAAGTTCCAACTTCCATCCATCAAGGCAGCAGCAAAACAATAAAATACCCTCAGCCATTCCCTGAGGCTGAACTTTTCAAAGACACCCATTGCTTCAAGGGCTCTTTCAAACCACAAGCAGACAAGCCAAATGTAAACCCTTTACAATCATGAGGATGCAAAGGAATAGTATAAAAACAATCTTTTAAATCTATAATTTCTTGGAATGGCAGCTGAAGGGATAAGCCAGGCTTTAATGCTCTCCTAAGTTCTACAGCCTCATCGACCTTTCAAAAAGCTGCAACATTTTCTACCTGCTTGATGTTTTTCCCTATTTACAAATATGTGAGTTAAGATCCTGAGCCTGTAATTAGACTGCAAACTGCAGTCAATGAAACAACAGTTTTACCACAATTTTTAACTTTCTTTTGTAACATTAGAGCATAACCACAATTTTAGAAAAGCAAAACCAATTTTTTAACAGTGCAAATGATCTATTCTTTATAAAATCAATACCTAGTTCACTACTTTCATGCCATAAAGTTTGGCTGCAAGTTTTTAATATATGAATACATGATGAGGCAGCTTTTAATACCTTGTTTTAAATCATATCTTTTAAGTCTGTTTTCTAGAAGAATTACATAAAATATTATCCCAAGTTTGGGGTATCCATAGAAAACTGTTTCCCTATAGAAAACATATGGCTCATGACACGTGATGATATCTAGAATGACTCTGAGCAAGTTACTAGTTTTAAGCAAACTTTAGTTACCAATGTTACAAATTTTTAAACATACCCAATTGTTTATAAGCCAAAAATCTAAGACCAAGATATTCAGAGCATATTTATACCTTTTAAAACCAGTCAAAAGCAAACATGAAGTGACCACACCTCTTATATATTTAAACCAGATAAAATTCTAACTTTTTCTAGCTGTAATTTCAAGAAATGAACACCCTGTCACATGCTGAGCTCAGTGAATACAGTCAGAGATTTTTCTGGGAAAAACAGCCATCAGCTCTAAACCGAGAGCAGCCAGCATGGGCATGAGCACCTTTGCAAGTGGCCTGGTCAGACACTGAGCTTCCAGCAGGTCTCCAGCCAAGCTAACCAGGTGTACCGTTCTAAAGGCCTGCTTTTTATTTTACCTTTTATTATTACCCTCTTAGGCATGAGCTAAAACTACATCAAGAGGTAAGCAACCAACAGACAACATTTTAACCATTTTTCTTTTGAACATGAAACATGAGCAATACTCAAACAAAAACACAGACACAAATTGAATCACACCTTTTAAAGGTGCAAAGACAAAACCTTTCTCCCAAAATAGCATGTCCTTAAGTTGGCATCTAGAGTATCTTGTATTCTCTCCCACAGAAATAACACAAAACTCAAAATTGTATCTATTTTGAAACAATATAAATAAGTAAGATAATTATAAATCTTCACTAGCCAGCATCTGAGGAGCCATGTGGCCTTAGTGGGATAATTTAATTTAAATGTTGAAAACATTTTTTTAAAAAAATAAGGGATCAAATAGTTACTAATCTCTCTCTCTCTCTCTCTCTCTCTCTCTCTCTCTCTCTCTCTCTCTCCCTCTCTCCCTCTCCCTCTCCCTCTCCCTCTCTCTTTCCTTTTTTTCCTCTGTTCCTTTTCTTCTTCTGTCTCCCTTTTGTAGTACATCTTCTCTGCCTCTTTCACTAAATCATGCAAATCAGCCTCCTGTAACACTTCCAGTCTCTTAGGTTTCTTCCTGATATCGGGAGCCGACTGCCCTATAAAGGCCAGGGTGACTGAGGCTTTCTGGGCTTCTGAGGTAGGATCAAAAGGAATGAACCACCTGAAGGCTTCAATAAGAAACACTGACAGAGGTTCAGTCGGTCCCTGTATCACCTCTTATCTTAGCCAAATTGGTGGGCTGTCTTGAGGTGCCTCGGAGACCTGCCACCAGAGCCTGGCGATAGAATTTCAAACTCTCCCTACCTTTAGCTGTGTTGTAGTCCCAACCGAGCCCAGTCAAAGGGAATCCCATGTCAGTTTGATTTTGCAACTGCGCCCCAGGAACATTTTTCCTAGCCTCTAATAGAATTCTCTCCCACTCCTTGGTTGTGAAGAGCATCTGCAACAGCTGTTGACAATCATCCCAAGTAGGATGATGAGAGAACATAAGGGACTCCACCAACCCCATTAGGCGTTGGGGATCCTTGGAGAAAGGGGGATAGTTAGTTTTCCAATTATAAATATCTGGGGGAAGAAAAGGGCCAATACTGGGGGGGGGCTGCAATTGGCCACCCAGCACGAGAGGGCCAAAGGTAATGTCATGATCCCGTCTGCATGCTCCGGGGTGGCACCTCCCTGGCTATGAATCCCAAAGCAGGCCCTTCTGCCGCTGGAGCTTCAGGAGGGGTGGAGGGTCACCCCACGGCACCCTGTGCTGGATAGAAGTTTAGGAGAACAGGTTGAGGTTCCGGCCAAGCTGGTGGCTCCTCTATCTCAGGGTAGATACAAGGATAGGGTTTAACTCTTTTGGGAAATTGTTTCTTTTCACTTTCAAGGGCCAGAACTCGGGAGCCTGCCTTTCTTGGTTTGCTCAGCCATGGTTTAACCCACGGTAGAGGGTTGTCTACCAAATCTTTCCATGTAAGGATATAGGGCTCTTGATTGGGATGAGAGCCGGGTCCAGTCTGAAAGATAATTGTTTTAACAGCCAGGATAGTTTCAGAGCTAAAGGTTCCCTCTGATGGCCATCTAACATCGAATGTTGGCTATTCAGAGGCACAGAAAGTCTGCCAGGGTCCTTTCCTAACCTCAACTGACAAATTATGAGCTCAAGATTTAACTTCAGTCCAGTGGTCAAGAGTCAAACTAAGGGGAGTTGTCACTGTCTGTCCCATGATAAAACTATAGACAAAGACACACAAGACAAAGACGCACGAAACAGAAACCAACAGATCCAGACACCTGCGACCTGTCCACGTCTTCCACAAGCAGGAAAAAGAATGGGACAGCTGCGGAAGGGGAAACTTCTGTTTTAACAACAGAATTCGGTTCTCTGACAGACAGAACAGAACTTAGTCTTCCAACCAACAGCCCTGGTTCTCCAACCAAGAGTAGGAGGTCACCAGGCATCCCTGACTCTTCTCACCTATTGGGGCATTCCCCAGGGCAGCAGCCTGTGATCTCTCCTAGCACGTTTGCCGATCACAGTCCTTCGGCCCTCACAGTCTGAGAGGACAGCTGCAAATTGAAAGCGCTTATCTCAGAAAACAGACAGGTTCCCTAACAGACACTGAGAACAACTCAGAACAGAGACGTCGGCTGTTACACACACATTCCAGAGGGTATCCCCGTACCTCCAAATTGGTTCTCGAGTGTGAGGGGTGGTCTCAAGTCCCGGACGAGCCCCCAAATGAAAGACCCTCAAAGGGAGGACCCCCACGCTCTGTCCTGGGAGAGGGGACACACCAAATCACTCACAAGAAGCGGTCTTGATGCAAACTGCAAGAGGATTTTTATTCCAAGCGAGCTGGGGCCCACAGTCGTATGCCATGCAAGGGTAGAGGACTGCGGAACCTGAGTGCAGAATTAGGACAGCTTTTATAGGGTTCACAACAAAGCCTGTGAATCACAAACCAATCATGGCAAAGACCACGAATCACCAATCATTTCATAGCAAAATCCCGCACTCGGGGGAATAATCATCTTAAACCATCTAAGCCCGAGCTCTAGAACAAGAAGTGTGACCTTTTACCTATTTACTGGCAGAGAGCAGAGTGTGGAATTTGAGGTATTTAGGGCTTCTTAGGAGCAGGATTTAGGGCTCTTTTAGAGTGAGATAGTATTTCTAAACTTTTAACTCCTTAAGGTCATAGGAGGGCTAGGCTGTATTTTCTATCCTTTCACAGGCTACAGACTTTCAGGGATGAGAAGAAATATACATGAAAACATTAAAGAAAAGAAGTCTATCTGCCACAAATGTATTTAGTTATTTAATGTTAACACAATCCCAGAAAAAATATATTTTTATTTGAAAGCTATATTACTAGGGTTAGTGTGTTAGTTTTCTGCTGATAATCTAACAAATCTGACAAAAAAGAAGTGCCTTAAAACAAGAGAAATGTAGCATCTTGCAGCTTGGTGTCCAGATCAAAAGGACTAGGTTTATGGATTACCTTGTGTCAGTGGGGACAGAACACTTGACAGAAATGACTTGGAGGACACAGTTTTCATGTGGCCTCACAGTTTCAGTCCACTCTAGCAGGGAAGGTGTGGTGGAGCTCACAGCAGCGTGTGCTGGAGGCCGTGCACATGATGGTAGACCAGAAAGAAGTGTGGCAGAAACTAAAGGCTAGGCTGTAAACATCCAAGTTCTGTGATTTATTTTCAGCCAGGCCCTACCTCCTAAAGTTTTCATAGTTGTCCAAAATTGCCTCTGGATGAGGAATAAGGAATCAAAACATGAACCTACTGGGAATAACTCAGATTCAAACAATGAAGCAGAACGAACACCAAAGGTTTAGAAAACACTAGTCCCTTCTGGGGATGTTGAGATTGGGGGCACTGGTGCTTTCTGGTAGTTAAGACTGGGAGCACTGCTGCTTTATGGAACTGTTGAGAGTGGGAACATTGGTGCTTTCTGGAGCTGTTGAGAGTGGGAGAACTGCTGCTTTCTGGGGGTTGAGACTGGGAGCACTGCTGCTTTCTGGGGGTTGAGACTGGGAGCACTGCTGCTTTCTGGGGGTTGAGACTGGGAGCACTGCTGCTTTCTGGAGCTGTTGAGAGTGGGAGCACTGCTGCTTTCTGGGGGTGTTGAGAGTGGGAGCACTGCTGCTTTCTGGGGGTTGAGACTGGGAGCACTGCTGCTTTCTGGGGGTGTTGAGAGTGGGAGCACTGCTGCTTTCTGGGGGTTGAGACTGGGAGCACTGCTGCTTTCTGGAGCTGTTGAGAGTGGGAGCACTGCTGCTTTCTGGAGGTGTTGAGAGTGGGAGCACTGCTGCTTTCTGGGGGTTGAGAGTGGGAGCACTGCTGCTTTCTGGGGGTGTTGAGAAAGAAGATTTCATTTCTTTCCTCTTTTCAGTTTCTGGTGGTGAGTGCTACTGTTTATTTTTTATGGCCCTTCTCCTTATCCTTCAGGTATGCCACTCCAATCCCTGCTTCTAAATCACAGCCCATTCTCCTCTGCCACAATAAAATCTTCCTTTGTCCTATTCTAATAAGGACAACGTGATTACATTAAGGCTCACTGGATAATCCAGGATAATCCCTTCATCTCAAAATCCTTCATTTAATTGCAATTTCAAAGTTTTCTTTGCCATGTAAGGGGGCATTCATAGGTGACAGCACTAGTGACTGGATGGTTTGAGGGTCATCCCAGTTGCCTGATGGGCTGCCCACCTTCTGGTACAGAGGTCATCCCACGACCTTGCTATTTCCAGCTTCTGGTATCCACCTGCATTTCTTGCATTACAACTGCTTTCCCTACCTTCAAAGCTTCTAGCACCATCAAAGCTCTCAAGAGAACTACAGTCCCTAATGACCACAGTTTTGTCTAGGCCTGGTGGACCTCTGCTTGCTTCTGTCTAGGAAACCCTGATGTAAAAAGTGACATTTTTACAGCTCAGGAAAATGATGCTATAGGTATTTTGGGAGGTGGCAGGGAGGGACTACATTATCTCTGCTACCACTCACAGAAGGCAACTTGTTGGATGTAAAAGTGGCAGAAGCAGCTGGGAAGGACTCTCAAAGGGAAGAAAAAGGCAGGAGAAAACTTTGGGGATTGAGAGTTGTGATTACCTAATTGAATGAGCTTTGTGGGTTTCAGAGTCTGACATATGTCAAGACCTACATTGCATTGCACAAGACTACATGTGCAAAGTACTGTGTGTCTTTCATATCTCATTAATCTGGTTTTCATAAGGAAAAAGGCCCAAGAGCTCAACACATGGGAGCAGTGTAGCCAGGATGTATGATCACCCCTGTATTTGATGCTCACCCCTGTACCCGATAGATGCTCAACACATGGCCATTCCCTTTCCTTTTCTCTTTGAGATTACTGACCAGCCAGAATTTCTGAGATTCCCAGAATATATCTTATTTTAAGAAGCTGTGAGTGAGCTCTACCATGGTGGCACGTGGCTTTAATTCCAGAGGCAGAAGCAGGCAGATCTCAGAGTTCAAGGCCAACCTGGTCTACAGAGCTAGTTCCAGGACAGTGAGTGGATAGTGTGTGTGTGTGTGTGTGTGTGTGTGAGAGAGAGAGAGAGAGATAGAGAGAGATAGAGAGAGACAGAGACAGAGACAGAGACAGAGAGAGACTGGAAACTGAGTGGAGCTAACAGACTATCAAATAGGCTTCTTCTTGAGAAATTACTGACAGTATACAAAATCAGAACCCCAGAAATTTGGTTTGGTTCATTTTGCTACCCAGTGACTAGAGACAGTTTCTGTGAATAAGGAAAAAGAAAACAAGCATGTGCAAGCTGACCATTAGTTACAAGCAGGGGAATGTGGAGAAGTGCCCAGGGATGCTAACTTGCTCCAGTGATGGGCTAGGTGTTCTAGAGGTGAGAGACTGTGCAACTGTATTCTGAGGCTGCTCAGATATCCCAGGTCTGTTGCTAAAGTTTCATTCCAATGCAAGACAATGTCTTTTATGTGTGTTCAACATTTGTCATGTATGTGTCCATGTGTTTAGAAGGCAATATGTTCTATTCCAAGATTGATTAGAAATGTCTTGGAAAAGGTTCACGTTGAATAGACACTGGAATTTTCCATAGGATACTGTTCTAATTTGCTTTCTGTTGGTGTTATTAAAAAACAAAACAAAAACACCCTAACCCGAAGCAACTGGGGAAGGTAAGGGGTTCATGTAACAAGGAAGTCTAAGCCTGAGCATGTCAGGAACTCAACCTCAAGCAGGGGCTTAACAATGAGGAACCCTGCTCATCAGCGCCCTCTGGCGCATGTTCAGCTTGCTTTCTTATACAGCCCTGCCCACCTGCTTAGGGGTGGAGCCACCCACAGGGAGCTGTACCCTCCTGCACTGATCAAATCAATCACAGATGTGGCCACAGAACTATCTGATTAAGGGAGTTCTCCAACTGAAGTTTTGTCTTCCAGGGTGGCTGCAAGTTGCAGCAAGCTGTCAATAAAATGTTAACCAGCACAAAAACTAGATACTGTGGCTGTTTCGTCTTTGCTGGGGCTGCCTTGGTTTTCTGATCCGGGCTGTATAGTTGTAGGCTTCACTTGGGGATTATTTATTTGTGTGTTTTTGAGACTCAGTCTGACTCACTATGTAGCTCAGGTTGGCCTCGAACTTACAGTCTTCTGCCTGCTGCAGACTCCCAAGTTTGGTATAACAGGTATGAACTACCATACTGAACTATTAGCTATTTCTATATCCATTTGTCTCCCTGCCTGAGGAATCATACACAACCTATTTTCTTCACATTAACATAGGTAAGAATTTAAAGAGGGCAAATAACTTGCAGAAATGATCAGCAAGGAAAAAGAAGAAAATGGCAGGTAAGTCAGTACACCATCAAAAACAAAACAAAAACCAAAAAGAACAATGCAGCTCATGGTTCTGGAGGCAAAGTGGATTTGCTCACGGTTTCAGAAATGACAAGTATAACACAGTGAGCTGGGTACCACTGAGCTCTGTAGCCGTTTCCCAGCTCTTGTGAGTTTGTTTTTACCCTCTAGTGAGATGAGAGAGAATAATACATAGTTCCAACCTCGTGCAGCTGCCCTGAGGTGACTCTGCCTAGGAGATGAGAGTTTCTTACTAGTCTGCCTAATTGGGCTTATAAATTTGTTCTGGCTATGTCTCAGGGGAAAGGAAAATTCGAATATCAGAGAAACATTAGTCTCAGAAGCACCGGGAGAGTAGGTAGCTGTGGCCTGCAGCCACACAGGACTGAATCATGCCCTGTTTTGCATTGCTGTCTAGTCGTTTCGAGTCATTTCCCCTCTCTGAGATTCCATTTCCTAGCTAGTTACAGCATGCACTTGGGCGGGATTCTTCAAACCTACTGGTTCTAGTTTCTATTCATATATCTCTATTCGAATAATGGAAACTCAGACTATATCAGCCGCCGAGGAGGGCTGAGTGCGGCTTTTAGACAGACCACGTTGCTCTAACATGAATCTACACAGGGATCTGAGATCCCTAGCTGCTGTCCAGAATACTCGGTATCTTAAACAATTACCAACTCATCACCCATGATAGTCAACAAGCCACACCAATCAGAGGCAGTCTGATGGACACAGGGCCCTCTGGCTCAGAGGGTGTAAGACCGGAAGAGCCTTTTCAAGAAGAAATTGGTTCTCAATCACTGCAGTTTGGGCTGCTTTCCTTATGAAGGAATTGAGGTGGAGAATACTTTTGTGTTCACAGGAACCCCAGTTTCAAGCTTTTGCTATATGCCATAATCACTTGCAGAGCTTTAAAAACAGCATAGATCATAATGGCGTTATTGGGGGTGGGATCTGGCTCTGGGACTTTTAAAAATGTCCCCAGGCAATTCTAAGTGCCTTCAAAATGGAGAATCTTTGATCCAGGCCGGATGCTGGGGTGTAATTACTGGGCCCACACCTGATTTCCTGAACACACCAGCCTGTAATGTGATAAGCTTTTAAGTTTGAGCAACGCTGGACGACTCAGTGGAAGAGCGAAGAAATGGACATGAGACAATGTAAGAAAAGTCTGAGATTAAAGGTCAGGATAGAGCCCTGGCCCGATCACTGTACTAAACAGTGGCCAATATTTTCCCTACGCTTCAGTTCACTCTCATCCGCTCTAAATCACGCTGAACTCGGTCCCCACCGGGAGCTTTGTGTACATGTGTGTTATATAACCTTGGGAAACCATTGAAAATAAAGCTTAACAGTCATTCTAGCTAACGGGTTCTCAACCAAGATAGAAATACAACGTAGGAGCTGTCTACGCAGGCTGGTGTTGGGCTCTGAAGGAAACTGAGCCTCCACGGCGGCGTTGCTCAGTCCCTCACCTCAGCATCACTGCGCCTCTCGTCCCACCCCCAGATTGCTGTGGACGGTGTGCTTCTGTTCCCTCAAGGTTCATGCGATGAAATCTAATCCCCAACATGATGGATTTAAAGGTGGGCTTTGGGGGGAGTAGCCAGACACTGCGCATACAAACCTGTGGGGGGGGATTAGTGTACTTACAAAAGTCACTCTGAAGAGCTTCCACCTCAGACTCCTTCGGGGCCGTCACAGGAGAGGCCACCTGACCACTCAGCCCATCATCAGATAGACAGATAATGTGATAGATATTCAATGAAGCTTTATTCAGCTGCAGAGAAGGATGGATTTATGTCATTTTCGGGAAGATGAATGAAACGGGAGATCGGTGTATTAGGTGAAGTAAGCCAGACTCAAGAGAGAAGAATATTGCATGTTTCCTCTCATATGCAGAATCTAGGTTTACATATAAGTAAGCATACTATAACAAGTATACACAAACCAGACATACACACACACACACACACACACACACACACCATAAATGTAAAAGGGGGAAATTAAAAGGTGAGAGGGATAGGAAAGAAAATCAAGACACTGCCTGTTTCCCAACTGAAATAAAATCTAGATTTGTGTGTGTGTGTGTGTGCGCGTGTGTGTGTAGAAGCATGTGTGTGTGTGTGTGTGTGTGTGTGTGTGTGTGTGTGTGTGATGGAGGCAGAAGAGAGACTATTTGTGGAGAGCAATGGAACTATCGAAAAATATCAAGGTAGTGTTGAGGGAACATAAATGAGGTACAGTGACATCTGGGTTGAAGATGTCATAATGAAACATGCCATTATCTTGTCAAAATTCTTTTAAAAAGTGGGGGCTACTGAGGATGTACGTTTCTCAGCACACAGGAGACCTCATCATATTTCCCAGCACCCCATGAATTTAAGAGTAGAGACTCATGCCTGGATGCCGAGCCCTGGAGAAGTGGAGGCGGGAAGATGGGAGGTTCAAGACCATCCCACCTGGAAGATGGGAGACAAGTCACCTAAAGTAGAAGAAAAGCCACAGTCCATTAACCAGGAAGAGCACCCTGCTAGAGACCAAGTTCACCAGTAACGTGGCCTTAGGCTTCCCAGCCAGCAGCACCTGGAGCAGCAGACCTGTGTGGTGGAGGAGACACCTAAGCATTGCCGATCTGTGTATATTGCAGTTCTAAAGGACTAGGAGACAGGTCCTAAGCCTTGCTGACTAAGCAGTATCCTCAGCCAGCAAGCCTTGAACAGCAGCTGCTTCTGGGGTTCCCCGCCCCCATGTGATCTGTCCCATCTGCCTGCTGCTCAACACAGTATTGATGGCCACAGGTGTTCTGTGGACACATGCATGGATTTGGGGTTCCAGTTCCAGGTACAGCCTCAACATCTATCTGTCGGGCTTTAGCAACTCTCTACCTGGTTAGTTGGGACTAGTTTCTTATAAGGCTCATGGATCTGCTACCTCTTTATGCTGGAGTCCCCTGTTGCCACCTATGCATTTTCCCACTGCCTGTCCCCAGTCTTCTACTAAGGAGGCCTGCACTTGGCCCATCATGAAGGGGTTTGTGGAATTCAGACAAAACATATGGTGTTTGCCCAGAATCTTGCAGTTTTTATTTATGTTTTAAATAACTTGTTTTTCTTATTGTTACAAAACAGCACATGTCTGTTTGGGGAAAAAAAAAACAGGCAAGCAAAAATTAAGCACAAATCTTTCATAAATCCCTTAGTCTAAGAAAATCACTGTTTAATGTTTCTGGCTTTGTGCACACGCACACACACATATTTCAAGAAATGGGGTCATTGTGTATTTAGTGTCTAGTGATTTATAACCTGCCTTTTCTTTTAACCGTGTCTTACTGCCTTCGATGGCTGTCTTGCACAATTATTCCCACTCTTGCTGCCATCAGTCCCCTACAGCTGTTTACAAACCAAGCACCATAAATTAGAACAATCTAAACTGATTGATACTGTGGGGGGCTTTCCTTGCTCACTGGTGCTTTGGGCAACAGCGTCTACTCAGACACAAACCTTGTATCTCATGAAATGTTTGTTTCCTGCAGGGCTCCAGAGCCCAGGCTGTAACAGAAATAGAGAGTTTATGGAGCGACCATACCCTTAAAACTGCTAGTTTCTAGGAAACTGGAAAATTCCATTGCTACAGCCAATGTCAACAGCACAGGCAAGAAAGGAACGAAGGAACTCAAAAGGAGGAAAGAATTTGATTAACAGGGACTAGGAATAACTAGCAAAAATGCCATGAATAGGATCAGAAAATGCTGGCTCCCCATGCTGATGTCTAGAAATTAGGAAATGCCTTTGGCTGCACTGGAGTGCGTTGGTAAGATGGCAGGCATAAAGCACGTGTTTGTGTTGGGAAGGATGGTAGAGGTTGCAAATACTAGCAGCAATGAATCTAGATAGCAGCATCCCAGAAAATCCCTTATCTTGGCTTTGGGCCTGCCTGGATTCTGACAATGGCCTTGGCTGCAAACCTCTGGTGATTACCACAGTTGCTAACCCACTGTTGGAAGGGAGGTGGGAGGGGCTTGTAGAAAGAGGCATGATGTTCAGACTGAGCACTAAGGGAAAGGGTCACACAAGGAGAGGTCCCATTTCTCTAGCTTCTCAATGCCTGCTCACTACAGTGGTTGCAGAAACTGTACCCATTTGCTGTCTCCTGATGCACTTCTTAACTGTCTGTTTTACAAAATGCTACCCAGAGTAATTTTCAATTTTGTTTTGTTTGCTTGTTACTTGTTTCTCTTTTGAGGTTGTGTCTCATTATGAGGCTCAGACTGGTCTTTAATTCTCAGTGATCCTCCTGCTTCCAGGATTGTGGGCATAATTTTAATTATTTATCCTATTACATAATTTCTGGGCTCAATCCCCTGCATCTCTCTCTCTCTATCTCTCCCTCCCTTCCTCCCTCCCTCCCTCCCTTCCTCCCTCCCTCCCTCCCTCTCTCTCTCTCTCTCTCTCTCTCTCTCTCTCTCTCTCTCTCTCACACACACACACACACACACACAATTAAGACATAGAATCAACAACTATGCTTTAAAAAAAGTTTTTGAATGCCTTTATGGTTTTCCTTGAGTTTATTATTGTCTCATTTTATAGATCTATAGTTTTCTATAAATACATTTCTGTTTTTCTTTGTATGTTTTGAAAATGCATCTAACTTACTAGCTACCCCTCCAGTCATACTTTTTTTTCATACTTTTGTTCTGCTTCTTACCTTTTCTGAGTATTTTCCATTTCTCAGTATATGTCATGGGACCCTCTTCCCGAGTCTTTTTTGCTAGTATCCTGATATAGATCTATTCTTCTTTGGATCCATTTTGTAGTTGTTATTGTTGTTGCTGCTTTATCATGGTTTGGTTTCAACCTGGGACAATGGACTGAGGTGCATATTTTACAGATCAAAGCAGACCTGGCCTCCAGGTTCTCCCAGCATCCCTCAGTTCCTATCTAGCATTTACCCTGCCCCCAGCCCTGGGCTGGGCTGCCCTTCTGCCAACAGAGGCTCTTTCTTATATAATCCAGATATCTTCTCTCTCTCTCTCTCTCTCTCTCTCTCTCTCTCTCTCTCTCTCTCTCTCTCTCTCTCTCTGTCTCTCTCTGCATGGTCTTTCTTCCTTCCTCTTTCCCCTCCCCTTTCTCTACCTTCCCATGATAACTCTCCTGCCCTCAGTCTTTGGGGCCAAGTTCACTGAGCCGAGAGCACCTTTCCAATAAACCTTCATTTAATAAAGTCTAATCTGGCTTGAATAGGCTCATTTCACCAGGACAGAAATAACTTGTCAGTCATGTTTAGAAAAGTTCTCATGTGGCTTAGGCTGGCCTTGAACTTACTATGTAGCCAAGGATGACCTTGAGCTCCTGGTCCTTCTGCCTTGTGTCATGCACTCCATTCCTAGTTTTATTTTCTGCTAGAGGTCCAACCTGCAACTTTTTTCATGGTAATCAAATATTTTACTAACTAAGCTGTATCCACTTACTTTTAAATTTGGTAGAGTAGATTTCCCAAAAAATGGTATTGAGAAATGAGCTCTTTGAATTTTGAATTTCTGAATACAGCATCATTTTTCTCACCAAATTTCATAAAAATTTCAGTGTCATACTTTGGACTCTTAAAAATAACCTTCTCTACCTATTTAATGGAACCTTTTAAAGCTGGGTGTTTAGGTCCTGTATTTTGGAGGAATTTATTTTTTCGGTTAATAATTTTCTTCCCATTAATGTATCTGTTTACTTCTTTCTGGCAGGGTTGGAAGATAGGCTACAGGGTGCAAGGTGCCGAGTGAATTTTAGATAATGAAAAAGTAACCTTTAAAAGGTAACATCTGCTATATAGCTCAGGCTAGCCTGGAATTTTTATGTAAACCATGGTAGCCTTGAACGGCAATCCTCCCAAGTGCTGAGATTATATATGTGTGTCACAAGCAAATGAGCCTTGGAACATTGTTTTACTATATATATGCTATTTATCCTAATTTATTCTGTCATCAGTAATTCAAATTTAAGTAAACATGCTGTATCTTGTTAACTATATCTGAGCAGTCCACATACTGCAATTCTTCTTATTATGTATTAGACAGTATGGCTGAAGCTGTAGCTGTTGCTTGCATTTCACTGTCCGCTAAACTGTTTATTTTTCTTGAAGAATTCCATGAACCTGGTTTTGTTGTTTGTCTGTTTGAGTGCAGCCATGGCTGACATCAGGGTCCCTGTTAAACTGAGAATGGCCATAGACTATCGTCTTCCTGTCTCTGTCTCTCAGATGCTGAGCTCGCAGCTTGTGTTAGCATGCCTAGTTTACATGGTGCTGGGTATTGAATCCAGGGGGTTGGGAATGCTAGGCCAGCGTACTAGTAACTGAGCTATTTCCCAAGCCCAAGTTTTATTAATGTAATTTTTCATTAATGTGTGTGTGTGTGTGTGTGTGTGTGTGTGTGTGTTTAATCTGTTCAAAACTGTTAAAGATCTCTGTTCTTACAGCATGGTCATTTCCTTGCACCTGTTCTTGGCTAGAGGTCTGGTGTCTTCCTGGCATTTTGTTTGTTGTTTTCAGAATCTACACCTTTATTCTTTGAACTCTTTTTAAACTTCAAGATTTCCTCAAATGTCATATGATTCTTGGTCATCTGTGCATATTTTAAGGCTGAATGAAACCTTTGTGGGGCTCTTCTGTGTATCTGAAGAACTTTTTACACTCACTCAACCTCTAGCAGGTTGATGGTCTCCTATTCCTGCCGACTGTACAGTATTTTCTATCTGTCTAGTTAGCTCTCCATATACCGACAACTTTCAGGCTATTTCTGAAGTGCCTTCTCCCATATTGCTTTATGAAATCCTGTTCACATTCCCAAACTCAGATGTGTGGTACTCTTCTATCTTCCTCTTAGGTAAATTGACTCATTTCTTATATAATCCAACCATAACCAAGATTATGAGCCAGTATCTTTCTGTTTTCATACTCTCTTGTCTGTATGCTCACCAAAGTATGACCCCTACAGATTACAATGGCTACCAGACGTCCCAGAAACTTTTCATAGTGAAATGGGATTCTTTATAGAGCAGGTCAAATACAAACATTAAATATTAACATTTTTACTTAAAGTTACTGGTACCCAAGAAGTACAACCTATGTCCCCATTCTCAGAGATTAAGGAGGAAGAACATATGGGGGTAGTTATCACAATTTACCATCATCTGGACTGGAGAGATGGCTTAGTGGTTAAGAGCAATGGCTCCCTTTTCAGAGGACTCACGCTTGATTCCCAGAACCCATGTAGCAGCTCATAAACTATCTGTAACTCCAGTCCTAGAGGATTAGATACCTTTTCCTAGTCTCTGTAGTCATCCAGAATACATGAGGTACAGAGACATGCATACAGGCAAACATCAATACAAACAAATAAAAAAAAAGATATTTTAAAACAATGTACCCAATCATTTTAATTGATTTACGAGATGGAAGGTTCTTGTCTGTGTTGGAGCATTGCCTTGGGGAAGAGGAAGCTTCGATTAGGACCTTGAGTTCTGACAGGAGGCTGCGTTGCTAGAGATGCTGGCTGATATTTAGCCCTTAGGGCCTAAGAGATGTGTTCAAATAGGAAGGCCACAGGTTATAGCCATAGCCAATTTCAGGTGTAACAAGCCAGAGTGTCCTGCAGTACTCCTGATAATCAAATCAAAGGAGCAGCTGAGAGCAAGCTGTGGCCCCGGGTCCATAATTCCGTGTCCTCTCCATTGATAAGGAAAACACCAAACCTCTCCTGTTCCATCAGATGTAGAAGCATACAAAAACAAAACCTGGAGATCCTATCAGATAGACTCTGAACATGAGACAGAGAATGGAACATAAAAAAAAAAAAAAAAAGAAAAGAAAAAAGCATTTCTACCAGTGATGAAAAGATGGGAGACTCTGATAGCAGACAGAGGCATGTCCTCCTTGTGAGACAGACAGCTCAGGATGGAGATAACAAAGGCAGAAGAGTCATTGCCTGCGCTCAGCAACGGAGATAAAAGCTTCAGTGGTACGCTGTAAAATTGCAAGTAAAAAAAAAAAAACTCAGCTTATCAAAGGTTTCTGTCTAAGAGCAGGCAGGCAGGAACTCAGCCAAGCAGCAACCTTGTGACTGTCACATATTGGGGACCCACTTGAAAGGGGCCTCTCAGATAGGGTCTGAGGGGCAAGAGGGAATCTCATAATGGCAAAGCACAGGTTGGCCAAAGGGCAGGGGGAAGGGGGGGGGCAATAAAACCAAGCCTTTCAAAGTAGACAGAGACGCTGACGATTGCTTGGAAAGAGACTTTGGAGAGTGACCTGTTACTACTTTCTGTGTTGGCAGCCTGGGTATCATACCCAGGTTTCCTGATGGTGTCTCGATGAAAGGGGAAAAGCAGTAACAAGTGACAAAGCGATCAAATAAAAAAGGCTTGCTTTATTTAGCTACTGAGATTGGCAAGGAGATGTGTGGGACTTTGCAAATACACACACAGTAAAGCCGAGTATGGCCCGAGGGAAGGAGAGAGCAGGAGAAACCAACCAGAAAGACTCTTGGAAGGGGTTGTTTGTGGGAACAACAAGCAAAATGGAAGCAAAAGAACTCTACGGTCCTTTAACATGAAAGCACCCTATAGCCCTGAGAGGATGTGGGCATGTGGAGACCCCTCATCCCCAGGATGACTGGGAGAATCAAGTAAAAGCCTAGAAAAAGCCTCAGAGAACCCTTGCTTTGGATGACCATAACTTGGTAATTCACATGTGAGGAGGCATAGGGATTATCTGTTGAATCCCAACAGGGTTAGATTTTCTTAAAAACAGAGTTGGCTTTTTTAATCCTTGAAAATCAAACTCGAGAGGTGGCATAGTCTTGAAATCTATACACATGACTGGTGAGCTTTGAACCATCCCTTCTTCAGATCTTTAGTAGAGCCACAGCATCCCTTGATCATCCCTGTAGAGCACAGGCCTTGATCCTGATTGATTCTATCCCTCCCTTCTAAATCTGACTCCCAGTCGGCCCATGGCCAGACTATCCAGGAGTGACCACGACAGTATCTGTGTCACGAGGGAATGTATACTGGGTGACCACAGAACATAGCACCTTCTATTTGCACACCGAGTAAGAAAGAAAGATTGAAGGTTGGGCAAAGAAGACATTTGCAAACAGAGCCTTTTAGGTCCTTCCCCCAACCATCTCCCTTCCCCAGAAAATAAACAAGAATCTTTTTTCTTCTCATCATCACCATGACAATGGATATTGAACAATTTCTAATCACCTAGGCCTTGTGGTAATACATATATAATCATTTTTAATGTTACAAAAATACTCTGTTTTTATGCCCATTGTACAGGTGAGAAAACTGGACTGTACTGAACCCAAGGAATTTGGGGGTATCAGATCAGACCTGATGACCAAATCCAGAGCCTGAACATATCTGCTTAGAGTTACCTCCACATTTACACACTCTATTTATTCTTCCTAGCTTATGAATGTTACTTTCCCCTACAAGTCTACACTAAGCACATAGGGGATGTTACTAAGTCGTTATTCCATGCAGTTGAAATATTTCATTGGCACACACAATGAGTATTGTTATGAATTCTATGACCAGGATACTAATTGGATGGTTTTATTTTGTGTCTTTCAGAGGCTGGTCGCCTTTTCTTGGATGAAGTAACATCTTTTCAGGCCTCAAGGTCTGGGCCACTATGACCTGGTGTGAGAGGAAGTTCAGGGGTTCTCTGTAATTGCTACTCAGTGTCTTGTGTGCAGTGGGAAGGAACATGGTCCCACATGTGGCTGTCAGCTTGCCTTGGTATCTTGCCACTGCTGGTGACTGGGAAAAGCTGAAGCAGGAAGAACAGCTGCCCAGCCCAGTCAGAGAGGAAACATACTTGCTTAGCGAATCATTTGATTTATCATCTGCCTTAGATGATTCAGTTTAGTGCAGTGGTCTGAATGCAGGAGCCTGGGAACCTGACTCATTCTTTCCGTATTTCATGTTGCATCTGCCTACATAGACCCTTAAAGAAGACAAGCTCACACTTGTCTGAACCAACTGGAGGGCTGAAACAGAAGGAGACACAAGGAGGGGACCCAGGCAAAATATATAGGCCCTACAACACGTTCATAGTAACTTCCTACCATTCGACACTGTTCCGCAATGTTAATAACATTGCTGATTTATCAAGAGATTGATTTATTTATTATGCTAGAAAGCCCCTAATCTAATTGTTTCTGAAAATTCCATTGCCATTCCCTGAGCTTAGCTAGTACCTTGTGATTTATCTTCCTCTTTCTTCTTCTTTTTTCTTTTCCTTGTTTTTCAAGACAGGGTTTCTCTGTATAGCTCTTACTGTCCTGGGACTCACTCTATAGACCAGACTGGCCTTGAACTCAGTGATTCATCTGCCTCTGCCTTCTAAGTGCTGGGATTAAAGGCATGTGCTAACACTGCCCAGTGTATCTTGTGATTTTATTCCAATTAAATTGGAAGTTAAGATTAACTAATATCTTCGATGGCTTGCTCCTTAACTCTTTGTCAAAGGAGTGTGCATTAGCCCTGGAGGTCCAGTAGCCGAAACTTTGGTGAGTGAAACCCATAGGTACCTTTCACTATCCTTTATTTGGTGTTAGTACACAGGAAGCAATTCAAGTTGCAATCAGAAACTCATTGCAATTCAGGAGCTTATGGCCTAGGTTGTGTGTGTGTGTGTGTGTGTGTGTGTGTGTGTGTGTGTGTGTGTGTTATTGATAGGTAAAATCAGAGTAGAGATAAACCTGAAGCAGTGTAACAGGAGAGTTTAAAACAAAGTATGTTCAAGGTCTAAATAGCTATATAGTTATCAAAAGAACGGGAGCTTAGTCTAGACCAATAGTCTTTGAAGGGTGAAAGAAACGTAAGACAGTAGAGGGTCTGGAAGGCAGGGAGGAGACAGGGAGGGTCAGAAGCTTTGCTGAGGAAGGTCATGGTCAGCTCTGGACAGTGAGAGCAGAGCTAGTGTACTTTCCTGGCAAGGACCCAGAAGTCCTTTCTCTAAGTAGTTTCCAGGGCCCACAGGATGTTGCCTGCCAGAGCTCTCTGTTCCTTTCACAGAGGTCTTCCAAGCTTCTACTGACAAGCTTCTATTGTCCCTTATAGTATGTCTTTCTAAACAGTAGCATCCTTAAAGCTGAGTCTGGCTTATTTGTCTCTACAGGATCTAGAGCAAATGCTTAAGAATGTGTTGAGCAAAACTAATGGATGGAAACATCAGTGAAGGTGAGACTGGATGAATGAATGAATGAATGAATGAATGAATGAATGAATGAATGAAGGTAATGGGTGAACGAAGGTAAGACTGAATGAATGGATTAAGGTAATAGGTGAATGAAGGTAAGACAGAGTAAATAAATGAATGAACAAGCTACTTCTGTAAAGAAACATGCTGTGATTGACAGCTATGCCAATGCATTCAGAAGACTAGATATGGCATCTTGGGATTATACAGACTTATTTTTAAATCATCTGTGTGTTCCATAAAGAGTTATTGAAATCCCACAATGTTGCTGGCTTGGGATATGATTGTGTAGAACAGGGAAGTCCTGCTGAGGTGAAGCAGCCACTTTGAGTGGGAGAGACAGTGAGTCTGCTACATAACACCATGGGAAAATGTAGCTTTGTTTACACAGCAGGAAAAAGAGTGTTATTAAAGGTACTACAATATAAAGGCAGGTATCCTTAGCATACTTTAAGCCTTGGGTTCAATTATCAGTGTGTGTGTGTGCACATACACCCACATACACACACATACTCACATACAGACATATGCATGACCTTACTTTCCTTTTATATGCAGCCCCCCCTTTCAGCTTGTCACAGCATCTCTTAATTTGCTATAAAATATCCTAAGAAAATGCTCATTTTTACCATTATCACCATTATTTTGATCATCCTGGTAACACACGATGCCAGTTTCAAATGTAACATAAGAGCCACTTAATGATATTACACAGTTCATATTTCATAGCTCATACATGCATATGGACTTAATTTTTACCAAAGTAACGGAAAGTGCATAATGTTCACTCCGTTGTTTGCAGTTTGGTGGCTGACATAGAGTGCTCTCCCCACACACTGTCCCCTGCTTCACTGATGAGCTAAAGGACATCTGGAGTGAAAGAACTGTGGGATTCTTTTTCCCATGTGTGGGGGGCACCATTTACTCCTGAAGCCCTGCCAGGCCTCAGAGGCTCCTCAAGAATTTGCTTCCAATGCAGAAAGAATACAGAACATGAGAGAATCATGCATGACCAAGGAACCTCATCCTGCCCTCCCTAACTCATGTTTCTTTCCTGCATTATTTTAAGACTGGATTTGAGTGGGCCTGCTGGAAACACTGTTCGAAGCAACCATGAAACCTTTGACTCTCTCTTCTTTAAACATTGTCTTTCTAGTACAGGTCTTCCTAATGGAGACCCTAAAAAGCATGTGAGACACTTGCGCATACATAACAGAAAAGATCGGACAAGACTACAGCCTCAACCCCTGCAGGGAGCGGTTCCCCGACCGTGCCCGCTAAGATGGCACCCACATCTGGCTTGCACTGTGGTAAACAAATGTACTATGCATGTGCAATACTGCTCTTGGCACCAGGCAGCACTATGCTAATTTGGTGATCCCTGCTCCGCCAATCCTTGATCCTTGAGGGACAAATCATCCCCCCCCCCCCCCCGTTAGAGGGAGATAAATAGAGAGAGCACTCAGCTCTCCGGTTCCGTACTCAGCATCAAGGTGTTCCTGAATAAAGGCTGTTGAGAAGAATCCTTGGTGTCGTGTCTTCCTTGCCGGTCAAGTTGGGTGCGACAATTCCCACTGTCCACTGAGGGATTCTTGAGTATAAACATCGTGTGCATGTGTGTGTGTGTGTGTGTGTGTGTGTGTGTACATCCACAAAGACACAAAGAGCAGCTGGGAGGTGTGGCATGGTGCTGAGACTTTGGCATGTCTGAGTGAGGTTTAGGTAGTGTGGCATTTGTATGTACATGTGGTATGTACATATCATTTGAGGCACATGTTTCTGTGTAGCATCTGACATGTTTATATAGGTGCACAATGAAAAATAAAATTTGTTTCAGTTTTTCTGTACACTTTGACTTCAAGCTACACACACACAGACACACACACACACACACACACACACACACACACACACCCCTCTTCTCTTGTTCATCTAAGTACAATAAATATCAATAAATAAAAGTTTTTTTTGACATTCATAAACAGACCCTCATGTTTTTTTTATCTGAGTCAAGTGCTCTCTGGGGCTCTGTGATTTCCCCTTCCTTTCCTTCCTGTAAATCCATTTTACACTGCAGTCAGAAGATGACATCTTATTACATCATGTTAGACAGCACCGTTATTCTTTCCAGCAAACCATTTCCAATCTGGCTAAGCAGACAGACCTGAACAAAGACAGACAACCTAGTATAAATAAAAGACAGCCTTATAGCCCTTTTGGAGAGACTCAGAGGAGCCCTAGTCCCAACTCTGAGATTGACTTGCTCTGCTCCATTTTAATTCCTTAGGTCAGGGGCTGAGAAACTTCTGGAAGTGCAAACTTCTCCAGTGGCATTGCACAGGTCCTCTGCTGGAGTTGAGGCTGGAGGGAGGTGTACCCTGCAGGGGAAGATTGGCAGAGACTGATGCTCACTCAGAGGTCCTTTCTATCCTGCACTCATGTCAGGCCTGTCTTTTGCTTTCCAGATGCAGCTGCTATTTATATAGTCCTGTCCTTCTGCTATTTTGCCTGTACCCCCTGTGATCAACTCAAGGCCTATATTTAAAAAGAGCTGCTCTATGCTCAAGTTCAACCAATCCCAGAGACTTTCCTTGAGAAATCTTCATTCTGAATCTCAGGCACAAGATCCCCCTGGGTGCCCCCTTTACCTTCTGGTATCTGACCGTGAGCCTGGAGACCTACAACTCTGGCATGGCTCTGTACATGTGCCCTGTGCTGTGGTTCTTTTGTTTTGTTTTGTTTTCGTATCATGGAATTTTGCTGTGTTCTTCAGATCTTATTCTTGGTGGGCTGGGGATGTAGCTTAGTTGGGAGAGGGATTGTCTCGTATTCACAAGGCCCTGGGTTCCATCCCTAGCACCACATGACCAAGGTATGATGGCACATGACTGTAATCTCAACACTTGGATGGAGGCAGGAAGATCAGAAAAAGATAGCCTGGGACACACGAGACCTTGCTTCAGAGAAGGAGAAGAAATCTTATTCTTGGTGATCTGCCTATATGCCCTCTCCAAACCAAGGTCACCATGTCTCCTTTTGGCCAGCAAACATTCACTAGATATCTAGCTATATTGTCTAGACAAGTAAGACACAAAACCTTGGGTTCTGTTCTGTACCGTGAGGGAGCTGTGAGGTTGCTGGGCTTAGAGGTAGTGATCCAAGTTTGAATCACAATTCCAGGTTATGTGAACCTGGACAAGCCAATGGGCTTCCTCTGCCTGTAGAGTGTACTTGTCTCCTGGAGAGATGACAAGGACAGATATGAAATCACAATACAGCAAAGCAGTCTGGAAACTTCCTTATTCTCACATGCTGCTTAATCCCTTTCCCATGAAAGTGTAGCAAAAAATAACGGTGGCAAAGAATACAGAGGTTTTGAACCAGTGCTTCTCAACCTTCCTAATGCTACAACCCTTTAACACAGTTCCTCATGTTGTGGTGGCTCCCAACAGTAAAGCTATGTTTAATGCTGCCTTATAACTATAATTTTACGACTGACATAAATCATAATGGAAATCCCTGACATGTAGGATATTTGACATGTGTCCCCTGTGAAAGGATCATTTGACCCCCTGAGGGGATGAAACCCTCAGGTTGAGAATTAGTGTCTTAGGTGAAAGTGAATATCTCTAGGAGTATAGTGGCTCAGCATCCAATCAATAATTAATGTTTTAATTAAAAATACTTGAGATTCAAACTTGGCAGGCATTTATACATGTTACATTTAATTCATGCCAATAAAAGCTAATTGAGTACATTATAATTTAGTGAATATAGTCAATATAAAGGAGATGTTAAATACCAAAGGAGAATAAACAAAGTGGGAGATTCTTATCAAATAAAGGAAAATGTATCGATATAGCTAGAAGTGGAGAGTCCAGACCTCAAGCTCACTATATAAGCTGAAACGTGATACAAAAACAGTAAAGGGAGAGTATCTAATTATGATGCAGATAGCCCTGAGCATTTATTTAGGAAGTGATGTTATTTAGATCAATACTTTATATTACATAATAGAGAAAGTGACAAATTGTTTAAAATTGTATATATACTTACTCAAATTGCAGGACAAAACTGCACACATCAAAAAAAAACAAACAAACAAACAAAAAAAAAAAACAAATCAGTGTAGCAACTTTGTCAAATCAGTGAAGAAATAGCCTTAACTTGTGAAACAGTAGAGGAATCGTCAAGAACGACAAGGGCTGTGCTCAACCTCTGTCACTGCCACGCCGCTCCACGCCATCCCATGCTATCCCTGAGAAATCAGCTTCTCAAGAGAGGCTTCTGCCCGTAGTCCTAGTTAGGGGTCCCTGATGAAGCAGAACACCATGGTGGTAGGAACATGTGGAAGAAGCTAGTCATCTAATAGGGGACAGAAGCCAGAGAGTAACAGGAAAGAGCCCAACAGACATGCTTCAAGCAAACACTTCCTCCCATCATTTGCCAGCGTTCACTATTCCAGAGTCTCCAAATAATCTCTTTGGATTCAGAACCTGTCACAAAAAGGATGTGTCCACTTATAACAGCAGAACCTTCATGATCCAATCTCTTCTCAAAAGACCACCAGCTGACAAAACAAGACCCCAGTAAAAGGACCACAGGGGAACTTCCTTATTCAAGCCATAGCAGGGGAAATAATGTGTGTGTGCGCGCGTATGCATAGTTGTATACATGCTGTGGTACACTTAAAGAATTTAAAGGCTAGCTTTTCAGAGTTAGTTCTCATCCCCACTTGTTTGAGGCAAGGTCTTTTTTTACTGTTCGCTGCCTATGGTATTTCAAATCATTCTCTGCCTCAGCCTCCCATCTCACCCTAGGAGAGCTAAGATTACAGACACCTACCACTACATTTGGCTTTTCTTTTTTTAAGCAGGTGGGTTCCAGCAGTTGGGTGTGAAATGATGTCTCAGTGGGAGTTTACTGTCTCCACCCCACCTTGCCACCAGCAATGATTACGGATGAGCAGTGTTCAGCATCCCTGTCTTCGTCTTTTGAGTGACTTTTCTTCTTTGTACTTTGCTGGGGATTGGACTTGTCAAGCAAGCGCACTACCTTTGGGCTGCACCCCCAGACCCTTTGCTCTTTATAATTGGGTTGTTTATTTTCTCAAGATGGAGTTGTTTGAGTTCTTTATATATTTATAGATAGAAAGAAAAACCAAAGAGTAGGAAAGCCCTGTCCACATTGTGCTGAATTTAAATTCCAAGCATATTCCTATTTTAAGTTTTGCTGCTTCTGTGTTTATTTGATTTGATTTGATTTTGATTTTGATTTTGTAGCACTGGGGTTTGAACCCAGGGCCTCAAACATGCTAAGCAAGCACTCTATTATTGAGTTATCACCACCCACAGCTGTTTCCATCTTGACCTGCTGCTTGTGGATGAGTTTCCTCGTTACCCTGCCCCAACTTAGCTCTCCAGTTCAAATTTCAATTATTTGTCTGCTCCTTGACTTTCTGATGCAACTTTCTGTATCAAATGTTCCCTCTTTCCTATCCTGGCCATCCTGAGACTCCCAGATTCCCTCTTTTGCATTCTTTTTTAAAATCTCTTTAAAAAGTGTATAAAGTTATTGACATTTCAAATGTCATCCCCTTTCCCGGTTCTCCCCTCTCCCATCCTCCCTTCCCCTGCTTCTATGAGAATGCTCCCATCCACTACCACTTCCCTGCCCTGACTTTCCCCTACTCTGGGAAAATGAGCCTTCACAGGACTAAGGGCCTCCCATCCTATTGATGCCAGACAAGGTCATCCTCTGCTGCATATGCAACTGGAGCCAAGGGTCCCTCCATGTGAATTCTTTGGTTGGTGGTTTAGTCCCTGGGAGCTCTGGGGGGGGGGGTCTGGTTGGTTGATATTGTTGTTCTCCCTATGGGGTTGCAAACCCCTTCAGCTCCTCCAGTCTTTTCTCTAAGTCCTCCATTGGGGTCTCCCGTGCTCAGTCTGATGGTTGGCTGCCAGCTCACAGGGTGCCTACTTCTCAGCAGCACAGGCACCGTTCCTGGCAATGTGCTCAGCTGCTTCATTATATAGCTGAGGAGCTCAAAGGAGTTCTTGAAATCCATGGGCTCACTATTTGCAATTGGCTCAGAAGCTGAGAGAAAATACCAGAAGGAATTAAATGCTTTCTCTCATCCTTCTTTCTTTCTACTTCCAACATTCCTAGGGGCCAACTTTTGAGTCACTGTTTGACTATAAGTTAAGTCACCATGTGCCCACAATCAGACAGACCAGCAGTCCTGCAACACTACACAGGGTTTCAAGCACACAGCTTACAGAGAAGAAGATACAACCTTTGGTCTCAAAGAGCTCATTACCCCATGGGGAAATATGCATTAAACTCTGCCTTATTTTTCTGTTGCTGGGGGAAAAAAAGGCTACTTAGTGAAGGAAAGGAAGGAAAGAAGGAAGAAAGGAAGAAAAGAAGGAAGAAAGGCTTATTCTGGCTCAAAATTTGGTGGTACAGTTCTCCATGGAGGGAAAAGCAAGGCAGCAGGAGCTTGGAACAGCTAGTCACATTGAATCCACAGTCAGGAAGAAAAGAACAATGAATGTTTGTGCTTAGCTTACATTCTCATTCTTATATAGTCTAGGAACCCAACACAGGGAATGGTGCTGCCTATGGTGAGTGATACCCCACAGGCATGCACAGAGGTCAGTCTCCCAGGTAATTCTAGATGTCATCAAATTGACAATTAAAATTAACCATAACAAATTCCATCTTTTCTATATAAATGTGCTAAGTCTAACATTTGACATTACAATACTGGAACACAAGCAAATTACTGACCCAACACAGAAATTCAGAAACCGTGTGCACTGAGATTAACTAGAAAATAAGGGTGATGTGATGTAGATTTATGTTAAGTCCATACATGATTGTACAGTGGAGAGGTAGGTGGGGAAAAGGCTGGGAAAATGGAAGAGAAGGAGATTCTTTTAAAAAAAAAATCAAGATGGAGCCGGAGAAAGCAGACCTGAACTCTGGTGCCCGTAATTGGCAACAGGTAGATAGGAATATTTTAAAGATTCTGTAATTCTTTTATCTCATATAAAATGGCAGTTTGTATCTTTGCTCATTTGATGTAATCTTATGGTATAGAGGGTTTGTGGATTGAGATTGTAATAATATATAAACCTGTATGAAAAGCTATTAGGCCTTAGAGTCATGTTTGTGCTGGGCATTGGGGTAAAGAAACACACCAGGGCAGAAGCACCAGGGCTGGCAGAGTGAACAGCCTGGGAAGGGAATCGTGTGGAGAGGGCAGCTTTCGGACCGGGTGACAGAGTTCGTGTGCTCGGCTTCACACTAAAGCGGCAGCCAAGGAGTGAGACTGCGGGGGCTAATAAAGAGGTAAGACTTCATTTTAATATTTACTGCAACAACGGGGACATGGAGAAGGATCAGGCCATACCATGCTTCCCGACAAGCATGAGGATTTGAGTTGGATTCTCAGCATCCATGTAGAAAGGTGGGCACAATGCTATTGTGCTTGTAATTAGCACCAGGGAGGCAAAGACAGGCAAATCCCAGGGTCTTGTAGGACAGCCAGTATAGCCAAATGGTGGTCAGCAACAGGACATATTTCCAGAAATAATGTGCAAAAGCAATTAAGGAAAATACCCTAATGTGCACCTCTGGCCTACACATACACTCTGGCCTACACACACATACACTCTCTCTCTCTCTCTCTCTCTCTCTCTCTCTCTCTCTCTCTCTCTCTCTCTCTCCCTTCCCCCCTCTCTCACACGCACACAGACACACACACACACATGTTACATGGCTACATTCTTCATTCCTACACATGGTGTAACCACATGGCTACATTACCCAACTTCATTCCTTTGTACATCAGCCACTGGACTGAAAGAACGAGAGCAGAGAAGAAACAGGATGCTGTCCCAGTCACTCACAGATAAGTAATGACCCTCATTTGTATTGTATTTATATTAGATCCCAGCAAGTTGTTTTTGTTTTTGAATAGTAAAAAGTCAACTCTCTTTATTACCTGTCCATATGCTCTGTTTGTTCACAAAACATATCTTACTGTTATTCTAGGTTTATATTATCAAAGTTAGTTAAAGATAAAACTGTATAAAGGTCCACACCATTGATGCTAGCTTAGAAGTCCAAGGGCTTTGGGTCAGTAGGGACATTTGTGGAAAGTGTTCAGCCTTGCTTGTGGCTGACTTGTTTCTGATGGATTGTGGTGTATGGGTCATTGAGACCGTTGTATACTTTAAGTCTCAGTACTGTCAGGTTTCCATACAAATGAATGACCTCTTGTTAGGTGATAAATTAAAGAATTAATCATTTGATGAAGGAGTGAGGAGTTGGTTTCCAGCAATGTTGCTAAAATCATCTACTCAGGGAAGAACAGACTTTTTGACAAGTGGACACCCACATACAAAAGAATGAATTTACACTTCCACCCCATCCCATACACACAAATAAACTCAAAATAGCATTTCCAAACCTAAATATAGGAGTCGAAGCCTTTCCCTTTTAGAGGGAAACATAGCTATAAATCTCCATGTTCTTAGATTAGGCAATAATTTCTAAGATTTGATACCAAAACACAGGAAATAAAAGAGAAAATATATAAGGAATATTTTATTATAACTAAAGACTTGTACATCAAAGGTCACTATCGAGAAGGTGAAAATAATTCAAAGTGCAAAACAATAAAAAATCATTTGTAACTAATGAATCTGCCTAAAGTCTAATACCCAGAATATATAAATAACTCTCAGAATTCAATAATAAGATATACAATCCAATTTAAGACTGGACAAAGGATTTAAATTGGCATTTCTCCAGAGAAAATATACAAATGTCCAACAAGCACATTAAAACAATCTCAACAACATTAGTCATTGGGGGAAATGCAATTCAAAGCCAAAATGAATTTACATTGGTTTTCATATGCATTAGTATAGTTGTAATAAAAATAAACAAAATTACAAGAGATGGTGAGGCTGTGAAAAAATTAGAGCCCTCATACATTGTGAGTGGGGTGGTAAAACGGCACAGCTGCTCTGGAAAACAGCTTGGCAGTTTCTCAAAAAGTTAAACATAGAATTACCCATAACTCTACATTTCCACTCGTAAATATATACACGAGAGAATTGAAAACATATGTCCACCCAAAACCTTGTGCATGAACAGTCGTAGAAGCATTGTTCATACACAATGTCTGTCAGGTGATGAACAGGTAAATAAAATGTGCAGTCTCACATAACAGAATATTATTCAGCCATGAAAAGAAACGAGGTGCCAATTCTTATTACCACATGGATGAGCCTTATAACATTATGATAAGTGTACAAAACAGATACAAAAGGCTGTGTGTTGTATAATTCTATTTATATGAAATGTCCAGAATAAGCAAGTCCATAGAAACAGAAAGTAGGTTAGTGGCTCCCTAGGGCCAGGAGCCAGAGAGACAGGTAAAAGCTAGATAGGCAGAGCATTTCTTTGGGGAAGATGAAAATTGTATGGAAGTAGGTAGGAATGATGGCTGCCCTATTCTTTCAAACATCCTAAAGATCACTTAAAATGTCAAATTGTGGATTTAATCTTAAAAAAAAGAAAGACTGAGGAGGCCTCCTGTGCTTCATTGTGATGGATTCAGCTTCAGGACCTGCTGTTTCCATGAGCTAATGTGGTTTGGAGGCACATTTTCTGCTGGGTTCTGGGACAGAAATGAGGTGGGGGTGAGGACATATTACCAATATGATGTGGGCTCTGTCATCAAAGTGTTGGAAGAACCAGACCCATTTTTCACCAACTAGAGCAACAGCCTGAAAATCAGAAGTGGTGAGAGCCAGTACTCATTCTGAAGAAGAGACACTATAAGGTAGGGTGAAAATATGACTCAGTTTGTAGACTTCTTGTTCGCTAGGCTTAGCATGCACAAGGCTCTGAGTTCAATGCCCAGCATTTAATTAGAACCAGGTGTGGTGGTACATGCCTGTAATCTCAGTGATCAGGAGGCAGGAGCAGGAACTCAAGGACATCCCCAGGTGCATAGCAGATTAGATGTCCTGAGCTACTAGAGATCCTATAGGTCTCATACTAAGGTGTTTGTGTGTGTGTGTGTGTGTGTGTGGTGTGTATAATATAGGAGGGCCTTACATGATAAAAAGGCCTTACAAGCACGTTGCAACTTGAAACATATTTGAGGTATTGAAGATCATCGTAGGAAGTAGGACTGACTTAAAGGCTTAGAAATGTATAAAGCATTCAAACGTAGTCATGTTGTGTTTGGATTATGAGTCTAGCTCTCTTCTATTGCTTTTTTCTTAAACACCATAACCATTCTCCACTTTGATCCTTGGCTCTTATCTCAGAGAAGATGTCCTCTATGTAAAAGTTGAGAAAAAGAAATATTTCCTTGAACCTTGGTGGTTCATGGCAAAACCCTCTAAGAACTGTCATCAAATGCTACCTGCAGTTTTCTAAGCATGTAGCACACAGCCAGTGCCCGGCCCTGGTCCTAGAGGCTGTATCTCCTCACTTGAACCCCCCCTCTTTGCTACAGGGACTACATCCATCCACCTGCTAGACAGATGTCCTCCCTCCCACTTGAGGCTCTTGGTCCAAGGATGAGGAAGCTAGGACAAAAGGAGACCCGCCTATTCTTCTGGGAAGAGTTGTCACATCTGGCTCTTTTGGAAGTTGGATATATTTGGCTTCTATTTGGATAACAAACCCACTGCCTGAAGGTGTATGTATGGGGGGACCTGGGGAGGGTTTGGTGCTTAATGAATTGTTCAGCAGAGTGCCCCACAGAAGGAAAGGCAGATTCTCAATCTGGAGCCACAGAGCCCCTAATGCCTCCCAGATCAGCAGCTAGCTGTCGACCTCCAAGGTTGTACTTGCTGACATTTGCTCCCACATGTATCAGGCATAAACCTGTTTTATTGTGTTTACCGTTGTGTATGGAGACATGACATCGCAAACATGAGCATCCTCAACGATGGAGCTGGTCCTCAGCAGACTTTCTCTAAAGCCAGAGATAATCCTCCTGCACCAGAACTCCAGTGTGGTGATCCAGTCAGTGTCATGAGCCCCATGTGCTCACGGGAGATCAAACATCTGTCTCGAGCAGTTCTAGTCTACTGCCTATCCAAAAGTGGATCTGAGCATGTGCCAACCTGAGACTGATATCCTATCCAGTAACAATGAGTGGAGGGTAGAAGACACACACGTAGTACATATGCTCCCCTACACTCTGGACCAAATGAGACATGATTTAACACTGACCTGCCCTTGAACCAGCTGATAATTTGTTTTTTAAATCCAAGCAAGCACGACTCCCATTCCACTGCCTATGGCTCTGTGTCTGAGGGATAATGGCCTGACAGTGCCGACAAGGACCAGATGTGCCATGGATGGGTCAGGTCGGTCAGTGCTGGGAAGAAGAGAGGAGGGAGGGAATAGCTTGGATGTCATTACTTGGAAGGGTCACAGGGTCACTGACAGTGGCAAGAAACAGATTTTTCCAGCTGCTTTCAGGCTGAGATTTGCTCTGCATAATCTGGATGCTTTTTATCTGTTTCTGAAAATAGACAGGAATTTTTTCCATGGGCTGCTCCAATCTGGCTGTGGAGACGTGAGGGAGGATGGAGGAGACAGTTGCATGTAGTCTGGTATGTTTGTTTGGAGCCCCCATCCTCCACTTGTCCCTTCCTGCACCAGCCCTACAGGACAACCTTATCTTAATGTCCCTTGAAGAGAAGAGTCAGAAATGTGATAGACATTTTCCACTCTGAAGTCTGCTTAGCAGCAGAGTCAGCAATTCTTCCTTCTTTCACCTTGAACAGAATAAAAGACCTTGGTGGGGTCAGAAGCACAGCTCCTTTACCTACAGAACAACAGCATCATTTGGGAGACAAATGAAGCAGAAAAGACAAAGTCTCCATCAGACTTAGGCCATATAGCTGTTACCAGTTCCACAAATAATTCCCCACCTTTGTCCTAGACTACAAAGAAGCATCACAAATTATCTACAGAGATCTTCTGGAGGGTTAACTCTGGATTAAACCAGGCTCATCTCTCAGCAGCTGGTTCCTCTCCTCTGAGATCAAAGGATCTTGAACCTTCCAAGTGAACTGCTGTCAGGCAAACAGCAGGAGGACCTAAAATATTATTTACATAGAGTTTTCTCTCTCCAATTATGTATTGGTTTCTTCTTGTTACAAGCCTAGTTTATAAACATGGAAACCGAGACACATAAAAGAAAACAATGCACATGATTATAGGATTATGTGGGTAGCCATTAGGCCAGAAGTGAACATATCTTGATACCACCTATATTTATTCCAGCATCCCTTTCAACTGTCATTTACCCGCCTACCAAGAGAGAGAGCTTAGCTGTTTGAGCATGCAGAAGAACAACATAGACCTTGTTGTGAATGGAAGTAGACCATTTAGGAAATGAAAGCAAGAGGAGAGTGCCAGATTGTTCCAGAATGCTGGCAGTGCCTCGAGGCTCTGAGATGCCTTCCTTGTCCCTAGGAACAGACAGCTTCCTAGTTGCATCAGATAGCTATGAGGGGTCAGAACAGCAGAAATGTGAACTCACAACCATCTACTGGGGCCAAGGCCCTTGGAGTATTCTCATTGATGGCTGCGTCTAGAACCTACCTGCAGTGTGGGAGTCAGTTTCCTAATGACACAACTTTCCAGCATCAGGTAGTGCTAGGATCAAGTGGAAAGTTTTGTTTCCCATATTTCCCTTCTGGTGCTAGGGTGTCATCACAAAGACTGTTGTAGTGCATGGGGAAAGAACTTGGCTGTGTGTGTAATGCTCCACTCTCACCAGTTTTAGACCTGGTCATCAAAGAGGAAAAAGAAGGGGGAAAAGGCACAAAGATCAGGAGGAGGTGGACAAAGAGATGGGAGGGAGGGAGACAAGAACCTGAACAGTGGTAACACGGAGATAGTCTACAGCCTCCATATAACAGGGCAGGACAAGCCAGAGAGAAAGGGGCAAGGGCATTTTAGCAGAGAGTGAGCCTGCACTGCCTTCAGCACCTGCTGTACTGGACATGGACAGACAGTGAGGACATAGACAAATCGTCTGACTCACCCTTCCAGGGCCTTCTATCCCAAAGCAGCTCAAAGGAAAGAGGAGCATGTAGCTGGCTGGTTTTAGTTCCATGGACAGAAGCCGGCAGGCATCTGAGTCACCCCCTCTTCTGGAAGCACCAGCACACGTAGAAACTGACTTGCTGCTGATGTCGTCTGGTGGTGACTTGCACAAGAGAAAATGGTGGCCCATGGAGCTGGGCATTTGTCCACACTGTTCTTTATTTCCCCAAGTGCAGCTCAAAGGATGTCGAATTGCAGCTCTTTCATAATACTAAATAAAGTCATAAAGGGAAAAATGGAGTACATAGGGGGACAGACTTTAAAAGGATGCTTGATGTAAGAAGAGACTTTCATTACTGTTGTTGGTCCATTTGGAGAATACTGTGTGGGAAAAGGCACATGAGCTTCCACCTCAGGAAGACAGATGCTTACCTTCACCACATGGTGGCCTTGATATCTTTGAACCTCAGTTCCACATAGGCATCTGTGCAAGAGGAAAATGTTGCCCACCATGCAGGGTTCTTATGAAGACTTATCTTCAGTACTTGACATTTGAGAAATGGATATCTGTTGGCTATTAACAAACCTTTTGCCTTCTCCCACCCATGCTCAGCCCAAGAAAACTAGCTTTCCTGGGCAGCGCTCTTGTTCAATGTTTCACCCCCTCCTTACACTTGTTTTGTGTTACTTTGAAGTGGGGTTTTGAGAGCATGTAGTCCAAGCCATTCCTTTCCCGGTGTATACAGGTGGGTGGTTGATTCAAGGTCATCATCCAGGCTGGGGTTGAAGCACTGGCTTCTCAGACGGTATTACTTCCTCACAGCTTGTCTGCCTTTTTGTACAGGTTTTTAGGATAGCAGAGTGTGCTGTCTGGTCTCGATGCTGACTCAGAGTCCTTGTCTGTGATAGCTATAGAAGAAAAGATGGGGTTGAAAATGAATGAGCAGGAAGTCCACTGTACAAGCCATCCTTGGGCAGGAGGTTCTATGCCCCCTTTGTCCTCAAACAACTGTTGGGTGTTTCTACACCCCCTCTAGCTCATTTTTGCCTCCTCAAAAAACACAGAGACCTGGTATTTCTATTAAGAGGCTACAAGCTTAAGCTGGGAAGGTTCTGAGCTATTTTAAACCCTAAGGCTGCTGATTTCCCAGACATGTGGTCCTTCATCTTCAATCGGTGTCCTGCCCTAGTTCATTCTGGTCCATGTGTGTCTTCATGGAGACTCCCTCGGTAACCTGCTCATGGCGAATCCTCATGGTCTCTTCACATCTTCCTTTCCTTGTGATTCTTCTCTACTCTCTAGTCTCCTTTGGGACCCCTAACTGGGACTGGAAGTTTTACCCTATTCTCTTCTGCCCAGTTAATTGGATGATTCAGCTCTTGATTAACCAATCAGGAGGTGTGAAGAAGAATTTTTACTGAAGTCTAAGACAGGTGATGCTTCAAAAATAAAAAATAAAAAATTCACAATACCAAAGCCTGCCATGTTAACTCTCTGCCAGTAGAGAAATGAGCATTTGCATGATAGGAAGACGACCTTTACACCGTGACAAAACCATCCTCCATCACCCACTCTTTGTTCGTCACTTAGCTGTGGTCTCCAAACAGTTGAACCCTTCATCTCTTGGTGCTATCAGGGCAGTAGCAGTGCCTGCACTTGTAACTGAGTTCATGGCCGTCTTTTCCACAGGAGCCCTTTCTGCTTTCCTGCGGGGAGGTAGCAGTCATGACACTGTGCTGTGGAATGCTCTATCCACTTGCTTTGGATTTTAGGAATCCATCCAATGACCATGTAGGAAGTCATCTCAACCTTCCCTGCCCGTAAGAAGCTTTAAAATTGGTCAGAACCTCCGGGGCAGTTGAGCTATTAACGGAAAATGAATCAACTCTGAGGACCTTAAATGTTAACACTACTTGTGTAGTATAAACCACATTCCCATAGACCTTGACGGACATCTAGGAAAGGAGAAAGTGCCTCCTCACATGCTGTGCTTCCTAAGTTTGTGTCAGGCTTAGTAGATAAGCATCTTCAACAAGTTTGGGCTAGCATAGGCAGAGGCGGGGCTGAAGGATATTTCAAATGAGACCTGGAAAGAGTGGGACCACACCCTTAGTCCAACCTCCTGTCAGAGCCAAGTTCAACCTCAGGATTTCCTTTTCCTATAGCTCATAGAAAAGAGGGTCAGACACTTGCAGATGGGGACTCTTCTAATTCCAGGCAAGGCCTACCTTTTGGAGTATGGGCCTGTGGACGCACCCTAGTAGTTGGGGTTCATCCGACCACACTGGCTCCAGCCTCTAAGGGTAATTGGGCAGCTGGCCATCCACACCACTCACTCTCAGGACCTGGATTGCACTCACAGCTTTCCTCAGAGTTTCTGCTTCTCCTCTAGGAAAGGAAAAGCTTCCACAGTGCTAACACAGAGGCATCAGGGCAGCCATTCGCCACTGTCTCCTTTAATATGGCTCCTTGTGCAGTGGTGACACCCCAGCCGTAAAATTCTTTTTGCTGCTGTCTCATCTGTGTAATTTTCTACTATTATGAATTGTACTGTAAATATCTAATATGCAGGACATCTGATATAACCCCCGTGAAAGGGTCGAACAACCCCCAAAGGCATTGCAACTCGTAGGTTGAGAACCGCTAATTTAAATGATCACCTACTTACTCCATCTCTTTTCCCATGGTCACATAAGGGATTTATATTCAGAGACTGCAATTTAGGCTTGTCTTCCCCCCTTTCTACATGTATATACGAATGCAAGCATGCATGCATGCTTTCTACCCCCAACCTATCATCAGCTGAGCCGTGTTTCTTTCCACGGCAGGGTCCTTGGAGCCCAGTGCTGAGCTGGTGTTGGCTCTAAAAATAACCATGTCCACAGTGATGAATGAGAAGGCATTTGCTCTCCTTTCCCTGCCTCAGCGCCGAGCCTGACTCATGGTGGGAAATGACATTCTGTTAACACAAGCACTTTTGTTTCCTCCCGTGTTCACTCAACATCCGGTGAGGGCCCTGGCCAGGCCTGGCTTTCCATTTTGAAAGCCTCTTTTGTGGGTCTATTCCATATCCCTATTTGTGACATTAATGATGACTTTAGACAAAGAGGAAGGAGAGAAGCATCTCGAACATCCCTGGAGGATACTACGGATGTGCTAGATTTGGGTCCCAGCAACACCTAAACCAGACATGGTGGCCTACTCCTGTGATCTTTAGTATTTGGGAAGTAGAGGGAGAAGGATCAGAAGTTTTTTAACTTAAATTCATCTTCAAATGCACAGAGAGCTTGAGGCCATCCTGGACTGCCTAAGACTCTGACAATAAACAAACTGACAGACAGACAGACAGACATAGACATTCTGTTGAACAGAAGGGCAGGCAGACATAACAGGAGACTCAGGTTCCAAAAGTGGCCATAGGCTGCATTGGCCAATGAGTCTCATTTTTCAGCTATTATTGGGGAGGTGGGAGGCAATCAGGGTTGAGGAGATGTTGGCTTTAGGGAAGTTCCAGCCTCAACTCTTGTTTTGAACTCAGGTGCCTTTACAAAGCTAATGGGGAAGGAGGGCTTGATGCTAGCTCCTAGACACAGGCGTTTCTGCATTCAAAGTTGGCTGGTTCAGAAAACAGGTCCTGTGGCCCAGCAGATCAGTGTGGGGAAGGATCAAGTAGACCCTGGAAGTAGGCTTTTTTTCTGTGCTTTCAGTCTCCTCTCTGCTCTGTGACTTCTTAGAGCAAGCCAGCCAGGGGAGCTCTTTCTCAGAAGGCCTGGACTTCTCTTGGTGAGGTCTTCTATGTGTTTTATTCAATATTCCTTATCCTCCCTCTGTCTTGCCCTTTCTCCTTTCCTCTCCCTAGACATAGCTTTCCTACATTGTTTTCAAATAGTTGACCATTTTACAAAGTAATTTATTTTATGTGCATTGATGTGAGGGTGTCAGATACCCTGGAACTGAAGTTTCAGACAGCTGTGAACCGCCATATGATTGCTGGGAATTGAACCCCAGTCCTCCAGAAGAAAAGCAGCCAGGGCTCCCAACTGCTGAGCCCCAGCTCTTCTATTCTTCATCCCTCTGATTACCGAGCAAGCGCAGACCATTCTGTTTGAGTTCTCTGTTGACTTCAGAAGCTTCCTGGGCCACTTGGGCAGTGTTCATCCTTCTTTCTTTCTCACAGCCATTTCCTTAGAGTTCAGGGGTTTAATATATGCCCTAAAAGTTCATGTGTTTAAAGCACAATCTTGTAAATCAGTGGTATTTGGAGGCAGGACCTTTGAGCAGGGTTACATAAAATCACAAAGACGAGATCTCTATGATGACCTTGGTGCCTCTGTAAGAGAACAAGTACTCTGAATTGGCACATTTCTTCTCTCTTATGTTGGTATGACCTCTTCTATGTTATGAGACAGCAAGAGAGTACTCACCAGAAACCAGCATCTTAATGTTGGATGTTTTGGCTTCTAGAAGTAAAAGGAATTAGATTCCCTTATAAACAGCCCAGTTTCAGGTGTTTTGTTACAGCAGTAGAAAAAGAAACACGAGGTATTGTGAAGAATCCCTGTTCCCAAATCAGCTTCCCTGAGGACACTGGTGCCTTTGGCTGTCCTCCAAACTATTTTGGTGGCCACTTACTCCCTGAACACTTGGCCTGAACCAACTCACATTGCTTTGTCTTTCCTGACAGTTCTTGTTTACTTATATAACTCTATCTCTGTCTTTGTGGCCTTGCTGCTCTCCAAGATTTACATTCCTTGTATTCGCTAGAGCTCTTCCACTGACCAGCAGAGATAACTAACTAGGAGAGGTCTGTCCAAAGAAAAAGATCAGGCAGGGAGATCCTCTCTTCACCATTATGTCTACTAAGTACTTCTACCGAGAGAGCCACCCAAGAGTCTGGGAAACCTTTGCCCACTGAAAACTAAGATGGCAATAGGTCCCAAGGAATTATCCTGGATGTCTCCAGAGTGGAGCCAAAGTCCATCTCAGGATATTTACATGATGACAGAAGCTTCCAGCATCGACCAATGCCACACATAGTTGAGTAGCAGTGGCTTCTGCCAAGTCCTCTCCATTTGCAAAAGTCTCCCGCTTGCTAAACCTGTCAGTTCCTTGCTGAGGGCTAACTGCTCAGCAAGGTTTTGATCTGTATGTGAAAAAGCAACCAAAGTCACTTCTGCAGGCGACCAGCCTCTGCTCTCTCCTTCCCTTTCCTGTCTCTAGATGACATCTGAACAGCCCGTTCTGATGGCTGCCAGAGAGCAACTCTTCTAAAATTAGAGGGCACAGAGATCTTTTTCATTTCTTTTTAAACTTGGACCTTGTAAGTTAACCTTCTCCCTTGTGAGGTAGGCTTGTAGACAAGCTGGTTTCACTGCTATAAAGATAAATGAAAGGCTAAGTAGAGCTAGGAGCACCTCCCAGGGCTATAGCTGATGACTTGACAAGTCATTTATTCCAGGGCACAGCCTGGCTTCTAGCCAGGCCCTCCAATGGAAGCTGAGCTAAGGAAAAACCCCAGTGAGGTGGGTGACCCCCAGCGTGGGTCCTCTGCTTTCCAGCCAAGGCCATCCAGCATCTGGTGGATGCGCATAATTAGTAATGCTTTTGAGGATAATGATTTGGTCTCATGGAAAAAGGAGAGTTGGTCCAAGATGTCTGGTAAACTTTGACATTCTACCCTTATGGCCTTGCACTCATAGAATCACTAAGCAGCCATGCGATCACATTACAGCATCTTCCTCAAGAAGCAGCTTGCCGTTGAATCTGTCCCCAAATCCCAGTCTCTCCTCAAACAAAGAAGCCTGACGTGGGAGGATCCGGAATCACCAGATGGAAGAAAACACATAGGCTGCCAAGGCTACAGTAAACTTCGAAAGGTTTCGGCCCAATAGTTTTTATTTTGTGTATGGAAAAACCCAAGACTCAAGAACAGAGACTCTCTCAAAGTGGAAGAACCAGACAAAGAGTGAGTGACTTGCACACTCTAGAGCAAGGTACCCATTTACCTCTTAGGGTCGAAGACCCCTCTTATCTGCAGTCTTAAAGAACCACTGAGCGGAAGTGTGTAGGCCAGGGGGCAGTGGTGCAATCTCAGTAGTGGAAAGAAATGAAGCTGTCCCCCATAGGCTTGTTGGCCAGGACATGAGATCTGTCCACAAGAGAGAGATGAGGAAGAGGTGTTGGCTAAGTCCAGATTTTGCTAAGCTACAAACACAAGCATCACCAGGAGGAGGCAAATCACCTTGTTCCTTGACACAGGTGAGACGTTATGCCTGTGGAATCTCTCCAGAGGACCTAACAAAAGAGCAGCCCATGTTTAGTCAATAGCAAGTCCTAAACACCTGCTGCATGGAGAACATCTTGCTCTTGTGCTGCTGCTACAGGGAATAAAGAGGGTGAGCAGGGCAGGGTGGCCAGTCTAAGAGCCTGTCTGGTGGCTATGATGGTATATTTTACAGATGTGCACCAAGGGCATACATCTCAAGGAATGGGTGACTTCATAAAGTTTAGATGAACTTTTATTTTATATTTTTAAAGATTTATTTATTTTATACATGTGAGTACACTGTCACTGTCTTCAGCCACACCAGACAAGGGCATCGACCCCCATTACAGATGGTTAGGAACCACCATGTGGTTGCTGGGAATTGAACTCAGGACCTCTGGAGAAGCAGTCAGTGCTCTAACCACTGAGCAATATCTCCAGCCCTTATATTATATTTTTCACATCATACAGTCATGTCCTATCCTAACACAACAACTAACATTTAATATTATCCTCCCAATAAAAGGTTGGCAATTCACTCAAAGTCCTCTGGAGTGTTTTGAAACTGCTGTCTGATGAAATCCCTAAGGCTGGCAGTCATAAATGTAGTCGAAAGGACCTGGACTCCTGGGAGAGAAACAGAGTCTTAAATCTGAGTTTATTGTTATTGGTTTTGTGACCTTGGGACACTTCATCTCACTCAGAATCCCCATCCTAACTATGGTATTGAAGAGTCTCCTGAAGAATAAAAGCCTATGGAAGAAACTACATACCTGGACACCTTCAAAATGTATTCCCTTTAGAAATATTTCATGGTTATTTACAGGCACAATTATATTGTATTTGGTACTTGGAGAGAAATGGGAGATTTTTGATAATCTTTAGTCTCAGGGGAACAAAATGTGGTTGATAGTTCTTCTGTCCCAGAAATAACTAGCAATGTAGAAAGCCTAGCATGTCTGTCCCCTGCTTCAGTGGTTTCTATGCTTTGGGAGTGGTGGAAGGAATTTTCAGAGGCTGCTTTTCCCCGTCCACATTACATTGTTTTTCCATGGCTGGCTTTAGTTTACACTAGGGCTCGCTCAAAGCTCATAAAGTTCCCCTGAAACCTCATAACATTTCACCTGTGGAAGTTTATTGCCCACAGGATGTGAACTATGTCCATTTGCTCTTGATAGATTTGCCATTATTAAATATGGTTTCCCATTTTCTACCAGCCTTGTAAAGATGGCTGTCTCCTGATTGGGCATAGTAGGCAATCTTTCTTCATCTCCAGTGAGGAAATACCTCAACTCCTCAAAACAGCTTGGGTAGTCATCAAGGACTTTTGTTCCCAGGCTTTTGAGGTTCAGGAGTTTGCTCCAGACCTGGGCAATGGGTGTTCTCCATAAAGTATACCCCAAACTTATACCAGCTGCTCAGATTCCTCCCAGCTGTCATTCCTAGGATGTATTCATGGATGTATGCTCACCTGCAGAGTTACACTTACTGGAGACATTAGAGGGTGTTAAAGTTGTTTGTGGTATGACTAGGAAGGCCCCTATAGACCATGTGTTTGAATGTTTGGCCCATGGGGAATTGCACTATTAGGAGGTGTGGCCTTGTTGGGGGAAGTGTGTTACTGGGAGTGGGCTTTGAAGTTTCATATGCTTGAGCCAGGCCCAGTGTTACTTTCTTTCTGCTGCCTGTGAATTGAGATGTAGAACTCTCGGCTCCTTCTCCCAGTACCATGTCTGCCTGCATACTACCATGCCTCCCACCATGATGATAATGGACCAAACCTATGACCTTGTTAGCCAGCCTTAGTAAAAAAATATTTTCCTTTATAAGAGCTGTTGTGGTTATGGTGTCTCTTCATAGCAGTAGAAACCCTAAGACAATGTTCTTCCTAAAGTTAAGGGCAACTTTCAAATGTATAAAAGCAATCTGAATGGGCTAAAATTCATCTCTCTGGGACAGCCATCCACTGGCTTTGGTGTCATATGGTGGTTTTATAGATATGAACACAAAAAGGGTCTTGGGTGTATGTCTGAGTCACAGTGACATCAAGAAGAGTGTTCAGGGGTAAAGGTCAGTGAGAAAAACTTCATTCTGTTCCTATGATGGAGAATGGACTGTCTGCACAGAACACTGCAGGGGTAACGTATGTGCATAGTCAGTTCAGACACTAACAGAACAGAGACCAGATGAGGGAAGTTCAAACATGGATAAAGCCTGTTGATCTGAGAATGCAATCGGAGGAGCTGAGGCTATGGAGTGAGACTCGAGGAAATGATATAAAGATGTTCTGGGGTGATATGGAAAGAGGAACGGGGGATCTGCAGCTAAACAGAGCTGAAGGGCCTCAGCCTGGTGCAGGAGGCAGATAAACAGTCTGGTTACAATCGATGACAAAGTGGAGGAACTTAGGTTCAACAGTGATATTTCACTGTAAATTTGAACAGAAACCGAAGTCAACAGTGCAGCCTTGTCTTTGCCTATTGTCTGCTCTCCCGTGCTCTGAAGTACACACAGCCAGTTTGTAGCTCAAAGGAGATTATTGGCCCATAAATCTGCAAGCTATTGACAGCAAAGGTAGCTCTTTCTCCAGGAACTGTTAAGCCCCAGTGACTGTCTATCTCTAGGTTCCTAGTTGATATTCTTTTCAGGAAGATGTTTCCAGGTCCTAGCTTCCTTTCTCCCACTTCCAAGTTCAACTCAAAATGAGCCACTATTTCCTGAGAATTCTTAAAACATAACAGGAAAAAAATGTAGCAGAATCGGGATAGGCAGGCATTTCCAGAGCTCAGAAGTAGAGGTCTAGCCATGGCAGGCATTTCCAGAGCTCAGAAGTAGAGGTCTAGCCATGGAATGGAGGAGGATGGTCTCCCCGAGGGCGATGAGCAGGTCCTGGTAAAGCACAAAGGACAGATGTCTACGTACCGTCCTGTTGCAGATGAGCTCTGGAGCCGGGGGCACAGGGCTTGAAAGGCAAGAGCTGCCAATGGTAACGAACTGAGAGAGGCTGCCAACTGGAAGACCTCCTCTTTGTCAAAACTCAGTCCAACACTTCAGACGTGAGCCAACCTGCAGCACAGACCAAGGAACTCCATTTCTATGTCAGGACTTGTCTGTTAAGGAACACCCATGCCTGGAAGGCAGGTGTCCCATAGCCTCCACCACTTCTGTCAGGCATGCAGAATATGTCTCCCACCCCCCAACACATGCACGAGCACACACACACACACACACACACACACACACACACACACACACCTGGCCTTCTGCACGGGGACCTTCTTTCAGGCCCTCTGTCCCCCTTTCCACAGCTTCAGTATTTCCTTCTGCTCCCCTTCCAACATCAGGGGACATTTGGCTGAATGAAGAAAGAACACATAAAACATTCTTAGTCTGCTCATCTTTCTCTTCCTCGGGCCATAATCATAACAATACTTCATGTTTTTAAAATGTAAAGCTTGTGCTCAGCTGGGGGAGTCCAGGCCTGACTTGGGCATACATGCCAGCACGGAGTGGCTCAAACCCTGAAGACTGACTTCTAAGTTCACCATCCCCTGATCTTAATTTCAGGGCCCCTTCTCTCTTTCCAAAGGCTTTTGGAGGAGAGAGACATTCTTCCAAGCAAGGGGCTTGCTGAGGAGTCATCAATATGAATTAGTTACCCACACTGGTGACATTAGAATCTGCCCTTCCTTGCACTCCCACCCTCTACTCCTCTGCCTTCAATTCTTCTGTTCCTAGAGCTGGAAACTCTCCTGACAAAGCAAAGACAGAGGTGACAAATCATGTTGGGGTCACATTCCTGTATCTCCCCCTCTTGGCTACCCCTAGACTGAGGGAGTCTGGAAAACATCAGATGATTAAAAAAAATGAGATGAATGGTTCTTCATGCTTCCTATGTGGTGCCAAGGAACATAGCAGCATCTGATGCAAGAATTGGACAGAGCAGGGACTGAGCTCAGGATCCCCACAAAGAATATTTAGATGTGCTCAATGGATCTGTTTACAGCTATGGGGCTTTGGGGCTGGCTGGGCAGAGCTGGGCTCAGCTCACAGGGTATGTGCAGCCAGTGTTTACTGGATTTCTTCTCTTTTTCTAGGGCCTATTTCTCTAAAGAAAGAAGAATAATGGTACTGGGTAATTGGGGCATCTGGGACAGGCTCAGCAAGGTCTCAGGGGTTGGAGAAATGTCATTTATCTCAACGAGAGGTGACAAGCAGGCAGCAGGGGGAAAGTCTCTCATGGGACAATGACACGCTCCACACAGTTGTTCTGCATGTTCAACAGGCTGTGTGTGGTCCAGTAAGACAGACACATCCTAGCATAGTCTCCTAGCCTCAGTCTCTGTCAATAGGGAAGACTCGCTGGATCACAGATGAACCATTTCTTTTCTTAGAAACCCCGAAGACACTGCACTCCGATCTTGCTCTACCCAGTGAGCTGACCCTTGATAGGACCCCTCACTGCTTCCACATGCCTCCTCTGGCTTTCCTGGAGTCAGAGCTAAAGCAGACAGCTCAGGTTCACCTACTCTCATCCCAGTCCATGTGGAACAGAAGCTCCATCTTGTTTGCTTGGTCTTAATTGGCTCCGAGGCTGGCCTTTGTGCCTTCTCGGAGCCTTCCACTTTTCTTGTGTAGAAATTGGTTGGCTTCAAAATTGGATTTTGAATTTGGGAGTTAAAAGCTTCGGACATTGTTACAGCCAGGAGGAATGCACAGAAACACAATATCACGTGTGCCCAACTCGAGATCCTGGAAGAAAAAAAATATCTTTCTGAGTAAAGGATTTCAGTTGATAAAAGACTCAAAACAAATTGAATCTTCTCGTATCGCAACCCTATTTGAATGATCTCAGGTTTCCCCCACATGACAGCTATCTGCAAGGGAATTAGGACCGAGAACTAGAAAAAAGAAAGCATATGAAGACTGAGGTTTCAGTGAGTAATTGCATGTAGTTTTCCCTGTAATTTCACTCATTCTTTGTAGTGAAATAACTCAGTGGTAGAAAACTGATCCCAACAAGCAGCATATCTTGCTTTATGTATCGATTTTATTAAGATATGTTTTTGTATACTGCCTGTCACCCATTGGAACCATATGTTTCAGTGCTTTTAAAAATCATATTCTGGGCTGTCACAGCTTTGCACACTTGCAGTTTGTTTCTTGCTAATTTATTTATTTTACTGGAGATTAAACCTAGGTCCATACACATGCCAAACTCTCTACCACGGCTGTATCCCCAGCCCTGCTTTTCTTATTTTGAGCAGGGTCATGAATGTTGCCTGGGATAGTCTTGAGCAAAATCTGTATTCAGGCAGGCCTGAACTCAGTCTAAAATCTGAGCAGGCTTTGAATCTGCAACCCTCTTGCCCTGGCCTCCTGAATAACCAAGCCTAACCATAGCCACAAGTTTAGAAAATAGATGTTGGGATAATGAGGTATGTGTGCATTTTTACATGTGCACGTATGTATTTCCTATAGAAAATCTATTTTAGATATCATGATTTGCTTGAAGTAACATCTAGCTCATAACTGTTTGTGAGAAACCAGGGAACATTTTTTTCTCTCGCTTAGAGAAAGGGGTCATTCATTCCTGCCCAATTCCAGCACTTGCTATAGATTTTGTCATAAAATCATCTCAAGAAGGGTCTCCTAAACAAGAGAATATTTTATCCACTTCTTCAATGAAGCAGCTGAGGTTCAAGACTCTTCAGCTGGAGTGTGGCAGAGGCATAGATTTCAAAGCAAGTTGGTTTGAATTCATGGCTGTTCCCATCAAAGCTCCGTCTCGTACCTTAGAGTGCTTCAGAAGATAGAAGGTTACCAGAGGTCTGCTCTACGATGGTTTCCCCTATGAAGGGAGAAAGTCAGAGTCTGAACTTCTTTAATATTCTGAGAGCCACACAGGGGAAAGAAAGCAGCACCAAGTTTATGTCTCCTAAATGTAGCTCTGAATCCCTGGATTGTCCAGCTAGCCAGCCATAAGCTCCAAGTCTGGCAAAGACTAATCATGGCCTGATGCCAAAGAGCAGTGATTTCATGAGTCCCCCATCCTCTAAAGTCATGGCAGGGAATGCCTCTAAAACCATCCTGGTATTTATGTCTCAATTTTAAAGACCCAGTAACCGAGGGGGCAGACTGTGGAGATTTGACCCTAGATATGGGTCTGTTTGCTCAGGATCCAGCTAAGCTTCTCAACCTTCCACGAACATCTTGACCTCTTTCAAGTATCTTTCTATTTATTTAGATTTTCACTTGTGTATGTGTGTTCCCACATGAACATGTGTGTTTGGGTATATGTGCATGCATTAGTCACATATATCTGGAGGTCAGAGGACAACATTGGGTATCATTCTCCAGAAATACCAACTGCTTTATTTTGAGATATGGTCTCTTATTGAACTAAATCTCAGCAGTTAGGCTAGAGTAGCTAGCCAGGGAGCCCCAGGAGTTCTTCAGTCTCTGCCTCAATGGGGTTCAAGCAAACTGTAGGTCTTGTGTTGCAAAGCAAGGACTTATCTCCTCAGCCTTCTTGCAAACATCTTTTGTTTCTCACTTTCTTTGGGCTGGTTCCGGTTCTTTTCTGTTCTAATAGAGCCATCATGCATAGTGCTTGAAGACTGGCAGTTCCTAGTATTGGTAACTAGATGGAAAACTGTCTTATTTGTGGCTGGTATTTAAAGCGGAATGCCCCATCTGGAAAGTAATTGGCAATATCTGTGGACAACTTAAAGAGGTGAAGCCATGAAATCAGCAGTTTAAGCCCCAGAAATTACTACTGTGAAGATTCTTATACATAAAGACACACAGATACAAAGGCTGTTTGTCAGAATGGGTAGAAACATTTGACAGATCTATCAGTATGAACTGGTAATATATTCTGGTCCAGCTACAGAGAAAATTGGCAGTCATGGAAATTGGCATTCTATATCTTTTCACAGATATATACAAGATAATTTATATGTAATTTATATGTATGGTTGCTTGAAAGCAGTATGCACATTTAATGGTCAATAATTACTAGCGACTTACTCTGTGTCAGGCAGTGGTGCTTCTGTTCATTATTTAATACTCATTTAATCCGTAGAGCAACCGTATGCATATGATAACCATTCCCACTTTCGGACTAGGCTTGATATACAATTAACAAACCTCACCCCCACGTCACCCAATACCAACCTCATTTTTCAGCTCTCCAGTGTGGTCACTTTTGGTTCATTTATTTTGAGAAGGACTTTCAATAGGTAGCACAAGCTGGCCTTGAACTTGTGACCTTCCTGCTTCTATCTCCCATGTGCTAAGATTTCAGGTGGATGCCACCCCTTTTGGCTTTATAGTTATGTATCCATAAGGGAAAATATGTGTTATAGAGGTCAGCAAGTGTTCCTTATTCTTCCAAAATCCTTGGCAGTATCCTTTTCTTCCTTCTATTTCAGAAGGAATTTGTCACCTTTTATGGGATGTCTCTCAAGCCCTTTGTGAACAAACCTAGTATTGAATTTTATTTCCATTTGTTTATTTGTTACCTTTATTATTTTACAAATTCTTCATAGGCTAAGTCCTGAAATTCCATTTTCTAATTGTCACCAGGTGAAGAGGTGGTCTCAGTGCATTGGTTGAAGCCTAAAGAAGTTTCGGATAGGAGAAACAAGGGCCACAGAGTTTCAATCTGGGCCAACATGTCCATCACTATGCTGACTGCTGCTGTCCTGTGGACAGGGCTTGTTGGTTGGAGCAGGGAGCTCACTTCAACTGCTCTTTAAGCCTGAGCAGTTCTGAGCCCCGGAAAGAGTCTTTCACAGGACTAAGGCAGGTTGATGAGGAGACTGGTAAACCTAAAGCCTTAGGACCCATTGCTGTGACTGTTTTGGAGGTTGGGGCATGTGAGCAAGGACCTATCTACCTCAATAGGATGTAACCTTGGGTCAAAGGAAGGATTGTAGGAAAGTCTAGTTTAGTGAACTAGTGACTTACTTAGAGCAGCATGTACAGCTGCAAACCGTCTACCTGGTGGAGGAGCCTGATATAAGATTCCCATGTCTCCTGGAGCTTCTCCCATGATTCACAGGCAACTCAGATGGTGGGTGAGTCATGTCTTCCCAGCAATTGTTTCTGCTTCCTTAATCTTGGAGAACGGCTTTGCATATCTTGCTTCAGAAATTATGGTTTATGACTTTTTCTCTGCTTCCTGAGCCCTGTAAGTGTCATGAACTTCCTGCTTCCTAAGAACCTCACCCCTCCTAGGAGGGACTGCTTCAATTCAGAGGAAATAGCTTCAAGAACCCTATGAAGCTCTGCCTGAATTTTGCATTTATAATTTTCTTGCCTTTTTGTTAAGTCTACCTTCATTAAAAACACCACCACCACCACCAATTAACAACAACAACAACAAACAAACAAACAAACAAAAAACATACCAAACCAGGGCAGCCATTCCCAGAGGAAAACTTCTTACTTCTTTATCCCAGACAAGCTTTCTCTCTCCTTTGTGGCTTCCATCTGTGCTTCAAAGCATTCTCCTCAGGAGGAAAGAATGATGTATTGGGCTTCCAGGGGTGTTCAAATACCTGGGAAAGCTCAGGGGAAGAAGTATATTTACCCAGCCGACCTTAAAGGTCATTTGAAATGTCAACTGGCTTTAAGCAGTCTGCAAGGTACCAGCTCAGATGGGAGGGAACATTGGGCCCTCATGCCATCAGATGCCTGACTGACAGACAAATCTATGAAGAAACAAGGTTATTTTAATTTTAAAAAGCAAGAGTTTCAATTGACTCCTTTGGCAGTGAGGAGCCTGGAAATCACCCCCTTCCAATTTTCTTTGTCTTAATGAACCTTCTTATCACTCAAATCCCAGAGCCAATGATTCTGAGGACAACAGATAAGGCTGAATGTAAGACTCCAAATAGCTGGCCTGCTTACTGATAGTTCACTAGAGCCTGGGCTCTGTGGTGCTGTCTCAGGACTGAATGAACAGCTTTTGTTGTAAGGAAGTGATAGTTGAACCTTCCCTGACCCAGTACTTCTGCAGCCCTGCATCTCAGCCTGACCCTCTAGCTGGAAGGAGAAGCTGTCTATAAGACACTTGGCTTAAAGGCAATTTGTTATTTCAAATCTATGCCCCACCCAACCCCAATCAGCCTCGAAGCCTCATGTTACATATGTCTATGAATGTTTATTGGCCAGAAAGAAAGAGTAAGTGAAGAGAGAAAGGCAAAAAGAGTAAGAAGGTAAACAGTGATAATGAATGTGGTGGTTTGAATATGTTTGGCCCAGGGAGTGAATGGTACTACTAGGAGGTGTGGCCTTGTTAGATGAAGTGTGTCACTGTAGGGGTGGACAATGAGACCCTTCTCTCTCTCTCTTTTTTTCTTATAACTTCATTGTTTTTTTTAAAGAGAGATACATATACAAATTTTTAAAAGCATTTTGGCATAAAACTATATGAATATATTTTTGTCAGAACTTGATTTTTTTTAAAGGTTTGATAGTATGCATTGAAATCTTACTAGTTACCATAAGCATAAAGTACATGTAAAACAAAATGTAACATAGAAATTGTCAAAGGTTTCTTGGTGTGTATAGACTAAACATAATGAATTTTAAATACCAAAAATTGCCACAAGGCTATCTTCTTTGCTCTTGAGTTTTTAATGATTTAAGGTCTATGTGTAACCCACTCTGAGTGGGAGCTATATACCTGTTGTTGTTGTTGTTTTCTACGAAGGACTGAAGCTTCTACTTTTTGGCCTTTTTTTTTTTTGAGCTTCATGTGATCTGTGAGTTGTTTCTTGGGTATTCAGAGCTTTCTGGCGCCAGTATCCAATTATCAGTGACTGCATATTATGTCTGCTCTTTTGTGACTGGGTTGGTTAACTCACTCAGGATGATATTCTCTAGATACATCAATTAGGAATTTTATAAAGTCATTGTTTCTAATAGCTGAGTAGTACTCCATTGTGTAAATATACCACAATTTTTGTATCCATTCATCTACTGAAGGACATCTAGATTTTTCCAGCTTCTGGCTATTATAAATTGGGCTGATATGAACATTGTGGTGCATGTGTCCTTACTGTATGTTGGAGCATCTTTGGGGTATATGCCCAGAAGTGGAATAACTGGGTCTTCAGGTTTAACTATGTCCAATTTTCTGAGGAACTGCCGGACTGATTTCCAGAGTGGTTGTACCAGCTTACAACCCCAACAGTGGAGGAGTGTTTCTCTTTCTCCGCATCCTCGCCAGCATCTGCTGTCATCTGAGTTTTTTATCTTAGCCATTCTGACTAGTGTGAGGTAGAATCTCAGGGTTGTTTTGATTTGCATTTCCTTGGTGACTAGGGATGTCGAGCACTTCCTTAGATGCTTCTCAGCCATTCGATATTCCTCAATTGAGAATTCTTTGTTTAGCTCTGTACCCCATTTTTAATAGGATTGTTTGATTCTCTGGAGTCTAATTTCTTGAGTTCTTTGTATATATTGGATATTAGACCTCTATCCGATGTGGGATTGGTAAAGATCTTTTCCTAATCTGTTGGCTGCCATTTTGTTTTCTTGACAGTGTCCTTAGCCTTACAGAAACTTTGCAATCTCATGATGTCCCATTTCTTGATCCTTGGTCTTAGAGCACAAGCCATTTGTGTTCTGTTCAGGAAAGAGACCCTCCTCCTAACCACACGGGAGCCAGTCTTCTCCTAGCAGCTTTCAGATGGTGTAGAACTCTTAGATTCTCCTGCACCATGTCTGCCTGGATGCTGCCATGCTCCCACCTTTATGATAATGGACTGAACTTCTGAACCTGTAAGCCAGACCCAATTAAATGTTGTCCTTTATAAGACTTGCCTTGGTCATGGTGTCTGTTCACAGCAATGAAACTCTAAGACAATGAAAGACAAAGAAAAAGGTATGAGAGGGAAGTCAGTGAAAGAGGAAGAATGAATCAAACAGAAAGGGGAGAAGAAAGAACCAGAAAACAGTGGGCTGTGATACAGATCCAGCAAAATGAGTTATTATAGAACCTCCCAGAAAGAGGACACAGTGTTTTTCCTCCCAGTGTGATGAAGGTCCCCCCACAGTCCAGCTGTGTCCCACTCCTCCCCCAGCACCAGCTTAGCTCCGGTGGAGCCTGAACCCATTGTTCTTGCTCATGACACCAGTTCCCACCGCCTAATTCAGGGCTGACATGAATCTTTTAAGACTGTGACAGGCTTTTGCAAATCTCAAACAACACATAGCAAAGCAATTGCTCAACCAATTCCTAAGATGCCACCACCTGGGGTAAGTGCAGGCCAGCTGTTGAACAGCTGGCCCACATCAGCTCTCTGAGATGGAAGTGGAGTTGGGCTGTAATTCAGCAAGATAAAGAGAAAGCTCAGAGAAAGGCCAGGAACTCACAGCAAGAGTTGAGGCCTGCAGAACTCCAGCCCAGGCTCTTGGCCTGAGTTTTCTTTGTCTTTGCCGTTTTATTATAAATATACTCATAAAAATAAGTACCGCTCTCTTTTTGCAAAAACACTTTATAATTTAAGCATTTCCCATGCATTGTTTCATCTGATCCCTTTGCATTTAAAATTGTTTTAAAATTAGCTAAATGTCAAATGTATTTATAATCTCCCCCCACTTGACCTACATAGTTTGCACAAACATTGTCTGTTGCTTTCTTGTAAATGTAGCACAGGAGGAAAAATGCCTCTGCATCATTTGCCCCCTGGCTTAGGCAAGGTGGCCCTTTCTCTCCTGTGGCCACTTCTCCTGACAGGGTAATTATGGGTTTCTGCAACTTTGTTTTCCTGTCTGTGTCTCCGAGGTGGTGATTCTTTGTTCCCTCCTCACTTCCCTTTGAGGAAAGGGTTTGTTTCTTGCACCTGTGGCTTGCCCCCTTTACCTCCTCCAATGTCAGCACCACCAGTTGCCACCTAAGGACAATGAGAGACACAAAGATTGTTATCTACTCAACTGTCCCTATAGTCCTGGGCCCACAGCTGCCCTTCCATGCCCCACATTCTATTGTCTGGAGCTAGCTCTCTCTTCAAATAACCGGGTAGCATCAGAAGTTAGTGAACCTCTCTTAGCAGATGTTCCCACAACAGTAATACCAAAGGAGAGTCCAGCTTACTTTACAGGCGTGTGATTAAAAGTTGGAGAGGAGGCGTGGGATATAGTGCGCTGGCAGAGCACTTGCCTTCCATTCACCAATCACCCTCAGCACCACACAGACCGGGAATGGCAGCTCCTGCTCGTAATCCCAGCACTCGGATATTCAAGCTCCTCCATCCTCAGACTCAGGGTGAGTTTGAAACTATCAAACTCAGGCTACATGAAACCTTGTCAAAAGAAGATACATAGCTACTCTAGAGCCTTGCCTCTGACATGGCGCGAGCCCCCATGGATGTCATCTCCCAGTCTCTCTGTTGGCAATTTCACCTCATGTAGAATCCTAAGACGAACACTTGGCTGTGGGATGACAAGCTCTGTGAGTCATCTCAGCCTTTGCCTCCTTGGACTAGACACTCATTTTTGTCTTACTTAGTACGTACAGAAACCGGGATGATAAAAGTGGCCAGGATCAAAGGAAGACAGGTAAAAGTACTCTGTAGAGTAGATGGAGATCTACAAAGACAGCTTCTGAGCACCAGACATTCCCTGGGCAGGGCTGTAGCCCTACATCACTGCAGACATTTCTGTACCTTCTTAAAGACATCTTTAAAGCAGCAGAACCCATATGTAAAAGGTACCATCTTAACTGTTTTTAGTGCATGGCTTAGACATGTTAAGTGTCTATATTGTTATATAACCAGTCAGTAGAATATTTATATCTTGCAAAAACTGAAAAGGGTGACTGAGTACGCTTAACCTGTACAAGACCAGCATCTAAGGGGTGAGCTGTTTTTCCCCTGAGATCCCCGGCTCCTAAGGCTGAGGCAGGTCCTTGAGCTGGCCCATCCAGCAGAGGGCTGTTTAAAGTAACCCAGTGATGGGTTCATTTTCTCCATAGGAAAACCCTCCCTTCCTGACACCATTGCCACAGCGGAGTTAGTATTTGACTTCTGGAGTTATCCACTTTGCCTTTTTATTATAAAGAACAGGACCTTACAGTTCAGGAGTGGTGAAATGGCTCAAGCAAAGGGCAGAAGGACCGCAGAGAAGCCACGCCCACTTAAAGGGGCCACAGGGTCTGGAACCAGCAGTTTGCTTCTGTTCTAGTTCATTTTCCATCGCTCTAATGAAATGCATGAAGCTCAATACATATAAAGAAAAGAGGTCCTACTTAGCTCACAGTTTTGGAAGTGGAACGTCTGAACAGCACAGTGCCAGCACCGACAGGGTCCTCCAATGGCTCCATTCTACTGGGGCAGATGGCCGTCATGAAAGCGTTCGTGAACAGTGGTGTACGACACTAAGTGGCTTAAGAATCAGGAAGTAAAACTTAAATGGCTTAGGAAGTTCCCAAGATCCATAAAGCATATCCTCGGGGTTATAAAAACAGGAAAATTTGCTGAGGAAAAGAGACTCCCCAATCAGCCAAATCATTCAGGGAGCTCCAAGCAGGAATGCAAACTTTGTGAGTTGTCACCCATGCTAGGATGGACACTTTGGTGAAATTCCTGTAAGCAAATCCCCTTCATATTCCTATAAGTAACGCTTAGATGCTTGGTTGTCACTAAGTTAGAGATGAGGGATGTATGATTTTTTTGGGTCTGTCATTGGTACCTGATCATGGGTAAGTTGACATTTGTTCATATCTCCCCAGAAAAAGTCACATAAGAGTCAGATGTGGAATGAGAAGCTAGAGGGTAATCCAGGGACCAGTTTTGCTCTTGAGAGTTCAGGGTGCCCCGAGAACTACCTTAATAACTCTGATTCAACATCATTAGCCACTGCTTAGCTCTCCCAACACATCCTACCTCTTAAAAATCCTACTATCTTCTAATGCTATAATGGAGAGCCAAGTTTCCAATTCGTGTATCCTTGAAGGACAACCGTACCTAAGAGAATCAAGACCGTTCCAAACACTGAAGACAAGTGACTTCCAAGTGCTCAGTCTTTTCTTTTTTAATTGGATATATTTTATCTACATTTCAAGTGTTATCCCCTTTCCTGGTTTCTCCTCCATAAACCCCTATCTCATAGCTCCTCCCCCTGCTTCTAGGGGCGTGCCCCCAACCCGCCAGCCCCCTCCCGCCTCCCTACCCTGACATTCCCCTACACTGGGGCATCAAGCCTTGGCAGGACCAAGGACTTCTCTTCCCACTGATGCCCAACAAGGCCATCCTCGCTACATGTGCAGCTGGAGCCATGGGTCTGTCCATTTGTGCTATTTGGATAGTGGTTTAGTCCCTGGGAGCTCTGGTTGGTTGGTACTGTTGTTCTTTTCTTTCTTTCTTTCTTTTTTCTTTCTTTCTTTCTTTCTTTCTTTCTTTTTTTTCTTTCTTTTTTTCTTTCTTTCTTTCTTTTAAGATTTATTTATTTATTTCATGTATATGAGTACACTGTAGCTGTCTTCAGACACACCAGAAGAGGGCAACAGATCCCATTACAGATGGTTGCGAGCCACCATGTGGTTGCTGGAAATCGAACTCAGGGCCTCTGGAAGAATAGCACAGTTATCTTAACCACTGAGCCATCTCTCCAGCCTGGACTGTTGTTCTCTTATGGGGTTGCAAACTCCTTCAGTTTCTTCAATCCTTTCTCTAACTTCTCCATTAAGGACTCTGTTCTCAGTTCAATGGTTGTCTGTGAGCATCTGCCTCTGTATTTGTCATGATCTGGCAGATCCTCTCAGGAAACAGCTATCTCAGGCTCCTGTCAGCATGCACTTCTTGCCCTCAGCAGTATTGTCTGGGTTTGGTGCTTGTATATGGACTGGATCTCCAGGGGATGCAGTCTCTGGATGGCCTTTGCTTTAGTCTCTGCTTTAAACACTGTCTTCGTATTTCCTTCTGTGAATGTTTTTGTTTCTCCTTCTAAGAAGGTCGGAAGCATCTGCACTTTGGTCTTTCTTCTTCTTAAGCTTCATGTGGTCTGTGGATTTTATCTTGGGTATTCGGCACTTTTGGGCTAATGTCCACTTATCAGTGAGTGCATACCATGTGTTTTTGTGATTGGGTTACCGTACTCAGGGTGATATTTTCTAGTTTCATTCATTTGCCTAAGCTGAGTATTCGGTCTTAAGTGGGACATCTGTATTAAGTATCTGCCCAAGGGGCAGGAACATCAGTGAAAGGGGGCCAGAAAGAATAAAAGAGCTGAAGAATGGAAAAGCGTTGTGAAATCCTGTTTCCAGATACGACACGACACGACCAATGCACTCATGAACGTACCATAAGCAGCTGCACTCAGCTGCAACAACCACCAAGTTAACAAGATCCACTCAACCTTCCTACCGGCAGCATTAATAGGGTTATATACAAAAAAAGGAGAAGACATGAAGTAGGGAGAGGGGTGTGTTGGGGTACCTGAAGGAGTGGCTCGGACATCAGGGATGCCTGTGATCAAGATGCATTGTGGACAGGTATGCAGCTGACAATAATGCAATAAGAACTATCCAATTTGAAGGAAGAAGCCCTAGGGACTGGCTCGAGAGTTGGCCCAGTGGTTAAGAGCACCTGATGTTCTTCCTGAGGTTTAGTTCTCAGTATGCACATGGCATTCCTTAACTCCAGTCCCAGGGTTTTGATCCGCTCTTCTGTAAGCACCAGGCACACCCATTGCACACGTATGTGTAAGCAGGTAAAATACCTATAAAGGCAAAAGAACAAAGAAACTTATTTTTTGAAGGAGCTGTGTCCTGAGTAGCCAATGTCTTGTCTCCTGTTCACCATCTGTGCTCTATGTTCATCTCCCTAACCCTGTTGTGGAGACATCCTTCACCTGTCCTTCGATTTTTGCTATTTCTGTTCCATTTTCTTCACCTTTACATGGGGGAATATGGTCCGCATTGATCACTTCTGTGGGAGGGAAGAGCTACTCTGTTATTTAAAGTCCTTGGCTCAATGCCTCCCTTTGAGCTTTTTTAACATGACCCACTTCTCCATGTTATCTTGAAAGGGGAGAGGCTGTAATATCTTTAATGATTCCTTTAATAATCTTAATTTCTTCCTGCTTCATAGGAATTTGCATGATCTCCAGCTGATCTTGCCAAGTTTCCAAGACTGTGGGAATGCTTTCCTTTCGATCAGGAGAAGGCCATCTTGGTCATCACTCTATTCCAAGGCACTGTGAGACACCCATGTCAGTTGCTTAGCTTTGTGTGCTGTGGGTTCCCTATGTCATACAAAGATAAACATACATTACACAAAGCCTGAGTGCTGGGTATGGTCATTCCCAGCATCTTTGTTGCTCTGGCACCTGGACTCCCTGATCAAAAAGATATGCTTTGTAACCACCTCCAGTTCACGAATAGCTTGTTCTTTTTATTAGCCTATTTTTCCACCACCTTTTGCAAATTTTATGCTAGATTATCAGGATAAAAAACATATGTGTTTCATTGTTTCATTTTAAATACTTTCAAACACTTTATGTGGGTTGGCTCCATAGCTGGTGCACCTAACCAAACAACCCCGATCCTAGAGTCTTTAAATACTCACAGGTGCAGTAAAGTCATGCAGTACTTCCTGTAGACTCTTACATTTTTCCATGTAATATTTTTAGCAGGAACTCATTGAGAAGTTTATACATTTAGTTTAAACCTTTTCCCTTTTCAAGTATGTTGTATTTATTTATTTATTTTAATTTAGCATATAGAGCAATAAGTTTCATTATGGCCTTTCACCCACACATGACACTGTTTCCTGTTGGTCATTCCACTTCACCATTGCCTCCGTAACCTTTCTTCCCCACCTTTGGTTGATTCCTACACCCCCAACATAGCCCTTTCTTTTGAGTCAAGCATCACTTCAGTACTTTACCTTTTGTTCCTCTCCACTTCCTTTATGTCTCTTCCTCCCCTCTTATGGTCCCCCCTTTACTCCCTTCCTCACATACATGTGTGGGGGGAGAGAAATTTAAATCTACAGCCTACATATGAAAGCAAACACAGAATTTGTGCTCTGTACGACTGGCTTATTTTGAATAACATAATGATCTCAGTTGCCTTCATTTTCTTGCAGAGATCATACTTGCAGTTTTCTGTGATGACTGAATAGAAGCCCATAACATAGGTATACCACTGCTATTCACCTGTGCATTGAATGACACACATCCAGGATGATTCTGTTTCTCAGCTGTTGTGATGTTCATAGGCCCTTGAGTGGTACAGCTGAATAACATGGTAGTTTCACTTTTAAGTTTTTGAGAAATCTTCATAGAGATTTTCACAGTGTCTGCACCAGTCTATTTTCCCACCAGCAATAGATAGAGTTTCCTTTTCTTCATCATAATTCACAGGTTAAACCATTCCACCTACTCCTTGTATTGACAAAAAGGGAATGTTAGCCATAACCTAAAATGTTCAACAACAGGGGAATAAACAAATAATTATGATATATCTACATGATACATCTTATAGATAAGTATTACATTTCCCCCTAGGTTTTGTTCTTGTTACCTGCATGTTAAGACATTTCTGACCTCTTAGATATTTGAGAAAACTGCAGAGTATGGGGGTGGTGATCCCATATCTGCTTTTAAAAGTACTCAATGGAGCTAGTTCTTTCCACAGGTATTGGAAACCCGCAAGATTATTTGGGTAATTGTCTTTGGTTTTGTAGGATTGAAAAAATAATTTAATAATATTTATTATTTCATAACACATTATTATTTAATAATATTTTTATTATTTATTAAATATTATCTAGTTTTTCCTATAATGATCACATATTTTTAACAAAAAAGTTACAACTACAAATTTTAAAAATTAAAAACAGGAAGTCCACATTGGCTAGAAAGGCCATTTATGCAATTTGAGAAAGAAGATTGCTACTATTGAAATTATTTAAACCCATTTAATAATTCCTTTAAATTTTTCCCCTAAATTTACATTGACTAACCAATTGTTTCCTCTAGGCTTTTTTTTTTTTTTTTTTCTGTTTTGGCAAAGTCATGACTATTTGCAAACCTTCCTTTTAATTCTATTTCTTCTTCGTATTTGTCAGTTTTTCACCCAGATTCTATGACTGTCAAGATTCACATTCCTCTCAGGGTCTTACTTCAGCCTTAGGAGACACGCAACAGTTGAAATAGATGTTTATGTAGAAGTTCCTTTTGCTAGAAAGCATTGGCCCTACCTGGGCCAATGAGGCAAGTCTGGTAGCTCTGCCTGCATTTCATTGCCTACACTTCCGGCCCCAGGCACAGAGGTAAGTCCTTATCCTTGCCTCTCCACCCTGAGGGCAAACCTTGCTGAACAGACTCCACCTCTTCCCTGGAAAAGGATGTTGCAGCCTCAGCAACAAATGGACTAACAACATCTTGCTGGCTCAGCATGAAAGACCCAAGTGAGATAATGAGGGGCTGTCTGCGTGGTAGCTCCCTTGGCCAGATTCTTTAATTACACATACCTCTTGCCCTCTACTTAAATGTGAATTCATGCCAGTACCCCAAAGACGGGCTCAGAGTCATTGAACTTCCCCAAGCAAACAGATTGGATAAGACTCCTTTCTGTTTTCCACCATTACGGATTCGTTATATGGTGTATAGAAATGGATGGCTGAACATAGCTTGCTAAGGCCACTGGATCCCAGGCTTTATGCTGAAAACACTGGTAACAATGTTGCACCTTTGCCCTCTCCTACCGTGTCTCTTGGCCCTATAGAGTTCTATGAAAGTCTTATACTCCTTTTGTAGGAAGATAATTCTACTAAGTAAACACAATTAACAGGGGTGTTACAGTCTTAAAATCCTTTCCCATGCATAATTTATTTAGTTTCCCTGATTGGTCTTTTCAGGAAGTGAATAAAACTTTATTAACTTTATTTTACAAAGGACAAAACCAAGCTTTTCTGTGTTTGCTCTCAGCAGGACCACACAGTTAGCAAGTAGCTCTGAGGGAAGCAAGGCCCAGTTCCCAACTCAGTGGTTTTCTTTCTATTCTTTAATACTACTCCCAAGCAAAGCTATTAGGTGTGTGATTATCATCATTCCGAATAAAAGCAGGGTTCATTTAACACCCAAAATGGTAACCAGGAAGAAAAAAAAAATCAAGCTAGTATCATGTCAAAAGGGCAGCAGTGGGCTAGAGAGATGGCTCGGTGATTCAGTGATTGAGCGCACTGGCCGCTCTTTAAGATCTCGGTTCAGTTCACAGCACCAGTATGATGCTGTAACACCAGTACCGGGGGATCCAGTGTGCTCTTCTGGCCTCCTCTGGTATTGCACACACATATATATATAAGAAAATGCAGGTAGGCAAAATACTGAATACCCATTGTGGTGGCTTGCATATGCCTTGCTTATGGTGTCTCTTTACAACAATGAAAAACCCAACTTAGACACATGTAAACAACAACATGAAAAAACAAATTTCAAAGAAACCTAGAAGGGGCATCTTGACCCAGGCAGAGAGCAGCTCAGAGCTATCCATGGTCCTGAGATGCCCGGACTGAGTCCACACTGACCACGTGGTTCTCCAGAGCCCAATCTGACCCGGCCATTTGTTGTTCTGCTACTTAGGCCTTTGAGTCCTGCTGGCCATTCTGTTTCATGTCACCTCCATTTCTCTTCTAACAAGTGTCGAGAAGCTGATCTGTTGGTATACACCCCCTGTATGATCGCCATTCACGAACCAAAAGGGTAAACAGCCTTGATAAACAATGGATTACTCTGTTCATCTTTGACTTTGAAAAAAAAAACACCAACCAATGTTTAGTTGTTATTCGTAGCCTCCTGAGCATTTGTGCTATTTATTATATGCATTTAACTTCTGCCCCACTAATATTTCTTTCTTCTTTTCTAGCCTTTCTTTTCTTTTTAACGTTTCCCTCTTGCCTCTTCCTTGTTTCTCAGGCTTCCTGCAATCCCTTCTGTCTACTTTGCCCTCCTCCTTCTGGGTTTTAGGTTTCAGGGACAATATGAGTCCTGGCTTTTCTTTGCCTTAATGGATTTAGCTCAGTATTTCTTGAAAGGAGAACCAACATGTTCTGTGACATTTCAATTTCCCAGGTCCATCTCTCACCATTTCTTTTGCATTGCATGGGGTCCTTCTCAATCTGATTTTCTTTCCTAAGAACTTAGAGACCTATGACTTCTGTATAACCCTGGCTATCACATGACAAGATTCTCTCATTCTGCCATTACTGTACTTCTTGGTGTCTTGTCTACACTGAAGCATGTGATCCAAGGACTCTCTTGCCTCTGCTGTTAGATATAAGACCCAAGAAGAAGAAAATGCTTGGATTATTTAAACTATAGAGCAGGAGGAGTTGGCATAAATAAGGCATTGGGCAGGGGGATTTGAAATGAGCATAGAAAACCATATAGAACTTGAAGCAGGAATTTATTGCACATTTGAAGTGTTTCAGACTTGGGGATGAAGGACTCAAGAAGGGACGGGTTTAGAGAGATAACCTGGGGCCGTATGAATTAAGTTCTTTAATGTCTAATTAATTAGGAGGTGACTGAGACTTCATTGCTTGTGATACACACAGAACCTAAGTGGCATTTTGCAAACATGCCAATTCAGGCACTTAAATGAACTTAACAAAATTAGAGGTCAAGGCTAAAGCATGAAGCCTCAGCAAGGTGCTGGCAGCAGTTCTGATTTGTGTGTGTGTGTGTGTGTGTGTGTGTGTGTGTGTGTGTGTGTGAGTGTGTGCGCGCGCGTGTGTATGCACATGGGTGATGTGCATGGTATATGTGTGGTGTAGTGTATGTGTGCACATGTGCACGTGGTATTGTCACTGCTGTTGATGCTATTGACTAAAGAGATTCTCCTTGGGATTGAAGAGGAAGATGATAAATGTTGCCCAGGGCCTTCTCTTGGATCCCTGGAGAGTGCGCCATGTCTGAAATACGACATTTATATTCTGCATCATGGAGTATTTCAAGGCATTAGAATATTGTGATAATGATAAAAAAATTCCTCCAAATGCTTCAAGCCACTGGAGAATGAAATGGGGCTGGGATGGTGATAAAGGTGATGTTTGAATACAAAGCAAATAACTGATTTTTTCTGAGGCATACAGTAGTGTGTGACTAAAAATAGCCACCTGTTTCAGGTTGGGTCCCAAATTGGAAGAGCTTTTCACATACCAGATTCAAAAAGAATCTGTCAAGTAGTAGCCATGGCAACAGCCATCCCTGAGAAAATGTGGAGAGATGCTTTTGGAATAGGGCTCGAAAAGGAAGTGAATGTGGCAGTCTCTGGGTGAAAGGTGAGCCTCTCTGCTCTTCCCTAGGGTTGAAGCCACGTCTGTCTCTCTTATTCCCAGCTCTCTAATTTCTAGTCATTTTGTTTATGTTTTCTCTGTAGGTGTAGTTTGTAGAGCCAGTCAGTGTCTTTCCAATGGGCTTGGAGGGTGGAGGAGTGGTCTGGGCAGCCCATTGGCACTGCAAAGACAAGCTCGGGTGCTTAGAGACCTTGGAGACTTCTGCAGGAGGGAGAGGTTCCAATGGGATGTGTGCTGTGCTACTTGTGTGTTGTCTGTGTTTTGCTTGTCTCTGATGATCATAAGACACATTTAATCTGTTTCCGGTGATTATGTATGTGTCCCCCTCACCACACGTCCACACATGTGTACACGGAGTCCAGTGGATAACTCCTTGTGTTATTTTTCAGTGGTCATCTTTTTCAGATACGGGCTCCCACTGGCCTGGGGCTTGTCGGTTAGGTCAGACTGGCTGACAAGTGAACCTGAGAACGTCCTCCATCACCCATTAATTACCCCAGTGCATGCTGAGGAGCCTGCATGTCTCCCTGCTTTCATCTTAAAGCTGCTACATCACTTGAGATTTTAAACAAAGTGTTTAATCAAAATTGGTTAGAATATGGGGGAACAAACAGGCTCATATGGTCTTTTTCCTTTCCTTTTCTCTTCTGTTATTTTGAAAGAGAGTCTTACTGGACTTACCTAGCTCAGGATAGCCTAAAACTCATGATCTTTCTGCCTCCTGAACTTAGATATTAGACCAGTGCCAGCATACCCAGCTAGTATTTCTGATTTCTCCTAAGGCAAATCTCAGATAAGGAAGAGCCTTCAGCACACAGCTCTTCATTAAAATGCTGCCTGTATAATAGAATTTATTTTAAAAAATGACATGCTATATCAGGAAAATATAAAAACAGGAAGTGTGACATTTCTTCATGCTGTGGCAATATAGAACCGTTAAAAATGACGTTTACAAAGTTCAGCACATAAACTGGGTTTACTGGCAGATCGATGCAGAATGCCTTTTCTCCCTCTTGGAAGCTAATGCTTCATTTTTCACCCTTGTATATGGCTTAAAGGTGCAGCTAGTGTCACCAGACTCATTAGGAAAAATTAAGAGTTTGCCAGCCATACCTCTCCAGAGACAACTGTTTTCAACTCATTTAGCTGAATATTTAGCTTTCTTCTTTCTTTTATTTTTTTTCTAAATATATAGCTCATATTTGGTATTTTCCTTAATCCATCCAAAATAATAACATTAAAATGTTCTTCTGGGGCTAAGATGATGCATCTGTCAGTAAAATACTGAAATATGAAGATCTTAAAGATTCTCAGAACCACATGGAGTAAGTGCAGCAGACTTAAAATCTCAGCATCTGGGGGTTGGAGATAGAGGGATGCCTGAGGAACAATGGTCCGACATCCTAGTCTATACTAAAGAAAGATGGACAGTTTGTGAAGAACAGCTCCCGAGGTTGGACACTGGATTCTACACACATGCTCACACCCATGTGCTCACATAGACACACACAAATGCTTTTAGAGGTTTTTACACCTAGATGTTTGGGATGCTCTCTCTTCCACAGAACATGTTCAAGGAAGCAATGATCTTTGCAAGTATGAAGAGTGGGGAAGAGATGCATGCTAGTGGGAGTTCAATGAGACCCACATGAGAGAGGACCAGGGAGAAAATAGCATCTTCAGGTGATTTCCAGAGCAGAGAATTATGAGTCCTCCCCTCTTTCTCATATTCCCTATACTCATCATTCCTTTCTGTTATTGTGGATAAAATATCTGGTTGTAAAAACTGATGAAAATCCTACTTACTCCCAGTAGTTTGGAAAGCCAGTCCCCACAGGACCTAGGCTTGCTTCTTCCGGCTTTCATACATGATCATTTCTTTCCTTCTGATGTTCTAATCACCTCTGTGGTTTCTGTTCCTTGCAGAAGAGATAAAGGAGAGCCTTGCAGGTGGATACACGAGTAAATCATTGGTTGGTTCAATCTGCTGCTGCTGTGTGACTTTCTGCAGAACCTGAGCCAAGCCTGTGGAGACGCTAAGGTCTGAGATGTGGGTGGCCGGCTTTGAGCCAGGTGTGGCCTGTAGCAAGCCTCAGGTACATAAATCCCAGTTGCATTTACTTCTCCCCCCCCCCACCATGGCAAGATATGTTTACAGAACAATTTAGGAGGGAAAAGGCTTATTTTAACTCAAGGTTTTGGAGGCAGGAGATCCAGTCTATTATGACCACTGAGGAACAGTTTCAAAATGGCTCTAGCTTAGGTTGGTGTCTCATCACAAATTTATCATGCAGTAAGCAGAGAGCTAGATGCAGCTAAAGTAGGTAGTTATGGCTGTTGAAGACTCACCACTGGTGATCTATACTGATCAAGGCTACATATCACAGAGGTTCTATAAACTTCTCCAAACAGCACCATTGGGCGTGGACCAATGATGGAAAGGGAGGTCCGTGAGGAACACATTCAAACTGCAATGCCATCAACTGTGGGCTACTGATGGCTCAGCCCCAAGGGACTCTGAAGGCAGAGGTATGTAGCCAGGTGGATGGCAAAGGCTTGTGGGACAGAGTTGGTTGGGGACGGAGGATAGAAGAAAGGAAAAGAGATGAGTGACAGCGATAGTCCTTAGGCCTGTTTCTCAGCCTGTGTGTCACATGGCAGACATCCTGCACATCAGATATTCACATTATGCTTTATGACAGAGGCAAAATTACAGTTGTGAAGTAGCAATGAAATGATTTTATGGTTGGGGGTCACCACAGCATTAGGAACACTGAAAACCTTAGACCCCAGGAAAGAGAAAGAGTAGTTTAGTGTCTCTTTTGTTTTGTTTTGTTTCTAGAAAGAATCCCAAGGCAGAGATAAATGAACAAAGAGCCATGTGGCACATGCGGGACAAGGAAGTAGCACAGCTTACCAGGACTGAGGACCTGCGGTCTCAGCACCAACCTCAGGGCTGCACCAGGCTATCAGGCAACTGCTACTGGGAGCAAAGCCAGCGCAACCTTATGGAGAGATATCAGAAAACACCCAAAACCCACATGGGAGAGATGGCTCTTCATGGAAACACTTGACGAGCTATGAATGCACAGACCTACTTTGTCACCCATGAAAGGAGCAGCCGTTCCATGCCATTATCAGTCTAGTGTGCACATAAACAGAATAGCTTTCAGCAGCTTCCAGAAACTTCCTTCAGTTAGTAAGTGCAGTTACTGGGAGCTGGAAATCTAGAGAAGTACATGAAATATAAGGTTTCAGGTCTAGGGGCTTCTACCTGGGAAGGGCGTGATGTCATTACCCAGGGTGGGGCCATGAAAGTTAGCTTTGCTCTTCTGTGTCGTGGTCATACAATTGTATTATTCCAAATCAGCACATTGTAAAACTGAAAGGGGCACTTGTGAAAATTGTGCTGATGTTCTGGCTCATATATGAATGTGAAAATGCCAATCTTATGAAAGCAACAGAAGACAATGAGTCACCAGGGGTTATGATGGAGGAGATCTATAGGGACTGGATCACAGGTAGAGAATACAATTTTTTTGCACAGGGGCATTGAGTTATAATGTGCACAGTAGAGTCACCATCACTCACAGCATGTTAATAGTTACTTATTAAGTACTAGAGATGAGGTCACAGATTGCCAGCACAAAGAAATGATAAATATTTAAGGAGATGGAAATAGTAATTACAATGATTAAAACATAACACTGCATATGTGTACCAAGTGGCCATGCTGTATCCCATATATATGTGTATGTATCAGGTTGTCTCTTTATCTCTTTGAATAGGGATGTGATCTAGACAGATAAATGTTGTCCTGCTTGTTTCTATGTCAACAAATTCTACAAGGTTTTGAGCGACAGAAGAAAAGACAGAGAGTCAGCTCCACAGCAGACATTTAACAGAGCTTACGGAAGGCATCAGATAAACTCGTAATTTCATCTGTTCACGCTCATTAGCTAAATGACAGACTGGTGCATAGTCAGAGATCAGTTTCCTAGAGTTTCTGTGGAACACTATGGGAGAGAGAGGGAGGGGGAAGGGAAGGGAGAGAAAGAAGGAGGAGGGAGGGAGGGAGAGAGGGTGGGAGAAAGGGAGGGAAGGATAGATGAATGGATGGAGAGAGAGAGAGATGGAGGGATTGATGGAGGGGGAGGAAGGGGGAAGGAAAGGGATGGATGGATGGAGAGAGGGAGGGAGTATATATTCTTGTGTGTATGTGGTCAGTTATCAGATAATGCTTTTTGGGGAATGTTTAGAGAACAACAGAAGAATTTCTTCAAGGACAGGAATGGGAGATTTCTAGACAGAAGAGACAGTCTACATTTAGGCACAGTGCTGGATTGGGGGCCTGTGGACCAGCATTATTCCAGACTACTGATGACTACATGACTAGACTTCTATTCTTAGATACTTCTACACTAGGCGTCTAAGTGCTAATGAGAGTCACGATGTGGAAACAGCCCACATGTACACTAACAGATGAGTGGATAAATAAAGTGTGGCATGTGCATAAAACAAAATATTAGTTGACCATAAAAGGGATAGAATTCTGATATATGTGATAGCAAATGAACCTTAAAACCATTATGCTAAGTGAGATAAGCTAGACACAAAGCAACAAATAGATAAGATTCCACTAGCATGAAGAGCTCAGAATGGGCAAAGTTACACACAGAGAAAATGAACAGTGGCCACCAGAGCCTGCAGGGAGGGTAATGAGTTACTATTTAAAGAGAACAGTTCCCGTCAGAGAGGATCTCCTGATAAACAATAGCAATGGTTGAGTGAGTGTCCTCAATACTACTGAATTTTACACTTAAAATGACCAAAGCAGAGACATTTGTGCCATGCATAATTTACACAAGTTTAGAAATCCTTATTTTCATGGAGCTTTTGTGAGAGGACAGTCAATAAGCAGAAATTAGATTAGACTATCACATGATAAGCACAAGGAAAGAAGAGACCTGGGAGAGGAAGGAAGGGTGGGGAGGCACTTGGGAGATTCAGCATGTGCTTTCAATCGCAGGGTAGCACCTTAGGGAATCAAGAATAAGGAGAGAACGTGAAAGATGTGGGTCATGGGTTATGGATGGAGGACCCCAGTGTTAGAGGTAGATCTTGTATCTCTAACCTGAGAGTAAGTGTGGGGTTTAAGAAAGGCACGGTTGGGTTAGCCTTGGCCAGCACACAGGAAACATCAGTGACTGACCAGATGCAGAGCACGGTCCTCTTCTGGACAAGAAGGAGAAAGGCATCAGACTGGGTGGTGTGAAAGTGTTGGGGATGTGTAGTTGGCCAGTACTGGGAACCAGTCAGAGATGACAAGCAAGGAGGAAGGGACACCAGGTTTCTTGCTTGGGGCAACAGGTGAATGGCAGTGCATTAGTTAAGCCAAGATCATAGCTAGAAGAAAAAGACATTGGGTTTAACATTGAACATGCATTCTTTGGAAGGTTCTGAGCACAGTCAGTTGGCATCTCTATGAAGAGACAAGCATCAGAATGAAAGAAAATCTTGGCCAGCCACTCACCTGACTGAAGGCAAGTATCAAGACTACATTACATTTTTAAAAATTAATGGCAAAAGAAGAAGTAAACCAACTGACAAATGGGCTAACGGCCTGGCCACATCTTGTAAGACATATCAATCGCCCAAAGGACAAATGACAAAATGCTCAACATCTTTAGCCACTGGGAAATAGGAAGCAAATCTATATTAAGATTCCACACGATGCTCCTCAAAATGGCTGCTGTTAAATAAGTAAATAAGTAACAATTGCTGGTGATGACGTGGGGGGGGGATCCTTATATGTGTTTGGCAGGGAGGTAAATTAGTTCAGGCACTACAGAAATCAGTATGAAAGTCCCTCAAAAAGGAAAGGTGATAGGAGTAGCCACTCCTGGAATATTTGAAGTATTTGAAGCTGCCTCAACCAGCATGGAACAGAGACGCGCATGCAGCCACATTTACATGGAACACTTGTCATAATGGCCAAGATGTGGGATCAGCCTCAGCGCCTGTAACCCATGAGCGAATGAATGAAGGAAGTGTGCCATATATGCTGAATAGTGAGATTCTACCATAAAGAAGAAAGAAATCATGTTGTCATAAGACAGTGGATAGACATAGAGGTCATTATGTTTGGTAAGATTGGCATGACATTGAGTGTGTTTTCTTTCCTATGTAGAACACAAGAAAAAGAAAGACAAAGCAAAAGTCTGGAAAATAGAGAAACTACTAGAAAAATACAAGGAATATGGCAAAACAAGAAGGGAGGATAAAGTAAAAGAAGATAACTTTACGATCAGTTAATGGTCTAATCATGTGTGGGAATGACACAGTAAACTGTGCTAATATGTATAATTTATACACACTAACAATCGCAGTGTTAAAATACACTAGCCTGTGAGAGTAGTTGCAATTCCAGTGCTTGGGAGCAGAAGCAGGCAGATCTCTGAGTTCAAGGCCATCATGGCCTACAGAAAGCCTGTCCCCAGTGATGCACTTCCTGCAACGGGACTCCAACTCCTAAAGGTTCCGTAACCTCGCCAAACATTGCCACTAACTGGGACCAAATGTCCAAATACCCGGGGGACATTGCTCATTTAAACCACTATAGATTGGAAGGGTCAACCCTTAACTGACAGTGAAGTTCCACTCTGCCCTGGGACAAGCCTGGTCCACAAGGGGGGTTTTATTCAGGGCATTTGGTTGTTCTCAGTCTCAGCCTCAGACAGTTTCTTCTGTCTGTCTCAGGTAGGTCCCACCCTAGTGGTCACTAGAACAACGCTCTTGAGTTGTTAGTCCAACCTTAAGGACCTATGTTCTCTCCCGTGTGCCACCACCTGGACTTGTTTTGGACTTGCCTTCTCTCCATTTAGATTCTACCACATCTGTGCCGAGATAGGACCATTTGAGGCCTACAGGTTTGTTGGTAGCTGGAAAGGACCTGGAGAAAGCAGATCACGAGACACACAGACCAGGAGACTGGTTGTTTGGCTCAAGTTTTCCAGCAACGAGGCCCTGGGAAAGTTGTCTTCCTTGGTGTTTCCACCCCTCTGTGGCTGAGAGAAGACTTCGCTGCTCAGTGCTCCAATGGTTCATGCTAACAAACAGCACAATCTGCCTGTCTGTCCCACAGTCCAAACCCTTTTCCTTTGCCTCTGTGCCCACCCTGCCTGGGCCTCAGCTTACACTCACAAGTTCTGGCTTCAGCTAGATTTTGCTCTAGAAATGTTTCCTCCCGTGTGAGAATGCTGGGGGGGGGGGGCTTCTCCCTATGCTCACACATGGGCAGACCCTCTATTCTCCAAATGCTCCACTGTCTTCCTACAGACATTCTGTTCTCTCTGCAAAACAGAGGCTCAACCAGGGCACTCCAGGCTGGTCTGTCTAAGAGATTCAGGATACTCTGGTGCACGGATGATGCAGTTACTAATTATGGTGTGTGGGGGTGGGGCTTGGGTGTGTCTGGAATTCTGAGAAATAGGCAGAATGCTGCCAACTTACAGTTCCTGGGTCCTTGCTTTCTTCCCCGGCTGGGGACATGCTAAAGCCAGCACTGAGCTCATCCTAGTGCATCCCCCAGAATGCAGAGCATTAGTTATGTGGTCACCCCATGGCATCACAGACAGGCCTTCGGAGGATACCATCTGAAAGATGGCACAGTAGAAGTTCTCACTGGAGCTTTCAGAGCCCGAGACAGATGGTAGGTTTGGGAGTTGTGGTGAAGACATAGTCACTGTACAAAACCTGCTTGAGGCCCTTGGTTGCCCTTTGGCCTTGTTTGTGATTCTTTCTGCCTCTTCCCAGATAAAACTTCCCAGCTGGCTCATAAATAAAAGTCTGATATACTCATGTATTTCCAGGCTCTGTGAATCACTGGGACTCATTTTTCCCATCTTGTTACCCCAAACAGTTTTCTCTTCAGCCTCCCAGCAAGGGTTCAGCAGCAGCCAAACATTTAAATGAAAGTGTACATTTTTATCATTAAAAAAAATCCATGTCTAATGCGGGACAAAACTTCACAAATACAAGTATTTAAGGCAGAATAGCCTCCCCTTCCTTAAAACCCTCATTCAGCTCAGGCAAGTCAGATGTTTCCCACTGAATCCCTGGACCACTAGGACTTTCCAAGGCTCTGTGGTCTGTTCTCTTACACCCAGGGAGATTTTAAAATGAAAAACATAAAATAACCTCCCAGAGTGAGAGGTTTTGGTCCCATTTTTCCACTGTGTTTGTTGGCTGAGTCCCCTCAGTAAAGCCGTGTCTCCCCAGCACTTTGGATACTTATCATTACATTTCATTAAGTAAACCCGACTTACCAAGAGGGAGGCAGGGGCAGCCGGATCACAGCATCTCACAATCCGAGACACTTTCGTATTCGATACTAATTTCTCCCTGGAAACCTTGGCCTCTTGGGATTTGTTCTTTTCATGACCAGCATTCCTTAAGTCTCCTGCCCAAAGGCTCCATCACTCATGAAATACTCACATGGCTTGTTGCAGCACCTCGGAGTTTATTTCTGTGCCATGTCTCTAGAAGGAGGTGCTTGACTCCCAAATACAATCACCGAGGGGCAGAGGAGATTGAAGGAGGGAGCTCTGAGAGGACGTGGAGGGGCACAAAGGCAGGAGAGATGCGGACATCTTGTTGAGCCACAAGACAAGATTTTTTCTTTTTCCTATAACTCTCATTCCTAGTTAGATAAGATGTTAATGGGTATAACTATTGAGTATGGGTCAGATGGCCAGTGTGTGTGTGTGGGGGGGCAGATGGGCGGGGCTTGTAATGGAGACATGTTCTGAGGCAGCAGAATGACGTGCTACAAGACAATGCCTATACTGAAGGAAGTGGCCAGAGGCCAATAGGCTTCTGGAAAGCATCCTGGAAGAAGCTGGGGACCTTGGTCTCCCTGACCTGTCTGTAGCTCAATGTGAACCCAAGGCTGTGGCTCAATGTGAGCCCAAGGCTGTAGCTCAATGTGAGCCCAAGGCTGTGCCCTCCATCTTCCCTCTAATGACCCCTCTTAGGTCTTGCTGCCTCTCCAGTTTCTCACTGCAGTGATTGCCTTTGTGAACAAGCCAGGGCTGGCAGGATGCAGAGCCACTCTGTGTCCTTTGCCCAGTGCAGCTCCAATGTGCTCATCGGCTCTGAGTCAGTCTTGCTCCCAGGAGCAAGTGACTTTTGACCTTTGCATCTCCAGCCATAGCAGGTTTTGACCTTGGACACAGCAGGTTCCCCGGAGCTGGGCTTTGCTGGCTGCTGATGCTGATTTTACACATTCCGATTCTTTCCTTTAACAAGTATTTGTTCTACTTATAAAATCGCAACCACAGGGCTGTAAACTCGCTGATCACGTGACCAGAAGTATGTGCTTTAATTTACTAACCCTAGTCCTTTGTCAAGTGCTCAACAAGCAGAGTTTATTGTCTGAAGAGCTGGATACTGTGGAAGATGTGATAACAACCCAGTTCTCCCCTCAAACAAGAGACAATAAGAGGACCCACTGAAGCCCTCAAATCTGTTTCCAATGTCTGGCACCCTCTGCCCCCTGTAACCTCATGTGGTTCTATCCCATGGCTCTCTGTGCTTCCACAAGCAGGGACTTGCCCACTTCTGGCTAAAGATGTCCATTCTCTGGTCATTGGTTACCCCAAACTGTTTCCTTGGCTTTAAAACCCAAGGGTCTCCTTAAATATCTCCCATGAAAACTTGTTTTTAGTCATTTGCCCCCACTTGCTCCACCAGCTGCTCTCCCTCATCCTCCCGCCTCCCTGGTCCCTTCGTTCCTGCTTCTGCTTTCCAGTCCTCTATAGTCTCTTACTGTCTCCTGCTCTAAGAGACACTCCTTTTGACTTCTTCCTCTCCCCCATAGTTCCTTTTCTGCTTTTGTGTCCTACACACACACACACATGCACACCAACACACACGGGCACACTCTCACACACATGTACACACATGCATACATACAGGCACACATACACACACACACACGTGCATATGCGAAATTTAAATCACATGTGTTTCCTTTCTTGAGAAATCTCTGCTGACTAGTCATAATCACTCTTTGACAGTCCACTTCCCTAAGTGTCCCTGAACTCCCGAGTGTTCCAAGAGTCCCAGCGCCCATCACTTGCTCCTGCCCAGAGTTCCTCTGGACTTTTCATCAGCAGCTGTTTGTCTCAGCCATTAATTTACTTTCTGTGCCCAGCATAGAGTCTGGCTTTCATGGAGAAGCCCAGTGAGAGGGTGGAATGGGAAGAAAGAGGCACCGTCTCCTTAGGTTCTGGACTGTCTGGACTTTGTGGCTTGCCTGCCTTAGGGACCCTTTATTAACTACCTGTTTCTATTTCAGGGTCATGTTTGATGACCAAACAGCAACATGCCACATCTCAAATGGAATCTAGTGCAGACGGAGTAATGGTCAGTTTTCCTTAGCCTCAGTGTCAGGGAAGGAGCAACCCTGACAAGCCCGAATTTAATACAGCTACAAACTAAAGGACTGGCAGGACCTGGTGCTTGAGTTTACCTGCAAATGACAATGCTAGTATTTCTGTACTTGCCATAGTGAAGGCCTGAGATAGAAAGTCAATCCAGACATTTTTGGCTGGGAGAGTCAGTTTTGCATTTGCTTCTAGCCTACTCTATTTCTTTCTGCAGCATGCCACCCATCCCTTCTACTTAAACCTGCTGAACTGTGCTGTGGTTGATAGAAATGTGGGCCTAACAGAAGACCCCAGAATGTGTAGCACAGAGATTACAAAGCCAGAGGGACTTTAGGAAGATCCCATATCTTTATTTCACCAGTGGAGAACCTGAGCTCAGAGAGTCCCAGAATAACTGAGCAGTAGAATCCAGAAAACCCATGTTGGGAGGGGCTCTGTCCCCCTCAGGGCACCTCTCATCCCTCTTGGTCACTTCTCCATGAACCTCCTTCCCAGCCATGGTCTCACCCATAGCCACAGCATGTAGTCAGTCCTCTTCAAATTCAGACACAAGTCTGGGCTTGGAGTGGGGACTCTTGGGAATCTAGAAGGCTTGACTATAAGATCAGGGCAGGGAAGGTCCCCTTTGTCCTCTCTTGGGCCTTAAGGTTTCTCCAGCTCTCTAAAGGGTTAAAGTGTCCTGCAGTGGTGAAGAGGCAGCCAGCCCTGCTCTGAATTAGTCCTGACTCAGAGCTATGTGTGGTCCCCTGCTACATCCTGTTATGAATGATGCTGATCTCTATTTCCATGAGCCCATTTTCATTCCCAGACAGGGAAGGAAGTCAGATACGGGAAATAGCTGTGGGAGTAAAAGAATTACCTGGCTTTTGCCTCTTTCCGGTGTGATAGCTTCTATGGGCCTCTGTCTGACCCATAGGAACGTGGTACTGAGGAGCCACCAGTCTGTGGAGGAGCCACCCTGGTCAATGCCAGAGATCAAAGGAAGGGCTCAGTCTGGTAGCATTAAAAATAGATACAGTGATTATTTCAAAACTGTTTTGCTGGCATTAAGGAGCAAATGTTTCGATTTTGTCCAAACTTCCTGTCAAGCCCACAAGGCCTTCTTCCCTTGTGCTGACTCTCCAGTGAGGTGGCCTTTGGAGGCTATTGATTGTAACCCAGAGACATTTATTTCATTTTACATTTTACTGGGTTCGCATGCATAGAGTAAAACATACAACTGAAAGTGGCCAAGAAACACATGTCCTTCTCCCACTGATGCCAGACAATGCCATCCTCTGCTACATATACACCTGGAGCCATGGGTCTCTCTATGTGTGCTGGTCCATGGGAACTCTGGAGGGTTTGTTTGGTTGATCATGTTGTTCTTTCTATGAGGTTGCAAACACTCTCAGCTCCTTCAGTCCTTTCTCTAGCTCTTTCATTGGGGTCCCCATGCTCAGTCTGATGTTTAGCTGCAAGCATCCTCATCTGTAACTGTATGACTCTGGCAGAGGCTCTAAGGAGGCATCCATATCAGGCTCCTGCCAGTAAATACTTCTTGGCATCAGCAATGCCTTGACTGGGTTTGGTGGCTGCATATGGGATGGATCCCCAGGTGAGGGAGTCTCTGTTTTTTTCTTCAGTCCCTGCTTCTCTATTTGACCTTGTATTTCTTCCCATGAATGTTTTGTAATCCCTTCTGAGAAGGACTAAAGCATCCACATTCTAACCTTCCTTCTTTTTGAGCTCCATAAGATCTGTGAGTTATTTCTTGGGTATTCTGAGATTTTTGGAGGTAATATCTGATTATCAGTGAGTGCATACCACGTGTGTTCTTTTACTCAGAGCTCTAAACACTCCACTGGCCTGAATTTGGCCTGGACATTGCATTAAGGAAAGACACGGCTCCCCACAAGACCAGCTGTGTGGCTTCCCTATGCCCCAGCGCCTCAGGTTTTTATCCTAGGCAGTTATAACATCGTGTTGTTGTGTAAGTGAAATCCTTACCTTTCCTACTCAACATGTGCTCAACTTCCAGGGGCTGCTACTGCTGTGGTAATTATTAACACAAATGAAAAGTCGTCCAATTTTCTATCGGTTTCAAGGTCCTTGGTCACCAAAATACCTGTGTAATTTTCAACTTTCTTTTTTTTTTTCTGTCTTCAGCGTTTTCAAAATAGCTGTCTTAGCTGAGGGTGTCTGCTCCCGTGTTACGGGGAGGCACTGTGTCCTGGGTGGGCAGTCTCTACCCGTCTCTACCAGTGAGTGAGCTCAGTCTTTCTGGAACCCACTGCTGTTTTCCGTCTGCACCCCAGTGAACAGCGTATATGTAAAGGACGCAGTGTCCTGCCCGCCACTGTATACTTTCCCTCACTCGGCTCCTGTCTTCGCCCTTCCCTCCTGGCTGAGAGGGCTGGTGATTCATACTCCATGAGGTTTCTGGGTCTTGTCTCCCTGCTTCCTTCTCCCTTCTTCCTCTCATCTCCCTTCTTTCCCGATCCTTCCTCTACCTTTCTCCCCTCTCCCCTTTCCTTCTCACCTCTCATCTCCCCTTCCCTTTTATTCTTGTCTTTTTCATTGGCGAGGGACAGGCTACCTTCCTTCTCAGATTCACTAAACTCACTGTAGTGCTACCTTCTCCACTTAGAACTTGCAGAGTATTTTTTCCACCCAAGATCTCCTCGATCTTTAAGCCCATTTTACAGATTAGAACAACAAAACTCCAGTGACATACTTGAGACCATCCAGCTACTGAGATCGTATGCTCAGGGCTTTTCATGTAGGAGTCAGTAATTTTCTCCTGCATACCTGTGTTTTTGATATACTCTGGAAAGAGAGCTCTTAAATGGAAAGAGATTATTGGCAGTGGTTAGTCACATAAACAGGTATACAGGGAAAGGGGTCAAACATAGGTGAACAGCTCACACAGGCTAATTAAAGCTTTTCTTTTCCTTTTCTTCCTTCCTTCCTTCCTTCTTTCCTTCCTTCCTTCCTTCTTTCCTTTCTTCCTCGTTTTTTCTTTTAGGCTTATTGCCATCCTTGCTATAATTTATAACCATTGTATTTGTTACTTTACTGACTTCTGCCTTTTTTCTAACTAAAATTAGTGCTCCAGCTGGACAAAACCATGCTTCCTTCATCTTCAGAGTCATCCCAATACATGGCACAGTCACTGGCCCAGCACATACCTGGTACCTGAAAAATATCGTCATTGAATACAAGATGATGCATGCCACCTGTAGGGAGACTGGGCTGGGAAGTTTTGTCTTTATTTATGTGGCTTATTTCTGTGTTCTTTGACCAGGATGATATAAATGTTTTAGCTTACACACAAAGGCAACAGGGAAATTGAGGTAATTCCATGGTAATTCAAGTGGAATGGACCCCCCACTCTGACCTCAATTATCTGGTTATTTTAGGTGGAAGTAGCTTCAAACCCGAAGAAGTGGAATAATTACTTCACCTCTCCATTTAGTTTTAGCTGCAGCCAGATGCAGGGATGCTACCCCTGCGAGGCTGTGTGGACTACGGCAGACAGCACCTAGGCACTCGACACAGATACAAATATTTGCATATGCGTGTGCTGCACACACACACACACACACACACACACACACACACACACACACACAAGAGTGCAAAGAGAGCAAGAGAAAGCCAAGGAACAGGAAACTCTGTTTAGCAGGCTTTTCCTTTCCAACACACCTGGATTTTTGCAGCCTTCAGCTATCCCCCCTTCTTCAAGTGTTTTTTTCTGGGGCCAAGGAAGTCATCTCTTGACCTTGGCAATCCTGGGCTAGCTCCAAGCTTGAACCTCACAGGCAGACAGGACAGGGCTATTAGACAAAGTGTTCGAGATGTGTTCCACAATTTTGGATTTAAGAATAACAAAAATTCGGGTTTAAGCCAGTGAGCTTGGCTCTGCCCTGTCAATAGTGTTTAAAGGTGATATTCGGCTAGCGCAGTAAGCTCTCCAAATGAAAAACAACTTGGCCTTCTCTCTCTTCTCCCCACCCTCTCCTTTTCTCTCCACTCCTTTCCTGTCTTTTCTGTTCTCTCCTTTCCTACAGAATGCTGCTGTATTCTTTGGGACTTATCTAACAGCCCTGTAGCAAGGATTGAGGTGGCCCCACTATCCTGCTGTGCAGATAATAAGGCTGAAGTTCAAGGGATTCAGTCAGTAGCTCACAGCACTCACTTTGCTGGGTACTCAGCCCACCTGACTCGGAGCGTGCACCCTGACCTAGCATGCTGGAGACAGTTGCAGGGTGAGAGCAAGTCTCTCAGGACTCTGCCTGGCAGGGAACCAGGAGCTACTGGTTTCCCTCTAGCCCTGTCCACAGTCCAGAAGTGCTCAGCTGGAGCTGATAAGCATGCAGGTGCTGTGAGATAGCTCTGACACCAACAGGAGCCCTGTGGGGGAAATGTGGATGTCTGCCAATCCCCCACCTTTGGGAAGGTGCTTCTTGCACATTGGAAACACTGGCTTCTAGACAGCAGGTGGCCTCAGATCCCTGGGCCCTAGCTGTCAACACCAGCATTCTCACTTAGGAGCTAAGCCCTCACACTTTCCAGAGTTACAAGGGGCCAGGTCTACAGCAACACTATAACTCAGTTTGAGCCTAGGGCCTTGTCCTCTGGTCAGTTCATAGTTCAGATTCCCATGACCATGGTGGGATTGGTGCTTAAGAGCTCCAGGCCTTCTAGCTGAGTCCCACGGGGAACGTGACACCTTTGCATGACACCTTCAGCACCAGGCCTACAAGTCCTGGCTTGCGACAAGTTAGAATTGACCCACATTCTAGTGGCCTCTTGTCTAAATATTCTAGGTGATCACTCCCAAATGAAACAGTTGATTATCCATTAGAGGTAAAGGGGTGGGCGGGGCCAAAATATGGGCTGGGTGAACAAAAGTGACTGTTGGAATATGGAACAGGACCTGGGGGTGCCTACATTCTCCACACCTGCGAAGCCTCATACAGTGCAACTTTCTGGTCTTAGTTACTTTTTTCTGTCACTGCAACAAAATAAACATTGTAAAGAGAAAGGTTAATTTCAGCTCACACTCTCAGGGGATCTTCCATCCTCATGAGGAAACTATGGCAACAGAAACTTGAGACAGCTGGTCACATTGTCCCTGTAGTTAAGGATGTGGAGGGAGGTGGATGTTGATGTTCAGCCCCTTTTCTGCTTCATATTCAGCCCAAGATCCCAGTGTTTAGAATGATGCCACCTATGTTTACTGTGAGGATGGTGGGTGTGGTTTCCTACCTCAATTGATACAATATGAAAAGTATTTCACAAACATGACCTGAGGTTTGTTTCCATGATGGTTCTAAATCTTGAGTTAATAACCAAGATTAATCATATTGCTAACACCAATTTATAAGAAAGGATACTATGGGGTCAGGATCATCCTCACCCCTTCCTTCAAAAGGTACCAGATTGGACACCTTGATGAATGCTCTTACATCAAGGCTGACCAGCAAGTGTAAGGAAGTGAGTGACCATGCTGTGTACCTTCAAGCACTAGAAACGTGCTAAAACTCTGGGAGGTGGACCGAATCAGATAGAAGGAGGTTTCCTGGCTCCTGGGGTAGATGCTCACTAGGTAGTTTGGCAATCTAATTGCTCACATGCTGGTTATGTGATGTGACTCCATAGTGTTAACACTCCTCAGTCTAGATGCCAAGCTAGACAGAAGAGCAGAGTCATTGCAAATAATGTAAGGAAGCCAAGGGGCCACCCCATGGCTTTGACCTCTAATCCTGTGAACTTGAACCCTGTGCCTTTAAGCCACTTTATTTTCTTCGCAGAAAGCCTATGTCTTTTAATGTGTAATTTTTGGAGTGGGGAGAGCCTAAGCGGGACCTTTTTTTCTTTTTTGGAACCAAACAACAAAGGTTCTTCTGTACCACAACCATGTTTTGAATCTTACCTAAGACTGGCAACAGCCATCTTCCTGGTGTGGAACAAGGGTCAGACAGCTGAGCCTTTGCTATGCCAGAGCATCTGCAACATGGCGGGCTGGGAGCAAGATGGGCTATTTAGATGGTAAAGCAATACAGATCACTGAAGGGCCAAGAGGCCCCAAATGCTTCTGGATGAGATGGCAAGGGGTAACCTCACTACAACTAAGAAGGTTAGTACTGCAGAAAAGACAAAGACGAGGGTTATTGTAACCTCAACATCGTTTTCTAAAAGACCAATGTTTTCCTTAAAGTGTACTTGGAAGCAGAGGGAGCTGGTGATCTGAAAATATTTATAGCAGCATTTAAAACTCACCACTTTTTACGAGTAAAGTACTTCAGTGAATGTTATGAAAAGGATAAATAACAAAATAGTGGACACTCAAAAAGGCTTGCATGACCCCAGGCTGGAGAGAAACACAGGTAACAGTTTTGGGAAGCTATACTGCAGTTTTAGCCAATCCTCTTGTTTCTATAGTAAAGCCACATGGAGGGGGAAGGGTGTGTCTGAACTCATCTGTCTGTGCCTGAAGAGACCTCTGACAAATTCCTTAAACCAAAGTTCCACGTTCTCCACCTGGTGAAAGAAGATCTCATTTCCTAATAGTTTGGAGTACTTCAGGCATGGCTGTCTTTCCAGTTCAGTAGCAGCAATCATACCCTATCAATGGGGTCCCATTTGTGTCACCAAGAAACTTCTTACTTGGGTTCAGTATGGCATCTGAAACAAGTTACTATGGGTAGTGGGATTTTGTGATACAACCAGAAATACTTGTTTGGCCTCTGTTCCTGCCTCCTGGTTTCTCACTTGAGTTCCTAAAACACTTGCAAAATCTCCCTCCTTGTTCTAGGAACATTTTTGCTCTGACATTTACTACTGTTTATTAGTTTATAATTAGAATGTATATGGGGTATGATTTGATGTTTTAATACATGCATACATTGCATATTGACCAAATCAAAGTAGCTAGAATATTGACTACATGCACTTAACATTTCTTTGTGGTGAGAACCTCAAACCCTCTCTTCTAGCTATTTAAAAAATGTATCATGCCTTATGTCATAATGATCTTAAGACCTTTGTCATATACTGAGTGATAGAACATGTGGCACAGACCTTCTAAGTCCTCTGGAATTTTCCAGATTATATGAGAACCTTGGGTTTTGAAAATAAAATTCTAGGTGGGCTGCTGAAGGGTCTCAGGATGGGGGCTGGTTGCCAAAGGAACTGGTTATGTGATTAGATGGTTGGAACTTTCAGCACTCACCTCACCCTTCCCTCTACCTCTGGGAGAAGGGGATGAAGGTTGAATCAATCGCCAGTGGCCAAGGACTTAATCAGTCATGCCTTTGTATAAAGCCTCCATAAATGCCCATTCTGTCTCAGATGGTCCATGGCTGCCCCAGTATGTTGCTTTCACACACTGTCCTCCACCGCCTGTTAAAAACATGACTCCACAATCAATAACTTATCAAACAGATTCATATGTTAAATTCTCAATCCACAATTCCTCCACACAATAAGCTTACAACCAGTTGATAAAAATACACACCGCCAAACTAGATAAGATAAATTGACCTATAGAAATCCTTAGAAATAATCAGATCTACCTAAGGCTACTTAGACATCATCCTACAAACAAGGTCACACATCCTAATAATGCTATTCCTTATGGGCTACTGGGGTCATTTTTATTCAAGCCACCACAATGTCTAAAGAGCTTAAACATACTGATGTCTTTCATGGTAAAGTTGGTTAACTATTTTAAGGTTACAAAGCTAGGTAAAAGAGGTGTTCTGAAGGCCATTTTTAGCTGATGAAAAATTAGAAGGTGCTGCTGTTACACACACAGACACACAGACACACACATACACACACACTAGATCTTGATTCTACTTCAGTTCTCTCAGCTTAATGTCCTCATATAGCAAGACAGCTCAATCAATTGTTTTTTAGAATACCCAGAGCTTAGATGAATTGGCCCCTGGTATAGAAACTCAATGGATTAATTATAGGAAATATTTAAAAATATTTTTATCATCATCCCTCCACATATAAGCATCAATTATTGGATTATATTATGCTAGAATGTTTGATTTTTAAAATGACTGTTTGAGTTGCTGACTTGAGTTTTAAAATATCACTAGATAGATTTTACCTCAGTATCAGATAGAATTTCCAATAATTTCCAAAATGGCCCTGAACATACATTTGCAATTCTGCACTATTTATGTGAATCTCGGCTCTGATGATTATAAAATCAAAGTATCGACCAGCTATAAAAAAACATTGAAGATGCTCTATGACCATCAGTATCAAACATTCAGTCTAGATTTGATGTTTTATATAAAAAGAACAAGCACATTCACCTCATTAATATGCAAATTTGCTTTTTAGTTTAGTAGATGATAAAGTTATATGTATTCTCATGAACATTCTAAAATAAGTTTCCTTATAATTTGCTATCAGTATTTGATTTGTATACCTATTTTATTTATTTATTAATTTATTTTTGAGACTCAGATGTAGAATGCCTTATATGGCAGATGACTTTGAACTTCTAATCCACCTGCTTCTACTTTCTGTGCTGGCATTACTGACATGTTTCTATACAGCTGGTTTATGTGGTTTTCAGCATTGAACACAGGGTTCATGCTTGAAGGCACATGCACTCCCAATTAAACTATGTGCTCAGTTTATATAACTATCTAGAGTTTATGTCCAAAGTTTCTTGGCCAAAAGTCACAGCAGAAAAGGATTAAGAAGCCCTGGTTTAGAAAATTCTCTCTACTAGCTGTGGCTCAGAGCAGCATATCCACCTACTCTGGTCTGACAACCAGCATCACATTATTGATACCTGTGGTAGTCTACATAAAAATGTCCATACAGTCTCACAAAGAGTGGCATTATTGGAGATGTGTTCTTGAAGTAGCTGAGGCCTTGTTAGAAAAGTGTGTCACTGGGTTGAGGTTTCGAATGCTCAAGCCAGGTCTAGCATCTCTCCTTTTCCTGCTCTCTGCTGATCTTAGCCATCTCTCCAGCACCATATCTGCCTGCATGCCACCATGCTTCCTGTCATGAGAATAATGCACTACATCTCTGAACTGTAAGCCAGTCTCAACCAAATGTCTCCTTTTAAGAGTTGCTATGATCATGTTGTCTTTTCACAGCAATAGTAACCTAACTTAGGCAATAACCAAATACAGAGCAGTCAGTAGATGGTCTAGAAAGATGAACTGGAGCCTCCAAGCAAACAGATTGGTGAAGGCCGATTCTGGCTTCTGTTACTTTGCTGCCTTCCTCATGTAAATGAAGATATGGCTAGCAGTGGGCTGGTATATTCTATTCTATTGACCAACTTTAGACAGATTCTAGACAAGTTGTCACTGAGATTTCAAGGAGTCCTTAGAGAGCTCAGGCAGGCAAGAAGCATACACTCTGTCCCTGTCCCCTTCTGGATGGCTCAGGAAAACTCTCCTGGTTTGCCATTGTTTTGTTTTTCTCCCAAGAGTTAGGCTGTAGCCCACTAATATTTGTGACCATCCCGCCATATTGACCCTTCCAAGACTTAGCTCTCACATAAGGCTTGGTAGACTGATCTATGCATTTTAGGTAGAATTACAAATGGCTGACCCCCAAGGCTTCACTATTAGAAACACTGTGAATACGGGAACTCAGGGATTCTGTGAACACAGAGACCTTAGGTGGAGTTCTCATTCTACCATTTTCCAGCATGACTTCGGATTAATGTCCTGTCTGGGCCTGAGTTATCTCCTTTTCCAAGTTCAGATATCAATAATGACTGCTCAAATGTTTGAGGATTAAATAAGGCTATGCAAATTAAACATACATTTCAGACATAGCTTGTAATAAGACCCAACTTATTAGATATCCTGGTCATTTACCAATACAACTATTCTGGCTTTCTTCCATCTGTGGACTGGCACCACCAGGCCTGCCCCCACCTTTACCTCTGTTGCTTACTGCTATACCCAGATCCCTTTTCTTACCTTTATTAATGTCTGAATTAATGAACTTAAATGAGCTCTCTCATATATTGTAGTACTTTCTCTTATTTTTAAGGCCATCAGAAAAATTGGGAGTTCATGACCACTCTCAAGTTCACTGACAAAGGAGGCTCACAGCCCACTAGAGATAGCATAGTTCTGTCAGCCACTGCCCTTAACCGGTTCTGAAGTAGGTCCTCATAGACAGGTGAGGCACGAGAGCTGATATTACCTCAGCATATGGTCCTGGGTTTGATGAGTCCTGACAACTGCTGTTAACTCCACGTGTTGCATGCTGGTACTGTGAGACTGGCTCATGCTATTCATCTCTGTTTTTCTCAGTAAGCATTTTTTTCCAACCAAATCTTATTAAGACTTTTATATAAATACATTCACATGTTTTTATTTAAGTCCTTTGCAAGCCAGCAAAGACCTATATTTGGCCTCAATTAAATGCCCTACTTAATTGCAATTATATTTAGACAATGTTCTAGGGACTCATCACTCAGATGGCACCAATCTTGCCTGGTCTTAGGAACTAAAGAGGGAAGATAGAAAAAGAGTTGCTACGTGTTGGTAACCTCAGATTTGATCCCTGGGACACTTCATCTCATTTGAGAGTTTTAGCAACTCCCTGTGGTAGGTAGACATATGCTTTGCATCAAACTCAGATGGTTGAATTGGCCACGAGACATATAGGTTGTTGGCTGTGGGTCTCAGGGTAGTGTTCAGGATGATTTCATCTCTCTATCAGTCTTCTCTGCTCCCAACCTTTATTAGCAGAAGATAACTGCCTTAAGCTGCCATTGTCCCTGCTAGTGAGATACTCAGGGAGAGCTATTATCCCAGTCACTGATCAAATTGCACATCTGGACTAATGTGTCTGTGTGAGCATGGTAGCTTCTGTTCACGATGTGGGTGGAGTCTAGGAGAGGGAGATATGCTCATTCAATGCTTGGAACAAAGTGTCATGCAGCTAGTATATAGTAGCTGGCATATAGCATACCAGTTCTTGTGGCAGTAACTGGTAAAATAGTTGAGGAGGAGGCAGATGTGACTGAGAGCTTCATCATCAGACCCTATTCTGACTCCGTTCTGCCGCCTTCTGCCGCTGGTGCAGATCATCCCAGTCAGCATCCCAGCCTGCTGTGGCCTTTGCCTTCATTGTCTGCCCTGTCCTGGGGATGGAAACTCACCACACACTCATTCTTTACCTCTAGGCTGGATGGAAGTCATTCATCACTGGTCCTGGAGAGCGGTGTGTGGTGGAGTGTGCTGGCATGACTCCCAGATGTATGCATCTGGCCCCATGGATCTCCACCACCTTGTGTCACATGCCTTATTTCTTTGCCGCTTTATTTTCCCAGTGATAGATTAGAGGTGTGAGCTGTGACCCAGGTTACAAGCCTCTGCAACAGACCATACAAGCCAAGACATTCTCGCACCTTCATGGGGATGCAGAGACAATGAGGTGAAGTTCTTTGTCAGTCATCCCTCCAGACCCCCCCAAAAGACTATGAAGAGCATCTTTGACCCCACTGCAGCAACTCAGCTGGATATTCAAACACCACTCAAAGATGACAGCTAGGACTATTGTCCTGTCCACTTTGTGAATGTGAGTATCCTTAATTAATAACCCAGGACGCTCCCTCTCTTCCACACTTGGAGAGGCTAAGCACCTTCTCCTCTCACCACTGCCCGCTGACTTGTAATTATCTTTCAGCCTGTTGCCTCTGGAAGACTGGGAAGGGTGTGCTCACGCCACTGGGCTGGAGCCAGGCCTGTTGGAGGACAGTGTGCATTTCAGAATCCTTTCTGTTTATTCCTTGCCTGGAATGCCAGCTCTCAGACTGGAATGAGAGAGAGAGAGCAAGAGCGAGAGCGAGCGAGCGAGCAAGAGAGAGAGAGAGAGAGAGAGAGAGAGAGAAGAGAGAGAGAGAGAGAGAGAGAGAGAGAGAGAGAGAGAGAGAGAGAGCTCCTTACTTTCACACACCCTCCAAGGCTTTAAATTTTAACTTCTTTTTAAACTTTGTTTCTGAAAGTGCCTCACTAGCTAAGGAAATCAAGGGTTTTGTTTTGTTTTGTTTTGTTCATAATGAATATATTTAATTGTAACAGCTCATATTCACAGGACATCTGCTCTTGGCAGGCCCTGTGTTTACACACATATTCTTAGTCACACCTTATTACTGTGTGAAGCAGGTTCATTGCTGTCTCCCAGTTTACAGATGTGGAGCCAGTGCTCTGAGAGGGTAGCCCTCTGCATTCGATGTCAGAGATCATACAGTGGCTAAGCGACCAGTCGACCAGGCCGGAAACTGGGCACAGGTCACCTGACCCAAAGGCCTGCTTTTAGCCATGGCTTTCTCCCTTCATCCTTGGAGCTGCTACATCCACAGTTCTCTCAGTCTGTCTGGGAGCATTGTCTGGGAAGCAGCCCTGAGGACCCTCAGTCTCTGATTTATAGTTCCCCCCACGGCACCCCAGCTGCACATACTTGCCTGCTGCGTGCAACGGCTCTTGCTCCCTTCTCTCAGATAGACACGTAAGAGTGGGATTGCTTCTGTGGTGATTCTGAGTTTTGCATTTCATGTTCAGAATTTTAAGGACCTGTCAAATGTCTTCTGAAGTGGCTGTGGCCACTTTATAAATAGTCCCATCAGAACCATATGACGGTGGTGAGTTTTCCTTAAGTTTGGGAACCCCTCACCTCGATTCTCCATTTTAATGCCAAATTACCTTTAAAACTCACTTTCCCCCTGTTCCTTTGGCCAGTAGCTGAATCCCATCCCCTGCTCCACCTAAAATAAACACCTACATGTCTAAACTCCACATTTATTCCTCTTTACATTAACCAGGTACAAATGAAGGCATCCTCCCAACAAGCCTTCTCCAAAGATGCTCCAGCCCACAGTGAACAGGGAACATATGAAATCACCTCTGAGAAAAACTGCATTCAGGAGCACACAGGTTTCATGTTCCTTTGAGAAACATGAGATCTAAAGACTTTATGCTGAGCATGCTGGTACATGCCTGGGTCTCAGCCCTCATGGGGCAGAGGGCAAGAGGCCAAGTAAGGGGCCAGCCTGGGCTACAGGGCTGTATGTAGAAGTCCGTCAGATTTCATTAGTCATGAGCAGGCTGTGTTTATGGCTTCTGTGCTCACCTCTGCCTTCTGTCTCAGAAACTCTATCTTAAAGGTTATGTGTCTTTCCAGAGATCACCTAGCAAACAGGGCAGGCCCAGACTCCAACTCAGGCCAGACTGTGTTTCTTATGTTTTTTTTTCCTGCTCACCCAAATGGGATCTTTCTATCTTGTCATGACTTGTCGGGCACTTCATTAAGACCCTTCCTTTCCATTTACATCCTGTGTGCTTCCTGCTGGTGACCTAGGTTCCCTCAGCTGAGAGCCCTGTATCTGTCTGACCTGGGCTCCAGGGCCTACCCTGGTCACATGGGACTCTTTTGGCAAAAACTAGCATCAGCGTTTGCTTTAGCTGTTTCCTTTCCCACATCATTGTTTCCATAGGATGTCTGGCTTCCCAAAATAACATGGGGCATTCCAGGTAAACTCAACATCCGACTCAAGTCCCCATTCAGCAGCAGCCGAGGGCCTCAGGCTAGCCATTGTTTTCCTCTCTTCCTCCGATCACTCAGGTTCAGAGGGAAGGGACAGGCCTACCATGGGGCCTGGCAGGGAGAGGCAGAGGAGATGGGAGTGGTTTAGCCAAGCCCACTGACCTCTGGCCCTACCCCAGGACTAGAGGTTAACAGTCATGTCTGCAGCCTTCTCAGAGCCTAAGGAATGCTATGATGTCATACTGTATGTTTCTGATGTACCTAATATGTACAAATGTTACATACCTGGTAACATTCCTGACTGGTCTCACTGGCTTTGAAAATATGTCTGTCTATGTGCCACCTTCCTGGGTCATTTTCTGCTCTGTGAGAATATTCTCTATAGATGTTGTGAGCAAGCTGAGTTTCGTCTGAGGCTTGCTTTCTCTCTACTGCTTTCTGAGCATTTCCTGTAATTTTCCTTGATCTGTCTGACAGTTCATGTCCAGAAGAGCCATTATTGTCCTGATTTGGCAGTTTCACAGTGTCCTTTTTTTCACTGGAAAAAAAGCCATCCAACAAGAGAGACCCTAGGGGCCAGAGCGATGGCTCAGTGGGCAAAACAGCTGCTAGGCAAGCCTGAGTACCTAAGTTCAAGGCCTCAGAACCCAATAAAGCTCAGAGCTGAGTGCAGGGCTTTATAGTTCCAGGGATGCCTTGATGGGAAGGCAGACAGGAGAATTTTGACCTAGCCCAGAATACAAAGAAAGTAACAGAGACTCTGCCTTAAGTGAGAGGTGACAACTGACTCCCCAGGCTGTCCTCTGACTTCTTCATGTATGCACTGACATGAACAAACACACACACACACATGAACACTCATATACACATGAATACACATACACACACATACACACATAAACACACATGCACATACCTGCACACAAACACAAACATATACACACATGAACAAACACACACATGAACACAGACACATATGAACACATATGAACACACATACACACATATGACCACATACACACATGAACACACACACATGAACACATACACATAAATGTATGAACACACACACAGATCTCAGTAGCATCAGTCGCTTGGAGAGATGACCTTAGGTGACTCCAGCATGAAGCATCTTCTCTGATGCCCCTTGGGGCTTGGCTGATGGTAACGGTGAGTATGAGTGTGTCTGCCATGGAGTTCTGTTCTCATTGTGGAAGACGGGAACAGTGGGGCACTGGCACTAGATCCAGAGGCTTTTGCTCCAGTGTCAAGCTCACTGAGCTTCCCTTCCTCACTCCAGTCCATCTATGCTTCTGCCCGGGCCATGCTGCTGCTACAGATTTCATCCACAGGCATCTAAGTCTGCATTTCCAAATCACTGGGGACCTTAAAAAACTAATATCTCAATACATTAAAAGTCCAACAACAATAACATAATCATGTTCAGATATGTCCACTTTTCTCATTATTGTTTATGGCTTGGAAGTTTATTTTCCAGTATTTGTTTTGGTAGAAACACTTGTCAAATACCTTTAAAATATTTTATCCCTGTTTCTTTTATTTTTCCATGTCAGGGATTTACCCAGGGGGCTTGTTAAAATGAAGACTCTCAAATTCCACTTGGTTGTAGAGGCCCCAGAATTTCCTTATCTGTGCATGTCTATGAGAACTCTAGCCATTTTCCCTGCCTTCACTGAACACTTTGACCTCCTCTTTAACACACCTTCTTACAATGTGATTTAGTTGAGGGACTTTATTTATTTATTTTGGATGTTGTCAGCTCTCTTTGTCTGGCATTTGCTTCTTCCTGGAATGCGCTCTGTGGCACCCTCTTCCCCTAACTCTCTCCTATCTATTTTGGGGCACCTGGCTTCATATTGTGTCCTCTCTCTTGCCATTTCTAAGCATGAAATGTGTCAGATGTCCCTCTTGTTTCCTCCCAGTGCTCCATCTTTCCCTTCAGAGCAGCGGCTTTGTCATGGTCCCTGGTCCCGCTCTTCTAGAAGACCAAAACCTCCCCAAGAGTGGAGACATCATCATCTTGTTTACCCGTGTAGGCCCAGACCCACCACGGACCTGGACCACAGCCAGGGTTTGGCAAATCATCATGAAAACAGAAACCAAATTCAGAAGAAGGTTTATTTCAGCCACACAAACTAGAGACAGATTCACTAGCAGAAAACACTGAAGCCTTGTCTGTGTGCTGTATAAAATCTCAAGCATTCTCATGCCTGGGCAAAGCACAAACTCTAAACATCTATTTACAGGATGTTCTAAATCATAATTGCTGGCTACGTGCTGCTTTTCCTTGGCATCTACAGACACATATGCAACAGTTATCACTGGAGAATTGAGAACAGCAAATAAAGTTTCATCCACTCACTTGGGGCACCCATGTCTGCATTGTGCAGTCACCTAAGGCTGCTAGACATTCAAAATACAACTTGTCCAAACTGAAATGTAGCGATATGTAAAACACATACTTAACACCAAAACTTACTTCAGCCCAGGTTCTCTATAAAACAGATGCAAGGCAAAGCCCAAGGAGAAGGTGCTATTGGAAGGAAAACCCTGGGATGTGGAACTGAGAAGAAGCAGAGTGGTACGGGGGATGAGGGGAGCAAATGGTCATGTGATGTAGGCTGAGGCTTGCGGAAGTAAGCCACGCTGGGGGTGTATACACTGTAGTGTGGAAGAGGTGCTCACCAGTCCCTTCCTGGATCTTGGTTCTCACTAGGTGACATTTGCCAAGATTTTGTCTGTGCTAAGTTCTTTACAATTTCTGACTATGTCACCAGACCCTTCTAGAGAGTCACTAGAAGCTAAGGGGTCAAAAGTCCACTAGGTGGACGTGGATTCTCGTGATGTGACAGGAGCCATGGAGGCCTTAAGAAAGCTTCACTCCCATCCCTGGAGGGTCCCCATAATGTCAGGAGACGAAGTCACAGCCGTGCGAGCAGGGCTTTATGCTTTATGACTACATAAAGGCCATCAGACCACGCTGGGGTTGGTCAAGCTAGGATATGGCAAAGGGCCAGGCCCTGGGGCAGATGAACTGGGGGGGGGGTGTCTGAGGAAGTGAGTGTGACATCATCTCCACACTGGACACCCTTGCCTGACATACTCAGTCATGTTCATTCACTAGACCTTTTTTTTAAAATCTCAAGAGCATCTCAACTGGCACCTGTGGCGTCTTTACTTGTGGTGCCCATCACAGACTCCCTCCCCTCTCTCAATTCCTCCATGCTGGTTTAGATTTTTCAGTAATTTCAGCATCTTGCTCAAGGCAGAAGCCCGAGTGTGACACATGAGAGTTCTCTCTCCTTCTGCCCACATCCCCAGAAAATCCTGCCGGTTCTACCTCCAAACCATACCAGAAATTTGCTGGTCACCTTTTACCTCTCCGTAGATGGTTTCATCTCTCTTGAGATGGTGATAGGGGATTCCAAAGTAGTCTTCCTGCTTCCTTCTCTCCAGGGCTCACAGTAGGCAGAGGTATCATCTAAAGAAGTGGTTTTCAAACTGTGGGTGGAGACCCCTTGGGGGTGGTCAAACAACTTTCTCACAGAGGTCACACATCAGATACTCTGCATTATGATTCATACAAGAAGCAAAATTGGTTATGAAGTAGCAATGGAAATAATTTCATAGTTGACGGTCATTACACACGAGGGACTGTACTAAAGGGTGGCAGTGTTAGGAAGGTTGAGAGCCACTGGACTTGAGCACATAAATCAAGTTCTATTTCTTGCTGCTTTCAAGCCTCTGAATGGTTTCTAAAACAAACTTGGTAACTCCCTCAGGACTCCCTTCTCGCCCTGCACTAATGTCCTCTCTCCTCTTTGCCTGTTCACCAGCCTCTCCTATCCTAAAACACTCCTTATTGCTTTAGTGCAAAAGAAGGCAGAACACTTCCTGCTACTGTTTTCCACATCGAACTTTACTGACACGCCCACAGCATGGCAGATTTATGGAGCACCATGTCTTAAAAGTTCTCATTTGTCTCTTCATAGGAAGTTGGCTGAGTCTTGTTTTAGGTGGCCTTACCCATGTTTCCATCTCTTTCCCCAGTTCTTCCCTGTGGGGTAGCTGATTTCTCTGCTTACACACAGCCACCATGTTTCCTCTTCAAACAGAGCCTCCTGATGATATTGCTTTCACAGACGTCTCCAGCCCTCCCCCAAGCACACTGTTATTTCCTGTCACCTTTCGCTGCCTCCATGAAGCACCTTCTCAATCGAGATTACATGTTTGTCCATGAGTCTCCTGCTAACTGCTGGGAGAACACTGTAGCGGGACTCCAAGCACCCTCACGTACCTTCTTCTACTAAGCTCCTGGACTTGCTACATCCTCTTGACTTGGAGTAATTCTCTAGTCACACACTCTGCTCTGAAAATCAGCAATTCCTTCTGCCTCTGCTGAGAACTTGGGGCAGGTAACATTTTCAGAGAACTTCAAGTCCAGTGCTAATGTAAGCCTGCCTTTCCAAAACATTCTCAGCCTTTAGGGACCTGTAGCATAACCTCATCCTGTTTGATCTTTTGTTTTTCACAATAATTCGATCCCCTCACTCTTCTACATGTACCAGAAAATGGACAGTGAGCACGAGGTAGCCTGTATTCATCTTTTCCATGTGGTGGGCTATAAGTCACTTTGTGCTGGGAACCCTGGATCCCAGCAGAAATGGCTTGCCGTTTCCTCCTCCGGTCACCAGGGGGCGATGCACATCCCAGAGTCCTGATTCCTACCCAATGAGCTCTTGGAAGCTGGGAAAGCAGATACGTGTCCTTCCTTGGACAGCAAGCTACAGGGACAGAAGGAACTCATGAATACACAAATACATTAGATGGAGACCCACAGCTCTTCAGAGATTCACGGGCACTAACCAGTGGGGAAGCAGGGCAGGAAGTGGTTTTGAGAGCCGCTCCCTCTGCTTTATAGACCAGAAAATAAAGGAACCTATCTGGTTAAAATCACAACCAGCTAGAATGCAATTTGCCCATTCTTCCTTCAAGTCCCAGTATGTCATTTTCTCTTCGATTCTGGGGTATCCTGGGTGGTGTGGAGAATGGCTGGGCATAGATCAGATTTCTCTGGAAGACAATTGTGGAGAAGGCCGGGAAGGAACCTAAGACTTGATTTTAAAGGCCTTGCCTTAAATCTTGAAGTTCTAATAGTTTCAGGGCAAGGCCAGGGCCCCAGACTCTTTCCCTAAAAGTCACACTCCTAATTTTGTGTAAGTGTCTCAGTACTGCTGGGCAGACTTGAGGATTCCATGAGGAATCTTAACACATTCTCCGTCAGAGAAGCGTTTGCTCTGTGCTGGTGGAATGCTCAGCCCTTTGATGCCCCCAGGATCATAGCTATTTCTGAGGAATTGATGTTGGTTCTCTGAGCCTCTTGCGTTCCAGGACACGAAATTCAGTTCCCTGGCTCTTGGCTTGGCTATGGCTTCAGGAAAGACATTCCACTGTCTTTGGGATGTTTCGTACATATTCAGCAGCAGCACAATGCCGCTGTTACTGGGAGGTGTTTGACCCTCCTGGGAGGTACTGACAGGCGTGCCTACACAAGTGTTACTGTAACCCAGTGGACCCTGGGCTGGCTGGTACCATGAGTGGCAAGGTTATGGATCAGGTACCAAGGCATTCAGATAATTTCTCCCTGCTACATGTGCATGAGGCTGAGCAACCATCAGGGAACAAGGAAAGAGAATTCTGGGGAAACCTACTCACAGGCCCTGGATAGTGGGTCACCAATGTCTTCTGTGGGATAAAATGGCATCTTTATCTCACGTGAGGTATTACTCACAGTCTCTTGAAACTTCAGAGCAGCCTGCTTTCCTCAGATGCAGGTTGTCAAAATGTGCCCTGAGGAATTCTGGGTAGTCAACAGAGTGCTTGCTGCTTGTCAAGCAGGCTGGAGTGGGTGGGTGAAAGCCAAGCTACTTACCTCTGACCCTTCAAAAATGGCTCCCCTTTTGGTGGCTTACATAGTCAGTTTTCTGTGCAATTAAATTGAAATTCTACACCTAAAAATAAGTTTATAAAATGGGCCATTAAAGACAAAGGTATGACTGTGGATCTGGATCTTTGTCCTAGGGTGACCTACACAGTTTTTCTTATCTCACAAGGGCCCTTTGAGTAGACAAGGCTAGTCCTTCATCAAGGACAAAGAGACCAAGGCCCAAGAAAAGAAAGGGACTGGCTCTAAGACCTACGGAGGAGGGAATGATCCCAGGACTGTAAGCCAGAAATGGCTCCAGCCATCATCCCGAGATGCACAAAAATAGTTGGAGGTCTGGGTTCGAGTCCAGCTCTGAGCTCTTCACACTGAAATGTTCCTTTACTTGATGTGTTGTGTCCCTGTTTTGTTGTTGTTGTTGTTATTTTCCCCTAACCACACGGGCCTGCTACTAACACCGGTGAGAAGAGACAGGAACTCTGCTACAGGGTCGGGGAGATAGCTGGACAAGAGTCCCACAACCTCAGCCTTCAATCTGGACGCCCCAGCATCACATCCAGCTTACTACTGAACCTCTCAGGTTGGAGTCATGCAGGCAAAGGTGAAACTTCCTTGGATAGGTCGGAGTCTTCTGCTCTAGGGATTCAAAGCTTCAGGGGTCTGATGGAAGCCTGTGTCAGGTGCTGGGGTAGGGTGACTCATTCTTTTCCTTCTCTGCCCTCTTTAATTAGCTCAGAGCAATACCTTCTGCAGGTTCTTATCAGTGCTTCCTGATAAGGTAATTAATAGGCTCCTTGTCTCCCCTGAACATCCTGGGGCCCCAGAGGGCTGTGCTCAAAAGGAAGGTGCTAATTAGTTCCTGAGTGATTATCTGGTGAAAGTAACAGAGCCAGGTCTGCAAATCCAGGTGGAGCCTTCATCCTCCCTCGGGCGAGGCTCAGACTCTCTGGCTCTCTGCTCCTTTTGCTTGGTGCCAGGTCTGCCCACCAAGTTCAGCCCCTCCCACACTAGCCCCTCTCCTACCCTCAGCCTCCTGGAACCAGAGCTGGATTGAAAAGAGCACCTTCTCAAGCCTGCAGCCATGGAAAACGTGCTCTACATGGAGGCCAGAGGTTCTGCCACCGCATGTGCTATGTGACCTTGGGAAGATACTTTGGCTCCAAGACTCGTTTTCTTTAGCTATCAATAAAGTGAGGGTTGGTTTATTCTCAGGGGTAGCAAGTATGTGGTTTGGATAGCTCTGAGGAGTTGGTCACTGTTTTCTACTTTGTTGTCAATAGTAAAGCTATGTTCAGCTTCTGTGGAAAGTGTTGGGTTACCAACCCTCTAGTTACCCTGCCTCCCAGAAATCAGGACACCTCCCCTTCATTCTTTCTCTCTGGGCAAAGAGTTGAAAAAGCTGCTGTGGACTTATGTTCTTCCTCTCTTGTGGCTTCCAGTAACCCAGAGCCACCCCCACCATGCCCAACCCCAAAATAAAATTGAATTTTGAGTTTACTTTTATTTAATGCCTTCCTGCCTTGAGACATGAATGGTATGAAACGTCCCCTCATAATGCCCCAGACATCTGTAAGGATAAGAGACCCACTTTGTTGTCACTTCCCTTCAGGACTCTCAGCCTGCTGTCTGTGACCGCCATTTTTCTTCACAAAGCCCCTTGTTCTTCCCTTCAAGGCCTCACCATGTTGCTGATGCTGTAACGTATCTGAGAAAGCCTCCCTCTGAAGGGCAGTTCATCTTATCTTCCTGTCCACTGAGCCAGTCATCTGAGCTATAACAGGAAGCTGAAGGGGTTTGACCATGACCAGCCTCAGTGTAGACTGGTGGGGCTGCAGCGTGTCCTGTCAGTCACACAACTGGCATTTGGTGCAGGTCGTTTTTGCTGAGCTTTACAGGACATGTAAGGTTTTTAGACAACAGTCCCCACTAAACGGTGACACACATAGACAGCCCCTTTGCTGTGGAACAGAAATCCCAAGTCCTCCCATTGGATCCTTGGAAACAAGGATAGATAGTATTGAACCCTATCTATACTGTGTTTTCTCCATGCATGCATACATTAAGATCAAGTTTGATTTATAAACCAGGAAGGGCGAGGGATTAAAAGCAGCAACTAATGATAAAAAAGGACAATTGTAATGCACCTCGGACAAATTGCTGGGCTGTCACTTTCGTACTTCTAGGTTATAAGATAAGGGTTAGTGAGCACAGCCCTGTGGTGATGCGATGTTAGGTCAATGGCTGGTTATGAGACTCATACCGAGTGACGGGTAGGCAGGTGGTGCATACAGGGTCGATGCAGTGGACAAAGGGACGAGTCTCACATTATCCTACACAAGAAGGACAGAAGGAGCTTTTCGCCATGTTACACCAAAGGGTACAGAATGTAAAACTTAACACTTTCTTCTAGAAGTTCCAACTGAGCTCACATAACTGAGACCTCAGAAGGCAAAACCCTAGACCAGAGGTCCAATTGCACTCCCCAAATTCCCAAATGGCCCCTGGGAGAACAATGGCACCAGCAGTTGACAACCTCAATTATTTTGACCACAAAGGACACAGACTATGCTTGAAGCGGTTTAACTGAAAATGGAAATTCATTCCTGTGCCATAGAGAAGCCATAGGTGAGACTGGAGCTTTTCTCCCGTCAGCGGACCCCGCAGCGGGGACCGGTTTCCTGCACACCATCTATTTGCAACCCCCTCTTCTGTTTTCTGAGGAATGATGAGAGAGAGGGACCAAAGCTCTTCCTAGAACCCACGAACAAGAGTGGGGCATTGAAAATCCCTTTCAGATAAGTTCATGGGGACCGAAGTACAGCCAACTGTTGTTCCAGCCTAGGACTTAGGGTCTAAGGATGTCTCACAAAGGGTCAAGGGTCCGACAAGGCTTGTTCGTGGCAGCAGTTTTGGGAGTGAGAGGTAGTGGCGGAGCCAGGGTGAAGTAGAAGCCTCTGGTTTCCTTAGAAAGTCAGTCGTGTCAAATGGTGTTTTGCTGGGGCACACACGTGAAAGAGCGTTGTCCTGAAGCAGACACATGTGAAAGAATGTTTTGCTGAAGCAGACACGGGTGAAAAGATATTTTGCTAAAGTAAACACGCAATAGGACAAGAGTCTTCCCTAACGGCACATATATACTGATTCACCTTACATTCTGTTGTTGGACTCCATTTGTTGTGACTCCATAGAGAGAAATGTGCCAGTGAACTCATGAGGTTCCTGAGGCTTCCTGCCTCGGACTTGGGCATGGTGATGTCAGCTGAGAAAGACTCACAGGAAGTTTTGCTAAGACATACTCAAGTACTGAGAGACAAGACAACTGATAGGACAAGACCCATGAAGAACACATGATGCTTAGAGAAAGTATGAATAGGACCCAGCAGACAGTGACAAGGGCTTGCCCGCTTGCACATCTTGCTTTGCAATACTTCTTGGTCTCACATCTTCACTGATCTTCAGGTCACTGAGAGAGAGCACAGCAGGGAACTTCTCTTGGCATGGCCCTGGTCGCTTGTGCTGACATCCGTCAATCTGACTGAGAGTGGACTGTCTGCTGGGTACCACTGCTGCTGACTTGTATTTGCTACCCTGACACTACTCAACTAGACTGCTAACACACGCGTGAAGTACTTATGAGAAGATAGAGCTGCCACTAGCAGATCCTATGGATGACTAAACTGGATTGCTAATATATTTGTAAAGTATTTTCAAGTGGATGAAGCTCCTACAAACTAAACTACTGATTTCCTGACAACACAGGTGGGAGTTGCTCCAAAGAGCAATTTCTAAACAGGTGCACTTCCCCTGTGTCCTAATAACCTTTCTTTCCTACTACCTCAGGTGGGTGGTTCACCAAAAGAGAGAGAGACAGAGAGGAGGGGGGATTAAAATGTAGGTTGATCTCTAGATGCAGGTGAGGGCTGACACTAGTTGGTCAAGGCAATATATGATTGGACAGTAGAGAGTGGGGCGGGACAAAGTTTTTGTAAGGCAGGAGAAAAGGGGGAGGGAAGGAGAATGAAGATGGAGACAGAGAAGGAGGATACAAATCCAGGTGGTCTTAATTGACTATAGGTTCTTATGTATATTTCTTAAGGGATGGCTGTCTATAGGTTAATATATCAACTGTTTGTAACTTTTTTGTGTAGATGTTTTGTGGATTAAGAATTTAACATATAAATCTGATTGATAAGTTACAAGCTTCTGGAGCTTTGATTTTACCAGGCTGTGGGGAATGTGAACAGAGTCCCTGGCTGGCAGAGAGACAGCTGGGAGAGGGTGGCTAGAGAGTAAAGGGGCTAGTGTGGCGTGTGCACGGAGTGAAAATGCACAGGAACCGGTAGCTGCACTTTTTAATATTTATTGCAACATTAAAACATTTTAAAACTGCTACGAAAATTAAGATTAATTATTTTAAGTTACACAAGGCTCCCCCAATAAAGAACCCAGTGTGGCAGCAGCTGTGGGCTATATGAACAGCCCACAGGTTTCTTCTGGTTTGAGCTGGACTGGCCTCTGCCAGCTTCCGTTTCTGCACGGGGCTTGATTCTAAGAGTGGTCTAGTTTCTCTCCAAATGGCCATTATCTTTAATAGATCAACCCAAGCTTGTTTCTCTTGCTTGGTGCCCAAATGTTCACTAATGCGGCTGGAGCCATAGCTGGGACAGGAGGCAACTCTAGAGGAGAAATGGGCTGCTCCACAGTCTCAGGAGGACTGGAGTCAGAAACCATCAGAACCCCAAAGGGTCCCCACAATGGTGAGTGCCATTATCAGGCTTGCTTGTCAACTTGATGGTATTTAGAATCACCATGGAAACCAGTCTCTGGACATGTCCAGAGAGATTGGACTGAGGTGAATTTATCCTAAATGTGGGTGGTGCCATTTCATGGATTGGGGTCTGGGACTGAGAATTGAATTGAGAGCAGTCATTGCTCCTTGCCTCTTGACTTCAGACGCAATGTAACCTGAGGCCCCAAGATCAAGCCACAGGATGCTCAGCTTCTCTAATGCGTGCACACCAACATGGACTGTATCCTCTAGCTATGAGCCAAAATAAACCCTTCCTTCCTTAAGCTGCTACTTCAGGTATTTCACTGTAGCAACAAGACAAACAGTCAACACAGTGACTACAGCAGTGACCTTGTTGAAGGTCTAATTCCTTTTCCACAGGGCAGCCTTATTAGCACAGAAGACTTATTTTCTGAACTTGGTTCCTGGCACCCCTTCCATAACTTCCCTCCTTCCTAAGCTCGGGACCCAAAGGAAGATGGGATGGTTCTATTTTGTATTTACCTTTCTCTTTTTCTTTTTTCTTCTTCTTTTCCCTGTGGAAGTTATGTGGCTAAGTTATGTGGAAGTTATCATTGGAAGCTCTAGAAAGACAATGTAAAGTAACAACTTCAAAAAATAAAGACAACCTCCATGTACCTGGATCTTCCCCTCCTCTGTGATCTCTTAAGACCTCAGGGAACCTTTGTCTATTTGTTTTCTAGTACTGCAGGTTGAACCCAGGGCCTCATGCAGCTTAGGTAAGTTCTCTACCATTGATCTGTAGACTTAACCCTATACACACACATATCGTTTTTAATATACATTCATATATAGTGCTTTGATTATATTCGCCATTATCTCCTCTTACTTTCTTCCCCTATTGATGAACCTTCTCCCCAGGAAGTTCATCTCCTGCTTTCATGTCTTCTGCATGTGTTTCTACTGTCTGCATGCGCATGGGTAGGAGGGGTATTTACTGGGCCAAGGGCAACTCGCCAATACCTAGACCACTGAGGAATCTGCTTCCCCCTCCCTTGGCAACCGTTGACAGCTTATAGTGTGTGCGCACTTCCTAAATCCACAATGAGATGCTGATAGGCCCAACCATATGCAGCTAGCTACTGCTGCTGTGAGCTCATGGCCACAGCAATGTTATACCCAGACAACTGATTTTCGGCCCTATCTACCAGCTTACATTCTCTCTGCCTTCTCTTCTGTATTATGCATGAGCTGGGGGAGGAGTTATATAGATGTGATGTTTAGAGTTGAGACTCAGCAGTTACTCGTTTTAGCATTTTATTTATTTATGTACTTATTTATTTAATGTGTCTGTGCACATGTGCGTGTGCTCGAGTGTGTGCATGCCTGTACTTTACAGTGCACATGTGAAAGTCACCGGACACCCTGTAGGAGTTGGACCATGTGAGTCCTAGGAGTCAAACTCAGCTTTTTCAGGCTTCGTGGCAAGTAGTTTTTTTGTTTGTTTGTTTTTTGTTTTGTTTTTGTTTTGTTTTGTTTTCTTGCTGAACCACCTCAGAGACCCTCTCCTGAGCACTTTGAATCTCTTCATTAACTACTGCCCACAGCATACAGAAGCTTCTCTTGATCAAGGCTGAGAGAAACCCTAACCTAGGGGGTCTAAGCATGAGGATTTAGAAAGCAGTTTGACACCACATCTCTTTATCAAAACACCAGTAATAGTTCCTATCGAAGTCAGATCACCTCCTCAGCTACTAGTCTTTGACCAGGTTTATAGTGTCATGCATGAGTTCTCTCTAGGGATAGGCCTCAAATCCAACCAGCACGTGGTTGGTCACCTCCATTAGTGGTCATTTGTGCCCCTATTGAACCAGTGGGCACACCTTGCCCACTTGGCATTGTAACGCATAACATTCCCTACTAGGTAAGATTTGTCAATGACTTCTCCCCAGCAGCCTTCATAGCCCCTTCTGGAACTATGAAAACTATCCAGAAGTGTATACCACTGTGCGACCAACTGTGAGGTTTAAAGAAGTTAGGATATGCTCAGAGTGGGACCTGGTACAGGGTTAATCTCGTTAAATGTCACTCACTGTCTTGGCTCTTCTGGTTCATGACTGCACTGTGTTTGCTACTCCTGACTTGCTACATAAGTCATGGAGAATATGTAACACTTCATGGAATACCTGACTTGGGTCAGGGATCTGGAAAGAGCAAAGCCCACACAGGGGTTGCTTTCTTCCTCCCACCCTCCTTAAACACAAATGGAGAGTGTGTTTGGTAGCCTTTTTGCTAGGATATATCAATCACCCCAGAATCCCTTGACATGCCCAGAGAGGCATACACATGCCCACATGCCCACATGCCTAGGAACACATACACATTCTTGTGAACATACAGGCACACACAGTCACGACACAGTGCCCGACGTCAGCAGCTCAGCATGCCATCTAGCACCACGTGCTTCTAGAGTGACCTGTAGCCACACCTGGACTATCCCAGAATGCTTCTATTCATGATTCTTGGTATTTGAAGCCATTCTATATGCTCAAAGTCTAAAATTAGAGAGAGCCTTGGAAGAAGAGAAGCAATGGTGTACTAGCATTTTTTTTTTTTTTTTAAGGAACGATCTTTTACTGATGCGGAGGGTTCGCCGCCTTCCTCATGGCTGCCAGCACGTTGCTCAGCCCCTACTGCTTTCTCTTGGCACGGATATGTGTGCCCACCCCTTTCTTGATGAACTTGTGTGCACGCTGTCCTTAGACACTTTGAGCAACTCCGTCGCGTGTTGCACGTAGGGAGCGAAGCCGCACACCTCTGAGATCACGTCCGCGCGAACTTGGTGTGCTTGGTGAGGCACCCGCGGCGCCGGCTGTGTCCGGCTTGCTGACATGGTGTGCTTGGTGAGGTGCCCGCGGCGCCGGCTGTGTCCGGCTTGCTGACATTCTTCATCTCCGTGTGGCCCTTGTTGAGGCCCACGGCCATAGGGTAGCACAGGGCCATGGCTGCTGTTCTCCGGTGGAGGCCCGGACCGGTGTACTAGCATTCTTAATCTACCTACTAGAAGCTTCTAATTTCCTCCCCCCCCCCAACAGAATTCACAATTCTAAGCAATTATCTCCCAGGCAGGTTTAAAGTCTGAACAAGATCTTTAGCAAGAATAGCAATAATACCCATACCGATAACAATAGAATTTACATGCTAAGCACTGAAAAATAGTTGTCACTGTCCTATAGGAGACTTCTGTATATGAACTCCTTTTAATCCTTTTAAGAATCCAATAAAGTGAGTACTATAGTCACCAACCCATTTTACAAATGGTAGAACAGAATCACAAACAAGTGGTAACTTGTCCTACGGTCAGTGAGAGGCAGCCAGTCTGGTTTCGTGGACTGGGCTCTTAGATATTGAATGCATTTTCTTAGATACTGAGGAATTTATAGCCCCTCAACACCTTCCTATGTGTGTAAATCAAAATAAAGCCAGGTCTGGACCATAAAAGGATGTGAGAAACAGAGGCAGCACTCTGGCCGTTTCCCCTGAGACCCACTTAATGCTCGAAAGGCAGGCTGATAACTTTCTACACTACATTCTCTCTAACGTCTCCCTGGTTGGAAGGTTTCTTAAGCATAGCTACTTAGTTTAGCAGATAATCCAAACGCTGATTGCTTCTCCCTCTGGTCAAGATGGCTTCTACCCGAGAGTTCAAGATTACCTGAACCTGGGTTTGATTGCCGTTTCTTGAGAGAGATGAATGGTATTTCTTGGCCAGAAGGAGAGTGACTTTGAACCACCCTGCAAATAGCAGAAAGACAGCCACAATATGTAAAATTGTGAACCCTTTGTACCCACAGAGAACAGTCTGGCGTCAGTCAATCAAAGTCCGTGGGAAATACCTGGCACCACCCTATGCCTTTTTGTGCTCCCTCTTATTCCATCTGTCTGTCTGTCTGTCTGTCTGTCTGTCTGCCTGCCTGCCTGCCTGCCTGTTTGTTATCAGTTTATAGGACCAGTTTTGGAGGTTCTGTGTTCCCAAGGTCCATGATGGTAAATATAAAGGTACAGTGCTTTCAAACAGTTGAGGACAAGATCAATCCTCGGGTCTCCAAACCGTTCAAGCCAGTACCTTTCGGGCCTCACACTGCTCCTGTGTGGTCAGTACTTTCTTAACTTGCAAGGGGTTAATGGGCAGGAAGGACATAAAAGGTTTGATGGGTAGGGGAATGGGGGAGGAAGGAAGATATGATGTGTTTATCTAGTGAATAGGGTAAGAGGCACATTTACCTGGCCATCTGGAGCCTTCCCAGGAATCAACATGCCTGATTGTGAGCAGGCCTAACTTGCTCCTGGGAGAAGGAAGGGCTGAAGCACGCAGAATGTTATTAATAGCCCAGCCTCCCTGGGACTCTTTTTCCCTGAGCTGTTTCCATGCGAGGCTCTATTGGGGTTTTGTTTCTGGTTCTCATGGGTTATTTTTGCCCTCTGCCCTCAGTCCCTCTGAGGTCAGCTCGGTGGGGGTGGGGACTGTGTGATGGCATGCTTAGTGGCCAGAGAATCAGGAAGGGCCCTGAGGGTGGGCAAGGGCCTTTCTTAGTCTCCATGCTGTGTTCCAGGGAAAGGGCTCCACCAAATGCTATGCCTCAAAGCAGTAAACCACACATCCAGGAAGCCTACAGAGAGAGGTGTGGTGGAGGGGCGCTGGGAGACAGGCCCCTCTGTGCACAGGGAAGGCTCTACCCAAGGCTGCAACCTAGAATTCCCCCAAGTGAGCTCTGAGGATGCCACTGAGCTGGCTGCACACAGCATCACCCAGTACTCTGAACAATCTGGAAGCGTCCTGTGGCTTCCTCAGTGCCGTGATTTAAGGGGAGCAACGATTTCCTCAGGCAGAGAAAGTGCCACAGGAGAGCTTTGAGAAACTGAGGGAAACGCTGAATGAAAAAGTCACTATGGAAGAGAATTCCCTGAATGGAAGTTTGCATATTGTAAGTCTGTGTGAAGCCAGCTCAGGGCCCAGGAGGTGATTCATAAATGCTGTGGAAGAGAGAGAAGGGTCACCAGGACCCGACAAGGACAAAAGCTATATGAATAGGAAGATAATGGTGTCACATACTTGATGCCACCCCCATCTGAATGCCCTCAAAAGTCTGTATATGGAGGATGGAGGTCACTATACTTGTATTATAGTGACAGAGGTTTGACCATTTATTTTGATGGCAAACTTGTCCTAAGGACTTCAGGCTTTTTTTTTTTTTTTTTTTGAAACAGACAGGAGTGTGTCTCCTGGCTCCTTACAGATGAGGATGAATAGGATGAACATCTGAGTCTTTGTCTTTTCATACTCTGTAGTGTATTGTAGGTGCAAACCCAGCAGTTCAGAGTGGGATGCCCAAAGATGCAGGTAGTTCACAGTAGCAGACACCGAGGTTTGACCTCAGCCTTTCATTGCAAAAAGGAAAGACAAACATTCAGCTAGGGCAGGAGCAGGAAGGGACATCTCAGAGAATGTGCCCCACCTGTACAATGTAGCCTATTAAGGGGGAAAGACAGGTGGCACAGGGGTTTAAAAGTCTAAAATGGGAAGGTGCACCAGAGATGTTAGGGTTATGTTTGTCAGAAGGCAGCAGAAGGCTCTACTCCATCTCTAGACCATCCCTCTCCAGACTGAGAGAGCTAACGTGGCAGTTTAACGGCACTGCCAGGGACCTGGGCTCTGTGTCTCTTTCCTCTAGCATCTTTAGATGAAGGCATTTGTCTTCTTTGTCATGAGTTGTATGCTATATCTCTAGACACAGCAACAGAGCTCCAGGCAAAAAGGAGAAAATGACAGGCAAAGTTTTGCCCATTTATTTTCATAGCAAGCTTGCCCTAAGGACTTTGGGTTACTTTAAAGCAGCTAGGATGGTCTCTTCTGCCTCCTTACCTGCTGGAAGGTGAACATCTGGGTCTTTGTCTTTTCATTCTTTGTAAAAGAGGGAGGAAAGACATACATGAATTAAAATAAATGCTCATTAGCTTTGTGGTTATGGTCTGTTTATAACTGTTTAAACTCACAAAGTTTATATTTACAAAAGGTGCAAGTGACCTGTTTCATTAAAGGGCATTAGTAGATGGGCTTGTGGATGGGAGTGGAACCAGGAGTGGCATTTCATCTGTAGGGCTGGCATTGGCTGATCCCATGAGGCCTGACCATAGCACCTATGGAAAGCTCATAGTCCTTCCAGCCACCCTGAGCATGGTTGTTGGCAAAAATCAAGTCTATCTCTCTACTGAAAGCTACTCTTACATTTCAGGAGGATAGTGTGAGCAACGTGGTTTTGTATTTTTATCATCCCTTTCTTCATTTAATTGCTCATTTATCTATCCATTTATCTACCCACCTAACCACCCATCCATACACCCACCCATCCATCCATCTATCCACCCATCGACCCACCCATCCATCCATCTATCTATCCATCCATCCACCCACCCATCCATCTATCCATCCATCCATCCATCCACCGACCCACCCACCCACCTATCCATCCATTCATCCACCCATCCATCTATCCATCCATCCATCCATCCACCCACCCATTCACCCACCCACCCATCCACTCATCCATCCATCCATCCATCCATCCACCCACCCACCCACCCACCTATCCACTCATCCACCCACCCACCCACCCATCCATCCATCCATCCATCCATCCATCCATCCATCCATCCATCCATCCATCCATTCATCTATTCATCCACCCATCCATCTATCCATCCATCCATCCATCCATCCATTCATCTATTCATCCATCTATCCATCCATACATACATACATACATACATACATACATCCACCCATTCATCCATCCATCCATCCACCCATTTATCCACCCACCCATCCGTCTGTCTGTCTGTCCATCCATCCACCCATCCATCCATCCACCCACCCATCCGTCCGTCTGTCCATCCATCCATCCATCCATCCCTCCATCCATCCATCCTCTGTTCATCCACCAGTGTATCCGTGCACCCACAAGCTCACTTTCACTGGTTACCCATCTAGCTATTCACTCACCTATTCGTTTACCAGTCTTTCTATGCACGTGCCATCTGTCCGTCCATTCATCATCCTTTAGTCTGTCCAATCATTCATCTGTCCAATCAGCTATGTGCCAGATGCATTCTCTGTGTGCTCAGCTTGTGTTTCTGCCTCTTTTTTTCCCTCCAGGCCTGGCTGAGACCTCTTCCAAACATGGGAGCCTAAGGATGGAGAGTTATCTAAAGCAGTTGCTATTTCAGTCCAGAACTTGAAGTTAAAAATGTTCAAATGGAAAAAAAAGTTTAAAAATATAGATGTGTATTTTTCTAAAACCCCATTAAGCTGTCAAAGGCTCTCGCTGTGTTTCCTTTCCCATCGTTGCTAATCGGCAAGGTATGTGTGTGCCCCAAACAGGAGAGTAAACCTTTTTCTCCTCCTCCTCTTCCTCCTCCAGCTTCACTCTCCCCATCCCTACCTTTTCTTTTTCTGCTGCTGATACTTAATTTATTCTGCAGCCCCAGGGACCCAGTAGTTTGGCCTTCATTCCCTGGAAAGAGTGCCAAAGAGAACACAGGCTTGCTTCTGCCTGGAGGTTTAGATACCTGCAGCAGACTCCATGGAGTGATTAGGCTGCCTCAGCTGCTCAAATTCTGCCTATGTTTTTTACTGAGTGTATCACTGTGAGTGTTTTGTTGCTCTGGATCCCAGCTTCCTCTTGTGTCGAGTGAGAATTGGCATCTTCTACATCTTGTTGTAGTGGGTTGGTCTGGTGCTGCTTGTATTTAAATACTAGGTACTGGCTCCCAAGATCTGGTTGCCCCCAATGAGCCGATCTGCAGGTACACCAAGCGATGCTATGCAAACCTTGCTTGACAATTTAACTGGCCAATAAAAAGCTAGAGCCTGTGATTAGGCAGGAGAGGGGGAAAGGTGGGACTTGAGGATGGAGTTGGGGGTCTCAGGAAAGACAAAATGGGAGAAGAAATGGACACAGAGACTAGAGGAGGCCTGCATGACAGGAGATGGACCATGAGCACATGACCAGGAGAACCAACAAGTAACAAGGGACATGTGACGGGGAAATAAGTTAGAATAGCTCCAAACTTGCCCCATCTAAAGTATGGCTTGTAAACATAATACCTGGATTATGTGTGCTTTTATACAAGCTAGCTAGGATGAATAATTTCTTTTGCATCTTGTCTCTGTGAGTCAAAATTAATAGAGCTTATCAGGCACCAGACCGAGCTTGGGCTCATGTTTACCAGGGTCCTGCTTCTGCAGCATGGTGTGCTCTCGCTGCCTTCTGCTCTGTTCTACACATCTAGAGCTTTGGCAGAGAACTAGAAGATAGACCTAAGGCTTCCTCAACCAACCCTACAATTCTAATTAATACAGTTAGACAATAATTTGATATAATTAGGAAGAAAATAAAATGGAAGAGAAATTTGTAAAACTGATCAGGTGCTGTTGGGGGGGGACCAACCTGCTGGCCATGGGGGTGTCTGTTTCCTCTCTCCACAGTCTACCAAATGCTTGTAGCAAAGGATTTAATATTGTTTTGTTTATAATATTGTGTCCTGCCATCATGACTCTTCCTTGGCTGGTAATGTTTAGAGAATCAAGAACACACAAGTAAATTGCTTCCTCATTGCCCAGCACAGTAGGCAGAGGCCTGGGGAGCTGCCTAGAGAAGAGATTCCAGTGCCCAGGGTTGCACGGCACAGGCAGAGCAGGGTGCCAGGCTCTTGTCTCAGATGGAAGGCAGCGTCTACTCATTTATCAACTTCTGCCTTGACTAAATGGAGGCTTTGTTCCAAAGGAAGCAGTTACCGGGCCTGGTGGGTGGTAAATGCTTAAAATCCTAGCCCTTTGGAGAATGAGGCAGAGAATGTGGAGTTAGAGGCCAGCCTGGGCCAGCCTGGGCTACATACATAGGGAGCCATAGGAAGAATTTATATCAAAACTAACAAATAACAACAATAAAAAAGAAACATTTACAATAGAGTTGAAGATGAATCTGAAATATAGAACCTTTTATAGCCTAGGGGTCATATGATTCTGATCTTAATACATATGTATGTAAGCATAGCACACCTGCATGCATCCCTCGGCTGCACTGACAAGGGTCCTAGCATCCTCCACATCTTGCTATTGTCGGGAAACTCCTTGGCCAATCTCTGTGAAACCAATAGTTGGCCTATGTTTACCTCTGAACCCCTTCCCTAAAAGGCCTGCTTCAACTTCCATGCCCTGTGTCTTTGCTCAGTGACACCTCAGCTTGACAGCTGGGACCAGGCTTCTCACAGAAGACATTACAAAACTGGAGGCCCAGTGTTCAGTGTGGCTAGGCCTGTGGCCTTAACGTCCCTGTGCTGGAGGCGTTCTCAGTGAAGGCAGAGAAAAATAAAAGGGTACTAGGAGAGAGCATTGAAGGAGTGCGTAACAGGGAGGGCTCTTTGCTGAGGGTGTGTAAAGCCCAAGTCCCTGATCCATTGGGTCAGATATAAGAACAAAAGAGCTTTTATCTGAGGGAAAGTGTTCCCAGAAAAATACTCTGAGCTAGAAAATTCCTGTCATCCTCGCTCACTTTCCTGTGGAACCCTGACATAAAGGAGAGCCTGTATGTGGCGGTGGCCACGGCTCCCAGGCTGCTGCTCTCTGGATGTTGAACCACATCCCCCACTAATTCCCACAGGCCGCCATCCCACTGCCTTTGGGATTCAAGCCTGCCTCCATGTATGCTCTACTGAAAAACAAAGATCCTTTCTTACCAACAGAAACTCCATTTATCAGTTAGGAGGCTTTGGGTTGTAAGCCCTAAAATACCCAACCAGGAATGAAATGAGGCACAACAAATAAATTCTCTCAAGCTTAGTGCTAAGTCTGGAGCAGACAGTAGTGACGATTGTTTCAACTGAAGTCAACCAAACGACTTCAGCTGGGCATAGGTTTCCAGTCTTTTCATCTGTTGTCACACAGGTACAAGATGGCGGCCATAATCTTCACAGAACTTCACAGAAGACCTCCAAAGTAAGTGCTAAAGGTCATTGTATTAGTAACTTGTTTTGTTGCTGTTATTGTCTTCCTGCCTGACAAGAATGGCTGGTTTGTGCTGGATCACCAAGTGGACAGTGCGCTATGATGGGAAAGTCATACTGCTCAAATTTTGTTCATAGTCATGAAGCAGAAGAGGGCAATGCTGGTGCCCAACTCCTTTTTCTGTGAGTCTCACATGAACAATTTAGTCTAGCCTCAGAGCAATGCCTTACCATCTTTATTACCTTAATCTATATAATTCTTCCCAGGCATGTCTGCTAGGGGATTCTAGATTCTTCCAGTTTGATAGGATGTAAACCCTTACAGTGGTTTTCATCAATATCTCTTATTGAGAAAATCTTCCTCAAACAGGATTTTTTTTTCATGTTTCACAGGCCAGAACAGGGTCAGATGTCAACTGCCAGTCATTAGCAAAAGCAAGAGAATCTCTTTGATAACTTAAAACATTCATCCTCATTGCGGTTGATATCCTGCAGAGTGGAAATTGGTTCTTTGAGGGGGTCATAAAAAGATACACACACATGAGGGGAGAGAGAGAGAGAGAGAGAGAGAGAGAGAGAGAGAGAGAGAGAGAGAGAGAGAGACAGAGACAGAGTGGGGCTAATATACTGATGGTATATACATTTAATAAAAGAGGCAATTAAAAATAAAATGTCTAAAAGGCTTCTTCAGGTGGAGGCCCTTCCCATAGCATGACTCATTGCTGGTTCCTGGAGACATCTCTTTTGGCCTGACAAACAAGGGAATGATGGCCAAAGAAGGACAAACCATGTCTGTCACACCCTTCCTGGGAAGAACCGTGCTCTGCAGGATGTAAACATGGTGGCTCTTTAACTTCAAAGTTAAAAGTTAAAGTATGCTGGACCACTGACCCACTCTCAAAGGTGGCCTTTGGCTGCTAACTACATGGCTGAATTGAGCATTTAGCTGGACAGCCAGAAGTGAGTTTCTGGGGGACAAAAATGGAAATTAACAAAGTATCTAAGATTAATAAAGAGACATTTAAAAGATATTTTTACATAGTTTGTGTGGTGAGTGACTATGTTAAATGACTTACCACACTTTTCCATTTCTTATATGGTGCTCCAAGAAGATGAAGCCTGTGGGTCTCAGTTAATGATGCTCTACTCCAATGCATGAAGACCATTGAACAGTGAATGAGCTGAAGGGCTTAATCTTGATGACCAGGTGGCTGGCTCCTGGCAGCCTGGGGAAGACAGAGGCAAAAGGCCTTACTCCTTTCCCATCTCAGCTTCAGACCCCTCCTTTTCCCTCTTACGCTTACACCTTTGTCTATGATTTCTAGACCAGTCATCAACCTTATCCTGAGATAGCCAGCTTCTCACCACAGAAGAGGCTTTGGGTCTGGCTCAGCATTCTGTATAGTGAGTGTGTGGGAGAGAGAGCAGAAGAAGGTGAGCAGGTGCTCCGGAGCCCTTGCAGAGTTTCCCACTTTTCAGCATCTGTCACCATACACCCCATCTTGGTAACTCCAGAGTCTTGATTTACAGAGTCTACCTGCTGCCTGGATGTTGGCTCTGATGGCCTCCACAGGGCTATAGGAAACAGTGACAGGCAATGCCACACACATCACGGGAAACGTGTCCCTGAAGCAGGACAGTGGCATGGTGTTCTCTTTCAGGACTAGAAACCTGTTTGACCTAGACGGGTGCTCTTGGCACATGTGGGTTCCACTGTCTCCTCTCTTTGAACAGGTTACCACAACTCACACCAAGTACTTCCTTGTTGATGTCACTACAAACCAAGCGGGGTCATGTCCAAGGAGTGTGGTCCTAGCCCAGGTCAATCTCTCCAGCTGAGATGCAGGCCTTGGGGTTTAAAAACAAACTCCCAAGTGACTATTATGTGATACCATGACAAAAACAAATGTGTGCATTCTGTGTGTGGATAGAGATATTTTTCTCCCACCAAGCATACAATTTATGTTTAAAATATCAAAAGAAAATAAAGTAATTCTCATTTTTGGAAAGAAATCAAGTCCATTTTTGCTTAACTCTTTCTATATAAAAAAAGATCTTTTTATAAAGTAAGAACCTGTATATATGGAGAAAGCGCTCATTTTTATGGTTAAGCACAACAAAGAACCAAGTAAGAAACCTTTTAGGATGTTAGTAAGATAACTTCAAATGGACGTAATTGTATTACATGTATTTAAATGGGAGGAGAGTGTGGAAGAGACATCAGAAGTGAGTGCCATGCCAGATAAACATAGTTTCTGGTGAGCCTCAGCATGTACCCTTGCCATGTGCCCAGCTCTAAATAGGTATGTTGTTTCTGAACCTCCCCAGATGATAGCTACTTCTGGTGGGAGCTGAGATTTCATAACTGCATGTTTTGTACCAGATGTGGCTGTAAAAGTAGTAAGTGCCTTAACTGAGGTTGCCCAGAAAAGAAAATAGAAGCACAGCAGGGTAAAGAAGCAAGGCTGAAAATACACTCTCTGGGTGTCCTGCCCCTGGGACCCCTTCCCTGTCCACAACTGCTGAGATCAGGCCATTAGGAAGAGGTACCCACAGGCCTTCTGTCTATTTGCAGAGGGTGGGCTCAGGAATGGCCTTTTGGCTGAGGACCACCAGTTCACAGATGTAGTGGCAGCTAGGCACTGAGGCTCTGACCCAGGGCAATGTTGGCAAAATCCTGAACCTGGGGCTCCTGAGAGCAGTGGGTGGGTTATTCTAGGGATAGCTGCAGTTGAGCTTCAGCTGTTGGCCAGGTTCATTGCAGCTATGTGATGGTGACCATGACAGCTATTTTTATTTATTTTCTCTGTCTTTGTCTCTCTCTCCCCCTGCCCATCTCTGTCTCTGTCTCTCTGTGTAAGCATGTATATGCACACACATATGCACAGATGCATGCACCCATTGGTGAACATGTGGAGATCAATTAACATGTGATATCAATATATCAGAAGTCTTCCTCTGTTCCTCTTTTTATGTTTTGCGACAGGGTCTCTCACTGAACCTGGACCTCACCATTTCAGTTAGTCTGGCTAGCCAGCAGATTTCTGGGATACATTAATCTCTCCCTACTTACCACAGTGTTGGGTTTAATTTTTAGGCTCACAAGGCTGTGCCCAGATATTACACGGGATCTACACTTGAAACCCAGTGCTGGTATAAGCATCATGACCACTGAGCTCCTCAGTCTAGGCTTTTAATGTTCTTGTAGGCAATGCCTTAATGGAGAATTTGCTTAAACTTTTTTTAGAGATAGAGAGAAAACAATGTTTTTGCTAAGTGCTAATCATTCTCTGGGCCCAGGATTTTTATTTTATGTGCAAAATAAACTAACTACTTATGTGCTTACATCACATATGAAATCATATAGGTGTGTAATGATTGTCACTGTTCTCCTCTTCTTAGTAATAACTTTACCTCACCTACCCCTGTAAGGTAGCAAAGATCTTTATTGTCAAAGTGCTCCAATGTATATTGATTAATCCACATTTTCTCCTTTAACATTATTCTGAAACATTTGTGCAACAATGCCTTTTCTTATGGAGACCTTAAAATCCTCAGAGAGGGGGCCACACTTCTGATGTTTCTCTTCAAGAAGTCTGTAATATGGGGCTGGGAGATGCCTTGCAGGACCCGTGTTTGATCCCCAGAACTCACATTTTTAAAAGCTGGGCCAGGAGGTACACAGTTGAAATCCCAGGGCTGAGGCTCACTGGCCAGCCAGCCTAAGCTTCTTTGTGAGTTCAGGACCAATGACAGACCTTGTCTAAAAAACAAGGTAGACGGGAGGATTGTAACTGAGGTCGTCATCCAGCCTCTACACGCACATGCATAGCACACAGAATGAGACAAAAGGAAGACTGGCTATGCTGGAGTGCACACTAACTTTGCCCAAAGACTTCACCAGCGTTTCTACACTGTGTGCACAGTCCCAATGTCAAAAACTAGAGAAGAGTTTATAGTTAGAGCCTAAAGCCCTTGAGAAAGCATCTGGGATTTGATGTAACCCAGCACCCTCATATTATAGAAATACAGATTATAAAACATAGGGGATATAAAAGAAAAGAGATGGAGATTCAGACGAGTTGCCCTACTAAGCATATGTGAAGAGGGGGACTTGAAGTAATCATTTCTAGGCCGCTACGAGCAGCTCACTTTACCCTGGCAGAGCCCTGGTACCAACACTAATAGTGCTGTAATTCTTAAACTTCAGTGAAAAGGAAAATAGTTGTCTACATTAACTGCAGAAGGGCATGTGTATCCCTGTGTGACAGTTAGAAGACCAAGTAACACAGGGGCATGCAGCTGCCCTGGCCCTGCTTTGGATAAGCAGGCTAACAACTACCTTAGCTATTGAGTGATGCCTGGCATCTTTTGTGCTGGGGAGAAAACGAAGACACCCCAATGCCAGCTGCCCTTACAAATGATCCAAATACCATTCCCAGGCTATCCTTGGTCTTTGGTCAGGACAATGGCTCCCAGGAACCCAATGAGGACAAGCAAGTCTGCATGGCTGTCTATCTCCTGCTTCTCCCATGGTCTCAGTCTGTCCATGAGAAAGTTTCTGCCTGCATCTGTGGTGCCTTGTGAAGTCCAGCTCCCCCCAGGGAACTGTTTATTAGGAGGCCACATACCTTAGCACTGGCAATACCCCTTCTTCTCCCTCTGGCATTCAGCAGAGTGGAATTCTGCTCCTCCAAGGTCCTTGCTTTTCTGGCTTCATCTCCCCATTAACTTACTCTTCTAGGCTCCAAAAGCTGATGCATGTTGCCCCCTGGGCCCTTCCATGCTGCACGTCAGAGCTCCAACTCAGCATGGGCAGTTCAGTCATTGCTCCTTCAGTTACTAGTTGGGTAAGTCCAAGCCACAGGAAAGTGTTTCCTTTTCTTCCCAAGTAGCTGAAAATGACCTCGAATGTCTGATATTCCTCCTGAAAACTCAAGTCATAGTGTGTACCACCACACCAAGTTTTGTGTGGTTCTTGAGTTGAACATAAGGTTCTGTGCATGTTAGGACAGCATTCTACCAACTGAGCCATAACAGCAGCCCATAACCTAACTTATAATTTAAGGATTGTATCCGTTAAATATATCTGGGCTTATTCAGCCATGAATATATGTTAAGGCTGTTATTTTTCAACTGCTGTTTTTTCTTATTTGGGACCAGGATTAATTTTTTAACCTTCCTCAAAATGGTAGTTGATAGGAAAAGTGTGTGTGTGTGTGTGTGTGTGTGTGTGTGTGTGTGTGTGTGTTGTGGTACATGCATGCTTAGCTGATTGTCCAGTGAGTTCTCAGGATCCACTTCCCTCTACCTCACAAAGCTGGGGTTGCAGGTAGCCATGTATGGCCTTTTTGTGGTGCCAAGGCTTCAGACTCAGATTCTCCTTCCTGCAGAACAAATGCTCTTACCTACAGAACTATCTCCCCAACCCCTGCTCCCCTGATGTTTTTTAAACCCTGAAGATCTGCATAGTATCATGAGACTTTTTCTGTGAACAATTTTTTCCATTAGGCAGCAAGCACTAAGAATATTTGTGGACATTGTCATGACCAATCCTAGAAAATCCTCTGATTTTCTCTTGCCATGTTATATCTACCTCCGTCCAACAACAACAGTTTTGCTCATTGTCAAAGTTTGTCTGTTTAGGGGGGTCTTCTATGTGATCCTTTATTCAAATTCATGTTAACTTAAGTCCTATCCCATTGGTTCTCAAGCTTTCTAAAGCTGCAACCTTTTAATACAGTTCCTCATGTTGTGGTGACCCCCAACCATATAATTATTTCATTGCTACTTCATAGCTATACTTTTGTAATTATATTATGAATCATAATATATCTGATATACAGGTTATCTGATATGCAACCCATAAAGAGGTCTCGACTCACAGGTTGAGAACTATTGCCCTAGCCTGTAAACTTCTGTGTCTTACTGTAATTGTTTCCCTGAAAAGCCCACTTGATTCTATGAACACAGGTTCTTACTCACTGCTGGTTGGAAGATGTTATGAATAATCCACATTGTTAACTTGACAGGTTTTAGCATCACCTAGGAGACATAGCTCTGGGCATGTCTGAGAGGGTGTTACTAAGAATGGGAGAGCTATCCTGAATGTGGTTAGCACTAATCTATGGGATGGGGTTCTAGACTGGATAAAATGGTGAATGTGAGTTAAACACAATTGTCCACCATCTTACACTCCTGCTGCCACAGCTAGAGACAGTTTTTACTATGATACCTTCCCAGTATAGTTGGACTAGACTCTCAAACTGGAAGCCAAATGGCATCCTTGTTTCCTTAAATTTCCAGGTTATTTTGTCACAATAGTGAGCAAAGGGATACAGAAGAATCAGAGCTGAAACGCCCACCATGCCCATAAACCCAGGAACAACTATAGGCAACCACAGGCGACCATAGGTGACCATAGGCAATTGTAGGCAACTGTAGGTGACTGTGAACTGTCCCATGATATTATGAGACTAAGTGCAAATTATTGCTTCTTATTTATTTCACTTCTTCATAAAGGTCTTCCATATAATATTTATATTGATTTATACATCCCAGGGCTTGTTCAACACATCTCCAGGTCACCAAGGAAGATACATAGCCATCAGATATTCTAAGGTAACATTTTCAGGATACTGCTGGCCCTCCCATGAGTCCAGAGATAAGAAGTCCCCAGGTTGGGCAGGAACCATACTCAGAGAGTCAGAAGGTAGAAGAGAAACCTGGGATGTTGATTCAGCAAGCAAGAACATAAAGTTCTCGTGTTATCCAGAAAGCCTGAGGGTACAGCCTAAAGCAAGGTCTACCAGAAGTCATAGAGCTAGAGGCTAAGGGTCAGGGACACCTGAACAAAATGGGCTGTGGCTATATGGAAGAGGCAAGCAGAGCCACAGGTAAACTGTGTTTGTGAGGGACACCTGAGGTCATGGAGTTTCTCCCATGTCACATGTGAAAAACATCTGAAGGAACACTGCCTGGACCAGACCCAAGGGCTCCTGATGCCAGCACTGACTCAACAGCTTGGCTCCTATAAGGAGAGAGGGCAAATCTGGGAAGACTCATAGTTTTCCAAGTAAGTTAAAGGGCAAGGTATGGCAGGTGCCAAAAGAGGGCATGGCCACCGGATCACTTCATAGTTCCACTTTATTCCAAATGTCAAGCCTAGCCTTTGTTGTATGGCATGCATCTAGTAAACATCCACTCTTCCCATGGCGTGTTCACCTTTCTTGAGAGGCCTGACACGAACTATGGATTGGGCATCCACTGCCTGCCTACCTGCTTTTATGCTGCCTCCTCTTACCTACTCCCAACAAAGAGGAAAGATGTTCAGAAATGGAAGTGACCATCACTGCCCTGTCCCATTGATCTATTCAAAATGATCCGGAGGAGCACATGCACAGTGGTCATTGTAACTCAATGGTTCCAGTTGACATCATCGTTATCCTAGATGCCATGAAGTTTTAAAATACACCTCTCAACAGAAAGAAAAAGGATAGGAGTGCTTACTGCCTAGGGTATCTCTAACCCAGGTTCACATCACAGGACGGTCTGGAGATGGGCCTTGAGCTCCAAGTACAGATGATTAGTAAATTTCAAACATGTTAGGAGGGGAGAATAAAGTGGGGGTAAGAAAGGAGATAAACAAAATGTATCTTGGCCTAAGCATCTAGCGGTGTTGTGAGCCAGTCTTCAAGCTCATTTAATTTGACTGACTCCTCCTTGGTTGTGCATTATACGGCTAGCCATCCTAGAAACAGTGATATTTATTGTGCACCATAGATGTCTGATCTTGTTGAATCCTGACATGGCTTTAGGAGGTGAATATTATCATTATCCCATTTTTCAGCTCCTTTCCCTAAGTTCACAGCTGGAAAGAGGCAAGGTTAAGGATACATAGCACTCTAGGGCTGCTGTTACATGGGACCTTCTGTCATTCATTTGTTCACTGACTCATTCATTCATTCAATCATCTCTTTATCAGACACTTGCCAGCTCAGGTATTAAGCCATAGATCTAAAAGATGGGTACACACAGATGCTGCCTCAAGACTGGCAGACTAGTGAGAGAAACGCTAAATAGGCAGAGTCCAACTATATCAGCACCCATGTTACAGCATTCTCCTTAACGAGTTATCCACATAGACTTTGATCTAGCAACTCTGTGTGTCTACCCTTCTGTGTCTAATCTTTCTCACCCCACAATCCTTTGCTGTATTTTAAGAAGCTGATATCCACATGTTGATTTCTTGTGATGTCCTTCTCATGTGCTCTATTATGTTGCTGGACCTGGCAGCCTCCGTCTCCACTTAGCATTTGCCAGAGAGCACCCTCTCAGCATGAGTGGAGGAGGGGAAAGACTCTGAGGGCAGCTTCATGAGTAAATTCTCCTACCTCTGCTTCTGCCTTCAACTAGTCCTTGGGTCAGTCCCTTTATGTGAAAGGGCCTTAGCTTCCACCCCTGTAAAAGAGGTCATGAGAGTTGAAGGTCAGCAGAGGAGGGGCTGGGAGGTTGTGGGAGGCACATACTCAGAACTCTTATCAATCCCACTTTTTTCTCCCTTAGCCTCAGTCTCTCTCCTCAAAGGATTCCCCCAAGGTCACAGCCTGCCAATTTCTGAACCAAAGTATTTTCTTAGGTTCTGCCTTTGCTCTGAAGTGTGTCCAAATGCTGGAGACCTCTAGGCTCCTGGCACTTGGTGAAGTTCACTGCTACCTGAATGAGCGAGCTGGCCACCCCCATTTGATAAAGGCTAAAACTTCCTTGCTACCAGCAGTTGGTCAGAGCCCACCAAACAAAGGCTCGCTGGCTGCCTCCAGACCCAGCTTACACTTTGTGAGGCCCAGAATTAATGAACTCTGAGTGCAGTGGGCACTCAGGTATATTCATGGCTCAGGATGTTGACTTTCTTTCTGTTCTCCAAATCAACCAACTGCAGGCCAGAAACCAGAGCTGGTGTGGGTGCTGCCAGCCCAGCCCAGCCTAACACCGTCTCTCCAGAGAAGCAAGATTATGTGACCGCAGCACACAGAACGGATAAAGGAAGAGACATACATATCCTTGGTAACTATGTTATCAGCAGGCCTGATGACACATAGACTCCTGGGATCTGAGACAGTAGTCATTTCTGTGTCCCAGAGTCATCGCATATCCAGCATAAACAGTACCCACAATGCACTGCTTTCTCCTCCCTAGAAGATGCCACTGCACAGAGAGGGCTTGAGATGAGATCTTACAGTGACACCATTTGCTGTCCTCTGAAAAGTGGTGTCATAAATGCTCTAAGCTCAGGCCCTGGGCTCTGCTTTCATTCTGCTCTTGTTAAGGCTGTTTGTCTCAAAAGAAGGCGAGCATGGCTGTCTGTCAGCCAGACACCCAGGCCTCCTGTCATTCTTATGGGACACCTTCTTACCAGAAGAAGGAGCCAATGCTGGCAAATCCTAAGTGTTTACTATGCTTTGATTATGTCCAAAGCTTGACAATGGCTTCAGCAACCTAAAACCAATTTATTCCAATACTTCCATGAGGTACTTATTGCATGCTGGGAATGTGGTTATAAGAGACAAGTCCCTCACCTCTGAGAGCTTATGCTTCAACAGAATGCCTAGGACATGATAAGGCTGAAACACTATGCATAAATGAAGGACATAAATTCCTACTCCAAAGGATTCATAATCAAGGAGGGAAAGTAAAACTTGTTATATTTGCAGAGACATAGTACCAATATGCTATGTATGTACACATATATAATGTTGTGTGCTCATATGCATACAAATATAACATCAGAACTATTTTACATATATAATACTTATGTAAAAATGGGGATATAGAGAAGATACTGACTTGGTAAAACACCTGCCACATAGTATGAGGCCTTGAGTTTAAGTTCCCCGCAGCCACGCAAGCAGCCAGGTGCAGTGGTGTGCATGTGTAACCCAGCACTAGCAGCAGCCACGCAGCAGGCAGGTGCAGTGGTGTGCATGTGTAACCCAGCACTAGCAGCAGCCACGCAGCAGGCAGGTGCAGTGGTGTGCATGTGTAACCCAGCACTAGCAGCAGCCATGCAGCAGGCAGGTGCAGTGGTGTGCATGTGTAACCCAGCACTAGCGTTGCAGCCAGAGGAGACTGAAAGACCCCTGGCTCAGTAGCAGCCATCTTGGTCAAATCAAAGAGCTCTGGATTCAGTGAGATACCCTGTCTCAAAAACTAAGGCAGAAGGCAGTTGAGGAAGGCACTTGACATTACCCACCAGCCTCCACATGCAGATATGAACTCATGCACATGCACCCACATTCCTAAATGCACATACCCACGTGAACACATAGAAGAAAGAGAGAAGGGAATTTCTTTCTTTAGTTATTTAAGTTTTTGGTATAATTATATAATTTATTCTTCTCCTTTTTTCCTGTTCACATATCCCTTCTTGCTCCCTTTCAAATGCATGGCCTCTTTTTCATTAATTGTTGTTACATACATGTATGTGAGTGTGTGTGTGTATGTGTGTGTAGGAATATATATGTTTTCCTAAACACTTGAATATAAACTGCTGTCTGTACTGTGTTATTATATGTAGATTTTCAGGGCTGACTATTTGGTATTATTGGATAAGAAATTGGTATGCTCTTCCCTGGGGATGGTTAGTTCTCCCACTCTGAGCATTCCTTAGCTCCCTGTAGTGTTTTGCATAGGGTTGAGCTGCCCAACCTCTCATTCAATTCAGAGTGTCTATTGTGTAGCTCAGGTTTTGAAAACCATGTAGGGGAGAATTTGTGGGTATAGCTTTTCACATTCTTAGCAGACATGGTCTCACAGCAAACTCCTTGGTCCTCTGTCTCTCAGCAATCTTCCCACTTAAGAGGGGAGGGTGTCTTATGGGAATACAGAAGCTAAGTGTCATCACTTACAGTTTGTAGGCTGCAGAGCCAGGGATGCTAGCACTGACTCATTCTGAGGAGTTCTAAGTCTGAAGGAAGGAGAAGACGTGCATCTTAGAAGCAAGGGAAGTCTCTACTGTTCTGCCTCCAATGGCTTGGATGAGACTCACTCACACCAATCAGGCCTTGCTCACTCAAATCAAGTGCTCCAAATGCTAATCTGATCTTGAACACACTCAGGAGCACTGTTTAAACATAAGGTCTTATTTATCCCTTAGCCCCGTGAAAAATTAATCAGAATTATTGGCTAACAATATTTCCTCCGAAATCCATGGCCAATGGTTTCAGCCAGCCCTCTACAGGTCCCTTTTTCTTGGTGTAGATAAGTATGTGGTAGAGAAAGCTTTGGCACCAGAGGCCTCAGTCCCACCTTGTATACGTGACTGTAGGCTCTGCTGCGTGCTGGCCTGAGGCCTGAGTGAGTCCTTCACTCCACCTTCTCTGCCCAGTATGAGAACAGATGTGTTAATGTATATGAAACTGGCTGTCAAACTACAAATCACCAAGACGAAGTTCTTACTTTTGTGACAAAGGTATTTCAAAATATACCGTATTTTGAGTATCACAATAGATCTCTTTGCATTCCCAAGCAATTAAAGAATTCATTTCCTGACAAGTATAGTTAAGTGTTTCCATATCGAAGTTATTGGGCCAAGTTTCCTACCATAATCTTCATTCAGACCCAGATCAATTTAAGTGGAATTTACCATTACTCACACAGAGCAGATGCTGATTTCCCAGCTGGTTACTGCCGTTGAAATCTTTAATGAGAGTAGGATGCACTCCTAAGTTAGATGAGGCTCACCACCTGGGCAAGGAAAATACAGCTCCGTGAGAATGAATGGACAGATCAGATACAAGTCTGAACAGGTGACTCATCCATATGGCAAGCATCTGCTTGGCTCCAGACCCTGGGAAGACAAGGTGGTCAAGACCAATGCCGTAACTATGCTCACGGAAGCCTCAAGCCAGCAAATCCTAAAGCAGGAACAAGTGCCGGGATAAAAGGGCTACTTACTGATGGAGCTTCGGTGTAATAAGGGGAGTACCACACCCAGACTCGGGGGGAGAAAGGTTGGTTCTAGGAGAAGTTGGAAGCTGTAGGGTGGATTGAAGTTAGCTGTAGAGTCAGGTGGGCGAGCAGTCAACAGAGGTCCCAGTGAGAGGGAACAGTATATAGCAAAGTGTTTACTTAAGCCAGAGGGCAGAACTTGAAGGAAATCTGGGGTCTGGGAAGTGAAGGTAGAGGCAACATTTCTAGAGCTGAGGCTTCAGCATCTGCGGTATCTGGGCAGGAAGAAGTCCACCTCATAAGTGTTTTGGGCTTTCCCTTTACAAAGGTGACCCTACAATGCCAGAGAGAGTCATGATTTATATCTCTTGCATCAATGTCATCATTAATAGCTCTGTCTCCTCTCGCCCTTGGGATAGATGATAAATTACATGGTCACTGATCAGTAGGGCTTCGGGAAGAGGCAGCTAACCAAGGCAGGTGTGGGGTGAGAACCCCAGCCCCTCTGAAGGAAGTGGGTGCGTGCCAACAGACAGCTCAAGACATGAACAGACTCATAGCTGCCTGTAAGATAACTGTGGCTTCAAAGCCAAAAACGTGATTCAGTTCATGCCTCAGGCATGCTTTATGACCAGTAGCTTTTCTGCCAGTCACCTAAAGGAGTTTAGTCCAAGAAATAAAGAAAACAAAACAAAACAAAAAATATATTTACAAAACAAGAAAACTTTAACTATTTCCATGTTACATTTTGTTTTACATGTACTTTAGCTCATTGTAACTATTAGGTTTTCAAGGCATACTATCAAACCTTGAAAAAAATCAAGTACTGACTAAAAAATATATTCATATAGTTTTATGTAAAAATTATGTTAAAATCTGAAAAAAGTACTGACAAAAATGTATAATTTTAAGCAAAAAAATGTTTAAAATCTGTACATTTATCTTTGTTTTGTAAAATAAAGTTGTTTTAAAAAAATAAATAATAAAAAATAAAAAATATTCACTTCTGAGGATAAAAAAAAAGATAGACTTAGACTATTCAGGTCAGATGTTTCAGGAGGAACCTTCTAGATGTTAAAAGAGACACAGAGCAGAAGTCAAAATACATCTGGGATCACAGAAGCCCGGAACAGGCAGATTTTTAATGCTGGTCAAGCATGGGTAAGTGACTATATTCATGTAACTTAGGGCTCTCAACATCTTCCCCACACTGAATCTTAGGGGTCAGGGGCTACTCTGAAGATACTCTTGCCTGCTCTCCTGCCTCTTCATCCTGGTGCTCAGAAACTCTGGGGATCGGTGTGTTCTGGGAGGTCAGTTCCCTCCCCCTGCTCCCTGAGGAAGAGACCTGCTGATCAGAGTTAATGAGCGTTGCTCATAGTGTAAGTGCTGTTTCCAGCCCTGGAGTTGGCATTTCTGCTCCATTCTGCCTCTCCCACGGTAATTAACGAATTAACTATCAACAGAGGAATGATGCAATTATGATACAGCAAGTCAGGTTCCTTATCCTCCCACTGAGGACCTCCCCCCCACCCCACCTAAAGCTCTTAGAACCAGGAGAATCCAGCCAGTGTCAAACAGGACTTCCTGGGAATCAGGGTTACTTGACTTAGGCCTTTGCCCCTCCCCTTTCCTTTGTCCCGGAGTCTAGGCTGAGACCCAGTTGGTTCTGAATATGAACCCTTGACTCTTCAAGGAACCTACTTAGTGGCTAACTAGTCTTTCCTAACCATGGGCCTAGTGCTGCTGTTGAGGGTCAGGCTCAGTCTGTTTCCTCATGAGTAAACAGATCTCTCCAGTGCTATTCTATCAGTGACTACAGAATCCTCTGTGAAGTTTGGACAGCTCTTCCATGTATGTGGGTACAAACTGAGACCCGGAGTGTCATAGCATTTGCCTGGGACCACCAGCAGGCACATGGAGCTGGGGTCAGAATCTAGGACATCTAATCCCAGACATCCTCACCCTCCTTGTTTCACTAAGGATGTGGTATTCGAGTTTTGCTGGTGCTTTTCCACAGACAGAAGACCCAGTGAGTCTCCACGGCCTCTGTCCTGGCTTCTATAGGTAGAGGCCAAGGAACTGCAGGGAGCACAGACATAGGGGTTGGAAGGTTTCCAAAGGCAGAACTGGGGAATGCTCAGTCTGTGAGCCCCTTAATGCTGTAGCAGCCCAAGGACATTCATGTTGGACTGTGCCCTGGACTGCCTAGTGGCCAGCTGGCTCCTGACTCTGTTTAACATGTGCCTTACAAGCTGTGTCACATGTTTTAGAGATGTCTGGCAGGGAGCTCTTGTGCTCTAGACTTTTGGTCCTCTGCCTTGGAATCTCAAGGCAGAGTAATCGTGGAAGCAGTCCCATCAGAACTGGCCTTGTAGTTGCTTGTGTATTGATAGCCCCCCAACTCTGCTGTGCTGTCCTCTCAGGGAAAGTCTCAGGTCCTAATCACCTCTGAACCCCAAGTCTCTTATCATAGCCCCCCCCCAAGAGCAACTGTTTGATCAAACCCACTTTATCAATTGCAGACTATTTGCACTGTGTCTGCTTTTCTTTCCCAAACTCTGTCAGTGTGGCTTCTAAACTGTGTTCACTCACTGTGATGACAGGCAAATGATATTTGATTCCCTAAATTCCTTATTTGACATTATTTTATCTAGTATCGACTACAGCACATAGTCTGCATACTTGTCATTGTTATTAATAATAGCTACACTGAATTCCAGGGCCCCAGCGCCTTACTTTGTATAAGCATTCCCTGATAGCTGGCTATTTGGGTTGCCTCCAGTATCTGAGCACTATAAATACCACTATCGGGCCACCTGGCTTTTCTCCCCTTCACCTGGAAATGTCTGATCACACAAAATTCCCTAGCCTAGAGGTAGCAGAGGCTGGCAGGCCAGTATCTCACACTGTTGCTGAGGGGTTCCTTATCAAGCTCTTGGTGGCCCAGTAGAGACAGGAGTGGGAGGTGGGGGTGAACTCCTGCCTGGCTGAAGCCTCTGAGTCCAGACTTGACAGGACTCCTTCAGGAAGCTGCTGTCTCTCAATCTGACTTCTTAGGCCTGTTGGTTTTTCCCCTGTTGGAACATCTCATCAGATGGGCCCTGAGGTGGGCCTCATAATATAGACTTTTGTTCCTAGCAGGAACAAAAAGACTATACTGGAAACCACCATTGGAGATGAAAGGTGATGTTTTGGTTGAACTGTCACATTTTCCGTTTACAACAAAGGGTAGAAAGAGCTTTCCTAAGACACTCAGCCTGCTAGTGGCAGAACTGGGCCAGGGTTCAAGAGAATCTCTCAGGTTTAGTCTAGGCTTCTGCAACCTCTACCTCCCCAAGGGAATGTTTTACAAGTTAGTATATGCACACGGGTAAGATACCAATTCTCTAGTGATTGACACAATTTAACACAATTTCAGCCAAAATCACAGAGGGGTTCATTGCAGACACAGGCAGGTACACTACATCTTTATGGGAAGGTAGAGCTGGACCAATTTTGAAGTAGAAGTATCTTAGAGACTTACTATTCACAATAAAAACTTCAGCAATCAAGATAGGGGGATGTTGATGGGAGGATGTATGGAAAAAAGAGTGAAGAATTAGACTCCCATATTGTCAGATTTGTTTTGACATATACAATGGTGACTCTATATGGAAAGAATAGTCCTTTCACTAAATGGTCTAAAACCTAGGCATCCTACGCAGAGCAACAAAACCTAATATACACCCTATATTCTATTCAAAAGTGAACCAACAGTCAATCATAGACCTAAATATGAAATGTAGAACTAAAAAACATTTTTGGAAATGACAGAGGAGAAGATCTTTGTGATCCTAAGTTAGTCAGGGAGTTCTAACATGGGGACCAACTCATAATTCATAAAAAATAATGAATTGGCTTTCATCTAAATAAGACACTGATTTCTGTTACAGAAGTGTTAAAGACAATGAGGGGGAAACCTCATTTTTGTGAAAATATTTTCAGGTTGCACATCAGAGAATAATCATATTTCAGAGAAGAAATATTTAAAAAATAAACAGACATGAGAACAGAAATGACAATAATCTTTAAACTGGTAAAAGCTTAGAAAATGCGCATGAACAAACAAGGCAGCAGACAGAGATGCTCAACATTGTAAGTCATTAAGAAAATGCCTATTAAACCAGAATGAGACACCATCACATACCCACGAAGACACTGACTCCACCAAGTCCTGGCAAGGCCGGAACGCAGCTGGAACACTCACGGACTGATGGGGGAAGCAAAACAGCATATTCATTATGGAAAATAGATTGATCATGTCTCACATAGTTAAACATATGCTTGCTAGGCAATAAAACAATCCCACCTCAAGATGTTTACATTAAAGGAATAAAAGCATCTTCACATAAAAACCCATTGAGTAACGTATAGATTATTAGTGTCTGCCAAAATCTGAACCTAAGCCAAATGCTCTCTGACACAGTCGTTCCCTGAGATACTCATTTCTTTCATAAAGTGTGGCAAACTATCAATATGACCCTCATACTCTAATGATGGAATAAAAAACTTGTGTAGCCATTGTGGAAAGTAGCTTGGCTATTTCTCATAAAGTATATCTCAGTAAATGACTCAATCTTAATGAATAAATCCCAAAGAATAAATAATTTTCAGAAGCATGAAGTTAGGTAAACTAAGCCGCGAGGTAATGCTCTATAATTCCACTTACATTCCTTTATAGAAAGAGCAACATTATAGGTACATGAAGCAGATTCTTGGTTACCAGTGGTTACCAGTGGTTGGGAATGAAGGGAGAGTCTGAATGCCAAGGAGTGGAAGAAATCCCTTCTCTATGGTATTGCACTTGTTCTTTGTTTTGTTCATGGAAGTGCTTTAAGAACCTGTTATATATTGAATAAAACTCAGGACTGTACATTAAAAATAAACTCAACTTCTACTATATAGTTGAAAATACATATTGTTGGTAGAGTTTTGTATTGTTAAATTACTTGGATTTCCTAGCTACCCATTACAGAATCCATCGGGTACATGGAAGAAGGAATGGATTGCTCATTCATTTATTAAGAAATGTGTGTAGGTACCTATAGGAGGGAAGGCATAGTTTTTACCTGGAATGCTCTAACCCTGAAGACAAAGCTGCTCCAGGTATGAGCTTGTAACATTCATTCTAACCTGTCCTGTAGTTTCCATTCATCCAAGGAACTGAGCTGTGCTTTCTCTGCAGGTCCTTCCATGGGCTCTTTAAGGCTGTATCAAACAGATGATGGTGGTCCAACAGCATTTCCAATCTGCCCAGGTCAACCTCCTTATAAGAGCATTTGGCCTAACATTACTGACAAGCCAAAGGGGTCACTATGACATGAATCCAGCTCTCTTTCTGAATTTCAGACCATTTTTTTGCTCTGAGTTCCCCAATTTCTCTAGGGGTTCACATCACCCCAAATGGACAGTAGAATTGAAGGAGCAGTCCCATAGAAATGGCGCTAAGAAGAATGGGCAAGGATGATGAGTGAGCAAGCAGCCAGGTACCACCCTACTCACCAGACACATAGGATTAGTGAAGGCTTCTAGCAGTTCAATAAAACAGGTAAGGTCTTCTCCCAGTGAATACACAGTACTTCAAGAGTCTTGAAGATGGTTGTTCAGGTGAATTGCCTAATTCCAACAGGAAAAGACAAAATCCCACATCTAACTCAAGTCCACTGGAGTCAGGAACCCACACCCTTCCCCACTCATTCTGTCTCGGGCTTACAGCTGGTTTCATTGACAAATGGCTAAGCTTTCTCCAAAGCAATGCCCCAACCTCACTAGGGCCATTGAAACCAAGCAGCAGCCCCCCTCCCCCCACAACCCTTACTCTGAGTTCTGACTTGCTTAGCTTCAGGCAAAGAGCTCATTACTTCCCTGACTTGAATTCCAAGCATATATAAAGGAGCATTTAAAAGTGCCTTTCATCGGGTGATAAGCAATGATCCAAATATATCTGCTCCAAACTGCAAAACGAACCCAATACATTCCATTCTAAGTTGACTCTCAGGCCATCTGGCTCAGCTCCTCAGTACATACATGGTCTTGACTTCCATGCAAACTGACTCAACCTTGACTCTAAGTCCGTGCAAGCACAACAGAAGCTCCTAAGAGAACAGCTTCATGGAAGCTCCGTATGAGGGCATGTCAAGGCCAGAGGCATAATGGACAAAGGGGAAGGGCCTGGGTATAATATTCCTCTGTGCTCTGTGGGGTAGGTTTGTAGGAGCAAGAGGGACTTTAGTCTGTTTCTACTCTACAAAGTCTCTTATGGTACATGTGGTGGTTTGAATATGAGTTGACCCCATAGCCTCATGTACTTGAATGTGGTGTCACTAGAGAGTAGTGTTACTTGAGAGAGATTAGGTGCGACCTTGTTGGAGGAAGTGTGTCACTGGAGGTAGGCTTTGAGGTTTCAAATGCTCAAGCAAGGCTCAAACTTTTTCTCTTCCTGCTCCCTGCTAATTCACATGTAGAACTCTGAGCTACCTCTCCAGTACCATGTCTGTCTGTGTGTTTTCATACTTCCTGCCATGGCTATAGTGGATTAAACCTCTGAAGTGTAAGCTAGCCTCAATGAAATGTTATAGTGTCCTGAGGACATAGAACAGGGTTTGTCTAGGTCAGACACTAAGGGACACAGAAAGTAGAGGAGACTCTGAGTCAGGAGTAGACTCTGTGTTTTGACCATGAAAAGTGAAGGGACCTGGCAAGGAATGTGAGTTCTGGAGGATGGTCTGGGTACTATGTCGGGATCTGGGGTTCTAAGGGACCCTAAGGGTTTTACAGTCTCACACCCTCCTTACAGCTTCCCCCTCCCTCTGAGGGTCTTACACTCCCCTCTCCCATTGAGGGCTTTTGAGGTCCTGCACCCTCCAAAGAGTGCTTCTACCTTATCTGGGTAACCCTGGAATGAAGGAGAAGAGTTATGACTGTTACATAGACAACACTTCCCAGGGGGAGTTACCTTATCTGGGTAGCCCTGGAATGAAGAGCATAGGCCTTTAGATGCAACCCACGTTGGCAGCAGCCAATCGATTTAAAAGTCAACCCAACAATGCTTGCACACTTGGTCACCATTGCTGTAGCTCATCCGTTACTAAGTGTATAAAAACTATACTGATGGAGGGCTCAGGTTGTCTCTCCTCTGGATGTAGGCCACCCCAGTGCACTGGAGTAATAAGCCAGTGTAATTGCTTTTACATCAGTTCCTGACCTCTCATTTCATTTGTGGAGCCTCAAATAGATAAGACTCAATAATTGAACTCAACAGTTCAAGGACAGTTATCTATAACTAGAAGAAACGTATCCCCAAACACAAGTGCAGACACTGAGGCAGTTGGGAGCCCATACAATGATCTAAACCAAGGGACACTAGATGAAGTTCTCAGTGTTAAGAGTGGGGTGTCAGGCTAGGACTCACCCATGAAGCTTGGGGAGTATCTCCCATACTTGTCATAAAAGGAGTAGCAAGAGCAACTCTGAAGAAGTTGACTTGGGTCTAGCCACTGACCAAGTTTTGACTTGGGAAGTAGAACTAACCTTCACATCTCAGACCACTGTTACTGGGCCTGCCAGTTTGACACCAAAAGGCCTGATAAGGGACTAGATGGACACTTGAAATGCATACCATGGCCTGCTGTGACAAAGCTACTTATGGGTACAGTGGGAAACATGGTCTTCCAGTCTGACCTCATTAGCTGTGCAAAGGGATCACATTTCTCTTAGAGTGAGATAGAAAAACCAAACTTAAAAGACAGCAACACATAAAGTGCCTCCTATCCAGCAGATAACTGCACTAGGGGATCTAATACATCTGGGTATCATCTCCCAATGCGGTGTGTCTTAGGCTTCACTGAGCATCCCAGGGAGTTCATCCAATCATAATGCTTCTTCTGCTCATCCTTGGAGGCTATTTCCTAGTCTGTAGCTCTGGGCTGGGCTCAGACAGTGCACTATCTGTGTCTTCTTACATGCAGCAGCTGCTGGCCCTGAGACCACCATCCCTGACAAGTACTGGCTGAGTTTTCCCTTTAGAACGAGGGAAGGTTCATCTTCTTCCACCTCTTTACTCTGGGTTGGACCTGGTAATTTTCTCTATTGTGTCTTATTTTCTTCACCTCTGAAATAAAGGTAATAATTGTTCCTTAGGGTTATTGTAAGGATTAGCTGTGTCAACAACTTTAAAGAGCACCCAATGTTATGAGTTCTAGCTTTTAACACACTGGGTGCTTTTTAAAACATGTCGTCATCTGGGTTGACAAAGACCATTCAAAATTAATATTATCACCATTTCATCAGGAAATGCAAGAGGACATTAACTGTGCCATTAAGATCTGAACCCTGGGGCTGTTTCAAAGTGGGTTTTACTGTTTCCTTCCTCTCTGTCCACTTTCTTTTAAACTCTAAGCCCAACAAACGGCTGAACCCTAAAGGATGAATAAAGACTTAGGCTCCTAGGAATGCTGGAAGCTCAGAGAACAGGAGTCACAAGGAGGAGGTGGGGGAGGATGTTTATATGGGAATTGGGTACAGAGGTTGCCCAGGATGCACATGGTGGGCATTTTTGTGTGTTAAGAGAACAGACATGCACAATGACTCAGTGTTTTGCCCACACATTTATTCTTTTCTCTTGGCTGTCTTAACTGATTGAAGTCATCAGTGGTGATGTGGCAGGTAGAAACGCATCACCCACTGATGGATTACACAGCCCCGGAGGATATCCCTCCCTTCTGCCTAATATGGACAACAAATTCAGCCACTGAGCTACAAGCATGAACAGACACTGCTGCTTGTGGATGATGAATCAGAGCATCCCACTCTCCCCACATGGACCACAATGTCCCAGCAGCCAGGAAGAATCCACTGTAGCCAGCCCATGTGTAGTAGGTGGGGAGTCTGTGTAGCTCTTGTCCTAATTGCAGTCACTTGCCTTGCATTACATGCTTATGAACGGGGGTGGAGACCATGTGTTTGGTCATTCCAACTCCTTACTGCTTCCAGACAGAAAATTCATCCATATTTAGCATCTGAAGGCTCTATAAACTGACAACTGCCATGGTGGTTTTGGCAGCCTGAATTTTAGTCTGAATTTCCCTTGGTCTGGAAGATAAATCTACCTGGCATCCCTTACACTCCATGGATTCACCAAGCCCAAACCTCTTCTGCACCCTTTCATCTCTGAGTCTTCCCTTTCCTCATCCACTGTCTCAGTGGGTGGTAACATCAGTAAACATCCAAGCCAGAGGTCCAGAGTACACCCAACATACATTTTAAATTTTTAATTAGTTGATTTTATTTTTTGGAAGAGAAGAACAAATAGTTCCCAGATGCCCCTTCTCTGTTATTTCTAGAACCAATGTCTTCCATTAGATGGTGCAAAGATTTTTGTTATGATGGATAAACCAAAACCAATCCATTACTCACCGAAGCCCATGTTAACATAAAGGCTGACTCTTTGTGTTAAATATTTCATATGTTTTAGCAATAGATTTGTGTATAGTATTCATATTACACTAGTGAGCACATAACATCAAGACACACACTGTAATAGGAAGTTCAATTCTTAAGTACATAGGAGTGAGGTCTACATAGAGAAGACCTCCTAAGGACAATGGGACATGATTGGAGGCACCTTACTAGCCTTTCCATTCTGTGTCACGAAGGCCCACAATCTTATCTAGTTTCTGCTTTCTCCTGACCTCCACAGGCAGATAGCAGAGGCTGCAGTTTTTAGATTAACTTCCTTATTTGTTTAGTTGGCTGGTGGGTTGGTTTTTTGTTTGTTTTGAGACAGGGTTTCTCTGTGTTGTCCTGGTTGTCTTGGAACTCACTCTGTAGATCAGGCTAGCCTTGAACTCAGAGATATACCTGCCTCTGCCTCCTGAGTGCTGGGATTAAAGGTGTGTGCCACCACTACCACTGCCCATCAATTCTTATTTTAGTGCCAGATCATGGAATTACCTTCTAACAATCTAGTGATCTTTTCTAGAGAACATATGTACTAGCTGGGCTAGTAGTACATTCCCTCGATCCTGGTGTATGTAGTGTATTCTCGGGCTTCTGGTTTGATCAGCTGTACCCATCAATGGACCTGGTTTCTAAAGCAGGATGTCCATCACCCGTCAGTCCCTGGTAGAGAGTCCATGACTTGGGATATCTTCCTTTCTTTCTGACTTCCATGTAATGTCAATGACAACCTCTGCTAGCTTGTTTCCTCATTTCCTCCTTCTTTCAAGGTCCCAGAACAATCTCCACCTCAGAGATGGGACCAGATGTAAGGAAGAAAGAGGACAAGAGCAAGTACCTTCATGTAACCTTCATACTGGGCGATTCAGCCATGTGCCCACTCTTCACAGGTGCACCACCCTTCTTAGGCTTTCAGTTCTTAGTTGTGGAAACGGTTAACTTCAGAAGCAACAATGGAATGATTTGGAATGATCTAGAATACCCCCACTTGTTACAGGATAAATTCATTCAGGGAAAAGGAATGCATTGTTCACATTTTTTAGACTTTTTTTTTCTTTTAATTTGAGTGCTGTGGGCTTTTAAAATGTCTTCTCACAAAGAAAGGGCATTAAGAATTCTAAGGAGGTATTCATTTCTGTTATGTTCATTATAACTAATTCGAGGTGTGTGTTGTATGCTACAGGATGTGATGCAGAGGCAGGTCTTCTGTGTGATGAACATTCTAGACACATCTTCAGAGCAAAGTATCTTTATCAAATATGAATACTTTTCATCCATGATTGGCAGTAAGTCTTGGGTCCTCTTCAGCCTATCTATTGATGAGCACAAGAATCAAAAAATTTTGAGCATAGCTGTATGATCTTAAACAAATACCAGCCCAGAGCCTTTGGGTTCTTGTTTCGAAATGGGCACCTTCCACTAGAAGGTCTAGTATAACCACATTCACTGGCTTTCATATTCTAATTTTATGACTGTGCTTCTAAGCACGTTAAGTAATTGAATTCAATCAACAATACAATTATTAGGCTCTGCCCACTGCTTTTTATCTCAACCCTTGGCACAGGAATTTCAACAGTGTCTTCCCCTGCCTCTTAGGGACTTAAACTAGCTTATGGCATTGTAGTTGCTAGGAAGGGGCAGTCCTTCCAAAGCCCCTTACATCCTCTTGATAACTTTTGGGAACAATGTAGGAAAAAATGGTATCTCAGGAGAAAACTGTGTACACGCTGGTCCAGCTTTCCAGGGGACCAGTTCCTACTGCTCAATGCCTTTGAGTTGGTTAGCTATGCTCTACAAATGATAAGTAATAGATATGAAAATTGTGTCCTGTCTGATCTAATTAGCTTCCTCCTCATTTGGGGAAAAAACAGTTTTGTTTCCATTTGAGATGCATCTCAACATTCCTTTACCCTACAGAAATGTGTGTGTGTGTGTGTGTGTGTGTGTGTGTGTGTGTGTGTGTGTATGTGTTGGCTTCTCATTTGAACATCTGCCTGGCTTCCTGCTATCTAGAGTAAATAAATTCTTTAATGTGGGTATTTTTATTTTTGTATATGAGTCCTGATTTTTATCTCCTTCTGAAAATTATCTTTAATAGCATATTGTCTCCTCCAAACCTTCCCAAAGACTTGTTCTATTTTCAGCCATCACTGAATGTTGTTGTTCATCACCAATGCAGCTCTGCTCTTTAGCGCTCACCTCCCTCCCTCCCTCCCTCCTTCCCACCCTCCTCCATCCCTCCCTCCCTCCCTCCCTTCCTCTCCCTCCCCCTTTCCACCTTCCCATTAAAGCATCTCCTAGATTCCTATGCTCTTTAGCCCAGACTTGGGCAAAATCAGGCTCCAACATATTCGGGTCCTGCTGGAAACCAAATGTTTTGAGGTTTGTTGTGTTGGAAATTTCAGCTACAGTACTTAGGAAATACAGTCTGGGCATGCTCTGGTATTTAAGATCACTTAAGGGCTGCCTAGTTGGTGCCAGGAGACAGAGACTGGAGGTGCTACTTTTCTAGCTTCGGAAAGCAGACCAGAGGCCACATCTTCCCAGATCCTTGCTATGATGTTTATGTGGATTACTTAGCACTTTGCTTTGGTTTGTTGTTGTTGTTGGTTTTGGTTTTTTGTCTCCAGTTTAAAATAGCATGTCAGATTGAATGGAGGTCTGCTACACTCAGTCAGTGCTTTTGTTTTCAGGTTTTTATTTCGTTTTTTAGTGAAGAACTACAACAGCCCCAAGTGTGACTTTTCTAATATATTTAGGCTGTCTCATTTAGGTGTGCATACATGTGTGACACCACAGAGGCAATGGAGGAAATGAGAGATGGCCCCACCAGTTTGCAAAGTCTTTCAACTGTGATACTTCCTTAATCATTCCCTATGCTTCAGAGCCATTTTTCAGCTCCAGACTTCCCAGGGAAGCAACTGCCTCTGGGGGCTGCCTCTGGTGATAGCTTCCTGCGGCCCTAGGACAGGGTTTTTTTTTTTTTTTTTTTTGAAACTTGTTCAAACTAATTAGAGATGTTTAATTATCTCTGTTAAATTTATAGCTAAAGGAAATAAGAGGGGGAAGTGAGTCACAGATGCTGAACTTTCTACTTTAAAATTTTAACCCTTTCTCTACAGTGGTGTGGACAACATTCATTTTAACCATGGCTCCCAATGAATACAAGAGTCTTCTGTCAGAAAATGTGTTGTTATATTGGAGAAAGGGGGGAATTATACGTGGAGAAGCATCTTTGAAAACGGAGATAGAGGACCACTACAGACCAAGCCTTAACAGACCCTGTCTGATCCTAAAGGGGGTTTCTCTGGGTAGCTGAGAAAGGACAGAAGAGGTCATTTCTACATTCTATAAATGAAATTCTTTACTAAATTATTCATTAGGTAGAGTGGGACTTGATCCTAGACTAAAATAAAAGGAAGCTATGGGTGCCATTTTGAAGCTTGCTTCACATTATTAAAACACAGCCATAAAGACTCTAATTTCCCAAGTGTTCAGAGGCACCAGATGGTACACTTACACAAAGGAAATTCCTCTGTGAACAGGCAAAAGTCTGTGATGTCAGAGGCAAGAGAAATCATCCTATATGGGGCCTTAAAATTAGATACAGCCAAAATACAAACTTACAGTTTAGTTTAAAGATCCTAACCAGCTCTATTTTCAATTCTAAAATCACACATTTCAGGCCATAAAACAGAATACCAGTGACAGTGGTCTAAAGTGTGTGTGTGTGTAGGGGGGGTGTTTATAGTGGTGGAGGGCTGGAGAAAGAAAACAAACCTAAAAAATGAATGAGAGATGTTGCTTGTGTCAGGCCACACCCTCTGTAATGGAGGCAGACAGGCTATAACTCAAAAAGAACTGATTGGCTAACAAATTACTTCTGCGTACGTGTGTGTGTGTGTGTGAGTGTGTGTGTGTGTGTGTGTGTGTGTGTGTGTAATCTATTAGGGCCTAGTATGAGAGTTTGTTTGAAAACAATGGCCACCAGTACTATTTTCTTAACAGCACAGATTTTTTCCCCATCAGAATTTAAAAGCCAACAGATAGGCAAGCAGTGTGGTGCCCCTGGTCTCTGCTCCACTCAGTCCCTGGTACTAACAGAGTGACCCAAAAAGGAGAGTCAGGGACTCTAGGACCCTGGAAGTCCTACCCTGTTATGGTTTGCTGTGAGATGACATTTGCCTAGAGCCAACCAGAAGCCCAGTTGGGACACCCCAGGTCACTTTTGACACTCCCTTCCTCGTCTTGCTCTGCCAATGCCATGCATCTTGACCTGGCCCAATTATTCCAACCTCTGGCGACTGGCTACCACTGAGCTGCAGAAGAGATAAATGGCAGACTTTTCTGAATCCATCTCTATTCTCCATCTCTTTCACCCGTCTTTCTCGTGCCACAGAATGGTTTCAGGTGTAAATCTTAGTCATGTCCCTTTCTTGCTTAAAAGTTTTTGATGGCCCCTTGCTCCCTGCACCAGTAATGGCAAAAGTCAGCATGTTTAAAGGTTGATTTTGGTCCTACCTTAAAGGCTTGAAAGTCAGTTTTGAAAGATCACATTACCCTTAGTATCTTAACTGAATCCTAGAGCAACATTTAAAGGCGTTGACAGAGGAGGACTTAAGTCTTGGACAGTGGTGAACTTCATATTACTTGGCACCAATAAAAGTGAACAGCCAGAGAACTAGAAAGAAATATTTAATTTAAAAATAAATGCAGACAGGAACAAGATGATAGAGCTAACAGGCCAGAGTATTTTTTAAATATGCGAGTATAAACCATGAGATAAGGAAAAGAGATGGCAAAGAGGAGGAGAAAATACACATGAATGAAAAAAGAAGGCCCAAGTCAAACTTCTAAAGACTAGAGGACTGCCTCTGGTAATGAAGATAGAAATAAAGAAACCCCTGAGGTCAGAATGATTCCATCTTAGACAAGAAAGACCGAAGAAAACGACTGCATGGGGTCTTAGTTACCTGCCAGTGGATGTGAAACAAGTTAATATGCAAATAAATTGTCCCCAAAAGAAAGATAAAGGGGAAAATAAAAGTGGAATAACTTCCCAGCTTCAAAAGGAATGGCAAGAACAAAGGGAAAGACATCTGCTTCGTCCTAAGGACAATGCAGGGCAAAGGACTCAAAGAAAACACAGTGAACCTAGGCTTCTGTGCAAAGCAAGTATACATACATGGTGTATATGATGCATATGTGTATGAATATATGTATGGGTGTATGTATATATATACATATATAACAGTGAATGAGAAATAAATTCTTTTCAGACATACAGAACTGAAACAATGAACCGCCACTCTGTAAGAAAGTTAAAGGAGAACTGTTAGAAAACAGAAAAATAGCTCAAAAAGTCATGATCTGCACTGCACAAAAAAAATAAAAAGACTGTAGACAGTAAATATTTCAAAACTTAAATTTATTTAAAAGTCTCTTTAATAAAAGATACTTAACCAATGAAAAGAAAAAATATTAATGTAACAAAGAATTTACAGTATATATGGAAGTAAAATGTCCACAAGACAGACAAAAGATAGTGTTGGCAACCCGTCAATGAAGGTGACTGAATAGTCAGGCTCAATGTTGCTGGGGTAAAACCATGACCAAAGGCAACTTGAGGAGGAGAGGGTTTATTTCTACCTTACGGGTTATAATCCATCATTGAGAAAAACCAAGGCAAGAACTCAGAGCAGAAATTTGAAGTCAGGAAGTAAAGCAGAGACCATGGGGGAACTCTATAGATCTTTGTTATGCATCTCAGACCTGCCAGCCCAGGCATCACCCACAGTGGGCTGAGCACTATTACATAAATTAGCAATCAAAAAAATACCCATATGGGGTGGGGAGTTAAAAGCACTGGCTGCTCTTACAGAGGACATGGTTTAAGTTACCAGCACCCACATGGGAGCTCAGAACTGTCTATAACTCCAGTTTTTAGAGAACCCAATGTCCTTTTCAGGTCTCTGTGGACACAGACATACATGTAAGAAAAGCACCCTTACAATATAATAAAAATAATTTATAATGGAGGAAAGAAAAGGGAGGAAGGAAGGAATGAAGGGATGAAGGAAGGAAAGAAAGAAGGAAGGAAGGAAGGAAGGAAGAAAGGAAGGAAGGAAGGAAGAAAGGAAGGAAGGAAGGAAGGAAAGAAGGAAGAAAGGAAGGAAGGAAGGAAAGAAGGAAGGAAGGAAGGAAGGAAGGAATGAAAAAAGGAAGGAAGGAAGAAAGAAGGAAGGAAGGAAGAAAGGAAGGAAGGAAGGAAGGAAATTCCTGTGGGCATGCCTATAGCCATTTGGATGGAAGTAAATTTTTAACTAAAGTGACTCTGGTTTGGGCCAAGGTGACAAAAGTGAACCAACACAGTAACTGCAATTTAAAAGACAAACGATCAAATATACAGTTCCTCATGTGGTGGTGACATACTACATGTTACAAATCTAAAAGCAAACATCCAGAAAACAAAGTGACACAAATAATCATAACCAAAAAGCTAAAGAAATAAAGTGAACCAATAAGAATTTAATCTAAAAGAAGATAAAAATACCAAAATCAAAAAAACAGGTGTATCAAGGAGAAGCACAGGGAAAATAGTAAGTGTGATACTGATTCTGTGTGTGTAGCCACATTGAGTGTACAAAGGTAGTAAGTGTTAATGCTGGTTCTGTGTGTAGCCACATCAAGTGTAAAAGTGTAAAGGGATTATTTAAAAGGCAAGCATCCTCTAAAAATATTTTTAAAGAGGCAAGTTCTACTCTGTTCACTAGAAATAATCTAGTGGACATTTCTTTGAACAGAAGTTATATTCTGTTCAAGGCAGAAATATAAAAACACAAAAATATTAAATAAAATATGGTGAACATGATATGGTCACCCCCCCATTGGAAAGGGCTTTTCCATACTGAGAACTAGTAAATGTGGTCAGGTTTGAACTGAGAAGGCATCATGGCTGCCCCTGCTGCGTCTGCCTTGCTAGAGTGCAGTGGCTCAGAACCTTCCTGATGCTCTGACCATTTAATACAGTTCCTCATGTGGTGGTGACCCCAACCATAAAATTATTTTTGTTGCTACTTCATAACTGTAATTTTGCTACTGTTATGAATTATAATGTAAATATTTGTTTTCCAATGGTCTTAGACAACCCCAGTGAAAAGGTAGTTCAAGCCCCACAAAGGAGCCACTGTGGCTGAGACCCACTTCTGTGGAGGTTGTCTCTTTCCTCTGTGAACCACTGTGGAGTGTTGGAGGCAGTCCCAGACACTCACTATGACAGAGGATGATAGAGTAGAGGAGAAAGAACCTCCAGGTGAGACTCAGGTATTGTGCTCATGTGGGAGTGAGAGATCAGACAGGCTGTTAGGAAATGTCAGACAGGGAGAGCTATTGGTTGAATGACTGGGAAAGGGGCCAAGTCATTGTGGTTCAAGCCAGAAGTGCATTGGAGCAGAGTTCAGGGCAGAAGCCACCTTGAGTGACTAATGAGTTGGTATTGTCTCTGATTAACGAAACCTTATAAGAATGCTATAGGGTGCTGAGTGTAAACAATTTAGGGGGGCTGTAGATTTTGTTCAGTGGGTTCTAGATATAAGTTCAGGCCTAGAATATAAATCTACCTACTTCCTATATCTTCCCTCCAATGTATAGCCACATGTAGAATGCCAAAGTCCACCTCCTGGAACTTCATGTCATGTTGCTGGAGACCACCTTGTACTAACAGGGACCATCGGGACTACGAGGGGGTCCCCAGAGTCCTTGATGATAGACACATGAATGGAGGAAGAGCAAAAGAGAAGCAGGAAAGTTAAGCCATTAAGAGACGATGTCAGGAGGAGGAGAGAGAAGGATTGGACCAGGGAAAGGAGAGAAGAAAGGACCTATGCCCAACTAATAGGTGTCACGATGAGAAAGTCTTCCCATTGACAATGAACATAAGAGCTATGTGTATCTGTCCTGGAAAGCAAAGAGCTCCAAGAAACATTTTTAAAACCTTCAGACATCTTAGGCCATATTTCCCTGCAGAACTGACTATCAACTCCATTAGAAAAGCCTCGAGGCTCTGCACTTTACGAAACAGAAATCTGTGGGCAAGTGAGTAGTGGTGGGTCTCAAGGGGACCAGAGCAATGTCCCCAGACAGAACAGGAATGTGGGATATAAGGTGTCACAGCTGAGGGGGAGAGGACTTTGCCTATCCCACTATTTTTTTCAGAAAAGATTGGTTACCCTAAACTCAGTGAACTAGTACCCCAAAGTTGCCTGAGAAGCCCCATTCTATCCAAACCAGTGCCTTGAGCCACCACCCTGACCCTCGGTTGTAACTCAAGACTTTCTGCCTTGAGCTTGGGTTTTCTCTTCTACCCTCTGCCCAGCAGGAGTGGGATCTGAATGCAGCTCCCCTTAGTCACAGAACAAAACCAATGCTCTTCAACCTTAACATAAATGGCATGTTTGTAATCCACAAGGCACAAGCTGCCAATGTGTCACTGCTTTACTAAGGTTTGATCACGGGAAGCAAGAGCAGAGGATGTAAGGAGTGACGCAGGAAGCCAGGAGAGTCAACACCGGTCTTCGAGACTGAAGAGGTGCAGCTTACATTGAATGTCCTGCTAGCTTGGTCCTCTAGAGCCTCTTCCAAGATGCTATATGGGCTGCCAATTCTCAGACCTGTTCAAACCTCAGAGGCTGCGGGGCAGCCTGAAAGAGGAAGTGGGTTTATGGGTGGGTCTAAACCAGTAGTTCTCAGCCTTCCTGATGCTGTGACCCTTCCATGCAGTTCCTCATGTGGTAGTGACTCCCCAAATATAAAATTATTTTTGTTGCTACTTTATAGTCCTAATGTAAATATCTGTGCTTGCTGATGCTCTTAGATGACCCCTGTGAAAGGATTACTCAGTACACCTCCCAAGAAATTGTCAAACACAGGTTGAGAATCACTGGTGTGGAGTGACAGCCTCTGCCCAATGCAATTAGAGAGGCCTTCTGCCTATAGGTGTCCGGGACACAGCCAGTAGCCACTGGTGCCTGAAACATGGGACTGGGGAGGATTCAGAAGGCACATAAGTGAGATCTTGCAAGCCAGAGCTCTATGTTCTCTCCTGGCAGTGGGCATCCTAATGCCCATGATACCACCTGGGCCACACCTCCCTAAACTAGAAAATAGCTTTGTGTGTCCCCTGGCCCTTCTTCTGATAGAATCTTTTTCAGTGGATGTTCCCAGTCGTTCTCTATACCCCCTGGCCACACAGGTGGTGGGGTCATGGGACGAGAACGTGGGGCTGATGGCCAGAGTGTGGCTGTGCCCAGGGGACCCTTTGCTCACACACACCCCTGAAGGCTTCCCCTGGCTGTCACCTGCCCACCCTGTTGCTCTGCACTTGGTCAGTAGAGGTGAACGAACGCAGCGGGCCTTCTGCTCTCCTGCATCAGCTGGTCCCCTCTGGTGCGTTGCAATAGTGCTGAGGCTGTGGATTCTTCCTCAGCTGAGCACCATAGGGCAGGCAGGCTTTGTGGCTGACCAGAATGAGGTGTGGAAAAGTAGGAGCTCCCATCTGAGGTACTCTACAGTGAGCATCCCTATTCCTAAGTCTCACTCACAGTCCAGACCTCCTCACCTGATCTGGTAGTACCCCCTCCTTGTGTTTTCAGGTCAGGGAGGCTTTGGCTTGAGAAAGTTCTTGCAGTTGGGGCTTCAAAGTGGTTAGGCTGTTCCAGACTAAAGACACAACTATGGTACCAGGGAATCAGCATGAATGTACTTCTTTCCTTTGCGACTAGAGGATCCCATAGCCTTCCCCACATAATTGTTTTTTCTAGGGCCTGCCTTGAACTGTTCCAGAATTGACTGGAAAGTTCTAGAGGTAAAAATCCAAATCTTGTAGCCAGAGGGAACTTGGGGGTTGAGAGTCTCTTTCACAGGGTCACATTTCAGTTATCCTGCATGTCAGATGTTTACATTGTGATTCATGACAAAAAAAAAATACAGTTGCAAAGTAGCAGCAAAATAATTTTATAATGGGGTCACCATAAATGAGGAGCTGTATTAAAGGGTTGCAGCATCAGGAAGGTTGAGAAGCACTGCTGCAGAGTGGGGGCTGTGTGCTCCTCACTGCAGTCCTCATAAGCTGCTCCATGTGTTCATCCAGCAAGTAAGTTGCTATCTCAAGGAGACTGTTGATCATGAAGCCCAGCCTCAGCAAGGGGTCCATAAGCAAGCCACCAAAAGGCTAGAAGGGAAACGCGCTATCTGATTACCAATTGGGGAAGCTAACACTGCCTATAGGAATTAGGGAGAGGGGCCTTTTAAACTGGGTCATGAAAAACCAGTAAGACTTTAGGAGGCAGGGGAGAGTGGTGGCGGGTTCCAGGTAGGGCAGGGAAGGTGTGCCGAGCTATGAGGTGTGAGAACAAAACAGACGATTTCTCTCCCTCTCTATTAGAAAAGCAGCACCCAGGTGAACAAAAGCCCATGACTTTTCACAACTATACATCCTCAGCCCAGCAATCTGCGAAGGAGAAGGGGCTATCACATGAGTGGAGGAGGGAGAGCATTGATACTGAGATCAGGCAAGATGTGTGAGCTGACTCCCAGGGCTGAGGGACACCATGGTGGCAAGACACTCAGGGGACAGAAAAACACATGTGAAGCTTCTGAGGCAGGAATGCAGCTTCCAGATCATAGGGAGGAATCTGAGATTGACAGGACCCTGGGTTTTCAGGACATGGGCAGAGTAAGGCAAGGGAGGCTGGAAGCTGAAGGAGCTTTATGCTAGCAACCAGGAAGTGAGTTGTGTGTCAGGAAAAACTTCTTCCTGGTGTGGAGACAAAGGATCAGTGCGCAGGCTGGGGGACCAGTTAGACCTAGGGTCCCAGCCATAGGTGCAGGTTGGAGTTGCCTGTGGAGATTTATAAGGCTGTCTGGAGCCAGCTCCCAGACATCATGTATCCCTTAGTTTGGGGTGTGGCTTGAGAAGTGGGAATTACTTAAAGATCCACAGGAGACATCAGTGCACAACACAAAATACAAACCCTGAGTTAGAAGGACATTGCTAAGAAGGAGGGCAAGAGAAAGAAAGGGGTGAAAAGGAAAATGAAGAGGAGAAGATGAAAAGGGGAAAACAGGGCAAAGAGAGTATGTCTGTACCCTGAATGACATCTTGACCTAGAGTTATGTTGTGCACTAGAGGAGAGGAAAGGATGGGAGATTTGAGGAGGTTGAATGGAATCAAGAAGAGCTCTGCTGGACAGACACACACACTCACTCACTCACTCATACACACTCACACACATACTCACACATACACACACTCATATACACTAACATACACACTCATACACAAATGCTTAGACACAGTCATACACATTCTCACACACTCATACATACACTCACATACAGTCATATCACTCTCACACAACAACACTTACACACACACTCATACACACTCACACACTCACACACATATTTACTCACATTTACATACTTACATACACTCACCCACACACAGTCACACACACACTCACTCACACATATACACACTCATACATGCTGACATACACACTCATACACAAATGTTTAGACACAGACATACATATTCTCACACACTCACACTCATACACACAGTCATACATACTCTCACATAACAGTACTCATACACACACACACACACACACACACACACTTCGTTTGGGTACAGACAAAACTTTGATGAAATACCACTTGTGGGGTATATGACATAAATTTAAGTTTGGCCATATTGGGTCTTTGGTACCTGAACCCATCTGAGTGGTCAGTTGATACCTGGATACACAGATATAAAATCCCAAGGAATCTGGGTTTGGAGCATTCAGGGCCCTGAAACAGGAGAGTCACCCAGAAGTGGTCAGTCTCCCTCTACTTTACCTCTAGCTACTATAGAGTGCGATAATTCCATTCTACAAGAGACCAAGTCACCTTGGCGCTTGGCTGTGGATACATGTGCTGAGTCCAATGTCCTAGTTTGGAAATTAAAAGCAGGGACAGAATTAAAAGCAATATTTAACCAGGTACTTGTACACCAACATTCATGTCTATCAGTATCCTTGGAGGAGTAATAAGACGTTGAATATCCATACAATGGGATATTATTCAGCAATAAAAATGAGTGAGTTACACCGTGAGCTGGAGCACAACACAAAACGACCCAAATGCACCATCCTGAGTGACAATAAACCATTGATAAAAGGACAGAGGAGACGTGGCTTCACTTGTAGAGGCCCCAAGAATAGTGTAGTTCATAGAGACAGAAAATAACTGTGATTCTGTTTCTAACAATAAGAATGTTCTAGAAATGGATAGGTGTGAAGTCTGCACAATATTATCAATGCACTTTAAAGCTACTGAATCATACCCTTAAAATGGTTAAGCTGGTAGGCTTTATGTATGTTTTCCACAATAAAAGAGAATCTGCGTAAGTGTTTTATATGGGGTAAAAAGGCAGACCAATCATCATTGATAATTACTGTATTGCTGTAATGAATGGGTGTTCCAAAGTTCACAGGCAGATTGGCAGGCATAAAGGTTCTGTGTAAACATAGCCTGCTCTGGCCCAGACCTGTTGATCATCGCCTGCCCCAGCCAATGACTCAATGACCAAGTTAAAGAATGAATGGATGAGCCATGACCATGTTCACCCTGCAAGCCTGTTGTTTCTGCTCTCTGAAAGAATTCCCTTTGGGGACCAGGGATTATGGTGTTGGCTGAGAGATCTAAGATAGTTGCACTGTTGATAGAAAAGATCCACTCACAAGAGGCCAAGTGCCTGCCAAGCCCCAACCACGGGCACTTGCTCTGAGCTTAGCCTGGTCAGTTTTCTGGTCCAGTGAAGAGAGACTCTGGGGAAGGTATGTGGAACTTCAGCCTGGTACAAGAATCCTCTGGCTTGAGGATGTGAACTTCTTCTCATTTTCCCAAGCAAATGAATATTCAGAGATCAAATTTTACTCAGAAAGTGTAAGGTGGGATGAAAGCGTCCAGGAACCAAAGGTCTTCTCAGACAGCAAGTGTGTCTAGTGTAATATGCGTTTCCTGTATATTCCTCCTTCCCAGCCCATGATTCTCCTGAAATCTGTAATCAGCCTGTTGGCATCCACAGGAAAGATGTCTATAGGTTCCATTGGATTCTCAAATGGCTGCCTATCTAACCCTCAAATGCTTTAAAATGCTTTGTTCGTTTACAATGTGACCTTATTGATCAGCTTTTTAACATCTGCCCAGTATTCAGGTGCTTAGGGCCCTGTGGGTTGCTTCAGATGATATAGTGGGATGCCCAGTATCTTTCCATATCATTCTTCTCAGTTAAACAGTGTGTGTGTGTGAGAGAGAGAGAGAGAGAGAGAGAGAGAGAGAGAGAGAGAGAGAGAGAGAGAGAGAGAGAGAGAGAGAGAGATGCATGCATGCTTATGGAGGCTGAAGATCAATATCTGGTATTTCTGTTTGTTTTGAGTTAGAGTCTCTCACTGAACCTGGAGCTAGAAAACTGGATTCTCTAGTGTTTTTGTTATCAGCTCTGCTCACTGACTCTTCCAACAGGCCCTATTTCACCAGCTCCAGGAATCCTTCTGGCTCAACCTTCTCAGTCCTGGGTACCCAGCCTTTTGTGTATTGGATAAAAGTCTTCTTAGACTCTATCACCTCAGCAGTCTCCCTAGCCCAAGCTACTCATTTTTCAACAGGCATACAACAGTGACCGTGCCATTTCATATGACAGTGGTGTCTTCTTGTTGACCTCTATGCCCTCTCATTCTGCAGGGTCTCCATATATCTGTGAATGACATGCCCACATTCCAGTTTATCCCTGAATATAGAATAACTGGCTATAAAAGGATGGTCCTCCAGTCACCCCAGGTCCCTCCGAGAGTTCTGTATGGATTCTTTTAAGTTTCAACATGAATATTGTGTGGTCTGCATGGGGTGGCCTGCCAGTCTGGCCAGGCTAGCAAGCAGCAGACACATGACCCTGCCCTTCCCCCTGCAGGGCAAGGATACAGGAAGGAGAGGCCATGATGAATGTAATTTAAAGACCCCAAAGAGTGACTCAGACATTCCACTGGACTTTTCTTCTTCCTTTGTGTTGATGTGTGCAATGTAATTGTAGTCATTCTTCCCAGCATTGATAAACAATGATTATCCGTAGCAGTTTATGAACTGGGGCCAGTGAGAATAGTTTATGTGCCAGCAATTCTCTCTCCCACTGGCAACACCTAAGACCAAGCTTGGGATTTCTGGTTTCTTGATCTTGGGGTTTTAGCAAGGGTTTGGACTGTGGTCTGTTGAAAAGGGTGGGAAAGAAGGCAGTTGGGAGGCCCTAGCCCTACCCCACACTACTTTGTTGTCTAGGTTAAAGGATAAAAACAGAGATGGTTAGGTTGGCACTGAAAGGTAGCTATTTGGAAAAGAGACAGAAGGCAATACTTGGTGAGAACCTTGTGCAGGCTCTGCTAACAAACTTCCAGCAGGTTCTATTTCCTATCCTCTCCATAACAACAGAGAAGTGCCTGCATACTCATACCCTGATGTGATTTAACAACAAATAGTTCATCTTTCACATTTATTTTTAAGTGCCACATCCTCAGATTCAGTAGACTCTGGACTGAAACTGCTTTTAAAATTACTTCTGTACTAAACCTGCAGACATGCCTGTTTCCCATCACGATTCAGTAAATAATGTAGTATACCAATCCTTTACTTAGCATGTACATCATGGGAAGTGTTGTAAGTAGTCTAGTGGTGACTTCAAGTGTACAGAAGGACTTGTGTAGATTCTGTGAAATTTTTCACCATTGTATGTGTGAGAGTGGAACGTCTTCAGATGTTGGCATGTGGCAGAAGAGGTATTAGAAACTGATTCACAGCCTTCTTCCAATTTGGAGATGAACAGTTTGGAGCAGAGAGAATTACGTCACATGGCTGCTCAGTGAGCAGGGAGGAAATCAGATTTGGAACTAAGATCATATAATTCCAAAATCTGTTTCCTCAGCCCAGCAAAGGCTGCTTCCCACCAGGAGCTGGCCTTGCTGCACCACTGTAAGGAAGACAGTCTTACATCTGCAGCCATGGCAGTTCTGGAGAACCCCAGGCGGTAACTCTCCTGGCTACTAAGACTCTGGCTGCTAACAAAAGCTGCTCTTCCCACGAACTGCTCACTGGGAAGCAGATGTTCTAGGGAGTGACCAGAGGCAAAATTGGCTGGAAATCCAGGCCAGCTGTATGTCACCAATACCTGTTTTCTCTGTTGTTCCAGATGCAACGGGACATGGGGACTCCTTAGAGTGGCAACATAATTGTTTTACTTGGTGTTCTCCAGAGAAACAACAACAACAACAACAACACACGCACACACACACACACACACACACACACATACATATGGAGACAATTATAGAAATTCCATCACCTGGTCATGGGGGGGGTGGGTTGAGACATCCCACCAGCCACCATCTGCAGACTGGAGGACAAGGGAGATGTAATTCAGACCTTCTGTTTCTACTCAGGCCCTTAATGAATAGCATGATGCCACCCACATACAGAAGGCTGTGTTTAACTTATCCATCCAAATGCTGATTTCTTCAAGAAACACCCTCCTAGATACACCTAACAATCATATGTCACCTGCCATCTACATATTCCTCAGCCCAGTCAAGTTGATACACAGAGTTAACCATTACAATATTCCTGAGGGATAGCCTTTGCCCTTGTGGGGAAATTTTTCTGGGAACAGCAACATGGGAGACTCCTGGAGGTCACCCCTAACCCCCAGGCCAGTTACAAATGTCAATGCTAGTGTTGGATAAAGAATGGAGAAGCCAGCAGGCATGCATTCCTTGGGGAATGGTCTCCAGCTTATTGGTCCTTGGTCTCAAAGGATTATGGGGTACTGGCAGTGAGTTCTGGAAATGCCATTGAGGATGAAAATTCAGGTAAATATCAATCATACTGGGCAGAGCAATTCTGGGAATCAGAAAACTAGTGACCTGAAGCAAAGTTTGTATAACTGGAAGCACCTCTTCTAGTCCAGCTTATGCTCTAGTCCAGTTGGGGCTTGGACTTCCAAGCTTAAATTTCAAATTTTTTAAAAGTTATTTTTATGTATGCATATGTGTTTGCTTCTCTGTTTGTATAAAGAGTGTGCATAGGTGGATTTCTGCACCCCAAGCTCCCACAGAATTACATTTTAATTAGACCCAAGAGCTTTTTTTAAGGGTTGAATAAGAAAGAGCAGGTAATTTAGTCAAATGAGCCCTGGGAGACAGGGATCCTGTGGAGGCTTGGAATTAGAGCTGCACTGGTGCCCTGGGGTTCTGAGCTGCCTTTTCTTACCATTTAATGGGACCCTGAATTTCTCAGTCACTGGTTACGATATTTGACAAGCAGAAAGTTTGTGATTGATCATTATGTCTTTTTAAGTACAAGTAGGTATATTAGTCGGGATACTCTAGATGAAAAGAAAGATCTGGATTCCTGAATTCCAAGTTTGAAAGTCACAGAATCTGGATTCTGATTGAAGTAAAATACCCCAGCAACAGTAGATGCTCTTACCATAAAGAAGCCTGTTATATATATCTGACCTGTCTGTCACTGATAGAGGATGCCCATTCGGAAATTTTCCCACACCTTAGTACTTTCTGAGAATACTCTCACACACTTAACCAGACATGTCTCTTTGTCAATCTAAGGTCCAACTTACAAAGGGTCAAGGGAGTTTGGGCTGATCCAGACAACAAGAACTGGCCCATTTAAAGGGCACTGTTCCTTGCTCCTGAAAATGTAAAGATGGGGCTGGCCATAAGGAGATGGGCTTATAAAACCCCTTCTGGTTTCTGCCTCTGCCCATAGCTGACCCAGTGCCAGAACACTCAGTACCCAGAACACACTGAGAGAAAGCCAGTTCCCCAGAAGCGCAGACACACCTGAGAGCACATGAAGGTCAAGCTGCTGTCAGAGGGTCAAGCCGCAGTCGGAATCAGCAAGACCAGCTAACATCAGAGATAATCAGATGGCGAGGGTCAAGTCCAAGAAACTAAACAACAGAAACCAAGGCTATTTGGCATCTTTAGAACCCAATTCCCCCACCACAGCAAGTCATAAATATCCCAACACACAGGAAAAGCAAGATTTTGATCTAAAATCACAACTCATAATGATGTTAAAGGACTTTAAGATCTTAAATAACTCCCTTAAAGAAATACAGTAAAACACAGGTAAACAGATAGAAGCCCCTAAAGAGGAAATAGAAAAAAATCAAACAAACATCCAGGATCTAAAAATGGAAATAGAACAATAATGAAATCACAAAGCTAGACAACCCTGGAGAGAGAAAACCTAGAAAGAGATCAGAAGTCACAGACACAAGCATCACCAACAGAATACAAGAGATAGAATAGAGAATCTCAGGGGCAGAAGATACCATAGAAAACATTGACACAAGAGCCAAAGAAAATGCAAAAGGCAAAAAGCTTCTAACCCAAAACATACAGGAAATCCAGGACACAATGAGAAGATCAAACCTGAGGATAATAGGCATAGAAGAGGGAAGATTCTCAACTTAAAGGTCCAGTAAATATCTTCAACAAAATTATAGAAGAAAACTTCCCTAACCTAACCTAATGAAAAAGATGACAACATACATACAAAAAGCCTACAGAGTTCCAAATTGATTGGACAATAAAAGAAATTCCTCAAATAATAATAAAAACACAAAATACACAAAACAAAGAAAAAATATTAAAAGCAGTAAAGGAAAAATATCAAGTAACCTATAAAGGCAGACCTATTAGAACTACACCAGACTTCCCAACAGAGACTATGAAAGCTAAAAGATCCTGGCAGATGTCATACAGATCCCAAGAGAACACAAATGTCAGCTGAGGCTACTGTATTCAGCAAAACTTTCAACTAACATAGATGGAGAAACCAAGATATTCCATGATAAAACCAAATTTACACAATATTTTCCCACAAATCCAACCCTACAAAAGATAATAGATTAAAAAAAAAAAAAAAACTCCAGCAGCAGCGGGGGAAGATGGCAGTGGCTGTTCCGCAGCGTGCATGGACCATGGAGCAGCTACGCAGTGAGCAACTGCCCAAGAAGGACATTATCAAGGTTCTACAGGTTCACGGTTCAGATTCGTTTCTTGCAGAGCATAAGTTACTGGGAAACATAAAAAACATAGCTAAGACTGCTAATAAGGTTACTGCCTATAACCATCTTTTTGAAAGTAAGCGTTTCAAGGGTACTGAAACTATAAGTAAAGTGTCTGAACAGGTGAAAAATGTGAAGATTAATGACGATAAATCCAAAGAATCCAAGTCTGAAGAGACTCTTGATGAGGGTCCACCAAAATATACAAAATCTGTTCTAAAAAAGGAAGATAAAACCAACTTTCCAAAAAAGGGAGATGTTGTTCACTGCTGGTATACAGGAACACTCCCAAATGAAACCGTTTTTGATACGAATATTCAAACAAGTTCAAAGAAGAAGAAAAATGCCAAGCCTTTAACTTTTAAGGTTGGAGTAGGCAAAGTTATCAGAGGATGGGATGAAGTGCTCTTGACAATGAGTAAAGGAGAGAAGGCTCAACTGGAGACTGAACCAGAATAGGCCTATGGAAAGAAAGGACAGCCCGATGCAAAAATTCCACCAAACACCAAGCTCACTTTTGAAGTGGAATAAGTAGATATTTACTGAAACCACTGGGATTGGACATCAGCAAATATAAAAAACCTATTGTAAGGGAAGAGTTTACTGGAAAATTTAAAGAGTTAAAGCTTGTTTACTTGATCTCCACTTTTGAAAAATGTAATCCCCTGTAACTCCCTTTAAGTCTCAGATATTTTCCTACAGCTATGTAAAGTATCCAAGAGAGCTGCTACTTTTCCTTTTACCTCATAAACTAAAAGGCTCAATAAAAATGTCATGGATTGTCTTGAAAAAAAAAAAAAAAAAACTCTAATACAAGGAAGAAAACTATACCTTAGAAAAAGCAAGAAAGTAATCTTCTTTCAACTAACCCAAAAGTAGACAGCCACACAAAATAATTTCACCTCTAACAACAAAAATAACAGGAAACAATAATCCTAATTATAAAAACAATATCCTTGGTCCCTAATATCTCTCAACATCAATGGACTCAATTCTCCAATAAAAAGACATAGACTAACAGACTGGATACATATAGAGGACCCAACCTTTTGCTGCATACAGGAAAAACATTTCAGTGACAAAGACAGACACTACCTCAGAGCAAAAGGCTGGAAAACAATTTTCCAAGCAAATGGTCCCAACAAACAAGCTGGAGTAGCCATTGTAATATCAAATAAAATCAACTTTCAACCAAATGTGATTTTAAAAAAAGATAAGAAAGGAGACTTTGTACTCGTCAAAAGAAAAAGCCACCAAGATGAAATCTCAATTCTGAATATCTATGCTTCAAATGCATGGTAACCGACATTCATAAAAGAAACTTTACTAAAGCTCAAAGCACACATTGCTCCTCAGAAAATAATAGTGGGAGACTTGAACACTGCTCTCTCATCAATGGACAGACCATGGAAACAGAAACTAAACAGACACACAGTGAAACTAACAGAAGTTCTGAACCAACTGGATTTAACAAATATCTATAAAACATTTTATCCAAAAACAAAAGAATGTACCTTCTTCTCAGCACCTCATGGTACCGTCTCCAAAATGACCATATAATCAGTAACAAAACAGACATCAACAGATACAAAAAGATTGGAATAATCTCATGTATTCTATCAGATCACCATGGACTAAGTCTTTAGTAACAACAAAAAGGAAAGAAATCACACCTAAACATGGAAGCTGAACAATGTTCTACTCAATGATAGCTTAGTCAAGGAAGAAGTAAATAAAGAAATTAAAAACTTTTAGAATTCAATGGCAATGAAGGCACAACATACCTAAACTTATGAGAAACAATGAAATCAGTGCTAAGAGGAAAACTCATAGCTCTGAGTGCCTCCAAAAAGAAACTGGAGAGAGCATACACTAACAGCATGACAGCACACCTGAAAGCTCTGAAACAAAAAGAAGCAGATACACCCAAAAGGAATAGATGTCAGGGAATAATCAAACTCTGGGCTGAAGTCAACCAAGTAGAAAAGAAAAGAAAAGAAAAAGAAAAAAACCTTATACAAAAAAATTAACAAAACCAGGAGCTGGTTCTTTGAGAAAATTAACAAAATAAATAAACCCTTAGCCAGACTAACCAGAGGATATAGAGACAGTATACAAGTTAACAAGATCATAAATGAAAAGGGAGACATAACAACAGAAACTGAAGAAATTAGAAAAATCATCAGATCCTACTACAAAAGGCTATACTCAACAAAACTAGAAAATATGGATGAAATGGAAAATTTTCTAGACAAATAACAGGTATCAAAGTTAAACCAGAATAAGATAAACCATCTAAACAGTTCCCTAACTCCTAAAGAAATAAAAACAGTTACCAAATGTCTCCCAACCAAAAAAAAAAAAAAAAAAAGCCCAGGACCAGATGGGTTTAGTGCAGTATTCTATCAGACCTTCATAGAAGACCTAACACCAATACTCTCCAAACTATTCCACAAAATAGAAACGGAAGGAATACTACCCAATTTGTTCTATGAAGCCACAATTACACTTATACCTAAACCACACAAAGAGCCAACAAAGAAAGAAAACTTCAGATCAATTTCTTTTATGAATATTGATGCAAAATATTCAATAAGGTTTCAAAACCTAATCCTAGAACACATCAAAATGATCATCCATCACAATCAAGTAGGCTTATTCCCAGGAATGCAGGGATGGTTCAATATATGGAAATTCATCAACTTAATCTACTATATAAACAAATTCAAAGAAAAATAACCACACGGTCATCTCATTAGATGCTAAGAAAGCATTTGACAAAATTCAATACCCCTTCATATTAAAAGTTTTGGAAAAATTAAGAATTCAAGGTCCATACATAAACATAGTAAAAGCAATATATAGCAAATGAGTAACCAACATCAAACTAAATGGAGAGAAACTTAAAGCAATTGCATTGAAATCGGGCACTAAACAAGGATTCCCACTCTCTCCCTATTCAATATATTAGGCAAAGTCCTAGCCAGAGCAGTTAGACAACAAAAGGAGGTCAAAGGGATACAAATTGGAAAGGAAGAAGTCAAAATATCACCATTTTCAGATAATAAGATAGTATACTTAAGTGATCCCAAAAATTCCACCAGAGAACTCCTAAACCTGATAAACAACTTTAACAAAGTGGCTGGATATAAAATTAACTCAAACAAATTAGTAGCCTTTCTCTACTCAAAGAATAAACAGGCTGAGAAAGAAATTTGAGAAATAACACCCTCACAATATAAAATACCTTGGTGTGACTTTAACCAAGCAAGTGAAAGATCTGTATGACAAGATCTTCAAATCTATGAAGAACAATATTGAAGATCTTTGTCTTAGTCAGGATCTCTATTTCTGCACAAAATATTGTGACCAAGAAGCAAGTTGGGGAGGTAAGGGTTTATTTAACTTACACTTCCATACCGATGTTCATCACCAAAGGAAGTCAGGACTGGAACTGAAGCAGGTCAGGAAGCAGGAGCTGATGCAGAGGCCATGTAGGGATGTTACTTACTGGCTTGCTTCCCCTACCTTGCTCAGCTTGTTTTATTATATAACTCAGGTCTACCAGCCTAGGAATGGCACCACTTACAATGGGCTGGGCCCTCCCTCCTTGATCACTAGTTGAGAAAATGTCTTACAGCTGGATCTCATGGAGGCATTTCCTCAACTGATGCTTCTTTCTCTGTGATGACTCCAGCTTGTGTCAAGTTGACATAAAACCAGTCAGTACAATCTTAGAAGATGGATGAACTCCCATGCTCATGGATTGGCAGGATTAATGTAGTAAAAACAGCCATCTTGCCAAAAGTAATCTACAGATTCAATGCAATCCCCATCAAAATTCCAACTCAATTCTTCATAGATTTAGAAAGAGCAAATTCATTTGGCATAATAATAACAACAGCAAAACAGGAGAGCAAAAACTATTCTCAACAATAAAAGAACTTCTAGGAGAATCAACATCCTTAACCTCAAGCTGTGTTACAGAGCAATAGTGATAAAAACTGTATGGTATTTGTATGAGACAGGAAGTTAGATCAATGGAATAGAATGGAAGACCCAGAAATAGACCCACACAACTAAGTCTCTTGATCTTTGACAAAGGAACTAAAACCATCCAGTGGGAAAAAAGATGCATTTTCAATAAACGGTGCTGGTGCAACTGGAGGTTCAAATGTAGAAGAATGCAAATCAATCTATGCTTCTTGTCCTGTACAAAGCTTAAGTTCAAGTGGACCAAGGACCTCTACATAAAACCATATATACTCAAACTGAAAATTGAAAAGAAAGTGCAGAAGAGCCTTGAACACATGGGTACTGGGGAAATTTTCCTGAATAGAACATCAATGGCTTATGCTCTAAGATCAAGAATTGACAAATGGGACCTCATGAAATTGCAAAGTTTCTGTAAGGCAAAGGACACTCTCCCTAGGACAAAATGGCCACCAACAGAATGGGAGAAGATCTTTGCCAATCCTACATCCAATAGAGGTCTAATATTCACTATATACAAAGATCTCAAGAAGTTAGACTCCAGAGAATCAAATAACCTTATTAAAATGGAGTACAGAACTAAACAAAGAATTCTCAAATGAAGAATATAGCCGAGAAGGACCTAAAGAAATGCTCAACATCCTTAGTCATCAGGGAAATGCAAATCAAATTAACCCTAATATTCCATCTCACACCAGTCAGAATGGCTAAGATCAAAAATTCAGGTGACAGCACATGCTGGTGAGGACGTAGAGAAAGAGGAACACTCCTCCATTGTTGGTGGGGTTGCAAAGCTGTTACAACCACTCTGGAAATCAATCTTGCTGTTCCTCAGAAAATTGGACATAGCACTACCTGAGGACCCAGCTATACCACTCCTGGGAATATACCAAAAAGATGCTTCAATATATAACAAAGACACATGCTCAACCATGTTCATAGCAACCTTATTTATAATGGCCAGAAGTTGGAAAGAACCCAGATGTTCTTCAACAGAGGAGTAGATAGAGAAAATGTGGTGTATTTAAACAATGGTGTACTACTCAGCTATTAAAAACAATGACTTCATGAAATTCTTAGGCAAATGGATGGAACTAGAAGCTACCACCCTGAGTGAGGTAACCCAGTCACAAAAACACATATGGTATGCACTCACTGATATGTGGATATTAGTCCCAAAACGCGGATTACACAAGATACAATTTACAGACCACATGAAGCTCAAGAAGAAGAAAGACCAAAGTGCAGATGCTTCAGTCCTTCTTAGAAGGGAAACAAAAACTTTCACAGGAGGAAATATGAAGACAACTTTGAAGCATAGGCTGAAACAAAAGCCATCTAGAGACTGCCCCACCTGGAGATCCAGCCCATATACAGACACCAAACCCAAACAATATTGCTGATGCCAAGAAGTGCATGCTGACAGGGGCCTGGTATAGCTATGTCCTGAGAGGCTCTGCCAGAGCCTTGACAAATCCAGAGATGGACGTTCACAGCCAACCATTTAACTGAGAATAGGGTCCCTAGTGGAGGAGTGAGAGAAAGAATTGAAGGAGCTGAAGAGGTTTGCAACTCCATAAGAACAACAGTACCAACCAACCAGAGCTCCCAGGGAATAATCAACTATCCAAATAGCACAAATGGACCGACCTATGGCTCCAGCTGTATATGTAGCAGAGGATGGCCTTGTTGGACGTCAGTGGGAAGAGAAGCCCTTAGTTCTGCCAAGGCTGTATGCCCCAGTGTAGGGGAATGTAAGGGCAGTGAGGCAGGAGGAGGTTGGTGGGTAGTCGGGCACCCTCATAGAAGCAGGGGTAGGGGGTAGAGGATAGGGAGTTTATGGAGGGGAAACCAGGAAAGGGGATAACGTTTGAAATGTAAATAAAACATATTCAAGAAAGATAGACTAAGCCAAAACAAACAAAATAAAAATAAAAAACAATGAACAAACAAAAAACATAAAACCATTTAACTCAGTGTTCTCCACTTTGGGGGCTCCTCCTATAATTCCAGTGGATTCGTCCCTCTGTTTAAATAAAGTTTGTAGTTTCTGTATTTTCTCTGTTCTGTGCCTTGTGCTCCTGTCTTTGCCTCCCTTCTTTCTGCCTGTCATCCCACTGTCTTGCCCAGCCCTCTCCTGCATTCACTGCCTCAGTGGCCACCCTTTCTCCTCCTGTCACACTCACCTTTCTATGTGGAGCTTCATTTCCAGAAATGAGGAATTTTTGTCCACCACAGGAGTAAATGCGGTGGCTCCCGTAGAGGTCCATCCTTCACTCAAGATCCCCAAAGCACAATTAAGCTGACAATTAAAATGAGTCATCAAGGGAAAAACCAAAAATGAATTATTTGACTGGGTTTGCAACCTTTAAATCTGCAAATCATTGTAAAATGTATTTTTGATGACAATGGGATGAAGGAGAAGGTAGGATGCTCTTCTGCATCTCTGCTATTCAAAAGGTGGTTTACGAGTCACCCCAACCATTGGCATTACAATCACCTGAAAGCTTAAAACTGCAACTCCTTGGGCCTTACCCTTCCCTACTGAACCTAATTTACTTTGGAACAAGAGCTCCAGAAGGCTCATGTACTCTCTGCCTTCCAGTCTTGGGTGGACGTCACCTACGGCATTTTAAAGGCACCTGAACCTGGGCTCCCCCAGAGAGGTAGTATTTTCCTTAGTCTGGAATGAAGCCTGGACATCTGGGTAGTTTTCTAAAGCTCCCCAGCAATTATGACATGAACCAGGGATTGAGAAGCATCTCCCCTTACCTTGTCTCAGGCACCAGGGGCACCTGGCAAGGGCAAGTTAGGGGAAGTGAGGTTTCATCCCAGGTCTCCCCATGCAGGGCCCCCTGGCCAGCAGAAGCCAGTCTTAACATTCCTGAGGGTAGCCCAGGACTGAAAGGGAAGATTGTCCAGGAATTCTGAGCTCTAACCTAAGCTCTGCTGTCCCAACTGCCTGTATGTCTCAAACCAGGTAATGCTGGCCAAATAGAGCTAAGCTCTCTGTCCTATCGAAAGCTTCAGTCTCCTTGCTTGCAAACCAGCTTGGTGGCTTTTCTTCAACCATGACATCTTAGTGCTTCCCCACCCGCTCTGCCCTTTTCCTGTCCCATGGTGCTGAGGAAGTGGCAGTTTATACCAGCTGTGCTCCTGAAGGTTGCAGAGAGCCTGACTCCTTCCCCTGTCAAGACCAGTCTTGACAAAGTGACAAGAATCAGCCCAGCAGTGCCTGCCTTGATGGTACCATTGATGAGAAAGGATGCTGAGGAGCCTTGGGTATATTGTTCTTTATCTGTCCCTAGTGGTGGCTTCATGGTGAATGGATGGTGACTGTGTTAGTCAGCCAGAAACCAAGCTCTTTATGTAAATTATACCTCAATTATAAAGAGTGAGTGGAGCTCAATGGGCCCCCAGGAAAAGACGAGTCTCTGGTGCAGATGTGGGGCACTTAGGCAAGCTTGAGTTTAGTTAAAGCAAAAGTTGAGAGGAGGGAATGTGAGAGCCAGAGAGAGACCCAGGTGTGGACAGAGGGGAAGAGATAGCTGGAGAAGCAAAACTTTCCCTCCAGTTCTAGCAGCCAAATGAGTCCTGGGTGGAAGAGGGGTTTGGCTTCCAAGTAGAGTGCAAAGTCATACTGCCTGCTCTGGGACTGTCCTCACTTCATCAGTAAAAGGTCTGTGTCTCAGGGAGCCTCTCGGATCAAGATAAATGAGCTACCAGTTCATTACCCTATTCCCAAATCTCAAGCTGTGAGTAGCGTTTAGGCAGTGCTATGCAGCATATAGGTTGACTTACCCCAGAAAGGGAACCCACAACACACCAAAGAACCCACTGTGCCGAAGTACAACTTGACAAACCAATGTTTTTTGGTTGTGATTACCAACAGGTGCAGGGTTACTTATAGGATCAGAAATGACTCCAAAGCATCATCATCACTAAAACCCCCATCCATCCCAGGAGACAAAACCCTTACCCCATCACAGTTGACGAAACCCCCACCCCATCACAGGTGACAGCTCACAAAGGCTGCCACCAGAGCTCTCTGCACAACACGCAGGCATCTTTACAGGTCTGGAAGTCTCTCCACAGTCCCGCAGCCCAGGTGGTCAACATCTCCTTTCCCGGCAGTCAATTGCTCCTTCTATAAAGCTGGGAAGGGGCTTAAATGTTGCATGTTTTATTTGCTTTCTGTGATGGCTTGTATATGCTTGGCTCAGGTATTGGCATTATTAGAAGATGTGGCCCTATTGGTGTGGGTGTGGCCTTGTTGGAGTAGATGTGTCACTGTGGATATAGGATGTAAATCAGCCATCCTATCTTCCTGGAAGCCAGTATTCTGCTAGCAGCTTTCAGATGAAGATGTAGAACTCTCAGCTCCAGCTGCCTCATGCCTGCCTGGATGCTGCTATATTCTTCCTTGATGATAATGGACTGAACCTTGGAACCTGTAAGCCAGCCCCAATTAAGTGTTGTCCTTATAAGACTTGCTTTGGTCATGGTGTCTGTTCACAGCAGTAAAACCCTAACTAAGACACCTCCTGAGTCTCAGGAGTCTCCCTCTCTCTCCTGACCTCAATTCTAGAGATCACCAGCTATGCATCAGGTACATGGGAAGGCGCTGCTTCATTAGAAGATTCCTTTGGTTTGGTAGATGGACTCTGTCACCTTGATTAGAAGTGGAACAGACATTCAGAGAAAGAAAGAAGGCAGCAGCTACCAGTTCTTCACCACCCCAGGTCCTACAGCTCTCCAGGCTTCCCCAGCCAAGCTTCTCATTCAAGTTCTGCACATGCATTATCTCCATGTTACTGTGCAACCGTTTATATGCTTGCATTTCCTTGGGCCTTAAGGCCCTTGGGATGAGGTCCATCCTTCTTGCCTTTGTGCACAGCTATGGCTCTGCTCAGGACCACAGGACCACCAGAGAGGGAGGAAGGGATTGTGTCATAAATTGTTTCAGAAACTTGAGGGAGTTTTGATTCTCTTTTCAGAATAATGCTTTAAATATCATAAAACACAAGAAGTTGCAAAGAACATCAATTTTGCTAAGATACAGCTATTGAAAGATATTTTAAAAACACATAGACTCATGGAAAAGTCCTAAATTTCCTTTTTTCTTAAAGCACTGCACAATGCAATCCAGCAGCATGTGTGTTTTGAGCTCATCATGATAACAAGTGTGGTGTGAAAAAACAAGAACACTTGTGACTTTTCCTGGTAAAGAGTGGGTCGTGCTAACATTGCTGTGGCTTGCCCTCTACATATCTGGTGGCAGGAAATGCTAAACTTCACTTAGTTCTGTATGACAACATCCATGTCATTTTGTTCTTTCAAACTCCTGAATTGTGTGGACACCTGTCCAAGAAATAGTACAGAAACTAATGAAGAGTAAGAAAAATCCCTTTGCAAACTGTCAGGTGCAGTGCCCTCTTCAGTGCTGTTAGTCACTAAGGGATGTGGTGGCTTCTGAGATGGGAAAGAGAAGTTGGAAGCAAGGCTCAACCAGATCATTCCAGGACCATGGTACTCTGAGACCAAGTGAAAATGAAAACTCTAACTCTTTGTTTTCTGAGCTTAGAGTAGAGTCTTCTAGATAAATTGTCTACTACTATACAGTGAGCCTTGGGGTTAAAGTGTGAGCAGGCATTAGCTAAAGAGAGGGTTTCTTACTGTTCCCTGAGTACCCTCTGGAGGAACAATTCTTTGAGTAAAATCTGCTTGTCTATAGGTCTTAAACTGAGTGAATTTTAGATATTATTATTTGCAGTGTGTGTGTGTGTGTGTGTGTGTGTGTGTGTGTGTGTGTGTGTGTGTGTGTGTGTGTGTAAGCCAGAGTACTGAGTAGTTGGTTCTTCAGTTACCTCTCTACTGTAGTTTTTGAATCAGGTCTCTCACTGAACCTGGAGCTCATCAGTATATGTAAGGAGCCTCTAGGAACCTCCTGTCTCCCCCTCCCTTGAACTGGGATTACAGTATCATGCCTAGCTTTTTATGTAAGTACTGGGAATCCAAACTCAAGTCCTCCTTTTGAAACAAACACTTACCATCTGATCCATTTGCCCAGTCCACAGCATGAGCCATTTAAAAAAATCATCCTATGCAAAGAAACAGGGGAACAGAGACTCAAGATTCAGAGAATCCCATTCATGGTACCTTTTCCTCATGACTTTGGGCATGGAAACTGACTTTCAATTTTAGAACAGAAAATTGTGGCCCCACATAGTATCAACTGCATGATCCTAATCCCAGTTCCTTGACATTAAAGCCCCCTATATATCATGTTCTCCCTTGCCCCTGCACAGCAGGTCTGAGACCCTGAGGTTATTTTTATCTTGTTGTGTTGATTGTCTGGTAAAGGTTGTGGTGGGCTTCAGAGGCAGTTAGCTTGCATTGAATTTCCTGTGTACCTTTTTCCTTCCTCGTGCATACCGTTTCTCCTCCAGGCGCTGCTATCACTTGCTTCCTGTAGCTCACCCTTAGCCTTGGCGGAGAACAGGAGCACAGAGTCTGTTGAGCCTTTCACCTGTACCCTGTCTGCCCATACTCTCTGCCTTGGGTGCCCCATTTCCTGTGTAGAGAGAGTTTTCATTTCCCCCACCCACTCGTGACTCTGTTATGTAAAACATAGAGCTTTCTAGAAAGCCAGATTCGTCAGGTTGGTGCTTAAAACATTTGACTGTGAGACACAGCAAGAAAAATATGTTTGTGACCCAGTACAGATATCCACATGTATCTGTGGAGAAAACAAACATTCCACCAAAAATATATAGTTGCTATTCTTTCTCCTGTTGCCCTCTGACTCCCTTTTTTTTAATTTCTTGAAAAAATTTTGGTTGCAACCCACAAACAAGCAAGTTGATTTCACAACTATTTTGAGTCATAATTCAGTTTGAAAAATACTATACCAGACTCTTGTTTTGCAGTTTTGCTTTCCTGACCTGGAAATGGCTCTAACTTTTGAGATTCTCTCATTCCTTAGAAAAGGAAGCTAATTTTGTGTTCTTATGACTTAGAAGGTGAATATTTGGGATTCCACAGATGTGTTCAGTGGAGTCAGATTTGGTCCCATGACAGTTTTCTGAAATCGGCTACAGAGTAAGCATTTATGCTATGGTAATGGGGACATTGAACTAGAGTGGCTGCTTTTCTTACTTGGTTTTTCTCTCAACTAGCTGGCTGTTAACATATTTACTAGTATATAATTGATTCTTGTACTGCTTTTGTTTTGGTTGCAAACACAGTGTATTGTATCAGCTTCCTTGTTGATGAAATACACTGAAAATGCCCTTTTCACGGAGGAAAATGACAAAATGTAAATAATCAATTTGCTGCCCAATGGGACTTGAAAAATGAAGTTCCTGGATTCCAGTGCTGTTTATCACCTCCCCCATTGCTAGTTATGTGAAACTAGATTTTTTCCTACATGAAAAGCCACAGTTTGCAGAAGTGTGGTTAGAGAGAGGAGAAATGGAGGAAGGCCAGAGCTCTGTAAATATGAGCCAAACTGAAAGAAGCATAAATTTGTTTTGTTTGTTTAGTTGGTTCTTTTCTGGAAGAAAATGACAAGGAAACATTGCAAATCAATGACCATTCAATGTAAGCCTTCCATTCAGGTACCAAGAGAGAATGGGGTTCCACTGAATGATTGTTGAGAGTCACTGATTCTCAAGTGTCTAGTGCAAAGGCTGTATGGTCCCCACAGCAACCCAATCCCAGACCCTGATGGCCCCTCCACAGGACAGATGTAGAGACAACTGTAAACAGAAGACATTGACCCTGGCAAAGTTGGGACCTATGCCCATTCATTGCTGTCTAAGATCACACAGACACAGTCCATAATATTCTTACTCCACACTGAGGATGACTAAGAATGCTTTAGTTTTACAGATGTGGCTGTGATGGGATTACAACATCAACACCTTAAACAAAGTAAACCTACTCTTATAGTTCTAGAGGTCAGAGGATCTGTCTGCATCTTCATCCCAATCACTTGAATAACAAGTGTACAATTACACCCAACTTAAAATATAGATTTCTATTACTTTGAGAATTTTATACATGCATATAAAGCATTTTGACCATATTCACTTCCAATAATCTTCTAACTCCTCCAGATGTACTCCTTTTTATTCACTACCTTCCAAGTTCATGTTGTTGTTGTTGTTGCCCATCCCCTTCTTCTCCAGAAACTATCAACTGTCAATAGCTCCTAAGCTAGGGGTTAGGGTACATGACCCACTCCCTGGACAGCTTGAGCTCATGAAGATGGTCACAGCCACTGTGAATTCACTAGGACAGAAGTCATAGCAAGAAGACACAGGTTGGCTCAGATCCTTCTCTATCCCTGTCTCTTACAGTCTTTTTGCCCCCTTTTCTGAAATGGTCCCCGAGCCTTGGGGGAAGTGGTATAATATGCTTGACCCATTTGTCCACACCCACATTTTTCATGGGTCCTGGAGATCAAAGTCAGTCCCTTGTGCATGCAAAGCAAGCACTTCATTGGTTGAGACATCTTTCCAGGCCCCTTTCCCTCTTTCAGTGCAAGACCTTTTACTTAGAGTGGACTCACTTAGATAACCCAGGATCATCAGATGCAGGTCAGCTGATTAGCAAGCTTTCTTTCATCTACAACCTTAACCTATTCTCCTCCTGTTATATAATATAACATGTTCTCAGGTCCCTGAGATCAGGATGTAGGTATCTATGGGGTTTGGAACATTATTTGATAACTAACATCTCTTGAAATTTTATTTAGGGTCTGTTGCATTTCTAAGCTACTCTTGATAACAAATTTAAGCTCCTCACAGCCATCATCTATAATGGTTTACAAATGGGGAAAGTGTGAGGCAAAGAGAAGCAATGGTTACTTGCTTAAGGTCACAGAGCTTGTAAGAGAAAGGGCTGGGCTAAAACTCCAGCAGTCTCAGCTTAGAACTCCCATTCTTGCCATAATTAGAGCTATTTAGAAATAGATGAACAACTGGATCTTATATGGTTTCACAACTGCTTTGAAGATCTAAAGATCCTTTTAGGATGGGGCAGTTTCTCAGGTCTACCCACACTGCCAATATATGCAACTGGTTTGGACAGTTTAGGATAGGCAGACCTGAAGATATCTACAGTTGCCTGTTGATGCTGTTTCCTTCCATGATCTCTGTTCACAGAGAGTCATACAACTCTAAAAGCCACTGGTCCATAGCCTCTAGGACCCACAGGTACTACATGTGGTATCTGACCAGAGCCACTTGTCTCCCTCTTCTACCACATCTCTCTACTTACAGACGTGTCTCAAAAATGCCAAGGCAAACTGCTACAGAACCTTTCTACTTGATATGTCCCTCCCCTTCATTTTTATCCTCTGTTCACACCGGGTTCAGCCATCAGTAGTTGCGTAGCCTAAAGATGACCTTGAATGTTCGATTCTCTTGAGTTCCATAACTATAGGCATGCACTGTCGTGAGTTGTTTATGCAATGTGATATCCACCAAGATACTGGATAACAAAGCTTGACCTTTCCCTACTTCTCTCTGCTTTTCCAATCTCAGGACGATGAAGGAAAGGTACCAGTGTGGGAACTGTATTTGAAGACAGAGGAGCATTGTGCTGTGAGATTACTTTTAAACCTTGTGCACAAAGGAGCCAGAGTAGTAAGGCAGGTCCTAGAAAACAGGAAGTATTCATTAGCCACAGGATCTTCAAAAAGAGGGTAGAGACTCCTGACTGTGGAGGCCAGCTGGGTATTTTAGGTCTCATACTCCCATGCAAGAGCTGCCTGCCTTATCTACAGTCCCCAGACAAGAGTACTGAGGAGTCTAGACAGTAAGAAATTGGCCCAAAGTACAAATGAAGGAGCCAAATTATATCAGTGTGTGTAACACAGCCAAGCTTACCAGGCACCGCACTGCACAACTCCATTAGGAGATTTGAAAAGTTGGACAGTGCTGATGGGCCAACCACAAGGAAGGATGAAGGAGCTATTTTCAAACAGAGTCATTCTGTCAGAACGTCACATGAGGCAGAAGAGAAGAGTCAGGGTTCTGTGATCAGAAGCTGGTGGCCTTTGGAAGGCCACTGGTAACACAGTTGTTAAGGGGACTACTATGTTCCATTGAGTCACCTTAGAACCTTTGTCAAAAAAAAAAAAAAATCAACTGGCCTATGTCTGGTAATTTCTAGACTCCATTCTTTCTTATTAATCTATTTGTTTATCTCAATGCAAACACTGTGCTGTCTTCATGGCTGTTACTTTGTGGTAAGTTTTGAAACTAAGAACTGTGAGTCTTCAAAGTTCTAGTTTCTCTTCCAATATTGCTTTGGCCCTACTGGGTCTCTTGCAATGTTATAGAAATTTTAGCATCGGATCATCAGCTTTTTAAGAAAAGAGTTTTCTTGAGATTTGATTGCTTCAAATGTATAAATGAATCAAGAAAGTACCAACTTAACTATATCAAATCTTTGAGTCCATGAACATGGTATATCTCTCTTTTTTTTAATGTCTTTTCTAATTTCTCTCTGTTTTGTAAACTTTGTTGCCCATGTTTTGTAGACCTAACATTTATCCCTAAATGATATATTTTATATGCTAGCATAAATATTGTTATTTAAATTTCAATTTTCAGTCGTTTATTACATGAAAATAAAATACATATTTATATGTTGGGTTTAGGTGCTGCAACCATGCAAAAATCACATCAATTCTCTCTCCTTTATTTGTACTTTCTCAGTATTTTCCATATAAACGTCCTATGCAAGTACAAAGAGATTTTTTTCAGAGTTTGAGTTCAGGAAATCTGCATTAGATGAGCTTTTCATAATACTGGAGTGAAATGAAGGGACAGTCTAACATGAAGATAGATGAATTTCTCAAGTTACCATCAGGCTAACAGTTGCATTGGTCTGGTAGCTTCGTTATGGCCAACACCTGTATGGATTAATATTCCATTGGATATTGGACATCAGCACAGATCATGTGATTATTTCGATTCACCATTGCTAGGAGTCTAAATGAGGGCTTAGTGGAAGCAAAAATGCATGGTCTTGGGGTAGAAAATGCTTGAAAGATACCTTCTCTAATGCACCATCTTCTTTCTCTCTGACATCCACAAAGCCTTTTCTGGTCTCTGAGAGTCTCACCTTGCCTCCTCCCTCTGAATTAGAGTAGGTCAAAATGTGAATCCTCCATTTGAAATGAAATCCATACTTTCCCATTCCTAAATATTTCTTGGCACATTATTTCTTTGCGCCTATCCTGATCAAGTTCATTCTAAGCCTCTCTGTGCAGCATTCTCAAACACATTAAGTCCTTCGTTTCTCTGCTACTCATATTCCAACCAATTCCTTGTCAGATCTCCTGAGGCCCTTCCTAATGTTCCCACTGACCTGACAATCACTCTCAGAGCACCCAGCCCTTGAATTTGGACTTATCATTTTGACACTAACTTGATGACATACCATTAGAGCCTGGACCACTGTCATACTGTGTACTTCCCCTTCTGTCTGACAAGCAGTGGTTGGATGCTGGAACCATGTTCCATTTCTCTAAACTCATATCCAGGACTAGCTACCCCCACCCTCATCCCAGCCTTTATGAACAATCTTTTGATACATTCTGAGCTCTTATTCCTTTAAAGACCTTTGACTTCATGTTTAAAAATCTCCCCGAGACTCTAGAAAATGCAGATGCCCAGTCTACTTCAAATCATTGAAATACAAGTTTCTTGAGACAAGGGCCTAGCATTTGCTTGTGGAATCCTCCAGTGGGTTCTGATCTAATCAGGAATTGAGAGCCACTAACAGTGAGGAAAGGCTGTCACCATTCAACCATGTGCTAGATGGACTCCAGAAATGTGAAAGCCAAGGTGTGGAATGGTGTCTATGGAGCGTGACAGTTACCCCCACTCTCACCTTACAAGTTGTGCTCACACACAGAGACCCTCAAGGTCAGGCTTGCCGATGTTCCTCACAGAGGGAGAGGCTGAAGGGGGCCATTATACCCTTACCCGAGATTCCAGCCATTCTTTCCTTCCTGTGCATCCTTCCCAGTAATTCTACCCTGGCTGCACTTAGTCTCTGGAGGTATTAGAGAACACATGAGGTGGAAAGCTAAACAAAGAGGGCACTGAATTTATTCAACTATGAGGAACTGTTGAATTCATACTAGAGTGAGACTTTGCAATGATATGTCTACTCTAGAGTCACCAAGCATTTATTGTTTAAAAACAACAATAAATTCATCAGTTCACCATGTTGGACCTGGATGAACAGTTAATGTAAGCGGCAGTAATAGAGGTGCATAGGCGAGCTCTCCGGCCTGAGCCCCTTACTTGACTCCATCCCTTCTATCGATGCAATGTGGGGGGGGGGGGAAGAAACCCAAACCAAAATGGAAAGCATTTTCAAACTTTATTTACAACTGTCACAGTGACAAAAAGTAGTTTGGAAAAAAAATGCTAGTTTCTCCCTGAGCCTCAATACAGAACAGACAGAAGTCACAGGAGGTTCATCTCACAACGGGCGTGTCACTGAAATACTAGAATTTTTTTTTCAATACGATCAGTTAGAAATACACACAAATCACTTAAGGAAAGATGAGGAGAAAGGAGAAGGAAGAAGTGGAGGAGGAAGAGGGGAAAGAGGAGGAGGAGTAAAAGAGGAGACCAGACAGGAGCTCAGCCACTTGTCCAAGAGCAGCTGGGTCCCCCCAACAGGCTCAACTGCTGAGGGGCCTGACGATAGCTGTCAGTCCCTGACCTGCTCAGACAGCACACGGTTGTACAACATGGTCTAGTGACCAGCAGAAGGAAGAAGCCACCTCATAGACACACATATACACAAAGCTGATCTGATACTGGATTTACAAGCACATCCCATCACACAGCAAGACCAAGACAGATAATTGGGGCAGGGGTGAGAAGACACCAAAACACAGGAATTTAAAAGGCCAGACACCTGTCCATAAAGGGAGGCGAGGGACTACAAGTGCTGCAGGGGGAAGGGGCAGGGGGACAGATCTCTGTAGCCAAAACAGAGCGGAGCAGAAGCAAGAGAGAGAAGCTCCCGCACTGTGAGGCTGGCTGCAGCTCTCTCCCACTTCTGCAAGGAGCCGGACAAAAGTTATTGCCATTGGTGTGTACACAGGCAGGGACAGAGGGAAGAGGCGGGGGGAAGGGGTGACCAGCGGCATCCCAGAACCAAACCTTGCTGAATGCCGTGTCAACAGCACACCCCCACGCTCTTGCCCCAACGTGCCCCACAGCCACACTGACTTTGAGGTATTAAATAGAACCAGACACACTAGTCCAAAGATGGGGGTCAACCTGGACTGACAGAGACGTGAGGGTACATTGTGAGTGCCTCAGTTGGCTAAATGAAGCCCAATGAAGACTTTAAGTCTATCTCTTGACCAAACAGCCCTGCTCTAAAAAATCTGTCCTCTAATCCATTATTCCAGAAGATTCTGAGCTATGATCAGAGGCTAAGTCCAGATGTTAATTTCCCGTGCAATTCTGTCCTTTCCAGAGACAGGTAAGGTAAAGAAGGAATAAAGGCTGCTATTCTACAAGGATACCCCACTGCGCCCCATATCTTCTCCCAACCCATGTGGAGGAGTGTTGATCTCATAACAGCTACAGTCTCACAGCGGATTCCACAGCTGCCCCACTGGAGGCCTGGTACCCACACAGGAACTTTTGCACATCCATGCAGTGACCCCAAGGCTTCTTCATGGGAGCCCACTAGCCAACTTCTCAACCAGGAACCATACTCAGCCCATGGAAGCCAGGCTGGGAACCCCACTGGAGTGGTCCTGCTGCAGGTTGGGTGGATGGTGACAGGCCACAGCGGAGCTGAGGACCATCCACCTGACTGCTGTGGCCACAGGAGAAGGAAGGGCAGGCCCGGGAGAGCTGACTCTTCTCCCCTCCTGCTTCAAGGAGACTTCATAAGAATTCTAGGGAGACCCACAGTGAGAGGAGGCACTCCCTGTTCAGCCTGCAGCCTTGGAATGTCCCACAAGGGCAGGAAGTTCTCTGGCTGCTCCCCCTATATCCTGGGAGGCCAAGAGGGGTAAATAGGGAGAAACACTCAAAAGTACTATGCCTTAAAGTCTCCCAGGTCCCTGAAGCAGCTGGGGCAAAGTCCCTGGGAAGGACAGGTGGAATCTTCCCTCTGTGGGTGTCCCTCCACCGGGCTTCCTGGGCAGCTTCTCCTGGCCCTATTTCTCTGTGGGCGACCAAACACAGGAGCTGAGAGCAAAGGCTGGTGGCTGTAAGCAACGTAGCAGGAGACAAAGACTTGGTTGCCAGACGCCCCTGTAGCCAGAGCAAATGCAGAGAGAGCAGCAGTTCCTGGCTGTAACTCGCTTTGAAAGTGTGGGGTTTGTTTCCTTTCAGTTGTTGTTTTGATCCAAAATATTTCTTGCTCATTTGCTCATCCCCCTCAGCCAGAAGCCCCTCCCCGTCCCAACACACACACACATGCACTGCCTCTGGCACTAGAGTTCAGATAGGGATCTTAGAAGCAGCGCCCCTCCCCCTCCCCAACCCCTGTTCTCGGCGGCAGCCTCCTCTCTCAGCGTGCAAGCTGTCAGAGGGCTCCACTGCTCAACATATTAAAAAAAAAAAACAAAAAAACAAAAAACCAAAAAAACCGACTCGGTGATTTTCAGGTGCAAAACAATGGAAGCCTCGTTTGACATTTTCAGAATGACTGGCTCACTCTTTTCCCAACACCATGGGAAAAACAGTTCAGGTATGCTGACGGGTATGATCCAGGCCAGCCTGCAGGAGGGACTCTACTGGTCCTTCTTTTCTTTTGTTGTCTCTTCACAGTTGTCGGGCTCATCCTCCTGGACCAGGAATTCCTCGGGGGGCCACCGGAGCTCCCCACTCTCCACCTCCCCTTCTGTGGGTTCCACCACGATGGAGGGCAGGCGGTCCTTCAGTTTGCAGCACCGGTCAAAATCTGATGGGTCAGGAAAGATCTGAAATTTAAAAAACAAAACAGACATCTGGTCACATATATATCTGAAAGAGAAACTTGGCTCTTTGCTTTTACACACACACACACACACACACACACACATACACACAGGGGGTGGGGAGAAGAGAGAGAGAGAGAGAGAGAGAGAGAGAGAGAGAGAGAGAGAGAGAGAGAGAGAGAGAGAGAGAGAGCTCATTGGCTGCTTTCCAAGGATTATGTTCTGCCTTCTAGACACTGTGGGTGTAAGACAGAATCTAGGGGAGTACATTCTAGGGAAAACTATTTCTCAGCCAGATTTTTTTTTCTAATCCTGAAGCTAAAAATTTGTGGACTATACCACAGAAAAAAAGGGGTATAACTCTGCTTCTAGTGTTTTACTTCTAAGTAAAAGAATAATAATAAAAAAAAAATCATGTTCCTCTCTGTATGCCAAGCTTTGCTTTGGAATGAGCAAGCATTAACTGCCTACAATCCACATCATACAGCAGGCACTAAAACGTGACGTTCCTGCCAAAATAATTATTGGTGCCTAGAAGAAATAAACAACCAAATCATTATTTTAAACTAACTCAGTCAAAAGTGAGTGTTGCCAGTGTTATGTTAAAAGTCCCAGGCTTGGACAAACTCGTTGTCTAGGCCCTTCTAGCCTGAGCAGAACCGAGGCTCAGACTCAGGCATGCTTTCTCCCATGGTCCTGTGTCACTGCAACTGCCAAAGCTAAGCCAAATCCAGATCAAGGCAAGGCCTCCAGTCACAAGCTAGCTGGGAAAAGCATCCACAGTGCCTTCCCTTTGCACCTGTGAGCCACACCTGGCCTCCTGCCACAGGTACACCTGGAAGACTCAACTCTCCTCCCAGAGTCCCATGAAAGAGGCTCCAGTCCACTTATGTGGGTTCTTCCCAGTGTTGAGCCAGGCTATAAAATCAGAGGCCAAGTCTGGCTTCCCTTTGGACATACTGCCCTGTGACTACAGTTGACCCAATTCTTTGCCCAGTAGCTAAGCACTTAATCCACCAAGCTGCTGGTCCCTTGCCATTCACAGCCCTCAGTGACACACCCAAGAGGGGAGAGGAGCTTCGGTCTGGGAAATCTGGGGCTCACCAGATCGCTGACACTTGGCACCTTTGAGGTCCTCTCCTCCCACCTCTCTGTCTGACAGACAGGAAACCCAGGCCACGGAGGGGAAAGGAGACTTTACTGAAGGTCACACAGTCTGTTCATGTCAAGTTCAATTCAAGTGGATGCAAACAGGTACTGGAGAAATCCTGGGATGCTGTCTATTTTGCTGTACTCAGAGGGTAGAAGAAATGCTCATGCCACCCAATTCTGTGGTACTCCCAGGGTGTCTAATCTCTCATATACACTCCAGAGCCCACATGGGGTGTCTGAAAATCACAGGCCTCACAAATCGTCCCAATCCCTACAGACCAGTGATTATTAACCATTTATCCAATAAAGGCCTATTGCCTAGGATTAAGCCTTAAGCCAGCTGCAGGAATACGCATCATTAAAGACTTAAAAGGGCTCATAAAAAGTATCGTAATAGCTACCAGAAGGGAAACAAACCAGGGAGGGGCTGGACACAGACAGGTCAGGGAGGCCTGGAGAAACTGGCCACCATGTCCTGCCATGCCACCCACTCTGATGTTTTGCCCTTGGACTTCATGGCGGGTTCACATGAACAGGTGTGAGCAGAAAGTGGATCAGCTAGGTTTGGGCGGGGGGAGGGGGCTTTACTCACTTCTGTGGAACCCCCTTCCTGAAGGTAAAGACATGAGACATCTTCTTCCAAGCATAAGCTCTGAGGTATGATGCCGGTGCTCTCCAATGAGGGGAAGCACCCTTCAGTTTACAAAGCTCTCTCAGATATGGCTTCACTGAAACACCACCCCAGGATTAGCAAGTGTCTGGGACTCTGAAGTTCAAAAGGCAGAGCTAGCATTCAAACCTCATTTTGAATAGGATACACCTAGGATACACATGGCCTCTCAAGCCACAGACTATCACAAAGGCCTAGGGCAGCCTAGGGCAGCCCAGGCCAGCAGAGCAGAGCAGCTGATTAGACGACAAGCTGGAAACGTGATGCTGAGATGACAATACTAATGATGACTGTGGCTGAGCAGAGCCTCTGCCCATGAGAACAGCATAAAGTAGGCAGTGGTACATTCCCAAGGCAGAAAATGAAGGCTACATTCCTAGAAATCAGCTGCTCCTGGACCCAGATGTCTAAAGGATGCCTATTCTTTTAAGGACACAGGGCAGAGGCGCCAAATCTGCATTCTTAGTATCTCTTTGACATCCACTGCATGACCCCTGTCAAGGCCTCTCAAGCCCACCCCACCCCCCTCAGTTTCTCCTCCAGAGAAACGAAGGGGCCTTCTCATCACGCAAGATGGGCCCAAGATTTTGGCTAACACAAAAGCGATACAATGCTTTGAGGACAGAAGCAAAATTCAAACCACAATGTCTTCTTTGCAGTGACCCCCTCAGGTCTAGAGTTAGTTTCCACTCTCCAAGTGTGAAGCCATCCTTCCAGCACAGTCCTGAAAACAATATTCATCAGCGGCTTTCATTCCAAGAGCTACACAGTCAAGTCTTTTAAGTCCTCGTTGGGGGGTGGGGTAGCAATCGAGCATCGGACATCTGAGACCGTGACAGTTGCCAAAGACCTTTGCACTGTGACCTATTCAAAGCAGGAACCATTAAAGAGAAGTTATTTTTACAAGTTATTGTATTTGTTAAAAAAAAAACTATAATAATTGCTTTACCCCTTCCGATGGAGATTTTCTTTTATTATCAGATCACACAGATTAGTGCCTCTGAGAACTCTGGCTCTCTCCAAAAAAATAAACAACAACAACAGAACACACCCTGCACCCAAACAGCCTCTTTTATTTCTCCGGGAAAAGACAGCAGGCCCTGCAAGCGTGTTTGAGTTTTTCCAGCACGGCCTTATCTCCAGCAGCTGCTTAAGAGGCTGACCCAGAGGAGGTCAGCATTTTTCCACTAAGTCATGGTTTTTAATCATCTAGGCAGCAGAAAAATGAGAGGCTGCAACTACAATTTGATGGGGTGGGGAAGGCAATGGAAAAAAAAAGAAAAAGAACTCTTTGGTGCGACTTGCCAAGCACATGGCATGTACGGTTGGGGAGGCAGGCAAAGTACTGCATGCCGCGCTGCCCAGTAGAACCTGGCAGGGAACAAAGAAATGCCCTGTTTAGAATCACACTGGTTAAACCTTCAAGTCCAACAAGCCCCATCTTCTCTCAGAGCTGCAAACAAGCAAACTGGAAAATTCCTGTGCAGCGAAGGCTCTTCAGGAGGTAGCCTTGGGTAACTCCTACTCTTGTCCCCTGCAGGGCAAGTTCAGAAGCATCCAGTAGCCAACTGTGTCTTCTTCAGCCCTATCTCTTCCTGTCTCGCCATCGCTACCCTCAACCAGCTGTCACATGAGAGATGCCCAAGATGATGGCACAGACAGAACTAGTGAACACAATTCCCACCCACACAAATCGTGTAGAATCTTGTCAATCACACATGCTCCAAGAACACCTTGGCTTCTACACGAGCAGCATGCGTGCAGCCGAAGTGACTGAATTTCACAGGGGACGCCTTGGTAACAGTGCCCTTTGCCAGGTGCCTGCTCATCACCATGGGTCCTGACATTTTGGGAACTTGAGATGGTTCCATGAACAGGTAGAGGGAGCTTCAGAATGATCTAGGTCTGTGTAATATGATTTTGATGCCAGCATGCTGGAAATCTGGTCAGGAAGACTAATGAAGTCCAAGAGAATGCTCTGCTACCACGAAAATGTCTTCTGTGCTGCCCAGTACACTAGCTGCTCGTCATGGGTAGCTAACTTAGCCCTTGAAAGATGGCCAAATTTTACATGTGATTTAAAGAAATATAAATTCAATGAAAATGTAAGTAGCTACACAGTTAATTATGAAAATGGGTTTTCAGGGAGACTGAGGCTATTGAACTGGCTGACCAGTACGAGCAGCCTCAGAACAGAGGGCTGTGGGGCTGAGGCCAGGGTTTTCAGAGACCATAAACTCATCAGCAGAGAGTTGCCAGGGAGCCAGCTCCCACATCATGAACAGATAGGAACTGAAAGACAAAACTAGGCCTCCAAAGGCCCCGAATTTGGAGGCTTAGCTATCAGCTGTCCGCCTTTGAGCCAGGTGACCTAAACCTAGCTGCCTCTAGGGTGGGGATAAGAAAGAGTTGCCTGGCACCTACTATGGAAAATGTGAGCAAGTCTAGTCTTTGTGGCCCTTCCCTGTCTGTGCACTGCCCAGCCATCATCTCTGACAAACAAGATGATCTGGCCACAGAGAGGGTGGAGGGCTCAGCAAGGAGCTGGGAGATGCTAATGGGGAAAGCAGACACCAGCAGGTGGGGCAGATGAAAGGTGCTTAGCTGGACACAAAGGGCTAATTACCAGCTGTGCAAGCTGAGAAGCTGGCAGGCCTGCAGACTCTGCTCCTCTTTGCTGGGGAGGAGCAAAGGGCAGAAGAAGCTAGGGTGGGAAGGAAGACAGAAGGCCTGGGAGAAAGTCAGGCTAGCTCCCTAAGGCACTGTGCACACAAAAACCACACAGTAAGCCTTCACCTTCTCCAGTTGCAGAGAGCAACAGAGAACCAACCCCAAGTCAGCTATGGAAAAATAGCATGCTGTGCCTACAGGTGGACCAGGAGTTCAAAAGATTTGGCTTTTTACCTGGCCACTAACCCTTGTTATCTCTGTGGCCCTGGTTGTGTCACCTTAGTTGCTCTGGGCCCCTTGAATGAGACAAGGAAGTGGTTTGAACTCTGCAGGGTTGCTGGGGAGGGGAGAGGGTTCTGATGCTGAGCCAACCCTCCCCACCCTCCCCCTCTATAAATTTGGATTAATAATAATGCTGATCTTACAGGGCTTGGGAGAGAGTCAGATCCAGGTGTGTTTGAACATGCTCTGGAAACTCTTAAATTGCTAATGTTGGTCCTTATAAGGTAAAAGCAAGGGCCCCCAGAGGAGCATTTACAATGGGAGTCTGGAAAGCCAACTGTGGCTTCAGACAGGAGCAAGTGAACTGGGTTTGTACTCACAAATCCCAGTCCAGGTTCTTTGGAGAAAAGCCTGTGCTGTCTGCCTTCTTCCCAGAGCTGATGGCTCCCCCTAGAACATGGAGTAGGCCAGCTAGAATGGAAATGTTGAGCAGACTCTAGTCTCACCATGGAAAGCTTCTGACCCTCTTCCCTGGGCCTACTCCAGGGGTCCTCACCCAGAGAAATGGATTCCCTCCTGAAGCCTAGCTTCCCAAAGACTGGAATTCTTAGATTTCCTAAAGAACAAGAATGGATTTTCCTTGTGTGTTTATTCCTTCCTAGGAGGGCTGGCCTGTAACAGTGAGCAGATCTCTCCCAGCATCCTGCTCTGGGGAGTGTGAAACGACTGAGCAGCAGCCAATTCAGCTAATACCCTGCACTTTGGTCCTTAACTACACAGGACGGCAAGAACTACAGTCTGAAAGCTGACCTCTCGATATTTAATCTTATCATATTGTTAGTACTATTAGCATCTTACTGTGTTTTCAATGTAGCAAGTGGCTAGGAAAAACACAAGGATTCTTAGGGGCAGAGGGTTCTAGAGGGGATTCAGAGAAGCCCGATGCTATCGGTTTTTCTGTCTCTGAACCAAAGCTATGGGACAGCCAACTCACACTGTCCTGCCCTCCCTGATGCTTCTAATCCTTCAGGGCACTTGAGCAGAGATTTGAGCTTAATATCAACTCTGAACCTCCTTCCTTTGGATCAAAGATACTTAAGTGCCTAAGCCTTTAAACTGGACGGAAAAGGAAATCCTTGGGATAAACATCATCTTTCATAAACATCTTTCAAACACACACCCATCCTGCAAGTCAGGGGTTCCAAATTCCAATCAATTAGTACTAATAGCTCCTGATAATGCTGGACCCAGAAATAGATGAAGCTTCTGGGTTATTAGAGGATTTCCCCAAAGTTCTCTGGGGGCATAAATGATCTCAAATATCTATATCAAGCATGTGTTATCATCATCACGTCTTTGAAAGAAGACAGACTCCTGCTCAGTCTTCCCAATTCCTCTCTCCATCCTCCTTCATCAGGACTACCCACATACCCCATGACTACATTCTCTTTCAGGAAACATCCTGACCCAGCTGCCATTTCAGTCATCCCTTCTTCAGTTTAGAGGCAAAAAGTCTTGAGTCTTTAATCCTGGCATCCTGCCTAGATCTTGCTTCTAAAGTCTACCTACCCCACAGCTTCCAAACCCACTATTCAGTGGAAACTCTTTTAAATTTCCCAGGACAACTCTGCCGTCCTGTCTCAAGGCCTTTCCCAAGTTACACTCACTACCATTTTTGCCCCATATTACCAGGCCAACTTGTCTTTCTCCCAAAGCTAAGTCATCTACTAATGACCCACCTTTAAGGGTGTCCCCCAACAAAACCTGCCTGACAATAACACACATCTCACTAGCTGATGGCCCCACTGCTCTCCTCAGCCACATCCTGTTCAGTCTAGAGAAGGCACTTTCAAGATCCTTTCAGGGAGAAAGCCCAGATGGAAATAAAAATATTTTTGGTAATACTCAGTTTCCACTTGCTTTTTATACTGTGTTGATACACTGTGGTATAAAAAGCCACAGTCACTAAAACCACTGGCACTGCCACAGTAGCCTGGAATGCATACCTGTCATCAGTTATCATTTCTCACCTCACATAATTAAATAGAGACAAACAACAACACAGTAACAATCCTCCTAGCTTCATATTCACCAAATACTGACTCCTAAATAATGCGTTCAAATTTGAAGAGGTGAGATGCCAAGTTAAAGTAAAGCATTCCTGCTACTTACCAAGGTACCAGGTTATCCACAATTAAAGCACTGACATGATTGAGTTGCCAGCTAAACTAGCCACTTTTTCAATGGAACATCACTGTACTTGAAAAAAATTACTAAAAATGAAACAAACTATGGTTATTCCAATGTGGATAATTTCTCAAAAATGACAAGGTGTATTGTCATTTTAAGGGAAATTGCTAATGATATCTGTAACCAATGATAAAAATAGAGCTTTCAAGTAAAAATTAGAATTTTGAAAAATTAATGACAAGGTATACTGTCATTTTATGGGATATTTCTGATGATATCTGCAACCAAAGATAAAAACAGAGCTTTCAAGTGAAAATTAGAATTTTGGAAAATTGTATCAGCTATCATGAGCTTGATAATTTCCTAATTCTTGCTAACCTTTGACGATACCAGCAGTGATATTAGCAATATGTTTATTTTATATAGCATAATGAAATGTATCACCACTTGAAAGAACTTATTTCTCAAGTGACCAGTATAATATATAGCAAAACTGAACTTGGAGAAAAGATTCAAAAAAGTACAAGTCAGACTAATAAATCTTAATGTAAGAGTACAAAAAAATTCATGCATAAGATTTTGTCTGAAAACACATGACATTTAAGAAACTATCACTTGTTGAGTGTCTAATCCTAGCCCTTGGGAGTTAGAGGCAAGGAGAATTTAAAATTCAAGGTTATCTTCTGCTATATAACAAGTTGGAGGGCAGCCTAGGCCACATGAGGTCTTGTCTCAAAAGAATGTCAGGGGAAAAGGGAGGAGGGAATGGGGAAAGGAAAGAAAAAGAAAAAGCCTACTACATGTTACATTTTGGTGGTGTACCAAAAGAATCTGGAAAAGATGTGAAACTATTTCTCCCATTCCTAACTGCATAACGACACATATTACACAAAAGTTACACATGAGAATCTCACCATTTTCCATTAGACCAGACATAAGATTTTAAAATGTAAAAACAATGCTTTTCCTCTCCCTAAAATTTTCTGTTTTGGAAAATATAGTTATTTTATGAAAAACTATTATTTATATCGACATAGAATTGTTTCATTGTTATTCTAAATAAGCTAATAAGTAAAAATTGAAAAAATCTGTTTTAATTCCTAAAACAATAAATTCAAAGACATAGCACGCATAAACAAAACAATCATAAATTGTTCTTTTTGTTTTAAATATAAATTGAAACCCCAAATTTAGAGACACTGGTCTGAGAGAAAAAGCATATCCTCAGAAAGATGGCCAGGGAAGTCAATGCTGAAGACAACATACACTTTAATGCTGCAAAAGTATTGAGTAGACTACCAAAGGTACCTTCAGATCTTTCAAAGGCTAATATGTGAGGACTTAGTAACAGGATTTCACGTCATCGTTAATCTGTCCAACAAAATTAATAGAGATTAATTCTTACTATGGATGAGGAAAATGAAACCCATAGCAGTGACATGAGCTTCCTGCATTGACACAAACAACACAAAAATGAGTAGAAAGTAGTGACCCAGATGTTCTTAACCCCTCTGAGATGAGGAATTCTGTGTTCCTGCTGGTGCCCAAGGGACCCCTGGGTAAAGTGACAGACACCATGTTACTTTAGAGGAGGACTCAGGTCAAATAACTGGTCCAATCTCAAACTTGCCTCCCCCTCAGATGCTTATTCTGGGAGGGTGGGGTTAAAGGGCCTCTGGGTAGATATGTATTTTTGCTGACATCATCATTAGAAGAATTTGTTTTTAACAACTATGCTTCCTTTTGCATGTCTGAACACTCCTGCTATATCACAATGTTTGTGCCTTAAACCAGGCTGCATGCGCTGCTCTTTTAACTATACCCAGTGTTAGGCTCAGCACAGTAGTGCATATGTACAAAGACAGGACTCAGGGAGCTGAAGCAGGGAGGACCAGTGAGAGATCAAGGCCAGCCCTAGCCACACACTGAGTTACAGGCCAGTCTGCACTAAACAGCAAGGTCTTGCCAAAGGAAAAGGAAGGAAGAAGGAAGGAAACAAAAACAACAAAAGCCCCAATACACTAACAAAAAACTATACTCAATATATTGAGAAAACTATAGCAATTTTATATCAATCACGTTCTACTAAAACACTCATAAATAATCTCCTAAGTCAACTTTATAGTATTTCTCTATTTAAACCATATTTCTACTCTATATCTAAATAACATTTATACTTGTTTTGTTTTAAAATTTAGCTAGTGTTCTACAACATAACCCAGGCTAGCTCATCAAGTACCCCAGGCCTGCCTCTCAAACTCATAATCTTTTTACCACAGCTTTGTGAGAGCTGAAATTACCACCACACCTGACTGGATATTTTCTTAATATATTTTTATATTTTCAAGGTTTTAGCCATTGGTTTTGCATATTTTCCTTCAACAAAAGATGTGTTATGTATATAAATTGACGTTTTAAAAAAAGTCCAGTGACCTTAGGGTTTTATAAATTTAAATTTCTGTATTGGCTCAGTGTGGCTATTAGTACTAACTGATCAATAAATATCACAAATACTTATTAAGTACAGAGGTTAATTTTTATTGGACAAGTCTCTCTCTGTGGAGGGAGGGAGACTGCCTGGAATGTGTTTTGAATAGTCCATTTCTCTGATGGCCCTAAAGTTTCTACCCCACAGCCAGCTGGTCTCCCTTGTAAAGAGACAGGAAGGGAGAAAAAGAGCCAGTGAGGTATTCTTCAGAGTGATAATTTGTAAAGAGCCACAGAAGGAAGCTGGAGGTGAGGGCATGAATTTCCTTAGAACCTTCCCTGCTTTCATGTCCCCTAGAGAATTTCTGTGACCCCTCAAGCAGCTGCCTTCCTGCCTTAACACTTTGCAATATGTGAAGTAACATCTACTCAGGGAATCATTGAGAAGCAACTTGGCATGAACCTCTCTCACACGAAAGTGCTGAGGAAAACAGCCAGGAAGCATCTGGAGGTGGTGAATCATATTTTGGTAGGTAAATAACAAAGAAGTCATAATTGAGTACTAACTATCATGGTGTTTCTCTCAAAGAGGGTACTCAACTTTTGAAGACAATAAATCCCTTCCTGGACTGTCTCAATGTTAGCCACCTAAAGAACCATGCTGCAAAATGTCCCACTCACGGGGACAGGCATCTGCCAGCCTCACACCGCACCTTTGTTTTCCTGTTACATCTGCTTTGGTGCCAAGCTTCTTTTCTTGCTTGGCTAAAGCGTACTCTCTTAAATAGCAAACTTTATTGTCACAGAAACAGAAAACTAGCCTGTGCCATGAGAAGCGCTAGCATTTTCATCAGCCAACAAGGAGTACTGGACCCTGCGTGAACACCAGCCTACTCTACTTGCATGCAGAAGCTTTGCCAGCTCGTTGGGCAGATGGCAAGGTGAGCATTAACTTTAGATCTACTTCTAAGTATCCAATCTATTCTAATATTCAGAGAAGCAAACGCAAGGACCTCAGAATGGTTCCTAACACTAAGCCCACCATTGGCCAAATTTCATGGGTCCGTACAACTGCACTGATCTCTTCAAGGTTACAGGATGCTTCCATGTCATTAGTAGAGTAAGAGACATACATAGGTCAATGGCTGGTTTATAGACTTTTGTAGTCTGGAGAGTGTATCTTTATTAGCTATGGCACCATTAATTTGTTATCATCATGCAGGTAATGCCACAGGAAGATGTACAACATCTGAACACACTAAAATAACAAAATGCCTTCCTGACCCTATCCACAGCCTCCATTGTTATCCTGTCTCTATAGATGTTGGAAGATTACACTTTTATAAACTCACGTGTGCATCCATTTTTAAGGTACTATATAGTCGAGAGGCTTAACGTTGTTCAATCTCTTTGAATCGATAGTTCTATTTCCAGGAATTTATTTCAAAGAAACAAGTCAGGGCTGTGCAGAGACTTATGTAAAATGATGGTTGGAGCACTGTTTGTCTCAAGAACAAAAGAGGCCAGCAATCAGAAATGGTACATGCAGAGTGAAATGCTGTTTCACAAAGAAAACCAAGCAACAAGAACAGTACTACATTAAATGTAGAAAAAATATTTGCCACCCACTGAAGATATGCACAGAATATAGTCAAAAGTAAACACACCAACATACTCCAGTGACAGGGATATGACTAGGTCGTTCCTCTTTGGTCTAGTCTGCTTTGCTACATTCTATGAAGAATAAACATTACCTTTATAATGGTAACACATGTGTGTCCAGCCATACTTTTGCCCTTTGACTCAAAAAATCCTACTCAGAAAACCATTCTCAAGCTATAACATAACTTATTCACTAAGGTTCATATTAAAATTTTAAGGTGAGCTATCACAGTGCAAGAGAAAAAAAATGGCCTAATGTTTTCAACAATAAGACAGCAGTGAAACAGAGTATCATCTGACCTCATGACACCAGGTGAGCCTTTTTCAGGGTAAACTGGTAGATGCCTTAGGGAGGCCGAGACAGGAGGACTGTTGAGAGTTTGGGACCAACCTAGGCTACATAGAAGTACAGGGCCAACCTGGGAAGCTTTGCAAGAACCTATCTCAAAACCAAAAATAAGAAAGAATATGCAGCTCAGTGGTAGAGCTATTGGCCAGGATGCACAAAACCTTAGATCCAACCCTAGGACCAGAGGGACAAAGAAAGATAGCTTTAGATTACTCTGGAAATAGTATTGTAGCAACAGCACAATGCTGGTGACCAGTATTATATAAAACTTCAGACCAGAATGAAGTATAAATTCTGACTTCATGTGATGCACTAGAAGAAAAGGTTAAAAAAATGATGCATTATGCCCCCATAAGAGTATGGAAATTAGAAAAAAAATAGAGAAGAAAATGAACATTTTCTAGTAGTGGCCCAGTTTTGAAAAGCACAAAATTAACATAACACATAGTTTCTCAATGAAAACAGGAAATGACTGACAAGAAGGGAAGGAAGAATTTTCCTACAACTACACCACTCTCGCTGGAAAAATAACCCCCACTGCATGAATATTCTGCTGTCTAGGCTGTTGGGCTGAGTGGGAGTGGGAACATGGGTGGCTGTCAGCATTTACACCTGCTCAGTCCACAGGGATGGTCACGGGGATGGATTTTATGGTCTCCAAAGTAAAGGCAGAAGATGAACTCATGGGGACCGAGCACAGTGGAGCTTGTGATCGTCTTTCTCTTGGCTTAGTCCATGCTATATCACACAAAAGACCTTTCCTTTTGGCTCCCATAAAATCCCTGGCCAAGAAGCCAGCAGTCAACATAGTTTTAGTTCAATGGTTGAAAACATCTACTATAAGGCTTAATCTTAAAAGAAAAGGAAGGAGGAGGAGGAGGGCAGGAAGGAAGAGAGAGGAAGGAAGGAAGGAAGGAAGGAAGGAAGGAAGGAAGGAAGGAAAAAGAAAAGAAGTTGCCCCAATGCAAGATGATGACCAATGGGAGAAGGTGGAAACTGCTCCGACCCATCCCCTGAGGTCACAATAGTACCCCAATAATGCTTTGAAAGAACACTGGGTAGAGACAAGTGCTGTCTCTTAGGTGGGTTTGTGCAGTTCAGAGGCTAGCCTCAAGCCAAGGGTAAAGTACAGGACATAGGACTTGACTGTTTGACACTGATCCTAGCTGGACAGGAAGGGCAGCTGGCAAGAGGCAGGCAGCAGCAGCATGGTTCCTCCCCAGGCTGGAAAGGAAAGAAGCCCCGAACACTGCAGCCCTGTGTGAGTGAATGAGGTCCTGTCTTCCTATCCTCTGAGGATTAGTTCAGATTCGGGTCTGAAAGATCATCTCAGGACATTCGCCAGACACCCAGGAATAGCTCTTGGCTTCAGTCACAAGATTCACCACCCAAATGCATTCCTTTTCCTCACCGTACAGTACAATCCTCCTCTTCTATCTAACGTAAGAGAGACTGGGTTGACTGGGAAAAATGCTGATCTTGTTAAAACATTCACCATGGGATTGCCAAGGCACAGAGACAGTCTCAGGCCGGGAAGGGAAGGAGGAAGGGTCCCATCCATCATCCAGTTAGCATCTATTTCTAGGACACTGGGAACAAAGAGCGGTGTAAGACATAACCCCAGCTCTACAGCATGATGAACAGGTGCCTCTGGAGGAGGAAGGGTGAGACCCAACACAGGCCTTTTGAGAGAAGCTGTATGAATCCAGTGAGCAGCAGGCCGGCTGGCCATGAGAAAACACAAAGACAAAACAAACAAACAAACAAACAAACACCAACCCTGCTCTCTCTGTGATCAGGCACAAACACACTGTTGTGCCCAAGGGGGAAAGAGAAGTCTCCCATGGAACAATTCCAGACATCTGTAGGCCCTAATCCAGGAACTTTCCACAGCAGTGAACATGACCTTTGTGTCTAGGCTTCTAATACAGAACGGAAGGTGCTGGACTCTCCTACAAAGAAGACTTTCAATGCAAGGGTGTGTGATGGCTTAGAAGGAGCCAGTGTCACTCAGAGGGGACAGCTCGAGCTTTCTAAACCCAAAGGACCCGGCCGCTGCCCATCTCACCACTGTGAGACAAACAGAAGGGTCGGGAAAAAGAAAACTTGCCACAATTCCAGCAAGTGTCAGCTATGTGTCTCCTGCCACAGATTTTGGGGATATTAGCTTTATGTCTCCCTGGGGGGCAACTGAAGGTTTCTAAACTCTGACATCTGTGAGAGATGATTTCCTGGTGACCATGGAACCTGCAGGAAACTATCAGTCCTGGCTCATGGGGAGACAAGAAAGGTCAATCCACCACTGCCCCTCTTGTAGATGCAGGATGCTTGTAGCTCTCTGAGTGGAAAGGAAGGCACTGGGGCAGAGGAGTGTGGGTGTGTGAAGAAACTGTTTCTTCTGGCTTTCAGAATGGCCTTCTGGAAAGGAGCCTGAGTGCCTCTGTGACTGAGAGATGGTGTCAAAGGCAGGCATGACCCAAAGTCAGAGCAGGCAGAAAGGCGACCGAAGGAGGCCTGGAGGGACTGCGGCTGCGGCGCGGCTGGCAGAGTGCTTGCCTAGAATGTACAGGGCTCTGGCTTTATTCTCCAGCACCACAAAAGTATACGCAGAGACACTGCTTGGTACTCCAACACTTGGAGTGAGAGGGTCATCCTCACCTTCTCGAGGAGTTCCAGGCCAACATGAGCTACAGACCTTGTATATAATTAAATCATACAATAAACAAACTATGTGTAGACCTAAGCATGGTAATAAAAAATAGGATGGTCTACATGCACTGTGCTGGGAGAAGTTAGGGGGCAAGGCCAAAATGCCAGGGTCCCTTAGGGTTCATCAGTATAGGGTTCCTAGGGAAATAACTAGAACCCTTTCTTTTATGGAACTCTGGCCAATATGAGAGGAACCCTCAGAGAAAGGCACACCCCTATACGTCACGTTCTTATAGTCCATAGAAAAAGCAGCCTTCACCCGGCATTCAGTACTGCTCTGCCCTGGGTGGCCCACATTCCTGCCCCATAGTCACAGTATAGGCACTGAGCTACAGCTCTTAAGGACATAAATATCCTCCCAGAGACCCTCCCACGTGTTTCTGAGAGCTTGCTGCCGCCCACGGCCTGAGCTAAATGTACTGGGCTTTCTAGTAAACATTTACTCGCCCACCCCACGGGGCGTGATAATTCCTGCCAAATAAATGTGCCATGTGGGCTTCACTTATTTGAATGACTCTCCAGATGGATGTGAAGACAAAACAAGACTCTGGCTCCAGATTGTTACACATGCTCACAAAAATGGCATGAACTCAGGGATGAGGACAGCTCTTGGTTGGCACAGTGCTTGCCTGGCATGCATGAGGCCCTGGGTTTGATCTCCTGCACTACATAAACTGCGCATAGTCATCTGTGCTTATAATCCCAGCACAGAAGGATTAAAAGTTTAAAGTCACCTTTTAGTGCACCTGGAGGGATCCATGGCTCCAGATACAAATGTAGCAGACAGCAATGGGAGAGGAGGCCCTTGGTACCAGGGAGGTTCCATGTTCCATCATAGGGGGATGCTGGAGCCTTGGGGCAGGAGATGGTGGGTGGGGGAGCACCCTAACACAGATAAAGGGAAGGGGGGAGGGCAGATGCGGGATTGGGGGAGGGGTAACTGAGAAGAGGAATATCATTTGAGATGTAAACGAATGGAATAATTAATAAAAACAAATAAATAAAAATAAAGTCACCTTTTGCTATAGAATACATGAGACCCTGTCTCAAAATAAAATAAAGTAAATAAAACCAAACGAAAAAAATTATTGGTGTGAATTTCTAAAGAATAATAGAAGGGCTAACCTGAATCCTTCAGGGGATAAAGAGGACATACATTCAGAGCCTGGATTGGTATGGTCTTGACCTATACCTTCAGAGGCCACCATCGAGGTTAAGGTTGCTAAGTTCCAAACCAGGATACACTTCCCCTCAGCAGTTTCTCTGTAAACATATAGGTACATGAATAGAGAAAGGATGGTGGCTAAAGAACACAGAGGTGATTGCAAGGGCCCTGGCATTGGAGACCTGGCAACGGGAAGGTAATCCACGTCCTGAAGACCCATCACAGCATTGTTAGAAAGCTTAAGGTTCCACAAGCCTGGAAAGGATGGCCGTATACAACATGGAGACCTCAGCAAAGCTTGATTCTGGGTGGGTCTGGAAGGTATGGGGAATGACCTGAACTTCAATGGGTCTTTTATATGATGACCTTGTTTCAAGGTCAAATCACAAGCCTGAGATTGTATTTCATCTTCCAAGTCGGAGTTACTGTCTCCAACCTCTACTCAGTTCCTTGGAAAAGCAGGTCTCAGTAAAAGACACATACTATTATTACCCTCAGAAGAACAGCCAAGAAGAGAGCGCTGAGTTCCCACCCTTAGCTCCAAGCAGAGGCCAAACATGCAGGGCTACTGGCTTTAGCCAAGAGCCAGGCCCAGCCAATCCCCAGGACATTGGTGGGAAAGCTTCTAATTTGATGGTACCAGCTTTGCGGGGGCCGGAGAGTACCTATCATTTGACAGTTGCCAGACTGGTTCACAGCAGAGCCCCACACTTTGCATAAACATGCAGCCAAAGGGTATCTGAAGCTGCAGTAAAATTACATGTGAGAGATGGAGTTGCCCACCCCTCCCCCCAGGCTCCCATTTTCCTTCAAAGTCCACTCTTCGCTGGTTCCCTGCCTCACGACATCTCAGATTCTGTTAGGATCACATCTTCAGGGTCCATACATTCTAGGTAGACTGCTAAGTTCCAGAAGGGCATGCACATGCTGGTTCCCATAAGCCCCAGACCCTGAGTGCAACAACCAGTATATCCACTTAAAAGTAGAAAGTGCCTAGTAAACACCATTTGACTCAACAGTACAACTTTCCCTTTTCTCTTCACTAGACAATCAAGAGCCTTTTCTGAAACCTTCCATGACCAGAGGGCTCTACAGTTCCAAGTAAAGTATTTGCACATGGGGGAGTGGTTCCCACCCAGGGACAGAGGTTGACTTCCTGGGGGCTGTGGATACAGGGCCCTCAATACAGCAGAATGAAAGGCAAAAAAAAAAAAAAAAAAAAAAAAAAAAAAAGCTTTGGAGGTCTTTTTCTCAGGAAGTATCCAGATACTGCAAGAACCTAGAAATGCTTTGATTTTTCTCCACCCACCTCAGCGCCTATTCAGCCCTCTTCCCCCAGCATGGCAGCCCCCTCCTCCATGGTCATTGGGATGTGCTCTGAGCGTGACAGGGCTGAGAAGACTGCCCGACTCTTTTACCCGGGATATAGTTAAAGGAAAAGATAGCTTGCACACAGAAACACACTGACAGGTACAGCTGGGAGAGGGTCTGTGGTGGAGACCTACAACCCAGAACTGAAATACGCCCTCACAATACACCCTCACCTGTAACCAGACATTCAGTCTGACTCAGAGGCTTGGAAACTGGTAACCAAAACTATACTGGATGGTGGGCCGGGAAACTTCGGTACCTTCCATTCGGTACCTTCCACCTGGCCAATGGGGCCCTCAACCACCTTCCCTAGTCCCTTGGGAAAAGAAGGTGAGAACAGCCTCGAAAGACCATTTCCCCTTAGGCCCCTTGTCACCCCCCTGCAGGCCAACAACTCCCTGCAGGTCTGAGGTGCTGACACCAAAGAAGGAGCTCCTGAATCCCCCAAGCATGCCCGGTGTCTGAAGATGAGCTGCTCCCAAGCTCAGCATCTTGGCTTCTCCTTGACTATCCTCCTCCCATCAAATGGCTCCCGGCCCAGTTTTTCTATTTGTTTCATTTTCTAAAAAATAATTGTCCCTGAAACAGCTCTAAGGAACAAGCAGCTGGAGTAAATCTAGACTCAGGCCAGAACCAGCCCAGTGTGAAGACTTGGGATGTGTCAGAAGATCAAAACCATTAGGAATAGAGATCCGAGCCCCCATAAACAGCAGGGCTACAGTCTCAGTGTAAATGGGCACTCCCTTGGAAGCTACAGCCTTGGCTAGCTGCTTTACATAATATCCTTAGCCTCAAAGCATTCCCTGACAGATAGTTCTCTCCTTGGAACCTGCCGATCTACGGACTCTCTCTGATGCTCCAAAACTAGCTTTCTCTCCCAGAGTAACCAGAGTGTTCTCAATGACTGAGATGCTGTCCCTCCACCTCACTGTCATGGTGAAGCCTCACCACACTTAGAAAGCACTGGCCAAGAGTAAGAAAGGAGGCCTTCTATTCGGTCTTTGCTGTCTTCTGTGTTTATCCCCACTAGACAGGAAGATCTCTATGCTGAAATCTCTCTCCTCATCCCTAAGAGACTGCAAAGTTTATACTTGAACTCTGACTCAGCCAGTCAGTTATCATCCTGAGAAGATAGGTAGCCATTCTCCTATCAGACCACCTTTCCCCATCAGCTGCCTGAACTCATGGCTGCATTTTTACTGGGTAGGGCCTGCCTAGGGAGAGCAGTTTGCTGTTACTGGGGAAGATCAGGAAGGCTAGCTAGTAATGTCAGTCAATGTTAGCTGAACTAGATGACCCTACACTGTAAATGCCTGAAACTAGCCCTCCCCCATCACCTTGACTCTGTCATAATCCTCTAGGATGCAGACCATTGTTGCTTCCTCTGACAGATGAAGAAACTGAAGCTCTCTGGCAGTCAAGGACATTCTCAAGGTGACACAGCTATTACTGGGGTTCTCAGACTCTTACAGGTGATAATGAGATGCCTCAAACCAAGCCTGCGTCCAGGTCCAGTCTCAGCAGGAGCCTTAGGCTCCAAGAAGTTTGAACTCACCTGATAGGAAAGGCCATCCTTTCGGGGGCTGAGACCAATCTCTTCCATGGATGGAGCATTCATCATCACCTCAGTCATCTCAGCCGATCTCAGATAGTCAGAGCTGCAGGGAAATCCACACTAGAAGTCAGTACATGCTCACAGGGGAGATCTGGGGATTGACTGAAGGCAAGATGAGAGGCGCTCCAACAGTTCACAGCAAAGCAAGCTCACTGGAACAAACAGCATGCAGGCCTACAGCATCATGGCTCACTCTGTGACTTCTCCACACCCCCCCAACCCCTACACAAAGCAAATTGGAAACACAACAGTGGCAGGGGTAAGGGGTGGGGTTGTGGGGGTTGCATCTGTGTGTCTATATGAAAATAATGTAGCCAGGTTTTCCTTCATCCATCCACTAAAACTAAGAATAATCTTGCCTATGAATTTCCAGTGGGAACTGCACAGTAGGGTTACATAATAACAGTCTAGCCTCCGGGAGACAAAGTCTAATCATCTAATCATGATACCTTCTTAACTGTCTCCTTCTGTCTGGTGCTCCTTTAGGCAAAATGTCCCACCCCAAGGGGTCAGCTTTTCTGCAAGCTTCACATCTACCATTCTACCCATGTCTGGAGTGCTAGCAGCTGCTGCTCCTATGGAAAACACCCCTGGATTAAAAGCCTTAAGGGTAGATTCTGAGGGTAAGGAAATTTCCAGAGGGGCCAACTTGGCCCACCAGTGGCTGACATGTGACAGTGCTTTGTGCTCTCTAAGCTGGGCACAAACATCCTCTGCACAGGCTGTGGGCACACAAAGAGTTCAGTAAGCACAGTACCAACTACTCATACCAAACTCAGGTCCCCATGACACAACATCCAGTATTCTCACGGTCACATCTGTGTACAAAGTTTTCAAAAAGCAAAAGGCTGGGCAGGGATAGACTTTAGAGAAACTACATCTAAGAAAACGGGAAGACAAGGATCTTTGTCTTTTCTTTTTTTCTATACCAGAGTAGAAATGGTATTTGGCACTAGGAATAGAAGCAATCATTAGAAGTTCTGGGAGGGAGAGGAGAGACTAAGACAGGCTGACTGGCTTGGGGGCAAGTTTAGGTTCAGAAGCTAGACTTTCCCAATCTCTCAGTCTGGCCAGGCTGCCCTCACCACCTCAGAGCTTGTGATCTTTAACAGAGAACCTCTGAGCTTTGGCAGCCCTGTTTATGACCAAGATGCTAATGATTTGATATCTCTGGAGGGGAAAATGTTGTAGACATCGGAGGAAGAGCTAATTAACAAAATAATCATAGAACTTAATGGGTGACTGGGGGGGGGGGCTAATGTCCCCAAGGGCTTCTAATCACTCTCTACCTTACAACATTTTGAGCAGGAGGTGAGGGTTAGGGGTGGAGCACAAGGCCTCCACCACTCCTCCAAACCTCATCCATAGGCAACTGACTTGTCTGCACATGAGGGGTACACAAGCTTCAAGTGTAGGATTTTTGCTTTCTTTTGAAAGTCATTGGCCTCTCTAATTATAGTTAAACTGGGAGGGAGAGGAGAGACTAAGAATGGCTGACTGGCTTGGGGGCAAGTTTAGGTTCAGAAGCTAGACTTTAACAATTTCCTCCCCTGGGTCTGGAAAAGCTGCCTCCAACCCCGAAAGAAAGAAGGGAGTCAGTAGCACCACGGGGTTGTTGTGACCAGGGTTTTCATCTCCTGTAGCAGCGTTCTGTTCCTTCTTGGAACTGTGGCATGGGCCCAAAAAGTTAAACTGAGAAACAAGAACTTTCAGAGTTCCTGGGCTAAGCAGAACAGCGCCGCTTTTCCTGGGTTCAGAGCTTGCATTAGACCCGAGACTGGCTCTCCAAGGCTGTCACCTGCGAGCGCGCTCCAGGACCACGGGCACTCGCCTCCCGTAGCGCCCCTCCTTTATACCACAGCAGGAAGGAAGAGGCAGCTGGCGCGCACGTCCCAGCAGCTAGGGGCCTGCTCCCGGATCCTTCCCAGCTCTGATTCTCCTCAACCTAATCCTCCCCGGCTGAAGGCAAACCTCTGCAGCCCCCGACTCAGAGGTGACGGCTTCTTACAATCAGACCCCGGGAGAGCCCGTTCCTTCCTAGCCCCGGCCCTCCACAAAGGCGAGTTGGATTTTAGGGACTACAGAAAAGGCAGGGATTGTGAGGGTGTAGCATGCACCCTGATGCTTGTGGCTTGCCTGTGTGGGGAGCGTCCCTCCAGCACCCTCCCTCCCCCAGAAGCTCTGCAAACCCAGCCGCTGCACCAGCTCAGCCCCGCTGCAGCCATCCTCGACGCCCAGACTTGCGTGCAAACAAAAAGGAAAAGGGGAGGGGCCCGGGGAGCCAGAGCCCCTTACACCAAGCAAGACTCATCTCCTGCGGCCCTCGGAAGACAGGGTTTCCTTAGGGGGCTTCAGGCGGGACCTCAAGATCTCCCCACCCAACGCCACCATATCCACACCCTCTGGCCGCCACTTAAGTGAAGGTTTCGAGTTCACTTCCTTTGTCTGGATGCTCTCAGCACCTCCTCCCCCAACCCCCAGCTTTGCAACCTTGACGCCGACTCCTGCAGGGGCTGAGGCGGGCGGCTTAACCCGCACTGGGTGTCCGTGCCACTCTCTGGCCTCGCACCCGGAGCCGGCACTAGGCGGCCGCCGGGCTGCGCAGCCACCCGGGTTAAACTGGGGTCCGCCACAGGCGCAGGATACTCACCAGTGAATGGGGAAATATACAGACATGAAGTCCTAGGGGAGGCTGACCCACGCCCTTGTGATTAAGAAAAAAACAAAAAAACAAAACAAAGAAAAAAAAAGTCACTGAGTCCTGAATGAGATTGGCAGGGGCGCAGAAGAGAGCAACCGGCAGCTGAGAGCTTGCACTGGGCTGTCCCCGGTCTGCCTTCTGGAGACAGCCTCGCTGCCAGCGGCGTTGGCAGTGCAGACCAAGCTCACCGCTCTTCACCAAGCTCCGGGTCCCACAAAGAGCCCGGGAAGCAGCATTTATAAAGGAGGGGCGGGGCTTGTCCGCGTGCGGCCCCGCCTCCCCTCGCCCACTCTTAGAATAACGTCACCAAAATCATGAATGGCTTCAGCGCTCGCAGCTCCCGCGGGCGGCGGCGGGGACCAGCCGGGCTCAGCAACCCTGCCTGAGCCGGTTCGCAGCAGCTACGAGCCACCCCCCCCCCCCCACCGCTGACACACACGCGCGTTCCCGAGCTGGAGTTCAATGTCAACGCTGCTTCCTGCCCACAAATCCGCAGTGTCCGCAGCCCCCTCCCTGCACACAGCCCGGGACTCAAAAGGCTAAGGGATGGGTGGGCGTGAGGAAGGAGTGGGGTCTCAAGCGGGACGTGACCGCTCGCCGAGGGAGGGCGCCATTCCTCCACCCGAGCGCCTGCTGCTGTGTTCTCTGCGACTCACATCTCAACACTGGTCAGCTATGCAAAATAGGCCTCTCTTAGGCATCGTTTTTCGTGGCGTCCCGATCGTGGCGCCCGGGGCGAGACCAGGAAAAAGAAAAGATGGGAGAGAAGGTTGCAAAGATGAGGAGCTGAAGGCACCCATGCGGGAGAGGGCATGTTGGCTTTCTTAACATCTGCAGGCCTTGAGTCCATGGAGGGTTCTGTTTGTGGGAGAAAGGATGTGGTGTCTTACTAGGGTTTTTCCATTGCTCGAGCGCGCTTGCGTGAACACACACACACACACACACACACACACACACACACACACACACAAACACATAGAGGTGCGCGCGCGGTTTGCAGTGGGAGCCGGGGTGAGGAGGATGGGCAGAATGTAAGTACACCCTGCTAGCCTTAGCTCCCAGAGTTGGTCTGATAGAAAATACCAAGAGAGTGACACCTTCATAGCCCAGGACTTGTGGAGACTAAGCTGCTGCACAGCCCCTAAAGCCAGGAAGACAGGAGTCCGACTCAGTACCCAGCGCGCCCCTCTGTGGCCTCTGCTTCAATTACTCTTGTAAAACAGCTTCTTATCCTTGACCTACGTGCACAAAGGGACTGGGGAAAGGGAGAGACTTGGTCGAAAACGAAACACAATTAAATGTGATTTAAAATAAAATAAGTCTGCACCCTGAAAGAAAAGTGTACTGGGTATTTCCAGTCAAAAGCTGCTGGGATCAAGAGAGGAGTTTTCAGTGGTAGAGCTGTGAGGATGTTGGGAAAGAGGACCCCATAATTTTCAGTATCTATTCTTTCCCTCAAATTGACTCCAAAATAAAATAAACTTATAAATACAATTTTGCAATAACTGCTTTCCCAACTCTGTGTAAATACAACCTGTATAAAAACTGGAGCATCCTAAAAGGGCCTTATTCATAAGCCCTGTAATCAGAAAAATGCAAGAGGCCGTCCTTACCCCTTGAGACAAATCAAGAGCTCTTTGTGCTATTCGGGACTACTCCCTTCTGCCTCTGGCCAGGTGGAGGGCTGGGCTTTATAAACAGGTGCCAAGGGAAAATGGTCCATAGTGTGTTATTAACAGAGGGGTAGCCTGCGCCTTTTAATAGGATGGGAAAGTATCATAGTGCCATTGGCTGGCATGGGACATATTGTCACCTGGAGAGCCAAAAAGAAGTCAAAGTTTGAAGATCTAGATTCTAGGCTGAACTTTCCTGGAAGCCTTCTGAGGGAGGTTCCTGAGGTAGGTCCTGGGATGAGCAAAAGGAAGCCTTCCTCCATGTTTGGCCATATAATCCCTCACAAGGCCTGAGCTGAACTACCTTACCTGTGACCTAGCACAGACACATGCTGCATATTTGTGATTATTACCGTGTGAGGCTACTAAACGTTAGAAAGCTGTCTGAACCTCCCACCACCACACATCACATCAAAGTTAAGTCTCCCTTTAAACAACCTTGCCGTGTGGAAAATGCCCTACATTGGAGGAAACCGAGTTAGTGCCAGGTGACTACTCTCTGGGAAGTGTAGTGAACATATCAGCTCAATTTCACCTCTCAGTAAATTAGAGCAGAAAGTCAGCCTTGGGTCATGACTCCCAATTCTCGATGCTACTGCATTTATGTAGTTCCTTGCAGGTTTTCAAAACATTGTCACTGTGTTGGCTTTCAACTGGGTGGGATGAGATTAAATAGCATAGTTAAACAGTTTACAGCATCTAGTTTACAGATTACAAACTAAAGTAAATTAGAGAACTTGCCAAAGCTAGACAAAGCTGGGCTGGAACTCCTGGTTAGGCACACTCAGCTTCCTCCTTTGTCACATTGTTCCCCATCTCTGCATCTCCTCGTTCCTTTAAGATACAGGAGATTAGACAGGCAGTGAAAATGCACACCTTTAACCCCGGCACTCAGGAGGCCGAGAGAGGCAGGCAGATCTCTGTGAGTTCAAGGCCAGCCTGGTCTACAGAGAGAGCTCCAGGACAGCAAGGGCTACACTGAGAAACCCTGTCTCAACAAACTAAAACCAAACAGATACAGGACACTTTTAGGCACACACTTAACATCTCTCTGCTCTATAAGATAGGTTTCTACCCTTACTGCCTTTGAATAAATGAAGAAACAGAAACACCAGCAAATGAAGTGACTTCAAGCCCCAGAACCTTAGAGCTGAAAAAGACCTTCCAAATCGTGGATTCCAGGTTCCTCATTTTACAGGTGAGAAGACACTTAACAGATTAAATGGCATGTTCAAGGCTGCCAGGCTGTTAGTGATGGGGATGGAAACCACCATGTCAGACCACTGGGCAAGTGTTCTTTCCATGACCACACCACAGTGTGCGTGCGCCCTGTTTGCCAAGAAGGCCACAGCAGAGATGAAATGAGAGCTCTGGGCTGGCTAAACCACCTCAGGCTGTCAAACAACCACTGAGCATCCCCTGGTGTGTGCAGATCCACTGAGCCTCTGCACCGTCTCCTCCATCCACTTTTTTTCCTGAGGGACCAAACGGCTGAATATAATTCAGCTTGAATATATAAACCTAGATAGAATTATTTTGCTTTCCAATCTTGCATTAGTCTAGTTTCTTAGCTCCTTTTGTCCTTTGCATAAAATCAGTTAAAAAAACCCTTTTAAAGGGTAAAGAACTTATAAGATATGCATATGTTGTGATATATATATGTATATATATAATATTGTTTGTTTTGTTTTGTTTTAAAGAAAGGGTATCACTCCATAGCTCAGCCTAGCCTGGAACTTGCAGCAACCCTGCTTCAGCCTCCCAAGTGCTAAGAATTACAGATGTGAGTCACCATGGCCAGCTGAACTTAACATCATATTAGCATTAACTGTCTCAGTTGTAACTGTGCATCTAGGAGACACTGTTTGTCTTATTAAGAAGTCTGATCAAAATTCATCTAGAGACGCGTCTCACATCAGGTCTCCTTTTGTTTTGCCAAGGACAGTAATGCACTGAGTTTCTCCACCAAGTGAAACTGGTGCTCTGGAGAGTTCTATGGTCCTCTGGCAAGTACATCTGATCTGTTTGAGGACATCTGAGGGAGGTAAAGAGCAACATTTGCAGAGGTGTTCTCATGCTAATGCCTCAGAACACCTTAGTCACAGGCTCTGGGGCTACACTTTATGGATGAAGACATCTAGCTTCCGGGGATTAAGTACCCTGGTCACAGCCACAAGGCCTTCTAGTGGCTAAGCCAAAATATAACTGGGGAAAGCCTGTGTCCCCCTACAATATCACACTTACCATTGCTTCTGTGCTTTTGTTTGTTTTAGTAGCTGTAAGCTAAATGCAGTAATAGTAAAGACAAGACTCTTGGTATCTATCCAGCAGGGCAGGGCAAGCATACTGAACATGTTATCCACCCTGGTAACCTGGGAACTTCTTAAAGACGCCAGTCAAAGGCTTGGGTTGTTTTTGTTTTGTTGCTTTTAATGTGAGCAGATGGGAAGTTAGGGGCAATTTTTCAGTGAAACCCATCTGGAAACCTAAGAAATCTAAGTGGCAAGAGTGTGTGAGGGCTGACGGATGAGAGGGCTGTGGAAGAATTCGGTGCCTTGGAAAGCCCTGAGTAGACTCAGGGGTGGCCTGTAAGGTGTTTGGGGAAAGAAGACCAGTTTAGCAGAGTCCACTGCATTTGCTACACAGTCTTTTATATTTTAGACAGAGTTCTTGATCTCCCTCCCTGCTCTGCCTGTTCCTCTGTTGCTGTTTTCAGCAGTCAGGGAATAGGCTTCCCTAGCGATGCTCTGTCCAGTGGCCAGGACTATTGCTCCAGTGTCTATATCTCACTACAGCATCAGGACCTCCCAAGATTTGTCACGCTTGGTGCATGATGAATACGGAGGCCTGGGAATGTGAACGTACCTTCTCCCCTTGGTCAGTTTAGAGTGAGCAGTCAACAATGCAAAAACCCCAAACCCACAAGACAAGAATCCTTCAATCTTGGATTTCCTTTACTGTGTATCCTGTAGCAAGATGCCAAGCTCAGTACTCAGAAAGAAGAAACAGGAAGGCCTTCAGGCAGCCTTATAGTGAGTTCCAGGATAGCCAGAGCTAGCTAGAACACACACACAAACTTGACCTCTCTGCCTCAGGCTCCTAAAGCAATCAAAGTACCCATATTAAATATCTATCTTCTTTGCAGGTCTCAGAGAGATGGTGACATTGAGAGAAACTGAGTCTAGAAATTATCGGGAGCAAAGCACTTGTGCATCGGTGTTGAGGTTTGATCTGTTGCTATATATTTTAATGCTAAATTCTATTTCCCAAGGTCTAACTGCCTCAAGACAAGGAGATCCTTTCATATTATAGTGTTTGTTGTATAAACCTTGCCCCCCCCCCAGAGGTAGGGGCCTGGGGTCTGAAGCAGAGACCCCTTGAGAGGAAGAAAAAGTACAGGGGGGTGGGGGAGAGGATGCCCAGTTGGAGCGGGAGCAGCCCAGGTGGAACATGGCAAATGCTATCTCAGGGTTATTGACAGAGAAGCAGACAAACTCTCTTAGAGGTTTCATATCTGTCCAGCTCTAGCACTTTATGCTTACTATAAATATAAATTGTTGTGGCTCCTGTTTGGGAACTAAATGATCTAAGGTAGGGTAGAAACCCCAAATAATACTTACCTCAGCACATCAGGACTCTGCAGCCCCATGGAACACTTGTGGTCCTCCTGTCCTGCACTATCTCAGAAAGTGCTGCCTCTTTCCACCCAGAATCCCCTCACTCTGAAAGAGGCCTGGGAACTGGCTGCCCATAAACTCTTGCCTTCCAAAATATCAAAGAGGCTCAGGCCTAGCTCTTTATTTCTATCAAGGGGCCTTTGAATCAAAGGGATTTTTTTTCTTTCTTCCTGAGAATGAAAACACTACAGAATCTTGAGGGACCAGGCCCTAAAAGAAAACAGTCCAACTGGAATTGGTTCAAGGCCCTCGTGTCCAATTAAGGAAACACTCACATTCCTGTACCAGCTCTGGCTCTATCTTTCTTTTTGTCCCCCACAGCCACACAGGAATGCACTTCTGCAGCCAGGAGGGTTACTATCACCAGGACACTGCTGCTGCAGCCAGGAGAGGCTACTGTCACAGGGACACTGCTGGCACAGTAGAGGGCTCCTCTGGTGGGCTGGACCTGTCAAGACTTTAGACAAAGAACAGGGACTACAAAATAGTGCAGACACCTTCATGCCAACCCAACTCTGCTCCTAACCAGCCCAGAGATCCCAGAGAGACTCCACCATACCTGTTGCATCATGAATAGAGGAAGCAAACACTCCAGAGCTTCCCTCAGTAGAAACGCACTTCCTGTTTATTCAAAGAGATGGGATGTCCTGGCTAGTCTCCTCCACAGCAAAGGGTCAGGGAGCTCTCATACCCACTGCTCTTCCTTGGAGGAGCAAGCAGCCTGTGGTGCCCCCAGAGAATGGCTTCTGAGCACTTCGCTGTCTCTGAGTGAGTAACCTGAGCCAGCTCTAGCCTGCTGGAGTCCCTGGTGTACTTCACGCCCACAAGGCACACCTTGGAATCAGATAGCTGGGCCCATCTCACACCCTCCTGCCTTTTCAACAGTTCCAGCGGCCAGCAGTGCCTACAATGTACCAGGAGGGTTGGCCATGTTTGCAAGAAGCCATGTTTGCTAGGAGAACTTTAGGTCTCTCCCATCTTTGTCCTTGCCCTCACCCAGACAAAGCCATCTCTCAGGAGCACCCTCATTGTGTTTACAGGCAGAAGTGCTGTGCCCAGCAAGGGAACACAACCATAAGAATAACTAACCAGTGTCACTAATCAGCGTCAGTAACTCCCAATGAAGCATCAAGCTCTAGAACAGTAGTGCTCGACCTTCCTAATGCTGTGACACTTGAATACAGTTCCTCATACTGTGGTGACCCCAAACCATACAATCATTTCATTGCTACTTCATAACTGTAACTTTATTATTGTTATGAATAGTAATTTAAATATCTGGTGTGAGAAATATCTGTGATACATCCCCCAAAGGGGTTGAGACTCATAGGTTGAGAACCACTTCTCTAGAGAAATAGCTCACACACCGTGTGAGTACAGAGTGTGCTGGGAACCCATGACCTCTCCCCTTTCTATCCAGTCTCCTGTTACAAAGAAATGGGGTGCTGTCTCTGATGCTGGGCATCACGTCAGGCACTGGGGAAGCAGGACTGAGATACCAGCCCCCTCTAATACTGCATGGTAAGTACCACAAAAGAAACACGTGACCATGGTAGGGCTCTGACAGACACCGTCACGAGCTGCAAGCTGTGTAGACGGGGGTCGAATCTAAGCTCCACCAGAACGATTGTGCCTAGCTGTGTACTAATGTCTCTTTGACATCTGGTACATAGTAGGTACTCTACAAACATCTGTTAGATGACAGTTGCTAGGAAATAGGGCTCATATTAATATAGTTGATCTCCAAGGATGAAGAGAAGCCAGAGAAAGGCGATCTTGGTGACAGAAACAGCTAGCAAAGGCTAGGGGATAAGAAAGTATCAAGAGAATTCTGGGGACTAGAAGTGACCCATTGTCATCTACAGAGTTCAAGCATAAACAAAACAAAACAAACAGACAAAAAAAAAAAAAAAAAAAAACAACACCACCACCAACAACACCCCCAACAAAACAATAGCCAAAACATGTAACAGTTCCAAGGAAAGGAAATCTCAATGCTTTGACTTAGTTCACGGTTTTGCTTTGGGATACATTTATGGCTGGCCTCCGCTGCATGCATCCCACACAAGCTGTAGGCTGGGCATGGAGAGGGAGTTAATAGATCTTAGGAGATGCTGAAGCTTCTTCCTGTGATACCAACTCACAAGCAAACAGAAGGAATACCTATGGCTAGAAAGGGACAGCACAGAATTTCCTGCAGAAAGAAGAGGGAAGGAGTGGAGGCTCTCTCTATCAGCCAAACCAATTTTCCACAGGCTCTGAGCTAGTGACCAGCTGGGAGGAGCAAATGGGCCACATTGAGTTTCTGTGAAGTAAGTCTTTGGAAACTTCTGTCCCCTGTGAGTTTACACTCTCTGCAGTTCTGTGCAGCCCCCTGCCTCAGATCCTAGCACTTTCTGACTGCTTCCCAAGTTCTTAAGCCTTCCTTTTTCCCACAAAGGTCTATCCTGTGACTCCTTAAATCTCGGAACTCCCCAGCAGAGAACTTATCTGACACATAAATTCTCACTGCTACCAGGATGATGCATGGCCCCAGTCACAGCTGTTTCCCTAAGGTAGCATTGCAGGAGGTGACGCTGGGTGCACTTTGGGGCCATGGGTAATGCAGGAGGGAGAGGGCTGGCAGGAAGTCTGAGGCAGACACCAGCAGCAGGTACCCATAGGGACAGTTCTCCCCATCCCCTTTCTGTGTCACGCCTTTCTGCCTGGAATCCCTGGCCCTTGCTCTAATGTAGACCAGCTCCAGTGATTAATAAGAGGAGAACAAAAGGTCCAGGAAGATAATTTTCTTCCTTCTAAGAAGATACAGTGGCTCTGACCTGAAGGAACTCCTCCAGTTGGACCCAGGGAACTTAATGACCCTGCACAGATGTGCACTAGCAGAGGAGCCTGTGGTCTCAGTGAGGAAGCCCTGGATAGCCAGTCTGGGTGGTGTGGCGCAAGTGCCTTCCCAAATGCTCCAGGAAGTGCCAGAGGGTCCATGCAGGGTGTGGGGCTCATCTGACTGACCTGGTCCTACCCGCTGAGGGTGACTGGGCTGGCCATCCACACCGCTCACCCTTATGACCCAGGGCCACTTTGGAAACCTGGCCCTTGCACTCACAGCTTCACTCAGAGATGCTGCTTCTCCTCTAGGAGAGGAAAAACTCCCCCAGTGCCAACACCAGAGGCTTTAGAGGCAGCAGTTCTGCACCTGCCTGATGCTTCGACCCAGTTCCTCACGTTGTAGTGACCCCCAACCATAATGTCATTCTTGTTGCTACCTCATAACTGTAATTTTGCTACTGTTATGAATCCTAATGTAAGTAGCTGATATGCAGGTTATAGTATGATATGTGACCCCAAGGGGTTCATGACCCACAGGTTGAGAACAGCTGCTTAGGGCAAGCAGCAGAGAAAACACAGCCAGCATATCAGCTCACTGCCATTCCATAAGGAAAAGCTTACATCAGCATCTAGTAGTGCATGCCTACTATCCCAGCACTTTGCAGGCTGAGGAAGGATGCTTACTGGGTAGGACTAGCCTGGGCTACTCGGTGGTACCTGGTCTGAAAGGAGGATGAAGAAGAGATGGTGTTACCTGGCTTTAAAAAAAAATAAGCCATCATCTGTTCTCTCTCCTAGTTGGGAAGTTTACTCATCTGTAAAATGGCCGACACCCACTGTCCTAGTCTGTACTGCACAGCAAAGGTGCAATAGTGACAGGGACTTAACTTTCTTAGCAGAAAGGTGCAGTGGTCTCTGTTTGAAGATGGCCATGGGAAAGCGAGAGGATGGAAAAAAGGAAGGGAGGGAGGGAGGGAAGGAGACGTTCTTATCAAGAATTTTACTGCTGCTTATTAGGAGAGAAACAGCAAAAGCACCAAGTGAAAGGCTTTCTGGGTTTCCCAGAACTGGGCTCAAGAAGAGAATAATGCCAACAACTGTGGTCCACACCCCATCTCTCCTTTTGATGCACTTTTGGGGTGTGTTTATACAGGACCTCAAGTTTACCAGCATCATGCCCACAAGCACACACAGGACTGAGAGCTGAGGTGTCTAGGTGGCAGGGTACGAATGGTCCACTAGTCTTCAATGGCAGGTTTACAGGCTCCGCCCTCCCGACCCACCCCGATACAGAGCTACAGACACTTCCATCAACATCTCATGGCTGGCAGTTTGACGGGAACGTTCAGAAAAGCCACGGTATTGAGTGCCAGCAAGCTGCTCCGCTCTTTTGTTCTTGGGACTTCTGCATGCCCACACAAGCACACATGTTCCAGGCCAAGGGCATCTCAGACTTTAACAAGTGCTCAGCGTTCTGGGTCAGTGCCGGGGGAAAGAACACCCACCCCCAGACAAAATGGAAGCTTGTCCAATTCCATTGTTTCCCTACCTTTTGTTCTTGTGTTTGGGTATTTCTCACAAGTAGCAACCAACACCTGCTGGTGACTTCAGGGAAACAGGTGTGAGGGACAGGCTCTGTTCCAGGGGTTCTCTCTTCTTTCTGGAGGGCGGTGATTCATACAGGAGGCCACAGGAACATCATAGCACAGAACCAACCACCAGGCTTGAGTGCCTTCTAGGGGAAAGAGGGACAGTCACAGGTTGTTACAAAGGTGACAAGGGAGTGGGTTTTGATGGGAGTGGGAGGAGGGGAAGATGGCCAAAGTTGATGTTCACACAGACCCCCAGGACTTCAGTGCTGTGGGGATGAAGGATTGGAAGGGAAGAAAATGGAACGGGCTTGACAATCTTGAGCTCCACTAGCTGATGTTAAGAGGAGGAAAAAGGTCAGGTCTGTTTCAACAGATGGAGCTCCCACACAGTTACCAGGCATTTGTGGAGCAGCAGCTGTACTGCTACCAACACGTGTCATTTCTCAAGCTCTGGAGTCAGTGGCACTGTGTCTCTTCCTGTATAAAGGTCATGAGCTTGCAAGTGTGTACCGTGGGTATTCATACAGATTGGGTTCTGCAGAAGCCTTGGGGTCCACACCTGTAGAAAGGAAGAGATGCTCTGTAGAAGAAAGAGTGGGGTCTGGTGGGGAAGAAGGAATGGGAAATCTTGGTAGCTCTACAAGAAACTTTGGGGCAGATATCACCCATTAAAATATCTTCCTATGACAAAATGCCTAAACCTTTATTGCCTTGCCCTGCTCAGTTCATATTATGGGCTGTCTTAAAAGGGTCTGAGCACTGGGGAGACACTCCTGGAAGACAGTACCAGCTGAAGATAGTACCAGCTGGAAGACAGTAACAGCTGGAAGACAGTACCAGCTGGGAGACAGTGACAGCTGGAAGACAGTAACACCTGGAAGACAGTACCAGCTGGGAGACAGTGACAGCTGGAAGACAGTACCAGCTGGAAGACAGTGACAGCTGGAAGACAGTGACAGCTGGAAGACAGTAACACCTGGAAGACAGTACCAGCTGGGAGACAGTGACAGCTGGAAGACAGTAACACCTGGAAGACAGTGACAGCTGGAAGACAGTAACACCTGGAAGGAGGCAGTCCTGCTGACCCACACTCACTTTCATAGAAGGAGATCTGGGTGCCTCATTTGATGTCTTCCACAGACCTCAAGGCTTGCAGCCCTGTCTCCTTGCTTCTCTTCAGCCAGCTGTGTACCGCATAGCACTGTAGCTGGTTGACTCCTCAGGGAAGACTTGATATCTGATCATATGATTCTTCCACACTGCAAGGGACAGAATAAAATAAAGCCCAGAAAAATGTACCTTTCAACAATCGGGCACAGTGAACCTAGGTATTCCACCATGTGGTCCTGCCTCTCCTCAGCTCTGTCTCGACACCTAGGTGGAGGTAGTCCAAATGCTCTGAGAATGATAGGGAAGACCACAGTTCCTGCTTGTGGAATGGCAGATGCTGTGCCTCTTCTCCCATGTGCACAGCCCTTCAGGAAGCCCCAGCAGCTTCCTTCCCAAAGTGAAGTGAGCACAAGACCAGGAGACTGAATCCAGGTATCCAGGGAGTCCCCAAACAGGTTCTTTCTTCTGGCTTTGATCCCGGGGTTAAGTCAGGCCAGCAGAAGTCATTTTGGTGTCTTCCATAATCGCTTTTGCTGGAGTAGGCATTAGTCTAGCCATCCATCTTCATAGAAGGTTTTATGGGGAGCATTCCAGGAAATGCCCTCTGGGTTTTACTGTAGGGCTCTGGTTGAGGCCTCCCTAAGACAGTCAGGTTGAATGTCCTTAGTCTCCCTTAGAGGTCCATGGGGAGCCCAGGCATAGGAAATGATCATACTTACCTGAGGAAGCTCTGCTTCAAACTTAGGAAGTTTACAGTCTGCTTCGTAAGTCAGGAATCCAGGCCTAGATTAAACATCCCAGTGCTGGGCATTCATAGCAATGCACCCAGGTAGCAACTGCTCTGGGCCTGCTATCTTTCTCTCTCCACAATCTCTCACTTTCTAAAAACCTGCGCTCTGCTCTTGAGGGCTCTTGTAAGTGTGAATGCTTTCCAGAATGACATAGAATACAAATAACAAAAACAAGTAATGTCTTTTGGGGAAACAGTTTTGGGGGCTCTCTCTCCTTTTCCATGTGGAACCACTTTGTAGGAATGGTGCACTAGACTTTCAAGGGGCTCAGAGCATGCCTCCTACCACGGCAGTGAAAACTGTGGCAGCACTTGAGAGGTTAGCATGCAAATCGAGTCACAGAGCATCCAGACATACTGGGTGCATCACAAAAATCAGGCCTTCCAAGGGTCTGGGAGACAGGGTTCACAGCTCTCAGTTGTCCAGACGGTAGCGCATGGCCAGGATCTGCAAGTCGGACTGCCTCGCCGTTATGGTCCAGACATGTTGAGGCTTCTCCCTGGGCACAACTGGGTTCATTTTGTACACTACAGGTCTTCTAAGTGTTAACATCTCTCCAGAATGCTCTATCTGGCCACCATTGCCTTCCTGGTAGTGTTTCCATAAGCTGGACATTTCTAGTCTTGCTTTTCTCCTGCAGTCCTCAAAGCCTGACACATTAACACAACTCCTCCAACTCCATGTCCTTAGGCTGAACATATCAGCACTGGAAAGATTTGAAAACCAGATGCATCTACCTTTCTGCCTGTTTGGAAGCCAAAGCTTCCAAGGCCAAACGCTGATACCAGGATCTCTAAAGTCCGGTGCTTTGCCTGGGATGCTATACCAAAGGGATGACTTCATCCCCAGGTGTTGAGAGGTCCAATCACCACAAGCAGACAAGCCACAGGGTGTCTATTACCCTTTGTCTCTGGGTTATTTCAGATCACTGGAAAAGGAATGACAGCAATGAGATCTCTTGGAAATGGCGAGTAGAAAACACGAGCTAGCCTTTCTCAGCTTCAGGCCTTTCTTTGGCCTCCAGGCGGGGATGAGGTAAGAACACTTTGCAGAGGTGAAGAGATAAGGAAACGTGGGAAACCCCTGGTGTGGCACCAGGCTCTGTCTCTTTCCATGGTAAAGCAGTTTCTGCAAACAGTCATCTGAAGCCTCAATACTTACTATTCCAGAGAGGCCTGAAGATCAACCCCTTCTGCACCTTACATTGAAGTCAGTTCCTGGCACCTCCACCCGGTGAATCAGAACCTTCATTTTAATGGGATTCCCTGGGTGGCCATGTGCACATCACAGTTTGAGAATTGTCAATTTAGAGGTCAGGAGCCTCACCTTTGAACCTCGTGTGTTTAATGGCACATCTCCTGGCAACAGAGGCAGTCAACTAAGTCTGCCCATCAAATTAAGACAATATTGACCTAACACAGGTGATCCCAGGTCAGGCTAGTTCTGCAGTGGCTCTGGCCAGACCAAGGCTCCCTCTGCTCACCTGCACCGTTCACCGGCCCTCCCCTATCACCTGTGCAGTAGCCAAGGCCCTGGGGAGGCTGCGGCTCCTGTTTACTGGGTAGGCTCAGATAAGGTTTCTCACAGCTTCACCTGGGCCCCTCTGCCAAGGTAAACTTGTTCTCCTGAACTGCTCCCTGACTGGAAAATGTGTCCGACTATTTATTTCTCACTCCCACTGGAAAAAAAGGTGGGGGAGACAGGTTGCTGATGATGTCATTCTTTCCACGGAACTTCTCACAGGCATCACATGTCACAGTCAGTCACTTCCAGGCACTGCTTGGGTTTCTCTGCACAGTGCCTATGGCACAGAACTAGCCAAGGGTGCAAGTTTCCCTTCCTACTCTGCCTGTCTGTCACCCCCTGCTGGGGCTTCGACCCTCTGGGGACTCATGAGCAGCCTTGAAAAGGAACCTTAGTCTAGGAGGTGAGGCACCGTTTCCTTGATATTTCTCTCAAAAGGGAACTACAACTGAATAAATAGTTTGGTATTCAGTGGGGCTGGGGTCTGTTGTTGGTCAGACACATCGGAGAACAGAAAACAAAGGGCAAAGGTACAGAGTCTGCAACAATCACATTTATTCCAACCCTTGCTTAAATTATCAACACACTAACCTACTCATGTCACATTCTTTTAACTTAAAGGAACTAATAGAAGCTGTGCCTGGCAACACGCAGCTGAGACCGAGCACCGGGGAGGCCGGAGCCGAATGGTTGCTGTGTGTTTGAGACCAGCCTGAGCTCAACAGGCCGGAGCAAGGCTAAGTAAGCTTTCACACTTCTGGACCCCACAGGGACTCAGTTGTGTTACAGCCACAATAACCCGCACCTCCCCCAATCTCTGGCCACACACAACAGGGTTCCTCTCTCATATACCCTCATGTTCTGGATGTGTTTAGTGTCTCCTGACCAGGGAAGAAAAAAGCTTTGTATCTGAGCCGCCATGTTGGCCAAAGCTTTTTGTTTTTTACTCACTGGCTTGTGAGGTCATAAATATGAACCACAGTTCTGTTTTATTGGGTAGGGGGAGTCTTCTAACTTCAAAGTAGATAGGAAATAAAATCATGTGCCTGGAAGGCAGAAAGCTAGAAAACACTTAGTGAACAGCATTTATGACGGTCATATGATCGTTCACAAATATTAATACGTTACCCTTTTTGCTCTGTGTATTTTTAGTTCAAAGAAAGTAAAATAATAGAAGCCTTTCATGCTCGTCCATACCTGCCATCCCAGCATTTAAAGATGGAGGCAGAAGACTGCTTGCTGCAAGTTCGAGGCCAGCCTGAGCTACAAGGCATATCACAGGATGCAAGCTCCAAAACAAAGTATTCTAAAAAACAGAAGAAAGGAAATAAATCCAAGAGAGATACAGCTAAGTTCCTCTCTGAAGACTTTATCCCAGTCTCTTTGCTCAGCTGCCAGAACTTGTTTTGAATTCCATCCTAACCATTTTCTCCCCTCTTCTTTTTAGTGTGCCTGTGTGTGTTCACAACACTGTAAAGTATTATTCACTGATAAAGCACTATGACCCTGTATATTACTCCGAAAGCATATGGAGGAAGAATTAGAATCTTCGTGGTGCTTCTGCCTTGGCATTGTAACCTCGGATCATAATCTCAGATGACACATGCTGTTGTATTCCATTGTATAACCACAATACAATTTGCTCATCCCTTCCCTTGTTGATGGATAGTTCGGTTGTTTCCGGTGTGGCGGTAAATGTCTTCATACCTGTCCTCAGTCCTGTCTGCTGAGAGTGGAATTTCTAGACACGGTCTCTTTCATCTCCATGAGCTATTGCCAGATCCAGATCTCTGTCCTCCAGAGTGTGCATGAATCAGCGGACAGCCCCACCAGTGATGCGGGACACTCGGAGCTTTAACTGCTCTTTCCTAATTCTTGGCATGAGCCGCACATTTTTACTGATCCGGTGGGTGGACTGGTAACTCTTCTGTTTTGCTTTGTATATGAGACTGTGCATCTTTTCATTTCTGCTGTTTTCCTATATTCTTTGCCCATTCCTCTTCCATATGTTGACTACTCATTACATTGAGAAATTTATTAATATTATATTAATTAAAAATATCTTCTCTCAGACAATATGGTTTGGTTTCCTACTTGTTATAATGGCCTTTGTTGAATAAATGTTAATGCAAATTTTCTCTTTGCAAGTTTTTATTTAGTGAAATTGTTGTTTATCTTAAAATCAGTTTTTTAAAATTTTATTGTCTATTCTCTGTATTTACATTTCAAATGTTATCCCTTTTCCCTCGACTCCCATTCCCCTTCCCCTTGCCTCCATGAAGGTACTCCCTTTCCCAACTACCCTCTCCACCTCAGCTCCTTGGCATTCCACTACACTGGGAAAACGAGCCTTCACTGGACCAAAGTCCTCTACTCCCATTTTCCTCCAGAAAATGCCATCCTCTGCTGCATATGCACCTGGAGACGTGGGTCTCTCCATGTGTGCTCGTTGGTTGTTGTTTTAGTCCCTGGGAACTATGGAGGGTTTGGTTGGTTGATAATGTTGTTTTTCCCATGGGCTTGCAGACCCTTTCTGCTCCTTCAGTACTTTTTCTAGCTCCTCCATTGGGGTCCTCTTATTCAGTACGATGGTTACCTGAAAGCATCCTCATCTATATCAGTATGATCCTGGCAGGGCCTCTGAGGAGGCATCTACATCAGGCTCCCACCAGTAAGCACTTCTTGGCATCAGGAGTAGTTTGTGGGTTTAGTGGCTGCATATGGGATGTATCCCCAAGTGAGGCAGTCTCTGGATGATCTTTTCTCCAATTCCTGTTCCTCTATTTGTCCCTGTATTTTCTCCCATGAGCATTTTGTTCTCCCTTCTAAGAAGGACTAAGGCATCCACATTCTGGCCTTCCTTCTTTTTGAGCTTCATAAGATCTGTAAATTGTTTCTTGTATTCCCAGCTATTGGGCTAGTATTTGCCTATCAGTGAGTGCATACCATGTGTGTTCTTTTGTGACTGGGTTACTTCACTCAGGATTATTGCTTCTAGTTCCATCCATTTGCCTAGGAATTTCATGAAGTCATTGTTTCTAATAGCTGAGTAGTACTTCATTGTGTAAATATACCACATTTTCTGTATCATTCCTCTGTTGAAGGACATCTGGGTTCTTTTCAGCTTCTGGCTATTATAAATAAGGCTGCTATGAACATGATGGAGCATGTGTCCTTGTTATATGTTGGAGCATCTTTTGGGTATATGCCCAGGAGTGGAATAACTGGGTCTTCAGGTAGTACTATGTCCAGTTTTCTGAGAAACTGCCAGACTGATTTCCAGAGTAGTTGTACCAGCTTGCAATCCTACCAACAATGCTCACCAGCATCTGCTGTCATCTGAGTTTTTGATCTTAGCCATTCTGACTGGTGTGAGGTGGAATCTCTGGGTTGTTTTGATTTGCATTTCCCTGATGACTAGGGATGTTGGGCATTTCTTTAGGTGCTTCTAGGCCATTTTGTATTCCTCAGTTGAGAATTCTTTGTTTATCTCTGCACCCCATTTTTAAATAGAATTGCTTGATTCTCTAGAGGCTAGCTTTCTGAGTTCTTTGTATATATTGGATACTAGCCCTCTATCAGATGTAGGATTGGTAACAATTCTTTCCCAGTCTGTTGGCTGCTATTTGTCTTTTTGACAGTGTCCTTTGCCTTACAGAAGCTTTGCAATTTCATGAGGTCCCATCTGTCAATTCTTGATCTTAGAGCATAAGCTATTGGTGGTCTGTTCAGGAAATTTTCCCCTGTAGCTATGTGTTTTAAGCTGTTCCCCATTTTCTCCTCTGTTAGTTTCAGTGTCCCTGGTTTAATGTGGAGGTCTTTGATCCACTTGGACTTGAGCTTTACACAAGGAGATAAGAATAGATTGATTTGCATTCTTCTGCATGCTGCCTGCCAGTTGAACCAGGACCATTTATTGAAGAGGCTGCCCTTTTTTCATTGGATGTTTTCAGCTCCTTTGTCAAAGACAAGTGACCATATGTCATCAAGCTTTCCTATCTCTTTGTTGGCAATGGCCAGAGAGCTCCTTCTCCCTCTTCTCCATCGTCACCACTGCTGTCTTGCTTTTATCTCTTGCACACCCAGCAGAGTTCAATGAATGTGGGAACTTAAAAGAGGTGGATGGTACCACAAGGAAGGATAACAAAGCGACGAGAAGAAATTGAACATAACATTGAATGTAAGAAGACTTAGAAAGAGGAAAGAAGAGGGTCATTACTAGTCTCACATAAGCCTGGGAAACCCTAAGTGTACAACTCATACAAGCAGTTACACAGGAGGTTCGAAAAGAAATGTCATTTCTTTCTAAATTAAGCTATAGAATGTCAATAAAGCTTAATAGTTTTGAATTGAGGATTGTCCTTGGTTTTGTTTTGTTTGGAACTAGATAACATTATTAGAAAACTCCTCTTGAAAAGCAAATGGCCAAGAATAAGTAAGTGAACGATGATTGTGAAGAGGAACAGGTGAGAAAAATTTGCCACAGCAGATGTCTACGTTTAGTCTCAAATCTTTAATGAGAAGACAGTGTGGTTTGGGCACAGGACTGATAATGAAGGTGGGCAGACAGTGTGGTTTGGGCACAGGATTGATAATGAAGGTGAGCAGAAGAACCAGCAATGGCTCTTCTAGTTCAGAGACAGTACAAGGCTCAGGTGAAGCTGTGAACCAGGGTGGGAGAGATGCTCGGTGACTAATGGGTGCTGAAACAACTTCCATCTATATGGAAAACAAAACAGTAGATGCTTATGTTGGATTAATCCCAGGAAGATTAAAGAATGAAGAAAAGAGAGAGCAAAACTTGAAAGGATGACGTAAAAATAATATTAAAAGCTGTAATCTTCAGATAAACAACAATTTCACTAAATAAACAAAATGTACAAAGAAAAACTTAGAGGCAGGTAGATCAATGGGATAAATTGAAGACACAGAAATGATCCCACACACCTAGGGTCACCTGATCTTTGACAAAGGAGATAAAAACATTTAGTGGAAAAAAAAAATATAGTATGTGTTGTATTTAACACACTCAGGATGTAATCTGGTGGTTGGCAAGTTCAGCTCTATCATTTATCAAATCAGATCTTGGGCATATATATAACCTCTTGGTCTCACTTTGTCCTCTGTAATGTAGTATTGGAAATAGTAATCATCTTATGCTGATAACTGCAGGGAGTAAGAGTTAACATGAATCAGGCACTGGGACAATGACAGGCACATTGCACATCCATTGATGCCTGTCATCGCCATTCCTGAGATAGGGCACCTGAGCCTTTTGGTTTTCAGAGACAGGGGTTTCTCTGTGTAGCCCTGGCTCTCCTGATTCTCAGTTCATAAACCAAGCTGGTCCCAAACTCACAGAGACCACCTGCCTCTGTCTTCCAACAGCAAGCAGAGAGTGCAGGTCAGCACAGTCTTCTCAATGGGAAGAAGGCCTTCAACCTACAGTGGATGTAATCCTTAGTGGCCCTGATGGTTTGGTTTTGATCATTCTTTTGAATTTCAGACTCATTTTGCTCAGGATTGAATGCCAATCAAGATAATTTAATCCACTGTCCTGCCTCATGCTTGGTAGTCCTTAGGATAAAAATCTGAATGAGGCTGGTGGGGGTGAGGGGATCGGTTATGAGAGAAAACCAAAAAGGTTGAAATCTTAAAAGATCATCATGTTTACTTAAACAAACAAACATGAAATGCCAGGGGTCAATATGAGTTACTAGGTTGCTGAAAGAAACCCTTACATAAAACTCATGTTTCTTATGAGCTGGTGGCTGGGGTTCTAGAGAAGCAGAAGTCCTGGCCTTTATTACTCCTAAGTGGGCTATTGGAAAAATTTAGCTCTTTTCCCTGCCCCTCACCAAGCAGAGGATCTGAAAATTTCTACCACTGTAAATACACACATTCGCAAATGCACACCACACGAAAGCTCGAGCACACACACACACACACACACACACACACACACACACGTTAGATAGGGTGGTTGGTACATCACCAATGACAATCTTAGTTTGAATTTCTCCATGTGTGCCTAGAGAATTGTATTATGTTGATGTCAGATAACAAGTTCTGCCAGGCAGAGGTGAAAGGAAGACTTAAAGGGTTGGGCCCTTTAGCATCAGGGAAGACCAGGGGAGATCCAGTGACCTTAGTGAAAGCTGATTGGGAAATTATGGATGAGCGAATAGGAAAGAGAGCCAAACTGTGGTTGTCATGGACTTACTTCTTCATTGGCCTGAGTCCCTAGAAGTCAGTCTCCAGAAATCCCAATAGCTGCAGACCTGTGGGAAGTCTATCCCCCTATAAAGCAGGATTAAAGAAAAAGATCTACATACATTAGGACATCAGGCCCTCAGATTTCAGGACAGAGGTTGCTCTGTGTATGTGTGAATCCATGCTGTGGTGAGAGTAACACCATGCTGTGTGTAGTCTTTGTGAGTTCACAGCACAAGGTCTCCTTTGCTTCCTCTCACCCCTGGGAGCCATGTGGGGCAGTATAATTTTTTATCTCCACTTATAGAAAAGAAAATAGGGTTTAAGAAGAAGAAGCCAAGAAGTCAAGTCAGACAGTCAGGATGGAACATGAACCAAGCAGGGAGCTATTGGAGGTCATTATCTCAGGGCTGGGCTGGGCTGGTTGACTCAGGAGTTTCCTCCCACAAGGAGGGGCCTACTGAGGGGGCTGCGACCCTGACAAAGGTCACTTCCTGGGTGTGGGCACATGCTGCAGTCATGACTGGACAGCTTTCACCGTGCGCTCACGGTACCTCCTGCTCTATCTCCCACCCCTGAATTTTCTTGGTTCATTCATAAATACATTCACTCAGATGATAGACAAGGCTGCACTGTGCACACAGAGATCATGCAGGATCCAGTTCTGCCCTTCACAGAGTGTTGGAGGGCAGCAAGACCCCCAAACAAATGCAGGGAAGATTGCTCTTTTCAGAGAAAACGGGTGTTGGAGCTGGAAAGAGCAAATGAATAACAAAGGGAGAGTATATTTGAAGGCACAGGGACTAAGCACTACTTAGAAATAAAATGTGAGGGTTGAAGAGATGGCTCAGTGGTTAAGAGCACTGGCTGCTCTTCCAGAGGTTCTGAGTTCAATTCCCACCAACCACATGGTGGCTCACAACCATCTGTAATGGGATCTGATGCCCTCTTCTGGTGTGTCTGAAGACAGTGACAATGTACTCACATACATTAAATAAATAAATCTTAAAAAAAAAAAGAAATAAAATGTGAAACATCAGATGGAATGGATTCCCAGTGTTAATAAGAGAGACAGAAAAGAAACCCAGATCTCTCTAGTGAAATTTAAGAACACAAATAATAAAGAGGTGTTAATAGACACTGGAGAAACTTCACATGGAAAATACTAGGACATCAAAAACTTGATGGTGAAACTGAATACAGCTATTACGTTATCTTTAAGGTGTTCGTGGAAAGGGTTTCATGCCTATAACTTCACATGCAGAACCACTGCCACTTAAAAGTAAAGCAAAAGCAGTGTCGAGAATTTAGGATTTTAGATGACTTTATTCTAAATCTCTTTTGGAAATCGTCTTGTAGCTAAATGTTCAGTAGCATTTCCTGACAAGCAAATCCAATAAGGACAAAAATCCAGAATAAACGTAAAGAAAACAGATGGCACGAGGCAGATATGGTGGCTCACAGCTGCAATTCCAGCACTTGGGAAGCTGAGCAGCAGGGTCACCAAGGGGGCTGCACTGGCGAAAGCACTGGCCACTGCAAGCCTGACAACCTGGGTATAACTCCAGGCTACAAAGGTGTAAGAGGAGAACCAGTTCACAAAGGTGTCCTCTGACCTCGACACACAGAGGATATGAGCCAATACACACACAAACACACCCATAATAATAAACTCTAAAATACATATATATATGCACACAGATGCCTGGTAAGATTGCTAGAGAGATTAAAAAGAAAAAGTTAAAGTCATATGCTAAGTACTGAAAGTGTCACAGATCTAACAAAAGTTTTAGGCTAACAATATTATAAAAGTTATTCTTTGGAAGCTTATCAATATTGATAAAGGTTTCTTTTTGGTAAAACTATAAAATTCCAAAGTTGGATTAAGTAACAAGCCATTTTTTTCCCAAGCATTCAATTAAGAACTGCACTCTAATCAAAGACCCTCCCCTTCCTGAAAAGCCCTAGACTCAGGCCACATGAGAGTTCTGCTCTTGTTACAGGAAGAGATAATCCCCAGACAAACGCAAGCTGTTCCAGAAAAGAGAACTGAGTTACTCCATTGTGAGACTAACCTTTATTACAAAGTCAGATAAGGATGGTAATACTTCACGTTTCCAAATATTAAATAAGATACTGGCTATCCATATGTATGCAAGATAGAAGTCAAGTAGAGATAAAACATACAATTATCAGGGGAACACTGGGCAGGTGGTGGGGAGGGGGCGGGGACAGGATATGAGGTTAGTTGACTGAAGATGGTTAAAGTCTGTCAGGCACATGTCATAGCGAGACCCATTCTTTTCTACAGTTAATAAATGCTAAGAAGCGAGGCCAAGCATCAGGATGTATCCTTTGATGCACATAGAGGCAGAGGCATGCAGATCTCTAGGAGTTCTAGGCCGCTTCATCTACATAGCAAGCTCTAGGCCTGCCTCAGCATAAACGAAAGAACTAATGAATGTTAATTAAAATGAAACAAAGTAAAAGCACTAGCAACTAAAACAGTTCCAGCTGGGACCTGAGATGGCTCTCTGGTTTAGAGCGCTTGCAGCTCCTGCAGAGGACCCATACATCCCTTTCACCATCCCGTAACTTCAGTTCCAGGAGATGTGATGTCCTCTTCTGGTTTCCAAGGGCACTGAATGCACATAAGGCACAGCCACATGTAGGTGAAACACACATAAAATAAAAACAAGCAAATCACTTAAAAGCTTATTTTTAAAGTAGGAAAGTCTAACTTGAGGGGAAAAGAAAGCATGATTTTCACCATCAATGGACTGAAGTGTTACTGAATTAAAATTCATAATTATATCTCAGTAAAGTTTTCTTTTGCTCCCAACTTGATAAGTCTAAGAAATTTGGATTTTTAAGAAATAACAAACATCACTATGTTCCATTTTTTTCTCATTTGAATGTGAATATTCATTGAATGTTTATGCCCAGTAGAGGACACAAAGGAAGGTTAGGCTTATGCCTGCAATCAAAGGACCTGTTATCATTGCGACAGTTCAAGGAGTGTTCTAACCAAAGCAATAAAGCCAAACAAATAAAATCTATAGGGAGAGGTAAAGGCTGATGGCACACAATCAAGGAACTCCATCAAGAAATTATTAGATCTAATGAAAGTTCAGCAAGCTGGGCTGGAGAGATGGTTCAGTGGTTAGAGCACTGACTGCTCTTCCAGAGGTCCTGAGTTCTATTCCCACCAACCACATGGTGGTTCATAAACTTTCTTTAACGGGATCTGATGCCCTCTTCTAGTGCGTCTGAAGACAGTGACAGTGTACTCATATACATAAAATAACTGAATGTTTTTTTAAAAGTTCAGCAAGGTTTCTTGATACCAATTATTTTACAAAGATGAATACCAGCAAGGAAATACCAGCAAGGAAAGGTATATTGAAATATAAGACATATGAAAATAAGCAAGGGTTTCAAAACAGTAAATGGAAAAAAAGCCAAAAACCACTGGGACATTTGGAATTATTCCTCAAGAAGTATTACCCTCTTTACAGAGAAAAACATTGAATTGGCCCAAAAGAAGAGCTAAAGAGAAACAAGAATCTACATTCTGGGATAATTTAACTACTTTCGAAGTATGTTTTAATCTTTATGTGTTTGTATATGGATGTGTGTGTGTGTGTGTGTGTGTGTGTGTGTGCCATATGTGGGTGTCCGGGGAGGCCAGAGAGGATGTTGTGTGTCTTGGATGTGGTGATACCGGCAGCTATGAGGCACTTGCTGTAGTTGCTAGGAAGCCAGAAGGTCCTCTGGTAGAGCAGCAAGTGCTCTTAACCACTGAGTCATCTCTTCAGCCCCAGTGACTTAACATTTCGGATGTACCCATTTCCTCCTAGTTGTTTATAAATTTAATCAAATTGATAACTGAAATTCCATTAGATTGTTTTAGGAACTAAAGAAACATATTTTATAATGTACATGAAAAAGCCATGGGAGTGTGAGGTGTATATGATGTTGGGACAAGAATGGGCAACTATTACAGAACAAAACAAAGGTGTCAAAGCTAGGCCCTTTGTTACACAGGAAAACCTGACATGTATGGTGGAGACAGCTCCCAGAACAGTAAGGAAAGGATGAGCTTGGAGATCAGTGGTGGGATCTAGCTAGCTCCTCCCATGTTGAACAGCAAAGTACACTCTGACCTTATGTAACATGCAAACTCAATATGAAAAAAATGGAATTTCTTTGTCACCTTGGAGTAGTAAAGACCTGATAGAGCTGATTATATCCAAAGTGCATATTTATTTTACTGCAATGTATATATAACTGAATGATAGTTTGGAAGAGTGTTTACATTCAGAAAGGGCTGCACACCTAGATTTTATATATATATATATATATATATATATATATATACATATATGTATATATGTATATTTGTATACACACACACACGCACACACACACACACACACACACACACACATATATATGTACATGCATGTATGTCTTATAAACCAATATAAAAGAGAGGAACTGTCCGGTGACTTTTGGTAAATTGAATGGATAGTCAGAAGGAGACTCGGATGGTTGTCAAATGTGTAAGATTCACAGATGATATTAATGATAAAAAGAAAAAAAAAAAGGAAAAGATAGCCTTGTATACCCACTCGGCCAGCAAACCAGAAACATGGAGAAGCTAAAATGCTAGCCCTTCTGTGCAGATGTGAAAGTATAAGGAGTCCCCGGTAGTGGTGAGGAATGCTGTCACTGCACTGGAGTACATTCTGCCTGTGTTTGAGCTGTGTGAACCCCAGTCCGCAGTCCCCAGCATTCCTACTCCTAGGCATAGGCCATCAAGAGACTTTGCAGTTAACTCTAAAGGAACACAGGCATGAATGTCCATTGCTGAAAGACACCTAAAGCTGCCACACTAAAGGAATAGATCATTAAAAAGAGACTAACAGGGGCCGGAGAGATGGCTCAGTGGTTAAGAGCACCAACTGCTCTTCTAGAGGTCCTGAGTTCAAATCCCAACAACCACATGGTGGCTCACAACCATGTGTAATGAGATCTGATGCTCTCTTCTGGTGTGTCTGAAGACAGTTACAGTGTACTTATATATAATAAATAAAATTTTTATAAAAGAAAAAGATCTTAAAAAAAAAGAGATGAACAGAGACCCACAGTGACATACAAGAAGTAGCCAGAAGTAGCAATGTCAATGTGCTTAAATCTTAAAAATGAATTAGGGATTCCATTAAAAAATGGTCAGAAAAGTATTTTTATACACTAATAATGAGCGATCTGGAAAGAAAATTGAATATCGATTCCATTTACCACAGTGTCAGAAAGAATTGAATATTCTTAAGATAATTGACTGTGATGGCAAAGGTTATATTCACAAAACCTAAAACTAAAAATGTTTAAGGAAAAACATTAAAAAAACAAACACCTGAAAGACACCATGTGACCATGTGTTCGTGTTGGAAGTTCAAATGTTAAGATGCCCACACTGCCCGATAGGATCTACCTTGTCACTTAACCCCTAAAAAATTCCAACAGTATTTTCTGTAGAAATAGTTTTCTATTCATGGGAAAATCAATATGGACTCTCAAGGGGTCCAGATAACAATGGACTAAGATGGAGCGGGGAGGACAAACACTTCCTGAATTAGAAACGTGTTCCAAACCCACAGCAGTCAAGACTCTGTGGACTAGGGCTGGTCTTTGAAAATTATTATTAATTACTTTATTAATTTGCATCCCAAATGTTGCCCTCCCTCCTGCCCCCTCCCTCTCACCTCTAACAGGGCTCCCTCCTCTCAAACCCCCTCCCTGCAGCATCCTCTCCCACAGTGAACAGTCAAGGCAATTCTCTGCTACCTATGAGTCAGGGGCCTCGGACCAAAGGGCTGGCCTTAAACAAACTGGGTTTGGGCAGTTGGTGATGAGCCAGTACCTCATACCACATGCGAAATTAACACATGAATGAAAGGCTGATATAAAAACAGAACAGCCCGATTATAACATCCCTAGAACTCAATATTGAATTTGGCAACTATTTCTCGGGTGTGACAAGAAAAGTGCAGATAATGAAAACAAGAACATGCGACCGAAAGGTCACCAAACTAAAGCTCATGTGTATCAAAGCATATATTCCACGGAGTAAAAGGGGACATGGGATGGGAGCCCATATCTACAGACTGTATCTGTATCATTCTGTCTGATGCCTGCATGTCTAGAATAAGACCTGTAACTCAAGAAGATCAAACAACCTGACATAAAAAATGAATAAAATTATGCCAGTTGCTGAAAAATGCATCTACAGATGATTATGTTAAGCAAAATGGGCCAGACTTGGAAAGACAAATACCATGTGAGATCTCATTTATGAGCCTAGATTTTTAATATTAAGACAGAAAAGTTGAGTCTGGCCCTTGGACTAGAGCCCAGCTCTTCAGCAGGAGAGTCGGGGCACTCACCAGAGGAAGATTGAACACATTTGAGTCCAGCAGGAACAGTTGATCCAGCCTCGGGGCAAGCTGCTGAGAGAGCCCACCGGGTCCACCACAGCTGCTTCTGGTACTCTTACTGTCTTGGGCGACTGCTCTTTATAGGCGCCTTTGGAGGCATCCCAGGCACGAGGCTCACAGGGAGAACACCTGCTGATAACTCCTCCTGGCTGGCACCCTCTAAAGTTTTAATGTTTCCATCCACATTGTCACTTTCACCTGGGGTTTAAAAGTCCTCCATGAGCCAAGGAGATGGCTTACTGTGGCTAGGCTGCTGAACTGAGGGCAAGGCCTGAGACTTACAAGGTGGAGAGAACTGAATCCCATAAATTGTCTTTTGACCTCCACATGGATGCCATGGTATGCACACATACACACACACACACACACACACACACACACACACACATGCACATACATTTACACATACATACTTACACACATACATACATATATATATGCACATGTATACACATACATACTTACACAGATACATATATACACAGATGCATACATACTTATACACAAATACATAATATACATAGACATATATACACACACTAGATAAATAAACAAATGTAATGAAAATTCTCCTTGTTTGTCCAGCCGTCTCTGTGTGCCCACGTTATTCTTAGAGGAAGACAAGAATCTGACAGAGCCTGTGTCAGTCAGTAAGTGGGTTCCACATACCCTTTGTTCACTTCTATAAAGGCCCCTATAGACATGAACATGCCGCTCTCCATAACCCATATGCAGTTTTCCATGAGGCTCATTGCCTGTTCCCACCATGGCCTTCCAGAAAGGTGTGGCTGGGCTTAGAACCAGTGACCCCCACATTTATCAACAGCCTTCTCCAGGAACTTCCGCTTTCTAAAATCTGGCAGAGAAACCTGGCTTCTGGACAAATGTAAAGCATTAAGTTTTCAAAGGCACCAGATCTATTTTCTATAAATGTAATTATTTAAAGCTAGCATCATTTCCCCCTTCTTTAAAACAATAAAGTTAAGACTCGTAAGTTCCAAAAAAAAAAAAAAAAAAAAAAAAAAAAGACAGAAAAGTTGAAGGATTGCTTGGAGTGAGGAAGGGGGTTCAAAGCAGGAGAAAAGGGGATAAATATGGTAAAAAATTATCATATATATACATGATATAAAAAATCAGAAAAAAAGCCACTGCTTTCCACCACAACTATGCATGAACAAAAAGATGGCATAGAGATAAAGGTGTGAATCGTTTGTTGCGCAAGCATGAGGACCCGAGTTCGAAGCCGGTTATGGTGCTGTGTTTGTAATCTCAGTGCTGTGACAGAGACAAGAAGATCATTTCTGGGGCTCTCTGGCAGGACAGCCTAGTAGAATCAGCAGGCTCCAGCCCATGAAGAAATCCTATCTCAGAAAACAAACTGGCGCTGGAGGAAGAGCATCCAAGGTTGACCTCTAGATTCCACCCCCACACTTATACTTGAGTACACACACACTCTCTCTCTCACACACACAAAACACACATACACAAGCACACACAAGCATGCACACATATAAAAATGATACACAACCGATGAGTGCACACATGAAAAGATGCTGAACATCAATCATTTTCAGAGAAGTGCAAATCACAGCTGCCATGTCCTCTCATGTACGCATGGGTTTCCAGAAAATAACAAATGCTGGCAAGGACGTTAAGAGACTAGAACCCTTGTCTCAGTTGCTGGGATGGTAAAATGTTGCGATCACTAGAGAGGACAGGATGGGCACCTCTCAAAATAAGTATAGCTAGACATGCCCCGGATCTAGTAGACCCACATCTGGGCACACAAACTAAAGCACTGAAAACAGAACCCTGAAACATAACTGAACACTGACACTCATGGGAGTTCTAGTCACATGACACATTCTATCACACGCTACACACAACACCAAAGAACACAAGGACGAGATGCTAAATCAGTGGTTCTCAACCTGTGGGTCATGACCCCTTTTGGGGGGATCAATTGACCCTTTCACAGGGGTTGCATATTACATTATGATTCATAACAGTTGCAGAATTACAGCTATAAAGTAGCAACAAAGATAATTTTATGGTTGGGGGTCGACACAGCACAAGGAACTCAAGTAAAGGGTCACAACATTAGAAGGGTTGAGAACCACCGTGTTAGATGTTGTAAGGCAATAACAAAAAGACAAATTAGGCCAAGCAATGGTGGCTCATGCCTGTAATCCCGGGGCTTGGGTGGCTGAAGAATAGAGTACATGGGTTCAAGGTTAGCCTAAGAGTGAGGTTTATATTTTAAGAAAAGAAGAAAGCCAGATAATGGTGACCCACGACTTTGATCCCAGAACTCTGGAGGCAGAGGCAGGGGGAACTCTGGGTTTGATGCCAGCCTAGTGTTCAGAGTTAGTTCCTGAACAGCCAGAGCTACACAGAGAAACCCTGTCTCAGAAAATAAAATAAAATAAAGTGGGAGAAAGGAGCCTTTGGATCTTAATGGTGATAAAGAGATGGATGATGGGGATTTCATTTCCGTGACAGAAGTTTAGGAGAGAGTGGACCAAAAAGAGGTGGAGGCCTGTGCTGACACACGTGCCATTATATGGTGCTTTAGTGCCCATGACTGGAGTCAGAGTCTTGTCTGTTGGGTGCCGGATGTGAATCTGTTAAGCTGTTTAGGTCTTACTGAAACAGAAACTCAAGCAGACGTCTCTTTACCTGCTTCCCGGGCCACAGCAGTAAGCCCTGTCCTCTGGCCAACTGAGATGGGGCTTCTGGCTTCTCAGGCTCAGCCTCACAGCAACATTTGCAGTTCTAAGCTGTGTTGTCTGTAGCTGACTTCACAAAGGGCCGAGGAAGCTAAAGGTGTATCCAAACCCCAGGACCCCTCAGTGGCTGTTCCCAGGATTCATCATTGGACCCCAGGGAACAGGCAGTCCATTTGAAACAGACTAAGCTAAGATGTGCTGGCGTCCACATAAGCAGACATTTTCTTCTTTTTCCCTAGTCTCTGTGTCTCTATCCCTTCCCTGTGCCTCATGAGCTCATGCCCTAGTGAGAGGTGCTGCATGCTAAATGCCTGTAAACTCGCCGCCACTGACCTGTACGTACATAATGTCTGCAAAGGGCTTTTACTAAATGTCCCCATACTTCCGCAGGCAGAAGAGAGGATGCTCTCTTTCTGGATGCAGAGGCAGGTGTAGAGAGAAATGATCCCAGGTTAGAACCGGCAGGGGGAATTGCTTCTGTTACAATTCCAGGAGTGTTTTAGCGTCTTGGAGGGCCTCCACCTCCTCCCAGCAGTACACTTTGGATCCTTCTGCTTTGAGGGGAAGGGAAGGAGCAGGTCCCCACCCTCACCCCCACCTCCCGAGCGCGAGGGATTTAAAGGATGTAAACCCCTTGACTGGCAGGCTCCTGCCCCCTACTGGTACGCCTGGGCACTGCTCAAACAACATTCCAACCCTTTGAAGATCACTTTGCTTCTTGAAGATTAGTAAGCTGAGCACCACTGCAGCAGCGGCTCTGCATCTGAGCAGAATACAAATCATGCTGTGAGCTCCAGACTACATATCGGGAAACCCCGTTTCCAACCTCGGAGCTCGTCAGGAAACCCCGTTTCCAACCTCACGGCTTTTGTGTGGTATTGTGCTAACCTCTCAGCTTCTAAGGGTCTGTTTTCAAAATTCTAAAATGGCTATAACCTTTACCTTTCGGAGTTGGCGCGAGGATTGACAAGGAGGCTTATTTGGTATGTCGCAGAGACCAAGGAGAAGCCTGTTAACATTTATTGATATTCAGGGTTTTATGAGGTTGTAGTGGCTCCCTGCCCCACTTGCCTAAGGCCTGAATTCTGCCCAAATGTTTCAAACGTGCTCAGAATTGGAAGGGAGTTAAAGGCAAGGGAGAAGAGTTAGGTACCCGTTGCTCCCATACTCCTGCCCTGCCATCTCACCTCAGCTGCCTTGCCTACCCCCATTCCCAGGAGCCACAAGCAAGCTCCCTCCCTTGTAATAGGGCATACCACACCTGCAGAGGCACAAGTATGAGGTCAGGGGGCAGGCTTTCCTGCGTGCGCTGTTTCCCTTCCTAGTCCATTTATTTCACTGAGTGAATTGCGGTTGGGGAACTGTCCAATTTTGCATTTATTTATTTATTAGGACATTTTCTCCGGAGGTGTGGAGGATAGGAAAGAATGTGATAAAATATACTGTGTGAAATTCTCAATCAATATATATATACATATATATATACTATATATACATATATGTATCAATTCATATATATACACATATATATGTATATATATATACACACACACACACACACACATATATATATATATATAAATACATACATACATACATATATATATATATGAATTCCCCCATCCCGGTATCTCTGTGGAACTAGAAGACTCCCATCTTCCAATTAAGTGTTTGCTAGCTATTCTCACTTGTCCCCACTGGGCATGAGTGTCTGTCAGCCTTGCCAACAGATACCGGCAACACCAAGGCTCAGAACTGCGGGAGAGATCCAAGGTGGCTAATCTTGTCAGTTCGATAGTATCTAGAATTGTCTAAAAGACAAACTTCTGGCCATCTGTGTGAGAGGGGGTTGGTTCTAGATTGAATTAACCCAAGTGGGAAGATGAGCCTAAACGTGAACAGCACTATTCCACGGGCTGGCACTCCAGGCTACATGGAAAGAAGAAAGCTTGCTGAGCACCAGCAGCCATCTTCCTATGCTTCCTGATGGTGGATACCTCACAAACCCTTTCTTTAACAAGTTGCTTCATCTGGCATTTTTGTCAAAGCAACAAGAAACAGAAGTAATACAAGGTCCTTTGGGACAGCCTGCACGGGACAGGTAAGCCTGCAGGCTAGGACCTCAAATTGGGGGGGGGGGGCAGAAATTACCCAGTGATGGAGGCTGGAGAAGTCTCCAGAAGTAGGGGTTGGGGGAGGAACTGATGAGGCTGGCTGGAACCTGCGGTTTTTATATAAGGACTCCTCTGTTGGTAGGGCAGGGCTAGCACTGCTGTATCTAGAAATCACCCAGGTTAGTATGTCTACTGGAGTCATCTTTGTTCTGCTTGTGATTAGACAGCCATGCTGTGGGGGCTGGTCTGGTGCTGCTATGTATTCAAATACTAAATTCTGTGCCCCAAGACCTGGTTGCCCCAAGGTGAGCTCATCCTCACCTACACCAGCTTTTGTTGCGCAAGCCTTGTTACTTGGTCAATAAAAGGCTAAAGCCTATGATTGAGCAGTAGAAAGGTGAGACTTGAGGAATCTCAGGAGAGACCTGAGAATGAGAAGAAAGGAAATGAAAGGAGGAGAAGGCAGCCATGAGAGGAGATGGAGAGCACGTGGCCAGGAGAAACAGCAGGGAACATGGCTGGAATGTGATTTAGAATAGCTCAGAACTTGCCCTATCTAGGCTTACAGCTTGTGAATTACCAGGACTGTGTGTCTTATATATGGGCTAGGCGGAATATATGATCCCTTATACACGTCGGTAAGACCTTATGGGTATGGCTTCTCTGCCATTTCTCAGAGATGCAACCTCACACCAAACTTCCTGTCCCTCTGGCTCTTACAATTTTTTTCTGCAGCATTCCCTGCAGAAACATTTTGTAGATGTCACTGGTACTGGGCTCCACACCTCTGCATTCTGATCAGCTGCCATTTTCTACAGTGGTCTCTAGTCTGTTGCAAAGAAAAGTTTTGTTGATGAAAGGTGAGAACTACACTTATCTGTGGGTGTAAGAATAAATATTCAGAGTGTAGTCAGGGATTATATTGGTTTAGTAAAGATGTGGTTGTAGGTTCTCTTTCAACATGACTTCACTAGCCCTGGGTGGTTGGCTAGGTTTCCATTACCAGGCATGATTTCCCAGGGGTTCAGCAGGCCTTAACAGACATGCTAAAGTAGAAGGAAAGGCCACAATACTCTAGACCAGGAACTACAGGCTAAGAAATGCTAAAAACTGGAGAAATGGAGACATGGTCTTCCCCAGAGGAATACACTCCTGGTTATCCAATACCAAATAATGGTCAGTCTTGAAAACCTACTTATAGGTAACATTATATAAACTGATATAAGATAGATAGAAAGATAGATAGATAAAAAGATAGATAAATAGATGGATGGATGGATGGATGGATGGATGGATGGATGGATAGAAAGATAGATAGATAGATAGATAGACAGACAGACAGATAGAAAGAGAGATAGATAGAAAGATAGATAGATAGGTAGATAGATAGACGGAAAGATGGACAGACAGATGGATGGATGGATAGATAGATGGATGGATAGATAGGTGTGTCTACCCACAAGCCCATTCTGCACACATATCCATGAATTTTGAAGAAAACAAGAGGACTCATAGGAGGAATTTGAGAGATGAAAGAGAGGAAGTGATGTAATTACATTATAATTTCAAAATAATATAATTTAAAAAAAAGAAGAAAATCATCCAAGAGTTCAGAAAGAGCTCAACACTTGAAGGCCTTGTTATCCAATGTCTTCTTTGGAGTGCGTATGTATCAGAAAATCTCTAAATGGAACAGGGGAAACACAAATCAAAGTGTGAGTTTTAATTAGATTACAGCATCTGCTCCTTACTTAGCCAGCACCCTACCTGTAAACACCTAGCTGTGTGTGGCCCTTGAGCTGGGGATCAGGGGCCCACACATGAAAGTCTGAGTCACATGATTACAAGATGCCTGAGAAACAGGGTGGGAAGATTGTAAGAACTGGATGGTGGAGTGGAATCCTGGAAAAAGCTGTCATTGGGGCATGACAGGGCTAACACAGTTGCAAACACCTATGACAGTCTGCACAAGACCTGAACCAAACAAGACAAGAAAGCCAGAGGGAGAGGAACTGAGGAAGGGGCATGGAGAAGGGAGTGAGGTATGGTAAGGTGAAATGTTCACAAGCACTGCACACATGTGCGAAGGCACCAATAATTAAATAAAAATGACTTACAAAATAAACAACAAAACATGTAATGTATTGTGTAATAATGATCTTTCTAGGTTCCCATGTTTGTATGCATTGTATATGTGGTATGTGTGTGTATGTATGTGTGTGTCTGTGTGTATGTGTGTGTGTGTTTGTGTGTGTGTGTGTATGTGTGTGTGTTTGTGTGTGTGTGTCTGTATGTGTGTGTGTGTCTGTGTGTGTATGTGTATGTGTGTGTGTCTGTGTGTGTGTGTATGTGTGTGTGTCTGTGTTTGTGTGTGTGGTGTTTTTGTGTGTCTGTGTGTGTGTGTCTGTATGTGTGTGTGTGTCTCTGTGTATGTATGTGTATGTGTGTGTGTCTGTGTGTGTGTGTTTGTGTGTGTGTGGTGTTTGTGTGTGTGTGTATATATATATATATATATATATATATATATATATATATATATATATATATATATAAATGTATATGTGTGCATGGACTAATTATATCTAGAGTTGTAATAAATTAGCCATTTTAAAAAATCATACTGGGTTATTTACAAACACCCTAATGGCTAAGAAGCATGACCTAAAAAGCTCCCTAACCCAACCACTGTGTGATCACATGATTGCCACAGGCTCTCAGTGCGAGTGCCTTCTTTCTTGATCCAGTAGCTGGTCTGTAACTCTTCCAGTATATTCAAAACCTTCCTGTTTTTTCCTGACATTTTCTCTTTTTAGAGAAAAATGAAAAAGAAAAGAAAAAGAAAGAAAAAGGGGAAACAAATAGCTGTCAGTACTGATTCGAGGCCCCGAGGGAGAGAGAAAGATCAAAAGTCAACATCTGTGATTCTGCAAATAGAAAATGAAATGTTTCCCAGGCAGGCTGGGAAGTGGCTCTGGTTGGCTTGGCTCGTCCTCCCGCGGTCCCATTTAGGATGGCTGTGCACAGTCTACAGCTTTTAAAGGAAACACCAGATTGGGGTGATTCAGCAGGTGTTCTCAGTCAGCCCCCAGAGGAAACTAGGAGTGGGTCTGAAAATGCCTGGGGGTTAACAAGGTGAGCTGAGGGGCCCCTCTCCTCACTGGAGAATGTTCCAGTAAGGCAGGTGTAGGATACACTGCATAGTTCCTGCTCTGCCAGGCCTTAGCCAGGCAAGAACCATCATTGCCTGACATTTCCTCTAACTGAGGACTAGGTTTATCGAAGTTCCAGGAAATGCTCCAAGAGCATTGAACCTGCTTGCTCAGTGTTCCCAGCAGGGTATTTCTCAGAGACAAATCATTGTGTGGGAGGAATGAGGCAGCCAGCATGGCATAGTGAATCCAGTGATGGCCAGCATGGTTAGGGAGACTGAATTCACCCCAGACACAAGGATTTCTGAAGTCCTTGAGACCTCAGGGGTTCCTTCTCAGAAGAGGTGACAAAAGCAAAAATGGCGTGTGAACCAACCAGCTATAGAGGTCTTCCTGGAGGCTGAGAAGGACACTAGTTCTTTTGCAAGCTCCCTGACAGGATCCTGCAGGGCAGGCAGCAGGGCTGGTTCTGTAGGAGCTGGAAACTCAGAGCGATGAGGTGTGAGTGACCATGCCCAAGCTCTAGGAATCCCTAAGAGGCACTGCTTGAAGGGACTCCAAAGTTAGTGATCTACTGGACGAGTCTGCCTCAGTTCCAGAAATCGAAAAGTAATCAATTTTCCTTCCACCTTTAATTAATTAGCCCAGTAATCATAAGCAAAACCTTTTGTCCCCATGGCTGTCTGAAAAGTGGAAAATATTAACAAGAGTTCTGGTTTTAGAAGGTGCTTGACACAGTGGTTCCTAACTTTGTCTTCTTTTGAGACCTCTGTGCAAAGGTATGGATATGCTATGGAGGTTTCAGTTTGTGCCATTTATTGGCCTTGGAAGAGACTGGCCTCTCTCAGGTGAGGACGGAGACCTGGGGCTGAAGGTGGTCTCGAACAGGGCTCCTGAGTCTGTTGCTCACCTCAGAGGCTTGGTGTCCACGGAACTCATGAGGTCCTTCACCACCATACATGGTCTCAGTTCCTCCCTTATCCACTTATCCCAAGGACAGCATTGAGACAGACTCACCTTGGCCCAGCTGTAGTTTACTCTCCCCTGCTCTGAATTCCAGCCAAGAGCAAAAATCAGTTGTACTGGCCTTGGGAACATCGGTTCCTCAGTGTCTGGCAGGTCTCCCAGATGGAGGGAAAACAAGCCGCATGTGAAAAGGTGCTGGGAAGCCAGGTGGGGAACGGCCCGAGCCATACATGGAGTCTTCTCACTAGCTCTACAGTTTAAAGAACACTGCCGAAGACCCAAGGTGGGGCTTTAAGCGATTCAGTGATGAGCCGTGAACTTCGGACCGTGGATGGAATGGAATGCCCAGCCTCACCTTCGTGGCTTCAGAGTCTCACATGCCACTCAGCAACTGCTCGCTTCTGACGTCACCCCAGCCAAAGAGAATCAGTGTCCTTTTACACTTAAATGTCAAATGTATAAATAAACACTTTCTTTCTATAGCCATTCTTCCTAGACGATTGGATTATGGTTTTTATATGCCATAAGATACTAAATATTCACTGTGCTTAACCCAGTAAGTCTGTACTCCTGATGTTCTCTTCAGGGACATGAGCAAAGATATACAGGTACTCAGGTCATTGCAGAAAAACTGGACCAGCATAATGTTTACCAGTGAAGGGCAGTTCTGTAATGACATGCATTTATGGAGGATAAGTATACCCATTAGAAGTTATGCTTGTGATTATTTTAATGACCAAGAGTATATAGGAATTATGTGAAGAGCATATGAAATATCTATATGTTTATATATAATATACAATAGAAAATATTCTAAAATGAATGTAAATGTGAACTGTACCTTTTGTTGATTATTTAATTGTGGTCTCCATTTGTGTTTATTTAATCTTTTTTTTTTATTCACCATGATTTCTTCTCAGAATAAAAACTGTATTTGTTAAGAGAAGAAAATCAATTTGTCTAAAATGGTGCTCCTTAAATCCTATCCATCATGAAGGGTCAGGGGTGAGTCCACTGGTTCGCAGGGCATTGAGGCTAGAGGTATAGCTTAATAGCTAAGTGTTTGCCCAGCACATGGAAGCCCCAAGAGTTTTGTTTATTTTGTTTTATTGTCCTTTTTTTAATTGACAGAAGGAGTCCCTGGAAAGAAACAAGAGACCAAGACAACAGGCAGATTAAATACAGATTTAAGCCAGGCAGAGTAGTTCATGCTTTTCATCTCGGCCCTTGGGAGGCAGAGGTAAGCAGATCTCTATGAGTTCAAGGCCAGCCTGGCCTACATAGAAAGAGCCAGGACAGCCAAAGCTACATAGTAAGACCTTGTCTCAAAACAGCAACAAAAATAGAGCTTTAGCAGTAAGGGAAATGCCCCTGCCGGAAAAGCACGAAGACCTGAGTTTGGGTCTGGATCCCTTCACCCACATATAAGTCAGGCTTGGAGATATGCTGCTATGAGCTATCATGGTGTAAGGCGGTGGTGGGAAAGGAGTAGGCAAATCTCTGAAGCATGATGGCCAAGCAGCCTAGTCAAATCCATGAGCTACAGGTTTAGTGAGAGACCCTGGCTCAAAAAGAAGGCAGAGAGCAACTGAGAAAAGAAAACTTCCATCCACACCATCATCGACCTCTGGCTTCTGCATGCACATATATGTGCACATGTGTACACACACACATACCACAAAACAGATAGTGAAGTCTGGTGGTGCATGCCTGCAATCCTAGTACTTAGAGTGAGACAGGAGAATTTCTGGTTTGTGGCCAGCTTGAGCTACGAGGCAGGACCCTGATTCAAAAGGACCCAAAATATCTGTTTACCATCTCCTTCAGCATCTGTATTTTTTTTGCTTCATAGAAAAATCAGCCCCTAATCAAATAACTAAGCCCAACAATTTTATCAGTTCATAAATTCTGGGCCTGGCTGAGCTGTGCTTGGCTGTTCTTTCCTAGCTGTATGTATACACACACACACACACACACACACTGAGAAAGGGGGTGAGCTGAAACAGGTGTTGTGGGAGGTGGAATGTGTGCCGTGTGCCACAGTATAAAGGCCAGAGGACAACTTTAGGAGCTGACTCTGTTCTTTAAACTCCGGGGGTTCCAGGATCAAGCTTTACCCACCTGAGTGACCTCCCAGCCCTGAATTACTGCTGTTCAGTGAAACTACTGTTACCATTAGAGTAGCCATGGGGGCTTTTTATAAAATGTGCTTTGGGAGGAGCTTGAAAATGATCTGGAATAGCATATTAATAGTTTTTACAGTTGAGCTCACTTCTCTTCCCCTTTTGATCCTTCAGAGCCTAGTAAGTTAGCACAAACATGTTTGTTACATGAGTTAAAGTGATCATATTGGTAAAATATTAACAGTGCTGGGCACATACCAAATACCATCTAAATGCCCTTTATTACCGTTATTTTTGGTATCTTTTGAGTGATTGATTTTATTTTACATGTATTTTGCCTGGATGTATGTCTGCATACCATGTACCTGGTGTCCATGGAGATCAGATAATGATATAGGATCCCAAGGAACTGGACTCGTGGGTGGTAATAAGCCCCAATATGGGTTCTGGGAATTGAACCAGGGTCCTCTGCAAGAAGAAGTGCTCCTAACTTCAGAGCTACCTCTCCGGCTCCCATATTACTGGTTTCTTCACATACTCTGTGGTGAGCAGAAGTCCTAAACCCTGTCGCGGAGGTGAGACAAGGGGGCCTTTCTGCTGCTTGAGAGAAAGACACCCCAAGATTCTTGTTCCATAATGGGTTTGAAGAAGGTTCAGATGTCAACATACTTGCTTGGCTCCATTCTCTTCTCACAGGGACATAGGCCAGAAGAGGGAAGCTTGTCCTCAGCCCTGACACACCTGATGGTGGACATTTGTACCAAACGTTGCTAGCCCTCAGGGCAAAGGAAGTGTGAATTCAACTGAAGGGCCCTTGACGATTCCAGCTGCACACCCGTGATTCTCCAGCACCGGCAATTTGCTCTTTACTTTCAGTTATCTATGGTTACCACGACGCAGACATGTGAAATGGAAAATTCCAGAAGTAAATCGTTCATATGCTTTAAATCACACAGCATTCTGACTTGCATGTGCTACCCAGCTCTATCATCCTCAAGTGTGCATGTCCTTGTCTAATGTGTCCACTTCATGTGCCACCTGCCCAAGAGTGGGCTTGGAACCAGCTCAGCTTCAGGGCTGATGTTCAAACAACCCATAGTTTCTAAATAAGGACCCAAAGGGTCAAGTGTGGTGATTCTATAAATCCCGATATGTCAAAGAGAAGTCATAAAAACATATCCTTTATGCAAAATGTGGAAAGTTCTTGACTTAAAAAAACATTCTGGAGTTTCTAAGATCTATGGTAAGGATGGATCTCACCATGAAGTTTTTATGAAAGATAAAATAAATCCATGATAACTTTACTCTCATCCTGCAAGCTGAACATCACAACCACACTGTATAATAAATACTAAGTGTATACTATACTATACTATATATACTATACCATATATACTATACTATACATACTATACATACTATACTATATATTATACTATACATACTATACTATATATACTATACTATCCTATACTATATTTATTATGCCATACTATATATACTATACCATATATACTACACTATATATACTATCCTATATATACTATCCTATACTATATATACTATACTATATTTATTATGCCATACTATATATACTATACCATATATATCATACCATATATACTATACTATACATACTATACTATACCATATATACCATACTATTATACTATACTATATATACTATACCATATATACCATACTATATATACTATTCTATATATACTGTACTATATATACTATACTATACCACACCATACCATACATAGTGTTTGCTACTATTTAAAGTTTGGGGGATCTTAAGATTAAGGGTATTAGAACGTATTCCCTATGACAAGTAGGGGTGCTGCTATTTATTAGCTTGGCCACATTTCTCTGAATGTCATCCTCAGTAGGTTAAGGCTGGGGATGAGGTCCAGTGTGTAGAGCTGGCCTACCTGTGTTCAGTCCATATCTGTGTGTGTGTGTTGTTGTTGTTGTATAAGAAGATTTAGTGGCTGTTTAGTATATTAATGTCACTGAGCCAAAAACACAAAGGAATTTCCCCCTGTGTGATCTATGTTTGGGCTGTCACAGAGACTTGTAGAACTTGAGACAGCCACCATTGTAAAGCCCTGAGGGATTCCATAGGCCTGAGTGTGCAGTTGGTGCTACTCTTCTGTTTAACTGAGTCCATAGCTTTGGCTCTTAGTTACTTCTCATCCTGGGCATGAGTACCAGCTAATCCTACAGGCCACCAAAGAGCAAAGAGACAAAGACAGATTCCAATCAGTCTTTGGGATGCTAGTCTGTCTTCATGGAGTCTGGTTTATTCTTGCTGTCATCTTCACATCCATCTTTGCTTCTCAACTCCCGGCTCAAGGACTTAGGCAGCAGACACGGAAACTGTCACCCTATGCAGAGTAGTTAACAAACTGCCGCACCTGTGCGAAGCCTGGTTTCCCCAAACGTCTGTCACCTATATCACCCAGAGGACTTCTTTTCTTCTTCATCAGATCTCAGGGGCAAAGTGAGGGGTCCAGCGAAAGGGTCTCTAAGAGGTAGGATTTCACTCCAAGACACTCTGCAAAGCCGAGCTTTCTTGCAGGATGGCATCCCAAACTTCTGCCCTTTCCTTGGACACAAAGTCACCTGTTATGGAGGGTAACTGGCCCAGTTTCCTTCAGATCAGAATGGATGGAGAAAGAAGGGATGTATGGTTCTAGATTATATACAGGAAAACGGAGTGTGCAGGGTTTGGATGGTGTTAGGTCCTGATTTAAATAAACCATCTCTACAGAGATAGTCTGAGATAACGACACAGTGCGCACTTGCATTCGGAGGCCAAAGGACAGCTGTGGGTGTTATTCCACAGGACGCTGTCTATACACTTCACTGTTTCTGTCTGTTCATTTGCTTGTGTTTGAGACAGGGTCTAGCTCTGGCCTGGTGCTTCCATGGTAGGGTAGGCTGTCTGACCTGCAACCTTAGGGATCTACCTGTCTCTGCCTCCCCTGGGATTGCAAATGTGCTGCCAAACCTGGTACTTCCTGTAGGCGCTGGGGATCAGCCCCAGCCCTTATATTTGTAAGTCAAACAGTCTACTGACCGAGGGATCTCTGAACTCATCCCTTTAAACTCTATTTTGATTTTTCTGTGGCTGTACAACATCCTCTGACCTTCAAGACAACATCAGCCCTATAAAAACGAATACATGGCTGCCTGGAAATAAATATTTTTGGAAGCTGCAAAAATATTTTTATTTGGTGAACTTTCTTGTATTCCTAGTCTAAATAAGAATTTTCACTTGAATATAAATTCGTGATGCTGTCTTGCTTTTAAATGTCAACTTAAAAAATAGAGGCACTAAAAAAACACTGCCTGTATTTATAAGGTACTATTTCCATGTTACTGTTTACAAATGCCTTGCTATTCATCAAATACATAATGACATGTGTCTGCCATTCCAGGATCAAACAGAACAGCTCCATGTTTGTCTCAGTGCCACAAAACAAAACGGAACAATTTCATAGCCTGAAATTCCTCTGTGCTCCATAGTTGTGATGTCTTCTAAGAGTCAGGACCATTCGGTATACGGCCCTTGCAAGTGTGTTTTTCTCCCTTTATACACACTTAAAATTTCCCCAAGCATTCTCAGACATGAGCAGCTTGTCTTTGGTACTGAATAATATTCCATTGTGTGCAATTACCAGAGTTTATGAATGCATCTTCTTAACACTATTTGGTTGCTTCCAAGTTTTGACAATTACCAATAATGTTGCTACAAATGCCTGTGTGTAAATTGGTACATGCTCATCCGAGTTCAAGACTCCTAGTGTTTAAGAAGATAAAGGCAATGGGTAGTAGTGGAGTATAGCGCTGTCTTAATGTGTGAAATGAATGCGAGATAGTCTAATGATTATGGTATCATGTGTGTGTGTATGTGCATGTGAGTGTGTGTGAGTGTGTGTGAGTGTGTGTGTGTGTTGGTGTACTTGCTCACATGGGCATATGTGGAGGCTAGGATGTTTTCCTTGATCTCCACCTTAGTTTCTTTAGATAGGGTTTCTCACTGAATACGGAGCTCATCTGTTCAGCTGGATTGGTTGACCAGTGAGATGAAGTTCCAGGGAGCTGCCTGCCTCCGCCTGCCCCAGGGCTGAGATTACAGGGGCACACCACCATGTCCGTCTTTTTAAGTAGGTGTTGCAGTTTGTCCGGTAAGTCATCTCCCCCTGCCCCGACTTGTGGTCCATTTTCTTAAACTCTGAGACCATTCATTTTATCATTACGGATGGCAAGACAGCCTGGTGCTCTCGTCTCAGATGGAAAGACTCCCAGTCCCTTTCTCTCCTTGCCATGGCCGACTTAGGAACCTTCCAAGGCACCCCAGGACCACACCACTGTTCTTCTGACACTGTGTCCTTATGAGAAGCACAGGTGGAATCCAGGCATGGTTTCTCTTTGTGTCCTCGAATCCTCACAAAGCATTCCAACTATTCAAAGAGTGTGACAGACATGTGCAGGAACAGAGAGCTTGGTCTTCGTCATGGCAGACACTAAAACCGACTTTCAGTCCTGTCACAGCTGGGTCAGTTTGCCCTTTGTCTGCTGTTCCCTTTCAGATTTAAAGCCCGCCAAGATGGATGCAAAGAATTTAATGGCAGCCTCTCCAATTGTACTGTTCTCTGTCCAAGCTATGGATAACAGTTGACTCTCATCCAGTATCCGTTGACTTACACCTCTGTGTGTTCATCGCCAATGGTACTGCTCTCTCCATTACTAGGCAGACCGTTTAGTGACTGTGTATAGGCTGGAGTGGGCTGAGAAGACGCTGGCTAAATAAACAGTATGAGAAGGTGGTAGGAACTCAGGAGGCAGGGAGTGGAATGTTGGATTCTGTTGACTCACTCTGAGCACTGCAGGGGCTTGTCTAGTTTTCCGAGAAGTCTGAGCCCCAGTGAACAGAGACAAGAGACACGGTCCCCTGTTTAAACCACCCCCCTTCATCTTCACACCAACACATGGATGCATTTGCATCAATCCTCGTCTCTACTTTTATTGCTTGACCTTTTAAAAATTGGTTCCACTTCCCTTCAGAATAACACATCACAACTTCAAGTCCCCCACTGAAAACATTGGCATTAACAACCTGGCAAGTTTCTTTCTGTGTTTTTTCAGTTGACATAGACTTATATACAAAGACTGTGACTATACCTATGTGCTATCATACTCAGCAATGGGGCTTCTATAGCTTCAGACAAGAGGGGGTATAAGTGTGTGTGTGTGTGTGTGCACATATATCCTTTAAAAGCACAGATGTTTTGCTTTTTCTAATCAATATATGATGGAAATTCATCCAAGTCCATTGAAGTGTCTCTAATTTGGACATTTTAATATTCTATAGAGCCATTGCACTGTAATTTATCCAGCCATTCCCTGGCAAAGGGGCCGTGCTTGATTGATTGGTCACTTGTTCTTGAGAAGGAGAGCTTCTGAGAATTCTCTGATGTCCCTGCCAAAGTGCACTGTCCCCATTTTGCCACCGCCCCCTCTCCATCCAGGTGCTCACCTAAGCCTCCAATACTCAGAGTTCTGAGTTCTTCCACTGAATCTAAATCTGCATAGTTTTCAATATTTCATCTTCATGGGACCTTTTGTAAAAATAGAGTCTGTTTCCAGAGGAGATGACTTTCTAACTTAATGGCATCAACCCTACTAATCCTGTCTGAAATCTAATCAACATATCAGACAAGGGAAGGGAATTGTGTTTTAAGTGAAATGAAAGAGCTTTTTACAATAAGCTGTTCCTCTTCTTGATCACAAGCTCTAAAACAAGCCCGATTATCTGCAAAAACCACCTTTCCAGGAGCTTTTTCCTTGAAGGGGTGGTATACCTCTTCAAATGGAAGCCACTTTGTCTTGGGTTCTTCCCAGAGCCAAAGCTCTTCAACAGCACCAAGATAATGACAACTTCCAAGATTTTTTTTATCATTTTTTCCCTTAACAATATTCTTATTGATTATTTGGAAAGTTTATACAATGCATCCTGATCAACTTGATTTCCATTTCTCCCAGGTCCAGAAGGAGGAGGAGTAGGAGGAGGAGGAGGAAGAGGAGGAGGAGGAAGAGGAGGAGGAAGAGGAGGAGAAACATACACCAAGTCCAATTTGTGGGGCCAAATTCCCAGTAGCCAGCCCTTTAGAGATAACCGAATGCTTTCCCACACCGTACACCCTCCACACTGGAAGTTTATTTGTTTAATACAAAGCACAGAGACAGGGAGATGACTCAAAGGGTAAAGAGAATTTTCTGCTCAAGCATGAGAACTGGCATTTAGATCTCTAGGATCTCTATAGGACAACAGGCATGGTGCTATGCTTGTAATACCAGTTCTGGGAGGTAGAGACTAAAGGAAGCTTGAAGCTCACCAGCCAGCAAATCTAGCCAGTCAATAAGCTTGAGACTCAGTGAGAGTCCCTGTCTCAAAACAATAGCAACAACAAAATGAAGAAACCAATGGGGTTTCCATTGCTGTGAAGAGATACCATTACCAAGGCAACTCTTTATAAAAGAAAAGCACTTTCAAAGGTTCAGCCCATTATCATCATATCAGGAAGTGTGGCAATCTACAGGCAGACCTGGTGCTGGAGAAGGAGCTGAGGGTTCTACATCTGGATCCAAAAGCAGACAGAAGGAGAGTCTCTTCCACAGGAAGCCAGGAGGAGAGTCTCTTCCACACTGGGCATAATTTGACCATAGGACCTCAAAGTCCACAATGACTAACTTCCTCCAATAAAGCCACACCTACTCCAATAAGGCCACACCTCCTAATAGTGCCACTTCCCATTGGCCAAGCACATTCAAATTACCACACCAATCAACCATCCAACCAACCAAGACAAGGCAGAGTATAACTAAGGAATATATATAATAGAATCTCTGGGAAAGCTATGAGGAGCAAGCAAGTCAGTGAGCAGCACTCCTTCATGGCCTCTGCATCAGGTTGTTACCCAGTTTGAGTTCTTGCCTTGACTTCTTTTGAGAAATCCAGGATATTCATGCCAAATAAACCCTTTCCTGCCCAACTTGTAAATGGCCGTGGTGCTTCATCACAGCAATAGTGACCCAAATTAAAACACACAAGCTGTACAAAAGTCAAGAAGAAGAAGGACTTGAAGAAGGAGGAAGAAGAGGAAGAGGAAGAAGAGGAGGTAGAAGAGGAGGAGGAGGAGAAGAAGAAAAGTTTAGCATCTTTTGGCTTTTTCTTGAGATATATGTACAGGAAAATATGAAAATATCTACCCCCCAACTCGAAATTGTTGAGTCTTACTATGCTGCTGCATGTAGCATGTTAGCTCTTTTTTATTGTCGTATAATATTTCATTGGATTAAAGTGTCCTTGCCAGTTGAACCAGTCTAGTGATGAACACTGGGCGGTTGCTAGTTTTCAGGTATAAGCAAGTAAGAATTAAGTAGTTGCACAATTTCTCGTGTACAACCTTTGTAGACTAGTACACTTCTTTTTCTTGAATTCATCGTCCCCAGGAGTTTTGTCACTGGTGATACAGGAGGCCCTTAGTCCTAATGGTTGGGACTCCCAAGTGCATTTCCATGTACTTACACTGACAGACACTTCCACTGCCAAGTTTTGAGACTTCTAGCTTTTATACACTTTGCCAACAATTGGTATTTTTAGTCTTTTTCTGTTTTGACATTTTGGTGGATAGCATGCTACCTCCTTGTGCTATTCATTTGTATTTCCTCTTGGTGTCATCGAATCTTACCACACCCTCTCCCTACTCTCTCCTTCCCTCCCCCATTAGAGCCTAAAGACAGTTGGCATCCATCCCATCTCAGAAGGTCTGCCAGCTGTTGAGAAACTAAAGGTCTCTAGTCAGTGCCGCTTCATTCCCACCCTCATTGTGAGTCTCGGAGGTAACCGCTGTGGATTGCCCTGGAGAGTGGCTTGTTTACCATGTCTGACTTTTGCTTGCTCTGGGGAAAGGTGGCTTACCATTTGCTAGGTGAAATTTTGGCCAGCTCACCAGTGGCCGTTAATTCTATGGTGCCTGGTGTTTGGTCAGCAGCCCAAATGTGAAGGTATATTTAAAATGTGATTAACATTTACAATTGGTAGCCTCACTGGAAACTACTCTCTGACTTTATCTAATCATTTGAACTCCTTTAAATCAAGCAAAAACAGAGCTTCCTGAACAAGGATTCTCTTCGAGAGCGGTTGAGGGGCTTGCCACAGAAGCTGGCGACTGATGAACGGAGTTCAGTCTCTGGAATTTGCATGAGAGAATCTGTTCCCAAGAGTTGCTCTCTGACCTTAGCATGCACACCAACACATACAAATAAACATAGCAAACATCTTTAAAGAAAAGAATACAATATAAAAGCCCACCTTTACTTTCCAGTCTCCGTCCCTTGCATCAGACTGAAGACTGCCAACATCAACTCTCACCCAAGTGTTCAGCCTCCTTGCCTGGTCCATGGATTCTGGACCTGTCAGTCCCAACATCATATGAACAGATGATAGAATAAGTTTCTCTCTTGCAGATTCTGTTTCTCTGGAGACCCTGAATGATTGACGACTTTACTTCCAAGCCTTGGTTTTCTGTACAGCAGGAGGCAACTAGAGCAACCCAGCCACGTGGTGAGGCCCAGACACGGTTTCTTGAAAACCTCCCTTACCATACATCCTCACACTGCACACCTCATACTGCACACCACACACTGCACACCTCACACTACACACTTCACACTGCACATGACACACTGTACACCTCACACTGCACACCACCCACTGCACAACTTACACTGCATACCTTCTACTACACAGCACAAACTGCACAGTACACACTGAACACTTCACACTGCACACTACACAGCACACAATGCACACACCATGCACTGAATATTGTGCACACCACACATTGCAATCTACGCACTGCACACAAAAATAAAGAAAAAGGAAAAAAAAAAGGGTGTCTCATACCAGAGCCCTAAGCCAACCACCTGACATGAGAGCGATCTCTGCACATGGTAATTATTTCTCCCAGTTTTATAATTTTCTACTTTAGTGTTCAGTGAACTTTTCCAAAAAAATGTTTAGTATCTAGAGTCCTGGTTCAGATAGGGCTTGTTTACCTCTCCCCAGAGGTTCATGTATGAACAATCCGGGCTGAATGTCTGGATGATATGAGAGATGTTTGAACCTTTAATAGGTCTTTAGAGAATCTAAAGAATTCTAGAGAATCACTGGTGGATGGGTCATGAGACAGATTGTTTTCTGACTTCCTGTTTAGTAATATAAACTTTTACATGCAGTTAAATCTTTCCCTTGATACCATGTGTTGGGGTGTATGCGTGTGTGTGTTGGGGTGTCTGGGCAGAGTGCTCACTAGAACTGGGGCTGATACAGAACCTCCCAAATGTGAGCTAAATACACCTCTCTTCTTTATGAGTAGCCCTTGCTGAGTGTTTTATGGTGCTGGTAGAATGCTAACAATGACATCCAATGATGTCCATTGCTTCTCTTTATAGGCTGGTACCCCCTCCCCTGTGAGACAGGGTCTCTCCATAGCACTGACTATGCTGGAGCTCAGTCTGTAGACCAGGCTGGTCTCAAACTCACAGATCCACTCACTTCTGCCTCCCTAGTGCTGAGATTAAAGTTGTGCACAACCACGCCCAGTTAAGAACCCCTCCCCCCCCCACCACCACCAGATTGCACTCAGTTCATCTCTGGAACCTCTTCCCCTTGAATACTGCTAGCTGTATGAATGAACCCAACTTCTTTCTCATATTCTCAGGCTGGGAACAGAACAATAGCATTATGAGCCCAAAAACCAATGTGGCATCTCAGCATCAACCCCCTCAAGGGTCAACACATGAGTCTGGGTGAGGAAAGGAAATATAGGCTGCAAACAACCTTAAATGCCCTCATCCGTGAGAATCTATCACGTTTCACTCACTCACTCACTCACTCACTCACTCACTCACTCACTCACTTTCTTAGAGGAGTCAGGGATTGGACTATGTCTCTGTGAACGCCAGCTTGCACTCTCCCTGCTTACATCCCCAGGCCTGCTTCACCTCTGCCCCTGATGCAGAGGCCCACTCACTAAATTGTCCAGGCTGGCCTTGATTTTACTCTGTTGCCCTGGAAGGCACTGAACTTGTAATTCCCCTGCCTCTGCTTCCCTAGATAGGATTATAGGCCCGTGCTACCAGAGGATTATTTCAAAATAGGTCTCAAAATGTTTTGACTCTTCTTTTTCAAAGACAGACTGTTTCCCTCCTTAAGTGTTGCCCAGACTTAGTACTCACTTCTCAAAAACAAAACAGGACAAAAGTAATTCAGTATGATTTTCACACTAAGTTGTAGTCAGGACTCAGCCTGCTTTTCTTTCCTAGGACCCTTGACCTTAGAAATCAGCCACACATTAAGGCAAATGGTTGATGTTCTGTCCCTTCAGCCCATGGCCAGCAAGCACCCTTACAGATCTAGGGTTGGATAAGCCTGTAGATCAGTGGCTCTTAACCTGTAGGTTGAAGCACCTTTATGTATGTGTGTGTGTGTGTGTGTGTGTGTGTGTGTGTGCATATGTGTGTATGTGTGCCTGTATGTGTGTATGTGTGTATATATATATATGTGTGTATCTGTGTGTATGTGGGCCTGTATGTGTGTGTATGTGTGTATATATATGTGTATGTGTGTGCATGTGTGCATACATGTGTGTGCATGTGTGCATATGTGTGTGTATGTGTGTGTGTGTATGTGTATGTGTGTGGGGGTGTGTTGAATGACACTTTCATGGGAGTCACCAAAGATTATTAGAAAGCACAGATATCTATATTACAATTCATAGTGGTAGCAAAATTATGGTTAGGAAGTAGTAACAAAAATAATTTTATGGCTCCATGATGTGAGGAGCTGTGTGAAAGGGTCACAGCATTAGGGAGGCTGAGATCACGGAGATCACGGAGATCACTCAGCTGCCAGTCCTTGACTCTCTCTCTAAGATCTAGAGCTGCTGGTAAAGTGGGCACAAGACTCTCTGTGCCATGCTCTGAATGTTTGAGCCATGGACACCATAAACCATTGTTGTTCTGTGCTAGTGAGTATTGGGGTAATTTGTTATGAGGTGTTTGTAATCCCCTCAGTTTTAGGGCTGTCCCTCACACACATGTTCAGGTAGGCTAGACTGTAATTCTCATTCTTGGTTCCTCTGCTAGAGAGAAAGAGAATTGAAACTGACATTCCATGAACCTGGTCCCACTTGTCTATTCCTACCCAGGTACTGAATATTGGGGTCTCCGACTGGGCAGCCATGTTTGCTGTGGCTCCAACATAAGGCCCATCTGAACAGGTCATGCCAGAGCTCCATTTGTTAGTCCTAGGCACTGCTGGGTAAAATCCATTCTTTCTTCCTCGGCCCACTGTCATTCCCAGGAAGCTGTAGCTCAGGGTAACAGTGAGGGCGGCGGGCCAGGCAGCACACCATTTGCCACAGACTGAATGTCTCACATGCTGAGATCCCAACACTCAAGGTGACAGCTGTCTGGAGGTGAATCGATCCCCATTACCCAGACTGACTGGATGGGGGACCAAGAGGACCGACTCCTTTACTCTTCTACCACCTGTGGATGCAGAAAGAAGACAGTCATCTCCGACCCAGAGGAAGCCCTCAGCTGAACCCAGCCGCGCCTGCTCCTAGTCCCTATCCTGGCCTCTGGAACTGTGAGGAATGAGTCCTGTTGTCTGAAAGCTACTCGGTTTGTGTTATTTTGCAGAAATAAACCAAGATGCCTTCCCAGCACAAGCTTGGTGAGGACAGGCAGAGCCATTCCAGCCTTGTTCTTGGGTCCCTGTTGTGAGGCTATAAATCCAACCCATTAGTCCCATGCCTTCTACTTACCCTGCCATATACTGTATCAGCGTTAAGGGTGACCTGCTTCATAGTGACTTCTCTCTCCCTCAGCCCAGAGACTTCTAACTCTTGGGTGGGACTTTGAAAATGTTCCCTCAGATGATGTCATGTGTCCTTCTGGTACCAGCTAAGCCTTGGGTCAGTTCTATGGCACATAACTTTGCCCCTCCCAAGTGTTGTCTGTTCCACAGCTTGGGACGCCTGTTAATCCTTTCTCAGTCTCCTCAGGCTTCCCAGATGTTCAGTACCACAGCAACAGCCACGCCTACCAGATGGCAGTGGGTGATGGCTTTGAACCATGCTGACCAGCTGACACAGAGTTCACGAGGAAGCTTAGAGGCTTCCTCAGTCGAGTGACTCATACTTGCTCTCCACTTAGAACACCCAGTTCTTAACCACACTGTGCCCCAGAAATTATAATTCTACTTGTAGCCTTCATCTCTGCAATGTCCCCTCAGCTTTCCAATGGTGTTCCAGGAAACTGGTACATGCTGGGTCATCTCTCTCCTCTTTCAAGCCAGGATTAAAATGTAACTTTGGCTCACATCCAGGCATATGACTTTAGCTCAAGAAGTATTGAACACTGACTTTTGAGTTCCCAAATCAAAAGCACTCACCCCCATTGTAAAACCCGTACCCCCCAACATGGTAGAGAGCCTTAGTGGTGTAAGGATTAATGAAATACAGTATTGTTCTACCTCGTTTAATTTAGTGGCTGCAGTGTGTACTATGAATGTACCCTAATTTGTTTAACTAATCTCCTATTGAGGAGCATTAAGATAATTATTATTGTTATTAGATGGGCACTAAACCTTGGAAGTACACTCTTAAATGTTTTCCCTCCAAGGAAAATGAAGCCGCCGTTCCTCATTGAGCTAACCGCACCCCTTAGAGGTGACTGCATCCCAACCTGAAACTCAAGGGCTCTTTATGAGTTGTCAGCAGCAGGAGTGGAGCCTTTACGAAGACAGTGGGGAAAGGTTGACAGCAACGTGAAGGACAAATGTCCAAAATGCCCACTTATGACAGTGTAGCCATAACGTAGTTTTCTCTGTTATACTCAGCCATGGACACACGTGTGATTCTATTCTGACTCTTTTAGGTGCTGAAAACAGTCAGCTTTCTGTGAGTGAAGGAATCCAGGACTGGTGTCTGCAAGATAAAGCCCTCCTCCTATGAGGACCCTCTCCTGGAGCTCCTCACACATAACTGGCCCTGCCTTACACCTGTGACATTGCTGCACAGCGAACAGTGGCTGCTTCTCTGCAAATGAAAGGGGAAAACTAGCTTAAATGTGTCCATCTTAAAGATAGTCCAGACTCTGAGAGAGACCACAGAAAGACACTCATGGAAGCTAAAGGCGGCCACCAGCCACCAGCATTGGCTGTGTGTGACATGCTCTTCTGAACATTCTACCAGTCCCATCTCCTTTAACCAAGCAACAAGCTGGAGAGGAAGGTTCTATCAGCCCCATTTACAGGTGGAGAGACTAAGGCACAGCAGGATTATATAGCCAGATCAAGAAAGGACAGGGTGACTGGGGACACAGATCCATGTGGTGTTACTTTTCTACCAGTCCTCAGTCTCCCAAGGTAAATGGGAGGCATTGGCAATGGCAGAAAACTCTTGAAGTTGGAGAGAGAAGAAAGAAAGACAGAGTCTTGTGATTGGCACAGAGACCAATTCATCCCACTTCTGGGAGGAAGGCAATATTGGGTTACCAGGCCCTTGTTTCCTATGCTCAAGGGATGATGAGCCATTTGGGGGCTTCTGAAGACCCATTTCCCTGCGGCAAATCCAATAAGAGCTAGCCTTTGTTTGCTGCAACCTGGAAAGGCCCTGCTGTTAACTGTTCGGGAGGCCACTATAAGCTAAGTGCCACAGAGGAGAGAAACATGGGAAAGTGAACCAGGAGTTCCAGGGCCTAGCTATATAGTAATTTAAAAGGCAAAGAATGTGGTTCGATGAAATCTACAGTATGTCATGTATGCACGGACTACACTTCTGATTACTCATTTCCATTGGATTTCAAGGCTTCAGTGATTTTTCATGTTTTCTACTTGCTTCGTTTCTCATCAGTGTTAGGAGCCACACCAGACAGGTACTGTTATCTCCATCAGATAAGGAAGCTGAGGCTCAGGGAAACTTAAATTGCCCAGGGTCATGCAAGGGAGGAGGGGGCTGGGCTGGGTAGCAGAGCCAAACATAGAATCTATCTTTCCACTCTTTTTTTTTTTTTTTTAAAGATTTATTTATTTATTTCATGTATGTGAGTACACTGTCACTGTCTTCAGACACACCAGAAGAGGCATCAGATCCCATTACAGATGGTTGTGAGCCACCATGTAGTTGGTGGGAATTGAACTCAGGACCTCTGGACGAGCAGTCAGGGCTCTTAACTGCTGAGCCATCTCTCCAGCCCCCATCTTAGTCTGAAAGTCTAATATGTGGGCACTAGGTCCTTTCAAGTTGAGAGAAAAGAATAGCTACCTCTCATTGCAGGTCTGTGTCTGATGATGTCACTTGTTGGGCTGCAGTGAGGACTGGTGTGTGAGGCACAGTGGAGAAAGCCTGTCTCCCTGGCCTCCATTCTCCTGTCTGTGTTTCTGTTTGCTGTGCACCAGTCACAGTATCACCTGTGCCAAGCACTGTTGCAGCACCGAAGAGCCACCAAGTTAGAAAATGATGAAATGGGGTTCAAATCTAGATTTCTAGAAAGTTCTTATTCGCAGTGCCACTATCTTAGTCATTAGCTCATGAGCAGAACATGGTTTTCTGTGCAGTTCCAGGGCACCTCGAGTTCTCTTCCCTTGTAAACATATAATGAAATTATAACTAAAATCAGTAAAGACAACCAATTGTTAATATACAATGAATATTTTAAGGGGATTTCAAATCTCATAAGATCCCATAATCTATTAGGCCATATTAGCAATTTATAATCATAGCCTATAGAGAACGTCAAGAGTAATAATAATTTGGCCTCATTATTTCAACCATTGGAGATTTCTTGCATGATAATTGGCTCCTAACAGCCACAATCTAATTTATTGATGAATACATAGTATTTATATTTCATGGATATTCTTTTAATTATTAAATCACTACATCTTGGGAAGAAATATAATTTTGTTACAAGACAAATTTCTTTATGTCGACATCTCTAATGACATTTTAAAAGTTTATGAGGATAAGATTATCTAGGCTTCAAAGATAAAATGTTACACTTGGCTAAAGAACTTTTCCAGGAAATAAATACTTTATGTGCAAAACTATTTAGACAACTAAAGTAATTATCATGCTGATTAAGGGTAGAAACTGACCACTTGGGGCTGGAGAGATTGCTCAATGGTTAGGAGCACTGTCTGCTCTTCCAGAGGTCCTGAGTTAAAATCCCAGCAACCACATGGTGGCTCACAACCATCTGTAATGGGATCTGATGCCCTCTTCTGGTGTATGTGAACACAGATCACTCAAATACATAAAAATAAACAAAATAAAATATTACAAAGAAAGAAAAAGAGTGCTTCCTCTGCATGTTAACTTAGAATGTCTACAATTACTAACCAACCCCATATATAATTAAAACTCAAAGTACATTTTAAAAATCTTATTTTATTATTTTGAAAATAATTTTTAAAAGGTGAGATTAAAGAAATAAAATTAAATAAAATTCATGGCAAGATAGAGCTAAGCATACAATTTTGGGGGTACAGAACAAAATTAAAATGTGGGGTTTCTTGCTCAAAAATAATTAGAGCCGGCAACAATGGTGGCATACATCTGTAATCTCTGTACTTAAGAGTTCTGCTGTGACAACCAGGGCTGTATAAAAAGATTTTGTCTCAAGCAACTATATAATGGAAAACAAATGGAGGGAAATAGAATTTCCAACTACAATGTCAGGAGAACCCGGCCTTTCTGAGTATAGTCACTAGACTTCTGAAGGTCTGTGAGGACTTCAGAGACAACAGGGATAGAGCTGACATGAAATGACACATAGGAACTCTATGCCATCTGCCGAGGTTGCTGAAGAATGCAGCCCTTTGTCCCTGGGCTCGGTTTGCCACCTTAGTTTACACTGCACAGATGGAACCTAAGGTAACTACATCTTGTGAAGAGATGTGCAGGTCAAGCTTCAGAAATCGGATTTGAGGTCCCCAGGAAGGAGCTCACATGCTGAGAAGGGGTACAGACCCAGGCTGATACACCCAGTCTTCCCTTCTCCTGGTGCTATGTCAAGTTTAGGAAGATGCATATAGAACATAAGGATGCTGTTTCCTAGCACATGTCTGAAAGCATAAAGCTAATCTTATTGGGCTTTGCACTACATTGAATTAAACTCTTAATTCTAATTTCACCAAATAGGGTTACTGCAGGAACAGGAAGGGAAGCTTGGTAACTGAGTTCCACTGGCCAATGGGAGCTGAGTGGGGACAGAAAAATTGATTTTGTGCTGCCGAGGAGCAGGTGAGGCTATTTTGATCTGTTGTGGGTAAATTCTGTTTCTTTGTTAAGGAGGCAACAGTGTTTCTGGTGGAAACTTTGCTTGGAGGGGTGGGCAGCATGTTTCCTCAGGGATTCTTTCCCTGATCTCTTGATGGAGTCTCTGTTGATGTATACTGTTACTATATACTCCAAGGACTTTCCAACCAGACCAGGAAAGAAAGTGTACTATCTACAGTTCACCGCGCATGGCCCTCTCTGTTGGTAGGTGTGGCTACACAGTACTTCTGAGGTTAGGGACAACCCAATCCTTGCTCCTTTATGCTAGGCCTACATCTGTGAATTGGGGGGAGGCATTGATGTTCAAGTCCAATAAGGGGCCACAAAGCCTCAAAGTGATGGAGGTCCACAACGCATTCCAGAAGACACAGATGGTGTTTTCTGAGTTAAGGGCAGCCGAGGGGGCCCAACCAGTTATTGAAATCCCTCCTCCAGTTTTGCCTCAGCATCCCATGTGGGGAACTTGCAAGAACATGTCTGGCCAGTGAAAACTTGTATCCAAGCCCTCCCAGACTCTCATAACTCACCAAGCAGGGCTCCACCATCTGAGCTCCTTGGTGACGGGGTGAGGAGCCTGGTTTAAATTGCTTTCTAGAGCAGGCTAAGTCCTCAAGGCACCATCAGCTCACCTACAAGGATCAAGGACCTGGCTGGTCTGGCCATCTCCTCTGGTCTCACTGGGTTTGTCTTCTGCATCAGTGAAAATTATCTGATCAGAAAGTGTTCTAATTGCTCCCCCTGCTGCCCACATTTCACACTGCATACAGTTATCAAAGGAAGTTCTCCCAAATGAGCCCTTTTTAAACGGCCTCTAACATAAACAGTCTTATATAACAAATGATGGTTTTAAAACATTGTTATCTTTCAGTGTCTATTGGTCATAACTTTGGTATAAGGATAGTGACCTTTGGTAACAAGAGCAGAGCCTCGTGAATGAAATTAGTGTCTTTAAAAAGAGCTCAGGAAGGTTAGAAAGATGCTTAGTGGGAAAGCTTTAGCTGTGCAAGCATGAAGCTTGCAGTTCCTAACGTACATGTAAACACCAGACAGGTATGTCAACTACGCTGTAATGCCAGCATCCCTGGAGCCAGGTCAGGGATGCCTGTACCCAAGAAACCAGATAAGGCAAATGGGCGAGCTCTAGGTTGTAGTGGGAGATGATTCCTTAATACAGACGGTCAAAAGCAACTGAGGAAGACACTCAACATCAACCTCTGGTATTCACATACATATAGATGCACATGTAAACACTCATACGTACACACTGAGGGGGGCAGGCACATGGGGAGGATGTCAGACACCAGAGATGCCACTGTATGGGTGCATAGCAAGGCACTATGAGGAAGCTCACCACATCTAAAGGTGCCCTGACCTTGGACTTCTCAGCCTTCAGATATGCAAGAAACACCTTTTGTTCTTGATCCAACCATTCCATGGTATGTGTTGAGTATTTCTTTTCTCCAGTGCTTGGCATTAACAGAAGCGTTTTGGCTAAAGATACTTTTTTTTTTTTTTTTTTGGAATATTTACATAGATTCAACCAGGTGAGCCACCCCTAATCCAAAATTTTTGAAATGGTCTAAAATTTAAGACTCGCTGGTCTGAAGTAATTGGTTTGGGATGTTTTAGAGGCTCACCAAAGGATTCTACTTTTCAAACAAGATCTGGAGCCATGCCCAATGCCCACCTGACACCAGGTACTGTAATTGCTTCTGGGGGCTGAAATGAAAGTTAGTCAATCCAAGACACATAGAAGAAATGCTATGTGCACATACAGTACACACAAGTGGCATCACAGAGGTAAGTGAAGGATGGGGATGAGGGATGAGTAGCCGCAAGAGTTGGGGCTTCACAGACAATCAGGAGTATTCAAGACACCAAAGAGTGTGGGCAACCTAGCCAGAGGAGAAGCTGCCTGCGGCAGAGCCCTTTCTGGGACAGGCAAGTATCCTAAGGTTGTAGCTGTGGAAGACTGAACTGAGCAGAGCGTGGAAAGTCAGGAAGTATCAAGACACACATGACAGATGCCTTGTAGAGTATGTAGGAAAACAGCTAGTGTCTGTTGAAAAAAATTTTAATTTTAATTTGGGTTTCTACCCAGTCTTTCACCATTCAGTTTCCAGATAAAAGATATAGCTTTTACTATAATAATAAGTATATATAAAATATTATATACCCATGGCATAATGCTAAGTGCATCCCCTCCCCCCAAAACCTAGTTCCCCCAGTGAGGCTATGTGACCTTGCCCCCAAGTTATTTGATTGGTAAATAAAGATGCCACAAGCCAATGCCTGGGCAGAAGAGAAATAGGCGGGGTTTAGGGTTCCCTGGCTTGTGGGGTCAGAGGAGAACCATGAGAGAGGGAAGATGGTAAAGGAGAAGAGAAAGGATATCATGGGTTAGAGTCCTGAAGACATGGCCCTGAGGACTGGCCAACTCAAGTTAAGAGCAGCCCAGATAAAATACAGTAAGTAATAACTCAGTGTTAGCGATAAAAATTAGATTCTAATGACATAGAGGGTAGCTATCTGCCCAGCTCTGGTGCCGTTTAAGTCATATTGTAAATATAAACATAAAGGTTATGTGTGTGGGTTTGATCTGGGAACTAGATGGTCAAAGGCAGAGTAGAAAGCCCAGATTGGGATCAAATAGTTTCTACAACAAGTGTTGCCGTAGGGTTTTGTTGCTGTGAAGAGACACCATGACCATGGTAACTCATAAAGAAAACCACTTCATTTGAGCTGGCTTACAGGTTCAGAGATTCAGTTCATTATCATCCTGGTAGGAAGAATGGCAGCATCCAGGCAGACATGATGCTGGAGAAGCTGGGATTTCTACATCTTCATCTGAAGGCAGCAGAAAGGGATTGTGTCACACTCGGTGTAGCTTGAGCATATGAGACTTCAAAGCCCACCTCCACAGTGACACAATTCCTCAAACAAGGCCACACCTACTCTAACAAGGTCGCGGTTCCTAAAAGTGCCACTCTCTATGGGCCAAGCATTCAAACACGTGAGTGTGTGGGGACCATACCTATTCAAATCACTGCAGCTGAGGAGGTAGAAGGAACTGTAGAAAGAGCTTCTCTTCTCCAGGAACTCACCCTCTCATCCTCCCCACCTGTATATTGATATCCACAAAGGATCCTGTTACAGTTGGGATCTTAAAGTCTCTCAGCAGCCAGATGTTGGTTTTATGGCCAGCCTGTGGTCCTCCTCAAAGGCAGGACCTTGTAGAAGTTGGGTCAAGTTAGGCCCTTAAGAATGCACCCTTAAAGAGGTTACCAGTACCCCCTTTCATTGCTTCTTTGCCACCATGAAGTGAGTAGCCTCCTCAGCCACACATGGCCTTCACTATGATCTGCTTGGCCTCATTTGAAGCAATGGGGCCAGATGAAGATGAACTGACTATTCCAAGTCTAAGCCAAAGTCTTCCTCAAGCTTTGTACTTTATGTTCTTTGTCATAGTGACAGAAACCAACACTGAGCATCTTTGCACCTCTTCTTGTGGGGAGTTAAATGCCGATTGCCCATTCCAAATAGCAAGGTAGGAAAAGCAATTGGACCAATTTGATTCAAAGCCAATTCCATTCCTTTGTGATATTGAATGAACCAGCCACATTCTCTACAAATGAAATTGTTTCAAGCCCATAGAATTATTTTGTTTAGGCAAAAAGAAAAACAAAACAAAACAAAAAACAAAACAAACAAACAAACAAAAAAACCAGTCAGTGATTGTCCAGATCTATTCCCTGGGCCACCTATGGTCAGCAATGCCACTTCTCCCATGCTACCCAGACCTGCTAAGTCACATGGGACTAAGGCCAGCAATGCTGCAACAGGAGATCTCTCATGTATGCCAAAGTTTGAAATATGCTGACTTAAAAAAAATGTCTCTCTTCCTTGTGCAGCTTCTCACAAGCTTACGTTACATTTGCAGGGGAATGTGGTCCTCCTCAAAGCAGGGGAAGAACAATGGGTGCCTCTGCTCCAGTTCTTCCCTTGCTTGGTTCGCTATGTACAGAGGCACCCGGGTACTCAGGTTCTGAGATAAGTAGATAGAAAACTAAGTTTTGGGGTGGAGGAGCGGCTCAGCTGTTAAGAAGGCTTGCTGCTCTAGAGAGCCTGAGTTTGGTTCCCAACTTGCATGTAACTCTACCTCCAAGGGATCCAGTGACATTTCTGGCTTCCAAGGGCATACCATATGTGTGGCACAGGTGCATAGAAAAACAAAACCAAAACATTAAAAAAAAAATCTGAGCTCTATACCGCTGTGCATGCACACTTGACTTCTGTGAAGGGTCCTTCTCTGAATCAGAGTGCACACATATCAGGGGATTGATCTCTGACCTTTCCACCCATTAGGTCACTCCTCAGAGCTATCCTACAGAGTTAGTACTTTTAGCATAAAATGAAAAAGCCATAGTCAGGAAACTGCCCAAGGGTACTAAGGCTCGGGGCTGGGATTCAGACACAAGTGCCCCAGCCAAAGGGCCTGTGAGGTTGTCTTACAGTTTTTCCTACAAACTATCTTGAACTAGTAAGACTTACTGAACACACTGAGCCTCAGCTCCTTGCTGTTTGCCCTCAAGAGCCCTCCAGCCTGGGCTGGCTGACAGATATTAGTGTTTCTTCCATGCGACCTGAAAATGGTGACTTAGATCATCTTGTGGGAGGCAGACAGATGAGACTTGTTTTAGAATGTGTGATTAATCTAATTTCAGAATCTGCTGCATATGGAACGATGTATTTTCATTGAATCTGGAAGTTCTTTCCTAAGTCAGAAATCACTGGAAGCAGCTGCTGGAGGAGTGAGGGACTTTCGTTCTGCTTCATGAACTCACGCATCCTTCCCAGAATGGCTTTCATGTCCTCGGGCTTCGTAACTAGCCTTCACAGCTGCTGGGAAGTAGGTGCCAGGTGCCACCCCAGCATTCTGTCTGACAGGTCAGACCTCAAATGCCAGGGCATGGAGAAGGGGAAGACAGTCTGCCAACTAAGTGTCCAAGCAGTTGTTACGGAGACCCGGACGCTCTTGTAGGAATGCACTTCAAATCTTCACTAGTGATTCCAGATTTTTTTTTTTTTCTATTTTAAAATGGAGAAAAAAAGGTTTCAAGAGCTTCGGGAGCTGGAGGCTCGGCTCAGTAGTTAGGAACAGTGGCTGCTGTGGGTAGCAAGCATGCGTGTGGTGCACGGACTTAAATGCAAGCATAACACCTGCATAAAGAAAACTTAATATAAAGATCGCTCTGATTTTCTGTGACTTTAGATTAACTTTACTAAGAAGAAAGTCAGTGTTGCATTTAGTTTGACAAAAGGTGGCAGAGGGGCAGGTCATAGGTGGTGGAAACACAATTTGTACGCCTGAAAAAGTTCCCTTAACTCTGAGTCCTGACTGCTGGAGTACGAGTCCTTCACAGCAGTGCCCAGCACACCTCGGTTAGTGGATTTGTTCTGATGAATTCCACAGGAAAAACGACTAAAGCTCAGTGGCACCACCTCCTGCTTCTCGGGTCTAGGGAAACACTCCCCACCTCTGTGTTTGAGCCCACCTTTTTGTTGTCCCAAGAAACCTACTTAAACACGGGTCTTAGGCCTCAGGAAAGAAGTAGGGGATACTGTCCTTCTTTCTTGAATACCTGCTGGGAGGCAGGTTTCAGAACTGGTTTCACAGTGTGACTGAAATTCCAGAGCAGCTGAGCCAACCTCCAGGCACACACACCTGTGAGAATAGATGCTGTCTGATAAAAACAGCACAGGCTCTGAGAAATGTCTGGTTAGGGCAGATGGTGGCACCCATGTTTACTTGGAAGCTAAGACTCTGTCTCAACATTCCTTCTTAAAACCAAACAAACCAACAACCAAAAACAATATTGGAAACCTGTACAAAGTTCAGAGTTACCTTGTCTGGAGAACAATACTGGCGTTTATGTACTTCACTGCTGAGCTTTTCCGTGAGCTTTTCACCTTTTCTTTCTTTCCGCTCTAAGGTGGTAGAAATGTAGGGGCACTGCAGATTTTAAAAGCAAAGCAATACCAAGTGTCTGACACAGCAGATTATCAGTCTTTCTGATCACAGGTCATGACAATGTGATGCAGGTGCAGACTGAATGCCTTTTGTTCTCAAAGATCTAGCAAACACGGTACATGTACAAGACTGAAGAACTGAGACCAGCGGGTCCCTCTTCAGCTTAGCACAGAATTGGATTACATCACAAGGAGCTGTTCAAGATTACTCTAACAAGATAAAAGTATTCTGCCATAATTTGCACACTACCATTACATTTGTATGACCTCCATATTCAGGATATTCTAAGAATCACTTGAGAAAGGATATCCAGAATCATAACCTCAACAAACCCTCAGTGTGAAAGTTAAACTTGCTATAGGACTCATACAATAGGTATATTTAGGACATAGCTTTCCCTTTCAGTAGCAAAGGAGCTCTTCACAACTGTAACAGATCATATTTTAACTCGAAATACTCAATTTAGTATCTCAAAAAAAAAAAAAAAAAAAAAAAAGTGGCCCGAGATGGCTTCATGGGTGGACTCCTCTTACCCACATGGTTGAAGGAAAGAACGCCTGTCATCTGATCTTCAAATGTTGTTCACAATATATACATTTTAAAATAAGCTTTAAAAACAGGTTTAATGGCTGTCACCTAAAAGTTATCTGTGTACTGATTTCCAAACTTATCTGATGTTTCCCTGCCCTAAAACATGCTTGTTCTTATTTGTGAAGACACGTCTTATGCAATAGTAACACTGTCTTCAGTCCAGAAAGGCCTCACACATGCAGCTTAGCCTCCCAAGTGCTGGTATTAAGGTGTAAACTACTATAACCATTTATTAATGATTCCAACTGATTTTTTTTGTAAATAATACAATCCAACTAGATCTTTCGATTAAAAACGTGTGGGAGGGTGGGGAGCTAGGAGCATGAGCTCAGGAGCGTTCAGAGACCAGAGGTCTTAGATCTTGACTGGAGCTGGAGTTACAAGCTGCCTGATTTGGGCGTGAGGAAGTGAGCTCAAGTATTCTGAAGACTATTCACTCCCTTCAGACCCTACTGCAATTCTGTAACCATTTTATAAATAGGACTTTTGCAGTGCTACAGATCACACTCAGTCTTCCAGCATGCTAAGCAAACACTACCATTGAGCCATACCTTAGCCCAGCAGAGGCAGGCTTTTAAAATGAAGGTATCTATCTAGTGGTTTGTTGCTTAACCTGCCAGCAACCTGGATTAACCTAACAGTGTGACATTTACCTGTAATTTAACCAATTACATTTATATACACACTAAACCAAGGTTGTATCTGTAGCAAAATGACCTGGTTAATCATGGCAAGTAAGTTCCAGACCAGCCAGGAAACCGCAGCGAGAAACTATGCATTTAGACATTACAAATAACAAAGTTAACCACTAAACAGGATCAATAAAATATAAGTACCATTCTGTACCAATGCAAGACAAAATATACTTTATTTTGACAGCAATGCACATGGTGCTGTAGTTGAGGCATGCGACTAGGAATCCGCATCACAGGCCAGTGCAGAAATCAGTGGAAATAAATATTATTCTTAAATCTTGAAGTTTCATTCAAGTTGAAGACAGAGTTGTGTTCACTCACTGAAAATGCAGTATTATACTATCCCTGCTCAGGACAACCATGCCATTAACTAGAATGCAAAGCTAATATAACAAGCTTTACTATAATCAGAAATTACTTTTAATGTCAATGACAGAAAGTTGTACTTGTTCAACTCTGGCAAATTTTCTTCATAGATACCTTGGAAACTGAGTATACAAATATCCACTTGTTCATTTGTATAACTAGCTGATTTCACTGTCCTGTATAATTCACCAAAAGCAAGTATCAGTTGGCTAGAAATAGTTTGGATAAAAAGCATATTCTAATACTTTGTAATGTCATTAATTTAGGGCGGAAGTTGAGTCAAATCTTTCCAACAGGGGGTGGGATCAATCAGGTCCAGCTCAAATGTAATAGCTGAACTCACAAGAAAAGATGTAAAATAATAACTAAGCAGAGACCAGGTCCTGTGATGAAATTATTAGCACTATAGACTTGCCAAAATCAATTCACAAATGTGGGGGAAGGAAACTCCATGAAGCAGTAGTTTTAGATAAGCTGCTTCACCCCCTGCTTTTAAAACAGATGCAGATTAACAATGTCTGTAAGAATGCACTCTGACATTTTGCTCAACTGTTTTCTAGACACAATACTGTTTATAAACAGTATGCTTTCATCTACACAAATACCTTATACAGTCAATATAGCTTAAGATTGAGAAGAATCACTTTAACTACTAAGAAAATCACTTATCAAACCTTTGCTCTCTTAATAGGTTATCTCTTATTTTTAAAAGTAACACAGGACCAAAACATCCAACTACCACTTTATTTATATTACTATGCTTAAGTTACATGGGAAAAGACAACCAAGCAGTTCTGCCCCATTCCAGAAAGTTTCCAATCAACACCAAGTACGTGGTGACAAGGAACTATGGTTGGTGACATCTGTGGGTCAAGACTGACAAGGAAGAATGGGTTCTGGTGCTACAGTTCCTCTCCAACAAGAATATGGCACAGTGGCCAGCACAAGCCGCACTGACACTGAGCCTCCAGCGCTGGGCACAGATTCGGATCTCTTCTTGAAGCTAGCAAATTAAGTGAAATAACTGGGTTAAAAAGAAAGTTTTAAATGAAGCCCAAATAAATTTAAAAACCATGCTCTTGACATATTCTCCACTCAAAATGTACACGAAGCATCTTTTTCACTCCAAGGACCCCAATTTTTTCCCTTATATAGCCCACCACGTAGCTGCAAACTCTTCTGTCTCAAGATGTAAACACAGGGAAAAAATTAATGGCATATGCATAAAATTCTCTCTACAAACTGCTGTTGGATGGAAAATACAAAATTAAAAAAAAAAAAAGGAAAGAGAAAAGGTTCCATCTTAAGATTCTCACAACCTCTTGTTCCACAGTTCATGAATCCGACTCTGATGCTAAGGTGACAGTGTATGTAAGGAGATTTGTATTCAGTGAAGGAGACCTGGGAAAAGATGGATTTGCCTTTCTTCTTCAAGAGTTATCAGATGGTACATGCTCTTCAAAGCCTTCACTCTCTCGAACTAGTGCACGCTCCAGGATCACACGGCCTTCCTTATAACGCTGGCTGTCTTCGGTGGCAAACTCATAGATCCATCCCAGTTTGCTATTGCAGTTTTTGCAGCTCACATCTCGAACCATGTGACGGCCAGTGAGCATGACCCGATCTTGAACTTCACTGTACTGCAAGTTAACCACCTAGAGAACACATCAAAAACAATCTCTTGTAAAGTCATGTAAGTTAGCTGACAGTACATGAATGAGCAATTAAGCATTATATGGCTGTGCACAAGGCAGGTCCTCCTGAATCTGGGGTGAGAGAGACCCTGCCTCAAAAACAACCAACCAGAGTTAGCAGACAAAGCTACTACTTTAAACTCATGAGAGCCGGACTAGTGTTAAGGGAGGATGGGATAACTACAACTGTGCCATTAGGCTTATAATCCTCATATTTGAGAGGTAGAGGCAGGAAGAAAGGGGTTCAAGGCCAGCCTCACCTACATACGTCAGTTTCAAGCCAGCCTGAATTACAGGATACTCTGGTCTCAAACCCTACCCGTGAGACACATGCATTAATAATGATGATGATGATGATGATGATGATGATGATGATACAAAGGAGCATTTTCAAAAAGTTTATTTAATTTTATGTGTTTGAATGCTTTGCTACAGGTATGCATGTGTATCTGGTGGCTGTGGAGGACAAAAGGCATCAGATCTTGTGAATCTAGAGTTATAAATGGCTGTGAACCACCATGTGAATTCTAGAAACCAAACTTAAGTCTACTGCAAAAGCAACCAGTGTTCTTAACTTCTGAACCAGCCTTCCAGCCACCAATCTAATGCAATCTTTGTGTAGTACTAGACAAGCTCATGTCTTGTCATCTATATAGGACAGTTATATTTCTGGTTGCAGAAAATAAAAAGGTATGAGGTTGAAGCCATGAGCTATAAGTTTGGGTCTAATTCTTAAGTTGCTCTGTAGTGGTGAGTGGAAATAAGATAACAAGGAACCTGTTAAGAGTACCAGTGTTCCAGTGTCATATTTGCTTCTGAAACACATTTTATGTATACAAACAGGATGGGACATGCTAAGCCTGCCACAAATCATACAATATAATACAGTTTCCTAGTAAATTCTAAGATAAGAAAAACAGAGATTGGATTCTAAAATAACCTGTGGAGAATTTCCAACCATTTTAATATCCAAGAATTCCTTTATGCTTTATTTTCTTCTAAAAGATCAATAGTTAATAAATGTGACTTTGTCTTAATTCCAACTATTTAATTTTTGACAGTGTAACATGAAAATCATGACTATTAATAAATGAACGAGCAAGGCTGAACATTTCAGCTAACAGGCAGCTGCTCTGCCATGGTAGCATCCTCCTCTGTAAACTGTCAAGGGAATACAGTACTGATTCTCTGAGAAGCTTCCTTACTCAGAACAGAGGAATGTCTACTAGTGAAGTTTATCTGACCTTCTAAAAACAGTCATTTAAAACAAGATCTGACTGGGTGGTGCTGGCCCATGCCTTTAATCCTAACAGGCAGAGGCAGACAGGTCTCGGTGAGTTCAAGCTCAGCCTGTTCTGCAGAGAAAGTTCTAGGACAGGCAGGGCTACACAAAGGAACCTGTCTTAAGGTGGGGGAAAAAAAAAGACTAGATCAGTGTCTTAGCCTAAAAGACTTGGAAAGTAAACTGTGCTAAGTTCAGGGTGCACAACCACATCAACCAATATCAAAACAGGGCCAACATTTCAGGGCCAAGCAGACTATAGACGGACATCTGCAAATCTGTATACACTTTCCTTCTGGTAGACCAAAGAAGCCAAATGATAACCACGCTCAACAAATAAGTACAGTAGCTGTCTCCGTGGATAAATCAGTAACACACAGGGATAGAAAATGGCTATTGTAGCCTGTTTCCAAATTCTGTGAAGTTACTGAAGTTTTTAAATTGAACAGTTCCCAAAGAAACAGAGACCTATCCTTTCTAATTAATTACTATTGAGACAGTCTCACCTATCCTTTCTAATTAATTACTATTGAGACAGTCTCACTGTATAACTGAAGCTGCCCCAACTGGCCTACAGCTCACGGTGTCTCCCAGACTGGTCTCCAGTTTGTGGCCATCTTCCTGCCTCAGTTTTCCAAGCACTGGGATTACAGACAGAAGCTGCTACACTCTGCCTCTCTTCTAATACATTATGAAAAGGCTAATAAAAATACATTTTAGGCTTTATAAAAACAAATAAAATAAAATCATGTTCCATAACGTATCCCTGAAACCTCAGAGACAAGCTAATAAGAAATCACTTCTGTAGGTTTCCACCACCATTCTGATATTTTCTACTATCTGTAAATTCTAAGGGAACAGACTAGTGTTGCTGCCAAATGCAACCACTGAAGACAGGTAGGAATCAAGTTTCTTCCACCAACCTTGTTAAAAAGAAATGCTCTACCAGTGGCGCCTGTGAACCGAGTAGAGATGAGTTCTGAGCGATTGGTCAGGATTGTATCACAGTTTGCACAAGAAAACAGACGGGTACCACCAATATGATCAAGAAAGATTCTGCCCATTTTGATAGCTGAAGTTCTAAAAACCTAAAACAGAAAAAAAAAAAAAAAAAACCACATGATTTTTAAAAACTTGTAGCAGCTATTGGGGGAGGTGCTACAGGTTACTTACATACTGAGATCTGGTTTTTTTTTTTCCTAGTACCTGCTGGATGAAATATCTGACTCGGAAAAAAGGGATTCATAGTTCACACACTGAACAAACAAACAGGATACCTCAAGTTGTTAAGAGTCATGAACATGCTTAGTCAAAGCCAAGGAATACTTATAGCTTCTCTTTTAGTTAGTAAGAGAAACAAAAGAAAAATGAAATTTCATTAAAAATTATATCTATTGATAGGTAGTACTAGCACAGATGGGGGATGGAGAGATGGCTCAGTGTTCTCAGAGCACTTACTGCTCGTGCAAAGGTCCTGGGGTTGATTGCCAGAATCCATATGAAGACTCAAAGACTGTAACTCTAGTTCCAGGAGATCCTATGCCCTCCAAAGGCACAGGCCTACATTCAGGTAAAATAGGACACACAGAAGCTTGAAAAGAGCTACCATAGTGCCACTGTTACATTCTGAGCAGATATGTAATTTGAGGAAAGATGCAGAGGTGAGGGGCACAGAAGAGTGCTGAGATGAACTTGCAATTTCAAAACAAAGACCTGGGAATACAGTTCATTGGAGGAGCACTTGTCTAATACACTGGAAGTTCTAGACCAGCACTACCACAAAATAAACAATAACACAACAACAACAACAACAACAACAACAACAACAACAAAACCCAAAGCACCCACACACCAAGAAGGGACCTAAACAGATAGGCCTATGGTCACTGGGTTTACTGACCACTGTATGGGGACAACAGCTCTAACTTCACTCAGTAAGTTTGAGTCTAAAATCTAAGAAGCACTTATTTTAAAATTCACAATTCTGGGAGGTTTCATCTTCCCCACTTTCCACCCAAACAAGTTAACAGGTCAAAGGTTGCAGCTGTTACAGAATAGTATCTGGGATGCAGTTCAACAATCGAGATAAAGTTCTTCTATTTGCTTCTACTCTCTCAGAGGGGCATAACATAGACCTAGCTAGCTTAGAGCAACCAGGACAGAAAAACAAGAAAACGGACTTTTCAGATATTATGCAACTTAGCCTCAAGAAATTTTACTGATTACTGATTGGATAAATTACAGAAGCACTAAAATGCTCACCTAACAAAGCTTAGAAACAGGTTTCTGAAATCAGGATAACTCACACTTTAGTATTTCAAGAGTTACAAGACTCAAACCTCAAATTTACTGCAACTTGTTTCTACTGAAGCGTTTTCAAACCTCTAGTTATACTCTAAGAGTATACCAAAGGTTTCATTTTAAAGTGTTTCTGTATATTATCAGTTCCTGTGTCTTCAAGTCTTTAATAACATGTCAAAATGGTGACTAGAGCTTATACAGCTGTCCTTGAGGAGGAGGGGGTCCAGATTGTTATCTGTAGTACCTTCGCGACCAATAAGAAAACAATTTCTTAGATTTATGAACTTTCCCAGACTTTAGGCAATTGCCCTTAGGCAATCCTAAGTCAATAAGAGTCATTCTGAAGGGAGGTAGGAACAGGGAACAAGGTGAATGGATGAAAACCAAGTATAACAACACATTTGAAGTGTCACAATGAAACCATCTATGAAAACCAAAAATATTAATTAAAAAGGGGAAACTAAGGCTAGGCTTTGTTTAATTCTAACATTCTGGAGGCAGAGGCAAGTGGACCTCTGTGAGCTTGAGGCCAGCCTGGTTCACAAAGTATGTTCCAAGACAACCAGGACTAAAGAAAACACTGTGTGACAGAAAAAAAAAAAAAAAACAAAAAAACAAAAACAAAAAAACCAACAAAAAGAATACATTAACAAAGATCCTCAGAGGTAGGAGTATCAGTTAAGTTTGAGGCCTGACTGGGAGAAAGGGAGTTCCAATGCAGCCAAGGCTACATCAAAAGACTGTCTTTAAAAAAAAAAAAAAAAAAAAAAAAAAAAGGAAACAAAGCCACAAAAGTCAACACCAGACTTAAGCTATGGTAAACTGACTTTCTGATTACATTTCTGGCAATGCTTGTTTCAAGATATTTTGTGTGGGGGGGGGGGGGAGGGAGGGAGGGAGGGAAAGGGAGAATATGAATCATTTCTATTTTCATTCTCCACTGGTCCTGTTTAGACCTTGTACCATTTCAACTTATGGCACTCAATATAAATAAGGCATTCCACACTTATGTGTGAGCAATTGATTTTTATGTTTATAATAATATATTAATTTTTTAAAAGGATCAACAGCCAAGACTTTTAACAGTTCATTTTATAGTCATTTAGCTTCAGGTAGAGTTTCTGGGATCTATTTTACAGATAATTCTGGTTCCAGCTTTCAAATCAGACATGACTTAACTCTAATGAAATAATACCTCCATTTCTAGATCGGCCTTAGATGCTACTGTGGAAGATGCCATGGCTCCCAAGTGAGCATTATGAACTCTACCTACATCATTCTGTCCTTGGTTCTATGTTACAGAAATAGCTGTGACCATTTGGTACTGAGGGTAAATATATCTAATATGCCTTCTTTCCTGCTTCAAATTCACTTCTATTTTTTACTCTACCCAAGTATTTTTATTGGCTTCAATTATATGATTCATTATCAAAAAAGACAACCTATTACTTGATCCCTAATTGTGATTTCTATCTACATATAAACATATATCTGTAACTAGTTTTGTTTGCCAAAAAAGAAGTAAGCCAAACATTACTTGCCATCAACTCTACATGGTCATTAGATCCCAGCAAGCCTTGGCTTTACGAGGTTAAAAATTTAAAACAGTCCTCAAGTAGTAAAGCTGACATCCGTTACAATCCCACTGCTACATCCTGAAGACCTGTGTCACCATAAACCTGTACACTGAAATCTCAGTAGAGGATGCTAGCACCTTACCCATTTAAAGTGGGACATCAATCAACCAGAAACTGGCCTTTACTAACACCATTTCTGCTTGTGTTTTTCTTTGGACCACGATAGATAAATTCCTGTATTTATAAACCACTCCTGCTTTACTGTTCAGGTACAGCAGGCTGAAGAAAGAAACATTAACAGTGTGAACTTTACCTTAGACTTATGTCCAGTGTATGGGACACTCCACTTGGTACATATCATTTGACTATGGTAATTCTTAAAGTGTGTGTATATGTATGTATAAACCCTACCTTTATAGGTGAATAAAAACAGACCATGTGACATTCCACAAGTAGCCAAGTAGTCTCTAAACTAAGTCTTATTCTAGTCCTCACTTCCCTCATACCTAGGGACCAAACATCTGTTGGCACTGGCCTCTCTCAGGCTGACCACAAACTGTCCTCCTCCTCTTGAACCCTAGTTCAGTGGCAATCTAATCATGCCCTCCATAAAATTAGAGAACTGCAAATGTTAACATTCGTGGTGTTTTATTAAATCTAGCAGATCGTCTCAGCTAATGTGACACTTGGACTGGCACTACAAATCAGTGAAATACGACTCAGCTACCACACTCCAAAAACTTGTGAGACTGCTTAAAATGCTATGTAGTCCAGCTTGATTTTAACCTACACTATTTATTCCTCCTGCTTCAGCCTCCCAAGTGATGGGAATATAGGCCTCTGCAATCTAACAACCTACGGTTGATTCTTATAAAAACCCATATACCTTAGGGGCAGAGGCACAAGTATTTGGAATTTAGAACCAACTTGAGAAGCCAAGTAAAATTCTGTCTCAAAATTAAAAATTAAAAGGGACAGAATTTGAAAAACGGCTAAGGATGTTTGTGGCTCAGTGAAGGAACACTGTACCTAGCATTATGAGGCACAAATTTGATTCCCAATAATGGTAGTAGGGGTTGACACTAAAATTTTTATTGAACTACTAATTGTATGGCTCAGTGATAGAGTATTTGCTAGCATATGAGAGGCCTGTCTTCCAGTTTTAGAATATCAAAAGAAAACAAAACCCCAAACACCATATTGAGAAATACTTCAGATATTAAGTACCCCTATGATTTCCTTGCAAATGTAGCAAGTTGTACCATCACTACAACTTTTTAGTGGGCTTTGCCACTATTTAGCTAGTTACTTTTTAGCTTGTCACTTCTCCTGGCCTCTAGCACCACTACCCAGCTTTCTGGAATTATTTTTTTACACCTAAAGCATTTCCACACATACATACTAATCATTTTGGTTCATTTAGCAGACTTTGAAATCTCTTCATTTGTCACAGTTGTCAACATCCTTTGTGGACTCTGAAGCCCCTTACTGTGTCCATCATCTTTGATCCTCTGCCATGCTAAGTTCCATTTATGGCTGAGATGAGGCCAAGCTCATAGTATGGCGTATGTTGTATTTATGATGCTCTTCCTACTTCAACATTCAGAGCAAAAAAACATTACAATGATGTTGTTTAAGTCTCTAGTTTCCAGGCCATAAAACAATTACCTAAAAAGCCTGCTTGGCTCTTTTATATATACAGTAACAAATGAAATACAGTATTTCATAGTTGGTTTGGTCTAACTCAGCATTTAAGAGCACTGGCCACTATTCTAGGGGACCTGGGTTTGATACCCACCACCCACATTTGGGTTCACAAACAACTGTAACTCCAATTCCAGTATGTCTAATGCTGTCTTCTGGCCTCCATCGGGACCAAACACTGGAGCAGACTACATGGAGACAAAACATACACATAAAACAAAATCCAAACCAGAGAACAGGGATCAGCAAACCAAGGCCCCCAGCCCAAATCTAGCACACCTGATTTAACTGCCCACATGTTAAAAATAAAATTCCTTAAACGGTTAAAAAGACATCCTATTGTATTTTAGTAGTCTGAACTATAGCCACACTTGTCCTTACCAGGAAAGGTTATCCTGCTTACAACACACTGAGATAAGCAGGGCAAAGGCTCTTCACTTAGAAGCCTTTCTCAGAAAAAGAAACCTGGTGTAAAGATCAATAGGAATAAATGACACATTACTGGAATGCCATTTCCATTTTCTTCATAGATTTGCTGGCTAAATTCATGGGTTTTCTGAGTTGGGCAGTGGCTCAGGCCTGTAATCCCAGCATCCAGAAGACTGAGCAAAGAGCACTGAACAGTTTAGAGCACCAAGCATGAGTCCTACTCGTCAAGACAAAGATCCTTAGCTTTCTGTAGCCAGTCTATACTGATGATCAACTATATGAAGGTCATTCAAATTAACTATACCCAGCTGGTGACTCTGCTCCTCGCCCCCAGGGACTTAGAAAATATGGCCTAGATCTAAAGCCAGGTGCTGTACATAAATTTCAGTTCTCCCTCCCTCAATACCTTTATAACTTGGGACTAATTACTCTGGTTCCTATGTAAGATGACAACACCAATCTCTCTGGAAGAGAACTAAATGAAGACACTCCATCCTGAGAATAGTGCCATGTATGACAAATACTAAATAAAGGTCATAAAAGTAGACTCTACATTCCATTTCATCTCTGTCCCACCACAGATGAGGAAGCAGGGTTGAGAAGAGGAAACAGTAGCAATTAGCCAGCTTCACTCATGTTAATTACAGCCATGTTAAGTACTCAGGTAATAGAAATTATAAACAGGACAAAAGCTAGAAACCTGAGATTTCAAATTCTTGTGTATCAATTCTAGGTCTTAAAATAGGTTATCTGTCCTCCCTATAATTAATAATCCAGTTTGGTCTCAATCCTGGCAAATGGATTTAGCCTAAGGAGGCTCCACTTCCTAGCTCTAAAAATACCAGGGAGAACAATAGGCATCTATTTGCATTTGGATAGGATCTTCCGGTGGAAAATACCCATTTTGGAAAGATGAATCCCTACTTAAGGAATCCTTTGGGGTATTTCCACAAACATCCATCACAGAGTTCCCTCCAACACTGGACAGAGCAGAAGTTTTTCTTTATACCAGATGGGGGAAGACAAAGACTGCATATAAAGAGCAAGGTACACATGGTTCTAGCATGTGAAGGGACAAAACTCTGCCTTTTGCCCCTTCCAGAAGCAGTATGTTTTGATTCTACTATAATGGAGTCACATGGAAACTTGGCTGTATATTTGGTTTTCAGTCTCTTCTCTCTAGAACAAAGGAAAAGAACAAAACTCATAAAACTCTTAATAGCTAGGATAAATATAGCAATAAACATTGATGCTACTGCAGTTTCATTAACTATTTTCACAGCAACTGTAAGAAAACTCTAACAAATGTTACACGGGGAAACAGCAGGTCCTTCTATATTTTTTCCCTTCTGTGATACTGGAAATCAAACACATACCACTATGCTACATGCCCTGCCCATTTCTTAGTTTTGTGCAAATGTTAGCAAGAGGCAAGTTTCAATGACACAAGAAAGCCATGTTATCCTCTTACAGTATCAGCTCACCCTGCTGGGTCAAATGGTGTCCTGCTTGTGGGACTGAATCTTCATTTGACAGTAATTTAAGTGTATGTGTCTGGTCTTCTAAGATAATGTCTTATTTTATGTTTTAAACAACTTCCTTGCTGACTAGATTTCTAGAATACTGCTTAGTCATCATTAGAAAAAAAGACCAGTCACACAACTCAGCAGTTAGTCGTGAGTCAGCAAATAATCGAGTTGGTCATCTCCCCCAACACCAAACATGACAAACATGAAACCTGTTTCTTGTGATACAACACCAACACTTCTTCCAGTCTGAAGGGCTAGATGACAAATTCATATCTAGTTAACACTTCCGAATGACAAACTTGTTACCACACAGTAGTACCAGGAAAAGTTTGAATTTATGTAACTACCAAGGCACTATAAAACAAAAGATAGTCTAGAAACAAATATACTCAGGACTATCTCCACATCTCATGAATATTCATGACTTTTTCAGTGAAGTATTAAGTTTAATTTCTTTTCATATTATTAGTGCCTTATTTCCTTATTAAAAAGTATCTTTATTAGACATGGAGGTCAGGACAGCTTTGTGGAATAAGTTTTCTCAGTCTCCGGGTTAAAACTCAGGTAGCTGTGTTTTAATCAAGCACCTTCACCTGCAGGGACTTCTTACCATCCTTTTTACCTTTATTGCTTCTAAATCTCTTTAGTGGACAGACAGGACAAATGAGTCTAGGAAAGAATTTCAATATTCCAACTAGATGCTCTTGCACAAGAAAGCCAAACATATTTACCAAACATGTTTAGAAAAGTTACTTTTAAATTCACGTTGGTTTCCCTGTATAAACTGAACATATTTCACTGTGTGCCTTTCTTAGAGATAAGACTGTTGCTACACATAAACCAAGGGGAAAAGATCTGAACACTGGGCAGATGAGGGTATAAGACAAGACATCATTTAGCACACCTGGAATCCTGGCACCAAAGACAACAAGGCAGGGCTGCCAAGAGTTCAAGGCAGCCAGGCCTCGATGCATAAGACTCTACTGAAAAACAACTACATTAATTACTTCCAAAGAGCACAAAATACCTTGTGCTCCAGCACGCTCTCAAAACACACACACACACACACACACACACACACACACACACACACACACACAGAGGCGCTCGCGTTCGCGCACCAAATTGTACTTCTTGCTACAGTAACTGCTCTAGGGATGTCTGTCCTAAGCCCTTCTGGTCAACAGCAACCCATAGGCTTTTCATTTTCTAGGCCCAACATCTGTTCTCTTCAGAAGACTTCCTACTTCCCCCTCTTGGTGTCTCCCTGCCCCATCTTTCAACTTCTGTAACACTCATTTCATAACTTACCAATATTTAGCATTACGCTGTTTTTCGATTTCATTGGTCTGTAACTTTCAATAAACTGGGAGTCCAGAGAGAATTCACCTTTTCTGAATCTCCCTCCTAGCTAATACACCATAAGTAAATATGCGATTAATTCTTCGCATCTGGCACAAACGTGCACCCTAGAAACACCGATTTCGACTTTTTCTATGTTGCAATTCCGCCTACGTTGACTATGCAAAACAATCTGATAAGTTTCCTATTATGCCGGTTAACCTGAACCTGCCAAGTTCGCTTATTTTCCAAAAGCAAGGTAAGTCCGAGGTTACTTTCGGGTTTTCCATCTGTCGAAGGCCACCTGAAATAAAAATCCTGATTTCCAAGTGGGCTCTGTAAACAGAAAAGAAGTTTAAAAATAAATGAGCTGTACACCTTCCCTTACTGTCACTCCAAAGGGAGATCGGTGGGTGTCAGTGTCCGGATTGGGCTTCCCACTCCCGCTGGCAACACTCGGACTTCCTACCTACCTAGAAAGCAGCGTGGAAGTAAGGGGTGTGCAGGAGTGTGTACCCCGCCAGCAGGAACGAGCCTCCCGGTCCGCTCGCCCAGCAGCCGCAGACCCCAGCGCCAGGCCGACCGCCCGCAGCCGGCCCAGCTGATCGCGCCCACGTGACGCCCGTCGGCCAATCGCTCGGCGCAAGGCGGAGCGCGCGGCGGCGGGGCCTCGGCACAACAAACACAGGCGGAACAGCTGGGCAGGCGCGGGCTCCGGAGCGCTCAGTCCTGCGAGCCACCGAACAGTGTCCCCACGCCCAGGGTCCGGAGGGCAGCGTGGCAGGAGCCGGCACCGAGGCGGGCACGGAGCACAACCTAGACACCCGGATACCAGTCAAGCCTCCGCAGCGGGCGGGGTGCGAGCGCGGCCTTGGAGCGCGGGCCCGCGGACCTCCCCGGAGCGGAGCCCCGGCGCGCCCCCGACGCTGCGGCGGGGACGGCTGCCGTGGGGGCGGGGCGGCCTACGAAGTGGGGGTGTCACCGGGCGAGCTGTCTGCGGACCGGCGGCCGCAGCGACAGTCGCCCGGGGAGGCGGGCGGGGGCCGCAGGTCGCCGAGGGGTCGCGGCTGTTGCGGACTCGCGGAACGCTCGGCTGCGCGGCGGGGGCGGGCCGACGGCGGCCGCCGCGCCACAGCCTCACAAAGAGCGACGGCTCGGCCCGCGGCTCTACGGTTCCGAGGGGCCCCGGAGGCCGGGCCCGGACCCTGGACGAGTGGAGAAGGGGAAGAGGCACTTCCTGCCTGAGCCCCCGCCCCGGGCCGCTCCCCGAAAGCTTCTGAGCCTCCTGCCCAAGGGCTTCGGGCCCCAGCCGACTCCGACCCCAGCGCCGGCCGACGTTCTCACCTGCGCACTGGGGATCGGCGCTGCCAACAGCTCTTCGCTCCTCAGCTGGGTCGAAGCCCCCGCGGCCTCCAAGTCTTCGGGTTTAGTCAGGCCTTGGCCCCGCCTCTCCTCGGTCGGACCTTGGCGTCAATCACCGAGCGTGATCCCGCCCTCCCTCCAGGCGGCTCTCCCGGTTGGCCCGCAGCACCCTTCATTTCTAGGCTCCGCCCCTCCCCCGGCACTCTGCCCCTTCCGCCGGGCCCCGCCCCTTCTCTAGCTCACCCTCCCCCCCACCCTTGCCCCCTTGAACCCCGCCGCCCACCCCGCCCCGAAGCCGCAATGGGTGGGCGGACTCGTTGCCGCCCGCTCCGCCCCTAACTCGACACCTTGCATCCTTACAGCCAATCAAGGAGGTTCGCTCTGCCTCCTCAGCCGAGGCGGCCAATGTAATGAGAATGAGGACCCACCCCCCCACTCCCAGCTGAGCGCACACAACACAGCATCCACGTGAGTCAGCTTCTTAAAGGAGACACCCCAGCTTTCCTAATTGCCGCAGCTGGGACTCCTTGCCCGTCATCGGCGTCGCCAGGTGGCGGCTGAGACCTTAGCTTCCTGGTGTCCAAGGAAGTCTAGAAGACGCCAAAACAACAGGCTGGTTTCTAGGCTCAACAGGTGTTTAGGTTAAAATGCACCCGAGGTTGAAATGCCCTCTTTTTTATTTCTTCAGGCCAGCTCCTCCAGTCTTACACGGAATTGCCTTTAACTAACCAAGCCGAACTCTTTTGAGTCTTGGTATATATAGGAATTCATGAAAAACAAAGGGTTTTTCAGCGCGCTGGATTCCATTTACAACTTTCTAAGTTTTCCCTTGACCAAGGAGGTCATTCTCACAAACATAGGTCTTTTATGTGGAGATTCTGTCTTGTTGAAAAAGACAGCTGTTCCCTTAGTCCTCCCTCGCGTGTTTAAGATAACTTGGAAGAATTTCTTTTACCATAAATCTCTGTTGGCTGTCCATAACGATAAAAAATACCTCAAAAGTATTTCATGTATAAAATATAAACAGGTAGGTATAAATGTATACACACATGGAATATATGTTCTGAGAAAACCTTGGTACTTAACTCCTTAACCCTAAATCCTCCAGTATTTTTATTCACTTAAAAAGAGTTACTCAGGCTTGGCTTTGTAGAACAGACCTTTAATCCCGCCCCTCCCCCGCCACACACCAAGGAGGCAAAGGCCAGGGACCTCTGAATTCGAAGCTTGCCTGGTCTATAGAGTGAGTTTTCAGGACAGTCAAAGCTACATAGTGTCTCAAAAAAGAAAAACAACAACAAAAAAACAAAAAGAAAGCTACTCTGAAAAGGATAAAAGACTATATTTAGATAGATGAGAATTTTGCATGAGAAAAAAAGCACTTTAGGTGTATTGGGGGATTCTCATAATTCCATTATTTTTATTTTGCTTTCATGCAAGACTTACATTTAGAGGTAGGTACACTATGGCTGTCATCGCTGCACTCTGGAAGATCAGGAATTGCTATATGACACTGTCTTAAATCATTACAGAAAAGTACAGTGCCTCATTCCCCAACAGTGGCAGAGTATTTGTCTAATGGGTGAGGCAAGGCCAGGTCTCACCCATTAGACAAGTACTCTGCCACTGTTACATTACCCTCCCCCTTTTCGAAATACCAGATAGACACATTCCAGCTACAATGCCCACAGTGGTCTTCAGTTTTTCACCCTCCAGATGCTGTTCCTGAGTAGCTGGATTGCAAATTTGTGCCACCAACCCTAGCTTGCTGCCTCAGTCCCTAACTTCTGTTCTTTGCTGACAATTTCAAAATGGAGATGGGTGGGGGCACAGCGTACTTCTTCAACTTGCTTTTTTAAAATTTAGCAGCCACAGGCACTCACTTTTAATTTTATTATATATATGGATGTGTCTTTATATGTACATGTTGGTCTGGGTGCTGGAGGAGGCCAGGACTGTTGTCAGATCTTCTGGAGCTAGACTTCCAGGCAGTCCTAAGCCATTCAACATGGGTGTTAGTAATTTTGGAACTCCTGTCTTCTGTGAGAGCATCAAGTATTATTAACCACTGAGCCACCTCCCCATCCCTGATCATTCTTAATGTCAAATGTATTCTTATACACAAATTATAGATCCGGGCACTTGAGGTACTCTCAGATGGTAATCTCTGCTCTTTTCCAGTGCCAGAGAGACACTGGATGGATATAGAGAACTCTCTAGATCTTGAAACTCAGCCTGTCCTAAATGAAGCCTGTATCTCCTTTCAACAGTAGAGACTTCTTTAGGCCTTTGCTCTCACTACTCTCTAGTGTTTAGTAGGCTATAATCCAACCCCTACCCCGCCCTTGCCTCCTGCCGGCCCCACCTTTAACTCCTTAAGTAGCTGAACGTATTTATGAGCTGAATTGTTGGTATCTGTTAAATAAAAGTGATAGGAAGCAGTGTTTGGAACTGAGCTACTGCACTAGTCCGGGCTTGTGTGTGTGTGGGAGGGTCACTCACACTACAGTTTTCACAACAGTATTGCTGTTTTCCTCTGCTTGGGGGTAGAGGGGAAGGGGAGAGGTGTTAGAGTTCCTGATGTGAAATTCACACACACAAACAAAAAGTTAAAAACAAAAAAACAAAAAACAGGGTTTCTAATGCTACAGTTGTATATCACCAAGCTAAGCAAAGTTGGGTTTTTTTTTTTTTTTGGTTTTTTGACCTTCAGAAATTAGAGTTAGTTGGGTGGTAGTGGTGCATGCTGTTAATCCTAGTACTCTGAAGGCAGAGGCAGGCAGATCTCCGAGTTCAAGACCAGCCTGCTCTACCGAGCAAGTTCCAAGACAGCCATGGCTACACTGAGAAATCCTGTCTCAAAAAAGAAAGCAGAATTGCTGTTGGGTGTGGTAGCATGCCCCTGTGCCCTGAGGCTGGGCTGGTCTGAGACCCAGTCTCTAAGCAAAGTTAGGCTGATTTCTGTTGAAAAAATGATGAAGTTCTCTTTATCTTAATCAAAACACAAGCAAAGGTAACCTGGTATAAGGAAGTGACTTGGTATTAGGGCTTTTTAAAATCTATTGGCTTTGTTTTGAAACCCTAAGGATCAAAATCGAGGGCCCGGGATGCTGGGCAAGTGAGCTTCTAAGTTATCTGTTCTGTCTCCTGCCCACACCCTAGAAAGAAAGTAACTCATCTCAATTTTTACTTTTGTTTTCTGCAGTCTCTTCAGTTTTTGAAAACTGAAACTCTGTTTGGTTCATCAGTGCACTCATTCTATCTTATGGAATGAGGTTTTTTCTGACCTAAAAATTAAAGCCTTTTAACCTCTTCAGGATGAATGTTTGTACATCTGTCCTCTGTCAGACTGACCTTTGCAAATGATTGTAGTCTCATGTTCTGTACCGTAGCTTACACCCAGCAAACCCCAACCCGGCAGCCATATTTAATTATGTGTGTTCCTCCCCATGGTTTGTATTGCCATCATATACCCCTGCTCCCCCTCTTACTGCCTGAAGCATGGATGGAGCAGGCATTAGTAAGAGCTGAGAGCAGTATTGATTCTGGGTGCTGTATGCAGCTGCCATAAGCCTGGACAGCTTTTTTTGTTTTTTGGTTTTTTTTTTTATTATTGTTACTGTTTTGTTTTGACTTAAGCTAATGAGAATAGACAAGTTCTTTTAGGGGTGACTGTCAGTTCATATAGCTATAACAAAAATAATGTGCTGGAGATACAGATCAGAGGCTTGGCATTTGTCTAGCATATATGCAAAAGTGGGGTGGTAGGACCCACATACTGGTGACTTAGATGGAGAATGTTTATTTTGCACAATTCTACAGGTAGGAAAGGCCAGGTCAAGGCCCTGGCAGTTCTTGTGTCAGGTGAGGGTCTGTGTCTTGACTTCTGGGCAGTCAGCCTTATTTCTATAAGGTCTAGATATCTCATTTTTTCTTAGGCCATGATTCCACCCATGACGCCTCTCAATCACAAAAGGCCCCACCTCCCAATACTGTCAAACTGGGGAAACAGGAACATTCGGTCTGTAACAGGGACAAACATTTTTTTAAACTAATAATCATAAGTTAATAGTAAATAAAATATTGTCAGTTGTAGATCTTCCACTTTAATAAAAGCTGTCACAAAGGTGACACATCTTTAGACTGCACAGATCTATGAAGTACTCAAAATCATGGACCAAACATTTATTATTTAAACTTTATACTTGTGGCGAACTGTGTTCTTTCTATTTAGCATGCTGTGCATATGCATAATTTGGTGTACGGATGATTAAAATAAGAAAGTAAATGTATAACTTAATCTACCAATCAAAATAGAAAACCACCCAAACAATATTCCCTTGTAGCCAGCCTCTCCTTCCTTTAGACCCATAAAAAGATACTCCAGAGCCAGGCAGTGGGGTCATACACTTATATATATATAATCCCATCACCTGGAAGACAGAGGCAGGCAGATCTCTATGAGTCCAATGTCGGTCTAGTCTACAGAGTGGGTTTCAGGACAGCCAGGACTACACCGTGAAACCCCATCTTGAAAAACAACAACAAAATCAAAAAACAGAAGATACCCCAGGCTGTATCCTGAAGCCCTTGAGAACTCTCATTTTTGTAGCCTGCTGTTAAAGTTGGTAGTGTATCCCTCTCCAAACTGTACGATCACTTTGTTTCCAATGAAATTATCTTGATAATTTTTCTAATCTGTATGTGTGAGCCATTACTTTCAGATATTTGGATAAGAGGTAGAGGACATGAAACACCCAACCTAGATCCCAACGATTAGCACACAATCAGTGTTAAATACTTAGCTAATATCCCTAGTCTAATTAAATGCTACCTAAATACTGTTGTTTTTATTTCTGTAACTCTTGATGAAGAAGCAGAGTTCCTACTCTTCAGTACTATCCACAGAACAGAATGTTAAGCTTTCCTCGTAGTCTGTCAAACATATGACTGGTTGTTCTCTTTTGTGGTTCAACTTGAGTGGAATTCTGCCAATAGTTTGATACAACTTTCATCATGAAATTGAAAAACAGGATATTCAGCTTCTTTCAAAAACCCGTCTGAACACAAAAAGCCAATAGCAAAGACCTGCAGACTCTTAAATACAAATTCTAGGGGTGTGTAGGGTAGGGGCACAGTAGGGAATGACCAGAGTCCCTACAAAGGTAGAGATCAGGAGTTTTGGACCAGCCTGGACTCTGAGTCTGTCTCAAAATAAAAACAAGAATGTCGGGTTGGAGAAATCGTTCAGGGGTTAAGAGCACTGACTGCCCTTCCAGAGGCTCTGAGTTCAATTCCCAGCAACCACATGGTGGCTCACAACCATCTGTAATGGGATCTGATGCCTTCTTCTGGAGTGTCTGGGGACAGCAATGGTGTACTCATATACATAAAATACATAAATATTTTAAAATGACTACTTTTTTTTGTTTTTTAAAAAGTCCTTGGGCAGTAGTTGTAGCTCAGTGGTTGAGTAATTGTCACACATATTCAATATCCAGAAAAGAAAATTCTATCAGAGAGATCACATACACACTACCATATTACCAATACCAATTAAGAAAATGTACTTTGAAGAGAGATGAATTTCTCAGATACCACCAAGAAAACAATGGGATAATCTATATGAGCTGATATATCATGATACATGTTTATAAGTGGAATCTGTATAGGATTATGAACATTTTCAAAAGAGACTATAAGATCCATTTTTATGTGTACAGGTGTCTAAAATAATTTATTTCCTTAACTTTGCCAATTAGAAACTGTTATACTTACCATGGACATCTTAGAACATCTTAAAGTTAGTGTGTCCTTGGCTTTCACAGAGGACAGGTTAAAATAAAATAAAAATATCAGGAAGCTGATGCAACTTAGTAGTAGAACATTGACCTAGCACAGTAAAGGTTCTGGATTCTGTTCTTAGCTACACACACACACACACACACACACACTTTTCATGTTTGTTAAAAGCACCAAACAGTTAACATTGTTAAGGTTTAACTAAAGTCAAACTTGAAGTAGCTGATGCATAAGAAAGATATTTTTTAAATTATTTAAAAATTTAAAATGTTTATGTCTTTTTATGCATTTTGCCTATATGCCTGGTACTGGTGGAGACCAGAAGAGGGTGTCAAATTCCCTGGAACTGGCTTTATGAATGGTTGTGAGTCACACGTGGGTGCTGGGAATTGAACACAAGTCCTTTGCAAGAGCAACAGTGCTCTTAACCACTGAGCTAAATCTCCAGTCCTAATTTATTTCTTTTAGGAACGTATAGCTCATCCATACATCCAAGCTGAACTTAAACTCAAGATACTCATGCTTCAGCCTCAGTTCTGGGATTACAGGTGTGTACATATACCTGGAAAAAGCAAATGTGTTGGCCCATATTGGGAGAATGGGATTGGTGGTTTGATCTGGATTTAGGGAACTTAGGAGCCACTAAGACTGGCCGACTCTGTCTTAGTATGTCTTTTTCTTGACAAGCAGACCTAAACTTCTCTGCTTTTCTTTCTGCAGCTCTGTGTTTGTGTCTGTATGTCTTCCTTATCAGGATTGGACTTTTTTTCCTTCATGTTCCATTTTAGAAATGGTTCTGCTTACTCTGATGTTTCAGAGACCAGTCACCATAGCTGTGGTTGAGGAGGCTGTATCCATGAGTGACAGTCACCATTCTCCATACTGTACCATTGGATTAGACTGGGAATGGCATTACCCAAAATGAAGGCGATTCTGCTCTAGACAGACAGAGCTATGTGTTCTTATTGCTGACTTTTTGGACGATGCATGCTAGCATCTTTGAGAGATAGTCAGAGGCTTGGAAAGTCAGCAAACTGAAGGCAACATGAGAAACAGAGGCCTAGAAGGCTGCAGATAACTAGATGCCAGTCTAAGAAATGTGGCTGCACCAATACATTTTAAAGAAGTTAAATGACATAATTATGTCAGTAATCTGGAGGAGGGGCAATGGACAGCCGTTTATTTATTTTACCTCTGTGCTTCTGTTCTCTGCCTTCAGCATGGGCTTTGGAGGATGTGCTTGCTTACGGCTTCTTGTGCAGGGATGTGGGTAAAGAGACTTTCAGAGATAGGCAAGCACGAAGCACGCAGTTGGAGCCCAGCACTGACATTTGTTTAGCCTTTTCTTTCCTCAGCACCGTGCCTGTGTGTCCCACTCCTCCTGGGAAACCTCATGTCAGCTCACATGTGCCAAGATAGAGGTGTCTCTCCTCTGTAGCCGTCCTTCTCAACAGTTACTATGTGCAGAGCATGGATGGCCTTTGTCCCTCCTGGGTGGGTCATCTGATGTCAAGGTGAACATGCCCTGGGCTTTTGCTGATGGGACATCACAGATGTACTGGCAATCGATGTTTCTCACCCCCTCTGTCTTTCCCGTTCTTCTTTCTTCTTCTCTCCCTCCCCCTTTTCCCCTTTGCCTAACATATGTTTAAGGGTAGTACTCGATCATTGTGCTTACCTTCTAGAACTTAGGGAGAAACACCAGGCTTTTCTTTTTCCTCTGTCTGTCTCTCTCTCTCTCTCCGTGTGAGTGTGAGTGTGTCGGGGGCATGCTTTGGATGTAGAAAAGTCATTCCTATGGTATGAAGTCATCTATATCATGTGAGCAAGTTGGAAAGGATGGCCAGTCAGTCTTCTAGTAAGAGCTGGGACATCTTAAGTAAAGCTCAAGCCTTAATCTCAGCACTTGGGAGGCTGAGATAAAATGATTCCACAGGGTTCTTGACAATCCTGAACTACAATTGAGATTCTGTCTAAAAAGAAAAAGAAAACTGGGCTCGGTATGGTGGTACATGCCTTTAATCCCAGCACTCAGAAGGTAGAAGTAGGCAGATCTCTGAGTATAAGGCCAGCCTAATCTAGAAAGAGTTCCTGTCAGATAAGCCTATACAGGGCCAGAGGCCAGCTCCTGCAGTCAGCAGATTTCCAAGAGAAGATAAGGAGTCTGTCAGGGCTGACTGAGTCAGGCACAAGGTGTTTTGACCAGACTTTAAAAGCATGCCCAGGGGAATCTTGGAGCTCTGAGTTGCTTCTTTATTTATACAGATTTCACACAACAAAGACATACTTAGGATTTCCCAAGAAGTACAGATTATATCATTTGGTCTCCAGACATGTGTTTGATGTTTCATTACATGTCTGCGGTTACAAGTTCTGTCACAATTAGAAAGTACAAATAGAACAGATTTCACTTTATCAGCCCCATAACTCCAAAGAACCTAGAGGAGTGTCTCCACCAAAGCAAACATATTTATTGTGTGATGGCCTGCTTTTAGGCTGGCAGTGTGTGCAGTTTTGAAGTGCTTCAGACAAATAGAAACTCCGAAGTGGTGTTTTTATGATCAGCAAATACCAATACTGAACTCCTTTTACTTTCTTCCTTTCATCATCTACACGGTTAGGGAGTGATGTAAAAAAAACAAGGTTTTAGGGGTTCTGAGACTTTTCCAAAACACCCCATTCTTAGAATGTGAGACCCTAAAGACACAGAAATGATTAGTCAGACTCAGAGACTTTCCATCCTAAGGCTATGAGATCCCACCTGTACCTGACAAAAACAATGGCCCAGAGTAATTCTCAGAAAAAAACACCACAGAATGTACTGACTGATAGCCACCTGGCTTTCTAGAAAGCCCTAGATAGGGTCCTGACACATGTCATAGCTCATGCTCCAATCACCCAATTCTGAGAAACAAAACAAGGACAAAACCCCCTCAAAGTTTCAAAATATATAAACCAGGTTATAAAAATGTAAGAACAAAGTTTTAATGGACATGTCAAGCTATACTGACCAAGCTAAGACAAAACAAAAATGGCTGCTTTAGGAACAGCTTCCCTACCCCTTCCTGTACTGAATTCCGGAGGAGAATGCAAATTGTCAACAATCTTACTACCAAAGTTTCTTTCCACTTTCCTCCCCGCTTCCTCTTCTCTTTCTGAAAATTATACTGCTGACCAATATTAAGATAGTAGTTCATCCCCCTCACAAAAAGGTATAAAGATATATGCTTTTAGAGTTCATGGTTTGACTCTCCCTTTGAGGATGAGCAACCCCATGTACATGGAATAAAAACCTCTTATTACAATGGTCTATCACCTAATTGTGTTCTGTGGGTCTTGCTCCTGAGCTAAGACTCCTCGGGGTCTTACAATAGTAGGAAATGTTATTTTAGTCAACCTATCATTTTTCCGGTAGGGGTGCACACTGCACGACCCCCATCTTTAAATTACATTTTCAGAGAGCTCTAAGCATATTGTAAAAAGAGGCCTTTGATCTGTTATCAGATCTCAAAGCCAGTCAGAGTTTGTCAACTATCTCTAAGTTTACCCTATCCTACTGAGTAGACCAGGCTGGCCTCAGATTTGCAGAGACCCATTTACCTCTGTCTCTCAAGTGCTGGGGTAAAAGGTAGAAGCTATTCCTTAAATGTGAAATGTCAACAAATTCACGCATGGACACAGAAAGTTGCAGATGGCCTGAGTCAGTTTTCCTGTTCTACAGATGAAAGCTGTAACATCTACGAGGAAGAGGCTTGACCGAGACCCTGATGGCTATCTAGGCTAGTGGCGTAGTTCCCCCCTTGGCAGTACCTCTTCACATCATCCATTATTCTTTACTAGAAAGCAGTAGGGGAAAGTGTGGCCTGGCGTGGAGACTGTCTTTTTCAGCTCTGGGACAGCAGGCTCTAGTAGTAACAGGTTCTGTCACCACCCAGCAGAGCCTTCCCCGGTAGAGCCATGATTCTCTGAGACACTTCAGGTTCTCTAGAAGCAGATACTAAACTGCCACCAGGTGAGGCATGAGCACAGGTGAGCTGCATCAGCTGGAGAGGGGTGTCAGGGCCTGTGTGTGTCCCACCTTAGAGGGAGATGGGCAAAGAAAGAGGATTGGGCATAAAGAGCCTAGGACTATAGACACCCCCAAGGAAATCAAGCACGTAGAAGGAATTCTACACCAAGAAGAAAGGTCAGGGGTTATAGCATCCTTGAACCTCAGGCACCCTACCCAGGAGCTTCAAGAGGTGCACATGTCCTATTCTGGGTCAAGTTGTTTCCTCCAAGCCTCTTGTGGACAGTGATGTGAGCTCAGAGGCCTGTTTCTATTCCTGGTCATCTTCCAACTAGTCTACCCCATGCCCCATATCATTGTGAACTACTGTCCCTCTCCTCTGAGATGCCTAAGCTCTGGACAAATGTTTGGCCATGGGCCCTGAGTTCCCAAATGAGAATATACTTTTCACTGATTCCTTATGTCGTCCTAGAGAAACATTTGCTTGGCCTTCCTGACTTTTCTTCTTGATACGGTCACCTTAGTGGATTAAAAAAAAGACAGTTTTATTTATGTGTTTGTGTATGGATATGTACATGTGTGTGTAGATGCCTGGCCAGGCCAAAAGAGGGCACTTTATCCCCTGGAGGCAGAGTTACTGGCAGTTGTGAGCTGTCTGACTTGGGTCCTAGGAACTTGCTTCCTCTAGAAGAGCAGGCAAGTGCTTTTAGCTGCTAATCTCTCCAGCATAGCTTAGTGTTTTAATATTAAAGGTTATTTCTAGGTTTACTGGAGAGATCCGTTGAGATGGATTTCAGATGACCAACCTTTACATAGTACAGGCCACTCACATCAGGGGAAGCTGAAATATAGTAGCGCTCTACCAGCAACCTGTGGTAAAGGAAAATTCTTACACTTATAGACTTTATGGGGGAAGGCTCTCTGAACTCCAGGGAAAGAGTCTCTGAGTTTAGGAGACTAGTAAAAGTATGGAATACATTACTAGAATAGGATATATATATATATATATATATATATATATATATATATATATATATTAGTTTTCTAATCCTGTTGTCCCACAGGACCTTGGGGTTGTACAGGTTAGAAGCCAAGCAATGTAGAGAAGACACTAAGTAGGAGATTGGGTGTGGCTGATCTCCTCTGCAGAGTCAGATACTTTGCTCTAGCATGTGTCATCCTACATGTTGGGGTTTTATATATCATAGTATTTCCCTCACCACTGAAACCATCTAACATAATCACAGCAGTCACATTCTCAGATGTTCGAAGTTGTGTGTTTTAGGAATGTTCAACTGCATCAAACGATGTTTCCTATCATGTACATCATCCATGCATATAGCCATCAGTCTAGTTGTCTTTACATTTATCTCTTTATCTGTGTCTCTGTTTCTTTAAGCCTGCCGGTGTCTGAATGTCTCACTCCTCTGTTTAGTGTGTGAACCCCAACTCTTATGTCAGAGGGCTTTTTCCTCCACAGCTTATAACATTTCTCAAAAATATGTCACAAGGGATTTTTAAAAAGATTTATTTATTTACTTTATGTATGTGAGTACACTGTAGCTGTCTTCAGACAAACCAGAAGAGGGCATCAGATCCCATTACAGACGGTTGTGAGCCACCATGTGGTTGGTGGGAATTGAACTCAGGAAGAATAGTCAGTGCTCTTAACCACTGATTTGTCTCTCCAGTCCCAAGGGGGATTTTTTCTTTTTTTATATAAGATTTTATATAGTCCAGTTCAGTCTTGAACTCTGAACCTCCTTTCCCCATTTCTCAAGTGCTGGAATTATGCGCACTGTTACCACACCTGGCTTATACCAGTAAAAAACCTAATGTGGGCCTTAAAGATGTGAACTATCCACTCTCTGTAGGTGACAGAATAAATTATGAATGCAGTAGCTAATGCTTTTCTCTCCCCATCTTTTTACCCCCCCTTTTTGGAGACAGGGCTGGCCTAGAAATTACTCTGTAACTGAGGCTGACCTTGAACTCTCTTTTGCTTCTCTCTGCCTCCCCAGTGCTAAGATTATAGGTATGTGCACCACACCTGGTAGTTACTATTCTCTAATAAAATAGAACCATCTGGGCCTCATAATCTGATTCAAAGGCCTGCTTGGGCCAATTAGGTAGACCCTGACTCAAAACAAATCTTACAAAGGGGAGGTAAACCTCAGCAGTAGAGTGCTTGCCTAGCACATGAGGCCTTGGTGAGCCCGGTCAGTCCCCAGAACATAGAATAAACAGAGGGCACCAACTTTAGCCTAGCTCCTCTTCTCCTAGTAAACAACACCAGAAGAGACTGCAAATGATGGTACAGCCATTCTGTATAGCCTCTGATAGAAATGGAATATTTAATCCAGGCATGGTGGTGCATGCCAGTAATCCCAGCATTTGGCAGGTGAAAGCAAGAGAACCAAGAAGTCATAATTGTCCTCTGCTACCGAAGAGACTTTGAGGTCCTCTGGGACAGCATGAGACGCTGCTGGGAAACAGAAAGGGGAGGTGGGAGGAAGGCCATGTGGAGCAGGAGAAGATTGCTATAGGAAAAATAGCTCTAATAGCCAAACACGGTGTCACACTTCTGCCATCCCCCCCCCCCCCCCCCGCTTAGGAGGTCAAAAAGAGGCAGGAGAACCAAGAGTTGAGGCCAGTCTCCGGTAAATAGAGAAGTTTGTCCAACTAGGGCTACATAGTGGACCCTGTCTTGAAAGAGACCCCAAAAATTATTGAATAAGAAAATTGTATTTGATATAATTCCATATTTCCTGTTTAAAAACATTTTTCCTATAATGTGAAAAAGCTACGTGGTGGGGGTGCACCCCTTTCATCCCAGAGGCAGGCATGTCTCTGAGCTGGAGCTGGCGTGGTCAATGAGGGAGCCACAGGACAGCCAGGGTTACACAGAGAAACTATGTCTGGAAGAGAAGCAAGACAAAACAAAACCAATTATAGGGTATATATGAAGGTGGACATATTTTAGGTTATAAAACGATTTAGAAATATATACCAATACTGGTAGTACAGAGACGATAATATGTATACGTATATTTTCCTGATACCTTTTTTAAAAACGTGTTTTATTATTAGATATGAATGGGTGCCATGCCTGCCAGTATGTGTATGTGTGCCTGGTGCCCCTAAAGGCCATAAGATGGTGCTCAGGTCTTCTGAAACTGTAGGTTAAGATGATTTTATGCTGCGAATCAAACCTAGGTCCTCCAAAAGGCAGCCGGTGCTTTTAACAGATGAGCCACATCACTAGTCGACAGCTTTTGAAAATTGTGAGTTCTGTTGGATGCTTGCACTGCATTAGCAATAAACAGGTGGTTCTTCTTTAGTCTGTTAATACAGTGGTTACGACAATCGATTTTGAGTACTGAACTCATCTCACATCCCTGCCTGAAATAAACATCACTTGGTCATGCAACATAATTATTTTCATGGAGGTCAGAGGACAGCTTTCGGGTGTTGGTTTCTTCCTTCCACCATGTGTGTCCTAGGGATCGAACTCACAGGTGGCCAGGCTTGGCCCTAAGTGTGCATTATTCACTGAGCCATCTTGTTGGCCCTACACTTAGTTTTTACACATTGTTGAATAAGTTTTGCTAATTTGTGCATGTGTGTGCACATATATGTGTGTGAGTGCACGTATTATGTGTTAGTGTGTGTGTGTGAGCTTGTCTGTGCAAGGGCAGATGTCCTCTAACACTTCTACCTATTCCTTTGAAACAAAATTCTTTCCTGAATGTGAGTTTTTGGCTTTGGGTCTTTTTATTTTTATTTATTTTATGTATATAAGTACACTGTAGCTGTCTTCAGACACACCAGAAGAAGGCATCAGATCTCATTACAGATGGCTGTGAGCCACCATGTGGTTGCTGGGAATTGAACTGAGAACCTCCTCTGGAAGAACAGTCAGTGCTCTTAACTACTGAGCCATCTCTCCAGCCCTGAACCTGAATTTAATGTTTTCTCATCTAGACCAGAAGCCAGAAGTTCCCAGTAGTTCTCTTGTTTCTGTCCCTGCAGAGCTGGGGTTACCACATGCTCAGCATCCAAACTCTGGTCCCCATGATGGTGCAGCAACTGGTCCTAACCACTGAGTCATCTCTCAGGCCTCTGATTTTGCCAATAAGTGATGATGATTTATATTCATGAGCAACATCACTGTTTTGAACTGTCTTCATTTGACTTTGGTTTCAAGGCAGAGCAGCTTCCTCCTGTGATTTAGGAATTGATTCCTTGTCCGTTTCCAGGGAGAGGTTGTTTAGAACTGTTGTTCCTATTGTGTTTCGCAGAACTCTACTAAAACCGTCTGGGCTGGGGGTTCTAACTTTTTCCTTTGAGGTCAAGAGCTATTCAGAGTATATGCTTCATCTCGGGTGTGATGCAGCTGTGGAAAGGCATTGACCCTTTTGTTACAGCTCACCTGCTGTATGTGTGTAGAATGGTAGAGTCATTCCTTACGTTTCCTGGTTAGTTTTGGAGTACGTCTGATCTGTGGCAGCTCCTAGTCTCCCTTTCCTTCCCCTTTCTCCATCTTCCTAGTCATTTCTGTGTTACTGATCTGAGCAGAGACAGTGCTCTCATGGATATGTTTGTTTTTTGCTGCCCCTGCTGCTCATTTTGACAGGCTGTTACCCCTCTTCTTTGAGGCGCTTGGGGTTAGAGCTACATCATTAGCTTCAGGCCTTTTCTCTCTTCTAGGGTGAGTACTTAGTGCTGGGTGTCTTCCTTTCCCCAGGGCTGTGTGGCATCCCTCATGTTTGGATAGGCTGTATTTTCCCTCACACTGCTCAGCATTCTTTACAATTCCTCGGGAGGCCCCTACTCTTTGCCCATGAAATACTAAAAGTGTGCTCCTTGTTTCTGATTATGGGAAGATAGAAAGTCTTTCTTTGCTTTCTAGTTTGATTTCATTGTGGTCAGACAATACAGTATATAACTTTAATTTTCTCTGTTTTGAAAATGACATTTATTTGTTTATATTCTCTCTCTCTCTCTCTCCCTCTCTCTCTCTCTCTCTCTCTCTCTCTCTGTCTCTCTCTCTCTCTCTCTCTCTCTCTCTCTGTGTGTGTGTGTGTGTGTGTGTGTGTGTGAATGTATGTGCTGGTACATGTGTAGAAGAATGACAGAGAACAGCTTTTGGGAATTGGTTTTATGTTTGCATCATGTGATTATTCCCAGGGACTTTTTAGAATTCTTTTTTTACTTCCTCACTTTACATCCTGTTGATTGCTGCCTCCCAGTCACCCCCTTCCACAATCCTTTCCTCTCCTCTTCCCCTCTTTCTCCTCTCCTTCTCCTCTGGGTGGGTGGGGCCCCTGCTCCCCTCCCCCCACCTTGGCACTTCAAGTCTCTGCAAGTCTAGGCACATCCTCTCCCACTGAGGCCAGACAAGGCAGCCCAGCTACAAGAACATATCCACATATGAGCAACAGCTTCTGGGACAGACTATATTCCAGTTGTTCAGGACCCACACGAAGACCAAGCTGCACATCTGCTACATGTGTGTGAGGAGACCTATGTCCAGCCTGTGCATGTTCTTTGGCTGGTGACTCTGAGAACCTCAAAGGTCCAGGTTAGTTGACTCTGTTGGTCTTCTTATGGAGTTTCTATGTCCTTCAGGTCCCACAATCCTTCTTCCTAATCTTCCATAAGAGTCTCTAAGCTCCATCCACTGGCTGTGGGTGTCTGTATCTGCCTAAGTCAGCAGCTGGGTAGAGCCTCTAAGAGGACAACATGCTCCTGCCTGCAACAGGATATCATTAATAGTGTTAAGGATTGGTGCTTGCTCATCAGGGTATCATTAATATTGTTAAGGATGGTCTCAACTTGTTTGGCTTGGCTGTAAGTGCATTTTTCAGCTCAGCCATCTTGCTGGTCCTTAAGGTTCTTTTTTCTCCTCCGGTCCTCCTTTCTTCCTTCCCATTTTTCCTCCTTTCTTTGCCCTCCTCACACTGCCTTTCTCTCACTTTCTGGATATCAGACTGGCCTCAAGCTTGGTGTGTTTGATGACTTTGAGCTTCCTGCTTTCACTTCCCAAGATCTGGGATTACAGGCATGTTCCATTGTGCTGGACTTGATTTCAACTCTTTTAAATTTATTGAGTATTACTTATTCCTTGTGACACATGATATAATTATCTTGCTTTGTTCATTGATGTTTGAGAGGAATATATATATTTTTTTTATTGGATGGTGTGGGGGTTTGTATATGTTTGGCCCAGGAGTGGCATTATTGGGAGGTGTGGTCTTGTTGGAGAAAGTGTGTCACTGTGGGAGTAGCCTTTGATACTGGAAATCAGTTTTCTCCTGTTTGCCTTTGGAACAAGATGTAGAACTCTCAGCTCCCCCAGCACCATGCCTGCCTTGATGCTGCCATGCTTCCTGCCATGATGATAGTGGACTGAACCTCAGAAGCTGTAAGCCAGCCCCAGTTAAATGTTGTCCTTAACTGTCAACAGGACAAATCAGCAGCCTACAAATTAGGAAAGAGTCTTCACCAACCCTACATATGACAGAGGGCCAATATTCAAAATTTATAAAGAACTCAAGAAATTAGACACCAGCAACCCAAATAATCCAATTTAAAAATGGAGTACAGAACTAAACAGAGAATTCTCAACACAGGAATTTTGAATGACCATGAAGCACTTAACAAAATCCTCAGAGTCCCTAGTCATCAGGGAAATGCAAATCAAAACATCTCTGAGGTTTCATCTTACACGGATCAGAATGGCTAAGATCAAAACCTCAAGAGATAGCACATGCTGCTGAGGAATAAAGCAAGGGGAAATTTCCTCATTACTGGTGGGAGTGAAAACTTGTACAACCACTATTGAAATTAGTTTGGTGGTTTCTCAGAAAACTGGGAATAGTTCTACCTCAAGACCCAGCTATGTCACTCCTGGGCATATACCCAAAAGATGCTCCAACTTCCCACAAAGACACTTACTCAACTATATTCATAGCAGGTTTATTTGCAATAACCAGAACATGGACAACAACCTAGATACCCCTCAACTGAAGAATGGATAAAGAAAATATGGTACATCTACATAATAGAATGTTATTCAGCTACTAAAAACAAAGATATCATATATTTTTCAGGCAAATGGATAGAACTTGAAAATATCATCCTGAGTGAGGTAACCCAGACCCAAAAGGACATGCATGGTATATACTCAATCAGGTTGTTATTAACCACAAAATACAGGTACTGTGTTATATTCTACAGACCTAAAGAAGCCAAACAAGAAGAAAGGCCCAAGCAAGTAAATTTGAATCTGTCTTAGAAGGAGGAATAAAATAATCATAAGAGGCAGATAAATGGAAGGAACTGGGAGGAGGGTGGTGGAAAGGACAGTGGAGGGGCTAAGGACCAGGTGTCGGAAGGACAGGAGAGATGGCTTGATGGCCGTGAAAATGAATGAAAATCTGCGACTGACAGGGGTGAGGAGGTGGAGGGCATCTCCAAGGTGAGACGGGCTTGGGATTGGGGAAGCACCCAAGAATCAATATGTTGTGACTCACAACAGTGGGGATATGAAACCTGAAGAGGCCACCTCCTGTAGCCAGGCAGGAACCCCAAAGAGTGATAGATAAACCAACCCACCACAAAACTTTCAATTCCAAATTTATCCTGTTTACAAAAAAATGCAGGAACAGGGGGATAGAGCAGAGACTGAGAGAATGGCCACCCAACAACGAGCCCAACTTGAGACCCATCCCATGGGTAAGCACCAATCCCTGACACTATTAATGATACTCTGTTATGGCTGCAGACTGGAGCAAGTAGTCCTCTGAGAGGCTCCACTCAGCAGCTCATTCAGACAAATACACCCATAACCAAAAGGTGGATAGAGCTTGGAGACTCTTATGAAAGAATAGAAGGAAGGATTGTGGGACCTGAAGGACATAGAAACTTCATAAGAAGACCAACAGAGTCAACTAACCTGGAACCTTGAGGTTCTCAGAGTCACCAGCCAAAGAACATGCACAGGCTGGACATAGGTCTCCTCACACACATGTAGCAGATGTGCAGCTTGGTCTTCGTGTGGGTCCTGAACAACTGGAATATAGTCTGTCCCAGAAGCTGTTGCTCATATGTGGATATGTTCTTGTAGCTGGGCTGCCTTGTCTGGCCTCAGTGGGAGAGGATGTGCCTAGACTTGCAGAGACTTGATGTGCCAGAGTGGGGGAATGCCCCAAAGAAGGAGCACTAGCTTAGAGAAGAAGGGGTTGGGGGATGAGGATGAATGTGGGAGGGGTGATTAGGAGGAGGGCAGTGAGTGGGATGTAAAGTGAATAAGTTAAAAAAAATTAAGTAAAAAAAAGTTTTCCTTTAAAAGATTTGCCTTGGTCATGGTGTCTCTTCACAGCAATGAAAACCTTAAAACAGATGGAGTATTCTCTTAAGTATTAAATAGGAGCTTGTTATTGATGATATTGAGTTCTACGTGTGTGTGTGTGTGTGTGTGTGTGTGTGTGTGTGTGTGTGTGTGTGTCTTTGAATGAGTATAATGTATGCATGTGAGCTGTGTACACACTCTGAGAGGACAGAGGCATCAGACTTCCTGGAGCTGAGCTGTAACAGTGGGTTGTAAGGGCCTCATATAGGTGTTGGCAGTGAACTGTAGGTTCTCTGTACGAGCAGAGCAAGTTGTTAACTACTGAGCCGTTTCTTTAGCCTGGGTGTTGTCTTTACTATTTTTGAGATAGGGATATTTAACTCTCCAGCTATAATTGCAGGTTTGCCTATTTTTCCTTTCAACTCTATCAGGTTTCTTTTTGTACGCATTCACTTAGAATTACTACGTCTGCCCGGCTGATCTTACTACCTTATTATTTAATATCATGTAATGTCCCTGGTAATTTTATTTGATTTCAAGTGTACTGTTGTTCATTTTCCACCATAGTATGCTATCTGTATGCTCTTCCCTTCCATGTTCTATACAAAATAAAACTCTCACACACAAGTCCACTCTTTTGAAAGGATCTAGAAGGGAAACCCTTGAAAATGTTCTCTTTACTTATAAACTATACAGTTACAGGTGATTTTGTTTTCTTCTCTCTTTTCTTGTATTTTATGATTTTTTTATGAAAACACATACTACATAGATATGAAAAAGCCTTTAAAAAAGAAAACAGACAGACCAAAAATCATTCAAAAGTTAAGCCAGCCGTCAGTGGGCACAGCGTGAAAGGAAAACAGTGGTCTCAGAATAGACACAGAGACATGCTTTGCCCTCGTTTGTACAAATGATTCCATTTATGTACTCTATGACTTGTGAGGTGTTGGCTCTAAATCAGCTTTTCTCTAAGCCGAAGCTTGTTTTAAATAGTCAGAGGAAAGTTCTTATTTAAATAGCACTGTAGTAATGCTCTCTGTAAAGTAGGAGCCATACATTTATTCCCATTTTGTAATTTATAGAGTGTTGAATACAGGTTCTCTCTCATCCTAAATGCCAGAAACCTGAAGGGTTTTAGATGCCAGATTCAAAAATATATTTGCATACATAAGCATCTCTTGGGAATAGGTTCAAAATATAAACATGAAATTTTGTTCTTTTTTTCTATACAACTTGTCCACATAAACAGAAGGTAATTCTTGTGCATCTTTATATAGTTATTTTTATTTAAGATCTATGTGGTACTGGCAATTGGACCCAGGGCTTCATGCATGATAAGTAAGTGTTCTCCACTGAGCTACACCACAGTCCTTACTAGTGCACACAAACTGTTACTGAAGCCTGTCACATGAGGTTGAGTATGCAACATTCCACCTGTATAGTCATGCTGATACTTGAGGAGTTTTGGATCTGGAGCATTTTAGATGTCAGCTATTTGGATATGCACCCATGTATGTATGTATGTATAACATCTACTTTAATATTTCCAATATGGATGTGTGAGCATATTTATGTTGTTGTTTTTAAATTTTAGGGATGGAACCCAGAACCTTGTATACACTAAATAGCCTCTCTACCCAGAACTATATAGCTCCCCAATTCTGTGTTTTCACTTTAAAACATAGTTATTTTAGTGTGTATGTGTGTGTGTGAGAGAGAATGTGTGTGTGTCTGTGTGTGAATGTGTGTGTGTCTGTGTGTGAATGTGTGTATATGTGAATGTGTGTGTGAATGTGTGTCTGTGTGTGAATGTGTATGTGAATGTGTGTGTGTTTGTGTGTGAATGTGTGTGTGTCTGTGTGTGAATGTGTATGTGTGTGTGAATGTGTGTGTGTGTGTGTTTGTGTGTGTGTGTAAATACTTCAGAAGGTCGGGAAAAGGTGTTAGATTCCCTTGGAGCTGGAGCTATATAGGTGGTTCTGACTCACCTGTCTTGGCTCATGGGAACAGAAATCAACTTGTCTTCAAGAGCAGCAAAATGCTCAACTATCGTGCTATCTCTGCCCCTGATTTTTTATTTTTATGCTCTACAAATCAATCAAGAATTTCTAACGCTTTGGTCATTAATGATAGAAGGAAAGTCTATCTAGCGTGTACACTCCTGTCTTATGATGTCAGCATGGCTTTCTCTCCACTGGATCACAGTACAAATGCAGTTCCCAAATCTACCCAGATCAAGCTGTTTCTACAACATTTCTTCCACTGATTTCCATCTAAAGCTATCAAATGATTACTCTGTGCTATGCAGGATAGGGCTTGTGATGGGGGGTGATCAATGCAGCTTCTGATGGGAAAGGAAGGCTCATTAGTGTTTAGGTCTGGACGGAAAAGGCCTTGATGAGGAGGTAGAATTGTTGCTCCCCAGAAGAGGAGACCAAGGTGTGGTGGTGGAGCTCAGAGAGTTCCAGGAAGAGAAACTCGCATGAGAAGTGTGCCGATGCTGGGTATGCTTAGTGTAGCTACTTGGAAGGCTGAGACAGGAAGATTGCTATAGTTCTAGACCTACCTGGGCTACAAAAGCAAGCAGAAGGAAAAGCAAGCTATCAAGGAAATGTCCTAAAGCTATAGTTTGTTCAAGGAGCCAAATGACCTGGAGGTCCATGGTTGGGGACTTCAGTCCCTTCTATTTTCAGTCTTTTAGAGAACAGGCAAAGGGCCCCAGGGCCTTCCCTGGAGGTCTTTGTGTGCCTTGAGCCAGTCTACACTAATGGGTTTCACAACTGCCTTCAGCAGTAACTCTGTCCCCAGCCTCAGTTTCCCCACCAAGAAATGCACATGCTGTCATTGTCCTTTTCTCCTGCTGAGTGCAGTCTTTCTTTCCCCCCCCAAATATTATGAATTCTTTGAAGACTAGAACCAAGTCTCTGCTTTATAGCTGATTTCTGCAAGTGTCTCAGCCCATCCGCCCACCTCTGGAAGTGTCGGGCTGTTTCTGTAAAATCCCATCAGACCAGCAGATGCAGTGGTACAGATTGGGAGGTGTGGGGTTGCAATAAGCTGGAGTTGTTGACCCAACTATAAAAACTAGCAGTATAGCCAGTTATAAAAAGAAAAGGGAGGTCTGTGTGGGCACTGCAGCTGGCTTGCTGCTAGCTCCTAGCCGCCCCCGCCATCTGCCATGGGAGTAGTTAGTCACTCTCCTCATGCAGGGATGCTTCAGTAGAAAACAAGTTGCACTATTTACCTGATGATGGGCCTCTTGGCTTGTGAGTATTTGAGGAGGGGGATTTACCACCTGAGCAGCAGATAGTGTGTTCATTGCTCACACTATCTTTGAAAAGCTTACAAAAGAAAGGAGTGACAAGAAGGCAAGAGTAGGAGAGTGAGCTTTCCAAATTTCAGTTTCCTCAGAGCCCCGTGAAGGCAATTCACGACCAACTTGCCTGGGGCCAGACTCACTCGGAGACTGGTGAGGCTTGTCTCTGTATGTTTTTCTGAGTTCCCAGTGTGGATTAGTTTTGAGGAAGAACCACTTGCATGCGGGCAGCACCTGTCCAGAAGTGGGAAAGGAAACAGCCAGTAGAACCCCACCATTTCCTGTCCTGTTTCCTGGATCCTCTTTGCTATGAACTGCCTCACCCATCCTGTCCCGTGTGCTATGATGGGGTGAATCTTCTTAAACTGAAATGAAGACTACCCCCCCATGCTTTAAGTGTTTTCTACTAGGAGTTTTGTTTTGGAAGCAGCAATGAAAGAAGTATCTACTTCACCCCTGTGCCATCCCTCCATGGTGTTCCCACGCCCTCAGAAGTGCAAGGGCATTACAGAGACCTTCCAGGTCAGGCTGTTCTAGCTTCCTTCCATGTCAGCCTTTTGCTGCTGTTTCTCAATCTTCAGCTTTGCCTCCGTCCCTAGCCTGGACAGTCCTCATCTGCTTCCCCTGTGTCTCTGTCATTCCCTTTATTCCATTTTCCCAAGTGGATTCCTTCAACCCCTATCTTCAACAGAGACCCCAAGGCAAATGGCTCTGTTTTCTTGTTTCCTCAGCCTTCTGAGCTCCATCTTGTAATTTCTCTTTAATGCCGGGCTTCTCTGTTGACTGGAAGCCCTCTGAGAGCAGTGATATGTTTGTCATCAAACTATCACAGTAACATGGTAACCATAGTCTTGAGTACATGGATAGACAAGAGGCCTTTGAAACTGCAACATACCTAGATTTTAAGGTGACATGCTAAGAGTCTCTTGAACCTTTCTTTCATATTAAAGAATTGTGTGTATGTGTGTGTGTTTACATTTGTATACAAATGTGTGTGCATATATTTAAGGCTGGGACTTGATATTTTAGACTAGTCTGGTTATTGAGTCCCAGGGAGTCCCCCTATCTCCTCCTCCTCAGTGCTGGATTAAATCTCCCACCATGCCCTGTTTTTTTTTTTTTTTTTTTTTGACATGGCAGTAGAAATTCAAACTCAGATAATCAAGCTTATGTGGTAGAAACTGTGTGTTCTGAGCCATCTCCCCAGCCCCATTTATTTCTTTGACTCCAGCAGCGGTGGAAAGTTTGGAATCATGCTGGGCAGTAAAGGTGACAAAACCAGGGAACCAACAGTGCTTTCCTGGTTTGCGGCTGACAGGTCTGCTCGAGCAAGATTCTTTGCAGGCTTGGTCAGCTGCTGTGATCATCTGGTACTCGCCCTGGGAGTTCGGAAGACTTGTTGATTCATCTTTCCGTCTGGAGGTTGTGGAGCAGCCCCTGGCCTCTTTCTCTTTAAGGACATTTATTTATAGTAGTGTGTGTGTGGTGGGGACACGTGGAGGTTAGAGGATAACTGAAGGAGACAGTTCTCACCTTCCACCATGGGGAAAGAACTCAGGGGGTCAGGCAAGCATCATTCACAGTTACAGACAGTTGTGAGCCATGTGGGTGCTGGACATTGAATCCTGGACCTCTGGAAGAGCAGCCAGTGTTCTTAACCACCGAGCCATCCCCAGCCCCTCCTTCCAATCTCTTGATCATGTCTACTTCCTGTCTGAACATCTTCCTGCCGATTACCGCAAAATGTAATCTCTTCTAGAGACCAACACGTTCCAGAAGTCATCTGCCCATAGCTAGAAGTCTCTCGTCCCCCCTGAGCTTCTGCTACAGAGTCGTTTCATCTCTCTAGATGTGACCATTTTGTTGCTGTTTTCCTGAGATTTGGCAGGCGTCAGCTCTGGAAGCTCTCTATTCTTAGTACCCCCAGCCTGTGGTAAAGCAGGACGGCTCGTCATTTCACACCAGGGAAGAAAGCTCTAACATGCCACTTTCTTAGCATCTTAATGTATGCATCCTGCCCGAGTGTGTGACAAGCTGTCACCAATCGTCCTGGAAATTGACAGGTGCAGGTTCGATGTACTCGCTCAGACTTACTTGGCACCCCTCAGACATACACTTCCCCTGTTGGGCACTAGATGGCAGTGTCTCCCCGCTGTTGAAAGAAAGTACCCAAATCATTCAACTGGCACATGGAAGTCCTGACCATCCATCTAAGATGATCTGAGGGAAGTGAAAAATGCCTGTTTACCCAACATATCTGAACAGGCAGGCCTGTGCGAAATGGGGAGTGGTAAAAAGGGCAAACATCAAACTGGCCTAAAAGCCTCTCAAGCATTTGAAATTTGAGGTGGGAAGGGCCTGCTATTTTACCACAGGGGGCCTGCTTTTAGGATCTAATCGGAATACCTGGTGGTAAATTCTAGACAGGTAAGGTGGAGTAAGCCACCTGGAGTTAGGCCAAGTGCTGTGTGGGTTAATTACAGCTTTGGCTCCCTGCTAAGAGAGCATCACTATTCTAGGGCCACCCTCTACCTTTCAGTGTTTAACTGAAGACCTCTGGACTAAGGTTTGTCTGGCAAAGCATGCTGGGATGTCCCCTTCCCGAGGCCAGTGATTCTTGTTACCTGCAATGAGCAGAGCAGGGAGCCTGAGGCAGCTGCTGAATTGGTGTTCTGAGAGCACCCTGTGGGGCTGGAGCAAGCAGGAGAAGATGCTGTGAAACCTAGTCTAAGGATTAGCAGGCACCCACAGTCAGGGGCAGGTCCAGTGGGAGCCTTAGGATTTTTGGAAGAGCCCTTATTGAAGAAACCAGTTTTCAGCTGGGCATGGGGGTAAATGCCTTTAATCCCAGCAACTGAGGAGGCAGAGGCAATCGGGTCTCTGTGAGTTCAAGGCCAGCCTGGTCTAGCAGGACAGCCAGGGATGTTACACAGAGAAACCCTGTCTCAAGAAACAAAATAACAACAACAAAAAGAAGCCAGTTTCCCCTTTAAGCATCTGTTCCACATACGTCTCTGTGACTGCTAACATGGAGAGTTTGAGGCCCATAGGCACGTGGGACTGACTGACCTAGTTTGTGTGGGGGATGAGCACATGGCCTGCCAGCAGCCATACTAGGAAACATAAACAACTGTGGCACCCAGGGCAGGAAGCAAGACGCCTTTTGAACTTGGGCAGTTCTAGCTCTCCTTGGAGTCACTCCAGGATGTCTCCCAGCAAAGATGGGTTTTATTCTGCATATAACAGGCTGCTTTTATTCTGGAAATAGGTTCTTACCATGTAGGTCTGGTTGACTGGGAACTTACTATGTAGACCAGACTGGCTTTGAACTCACAGATATCTACCCATCTCTGCTTCTCAAATGCTCTACCCAGCTATTAGGGTTCTTTTGGGTCATATTTATTTTTAAGTGCTTGCGCAAGAGAGAGAGAGAGAGAGAGAGAGAGAGAGAGAGAGACAGACAGACAGACAGACAGACAAAGTCACAAAGACAGAGAAATAGAGAGATCGCAGGTACTTGTGGAGACTACAGGCATTAGATTCCTTGAAGTTGAAGTTATAGGTGGTTGTTAATCACCTGATTTGGGCACTAGGGACTAAGCGTGGGTCCTCTGCAAGAGCAGTAGGCCATCTTTAAGTGCTGAGTGATCTTTCCAGCCCCGCAGCTAACAGGTTTTGAGCACTTACAGAAAACTCTTGAATTCCAGTCATTTCTTACAGATGTAAGACACCCTGACAGGTCTGGGGATGTTCCTCAGTGATGGAGCATTTGTGTAGTGTGTGGGAGGGTCTGGATTCCATTTTCAGCCTTACAGAGGAAGCGGCAGTTCAGCAGCATGGTGATGTGGGCATCCTACATGAGCAGGTGTGGTGCTGTGTAACGGCAGGGGGCGAGAGGTGGAAGCAAGAAAATTGTGAAGTCAGAGTCAGTTTGGGCCATTAGTGATTTCCAGGCCAAGCTGTGTTGTAACCCACCATTGGAACCTGGCCTTATTTTTCCTTCCCCCACTTGTTTTGCTAAAAAACTCCTTCCTTGTATCCACTGGGGTTCTTAACCACACCCTAGAATGTTCCATCCGAGCTATCTTTACCTTGAAAACATCCTGTTTTGTACACTCATGACTGCACCCGACCTCCCCAGCCTTTGTTGTTCACCCCATATAAAAGGAGTCCGGAGTAAAGCCTTGGTGGCATTCACCGATTATTGAGCGACCCATGTGTGTGTCTCTTTTTCAATCCCCCAGGCCTCTGTCCAAGGTTTGGTCACAGTGATGGCGCGGGCATCATCAAACCTGGATTGTATAGTGAGACTTTGTCTAAAAAACTAACCACACCTAAGAACATTGCAAAGCAGGGGCTTTGGAAGCAGAGACCTGGGCTGGGTCCTGCCCTCAGAGGTTTCTGCCCAGTGAGTGACTTCATACCCTCTGTTTCTCCAGGCTCATGGATTAAATGAGAAAAGGCACATAGAACCTTTAACAAGATGCTTACCAAGTGCCTACAAGTATTAGCCTAGAGTGTATGCTGAGGCTGGTTACCTGCTCACTGGGTTAAGGTTGAAGTATTTGCTGAGAGCCAGTGATCTATTCAGCAGGCTAGGGTGTTTGACTCCAAGTCTGATGCTTGAGATACATCCTAGAAAGTTGTCTTCTTACCTGCACACATCAGGCATGCCATATTACTGCACACATACACAAGCACACACACACATGCACACACTCATGTACTCACAAGCATACACACAGCTTCTGCCTATTGTTGGTGCTTGGAATGTACTGGCATTATACACATGGCTGCTTGACTACCTTGCATCTGTAGTGCCACTGTGTCTCACACGAGGGCTGCATTTCTCAGACTAAGGATTTGGAGGTCCGTGGATGAAGAAGGGTGGATGGGGTGTCCCTGAACATTAGTGGTTTCCCACAGGGATTGTGGATTTGAAATTGTTCCTTCACAAACAGGAACCTAGAGGCAAAAGTTTATGCAGAGGTCATGGGGGGATGCTGCTTACTGGCTTGCTCCTCATGGCTTGCTCAGCCTGCTTTCTCATAGAACCCAGGAGCACCAGCCCAGGGATGGCACCACCCACAGTGGGCTGGGCCCTCCCACACTGATTACTAATTAAGAAAATGCCTTACTGCTTGCTGAATGTTAAGGAAGCATTTTCTCAGTTGATGCTCCCTCCTCTCTGATGACTCCAGCTTGTGCTAAGTTGACATAAAACCAGCCATCACAATACTGAAGTTTTCACATAGTTTCTGTCTACAAGACAACTAAAGTTGAATTTGTACAATAGATACTAAAAAAGGAGGGAGATTTAGTAATGTGCTGTATGGAGCCCATGGCAACCGGCAGAATCAGCTAACAGTCACTGTTTCAAGTAGTTTGCTTCCTAACTTGAGGCTCTACCCAAACGTCTGCCAGTGCCTATTTTTGAGCATCCAAGCAATATTCTATCTTACACATCTGTAAGCAGCACAAAACTCCATCCTCACATCCTAGTTTGGGGTCAGAAATAAGGTCCCTGTAGGTAAGTTCTTAATGAAAGGAAAGGTGATCATCTAGTGGGGAAGCCAAGAAAGGGTTGCAAGAGGGTTGCAAAGGGTTTTCAGACACAAAGCCATGTTTAGAAAAGGGAAGGGCTGCTGGGACTAACAGGAAACAGGTACCTCAGAGGAACTGGGAGTCTTGTTTTGCTTTGTCAGCAGTGGGAAGCAAGGCGTGGGCTCAGAAAACTGGAGACAGAGAGCTCACGTGAAATGGTTAGGGGGTATGGGGTGCTGAAAGGGCTTCCCCTGGGAAGGTCACATCTAGGTCATTTTCTTTTCCATTCAGGGTATAAAGATGACAGCTTTTTTTGGGCCTTCACCATTGTGCAAGACCATTTTCAGCCTTTGTGTCTGTGGCTGTTCCTGCTTTGTCTTAACTGACATCTTGATCAGTCACTTTCCTGGAGGTTGGTTTTGTTTAGATGCTGTTAATCTCTTTCTAACGTGCGTCCATTTTGTCCTGCTTCTTAGTTGATTTTATCCCCACTGTGTAGGGCACTCTCCCCTGGATCTGTGTTGGGAAAACTCTGGTGATAATTGGAGGCTATTTAAGAGCACATTTTTGTTGCCATCGGTCTGCACGTATTTAAAATGTATGATTTGATGTTTTGACATATATAGCCACACAATAAAGATGACAAACAAGCTTTCTATCCCTGGAAATTACCTGATGCCAATTAGGAGTTCTTTTAGCTTCGTCTGCAGGAAGACTATCTTCAGCGGGATAAAACAGATACCCTCTGTGCAGAACTGTGGACACCATGCCATTTCATTCTTTCCCACTGTTACTGTCCGAGCATCCCCTCTATTTACAACCTTCTGAATAAAGTCTCGGTCTTCAGAGAGGTATTATGGGAAGTGATAGATCCTTTGGGAGGTGAGGCCTAGTGAAGGCCTTGGTCATTGGGGGCATGTTCTCAGAAGACGTTGAGTCCCCAGTTTCTTTGACTTCTGGTTTGATGAAATAAACTGTTTTAAACATGCACACTCTAGTTGTGTTGTGCTGACCTCTGCTACCTTCACCGGACGTCAAACCAGCTGAGAACTCCACCTTGGACTTGAAACCCAAACTCTGAATTAGGTGATGGCTAATCTTGATTGTCTTGAGACACCTGGGAAGACAGAATATTAGTGGAAAATTGCCTCCATCAGACTGGTGGGTACTTGGGCATGTCCTTGAGGCATCTTCTTAATCACTTATTGATGTAGGAGGGCCTTTCCCACTGTGAGCAATACCATTCCCAAGCAGTTGACTGTGAAAGTTAGATATGAAGGCTAGCTGAGAAACTTAGCAAGCAGTGTGTCTCCATGGTTTCTGATTCAGACTCCTGCCTTTAGTTCCTGCTGTGGCTTTGGTGGTGACGGACAGCAGACTGGGTCCTATAAGCTAATAAACTCTTCCTTCCCTGAGGTGATTTTGGTCAGCATTTTCCCACAGAGATAGAAAAGCAACTTTTATTTTCCTTTTCAAGTGAAAACATTTTTGTGTGTGCACACACATGCATATGTGTACCTGAGGCTCACGTGTGGGGTCAGAGGCCAGGTCACAGGAGTCGCTTTTTCTCCTTTTACTATATTAGTTCCAGAAATGTAACTCAGATGCTCGGGCTTCCTGGCTACCAGTTCAGTCTTGCCAATCCCTTTTTATTTTATCTTTTCAAGATTTACTCTTATTGTTAGTTGTGTGTATGTGTGTGTGTGTGTGTGTGAGAGAGAGAGAGAGAGAGAGAGAGAGTGTGTGAAAGAGAGAGAAAGAGAGAGAGAGAGAGTGTGTGTGTGTGTGTGTGTGTGAGAAAGAGAGAGAGAGAGAGAGAGAGAGAGAGAGAGAGAGAGAGAGAGAGAGAGAGAGAGAGAGAGAGAGCACTAAGTTCTGGGCTACCTCCCTACTATAGGATGTATAGGTTATCACTGATAAAATGTCAAGATGTTTTTTGAATATTCATTTGACAAAAGAAGTATGGGGTCCAGGTCATGAGTGAGGAAAAAGCTAAGAACTAGGCAAAACAACTGAGACAATATTTCATTTGAGAAATGCATAAAAGTCTTCCATTAAAAAAAAAAAATGGGCCCAACTTCTGAAGTGAGTGTGTCACCAGAGCACACGGTAAGGCCCATTCACAGGGACTGCAGTGGTCTTCTCAGAAGTTCTTTCTCTGTCTTGTTCTTTTGCTGGTGTGAGTAAGGCTGGCTGTCTCTAATGAGCTAAGCAGGTGGGAACTGTTGGTGCAGAGGGTTATTCTCTCAGGGAGGCTGGGTGGTCGTTAGGAAACGTCATGGCTGTTGAGTGGGCTGCAGTGTTTCAGTGGAGAGTACTGAGTGAACTTGAGTAAACCAATCACTGGTGTTGGCCAAGTCCCTTCCTTGAGGCCCACAGGAAGCATGGGGCGGGGTCAGAGGGGAGCCTGGGCTCTCTACACACCTAGTGCTTGCTGTCTCACAGGAATGGATAATGACATTTGCCTGAGATAATTGCCCCAATTCACCCTCCCTCTGGTGACCTCAGCTTAACTCTCCCAGCATTTAGAGACCTGCTGTGAAATCCATAACCTGGGTCCCAGTACTGTGTGCCGTCCGCAGCTCGGTCCTCGCCTCTCTCACAGACAACCTGTGCTTCACTCATACGGAACCCCTGTCTTTCACTTTCCCACTTAACTGTCTATGGTCTCAGGAAGTTTGTGTGCACTGCTGACTCTGGTTAGCATGTTTTTTCTCTTTCCTGCTTCCCTCCTTTCCTCTTTCATTCCTTCCCTCTCTTCCCCTCTCTTTTTTTCCCTTACTTTATATATTTATTGAAAATGGTGCCTCACTCTACAATCCAGGCTGGTCTAGAACTCATGGCAATCTTCCTGCCTCAGCCTCCTGAATGTGATGGTTACAGGATAAGACCCAGTGGCCTCTAGTTCTCCTCTTTAGTGTTTCTAGGTTATACACTTTTGTGTGACAAGGACACGAAATGAGAGATTTCTGTCTTAAGAGGTTTCTATCTGAGCAATGTGCTGTTGTTGATGGCAGGCCTGGTGACGTGCAGCTGGTGTCTAGAATCTTTTCATCTAACATAACCGAAGGTCTCTCAGCACCTGAGACCCAGGACATCTCCTTTCCCTCTCATGTCACTTTCCAGCTCCTGGGTCTGCCACTGGGTGGCACGAGGGATGGAGCCCAGGACCTTGCTCATGTGAGGCTGGCACTCCACCAGCTGAGCCATGTATCCCATCAACTTTCTGTACTGAGATAAGGTCTCAAATAGGCTGGTCTTGACCTCTTGCTTCTTAACTTCCCACTTCCCAAGTACTAGGATTACAGACATATGCCCCCATGCCAGGCATTTCTAAATACCCCCTTTCAAGTCACATGCCTGTCTTTGTGGAGTTAATAGCATAAAAGAATTGGTAGTGCTAATTTTCCTGTTTCAGGCTTTATTAGATCTTCAGGAGCTTCTCTCCCTGTTTGCCTGTGGTGTGTTGCTTCAGTCTTCAGCTCTCCCAGAGGATCTTACACTCTGCTATAGCCTTGGAAGGCTCATTATTGAGTAGCCAGACCTGAAGTGGCTCCAACTTCTTCCCAGGGCTGTGTGCTCTCCCAAAGGTCCCATCATGTGGACTGTCACAGGAGAGCGTTGTCTCTCCACTACTGAATTGGCATTCAGTACTGAGGGCTCCAGAAAGCACAAAACCAGAAAGCTAATGAGACAGGAGAACGCAGAGCCAACTTAGGAATCAGCAAAGATGGACTTGAGCCCTGCTGTAGTAACAAAATAAAGTAAAAAATTTAGGAACTAGGCAGAGGGAGGTTTGACTTTCTGGAGGTCATTGGTTGCCAGAGCAGTGGGCAGACTGTGTGTTTGTGTGTGGTGGGGTACGCAGGAATGGAGCTTTGGGGGGGGAAATGGGGTGCACAGGGATAGAGCTGTGTGTGTGCGTGCGTGTGTGTGTATGTGTGTGTGTGTGTGTGTGTGTGTATGGACCACAGGGGTGGGACAATTCTTCCATGTTTCTACTTAGAAACAATAAACCATTTTCCTTTGTATTCTATTGATAGACTTTGAATTAAAGGAGGAGCCAGGGGTGCATTTCCCTAAGAGGCCCACCAAGGTTGAGCATAAGAAAGTCTGGCAGTCAGCACTGCTGTTCCTAAAGGAATCAGACATGTACAAATAAGATGATGTACCGTGTGAAAGTTGATGTGCGTGCCTTTCCAGAATATAGATATTTCTTCAAAGCAGAAACATTCCCCAAACATTCCTGGTTCCCAAGACACAGGAAGCTCAGAAACTGGTGAGATTCACAGGGCTGTTATTCCAGGTTATAAGAGCAGTGAACACTTGCTGGGGGGTAGGAGGCTTTCAGATGAACAGAACTGCTTGCTTAGTGTATAGGGCACTAAGGATGCTTTTAGGAGTTGGTACTGAGGCTTGGGTGTGCTTTTTGTGATGCAGCTACCCAGGGCCAGTGAGTAACCCCCAGAAACCCAGGTGTTCACTGAGCTAGAGTGGAATAGAGTCATCTCTTTGGTCTGTCATTGGCATCCTGTAAGGGATAAGTAGACGTTTGTTTACTTCTTCAGAGGAAAAAGTCAAACAATACAAGCTGAGGGGAAATAGGTTTGTAATTTACATGTCTTAAGTAAAAGGTGGGGCCCACTGCAGCTGATGTTCTGAGAGGAGACAGAGAAGGAGGAAAGCAACAACCCAGAGCCAGGGAGAGGAGTATGGAGCCAGTGGGTGGGTCATGCTTGACAGTTACTACTGACATGCTCAACACATCTTTGAGAACTGATTACTGAGGTAGTTCTCATCCAACAGGGTCCTGAAGGTGTTCACCATCATTAGCAACAGTGGCACTTGGAAAGTGGTCTTCCATGGATCTGGTGTCACGTGAGATGGTCTCCAGCTCACTGAGTGTTTACTGGGAGGAATGGCTTACGAGGCATGAACAACTGGGGAGACACATAAAAGTAAGGTAGAGTAGAGGTGAAAACTTCAGGACACATGTGACTTTGATGTATCTGCAGACAAAGGGAAGGGCTTGGAGGCAGCGGCAAGGACAGTGGGTGCTCATGTTATGTGTATTCCCACCTGGAGCACAGTGTGTGGGAGAGATAGTGGGAAATGCTGAGCCTGGCCTGCTAATTCTGAGGCAACATGAAAAGATCCCCTCCCTCTGTTCCTCCCGTCCTTTCTCTCTCCTTCCCTCTTTCCTTCCTTTATTACTTCTTTCTCTTGAGACGGGGTTCCATGTTATAACCTAGCCTGGCCTGAGATCTGAAAGAGTTAAAATTTCAAGCTAGCCCCACTAACCCTGCCTTAAGGACAAGTATGCCCACCCCCCAAATAAACCTCTTTCCTGATTGCTGCAAGAGTAGCTCTCTGTGACTACTTGAGTGAGGGGTTACCCCAATTCGAGGGTCTTTCAGATCCACAATGTACCACAGCCTATCCTAGCCTCAAACTTAATACAATTCTTCTTCTGCTGCAACATCTTCTGGAGTGCTGTGATTACAGGTGCACACCATCCCATCTGGCAAGTTTGGCTTTTTAATTCCTAGGAAATGACAACTGGCATCAGGGATGGCTGCTACAAGTAATGGCTATAATGTGCCCAGCTTGCAGAAATCCCAAAGAGACTACCGGGAACCACAACTCCGATGCAAGCACCTGAAAGTCTTTATTGAAGCCCTAGCTTGGGCCACAAACCTTCCTGATTGGAACAGGAAGGGGAATGGCCCCCAGCTCCAGGTGAAGGGGGGTTATAAAGGAAATAAACAGCAAGTGGGGGCTTCCAAGTCTTGGTATTGCATGAGAGGGTAGAGGAATGTTGGTCTCTTTCCCAGAGCCCAAAGGTAGAGCTGTATCACTCCAAGGACAGCAGACAGTAGCATTCTCCAAGGACAGCAGCTTAAAATAAAGTTTGGAGGACAAGATGGAATCTGTCCTGTTGTTTTTGCCTCTTCATTGGTCATGCCTTTCTAAGGGCAAGTTAACTTAAAATGGAGTCTTAAGAACAGCATGAAATTTATTCTGCGACCTCAGTCTCTTCAGCTACTCTCAGGGTGAAGCAGCTCAGCAGGTGAAACACAGAAGCAGGAGCTCCATCACTCTCCAGCCTGGAGCAGCCCTCTAGTGTCTCTGACAAGCCTAATGGCAAAGGAGAGTCCTTGTCTCAGACAAGGACAGTTTGGAGCCCTGTGCACTCATGTTGATTCAGCACAAAGCTGACTTAATAAATGTTGAGGAGGCAAGCTGTAGCTGGTTCTTTTATGGAAGCTTGCATATAGGTCAAAGAATAAACTATCACTTCAGTTCTTTTAAATTATGGTGGTGACTTGGATCAAACAAAAGCACTTACCATGGAAGCCTGATACCTGCAGTTCGATTCCTAGGACACCCAGTCAAAGGAGAGACCTGACTCCCCAAAATTATTTCTGATTTCCACATATGTGAGTGGCATTAAATTTGCTGAGGTTCATTTATGCCCTGGGATGTGATCTCTAGTGTCTATGTTCCATAGCCCTTTAAATATCCTGGGGTTGAGCACTTGTCAGATGTCCACTTGATGCTGTTGGTTGATGGTGTTGTTAATTTTTTAAAGATTTTTTTTATTATTATTAAGTGTGTGTGTGTCTGCATGTCTGTGCATCTGTGTGTCTGTCAGTCTGAGTGTGGGTCTGAGAGTGTGAGTGTAGGTGCCTGTTGAAGCCAGAGGTGTGGCATCACTTTGGAACTGAAGTTATAGACAGTCGTGAGCTGCTTGATGTGAGTGCTAGGAATTTAACTCTGTCCTCTGGAAGAACAATGCATGCTCTTAAATGCTGAGCCATCTCTACAGCATGCGACATGTTGAACCTTGGCTTGGTAGAAGAGTACCAAAGCACTGGGGTTATGTGGGATATTTCCAGAGAGGATTAGCTAAGGCAGAGAGAACCACACTGAATTTGGGTACCCAATCCTACAGGCTCAATGCCCTGATGGTAGTAAATGGAAAAGAGCAATCCTCCCTTGCCTCTCCTCTTACCCTCCCCCATTCCCTACCCCTTTTCCTCCCCACCATTACAGGAGCAGCTTGTCCCACCATACCCTCCCTGCCAAGATGAATGGAAACTATTGAATAAAATAAAATAAAATAAAATAAATTCCTTTGCACTTACAGTATGTCAGGCATTTAGTCACAGCAATGTGACATGGACACATAATTGATATCCCTACCTGTCTTTGCTAGTTTTCTCTGCTCTGACACTTACTCAATCTGATGGTAACATAAAAAGTTGCATTTTTGGCTCAATTGGCAGTCAGCTTGCAGAAGAATGAAAATAGACCCTTTTTTATTTCGTTGTACAGAGCTCAAGTGCAAGTGGATAAAAGATCTCCACATAAAACCAGGTACACTGAAACTACTAGAAGAGAAAGTAGGGAAAATCTTAGAACACATAGGCACAGGAAAAAATTTCCTGAACCAATGGCTCGTGCTCTAAGACCAAAGATCAAGAAATGGGACTTAATGAGATTTCAAAGTTTCTGTAAGGCTAAGGACACTGTCAAGAAAAGAAAATGGCAGCCAACAGATTGGGAAAAGATCTTTACCAACCCCACATCTGATAGAGGTCTAATATCCAATATATACAAAGAACCCAAGAAGTTAGATGCCAGAGAATCAAACAATTCTATTAAAAAATGGGGTACAGAGCTAAACAAAAAGTTCTTAATTGAGGAATATCGAATGGCTGAGAAGCATCTAAGGAAGTGCTCGACATCATTAGCCATCAGAGAAATACAAACCAAAACAACCCTGAGATTCCACCTCACACCAGTCAGAATGGCTAAGATCAAAATCTCAGATGACAGCAGATGCTGGAGAGGATGTGGAGAAAGAGGAACACTTCTCCACTGTTGGTGGGGTTGTAAACTAGTACAACCACTCTGGAAATCAGTCTGGCGGTTCCTCAGAAAAATTGGACATAGTCCTACCTGAAGATCCAGTTATTCCACTTCTGGGCATATACCCCAGAGACGCTCCAACATACAACAAAGACACATGCACCACAATGTTCATAGCAGCCCTATTTATAATAGCCAGAAGCTGGATAGAACCCAGATGTCCTTCAGTAGATGAATGGATACAAAAATTGTGGTATATTTACACAATGGAGTACTACTCAGCCATTAGAAACAATGACTTTATGAAATTCCTAGGAAAATGGATGTATCTAGAGAATATCATCCTGAGTGAGGTAACCCAGTCACAAAAGAACAGACATAAAATATGAAGTCACTGATAATTGGGTACTAGCCCCAGAAAGCCAAAAAGTGAAAGCCTCAGTCCTTCTTAGAAAAAAAATAAGTGTATAGCACCCTCTCAGAGTGTGGTACATCTGGACCTTAAATCAATAATAATTTAAGAGCTAAGAACATAACCTTGTGGCAATTTTTGGTATTCAAAAATTATTATGTTTAATCTATACACACCAAGAAAACTCTGTTTCCATGTTATGTTCTGTTGTACATGTACTTTATGCTTATGGTAACTAGTAAGATTTCAATTCATACTATCAAACCTCTAAAACAATTAAGTACTAACAAAAATATATTCATATAGCTTTATGCCAAAATGCTTTTAAAAATCTGTACATGTATCTCTCCTTTTACAATAAAGTTGTAAGAAAAAAAAGAAACCATTTAAAAAGAAATAGCAGAAGGAAAGATGGTCATTCTAAATTGGAAAACATATATGACTTTTCTTGTTCTGGAGCAATTTTATAAAACCTTATATTTAGTACTAAGCAGTTGTGCAAAGCATGTTGTGATATCAAAGCATGGGGTTGACGGATACAGCAGTGTTTGACCACCTACTCAGATGCAGAGTTCAGATAGATATGTATTCTGAGAAGTCTGGAATTGAGAGATGGGAGACATGGGCATGAATGAGTCTCACTAAGATGCTATACTTATTAGTGGAAAAGCTTCTGACTGAGCTCTTGCTAGAATGAGCTCTGATGTGTTGAATGTGTCAGCTAAAGTCTCAGTTTTGGCAAAGTAATAGTTACACTAGATATATAGTTGTAATTAGTGATAAACTTCAAAAAAGCACATCTAAAAAAGTTGCATTTTTAAAAAAATCTGTGACTCTGGAGATGGACTACTGGGCCTCCCACATGCCAGCAAAGTAAGCCTTTTATCACTGAGCTGAGTGATTTAAGTGTTCTTTCATTAACATTTTCATAATATATCATTTTCTGCTTTTTTACTCACAAACACCTTTCACAAACACATATATTGTGTTATTTGGGCTTTGTTTTGAGACAGTGTGTTCTGTAGTCTGGGCTGACCTTAAGCTCCCTGTATATATAAAGCTGAAGACCTTCAACTCCTGATCTTCCTTCCTCTGTCCCACGAGTGCCTGGATTACAGACCTGCACCACCTCAGCTGGCCCTGTTTCTGCAGAAACCTACTTTGTGTTTAAGTCTGTACTATTGTGTGTTTTTAAAAACATAGGCATATATAATAATATGAAGATGCAAGGATGTTGCATGTATATATTACAGAATGATTGAATAAGACTCATTAGCATACACATTGCTTAAAGACACATCTGTTTGAATGCACCATTGTCCCCTTGACCAAAGTCTCCTTAATCTCTTCTCAAGTGTGTGTTTAGGCCATTTGTATTTACTGCCATTATTGATTTGTTAGAGCTTATGTGTGTGATTTCATTGTCTCGATTTGTTTGTTGTTGTTTTACTTATTGGTTTTCTTTCTTTCTTTTCTTTTTTTTTTTTTAGCATATATACTTTTCTTTGTGTTTCTGGAACACTTTTGAGAGGTCCATTCTGTTCTATCTGTAGTGCTTTCGAATGTGTCTTTGTCAGACTTTATTGCGGCTTTTGAAGTATTATCTGCACACAATTTATCAGCATCCATTGCTTAAATACTTTACTATTTCTGGTAAAGTACAGAGAGCTTAACTCCCTTTATTGCCCACCAGCCAGCTCCATTTATAATTGTCTTAAATCTACTGCCTACACCAAGAGCCAAATTACATAGTTTGTGCTTCAACCATTAAACATAATGCAGGAAGCTCAAGAGCAGAAGGAAACTCTGTTGCATTTGCAGGCATCTGGGTCTTGATCCTTTTTCTCAATGGCCATGCTCCTTTATACAAAGTCACTTTCACAGCTGAGTGTGGTGATGCACGTTTACCATTCAGGTACCTTGGAGGCAGAGGTGGGAGGAACAAGAGTGTAAGGTCAGCCTCATTTTACAGTGAACTTGAATGCAGTATGGGGCACAGGGAACTTTATCTCAAACAAAGCCAAACAACCCAAAGGCTGGAGGGACTGCTCAGTCAATAATGTTCTCGTTCATGATACCTGAGCAGGTGAGTTTGCTCCCTAGTCCTCATGTAAAATGCTGTGTGTGGTGGTATGTACCCATTCCTTTAACACCAGGAAGGCAGAGGCAGGAGGATCCCAGGTGGTCACTGGCTAGTGAGTCCTGCATCAGTGTGAAAGACCCTGTCTCAAAACATGAGATGAAGAGTGATTGACAAAGGCATCTGATGTCCACCCCTGTCTAAACACATGCAAGTCATTTTCTCTTTGATTAAAGAGCCACTTTAACTATTCTTTTAGACAATGCTACCATGATGGCCATGAACTCTAACCCTCTGAAATTGTAACCCCACAATACATTATTTTTTCTATACGTTGTCTTGGGCATGGTGTCTTACTACAACAATAGAAAAATAACCAAGATGATGAATAAATTAAAAAAAATGAAATCATGCTGTGGTGGTTTGAATGTGGCTGACCCATGGGAAGTGGCATTATTAAGAGGTGTGGCCTTGTTGGAATAGGGAGGAAATCTGTCATGTGGGGGATGGGCTTTGAAGTCCTATGCTCAGTTCCACCCAGTGCAGAAGAAAGCCTGCTCTGGCTGTCCGTGGAAGACAGTCTCCTCCTGGCTGCCTTCAGATCAAGATATACAACTCTTGGCTCCTCCTGCAGCATCTCTGCCTACATGTTGCCACACTTCCCATCATGATGATAATGGACTGAGCTTTTGAAATTATAAGCCAGCTTCAACTAAAGTTTGCCTTAATAACAGTTGCCATGGTCATGGTGTCTCTTCACAGCAATAAAACTCAGACTGGGGCAGACGTATTTTAGGTATTTCAGGATTTTGGATTTTATTTTAACACTGAATCTCAATGGACACTCTACGTCATTCATAGCAATGATGGAAGAAAGAGGGACATTGTCTTGTTGCTGCTGGATGAGGACAACAACTGAATTTTCTTCCTGGCCCGTAGAAATATCCAGGGCATAAAGACACTCCTTGGAGCTGCTGGGTAGTAGGACCTCAGGATCTCCAAATGGAGATCAAACCACAGGAGTACATTGTTATTACTGGTGGTCATAGATCTCTATATAGTCTCTACTGACCACTCCCCACAGTTGGGGGGCACTTGAAACTACTAAGTACTAAGCAAGAATGAATGTTCAACTTCCATTGGCCCTTCTGGAGCTGTGGCACCTGGACCTACCTGGGGAGAGAGCAAGGGAGGATGCTGTGTAGAAAAGTGGAAATATAGACTTTCTGCTTCAGCTGTGCTAGGGAGGGCAAGGCTGAAACAGGCCTATTTGACTGGGGCTTATTCATGGCTAGGAATATAGTTTAGTGATGAAAGGCATGCCTGGGTCATATTGTTAATACCATGAACATACAGACACAGCTCTTATTTCTTTTAGGTTGCAGCTTTCTTGGAACTTTGATAAGATAATAGGCTTTCTATGTATCTGCCTCTGCACACGAACATGCACATAATGCATATGTACAAAGTACATGTATATGTGTATATGTAGTATATGTATATGATGTCTATGTATATGCATATGTATATATGTGATATATATGCATACAAGGCATACACATATGATGTATAGGTAGTATATGTATATGCATATGATGATATGATTATGATGTATATGTATGTGTGTATATATATGATATGCATATATATGTACATGCATATATATGATGTCTATGTATGTCTACATGATGTTCATGTATAGGTATAGGTGTGCATATACGTGTGTGTATCTGCATGTAATGGTGTTTACAAGTCAGTAGTTTCTCCAAAAACCAGTGTTGTCACAAAAATAAACGTGAGAATTCACCTCTGCGTCTTGAGGATCCAAGTCTGTTTGTCTTTTCTCTAACTTTTGGAGTCTTCCTAAGGTTTATTTTAATGTCTTGGGTTTTTAGCTGTTCTTTGTGGGAATAAGGGTAGCTGAGAACCCTTATGTTGCCACTATGACTCTCCAGCCACATTGAGCTGTACTATCAAAATTGTGATTCCAAAGAAGTCCTTTCTGTCTAAAGTTTCTTATTGTCAGGAATCTGTCACTTTCTCTTGTTATTAAAACTGGCCTCATTCACTTTCTTTCCTCTTTTTATTTCTTCTCAAAAATTACATTGTATGTGCGTGTGCATGTGTGTTTGTGTATGTGTGTGTGTGTGTGTGTGTGTGTGTGTGTTTGTAAGTGCATGTCTGTGACATCAAAGGAATCGCTGTTGGAGTCAATTCTGTCCTTCCACTCCGTGTTCCAGAGATCAGATTCAGGTCTTCAGGCCTGACCACAAGGACCTTTCCCTGCTGATCTATCTCAAGGCTCTTGTTATCCCATTTTTATTCTTCCTTTTTTCTTCGGGTCCATTGATTTCTGTGTGTCACGTAGGAATTAGGGTTCAGTCTTCCCGAGAGTGCATGCTTTGTCCTGGAGATGGGGAGATGGAAGAAACATTTCTGTTGAGATTGGTTTGCTCTCTTCTAGTGTAATAGGAGGGGCTTTTCCCTCAGGCGCTTCAGTGCCCCAGCTTTGCATTTGACTTTATTGAACATTGCCATCTTGTGTATAGAAAGGGAAATGCTGCCTAGAGAAGGCAGCTCAAGGACTGTGGGACACTGGAAAATAAGATGAATATGTCCTCCGAGGAAACTGTCCTTCCTGGATGAAGGCTTTCTTCTCTGATGTCATGCAGTCATTTTTACTGGCCTGTGGACCTCATTCACCTGCATCTGTCTGAAGAAGAGTGCTGTGGGAAGCAGGGGACCTAATTGTTGGAGTTGTTGAGAATTAGGCTGAGTCAGCTATCCTCCCAGAGCTGTGGGACCTTGGGGGAAGTCCTGTGATGAGTCTGAGTCTCTATAAAAAGAAAGATAGTCCCATAGTCATTCTAGAAAGCTCATTAGGGAGAATGTGCCCAGGAAATATTCTGTTCTTCCTGTGAGGTAGGGAGGAGGGTTCGTGAGTACAGCATTAAGTTGAGTTTAAGGGGTCACCGAGAAACCCCACTGAATCAAAGAAGGGGAGCTAACAGTTGCTCAGGTATAAGAGCCAGGCAATGTGGTTAGCTCTCTCACCTCACTTTACAAATGGTGGAGTACTGGGAAATCTATCACACAGCTGATGAGCAGGCAAACAGTGGAGTCAGGGTTTGTTTGTTTGTGTTTCACTGTGTAGCCCTGGCAGGACAGGTTCTAACTCTGTGGACCAGGCTGGCCTTGAACTCTCAGAGATCTGCCTCTAGAGTCCCAGTAGTAAAACTTTGTGGCATTAGGCCTGGATGATCAGGGTTTAAAAAATATTTATTATTAATTATGAATGTGTGTTTGAGAGAGAGAGAGAGACAGAGAGAGCGGGGACAGAGAGAGGAAGGAAGAGAGAGGGAGGGAGGGGGAGGGGCAGTGGGAGGGGGAGAGGGAGAGCACATTAAAGCCTTTCATTCTGGAAGTCTGGGCGGATGGGAGGGCTGGTCATAGTGGGATGCATAGAATGCAAGAGTCATATCGAGAGTAGAGTAGCCATGAGCCAAAAAGGAAGGCAGATTTTATTTTATTTATTTTTTTAGTTTATTTATGACAAGGTTTCATGTAGCCTAGATAAGCCTTGAGCTTGCTAAATAGCTCAAGAAGACATTGAGCATTTTAAATTAGAATACATACTACTTACATTTAGGACTGGAGAGATGGCTCAGTAGTTGAGAACACTGACTGTTCTTGCAGAGGGTCCTGAGTTTTGATTCTCTCCACCCACATGGTAGCTCACGACCACCTAGAACTTCAGCTACAGAGTGTCTGATGCCTTTTTTCTGGATTTTTTCAGGCACTGCACACGTGTGATACATCTACATACACATAGGCAAAACTCTCATCATAAATAAAAATAAATAAATCTTTTTATAAATGTAATCCTTGCCAGGTGTGGTGGCTTAAACCCTTAATTCCAGTACTTGGGAGGCAGTGGCAGAGACAGACAGATCTGGGTTCAAGGCCAGCCTGGTTTACAAAGAGATTTCCTGGATAGCCTTGGCTGTGACACAGAGAGACCCTGTTTTGAAAACATAACAAAGCTCTTTTATTTATTTGTATGTTAAATGCACATGTTCATGTGAGTGTGCACACATGCATGACTAAATGTGCACATACATATGTGTGTGGAGGTCAGAGGCTGGGTGTTCTCCCCTATAACTTTTCACTCTATTTTTTCTTCTTTTTTGAGACAGAGTCTCTTACTGAACCTCATTGATTCAGCTAGGTTATCTGCCAGTGAACTCCACGGATCTGCCTCCCACCTCTGGCATTACAGATTTGTACCACCATGCTGGCTTTCACATGGGTGCTGTGAACTTGAACTCAGGTCCTTATGCTGTGTGGCGGATACTTTCCTGATGCCTCATCATCCCAGCCCTGGCCTTGTACCTTGATCTTCCCATTTCCCCTCCCCAATTCCATAATTTCCTATGTGCACCACGGTATCCAATACATGCCGTGCTTTGGCCTGAAGCCAAGGCTTTGTGCATGTTAGACAAACATTACCTAATGAGCTACACCCTCAGCACCAACAGGTTGCTGTTAACATCTGGCTGGTAGGTGTTTGTTCAAGAACATTCTTCTACACCCATCATTTGAGTTGTCCTTAGTCATCAAGATACTAAGTATGAAATTTACTGAGCCCAGCACTGTAAAAAGCACAGATCTTCAAATAAAGAAGGAAACAGACCAGACACTCCCTGTTCTCTAGGAAGTGGAAAGTGACCAAGCAACCTCCCCTCCCACAGCTCCTGATGCTGGCATGAGGACAACTGATATTCTACTGATCGACTGAGGCTGACCTACTTGGTGAGTGCCCCTTGCAGATTACAACAGAGGCAGATGGAGAAGGAGTTGGAAATAGCTTAGTTCAGGTGCCGACCCAGAGGTATGATGGTGTATGTTCACATTAGAGACCTGTGTTTTCTCACTGCTGAGGCCTAAGTGGTGGAGAGCAATTGACAGAAAGGTGGAAATGAGTAAAGCTCTCCTGTTTCTTTGCTGAATTCCCTTCAAGTCTATTTGGACAACCTTTCTGGAATGTTCTACAGTTCTGCAAATGCACCAGTAAATCCCTTTTAAAATTTATCTCTTAAAACATGAGCTAGGAGGTTTTCTTTTTAAGCTGCAGAAATGAATTGCAGCCATCAGAAAGAACTAATTTATTTATATTTATGGAGAATATTAAAAATCACTTGCATATTTATATACACACTCAAGCACAAGCACAATCAACATTAGTCACTCCCTAATCTCAGCAACTCCTCAACCTCCTGGTTGTTACTTTGCTGCTTATTCATTTTTATTATCTTCTCAGTCTCAGCCAGGCTGTGAGGGTTCAACGTTGACATTAACTCTGCTTCTGACCCCACAGTCCCTGGACCTTAGCCCAGTTCTTCGTAAGATGCTAGACCAAATGGTCTCCAAGAGCCTGCTCTTCAGCACAGGGCCCTCTGCCTCTGTATCCTATGCTTAGCTTGTTTCTACACAAGCAGAGTCTGACATGAACCTTCCACACAAACATTTCCTTTCGAGGCAAGCATTGTATTTGTGGACATCGATCCTAAGAAATACTCATGGAGGAATGTGGAAGTAAAACAGGAAAGGGAGGAAGAGAACACAGAATTTTTCAATAAGTTGCTGTTCAAACTTCTGTGGGACATAGTGGAAGGAGGGATTTGGTATATTTATTACCCCTTCTTCCCATCTGCTAGTGCTGGGTGGTGGTGTTGTGGGTAGTAGTGGTGTGGGTGTGTGGGTGGTTGTGCTGTAGGTGGTGTTATAGGTGGGTGGTGGTGGTGTGGATGTTAGTGGTGGTGTGGGTGGGTGATGGTTGTGGTGTAGGTGGTGGTGGGGTGGGTAGTAATAGTATGGATGTTTGCGTGGTGGTGGTATAGTTGGTGGTATAGGTGGTGTGGGTGGGTGAGTGGTTGTAGTTGGTGGGTGGGTAGGTGGTAGTGGTGGTGGTGGTGGGCTACTTCCAGGACACTACCCCTAAGGCCAATGGTTTTCAACTGTACTAATGCTGTGACCTTTAATACAGTTCCTCATGCCCTGGTAACCCCTAACCATAAAATAATTTTTCTTGCTACTTCATAACTGAAATTTTGCTACTGTTATGACCGCAAATGTAAATATTTTTAGAGATAGAGGTTTACCAAAGGAGTTGCTACCCAGTGGTTGAGAACCACTGTTTCAGGCACACTTGTTTGTTTGTTTCTTTGTTTTTCCTTGTCAGAAGGAGCCTCTGGTAGCCAGAAGCTCTGAGTACAGGGAGGTACTGTTGCTCACAGCTCTTACTGTGTACAGTTTGTGAAGGGGCTGGCATCTAGAGTCAGTTAGAGAAGGTCAGGGCTTGCTTTTGCTCTGGGTACAGTTCTGCTGTCTGTAGCTGGGCTTTGCAATGCGAGGGATGAAGGTTTACATGGTGAAAAGCCCTGCCTGCTGAAAATGGGTTCCAGGCTCACCCTAGAAACTCAAGTCCTGAGCTAGGACTTGACACCCACACTAACTTCAGCACAGTTGCCTACCATGGAGTAATTTGAGCTGCAAATACTGCTTTCCTGCTTTGTCCCACTGTCTAAGGCATTCTAAAAGTGACACCACCCTGAATGATATCTCAGAGAAAGTAAGAGCATCTTCTGCTCAGCACTCCATAGCTGCACCTAAACTGCTCCATGAGACGGGAGAGCTGGCCTCCAGGGCTTTCTACACTCAGACACCAATGCTCTGGGGTCTCAGGTGTGAGTCACAATGTCCAGGCCTCTGTTCTTTTTAGAAAAAGGTTTTATAAAAGAACCAAATGTACTACTTACTTTCCTTCTGCTAATTTTTGTTCTTTGCCCAATCTCAGCCTCCCACTTTTGTGGCCAGACTTGATACCCCATCTAGGTATTGTTCCATTCCCCGGACTCCATATCTATGTACCCTCCCTCCCTCCCTCCCTCCCTCCCTCTCTCCCTCCCTCCTTCCCTCCCTCCTTTCCTTCCCCTCCCCTTCTCAATTTTAATGGTTGCTGAGACCCAAATCTAGGTCCCTGTGCCTGTGCTTATGTGGCAAGCACTTTATCAACTAGGCTATTGGCTAGGTCCTTTTTTCAGTCTTGTTTTTCCTTTAAGTGGTTCTGGAAATTGAACTCAAGGCCTCAGGCAGTTTGGAGAAACATTCTACCATGGAGCTACACCCCCAGTCTCTGTTTTGTTTTTTGCTCTTTTTGTTTTGTTTTGTTTTGGTTTGGTTTAGGATCTTACACCCTAGCCCAGGCTACCCTGTAACTCAGTATATGGTTCAGGTGAGCTTGATCACACAGCAGGCAATCCCTCACCTCTGACCTATTTCAACTTGTCTCTTTCAGCATTTTATATAAGGAAGTGACATTGGTTCTAGCTCGAAAATACAATTATAACTTGACATTGTGTCTATACCATACCAACTTAGACCTGACGCTTTGTCACTACTCACATACATTATTGCAGGATTCTTTTGGGACGATTTTGTGTCTTTAGAGTCTGCTTTCTACAAAGAAACTCTAGTGATGCTTTCAGAACAGGGATCAGTTAATGTCATTCCTCAGTTCAAAAGTGTCTAAAAGTTCTAGTGCCCATCAGTGCTAAAGCCAATGGCTTTACATCAGCCCATGAGAACCAATGCCATTTGGCTTATTTTACCTCTTGGCGTCATCTCTCTTTATTGAAAAAATTGTGTGTGTGTGTGTGTATGTGTGTGTGTGTGTGTGTGTGTGTGTGTGTGTGTGTGTGTGTTGAATACATGTACTCGTGGAGGCCAGAAGCGGATGATTGATCTCCAGTAGCAAAAGCTACTTGGAGTTGTGAAACCTCTAACATGTGTGTTAGGAACCAAACATGGTTCCTCTCCAAGAACAAATGCTCTTAACTACAAAGTCCTCTCTCCAGCCCTCTGCAGTAACCACTGAGTCCTTTCTCAAGCCTGTTATTTGTTTATGGACAGTACAAACTCAGGTTGGGTAAGGCTTCCAAAGATGCTAACAATTTATGTTCTCTGATGTTGAGTGCCAAGTTCTAAATATGAGCTGCTGACTCAACTATATAATTTATTGTTCAAAGTACGACCTGCTTTGTGGTTAAAGGGCTCTGCTGGTAGCTAGCCATGGTAATAGGCAGTGCCAGGACTACACTGAGCTACTCATGGCAAAGTCACAGTCAGTCTAGAGCTTCATTGAATTGCTATAACCCAAACTTTCAATATCATTGCCTATATTCATCTACTTGATCTACAAGCTTCTTGGAAGGTGATGTTTAAATCTCATCACAAATACAAGTTGATCTGTTGTTTCCCCGTGATGCCCATGCATGTCGCTTTGGTGTTAGACATTTGCTGGCTCCTTCAGTCTTCCCAGTCCTACTCACCTTCGTTACTAGAGGAAATTTAGGTCCATTGCTTCTTCAGAAGGGAGCTTATATTTGTTCTCTTCTGGATCCCTACTTCCCAGATGTTGGCTTTTCTGCTTCTGTCCGCCATATGTCAGTGACTGAGTCTCTCCTTTCTTTATTTCTGCTGCTTTAATTTTAATCTAAATTTTAAACTCCCTTTAGATATTACAATAATCAAATCTAATGTTTCCACATGGTTCTTTTCTATTATTTCTAATTTCTGCTTTGCATTACTAACATCTTTGCTTACTAAATACTTTGAAGCTTTAGAAAAATACCTTGGCTCCCTTGTTCCAGTATTTTGATCAGATGTATATATATTCTTCAGTTTGTTGATTTTGTTTGAGATTGTTGTAAATCTCAGGTGTCTTCTCATCCTGCCTCTGAGCTGAGATTTCACTGGGGATATCAGGTAATTTGCTTGGTAATATGTTTTTAAAGTGTTTTTGTTTGCTTTTTGATTATCAAATTAATTGCCTTGTGGTCAGAAATGTGAAGTGTTCTTAGACATTTAGAGAAACTTGCTTTAAAATTTCTATAATATTTAACCAACTTTTATGGAAGTTCAACATAGAATTGAAAAGAATATATATTTTTCTAGCCACTGAGATAAGCATTATATAAGTCTCCATTAGACAAAGCTTATTCATGAATTGTTCAACTCATCTGTAACAGTCATTTGAATAACTGAGAAAGATATGTTAAGTATCCCACTGTGTCTTAGTCAGGGTTTCTATTCCCGCACAAACATCATGACCAAGAAGCAAGCTGAGGAGGAAAGGGTTTATTCAGCTTATGCTTCCATATCGCTGTTCATCATCAGAGGAAGTCAGGACTGGAACTCAAGCAGGTCAGGAAGCAGGAGCTGATGCAGAGGCCATGGAGAACGTTGCCTACTGGCTTGCTTCCCCTGGCTTGCTCAGCTTGCTTTCTTATAGATCCCAGGTGTACCAGCCCAGGGATGGCTCCACCCACAATGGGCTGGGCCCTCCCCCCCTTGATCACTAGTTGAGAAAATGCTTTCCAGCTGGATCATGGAGGCATTTCCTCAACTGAGGCTCCTTTCTCTGTGATAACTCCAGCTGTGTCAAGTTGACACAAAACCAGCCAGTATAGCCTGTTTTGAAGATAGATTACAAGTTTTCACACAGATGAGAATCATTGTATTTCCTAGGAGTCAAAACTTTTCTCACTGGTGAGTTTATTTTAACCTTCTCTACTCATTTTCCCTGTAAGTTGTATACCATGTGACATTAGCTATCTACCAATATTTATTTAGTATATTTTTGCCCATCTTTAACTTTTAAAATGTATGGGTTCTAATATTTTAAGTACATCTCTTTAAGACAGTGCATACTTATTATCCGAAATATTCTTTTTTTTAATGAGTAAGTGTTATCAATTTCTCCTCTTTGTATTATGGGTTATTTGCCCATATTTCTAAGATTTGCTTCCTTCTTACTTACATATCTTTTAGACTTGCTTCTTGGTTTTTTTTTTTTTTTCGATTTGTCTAGATTGTTTTGGAAGTTGCTTGTTTTCTTTTTCTTATAAGCTACCTTTAATTTATTTGCTTATGTTGGTGTGGTGTGTGTGAGCTCATGTTCTTTATAACATATATTAAAATATTAAAAGCACCTATTAAATTTTAAGTCATTATATAGCATCAAATTTTCCTTTAAATTCACATTTTATAACCACAGGGTACTGTCCGTTCTTTTCTTTTTCATAAAACAGATAGTTTTTCTTTTTCCTGAAGTATTTTTAGAGCTTTTGTTTCCTTTTCTTAACTTAGAAAAGACTTATTAATGTCAGTAACCAAACACATTGAAGTTTCTCTAGTGAATATAGTCACTAAAGGCCAAGGGAGGAAGATAGTGAGTTCAAGGCCAAACCTGAACTATGTAGCAAGGCCTTTTCCCAAAGAAAGAGCTGGATGGGACTCTGGCTTGTCTTTGTGTGCAGAGGTCTAATTGCTCTCGTAGCATCTGTTGAAGTGGTTGTCCTTCCTTTGTTGGACTCTTAGTTGCAAGCCTGTAGATGGGACATTTTGTTCCACCTCTTCATTCTGCTCCTCTGTCTACCTTCTATCTATCTGTCTTGTCACCAACACCACACTGCATTAATTCCTATGGCTTTATATTAAGCTTTCAAATAAAATAGTGTGGGCCTTCTAAAGTTGTCTTAGTGTACTGGGTTCCTGTTACCTTTCTGTATAAATTTTAAAATTAGCTCATTAGTTTCTAAGTATATATTTGTAATTTAATAAAATTTACCAGGCTTTTTATTTTATTGACTCTACAGATCAGTCTGAGAATAACTGACATGTAAACCATGATGAATCCTCTAATCCTTTAAGCTCACTTTAAAAGAATTATTTAGGGGAAAAGTTGGTGGAGTACTTGTCTAGTATGCACAAAGATCTGAATTTAATCCCAAGTCTACCTAAAATTAAAACTAGTGGCACATGTCTGTAATCCCGGTACTTAGGAGGTTAAGGTAGCATGATCAGAAGGTCAAGGATGGGATTGAAAGAGAAGGGCCGGAGGTTAAGAACATGTACTATCCTAGGACCTGCATTCAATTCCCAGCCCTCACATTGAATGGCTCACAGTTGGATGAGTCATGGTGGCATGTTCCTTCAACTCCAGGGGATCCGATGCTTCTGGTCTCTATGGTACCTGCTCTCATGTGAACATACCTCAACACACACACACACACACACACACACACACACACACACACACACACAGAGAGAGAGAGAGAGAGAGAGAGAGAGAGAGAGAGAGAGAGAGAGAATGACAATAGGAAGAAGTTAGAAAACACGTTCAAGACAACTCTCCACTACACACAGACTTCAAGTCTAGCTAGAGCCATATGGAAACTCTTTCAAAACACAATCATTGAAAATCATTTAAACTTAGCAAAACCTGCCAAAATATGTGAAAGCACTGATGTCATGAACTTCAAAAGAGTCAAGGGATATAATTTATATAAGAGACTTGCTAGTCATTTAAACAAAGATTATTTCATATACAAATTATTTATAATGCACCTGGAGAGGCAGCTCAATGGTTAAGAGCATGTCCTTGAAGAGGACCCAGTTTTCAGCACCTACTCTGGGACAGTTCATGTCCACTTGTAACGCCAGGTCCAGGGTATCCTAAACCCTCTTTTGGACTTCTTTTTTAAATTAGATATATTTGATTAACATTTCAAATGTTATCCGCTTGCCAGGATTCCCCTCCCACATACCTCCATCACATTCCCCTCTCACTGTTTTAATGAGGGTGTTCACCCACTCACCCACCTACCCACCTACCCCCTCCTGACTCCCTGCCCTGACATTCCCCTAAACCGGGGCATCAAGTCTTGGCAGGACCAAGGACTTCTCCTACCATTGATGCCCAGCAAGGCCATCCTCTGCTACATGTGCAGCTGGAGCCATGGGTCCATCCATGTGTACTCTTTGGATAGTGGTTTAGTCTCTGGGAGCTCTGGTTGGTTGGTATTGTTATTTTTATGGGGTTGCAAATCCCTTCAACTCCTTCTAGTCTCTCTTTAATGCCTCCATTAAAGACCCTGTTCTCAGCTCAATAGTTGGGTTTGAGAATCCACTTCTGTTTAATGTCCTGCCTCTTAGAAGACATTTATATCATGCTCTTGTCAGCATGCACTTCTTGGCATCAGCAATATTGTCTGTGTTTGGTGGCTGTATATGGGCTGGACACCCAGGTGGGGCAGTCTCTAGATGGTCTTTGATTTGGGCTCTGCTTCAAGCTTTGTCTTCATATTTCCTCCTGATAATATTTTTGTTCCCACTTTTAAAAAGGACTGAAGCATCCACACTTTCTTCATCCTTCTTCTTGAGGTTTATGTGGTTTGTGAGTTGTATCTTGGGCATTCTGAGCTTTTGGGATAATATCCACTTATTAGTGAGTGTATATCATGTGTGTTTTTTGTGATTGTGTTTCCTCACTCAGGATGATATTTTCTAGATCCAGCCATTTGCCTAAGAATTTCATGTAGTCATTGTTGTTTTTAATAGCTGAGTAGTACTCTGTTGTGTAAATGTACCTAACCACATTTTTTGTATTTATTCCGCTGTTGAAGGACATCTGGGTTCTTTCAAGCTTCTGGCTATTATAAATAAGGCTGCTATAAACATAGTGGAACATGTGTTCTAGTTGTATGCTAGAACAGCTTTTGGGTATAAGCCCAGGAGTGGTATAGCTGGGTCCTCAAGTAGTACTTCATCCAACTTACTGAGGAACTGCCAGACTGACTTGCAGAGTGGTTGTATTAGCTTGCAATTGCACCAACAGTGGAGAAGTGTTCCTCTTTCTCCACATCCTCTCCAGCATCTGCTGTCACCTGAGTTTTTGATCTTATCTATTCTGACTGGTGTGAGGTGGAATCTCAGGGTTGTTTTGATTTGTAGTTCCTTGATGAGTAAGGATGTTGAGCATTTCTTTAGGTGCTTCTCAGCCATTCCATATTCTTCAGTTGAGAATTTATTGTTTAGCTCTGTATCCCAATTTTAATAGGGTTATTTGATTCTCTGGAGTCTAACTTCTTGAGTTCTTTGTATATATTGGACATTAGCCCTCTATCAGATGTATGATTGGCAAAGATCTTTTCCCATTCTGTTGGTTGTCATTTTGTCCTTTTGACAGTGTCCTTGACCTTACAGAATATTTGCAATTTTATGAGGACCCATTTGCTGATTCTTGCTCTTAGAGCATAAGCCATTTGTTCTGTTCAGGAAAATTTCCCCAGTGCCCATGTATTCAAGGCTCTTTTCCACTTTCTCTTTCAATAGTTTGAGTGTATTGGTTTTATATAGAAATCTTTGATCCACTTGAACTTCAGCTTTGTCCAGAGTGGTAAGAATGGATCAATTTGCGTTCTTCTACATGCTGACTGCTTAGTTGGACCAGCATCATTTGTTGAAAATGCTATCTTTTTTTCCACTGCATGGTTTTAATTTCTTTGTCAAAGTTCAAGTGACCATAGATGTGTGGTTTCATTTCTGGATCTCTAATTCTATTCCATTTATCTACTGTCCTGTCTCTGTACCAATACCATACACGGTTTATCACTATTGCTCTGTAACACAGCTTGAGGTCAGGGATGGCAATTACCTCCAAAGTTCTTTTATTGTTGAAAATAGTTTTCACTATCCTGGATTTTTTATTATTGCAAATTAATTTGCAAATTGCTTTATCTAACTCTATGAACAATTAAGTGGGAATTTTGATGGGGATTGCACTGAATCTGCAGATTGCTTTTGGCAAAATGGCCATTTTTACTATATTTATCCTACCAATTCATGAGAATTGGAGATCTTTCTATTTTCTGAGATCTTTTTCAATTTCTTCAGAGACTTGAAGTTCTTCTCATACAGATCTTTCACTTGCTTGGTTAGAGTCACACGAAGGTATTTTATATTATTTGTGACTATTATAAAGAGTGCCATTTCCATAATTTCTGTTTATCCTTTGAATAGAGGAAAGCTACTGATTTGTTTGAGTTAATTTTATATCCAGCTACTTTGCTGAAGTTGTTTATCAGCAGTAGCAGTTTTCTGGTGGAATTTTTGGGGTTCTTAAGTATGCTATCATATCATATGCAAATAGTGATATGTTGACTTCTTTCTTTCCAATTTGTATCCCTTTGACCTTCTTTTGTTGTCTAATTGCTCTGGCTAGGAATTCAAGTACTGTATTAAATATGTAGGGAGAGAATGGTCATTCTTGTCTAGTCCCTGATTTTAGTGGAATTGCTTCAAGTTTCTCACAATTTAGTTTGACGTTGGATACTGGTTTGCAGTATATTGCTTTTACTATGTTTAGGTACAGGCCTTGAATACCTGATCTTTCCAAGACTTTTAACATGAAGGGGTGTTGAATTTTGTCAAATGCTTTCTCAGTATTTAATGAGATGATCATGTGGTTTTTTTTGAGTTTGTTTATATAATGGATAACATTGATGAGTTTCCACATATTGAACCATCCCTGCATTTTTGGGATGCAGCCTACTTGATCATGGTGAATGATCATTTCGATGTGTTCATGTATTTAGTTTGTGATAATTTTACTGAGTAGTTTTGTATTGATATTTATAAGAAAGATTAGTCTAAAGTTTTCCTTCTTTGTTGAGACTTTGTGTGGTTTAGGTATAAGCACAATTGTGGCTTCAAAGAAGGAATTCGATACTGTTCCTTCTGTTTCTATTCTGTGGAATAGTTTGGAGCATATTGGTATTAGGTCTTTTATGAAGGTCTGATAGAATTCTATACTAGCCTCATGTGGCCCTGGGCTTTTTTTTTTTTTTTTTTGGTTGGGAGACTTTTGATGACTGCTTCTATTTCTTTAGGGGTTATGGGACTGTTTCGATGGTTTATCTGATTCTGATTTAACTTTGCTACCTGATATCTGTCTAGAAAATTGTCCATTTCATCCAGATTTGCCAGTTTTGTTGAGTTATGTGATGATTTGTTTTTGAATGTCCTCAGTTTCTATTCTTATGTCTCCCTCTTTCATTTCTGATTTTGTTAATTTTCATACTGTCTCTGTGTCCTCTGGTTAGTCTGGCTAAGGGTTTATATATCTTGTTGATTTTCTCCAAGAACCAGCTCCTGGCTTTGCTGATTCTTTGTATAGGATTTTTTCTACTTGGTTGATTTCAGCCTGGAATTCTATTATTTCCTGCCATCTACTCCTCTTGCGTGCATTTGCTTTGTTTTTTTGTTCTAGATCTTTTAGGTATGATATCAAGCTGCTCGTGTATGCTCTCTCCATTTTCATTTTGGAGACACTCAGAGCTATGAGTTTTCCTTTTAGCACTGCTTTCATTATTTCTCATAAGTTTGAGCATGTTGTGCCTTCATTTTCATTAAATTCTAAAAAGTCTTTAATTTCTTTCTTTCCTGACTAAGTTATTATTGAGTAGACCATTTTTCAGCTTCCATGTGTATGTGGTCTTCCTGTTTTTTGTTTTGTTTTTGTTGTTATTATTGTTGCTATTGAAGACTCTTCCTTTAATATTAGTCCATGGTGATCTGATAGAATGCATGGGATTATTTAAATCTTCTTGTATTTGTTGATGCCTGATTTATGACTGATTATATGGTCAATTTTGGAGAAGGTACCATGAGGTGCTTCGAAGAAGGTATATTCTTTTGTTTTAAGGTACAATATTTTATAGATATCTCTTAAATCCATTTAGTTCATAACTTCTGTTAATTTTACTGTGTTTCTGTTTAGTTTCTGTTTCCATAATCTGTCCACTTATTAGAGTGGGTTGGCGATGTCTCCTACTATTGTTGTATAAGGTGCAGTGTGTGCTTTGAGCTTTCATAAGGTTTCTTTTATGAATGTAGGTGCCCTTGCATTTGGAGCATAGATATTCAGAATTGAGATTTCATCTTGGTAGATTTTTTCTTTGACAAGTATAAACTTTTCTTTCTTATCTTTTTTGATAACTTTTGGTTGGAAGTTGATTTTATTTCATATTAATGGCAACTCCAGCTTGTTTCTTGGAACCATTTGCTTGGAAAACTGTTTTCCAGTCTTTTACTCTGAGGTAATGTCTGCCTTTGTCACCGAGGTATGTTTTCTGTATGTAGCAAAATAGTGGGTCTACCTTACATATCCAGTCTGTTAGTCTATGTCTTTTTATTAGGGAATTGGGTCTATTGATGTTGAGAGATATTAGGAACCAATGATTGTTATTTCCTGTTATTTCTGTTGTTAGAGGTGGAATTACGTTTATGTGGCTGTCTTATTTTGAATTAGTTGAAAGAAGAATACCTTCTTGTTTTTTTAGGGTGTAGTTTCCCTCCTTGAGTTGGAGTTTTCCATTTTTTTTTCAGGCTGGATTTGAGGAAAGATGTTGTATAAATTTGGTTTTGTCATGGAGTATCTTAGTTTCTCCACCTATGTTAAGTAAGACTTTTACTGGATAAAGTTGCCTGGGCTGGCATTTGTGTTCTCTTAGAATCTGTGTGACATCTGCCCAGGATCTTTTAGCTTTCATAATCTCTGTTGAGAAGTCTGGTGTGATTCTGAGAGGTCTGCCTTTAGAGTTTAATGGCCTTTTTCCCTTACTGTTTTAATATTCTTTGTTTTGTGCATTTGGTGTTTTGACTATTATGTGATGGGAGGAATTTCTTTTTTGGTCCAATCGATTTATAGTTTTGTAGGTTTCTTGTATGTTTCTGGGCATCTCTTTTGTTAGGTTAGGGAAGTTTTCTTCTATAATTTTGTTGAAGTTATTTACTGGTCCTTTAAGTTGGGAATCTTCACTCTTTTCTATGCCTATTATCCTTAGGTTAGATTTTTCTCATTGTTTCCTGGATTTCCTGGATATTTTGGTTTTGGAGCTTTTTGCATTTTACATTTTTGGACTGTTGTGTCAATGTTTGTTTATGGTATCTTTTGCTCCTGAGATTTTCTCTTCTATCTCTTTTATTTGTTGATGATGCTTGTGTCTATGACTCCTGATCTCTTTTCTAGGTTTTCTATAGTCAGGGTTGACTCCCTTTGTGATTTCTTTACTGTTTCTATTTTTATTTTTAGATCCTAGATAGTTTTTTTTAAATTCTTTCACCTGTTTTGTTGATTTTTGTGTTTTCTCTTTAACGGCTTCTACCCATTTACCTATGTTGTCTTGTGTTTCTTTAAGGGAATTATTTTATGATCTTCTTAAAGTCCTCTAACATCATCAGGAGTTGTTGCTTTTCCTGTGTGTTGGGGTATCCAAGACATGCTGTGGTGGGGAAACTGATGATGCCAAGTGGCCTTGGTATCTGTTGCTTAGGTTCTTGGACTTGCCTCTCACCATCTGCTTACCTCTGGTATTAGCTGGTCTTGTTGATTCTGATAGTGGCTTGACCCTCCTGTAAGCCTGTGTGTCTGCACTACTTGGTGAGGGGCAGGTCTCTTCCAGCAGGGTTTGGGTAGAGAGAGCTGTGGCACAGGGTCAGCACAGGGCCCAGACACAAACCAGAAGCATCCTGTCCCAACCTGCTTATTAATTCCTGTGTCCTGAAGGTTCCTCAAGGGTCTCTCAGAGCACCATGTTGGTCTTACCTGTGCTCTCAGCTGAGTTAGCACTTCCTTGAGATTGACTCTCTCCCAGTGGGGTCTGGATTCAGAGTTCTCTGGCACCAGATCAGCTCTGCACCTCTTCACATACGTCCACACATACACTTAAAAAAATAAAATCAGTGGTAAAAAACAAGATAAATTATTAACAATGTATATATTTGTTACCTAGCTTTCTGAAAACAACAAACAAAATAGGACTCTCAAGTGTTAGGAGGGCAAGAGGCTCTTTGTTATTGAAATATAATACAGCAACTGTGGGTACCTGGAGCCATGGTTGTACCTGGCAGGCCCATGCCAAGGTGTTCTTGGAGAAATCACACATGCAACAGACCTGGTATAGAAAGGGATTCAGAAAAGGAAAAAGGGAAGGGAGTGAGGGCCTGGAGAAGCGGTAGAGGCAGACACTTAGGAGCCATGAGGGCACAGAAGGGGTGCAGAGGACCAAAAGAAGGGCAGAAAGGAGGAGAGAGAGACCGTCTGGGAACACATGGGAACAGAGAGTGTGGCTGTGGTGGCACACCACCACCAGGAGGAGCCCAGTGGGGTCACCTGTAAGCCAACACTCGGGAGCCATCAAAGTTGGGAGAGCAAAGAGAGGTCAGAGGTTGGAGTTATGAAGGCTTTGCACCTTGGAGGAGGGCTGCATAATGCGTTCCATCCAACACTGGTCTCTCTACGATCTCAGGAAATATTAGGGATCTGACCTCTGAGGAAAGGGCCTAGCTCATTAATTCTTAACTTTCCTAATGCTGTGAACCTCTAAAACACTTCCTCATGCTGTGACCCCAATCACTAAATGATTTTCGTTGTTACTTTAGAATTACAATTTTGCTACTGTTATGAATCATAATGGAAATATCTGATATGCAGGATATTTGATATGCAACCGCTGTGAAAATCATTTAACTTCCCAAAGGGGTTGCAACCCATAAGTCTACTTGCCTATCTGGTTTGGTGAGCTCTTGATGGTATGTGATGTGACTTGTCTGGTTAGAGCCAGTAATCTGGGCACTGTATCCAGCTTCTGGCATGGGAAAGAACTAGGGTTGCTAAAGGGATGCTCTCAGGAAGAGAAGGGATGCAGAAAGCCACAGAAGATGGTCCCTTACCATCTCTATCCATTCTATTCTTAGTACCTCCTGTTTACTGACAGGCCTGCCTGGCAACCTGATGGTAGGTTAGAAATAAGGTATAGAGAGAGTCAGCCACAGTGTCACAAAGCAAAGTGTACATGACTTAGCTTAATCACTGGAGTGAGCAGAGAGCAAAGGAAAGCAGGTATAGAGTATTTATAGCACAAAACACATGATTTCACTGCACTTGAAATGCTGACATCAGTATTAAATAAATGCAAGTCTTATATAATCACCTCAAAATAGATACAACTCAAAGCAGATAACACACATGAGAAAATGAAGGTGCAATTCAGCAAAGGTAAACAGCGTGCAGATCACAAAGATAATGTGGCAGCAACACAGTCCTGCTGGGTGTGTGGTGCTTATTGATAGTCAAATCAGATTTCACAAATGCCCAAAGTGTCCATTCCTTTAAAAGCAGTTATCACCAAACGGGGCTGGGGAAACATCTCAGTGATACCTTGTTTGCCTAGTGTGCACAAAGCCTTGTCTTCAATCCCCAGTGTTATCAGAAGAGCACCCTTAGAGCCAGACCTGATGCGGTGTACCTGTAATCTCAGTACTCAGGAGCTGAGGTAGACAGATGGGTTGTTATAAATTTGAGGCCAGCCCAGATTACACTGTACCAGGTTAGACTGGCTACTCAGTCACAACTCAAAAGAAACTCTTCATGAAGTTGGGAGAGGGTAGGGGTGGATATAGAAGGAGCTGGGAGAAAACTGAGAGGGTGTGTGTATATGACAAAAATATAGTGTATATATTATTCAATTATCAAAGCAATAACAATATCCTAAGAGACTTTCATGGGCATGTAGAGAAAAGTATAAAAATTTCATAGTATTTTGGCAACAAATTCTCAAACCTTCTAAGGTTTATATAAAACATTTAGTTCATTTAGATATTTCTGTGTTCTTTGAAATATGATCTGTTTATCTTTGAGAAGTTCATACATGTATATAATGCATTTTGATCATGTGTACCTCTTTGACCTCCAATTTCATTCCTCATGATCCTTCACAACCCATTGTATGTAGTCAGTGTTATCTGCATGTGCCTGGGCCATCTACTACAGCCCAAGCAGCCTACCAGAGACCTCACTTCTGCAGAGAACCGACTCTTCCTCCCCCAGTAGCCAGCAATTGTCAGTGGCTCCTTGCTCTGGGCCGGGTCCTTCAGAGCCCCTTCTCTCTCTGTGCTGGAATGCTGGTTGCTTTGGTCTGTGCAAGGAGCCATAGTTGTATATCCTCACCGATGCAGCAGCCTCGCTGTGTCCAGAGGAACTCTGCCCCTTGCTGTCTTTTCACCCCGTCTGTGACACTCCCTTAGTCTTCAGGTAAGGGTAAGCACTCTTAATAGTTGTGATGGTGGGAACCCAATTCTTCCTTTCAGAAGGACAGATACAGTGTCCAGAGGATGGGCATTGTGTGAAGTAATGATGGTTCACATATACATGGTAACAGTAATTGTTAAAAATCACCTCTGGGAACATGGTGTAGACTCCAGGAAGCATGGGCAAAGCACAGAATTGGTAGCATTCACACTTCCTTTGTTCTAGATGCCATTTACAATGTTTAGGTTTTGTTGGAATGACCAACATTGCCTTTGGAAAGTTGTAGAGCTAAATTTGAGTCTCTGAATGAACTCTCTTGCCTGAGATAAATTATTTTTATCTTACTTCATTTAGATGGTTGAACTAGAAAAATACTCAAATACTCAATCCATTTTGAAATTCAAAACAGAGAAAAAAGGGACAGTTGACACTTGTTTGAGTCTCTGTGAAGGCTGTCATTGTTGGTCCTTGTGGATGGTTTTAGCAGGCTTTCACTTGAAAACCTGGGATACTTTACAGGAGCCTGAGTTCTGATACCTTAACTTTCTTTAGACTACAATGAATCTTTATTTAGATGCTCAGCAACTTTCTTCTGATCCCCACCCCCAGCTCTCAGGGGCCACTTCAGCAAATGTCTTGAGAGGAAAGAGCTGAGTGTCTGACTCCCACACAGCCCCATGCTGTCCTCTTTAACAGCTAGATTCAACAACTAAGTAGGGCTCACATGGGAGTCACAGAGAGTGAAGTGACAGCCAGGGAACCCACATGGGTCTGAGGTAGGTCATGTAGCTTGGTGTTCTTGGGGGACTCCTAACAGTGGGAGTGACCATGTCTCTGATTCTTTTGCCTGCTTTGGGGCATTTTTCCTCCTACTGGATTAACTCATCTATTCTGGTTACCAGGGTATGTGCCTAGTCTTATTGTAACTTGTTATACTGAGTTTGGTTGATAATCCTGGGATGTTTGTTCTATTTTGAAGGGAAATGGAAGAGGAATAGGTCTGGGGAAGAAGGGAGGTGTGGGGAGCAACTGGAAGGAGAGGAGGGAGGGAAACTGGTTGGGATGTAATTTACAAGAGAAAAGAATACATTCAAAAATTAAACAGAAGAACTACATTCAAGTTTTTCATGTATCGGTAGGTATTTGAAAACATCTTTTATTAATTTGGTGTGTTGTGTGTGTGTGTGTGTGAGACAGAGACAAGTCTGCATGCATATGTATGTGCATTTGTGTGGGGACAGAGGTCAAGATTGAGGATCTAGTTCTCATCTTTCATATCGTGGAAGTGGGCTTGCTCTTTCTTGTGTGGGCTCTCTCTCTCTCTCTCTCTCTCTCTCTCTCTCTCTCTCTCTCTCTCTCTCTCTCTCTTTCTCTCTCTCTCTCTCAGGCTATTGTGCTTTATGCTTCAGGGTAGCAGCTGGCCAGGAATTTCCAGGCAATTCTTCAGTTTCTGCTTCCACCTCTCTGGAGGAGTGGGACAGTGCACGTGGTTCTCTAGTGGGTTCTGAAAACCAAACTCACAGGTTTATGTGGTTAGGACTTTTACCAGCTGAATTATGTACCAGGCCCTGAAAACCTCCTTTAGAACATGTTCTGTTGCTTTTAAAGATATTCTTGAGAGACTTAAGCCTTAATATTTTACATAAACCATAGCTCAAAGAAGAGTCTACTCAGCTCTTAATTTAGTGTTTATATTTTTATATATTTATTTTATTTACATTTTAATTTTTGAGTCAGGGTCTTGTAGCCTGTCTGTCCTGGAACTCGGCATGCAGACCTGGCTGACCTTGAACTCACAGATCCACCTCCTAGTGCTAGGGCTCAGGGTGTGCATCACACTGGTTTGTGCACTTTCATTTCCAGAATTTCTTCTTACATCTTTTTCAAACATTCTCGACACTTTCTTTGGATGAAGACATAATTTGCTTTCTTTTTTGTTAAATGTATGCCATTTAGATATGTTTCCAATGAAATGGGTGTGCTTATGGATTAAGTAAACACCACGCAGAAAATTGGCATATCTTCTTCAGAAGTTCCTCTTGTTACCCTTATAATGAATTTGCCCCTTTTCCCTTAGATACTCTGATTTCTATCGAGTTAGTTTTATTGATGTTAGTTTAGTCTTTTGGAGCTTTGTATAAACGGGACCAATCAGTATTTGTGTCCATCTTGGTTTTAAGATAGTAATCTGTTCCTTTCATTCGGTTCTTTCTGATGCAGAACACCAGTTTTATTGAATGAACCCGACACAGTATCTTCCTGTTTCTAGGATTTGGCCTGTACAAACGCAGCAGCCATGAACATTCTTAGCCAAGGCTTTCTGTGATCACTGCTTGCTCACTTTTACTTTGTTTTTAGTCTGGATTCACCATTTTTTTATTGGATGTTCTCTGTGTTTACATTTCAAATATTATCATCTTTTCCCCTACTCCCATCCCCTCTCCCTCTCCACTTGTTTCCATGAAGGTGCTCCCTCTCCCAACCACCCTCTTCACCTCAGTGCTTTGGCATTCCTCTACACTGGGAAAACACATCTTCACTGGACCAAAGGCCTCTCTTCCCATTGATGACAGACAATGCTATCCTCTGCTACATATGCAACTGGAGCCATGGGTCTGTCTATGTGTGTTCACTGGTTGCTGTTTTAGTCCCTGAGAGTTGTAGAGGGTTTGGTTGGTTGATAATGTTTTTCTTCTCATGGGGCTGCAGACCCTTTCAGCTCCTTCAGTCCTTTCTTTGACTCCTTCATTAGGGACCCCATGTTCAGTCCAATGGTTAGCTGCAAGCATCCTCAACTGTATCTGTGTGACTCTGACAGAGCCTCTTAGGAGGCCTCAGTATATGGTTCCTGCCAGTAAGTACTTCTAGGCATCAGCAATAGTGTGTGGGTTTAGTGGCTGCATATGGAATGGATCCCCAGGTGAGGCAGCCTCTGAATGATCTTTTCTTCAATCTCTGTTCCTCTATTTGTTCCTGTATTTCTTCCCGTGAGTGTTTTGTTCTCCCTTCTAAGAAGGACTGAGACATCCACATTCTGTTTTTTCTTCTTTTTGAATTTCATAAGGTCTGTGAATTGTTTCTTTGTTATTCAGAGCTTTTTAGGCTAGTATCCACTTATCAGTGAGTGCATATCATGTGTGTTCTTTTGTGACTGGGTTACCTCACTCAGAAAGATAGCTTCCAGTTCCATCCATTTGCCTAGGATTTTCATAAAGCCATTGTTTCTAATATCTGAGTAGTACTCCATTGTGTACATCCATACAATCTGTGGAACAGTTTTTGCTCCTTTTTTTGACTTCTTCTGGTGGCTTGTTTTCTCATCTTTGGTCATTTTTTATTTGATCATGTTTTTCTCACTGTGGGAATACTAAGGGGCCTGAGTGTTTCCCTGATTGTGTCTGCAGGGTATCCAGTGTGTTTCTAACGGAGAAACACTTGAGATTAACTTTCCCCTGGGGGTTCCCTGAACAGAGAGAGTATATTTTCAGACCCTCCTGTGAGATGGAAGGTGATAGATTTTGAGGAAACTTGTATTTTTTTAAAAATTATTTTTGAGATTAGTCTATAATGTGTTAGATAATAATGACACTCTCAAACAAAGTGTGATTTACTCCATTCCCCCCACATCTTCTCCATATCCCCCCTTGTATCTTTCTCTCTACAAACTTTCCTTTCTCCTTTTTGTTGCATGTATCTTTTTGCATGTTTGCTCATGTCACACACACACACACACACACACACACACACACACACACACACACACACACCACCCTCACCTCAAGCTTCCTTGTTTCTTCCTTCACTTGGTTTCCTTTTCTAGTTTTTAGGCTTTGCCCATGTAACCCACTTACATCCACGCATATGTGGGTTGCAAACTAGGATCTGAACATGAGAGAGAACATAGGGAGTTGTTGCTTTTCCACATCAACTCACTTCATTTAATATATGATTTCAAGCTCTACCTGTTTTCCTACAAGTATCGTACTTTGCTGGATTATGAAAAAAATTAAAATTTTTTCATGTTATTGCCAGAGGCTCATAACCTTCTAGGTGAGCACCTGTGGTGATCTTTACTCTCATGGATAATTTTTCCCAAGGGCACAGTTTGTCAGGAATCTTGGACTCTCACCGTTTCCTTAGCATCTCTCTTAGCTTGAGGCAGGAAGCCCAGGACAGTTCCAAGCTCTCTCAACCATCTCCCTTCAGTTCTATTGATTTACTGAGTTCAGGTTTGTTGGTGGTGAGGCATGCCTGTAAATCCTAGCATTTAGGAGGCTGAGACCAGCCTGAGCTTTATAGGGAAGACCTTGTCCAAAAACAAGGTTTCTTGTATCTTTCTTGTACTAGTAGACAACTATGGCAGGGGTTTTTCTCCCTCAAGGTCTGGCAGTATCTGGCCACAGTTTTGCTGCACAGGTTATCACAGCTCTCCTGTGTCTTCCGGATAGGCTCCGTGTATTTCCTGTCTGAAGAGTAAGCAGCAAGTCTGCTTGCTCATCATCTGGTTCTTCAGTGTGTGGGCTATCTCTGATGAGAAGAGGCAGAGAAACTTGTTCCTAGCTTTGCCAACTTCTAGCTCTGGAGCTAGAAAAAATTTTTTTGGCATGCTTCCCATTTCCCCTGCATTTGAATTGATGAATGTGAGTTCTGGGTGCATTTTCCTTGCTGAGCTAATACATGTCTGACTTTCACAGAGCCAGAAGTAATCGAAAGGCATGCATTCACCATGCCTGGCCTCTTTCTTTGACTTGTCTCACCAGCCAGGTGTTGGGGGATTGGCTGTAGTTTCACTGAGGGTGATTTTTTATTCTTTAGGAAGAAGGTGGTGTGGAAATGTGTTGTACTTCTCTCTCATTCCAGATGATACACAGCATTCACTGAACTGCTCAGAGCTGCAGCCCTATGAAGGTGTGTGAAGATGTGGACCTTCCGGCTCCCAATCCTTTTCTGCAAACATGAACTCCTCCTGCATGCTGGCTTGCCCATTCTGGTCTTGCCTTGCACCATGCTTGTTGGCTCCTGGCATAGACTAAGTACTTCTTCAGCCACATCTCTATGATCTGTGCACACACTATGTCTGATATGAAGTAAGCACGCGAGTCTTGTTGATTGAATAGCTTTGGGATGTCTTAGAACCCAAGTCATAGTTCATGTCTAGGGCTCCAGATATGTTGACTCTGGATGCTAACTGAATACCCAAGGCATGTCCGGGTAAGTTCTAACGACACACTGCTACAAAGTGAGCACTTTCTCTGGATCCAGGATATCTTGCTTTCTGGATAAATTCTGTATCCCTTCTTGTCTTCTTTTACAATATGGAGCAGTGACAGCTGGGGCTATGCCTCCCTTGTAAGGACATGAGTGGTAATACAGAGCCTTATGATGCCAAGATGCCTTTTTACAGATCTCATTCAAAAGGAAGGATAGTTGGTGTTACACAGGATTCTAGTGGTTCATTCATGGTCACTACTTTCTGCTTTTAGCCTCACTGAAGCTGGAGGCCAAAAGGAGATGGTGTTGAGAGTCTGCAGTGATCTCTGTGGCCACGAGGTGTCACCCTCCGCCTTAAAATGGTAGATTATTTAGTGGTTCATTCTTTGCAGAGAGCTTGCTTCCTCTGGGTCCCTAGTGCCTGTTCAAACAACTGGCGCCCACACAGGAGGCCATCACAATCTTGGCCCTCGTTTCCAGGTACAAGGTGCTTATGCAATTCTAATTTATTTTAAATTTTGCCTAACAACTGCATGACTAGAAATGGCCCAAAATGTTCATGAATTCAATTTCAGGACCCAAAGCCAGCAAATTCAGAATTGGTCATGGAAAGCCCCACTTTTTTTCTTTTTTTGCTACTAGAAATGTGTTTTTAAAACCATTGCCTCAGGGTAACCTAGTTATTGTAATAGTAAGACCAGGGAGAAGAGAAGAGACCCCCCAAACCACCCCAGAACCCTGGGTGCTCAGGCTCAGTCCCATCTTTCTGGGTCTTTCTTGGGACATTTTTCTGCTGATTGTTCTCTTTGTTGAAAACGTGTCCTCAGCTCTCACTCTGTTTCCTCATGCTGTGCACGTTAGTTTCTTGGTGGTCCATGGTCTTTCTTCACACCATTCCACCATGTCTCCAGGCTTCTGCATGGCTTCTGTTCTACCTTGTACAATACTCGTACCTTGTAGCAATATAGAAATCTACATCTCAGTCCCAGCCGTCTGTGTATTGCCTTCTCTACTGGAGGATGGCTTCTGTCTTGGAGGATATTGCTTTAAAAGCAGCTTAGGTATTTACATGTAAACACATTAAAATGTACCACCCAAGGTGCATTGTTCCACCTGTTTTGTTCATTATGTATTGTTGTGTAACTAACACCTTAATATATTTTTTTCCTGTGATGGTAATCTTGGTTGTCAATTTGACTGGGTTTAGGTATACTTAGAAAATGGGTAAAGCAAACTCTGTATCAGTAAGAGTTTTCTAGAAAAGATTGGCCTATGGTATCTATCACCAATGGAGTGGGGAAACCCTGCCCTTAATTAGGCCGGCTGGGTGGGGTACAGTGGCCACATGGATGGATGGAGGGAAAACAACCAAAGGGAAAGCCCACACATGCAACACTCCACCTGACATGAGTGTGCACAGCGTTTGCTGTCACCTTTGTCAGTGGATGTCATACTCCAGCTTCCTAGATCTTTGAATGTGGGATTGCAAATGCTCCTCTCCAGGGACAGGCCTTCAGCCTCAGACTGGTGCTAAACCGTTCTTTGTTCTGTTTTGGGGCTTCTATCTTCATCTGAGCAGATGTCCTGGCTCGTCTACTCCCAGGTGGCCATTGGTGGCCAGTGTCACATCAACTTGCCACACAAATAGAGTTTTCTGAAAGACGGGAATACATAATTCCCAGCTGCGGGGCATTTTCTTAATTAGTGACTGATGGGGACTGGTAGTGGCCAGTGCTATTCCTGAGCTGGTGGTCCTGGCATCTACAAGAAAGCAGGCTGAACAAGCCAGTGAGCAGTCCGTCCATGGCGTCTGCATCAGCTCCTGCTCCCTGCTTGAACTCCTTCCTTCCACGACGAACAATGATTTAAAAGCATAAGCCAAATAAATGTCTTCCTCCCCAACCTGGTTTTTATCCACGGTGCTGTGTCACAACAATAGAATCCCGAACTAAGATGGCCACGGCGGCATTGTCCGTACTCCAGCCATCTAAGCAGACTTAATACACCTACTCTTAGGATTATATACCCAGACATCTACACCAGTCTTAGAACTATTTCTCTGGCTCTATGTTCTCTCATCTTAACATTTCTTTTGCTCCTTTGCCTTGCTCTTAGCCACACGGATCTGATTTCTATTGCTGTGGTGTTTTGCCTTTTCTGTAATTTTGTGAAAATGGGACCTTATAACACTTACATCTCCTTTCCCTGGCCCAATTAACACCTTTTACACCTCTCCCAAAACCAGATTTTTCATTTTTAGGCTGCTTCCACATTGGTGATAGTGTCTCTCAATTCATTCTGAGCCTAAGTCAGCAAGCTGGCTGCTGGCTGGCTGCGGCCCCCTCCCTTCTGCTCTGCCCCTCCCCCACATGTGGGTGGTCAGAGGTTCTCTTCTCTCCACATTTGTTCTCTCTCCCTTCTCAGTGTCACATGTAATGGAGTCTGGCTTTGCTTCCTGCTGGTCCTAACTGGTGTCCAGGCACGACTTCCTCAGCTTTCCTTTGACAGACACCAGGGTGACCGAAACTGCAAATCTGGTTCTTTACCTCCAGAGTTTTTCCATAGGCTTCTCGGTTAGCAAGCGACACTTCATGCTTACATTTATTTCTGCCTAAATCTTTGTACCCTGTTTTCAGACTATTCTCAATGTGATTGCACTCAACCATTGCTTGTGACTTTTTCTCAAGGACTGAGCTCAGTCTCCCTCCATTTTGCTCTTTCCTCTACCAGGTGTCTCCCCCTTCACCATCTAGTTAGTCCTACTCTTTCCTTAGGAGCAAGGCTGGTGACTTTCTCTATGCGGTGCTTTCCTTGGCCATACCTTCAGGAGGTTGAGTTCTTCCTTGGAATATGCCATTCATCATCTTTCATTTCCAGTCGAGCCAGTTCATCTTCTCTTTCTTTTATTGGATATTCTCTGCATTTACATTTCAGGTGTTATCCCCGTCCTCCAATTCTACCCCATCCTCCCCCTCCCATTGCCTCCATAAAGGTGCTTCCTCTCCCAATCACCCTCTCCTACCTCAGCACCTTGGCATTCCCCTACACTGGAAAAATGAGCCTTCACTGGACCAAAGGCCTCTCCTCCCATTGTTGCCAGAGAATGCCATCCTCTGCTGCATATGCACTTGGGGCCATGGGTCCCTCCATGTGAACTCCTTGGTTGGTGTTTTAGACCCTGGGAGCTGTGGTGGGTTTGGTTAGTTGATCATTTTGTTCTTCCCATGGGGTTGCAGACCCTTCCAGCTCTTTCAGTCCTTTCTCTAGCTTCTTCATTGGGGACCTTATGTTCAGTCTGGTGGTTAGCTGCTAGCATCCTCATCTGTATCAGTATGGCTCTAGCAGAACCTCTGAGGAGGCATCCATACCAGGCTCCCACTAGTAAGCACTACTTGGCATCAGCAATAATGCTTGAGTTAGTGGCTGCATATGGGGTATATCCCCAGGTGAGGCAGTCACTGGATAATCTTTTCTTCTATTCCTGCTTCTCTATTTGTCCCTTTAATTTCTCCCATGAGCGTTTTGTTCTCCCTTCTAAGAAGGACTAAAGCATCCACCTTCTGGCCTTCCTTCTCTTTGAGCTTCATTAAATTTTGTGAATTGGTTCTTGGGTATTCTGAGCTTTTTGGGCTAGTATTCACTTATAAGTGAGTACATACTATGAGTGTTCTTTTGTGACTGTTATCTCACTCAGGATGATAGCTTCAAGTTTCATCCATTTGCCTAGGAATTTCATTAAGTCATTGTTTCTAATAGCTGAGTAGTACTCCATTGTGTAAATGCACCACACTTTCCGTATCTATTCCTCTATTGAAGGATATCTGGGTTCTTTCAAGCTTCTGGCTATTATAAGGCTGTTGTGAACATGGTTGTAGACCATATGTTCTTGTTAAATGTTGGAACTTCTTTTGGGTATAAGCCCAGGAGTGGTATAGCTGGTATTACTATGTCCAATTTTCTGATGAACCACCAGACTGATTTCCAGAGTGGTTGAATCAGTTTACATTCCCACCAATAGTGGAGCAGTGTCCCTCTTTCTCCACATCCTCGCCAACATCTGCTGTCACCTAAGTTTTTGATCTTAGCCATTCTGACTGCTGTGAGGTAGAATCTCAGGGTAGTTTCCTGATGACTAGGGATGTTGAGCATTTCTTTAGGTGCTTCTCAGCCACTTGATATTCCTTAGTTGAGAATTTTTTAGTTAGCTCTGTACCCCATTTTAATAGGATTATTTAATTCTCTAGAATCTAACTTCTTGAGTTCTTTGTATATATTGGATACTAGCCCTCTATAATGTAGGATTTTTAAAGATCTTTTCCTAATCTGTTGTTTGCTGTTTTATCCTTTTGATGCTGTCCTTTGCCTTACAGAAGCTTTGCAATTTCATGAGGTCCCATTTACTGATTCTTGATCTTAAAGCATGAGCCATTAGTGTTCTGTTCAGAAAATTTTTCCTGAGCCTATGTGTTCTAAGCTCTTCACTATTTCTTTTCTATTAGTTTTAGTGTACCTGGTTTTATGTGGAGGTCTTTGATCCACTTGGATTTGAGCTTTGTACAAGGAGATAAGAAGGGATCGATTTGCATTCTTCTGCATGCTGACTGCCAGTTGAACAAGAACAATTTGTTGAAGAGGCTGTCCTTTTTCCATTGAATGTTTTTTTTTCTCCTTTGTCAAAGATCAAGTGACTATAGGTGTGCAGGCTCATTTATGCATCTTCAATTCTATTCCATTGATCTACCTTCCCATCTCTGTACCAATACCACGATGTTTTCATCACAATTGACCTACAGGTCAGGGATGGTGATTCCACAGGAAGTTTTTTAATTGTAGAGAATGGCCTTTGGTATCCTGGGATTTTTATTATTTGAAACTAATATCCAAATTGCTCTTTTTAACTCTATGAAGAAGTGAGTTGGAATTTTGATGGTGATTGCATTGAATCTGTAGATTGCCTTTGGCAAGATGGCCATTTTTACCATATTGATCCATCCAATCATGAGCATGGAAGATCTTTCTATCTTCTGAGGTCTTCATCAATTTCCTTCTTCAGAGACTGGAAGTTCTTGTCATACAGATCCTTCACTTTCTTGGTTAGGGTCACACCAAGGTATTTTATATTCTTTGTGACTATTATGAAGGTTGTCAATTCTCTAATTTCTTTCTCAGCCTGTTTATTTCTTTAGTAGAGGAAGGCAGTTGATTTGATTGAGTTAATTTTATATCCAGCCACTTTGCTGAAGTTGTGTATCAGCTGTAAAAGTTCTTTGGTGGAATTTTTGAGGCCACCTAAGTATACTATCATGTCATCTGCAAATAGTGATATTTTGACTTCTTCCTTTCCAGTTTGTATCCCTTTGGCATCTTTTTGCTGTCTGATTGCTCTGGCTAGTACTTTCAGTACTATATTGATTAGGTAGGGAGAGAGTGGGTAGTTTTGTCTCTGATTTTAGTAGAATTGCTTCAACTTTCTCACTACTAATTTGATGTTGGCTATTGGTTCGCTGTATATTGCTTTTACTATGTTTAGGTATGGGCCTTGAGTTCCTGATCTTTCCAAGAATTTTATCATGAAGCACTGTTGAGTTTTGTCAAATGCTTTCTCAACATCTAATAAGATGACCATGTTTTTTTTTTCTTTTCTGAGTTTGTTTATATAGTGGATTACATGGATGGATTTCTGTATATTGAACCATCCTTGCATCCCTGGGATGAATCCTACTTGATCACGGTGAATAATCATTTTGATGTGTCCTTGGATTCAGTTTGTGAGAATTTTGTTGAGTATTTTTGCATCGATATTCATAAGAGAGATTGGTCTGAAGTTTTCCTTCTTTGTTGGATTTTTGTGTGGTTTAGGTATAAACATAATTGTGGCTTCATAGAAGGAATTGGATATTGTTTCTTCTGTGGAATAGTTTGGAGAGTGTTGGTATTAGGTGTTCTATGAAAGTCTGATAGAATTCTGCACTAACCTCATGTGGCCCTGGGCTTTTTTTGGTTGGGAGACTATTGATGACTGCTTCTATTTCTTTAGGGGTTATGGGACTGTTTAGATGGTTTATCTGATCCAGATTTAAGTTTGGTACATGGTATCTGTCTAGAAAATTGTCCATTTCCTCTAGACTTTCTAGTTTTTTTGAGTATAGCCCTTTGTAGTAGGATCTGATGATTTCTTGAATTTCTTCAGTTTCTGTTGTTATTTTTCCCCTTTCATTTTTGATTTGTTAATATGGATGCTTTCTCTGCACTCTCTAGTTAGTCTGGCTAAGGTTTATCAATCTTGTTGATTTTCTCAAAGAACCAGCTCCTGATTTTGTTGATTCTTTGTACAGTTCTTATTGTTTTTATTTGGTTGATTTGTACTCTGAGTTTGATTATTTTCTGCTGTCTCCTTCACTTGGGTATATCTGCTTCTTTTGGTAGTAAGGCTTTCAGGTGTACATCAAGCTGCTATTTTATACTCTCCCCATTTTCTTTATGGAGGCACTCAGAGCTCTGAGTTTTTCTCTTACTACTGCTTTTGTTGTTTCTCATAAGTTTGGGTATGTTGTGTGCTCATTTTCATTAAATTCTAAAAAGTTTTTGATTTCTTTCTTTATTTATTTCTTGATCAATCTATTCTTGAGTAGAGCATTGTTCAGCTCCATATGTATGTGGGTTTTTTGTTTTTTGCTGTTGTTATTAAATACCAGCCTTAGTCTACGGCGATCTGATAGGATGCATGGGATTATTTTGATGTTCTTGTAGCTGTTGAGGACTGTTTTGTGACCAAATATATGGTCAGTTTTGGAGAAGGTACCATAAAGAGCTGCAAAGAAGGTAATTTTTTTGTTTTTGTTTCAGGATGAAATATTTTATAGATGTCTGTTAAATCCATTTGGTTCATAACTTCTGTTAGTTTCACTGTGTCTCTGTTCAGTTTCTGCTTCCATGTCCATTGATGAGAGTGGGGTGCTGAAATCTACCATTGTTATTGTGTGTGGTGCAAAATATATTTCAAGCTTTAATAGGGTTTCTTTTATGAATGTGGGTGCCCTTGTATTTGCAGCATAGATATTCAGTTCTAAGAGTTTATCTTGGTAAATTTTTTTTGATAAATAATAAGTGTCCTTCCTTATCTTTTTGATGACTTTTGGTTGAAAGACTATTTTATTCAATATTAGGATGGTTACTCCAATTTGATTCTTGGTACCATTTGCTTGGAAAGCTTTTTTTCCCTAACATTTTACTCTGAGGTAGTGCCTGTCTTGTTGCTGAGATGAGTTTTCTGTATGCAGCAAGATGCTGAATCTTGTTTAGCTATCCAGTCTGATAATCTATGTCTTTTTATTGGGGAATTGAGTCCATTTGTGTTAAGAGATATTAAGGAATAGTGATTGTTGTTTTCTGCTATTTTTGTTGCTAGAGGTAGAATTATGTTTGTGTGCTTTTCTTTTTTGGGGTCTGTTGCAGGAAGATTAGTTTCTTCCTTTTCCTAGAGTGAAGTTTCTCTCTTTGTGGTAGAGTTTTCCATCTATTATCCTTTGTAGGGTTGGATTGGTGGACAGATATTGTGCACATTTGGTTTTGTCCTGGAATATCTTGGTTTCTTTGTTCATGGTAATTGAGATTTTTGCTGGATATAGTAGTTTGGGCTGGCATTTGTGTTCTCTTAGGGTCTGTATGACTTTGGTTCAGGATCTTCTAGCTTTCATAGTCTCTGTTGTAAAGTCTGGTGTAATTCTGATCAGCAGGCCTTTATATGTTCCTTGTCCTTTTACTGCCTTTAGTATTCTTTTTTTTTTTTTTTTTTCAACATTTGTTGTTTTGACAATTATGTGTCGAGAAGAATTTCTTTTCTGGTCCAATCTATTTGGGGTTCTGTAGGCTTCTTGTATGTTCATGGTCACCTCTTTCTCTAGGTTATGAAAGTTTTCTTCTATAATTTTTGTTGAAGATATTTACTGGGACCATTTAATTGGGAGTCTTTGCTCTGTTCTACACCTATTATCCTTAGGTTTGGTTTTTTTATTGTGTTCTGGATTTCCTAAATGTTTTGGGTTAGAAGCTTTTTGTTTTTGATTTTTGCATTTCTCTGACTGTTGTGTTAATGTTATCTTCTGCCCCTGAGATTTTATCTTCCATCTCTTGTATTCTGTTGGTGATGCTTGCATCTGTGACTCCTGATGTCTTTCCTAGGTTTTCCAAGTTCAGGGTTGTCTCCTTTTGTAATTTTTTCCCATTGCTTCTATTTTTGTTTTCAATTCTTTCCCCTGTCTGTTCGTGCTTTTCTGTAGATCTTTAAGTGATTTTGGTGGGTTTTTTTTTTTTTTTTTTTTTTTTTTTTTTTTTTTTGCGTGTGTTTCCTCTTTAAGGGCTTCAACTTGTTTGTGTGTTCTTCTGGCTTTCCTGTACTTCTTTAAGTGCACTTTCCGAGGACCTCTATCATCATCATGAAGTATGATGTTAAGACTAAATCTTGTTTTTCTGGTGAGTTGGAATATCCACAATTTGCTGTTATGAGAGAATTGGGTTCTGATGTTACCAGGTTGTCTTGGTTTCCATTTCTTAGGTTCTTGCCCTTGCCTCTTGCCATCTTGTTATCAGTGATTCTAGGTGATCTTGTTGTCTCTTACTGGAGCTTGTCTCTCCTGTGGGTCTGTGGGTTTGTGGGTCTGTGGTCTCCAGAGGGAGACTGCTCCTGGGTGTTTGACTTTCTGGGTAGGCTACGAGTTCTAATAGCAGTGCCCAGTCCTCATGCAACTGGACTGGCTCTGGCCTTAGGCCAGAAATGTCTGTTTCTGCACCCTGAGAGATCCCGGTGTCCTCTCCTGGGATAGTCAGTGGAGAGGGAGTGTGGAGTTGCCAGTAGACTGAGGAATGGGAGCCCTCCTGTGAATCTTCCAAGCACCCTGCAATCTTCAGCCTGGCTGCCAGTCCTGATTAAACTCTTGAGCCAGTCCATTTCCAAGATGCTAACTTGTCCTTTCTACTGGACTTTTGCATTCCTTGAGGAGTTTCCATCTTGAATTTATCTTCTTGTCCCTTGTTTTGGGCCAGGCACACAGGAAAGGCACCATTGTTAATCTTGATTGTCAACTTGATTGAACTGAAACACCTAATAGTTGATAAAGCTCTTTTCTGGGTATTTTGGGGGACAATTAGATCACAAAGGCTCTGACATAATAATTGGCTTAATCTATTGATTGGTTTAAAAATTGAAGGTACTACTAGAGAGGATGGTAGAGCTATAGAATGTGGGGCCAAGTTGATGGAAGTAGGTTCCCCAGAGACATGCAATCTGTGGCTTTCTCATGCCCCAACCTCTTTCCATATGCCATTTGCTCTGTTTTCCAGACACAATAGGTGAAGAACTTCTCTGTCACCTGTGACTGTTGCCATGATATTATTTATTAGTACATGGAGATCATGATCCAAACAAACCCTTCCTTCCTTTATATTTTGTCATAGTGACACAGAATCCAATGCAAGCTGTCAATGAATGCTCCATTAATTGAAAGAGGGTGTAAGGAGGTCCAGATGAAGGTCAGGAAGACCTGGGGTGGAAAATAAAAGTTTCATTTTGACTTTAGTTGTAGGAAAAGCAGAGGAAGATGGGAAAGGATGGAAGCCTTGCGGAGCCTATGAAGGGGTGTGTTGCATATGAAGGCAAGTTCCAACTCCCATAGTGAAAGTATCTGGCTGAGATGCAGGAGAAGGCATTTTTGTATGCATGTGTGGAGTATGGAAGTGTGTGTGCACTTGTGTCTATGGAGTGTGCAAGTATGTGTAGGTCAGAGGATAACCTTAGATGTCCTTTATTGGGTGCCTGCCTCTCTTTCTCTTTCCCTTCCTCCCCCTTCCTCCTTCTTTCCCCTGCTCTCTTTCTTCCTTCCTTTCTTTCGTTGAGACAGGTTGCTCAATGAACTTGAGCCCTTATTGTAAATTAGACTGGCTAGTCAGCAGACCTTGTAGATCAGCCTGTGTCTGTCTCTTCTGTTGAAGTAACAAACGCTTACCATCATGCCTAGTGTTAGCTTTGGCTTTGTTTTGTTTTTAACCAAAAATTTAAAAGGAATGTGGGCTGAGAGAAAGTTGGGAAAGAGATCCTAGATGATGGGAAACCACAGAAATGAGAGACACACATTATCAGATTTCTGTAGAGAAGAGGCGTGGGTTTCTGCGATTTCTGTGACTCCAGCTGTGCTGTTTCATAGCACACAGTTGGGCAGAGCAGGACTGTCATTTCTCACTGTGAATTGCACTCATCACAGTAATTTCTCAGGATCCTCCTACCCTACTCAAATTCCAACCAGAGAAGGAAGTAGACCCAATGAACCTCATTTAACCAATGTGCCCCTGAGGCTTTGAGAAGAGGTAGTACTCATGCCCCACAGCTGGCTCTTCCTGTTTCAATATCTGTCTCTAAAGTGAGTTAATCACATCAGGTATGTGTAGAGATGACATGCATGAGAAGGCCTATGGCTCTTTGCAGATTCTACAATGAGACAAGAGAGACCGAAGAAAGAACATCCAGAGGCGGAAGCTATTGTCGATGGAGAGCAATCTGTGAGTCAATGAAATGTTAGAACAATTTACTATTACATTAACAGGAGAGCTGTGAGTTCCCCAAAGTCTTATGTCCTCCAGTAGCATGGCTGGGGCAGCTGGCCAAGGAAACTTGATCAGCTGGAGCCTGATGGGAGGCAGCATTTCCTGTGGCAGGCTTCATTTTGTTTTTAGTTTTTATGAATGAGAAAACAAATGATCCTCAAAAGATGTAACCATAAAAAGGTTTTCCCCAAGCTTCTCTTTAATAGATGTTCTTGTGTCAAATGATGCTGAGTCTTCTTGGCTGTCCTGGAACTTGTTCTGTACACCAGGCTGTCCTTAAACCCAGAGATCCGCCTGCTTCTGTTTCCCAAGTGCTGGGATTAAAGGTGCACCATGGCCTGGTATGGAACTGAGTCTTGCTATTGTACTGTCAATCTTTGTTCGAGTGAGAGATTAGCATTTTCCTCTGCATAACCTAGAGGTTGAGACACAGGCTGCCTGACTTTAGAACAAGATGAACCATGTCCTAGTTGTAGGCATCAAGCCATTTGTATAAATGGTCCTGTGCCTTAGATCTGCTCATGCCTCCCAGGCTTACTTAGTATTTACTGATGTAACCAACAGAAAGCACTCAGCATATTGTTGATTATAATAATAATGTAGGGATTATGCTTTATATTTGCAGGTAGCTCGATTTAGTTTTGTTTTTTTTTCTTAAGAAAACCTTTTATGTTTCGTCCTTATAACAGTACGGTGACATAGGCATGGTGAAGGTCACTGTTGCTTTCCACACTGAGACACGGTTTCTCTGTGTAGTAGCCCTGGATGTTCTGGACTTGCTTTACATACAGGCTGCCCTTGACCTCACAGAGATCCACCCGCCTCTGCCTCTGGAGTGCTGGGATTAAAGGCATGTGCCATCCTGCCTAGCCTAATTTATTTTTATTTTAAGTGCATGGGTATTTTGCTTGCATGTGAAATCTGTTTACTGCAAGTTGGCAGAGTCCTGGGAGGTCAGAAGAGAACGTTGGAACTAGAATTACAGATTTTGTTGGCTGCAATATGGGGGGTTAGGAACCAAATCCAGGTTCTTTGGAAGAGCAGCCAGTGCTCTTAACCCCTGAGCCATCTCTCTAGGTCCACTGTTGTTTTTTTGGTAAACAAGGAAAGTGCAGCCCTGAAAGGTCAGGAGGCCTCAGTTTCTTCCAGAGTTTTGTTTAGGCTGATTTTACCAGCCATTTACACTGGCAGTAGAGAGTTAGGGAGTTATTGTTAGGGAGAGGCTCTTAGCCATTTCCTTCTGGACCTCTTGCCCTCAGGATGGCCCTGGGTTCTCAGCATTGGGGACGCCTGGGTAGAACAGCGTTCTATGGTTAGTGTTATGTGACAAATCCTATTTGTTAGGGTTAGAGATGAAGCCTTTCTTCCGCTAATTTATTCCTGAGAGTCTAGGATAGGCTCTATTTTAAAGTCTCAGATGATTCGAGAGGAAGTCAGTTTTCATGTTTCCAGGAAGTACTTGTTGAGTATCCATAGTGTGTCAGGAAATGAGCAAGGGGAGTTTCCATACTTCTTACCTTTTCATCTGTATCACAGTTCAAGGAATTGTGGGATATGGTCTCCATTTTACAAGAAAGAAAGAAAGAAAGGAAGGAAGGAAGGAAGGAAGGAAGGAAGTGAGAAAGAGAGAAAGAAAAAAGGAAGGGAAAAGGGAAGAAAGAGAAAGAGACAGAAGCTGAGAAGTGTTGAGTAATGTACCCAAGTTTCTCAAGTCATGCAAGGAATTCTAGCCAGTCTTTCATGGATAATGATATATGGTTCAAATCATACATTAGTAAACTTATCCAGTAATACAGAGAAAAGATAATGTATCAGGAACAAGCTGGACTTATGGAGGAAATCAAGAAGTATTTACCATTAAAAAATTGTCCAAAATTTGTCATATTAGCAATGGAGAAAAAAAATCACCTGAACTATTTGATAGATAACATAAACCATTTGACAAAACTCACCTTCTATTAGTGATTTCAAAACTTTCTTGGCTAAACAGCAATAAAAAGGAATTTTCTTATTATGAAGATAGTTTATTAAAAGTAATAACAAGGTGAGATTTTGTAAGTTTTCTTGATAAGATCAGAAAGAAGAAAATGATGTTCTTCCATTGCCGTTTATCTTGGACTGTAGTTGAAGTTTCAATCAGATAATTAACTGCAGAGAAGCCAGGGTAAAGGAGTTGAAGGAAGAAATAACCCCTATTCTTGGCAGGTTGTGTGTTTATGTATCTGTAGATATAGGATCTTAATGATCAGGCTAATTTAGCCAGATTATTGGCTCTGTGGTCAGTTGTCAATATTCACAATTGATCAGAATTTGGAATTTTAAAACTATATCTTTTCTTCAATTGCTCTAAGCATTAACTATCAATAATATGTTTAAAGAAAGTCCTGTAAAACCTCTCCATAGCTCCCTGCTGTGTCCATTGTTTGCTGCTCAGTGTGGTGTGCTTGAGAGGGGTCAGTCTAATTCGTTTGTACTACTGACAAGACTTCCAGTCTTTTACAAGGTAGGGAAAGGTGTCACATGAGCACTTGAAGGTGGGGTGCTTATTTTGTCCCTTCCAGTTTTCTGTTCCATGTTCTCATGCCAGCCACTAGAGCCGTTGCATTCCTCTATATTCAGAGCTCTTCTGTTATCTAGAGGGCAATTTAGCTTGCTTCTTGATGGTAACCTTCCCCCCTGCCTCACACCCCCTACACACACAATCTTTCTCCCATTGCTTTAGGTTGTCACTACCACCTTCCAAGGGCTTCCTGATGGATGTCCTTTGTCTGCTGTCATCATTTCTTTATCCCTAATCATTCTTTTTAAAAAATTGTTTCACCATCTTTTTGCTATGGTTGCAGAAAGAAGGAAAAAGGATGAATGTATGAGTTTAATCTACCACTAACCACAGTCCTACACAGAATTATGAAGAGCAAGGCAACCAGGCCAAGTTCATTGTGAAAGAGTCCCCTGCAGGCTGCCTGATCCTGCTCTTCAACCTGCCTACTTCATCGAGTTCTGCTAAGAGATTCCTTTTGCAGGCATTTGAGTTTGCTGCTTTACCAGTTATCCCTGGGGCTCAACTCAGCCTTGAAAGCCTATCTTCACACTGTTTCCTCTAACTGCCCAAGCATGAAAGATTTGGGCTTGATTGACAAGAAGACTGAAAGCCTAAACCTCCAACCCCTACTTCATTCATGAGATTGCCTTTAGGGGCTTGGATGAGCATAGACTAGTTTGAACAATGCCATTAATTAAAGCCTATTCTAATTGATTTGATAATCCCCAGGTAGCTTAAGTTTAAGGAAAGAGAAAAGAGAAACAAAATTAGATGCAGAAATGTTGCTAGAAAATGCTTCCTTCCCATCCAAAGTTAGGCACCTAACAGAAAAGGTTGTCCGAACTTGTGGATAGAAGAACGTCTCTCCTCATTCCTTCCGTCACTGCCTTCTACCCCCATGAGCCCACAGTGACCCTACAGGGAGACTGTGGAGGAAATACAGTGAATGACCAACAATGAGATGCCTGTGCTCATGTTATACTCCCATTTCTTGTGGGTCTCAAGACAGTGCCTCTGCTTTTCTGTGCCTGGTTTCTGTATCTTCAAGACAGATATGGACTAATCTCAACCTTCATTTCCCAGACACAGTATCTCAGTTGCAATGACACTCCTCAATGATATTAGCGGAGTTTATATTTGATAACACACAGTGAAGTATTTTCTCATGTAATGTCACACTTCAGAAGCACGATGTGTTGTATAGTCGGCGATGTTTTTATTTTACTAATAGGGAAACTGAGGCTCTCATAAGTAATGTGATTTATTAAAATTAATTAGCTATTCATTTATAAACTAGGAATCTGGACTTTGGAGCAGTACACTTATCTTCTGGAGTAGTGGTCACAATGATTTCAACTTTCTTGGAGATCACAGTAGCTCCCCGATTTTTGTTGGTGCTGTAACAGGAGTGTATAGTACACTGAGTTGTATGAAAATGCAACTCTATGAAATGGTCAGGATGAAGCAATAGGAAACACCCTTCATTCTAGAAAGCTCCTGTGTCCTCTGCTTTGCTCTCAACTCACCCCTCTGTGAGAAGGTATCCGTGTCATGACTTGATGGTAATCTGTTTCTTTTCTTTCTGGTTTTCACATCTATGAAGGCACAAACTTGCTTTGTGATCACATGTTTATCCTTAAGCTGGGCCTTTATCCACCTGACCTTTGACAGTCCTCAAAGGACTGCCTCTGTAGCATGATTATTATCTCCCAGGAACTCTACCAGAAATATATATATATATGCAACAGCACACTAGATCAGGAGACCTGCATTTGGGTCCTGTGAAAGTCATTGTAAGTTTCATCAGCAAACTGGAAGGAAATCTGTTTTTCCAGTGTGGTTTCCTGGAAATAGAATGTTTCTACTTTACTGTTATTCCTCTAGCCACCAGCCTCAGTGGCATAAGCAGCTCACTGGGTCACTTTGAAACATGTCCATTTCAACAAACGTATGGAGCTGGGTTCATGAGCATGTGTTCTAACAGCACAAACCCAGAGAGCCACCGAATTCCAGGACAGGAAAGAGCCCAAGTTTCTCAGCTGGATGGTTTCAGGAGACTCCTACCATGTTCTTTGCCTTCACTGGTCACCTCCAATCTTTTCCCCACACAACATTGTAGTTGCCTCATGCTGGGTTTCCTATGAGCAGACTCCGAAGGAGGGCTTGGAGGTGCTTACACAGGGATTTATTAAAAGACTGCCATTCTGAGAAATGGAGGAGCACAAGGTGGTTAGGGTAGGGACGGGAGTGGAGGTATCAGGAAGAAAAGCAAAAGTGTCGTCCATCTCAGCTGGTGTTCACCCTTCCCTGGAGAAGAAAGTGTCTCACAGAAAAGCCCCTTCCTGAGGCAAGGGGGTTTGTGTGGTTGTACCAAGTCAGCGGCTATAGGTTGCCCAAGGTAATGGAGCACAGGCAAAAGCAATTCTTCAGAGGAAGGACAACTATTTTAGTAGCCAGTACTTTCCAGACTGGGAGATGAATACTCACTCTCAAAATGAGCACGTTGGCTGGATCCCAGGTGTGCATATCACCCGAGGCAGACCTGAAGTGCACGTTTGACACTGGCAGCTGGTAAATGACTTGCCTAGTGGCACATGGCTAGAGCGCTGGGATTATAGCCTGTATCCCTTCAGGTTTGACCTAGCTTGTGTGGTGTTTGATTTGGCCAAGGCCATAAATATGTGTAGCTAAGTACTTTATGTAAGACTCGCTTTTCTTTCCCTTTTTAACTGTGGAGCAAACAAAACAAAACACAAACCATACAAAACAAAACAACAAAAAGAGGCATCGAACCCCTAAAACTTTGATGTTTTCCAGGATCCAGAAAACATGGTGGGTGCTTTTGGGCCCAGAGAAGGACAAATCTGAAAAGGGTGTCTCATACACACACACACACACACACACACACACACACACACACACATACATGTATATATATATAGAGAGAGAGATGGGGGAAGGGAGAGGGAGAGGATAGAGGGAGAGGGAGAGAGAGTGAGGCAGGGAAAGAGACAGGGAGGAACGGAGCGAGCGAGAGAGAGAGAGAGAGAGAGAGAGAGAGAGAGAGAGAGAGAGAGAGAGAGAGAACACAGCCACACCCCCACCCATACACTTTCACTCACTCTCTTTCTTTCTCTCTCTCTTCCCAGATTTATTTATTTATTTATTTAAGTACACTGTAGCTGTCTTCAGACATACCAGAAGAGGGTATTGGATCCTCTTGCAGATGGTTGTGAGCCACCATGTGGTTGCTGGGAATTGAACTTAGGATCTCTGGAAGAGGAGTCAGTGCTTTTAACCACCGAGCCATCTCTCCAGCAAAACACAGACTCTTAAAAACAACAGACTTATTATTAAAAATATCTGAGTTGTGAATGGGCATGGCAGTAGGTTCTCTAGAGCTCGGCATTCTTAGAGTTAGGCAGGAAGCAGAGCAGTCGTAAAATAGGGTAGCAAGGACTCATACATTATCTACTATGGACCAACATCACCGATGCCTAGTGTCCGCTAAAAGCAATATGATTCTTGATTTACTCTCATCTTGATCAGGGTAGGCTCAGGACTGGGTAGGAGGGTGACTGGATCCCCAGTTGAACAAGGCTTGGTAAAGAAAGGCTTATAGGAACTATGCTTAGATTTAAGTCCCAGGAACAGGTAGTACTTTGAATTAGAGAAGTTAGAACGAGGAGCCAGTCCCAAGGGGACTCTCTTATTTTGTTACAGATGCGTTGCTGCTTCATTTTGGCAGAATTAAGTTCATTCCTGAAGCTAGATAGTTTGATGATCTTGACAGTAATTGCAGACGTGCTCTGGAAGCTGGCGTCAAGGAGAGGCACTGTCACCGCAGTCTGCATCCTGTGTGTTCCATGACTAGGAAACATGGCACAGAAAATTCCAAGTGTAGTGATTACTCAGCCAACTAGATCAAATTCTATTTCCACAAGCTGTTTTCTCACAGAGCTAATGCCTGTCTTCCTGACTTACTCTGATCAGTGGGGCATCTAGTTGTAAGGAACAGATAGGAAATTATTTTATTGATTTTTTCTTTTTATTTACTAAAGGTGAGAGAAAATTTCTCTTTGCTGAGTGTTGTTCAGCCCTGAGTCAAGTTAAGGACTCTGGGAGGTGTTGGAAGAGTGGGTCACAGCCTGATGTGACTGCTTTGTCACCTAAATAGCTTGAGGTACTGCCCACATGGAGTGGTGGAGCGATTTTCCTCTGCTGTCTTATGGGGTGAGTCGGTTTTACATTTTGGTCCGAGCTACAGTGGTCATTATGGTTGGCAGCCATAGTGCACTGGATCTTGGTGGCTCAGTTCAAGGGTGTTAGAGGACCTTAAGTCTCGTCAGAACCCCGGAGATCATAATATGGGGCCTCAAAGCCCCTTCTGGCTCAAATTCTTTGGGAAATATAGGTTAGCAGTTTTCCTTTCCTCCATGGCTACTCATCTTCCATCAGCTGGGAAAATGAAAACAGCTTTCCTATTACCCACACACCCGGGGAGGGTGTCACTAGATCCTCTCCTGTACCCACACACCCAGGGGAAGGCATGCACTAGGTCACTCCTTACTTGTACTTTTACCTCTTCACAGACACTTTCTATTCTACCTCAAATTAAGAGGGAATATCATGATAAGGATGTCTTCCCATGGTCCTCTCTGGTTTTTAATCCCCTAAATGATTTCTAAGGTTATGCAAAGTGAAGACTTTAATATGCACGTTATTAGAAAACATTAATTACGTACCATGACAGGCTACTAAGAAGCTTTACCTGCGTTGCTTCATTTAATCCTCAAAAGAACTTTATGAATTAGCTAATCATGACTAATTCTAATTTATACACCCTAGAGATGCTGGACTTGGAATTCAAAGAGAGACATAACCTAGTCCATGTCCTTCACCATGTAGTTGGGCCATCTTCCAGCTCACTGAGGGTGAAGCCATAACCTATTGATACATTTGTTGTGGGGGGCCTGACTCGTGGTCCATTGATCGTTGCCCGCAGTCCAAGAATGCGTTTTATTATGGAGCCACCATGGGGATCAGAATAGATGCTCAGAGCCTGGCAAATGTACCAAGATCTAGCAGGTTCATTCTCCCCTGTTTAAACCTGTTTATATCTGTTTATACATCCTGGATGGCACTTCCCATTCACTGAGAACAGAGCAAAGGATGATTATTTTTTGTTAGTCTTGCACTTTATTGTCCTGTCATCTCAGGCCTTGACTGCACGCTTGCGCAGTAGGTACAGTCGCTCCTTCCGCTGCGGCTTCCTGGTCTTCAGCTTCTCCTCGTGCTTGGTGAGCCGGCGGCGCACGGCTCTAGTCTTCTTGGGTCACAGGCCCCGGGGCTTGTACTTCTTTCCCTTGTAGAATTCCCTAAAGTTTTCCTTTTGAGTCCGATTAATGACAGTGAGGACACGGGCGATGGATTTGCGTTTGACTCGTATCTTGGAGAGCTTCAGGTGACCACCTGTCACTTTGGCGACACGAAGCTGTGACAATTCCACCTCAGATCGTCCAGTTGTTTCAACAGCTCCTTCTTCTTACCGAATAGGTCTTGAGCCTTAATCTTGGCCATTGCTGCATTGTTCATGATTGAGGCTGCCTGGTTCGAGAGAAAGAGGGAAAAAAAAGCAAAAAACAATGATTCTTAACTGTTAAGAAGAAAATGCATATTGGTAAATTCATCATCATCATGGGAGAGAGACAGTCCATCTCCTGATTGTGACCCCCTTCCTACCTTATATTGATCCAAGTGTAGGAAGACATATTTAGTTGTCATCAGTCCTCAGGAATGTAGCAATAGAAGACCCCAGAACCACTGCTGAAGGGAGCACATCCCTGCCAATCCCCTGAGCATGGAGACTAGGAACACCACATGGGCTTTTAGAGAGATACAAGTGCTAAGGAGCTCCATGTGTATCAATTAAGTGGCCTCAGCATCCCATTAACTCCTGTGGGTGTGATACAGCCGGTTAAATTGGTAGACACCGTCCATGTTTCACATATAAATAGAAGTACAGAGGCCATAGACCTGGTTCTCAACCCCGGGGGAGATTTAAATCACTTAGAAAGCACAGCAGCGCCCCGGCCGATTAAATCAGCATCGTTGGCATCAGGTCCAAGTGTGAGGACGTTTTCAAAGCTCTGCCGTCAGTGTTGAGAATCACTGAACAAGAGGTAAATGCACTATGAAAATGACGTCTAGGTCAACTATGACAGAGGCAAGCCCACTCATTAGTGCACAGGACGGTTGACCAGTGCAGAGGAGGTGGAGATGCCTGTGATGGTCACATGACAGGGAAGTAGGGGATGTGCAGAGAATGACGGATGAAGCAAATGGTGAGCGGATGTCAGTGCAGCTGCTTGGAGCTCTGATGAAATGAAGGGATGGTGCAGGTCTGGTGTTCGCCTGCGAACTTCTAGCCAAGCGATGGCATTAGAGGGGCTTTAGTCTGAGAGTTTGAGGGTGTACAGGTGCAGACACGTACAGATGTCGTAGTTGCTGGAATTTCTGCAGATCCATTGAACGAGACCATGAGCTTTGGAGACATTAAGGGCAGCAGTAGCAGCCTAAGGCCAAGAACAAAGGGCATAAATCTAGGAAGGAGCAAGAAGAAAAAGCCTTGTGAGTCTTGACAGGTGTATAGAATTCCATCCACTGGAATCCATATTTGTGAAATGAAGTACTTTAGAAAAACATCACATAGGAATATTTAAAACAGCGTATGCAACTTATGCATATGGTAAAAAGGAAGAGCATTGTAGAGGATGTTGGGCTTAAAACAGATGTTCTCATGTTCTTTGTGATTTAGATGCAAATTCATACTCTATTCTCTCATTCCTCAGTTGAGTAATAATGTATTATAATGACTCCAGAATATATGCCTAGGAGACGGAAGAAACTTAGAGAACTCCAGAGGGAAGCCAGGAGGTTAAGAGACAGGAAGGAGCCTAGAGCTGTGTCTTGTAGACTCTGCTTCGGGAAAGGGAGTACGGCTCATCAGCAGGATGGTCTGCTGTGGGTGTGAGTGGACACTGAGTGGTCAAGCACTAAGCGTGGAGGCCCAGAGAGGGTAAGGCAAGTCCCATTGTCATTACATGATCCCATATCCTGTTACCAAAACCCAGTGGATGGATGTCTTTGGGTGACCCTAGTCCCTCACCTCCAGAAGCCAAATCATATGGAATGTAGGCAAACCATCATCAGGACAATGGAAGTCCCTATGGTAAGGCAGTTTTTCTTTCCATATCCAGTGTTGTTATGAGACTCAGTTAGCTCACAAAGTATGGTATACGACAGCAGTTAAGATGTTAGTATGGTAAAAAGTCTAGAATATTGAGGGATATTTCAGCTATGTAGATCTACTTTTTACCTCAAATCTGATGCTTAAAGAAAATTACTATATGTTAGAAACAAGGGAAGCCTGCAGGTATAGGAAGCTCTTAAGCCCTGTACTGAGAAGATGCCATTACAATATTTATACGTGGTACTCCATTTAAATTAGGTCTGTAGTTTTGTTCATCCCCGCCCCCCGTCTCTCTCCTCCAAGCAAAGTGATGAGCCCAACTCTGACACAAGGAAGATTTTCTGTGCGGCAGATTATAGAGGGAAAAACAAAACATGATTTGCAAGCGCTGTCAAAGAGATGTCTCTTTCTAAAAGGTACAATAAAGTGGAGCACAAACTGGTCTCAGAAGCACAGCATGTGGCTGAGAATGAGAGGGTGGTGGTAGAGAGACCAGGCACATCACCTGCTATAATTTGAATATGGTTTGTCATGGGGCCTCCAACTCCCTGTTTTTATGCCTCATTCTGCATCCCCCCCTTCAGAAGGTAACTGCACCTTTAATTCCTGAATGTTTGTGTCCCAAATTAGTTTGTACCTTGCTGGCTCTCCCCTGCCACCCCAGCAAGTTAAGTAAACAAATCTGAGATCCAAGTTAGGATTCAAAGGATTTGTTAAATTCCTCTCCATTGTTAATTTTTTTTTTTTTTTTTTTGTTGATTCTATTCTTGTTGACTTTCTGGCTCCTGGTTCCTTGTACTTACTTATCACCATTTTGTGTGTGTGTGTGTGTGTGTGTGAATTTGAGATAGAATAAGAAGTGAACGGTGGTATTTTGTCTACTAGGAAAATCCCAGCAGCCTTTGGGGAAGCTACTAAATGGCCACTTATAAAAGTATCAGTTTCTTCTGGGATATAAGAATTCTAGTGTAAATGTGCATACACATTTAGGTCACATTACTCATCATGACATCAGGGAAACTTGATGGGACAAAAGTAACTGTGTAAAACCCAAAATTGTAGGAGAGTCTAAAATCTGTACAGAGGGAACTGTAGCAATGGCTTAGTGGTTAAGGAGCTTGCTACTCTTGTAGATAGATGATTCCTCTTTGGTTCCCAGCACCAATACAATGTCTCACAACCATTTTTACACCTCAGTGTCAGGAACTGAATCCCTTCTTCTGACCTCTGCAGCACTAGGCAGGCAATATAGTACACATAAATACATGTAGGCAAAACATCATATACATAAATACATTTTATATAAAAGATTGTAGCTATAAATCATATTTCCTTTATTTCATTCTGAGTTTGAATCTTTTTTTTAAGTTCTAAGAGAGAAAATGGGGGTATTTTATATTGGCTTTAAATTTGTTGTTATCACAAAGAGTTTGGTTCAATCTGAACAAAACTTCACTTTTAAAATGCAATAGAACTTTCAGAACAAGTTGTGAAGTAAAAAGCAACGTTCTTATGGTGGTGTGTTCTGGATCCTTAGTGTGCTGTGGTTGACTACATGGCCCCAGGGCACTGTAGAGAGGCACATGCCTTTGTCTGCTGTGACTGTCTCATGTTCAAGCATGAAAGGCAGAAGTAACAGCAGAAGTTACCCAGAATAGGCAGGTGCCAACGCCAGGGTTTGAACTCTGTGGCTGTCTTGGTTTTAACTACCACATTAAACATGTTATGAGTCAATTTGTTTGAGTGATCCAAGGGTGTAATTCTGCCTGGGGTGTTAGAAATTGAATATATATATATATATATATATATATATATATATATATATATATATATATATATATATATATAGCAAAACCCCAAACTCATCTGCTAGATCACAGGGCACTGGAAATGGTGGGGCAGGGTCTAACGGAATGACAGGTCTCTGAGCTTTAGAATGAATGTACATGGGAGGTAAGGTTCTTGCAGGTACCCTCATTGTATATAGTACATCTATTCTTGATTTCTGGGCAAGAAAATTACACTCAGAGCTTAAGTGCACTAGATTATGATGTTGCCGTAATCAGACCTGTCACGTACTGGAATAAGAATAGACTTTGTAGATCTTTGCTACAAAGTTGTGGCTACTGATTAACCATCCTTAGATGATTAATTTATTTTCAAACTTATCTATCTATCTATCATCTATCTATCTATCTATCTATCTATCTATCTATCTATCTATCTATCTATCTATTATCTGTATGAGTGTTTTGCCCATATGTATGTATGGGTACCACTTCTGCTTCTTATATCTGAGGAAGTCAGAAGGAGATGCTGAATTTCTGGAACTGGAGTTATAGATGGTTGTGGACCATCAATATGGGTGCTAGGAACCAAACCAAGGTCATCTGCAAGAGTAGCAAGCATTTGTAACTGCTGAATCATTGCTCGAAACCCTGGCTAATTTGTTGGGAATGAATATGCTAAAGTAATTAAAAACAATTGGCTGGCAAGAGTAGTCTTTTCTAATGCGTGTCTGGGAAGCCAATTCATTATTTTGTCATCTTTATTTTATAAAATAAAACTACTTTACATTTTTATACAAGGAATGACTCTTTACTTAGAAATTGAAAATCACTGGGCCACAATGGAATTAAGCTTAAAATCATCACATAAGAAATTTGAAAAACTCTCAATATGTAACATTTAAGCAATACATTTTTAAATAATCTGTGAATGAAAGAAATCACTAGGGAAATTAGAGAATATTTTTAACTGAATAAAATGTATTTAATTGTATGAAGGCAGCTAAGGCAAAGCTTAGAGGAAAATTTACAGCTTTAAAGGCTTCCACTGGAAAATGGAAAGATCTGAAAACCAGTAATCTAAGCTTCTACTCTTAGAAACTATAAAGCAGAGGGCTGATTAAATTTAAAAGTAGAAGGAAAAATGACCAGACAAGAAACCAGTGACATAAAAACTGGACACAGGTACGACCACTACTTTTTCTCCAATAACTGTCCAAAGAGGAACCCACTAGGAATGCACAGGGCACAGGAACTGCAGAACAGTCAGGGACAGTATTTCTCTGGTATCCATCTACGCCCAGAGATGAGGCTGTCCACACCCTCCCCGCAAATTCCACTGAAAAAGAGCTGGTCTCTCAGGAGTGCTCTCACTCCTAAAATCACAGGCTCACAGGCCCACAGGAGGGACAAGCTCCAAACAAAGACAGCAAGACCAACTAACACCAGAGATAACCAGACGGTGAGAGGCAAAAGGAAAAACTTAAGCAACAGAAACCAAGGCTACCTGACATCATCAGAACCTAGTTCTTCCACCACATCAAGTCCTGGATAGGTCAACACACTGGAAAAGCAAGATGTGGATTTACAATCACATCTCATGATAATGATAAAGGATTTTAAGGATATAAATAACTCTCTTAAAGAAATACGGGAGAACACGGGTAAACAAGTAGAAGCCCTTAAAGAGGAAACACAAAAATCCCTTAAAGATATGGGAAAAACAACCAAACAGTTGAAGGAATAGAACAAAGACACCCAGGATCTAAAAATGGAAATAGAAACAACAAAACAATCACAAAGGGAGACAACACTGAAGATAAAAAACCTAGGAGTGTGTCAGGAGTCATAGATGCAAGCATTACCAACAGAATAAAAAAGATAGAAGAATCTCAGGGGCAGAAGATACCATAAAAAACATTGTCACAGCAGTCAGAGAAATGCAAAAATCAAAAAGCTCCTGTCCCAAACACCCAAGAAATTTAAGACACAATGAGAAGACCAAACCTATGGATAATAGATAGAAGAGAGGGAAGATTTCCATCTTAAAGGCCCAGTAAATATCTTCAACAAAGTTATAGGAGAAAACTTCCCAAACCTAAAGAAAAAGATGCCCACAAACATACAAGAAGGGTACAGAACTCCAAATTGATTGGAACAAAAAAGAAAATTCTCCCATTACATAATAGTCAAAACACCAAATGCACAAAAGAAAAGAAGAATATTAAAAGCAGTAAGGAAAAAAGGTCAAGAACCTGTAAAGGTAGACCTATCAGAATTACACCAGACTTCTTAACAGAGATTATGAAAGCTTGAAGATCCTGGGCAGATTTCATACAAACCCTAAAAAATACAAATGCCAGCCCAGGCTACTATATCCAGCAAACTTTCAATTACCACAGATGGAGAAATCTAAGATATTTCACGAGAAAACAAAAATTACACATCTTTCCACAAATATAGCCCTACAAAAAATAATAGATGGAAAACTCCAATACAAGGAGGGACTCCACAATCTAGAAAATGCAAGAAAACAATCTTTTTTCAGCAAATGTAAAAGAAGATAGCCAAACAAATATAATTCCACCTCATAGAAGCAGGGGGAGGGAAAATGGGAGATGGGGCATACTGGGAAAGGGGATAACATTTGAAATGTAAATTCTTAAAATATTCAATAAAAAAAACTAGACAAGTATATCTGAGGGCTGGCCAGATGGTTCAGTAGGTAAGGGCTTGCTGAACAGGCCTGGTAACTCAAGTTCAATTCCCAGAACCCGCATATAAGTCAAAGGAGAGAAACAAATGCCAACCAGCTTTTGAATGTCCAATCACAATGGAATATTGTTTGCACAGAAAAAGAGTAGATTGCTTTATTCATGAATGACACTTAGGACTGGAGAAATTAGACACAGAGAACCCCATACTGTATGATTCTATTTATATAGAATTCTAAGAGGAAATAAAAGACTAACATTGTAGAAGTAGTTCAGGGATTGCCAAGGATTAGACAATAAATTATTAAAAAATAAATACAAAGTATCTTTTGAGTGCTGGGCTTGGTGACACATGACTTTAATCCCATTCCTGGAAAAAGCAGAAACACTTGAATCTCTGTAATTCAAGGCCAGCCTGGTCTACCTAATGAGTTACAGGATAGCCACTACATAGTGAGAGCTCATTTTAAAAAAAAGCAAAACAAAACAAAACAAATCCCAACCCCCAAACCAAACCAAAACAAACGATAACAAACAAAGCATAACCCCCAAAACCCTTTTGAACTACATTTAGTAGATAAATGAGTTGTGTGCAGTTATATTTCAGTGAAATATTAAAAAATGGTAGCATGTTACTTATTAAAGGTAAAGCACCATTTTTTGTTTTTATTTTCAGTACATATAAAAATATTTTATCTTTACTTGTTTCTGCTATACTAGCAGCCTGTAGTGTATGAATATTCGTAGCTAGTTTTAGTAAATTAACTACAGATATGCACATGTGGACTGTCCGATGACGCTGAACGGGTTTTCCTGATGGTATTATAAGGTGGAAAACTTAAATCCAGACATTAAAAACATTGAAACAAAATATATGAAAATTTCCGCTAGGATTCTTTGCAGGGAAAATTTATATGTTCACTTACTTTGTAGACTTCCTAGTATCCTATATAAACACACAAATGTGTGTATACATGTATACACAGAGAGAGAGAGAGATATGCACACGTACACACACACATACATGCACACACATCACTTTGTTTAAATGTTAGTAGAAAGAATGCTTCTGAAAACGACCACATCACAACTCCTGAGCATAAATGACAAGAATTTGGATATTTCCTATTAGAAGTCAATGTTTTGAATATTCTGTTATTGATGTTCTAAAAAGACTTGTGTGTGTGTGTGAGAGAGAGATAGAAGGTGATAGCATTAGAGGGTGTTGGATAACTTTTCATTGCGCTTTGCCTTACTCCTTTGAGTCTGAAGCTCCCATTGCCCTTACAGCTAGGCTGGTGGCCAGCAAGTCCAGTGTTCCTTTCCCTGACCCTCCACAGCTCTGTGGCTACAGACATGCATGGCCACCCCAGTTTTTTATATGGGTGCTGAGAATTTGAACTCAGTTCCTCTTGTAGCAAGTGTAGCAACCCACACAGCCATGTTCCCAACCCTAATCCTCTTTCAAAGGATAAAGAACATTGATCAGAGGAATCCGCTACTTCCTCAGTGAACTTGGTGGACTGTTAACTCACCTTGTCGGGGGAAGCTTTTAGTTAGATCAAGAGTGGAAACCTGACAGAAAAGGCTGTTAAGGCAACAGTTCTCCTTTCCCCAATGGCTTAGCTTAGTTCTTTGAATTCAATGTGGATTTTATTCACAAATATCCTTTTGTCTGATGACCTGAAAGATTTTATTTTTTTATTTTTTTATAAAATGCAAACGGTAGAAATACTGAATTTCTTTATTCTTTCAAATTGTCAAATCATCAGAATAGAAGTGGAAAAAAAAAGCCAAAGCAAACATAGATATATTATGGCTTCAGTATTGCTCTATTTATGGCCTATACATACTCAACAATGTCAAAGTGAATTTACTACAAACAGCCACCTTTTATGATTCATGAGGTCAGCAATTGAGAGAAGGGACTGGGAGAAATGTATAATTCGGAATGGAATGGACGAATAGCTTTGCATCCAAGAAGTATGAAGCAGTGGTATTTGGACTCAGGCTGGAGGCCCTCGGTAGGCTCCTGAATCAAACTCAGAGAAATAGTTTCTTTCTTCTTTAGTGATGAGAGTTTTGACCCTGTCAGCTTCAGACTGAAGGCCACCTGAGAGGGCTGGTACAAGCAGTTCTTGAACTGCTCTGAGACACTTGAGCCTCTGCATGGGGTTGGGGTGTGTGTGCCCACTTTTTGTTTAACTTATTTTTTTAAGATGAGCATTTATTGTGTATCCTTGACTGGCTTGGGACTTACTCTGTAAATCAGGCCGGCCCCAGACTCAGAGACTCACCAGCCTGGGTCTCGGAAGCGCTGGGATTAAAGGTGTATGTCACTCTCCTTGGGTGGGGCTCTCATTTTTATTTTTAAAAACAGGCTAAGTGTAAGATTTTTAAGAACTCTAAAGTTTACAAATCTCTGTTATTCAGAAGTGATACTTCTATTTATCCTCCTGCTTCATCTAAGTCTTAGAAGTGATTTAAAAGCAATCCTATTATTGAGCTAATAACTGGTTAAAGCTTAATGTGTTGTTTCTAATGTAGTATTTACATTTTCAGTATTGATTACAGTCTGATTCTTCACCTAAAGAAATGAGCCTTAGATGCTGGCTTTTTACAAACTTTAATGGGTAGAAGTGGATAAAGCGTTCACACACAGGAGTGAATTCAAACAGTTGAGTTTGCTTTTGTGTTTTTGTTGGATCCTGGCCAGGCTTTGGTGAGACCCTTAAAAGTGTATTGGCCTCTGAAGGTTGCAAGAACTCACTTGGTGACCTTGGTTTTGTGAATCAACCCTTGTCGCTTACTTGCTGGTTTGAAAGACACTCACAAAGAAGAGAAATCTGTGAATGAAGTTCAGAACACTATTCTGTCCATCTTTGATTCAGACTGTACTCTGTGGTATGGGCTGCTCATGTGTGAAAATCCAGTTCAGCTGTTCTTAAAACATGTCCACTGGACCACTGCTTCATCCGTTTCCCAACAACCAATTTATTGAACTGCTTTCATGCACAGGTCTCCATCATATAAATTACAGTATTATATGGATTGCAGTAGGGAATTAAAATCTCTGTATTCCTCTGGGGCTTGTTAATCTACTCGTGAAAGCAGGTATGTATAGATTTAAAAGATACATTAAAAGGCAGGACTCGTTTTTAGCTACTAGGTTTCTTAACAGCAGAATTTTCTATTCACTGCAAATTACTGTAAGAGTTGGTTGGATTTGAAGATGCCCAATGTATCATTTGACTGTCAAGCCTCTAGGTCTTTTGTTTTATTTTAAGAAATTGTGTTGTGTAGAAAATGCTCTTACATACTTACCCCTAAACTTCAAGAAGGAGAGCACTTGCCATTGTGGTTAGTACTGTCTGGGGGCCTGGCATCGTGGAGAGGGCTCAGGTTCAGTTATTTTTTCTCCTGTTTACTTCAAGCAATGGTGTTTTACACTCAGCAAGAGCTCTGCTGATGCTTCAGGCACAATGACACGAGCAGGTAATGGCATAAAGGCCAAATAAAGGAAGTAAACCATGTGTCCCGACCTGGATGTGTTGAGGACAGAAAGCTTAGAGAAGAAAACACAGGAGGGGCACGTCTGAGTGTGTTATCCAGAGTGGAAGGCTATCTTGTCTTATTTCTCATGTCTCACTGCATAGGAAAGGAGACTTTGCAAGTGTAGGTCGCCTTAGTAGAGGAGCCAGCCAGCCAGGCCTGTAGAACCAGATCTGTAGAACATGGTTTCTTGGTTTTGTTCTTTTTCTCTTTAAATCATTTTTCTTATGTCTTGTTTTAAGCTGCAGTCATTCATTATACAATCACTGAAAACAAAAAAAGAATACTAGATGCATCTTCTCCTCTCTTTTCTCAAACGAAGGGATAGAAGGTCACAGAAATACAGTATTCACTGTGTATCTGACAGGGTCCAACTTTGAGGATCACTGGGTTTGAATGTTCTCCTCTGTCTCTGTTATCTAGCAGACTACTTTTGTTATTTATATGATATGCAATAGGGCCAGCCATTCTTCTGCAAGAACTTTGCCACACCTCAGGGGAATAGGCAGGTGGCCAGAGCTAGTGCCAGTGGAGTGCCCCAGGAGCTGTGCACAAGAAAGGGGTCAGGCCTGCAATTCACTGGTAGAAAAATGTATACTTTCCATTAGGAGCTGGCATGGGTGTGACATAGTAAAACCCTATTATGACTACAGAACCTCCAGCAAAAGTTTATTGAGTGTAGGCTAGCAGCCACTGACCCTTTTAACAATGAAAAGTTGATGCTGGATCTCAGGGGTAACTTGCACAAAGTCACACTGAGTAGTTCAGACAGTGTCATGAACTCAGATCTATAGACTCCAGACAGTATTTCTTCTGGTGCTGTATTTCCTTACCCCCTTTAAAAAAACCTAGAATGAAGCCATTTACTTTTCTTCATATATAATAGTTTACACAGGTTAATAGAGGAGAGGATAATTAAGTCCAGCACAGTCCAGTTTCAAGGGAGAGAGACTTATTCAAACTGACTCAATACCAGAGGGAGCATCTGATGTTTTGACTCTCCAAGTCTGATGTGTTGGCCTGTTTGTCTCTACTCTTAGGGCTGCACAGGATGCATGTGTGCTCTTCTGTGCGTTTATTTCTGTATCTATTCACCCAGGACCCCTGTGGTCTCTATAAGGTGGAGCTGGTGTCTGCGGTTCCTAGCTGGGCTCTTGTATTATTTGTTTTATATGAATATCTACTCGGTGAAGAATTGTAGACATCTGGGCTGGGGTTGGTTATCCACTTGTGCTTGAAGGTGGATAGTGTCTTTCAGAAGTTTGACCAGTAGCATTAGGAATGTGCTGTGAAGGTGACTGTTGTCTCCCTAATGTGGGCATCTTATTTCGGAAACTGCCTCTTTCCTGGCAAGATACACCATATTATAAAAATCCCATTCCCTTCCCTCCCATTATCTATAAAACCCTATTACCCAAAGACCACTTAGGTCATTTCCGTTGTTTCTTTAATTCAGCTCATCCATCTTTAAGTTTTTCTCTTAGTGCTTTTGCCTCCCCCTGGCATTAGAGTATCCATAGAAGACATTGGAGACATTCATTTCATAGCTTCAGTGTCCTCTGGAGTTATCATATCTTTACTAACCTATCCAAAATCTATCCTCAACCTTGGTACATCCTGGCTTTGAGGGCAAGGACTAAACATCCATATCCAGAGTGATGGTGACCAGATGGAATGATGCTGATGATATTTATTCCAAGGGCCCATCTGCTGGCTGATGTGTATGCCAGGTGAGGTCCATGAACATGACTTGTCTGGGCCCTAGGGCCACATCCAGCTTCCCAACTCTTCCTGTGATCCACCCTCACCGGAGGCGGTTGAATCACCACAATCAGGAAAAGCTACTAATACTTGGCACTGAAATTTAATAGCCCTCCTAGCCTAGGGACTTCATTAGTTGGAGGGAGAATAAATGACAGGCTTTTTATGACCCCAAGCTTCCTGTAGAGCTCCCTAGACCATAGCAGCCAAGGAGAAGAGTCATTGCACATTAGAATGGACATCTAAGGGAGAAAACTATTCTTTTTGTGTGTGTATAGAAGTTGTTCTTTTTTACACCCTGGATCAACAACTTCTACCGCAGAGGTGATTAGAATTTGGTCTTTGGAAATGGGAAAGGGATTGATTATATATTTGGCAAAATGTGACCCAGGAAAGCTAAGGCACAGTGATGGGGAAGTATGTGTGTCCGTCCAGTGTTTTCTCTCTCAGGTGCATCCCTGAGACAAGCAGTGTCAGTACCAAGTGTTTATAAAGGGTGTCTTTGTTTCTTGGTCAGTTTTAACAGTTGTCTGGAGCTTCTCCCTGTTCTGAATGACACAAAGTTTTCCTGCTCAAGTTTTGTTTAGGAGCTGGGGATATGGTTCTACTGTAAGAGCATTTGCTCCACAAGCACAAGAAGCTGGGTTCAATCCCCAGCACACACATAAGCAGCTGGGCATAACCATGTGCATTCCTGCAACACCAGCACTGAGACTGGGGGATGGCTTGGACTTGCTGGGTACCATTCTGGCTGAAATGGATAGCTCTAGGCTCAGTGAGAGACTCTGACGCAAGCAACACAGAGGGTGATATAGCAGGATATCCTGTATCTTCCACTGGTACCGGCATGAAGACTTTGGGTGTACCCCTCTTCCCCCACACAAGCCCTTCATGTGTATTACAAATGCACAAAGTCATTTTTTATTATTATGGGAAGTTAAATGTGTGGTTTTAGATTCAGAAGAGCTGGGCTCTATGCCTTGTTGGCTGCTAACTCACAGTGTGACATTGAGCAAACCAGCCGCCAGTGGGTGATCGCGACTAGCCATGTCCTCTCACGATCAGAAAGAAAGCTCATCAGAAGTTGCTTTGTTTTGCTGAGTTGGAGCCTCATTTTCCAGAGTCGTACAACACAGGCCAGTGGAATAGACAGCTGCAAGTTCAAATCCCAGCCACCCCTAGGTTAATTATGTGGTCTTAGTCCAGGGTGTGCCCAGTGTTCCTCTTCATGGGAAACGTCAGGAGAGTATTAGCCTGTTGCTTTATGTTGGAGTTCTGTGATATGATTAAGATAAAGGATAATAAATGTCATGTTATACCTCATGAGCCACTCTAGTGCATCCTGACCTCTCTATCGCTTTCACGGAACTCACTGAGGTTTAGATTCCAGATGATCTCGTTTGTGTGTCTAGCAGTCCCCTACCACACACACAACTTTGCTTATTTTGTTTGCTGTTCTGTCATTAGTATCTGAAGTAGTGTCTGGCAATAGTCAACATTCAATAAACACAGAATGACTGTCATTCCTGCAGGCGTGAGTCAGGAGAGTTTTACTATGAACAGCTAGCTAGTAAATAAATATCTTAAGCTGTACAGTTACTAAGTCTGTTACAACTATCCAGCCTAGCAGTTGTAGTATGAAAGCCCTCCAGAGACTCCCTACACAAATAGAGATAGTGATGTCCATACAAAACAATGTAAACAGGTTCTGAGCCAGATCCAGGCTGTAGGTGGTAGCTGGCTGCTCCTTGTTGTAGATCCACTGATCAGAGCTAAACTGTGAGGTATAACTCCAATAAGTCAGTGTCTTGGTCAGGGTTTCTATTCCTGCACAAACATCATGACCAAGAAACAAGTTGGGGAAGAAAGTGTTTATTCAGCTTACACTTCCACATTGCTGTTTATCACCAGAGGAAGTCAGGACTAGAACTCAAGCAGATCAGGAAGCAGGAGCTGATGCAGAGGCCATGGAGGGATGTTACTTACTGGCTTGCTCCCCTGGCTTGTTTAGCCTGCTTTCTTATAGAACCCAGGTCTACCAGCCCAGGGATGGCACCACCCACAATGGGCTGGGCCTCCCCACCTTGATCACTAGTTGAGAAAATGCCTTAGAACTGGATCTCATGGAGCCATTTCCTGAGCTGAGGCTCCTTTCTCTGTGATAACTCCAGCCTGTGTCAAGTTGACACAGAAAACCAGCCAGTACAGTTAGTATCCTTAAACTTCACAGACATTTGGATTTACCTAGGATGAAGCAAGGGGAAAAGTAAGAAACATCCCTTCACCCATGCTTCTCCTGCTCCCAGAGGCAGAGAGGGGGGGGGGACTTTCTCCAGGTTTTTTGCCTTCTGGTTTATTTCAGCCCCTGAGAGATGCTGGCAGGTTCAGTGCTAGGAGAAGATGAAGGATCAGATGTTCCATCCATGCCTTTCCTTGCTGCCCATAATTTGGGCACTGTGCTCTTCTCTTATAGTTTCAGAATTGTGCAGGCTCTGATACCACCCTTCTCATACTCAGGAACTTTTATTGCTTTTTGGTGAGTCTTTTCCCTAGCTCGTTCCACACCTTTGTGAACAGTCTTCTTACCCAATTTAGCTGGAGCCGTCTGTTTTCCACCAGTTCCTGATCTCCTTATTGCCCAGAGCTAGACTAGATTGCAGGAAGCCAGCTATGGCTCTCTCCTTGTTGGCCCATGCACTGCCCCTGCTGCTGCCAAACCCACAGCCTCAGTCATGGTGCTTCTGTTCTGTAGTGTTCTCTTCCCTCCTTCTCAGAAGGCACTGAGGAGAAAGCAGTATGATGCTTGAATTGGCAGAGTTGATCAGCATTGCTGGTCCACTCTGTTCTTAAATTCACCTAATCTTAAATTCACTTAATTGTATAAGAAAGTGTCAGTGTTTGAGATTCCAGACCCAGCTTTCCTCATTCAATATTTCTGTTGTCACTGGACACGTTATTTTATTTTTTGGGGCCACACATTAGTTGTATTATATAGGTATGATGGGCTCTGCTGTACAGACATACATATTCAGTATGATTTTTTTATAATCTTTAAAAAATTTTATTGGATATTTTTTTCTTATTTTTTATTAGATACTCTGTATTTACATTTGAGATACTATCCCTTTCCCCCAACTTGCTCCCATCCCTCCTCCCCCTCCATTTGCCTTCATAAAGGTGCACACCCTCCTAATCACCCTCTTTACCCCATTGCCTTGGCATTTCCCTACACTGAGAAAACTTGCCCTGCCTGGAACAAAAGTCTCTTCTCACATTGATGCCAGACACTGGTATCTTCAGCTACATATGCACCTGGATCAATAGGCCTATCAATGTGCACTCAAAGGATGGTGTATTAGTCGATGAGAGTTGTGGAGGGTTTGGTTGTTGATAATGTTTTTCTCATGAGGTTGCAACCTCTTTCAGCTCCATCAGTCCTTCATTGGAGTCCCCATGTTCAGTAAAATGGTTAGCTGCAAGCTTGCTCAGCTGTATCTATATGACTCTAACATAGTCCGGAAGGAGGCATCTCTATCTGGTTCCTGCCAGTAAGTACTTCTTGGCATCAGCTATTTGGAGGTTGCATATGTGGTAGATTCCCAGGTGAGGCAGTCTCTGGATGATCTTTTCTTTAATCCCTATTCCTCTATTTGACCTTGCATTTCCTCCCTTGAGTGTTTTGTTCTCCCTTCTAAGAAGGACTGAGGCATCCCCATTTGGGCCTTCCTTCGTTTTGAGCTTCATAATTTCTGTGAATTGTTTCTGGGGTAGCCAGGACTTTCTGGGGCTAGTATTCAATTATCAGTGACTGCATACCATGTGTGTTCTTTTGTGACTGGGTTACTTCACTTGGATGATAGTCTCTAGTTCCATCCATTTGCCAGAGTCATTGTTTCTAATAGCTGTGCAGTACTCCATTGTGTAAATGTACCACACATTCTCTATCCATTCCTCTGTTGAAGGACATCTGGATTCTTTCCAGCTTCTGGCTATTATAAATAAGGTTGCTATAAACATGGTAGAGCATGTGTCCTTGTTATATATTGGAGCCTCTTTGGGGTATATGCTCAGGAGTTGACTAGCTGAGTTTTCAGGTAGGACTATGTCCAGTTTTCTGAGGAACCACCAGACTGATTTCCAGAGTGGTTGTACCAGCTTACAACCTCACCAACAGTAGAGGAGTGTTACTCTTTCTCCACATCCTCACCAGCATCTGCTGTCACCTGAGTTTTTAAACATAGCCATTATAACTGGTATGAGGTGGAATCTCAAGGTTGTTTTGATTTGCATTTCCCTGATGACTAGGGATGTTGACCATTTCTTTAGGTGCTTCTTGGCTATTCAGTATTTCTCAGTTGAGAATTCTTTGTTTATCCTTGTATCCCATTTCTTAAAGAGGATTATTTGATTCACTAGAGTCTAGCTTCTTGAGTTCTTTGTATATATTGGATACTTGCCCTCTATCAAATGTAGGATTTGTAAAGGTTCTTTCCCAATTTGTTGACTGCCATTTTGTTTTCTTGACAGTGTCCTTAGCCTTACAGAAGCTTTGCAATTTCATGAGGTCACATTTGTTAATTCTTGATCTTAGAGCATAATCCATTTGTGTTCTGTTCTGGAAGTTTTCCCATGTGCCTATGTGTTCTAAGTTCTTCCCTACTTTCTCTTCTAACAGTTTCAGTGTACCTAGTTTTATGTGGAGAACTTTGATCCACTTGGACTTGAGCTATGCACAAGGAGATAAAAAAGGATGGATTTGCATTCTTCTGCATGCTGACTGCCAGTTGAACCTTCACCATTTGTTGAAAAGGCTGTTCTTTTTTCATTGAATGTTTCTAGCACCTTTGTCACAGATCAAGTGACCATAGGTGTGTGGGTTCTTTTCTGGGTCTTCAATTCTGTTTCATTGATCCACTTGCCTGTCTCTGTACCAATACTATGCAGTTTTTATGACAATTGCTTTGAAGTATAGCTTGAGATCAGGGATGGTGATTTCCCTGGGAGTGTTTTTATTTTTGAGAATAGATCTTGCTATTCTAAGTTTTTTGTTATTCCAGATGAATTTGAAAATTGCTTCCTCCAACTCTATAAAGAATTGAGTTGGAATTTTGATGGTGATTGCATTGAATCTGTAGATTGCTTTTTACAAGATGATCATTTTTACAACGTGATCCTTCCAATTCATGAGCATGGGAGATCTTTTCTTCTTTTGAGATCTTCGATTTTCTTCTTCAGAGTCTTGAAGTTCTTGTTATACAGATCCTTTACTTGCTTGGTTAGGGTCACCCCAAGGTATTTTATAGTCATTGTGACTATTGTGAAGGGTGTCAGTTCTCTAATTTCTTTCTCAGCCTGTTTATCCTTTTAGTAGAGGAAGGCAGTTGATTTGTTTGAGTTAATTTTATATCCAGCCACTTTGCTGAATTTGTGTATCAGTTGTAAAAGTTTTCTGGTGAAATTTTTGTGGTCACCTATGTATACTAGCATATCATCTGCAAATAGTGGTATTTTGACTTCTTTCTCTCCATTGTGTATCCCTTTGGCTTCTTTTTGTTGTCTAATTGCTCTGGGTAGGACTTCCAGTAATATATTGAATGGGTAGGGGGAGAGTGGGTAGCCTTGTCTAGTCCCTGATTTTGATGGGATTGCTTCAAGTTTCTCTTCATTTCATTTAATGCTGGTTACTGGTTTGTTGTATATTGCTTTTATTATGTTTAGGTATGGGCCTTGGATTCCTGTTCTTTCCAAGTATTTTAACATGAAGGGGTGTTGAATTTTGCCAAATGCTTTCTCAGCATCTAATAAGATTATCATGTGTTTTTTTCTTTTAGTTTTTTATATAGTGGATTACATTAATGGATTTCTGTATATTGAACCATCCCTGTATCCCTGGCATAAAGCCTACTTGATCATTGTAGATGATTATTTTGATGTGTTCTTGGATTTGGTTCACAAGATTTTTATTGAGTATTTTTGCATTGATATTCATGAAAGAAACTGGTCAGAAGTTCTCTTTCTTTGCAGTGTTTTTGTGTGGTTTAGGTTTGAATGTTATTGTGGTTTCAAAGAATGAGTTGCTTAGTGTTTCTTATGTTTCTATTCTGTAGAATAGTTTGGAGAGTATTGGCATTAGGTCTTCTATAAAAGTCTCATAGATTTCTGCGCTAAAGCTATTGGGTCCTGTCCATTTTTTTTGGTGGGAAGCTTTTGATGACTGCTTCTAATTCTTTAGGTATTATGGGACTGTTTAGATGGTTTATCTGATCCTGATTTAAGTTTGGTATCTGATATCTGTCTAGAAATTTGACTATTTCCTCCAGATTTTCTAGTTTTGTTGAGTATAGGCTTTTATAGTAGGATCTGATGATTTCCTGAATTTCCTCAGTTTCTGTTGTTATGTCTCCTCTTTGATTTCTGATTCTATTAATTTGGATACTCTCTTTGTGCCCTCTAGTTTGTCTAGCTAAGGACTTATTGATCTTGTTGATTTTCTCAAAGAACAAACTCTTGGTTTTGTTGATTCTTTGTATAGTTCTTTTTGTCTCTATTTGGTTGATTTCTGCTGTGAGTTTGGTTATTTCCTGCCATTGTCTTCTCTTGTGTATATCTGATTTTTTTTGTTGTTGTTCTAGAACTTTCAGCTGTGCTGTCAAGATGCTAGTGTATGCTCTCTCCAGTTCCTTTTTGGAAGCATTCAGTGCTATGTGTTTTCCTCTCTGTACTGCTTCCATTGCATCCCATATGTTTGGGTATGTTGTGTTTCATTTTTGTTAAGTTCTAAAAAATCCTTAATTTCTTTCTTGACCATGTTATCATTGAGTAGAACATTGTTCAGCTTCCTGGTATATGTGGGCTTTTTGTTGTTTTTGTTGTTATTAAAGATAAGCCTTAGTTCATTGTGATCTGATAGGATGCATGGGAGTATTTTGATCTTCTGTTGAGGCCTGTTTTGTTACCAACTATATGGTCAATTTTGGAGAAGGTATTGTGAGGTGCTGAGAAGAGATTATATTCTTTTGTTTTAGGATAAAATGTCCTGTAGATATCTGTTTATTCTAATTGGTTCAAAACCTCTGCTAGTATCACTGCCTCTCTGTTCAGTTTCTGCCTCCATGATTTATCCATTGATAAGAGTTGTTGAAGTCTCCCACTATTATTGTGTGTGCTGTAATATATGCTTTGAACTTTAGTAGGATTTCTTTTACAAATGTGGATACCTTTGTATTTAAAGCGTAAATGTTCAAGATTGAGTGTTCATCTTGATAGATTTTTCCTGTGACAAGTAAAAAGTATCCTACTTTATATTTTTGATAACTTTTGGTTTAAAATCTATTTTATTCAATATTAGAATAGCTACTCCAACTTGTTTCCTGGGACCATTTTCTTGGAAGGTTTTTTTTCCCCAGGCTTTTACTCTGAGGTAATGTCTGTTTTTGTCTCAGAAATGAGTTTCCTGTATGCAGCAAAATGCTAGATCCTGTTTACATATCCAATCTGATAGTCTATGTCTTTTCATTGGGAAATGAGTCCATTGATTTTATGAGATATTAACAAGTAGTGATTATTATTTTCTGTTATTTTGTTGTTAGAGGTAGACTTAGTTTCTGTGCTTTTCTTCTTTTAGTTTTCTTGCATGATTATTTTTTTGATTTTCCATGGGTGTAGTTTTCTTCCTTGTTTTGGGTTTTTACATGTATTATCCATTGCAGGGCTGAATTTGTGGGCAGATATTGTGTAAATTTGCTTTTGTCCTGGAATATCTTGGGTTGTCCATCTATGGTTATTGAGAGTTTTGCTGAATATAGTATCCTGGGCTGGCATTGGTGGTCTCTTAGGGTCTTTATGATGTCTGTCCAGGATCTTCTAACTTTTATAGTCTCTGTTGAGAAGTCTGGTGTAATTCTGATTGGTCTGCCTTTTTATGGCACTTGTCCTTTTGCCCTTACAGCTTTTAGAACTCTTTCTTTGTTTTGAACATTCAGTGTTTTGACTATTATGTATCAGAAGGAGTTGCTTTTCTGGTCCAATATATTTGGAGTTTTGTAGGCTTCTTGTATATTCATGATCATCTTGTTCTTAAGGGTAGGGGAGTTTTCTTCTATGATTTTGATGAAGATATTTATTGTGCCTTTTAGTTGAGAGTCTTCTCCCTCTTCTACACCTATTATTCTTAGGTTTGGTCTTCTCATTGTGTCCTTTATATCCTGGATGTTTTGGGTTAGGAGCTTTTTGGTTTTTGCATTTTCTCTGACTGTTGTGCCAATGTTTTCTATGTTGTTTTCTGCCCCTGAGATCCTTTCTTTTATTTCTTTTATTCTGTTGGTGTTGCTTGCATCTATGACTCCTGATTTCTTTCTTAGGTTTTCTATCTCCAGGGTTGTCTCATTTTGTGATTTCTTTATTGTTTCTATTTCCATTTTCAATTCCTTCACTTGTTTGGTTGTGTTTTCTTGTAGTTCTTTGAGTGATTTCTCCTGGTTCTCCTGTAATTGTTTAAGGGAGTTATCCACGTGGTTCTGGAAGATCTCCATCATCATGAAATGTGATTTCTTGTCTAAGTCTTGTTTTTCTGGTGTGTTTGGCAATCCCCTGCTTGCTGTGATGGGAGAGCTGGGTTCTGATGACAGATTGTCTTGATATCCATTGCTTAGATTCTTTTGCTTTCCTCTTGCCATTTTGTTATCTGTGATTATAGGCCATCTTATTGTCTCTGACTGGAGCCTGTCTCTACTGTGGGTCTGAGGGCCCTTGGGCACAGGAAGGAGATTTCTTATGGGTGTTTGGCTCTTTGCGGGTAGGCAGTGAGTTCTGATGGCAGTGACTCATTTCTGTCTCAGAGGGCTCCAGTGAAAGAGCACTTGTGAGGCTGTTCTGGGAGCTCTGACATCTGTGAGCGGGTCCTGAGTCCTGATGGTGGTCACCCACCCCTCTCACTGAGCCAGGAAGGTTCAGTAAGATTATAAAGTAAAACAACAAACCTAGTTTGCAGATTAAAAACTACTACCAAAAATGTGAAGTGTGATCATTTACAGGTGGCCTTTTTTTCTCCTATTTCCAAAATTTAATGCTAGTTATTTTATTAATCTTGCAATTTTATGAATCACCTCAGGAAATAGAACAGAATGTTATATATGAGTGTGCTTGCAAACCCCCAAGAGCCACCTGGATTAGCATTGACATCTCTAACTCACCTTGTGGTTAAGCAGTTCCTTTCTTGCTTGTCTGGTACTGATGCCTTTGGTCAGACCCTTTGATGCCATGAGTTAATCTTATGAAGTTGGCAGAGACCCTGATGTACTCTACACTACTGCTTTGCCACCATTGCCTAGCACCGGTCTACAGGTTACTCCACCAAACGGATTTCTCGAAGCACCTTCTACAGTGACAGCACCAGACCTTTTACAGTACTACTTGAGCTCCTGGATGCAAGCAGCAGATTCCCAGGTCTCGCTGACTCCCTGAATTCCTTTCCTAGAGGTCCTCCAGTGTCCTGAGCATGTGACCAGACTCAAGTACTTCTCTATGAGAGGCAGTGAGAGAAATGGGTATGTATGCTCTGAGAGAGAGAGAGAGAGAGAGAGAGAGAGAGAGAGAGAGAGAGAGAGAGAGAGAGAGAGAATTGATGTTCCATTTTTTCTTTCTCTGAAACAGCTCCTGTCATGAAATAAATTTGGGTTGATCTTTTATATTAATATTTATTGATTTATAAATGATATGTTGTATTTCTTTAATTGCTGCCATTAAATTTTAAAGCGAAAAATTTAAATACAATGTACCAAAATCATAAAATCCTATGTGTGCAGTTTGATACATAGTCTTAGGAGGGTGAGAGCCATTATCCCATTTCAAGTAACAAGCTCACCATAGAGGAGTTAAACACATGGAAGAAATAGTCAACTTTTTACCGTCATGTTAAACAATGTCAGTAATAAAGTGTTCCTTACTGCCCACCATTTTTCTCATCAAGAATGATTTTTATTCTTTGGCAGTTTTATACCATACCCATTCATGGCTCTTCCTTTCTACTCCTTTTGGAAACTTCTAGAATTCACCCTTTCTACCCTCATATGTTATTTTATGACCCACTTGAGCTCCTGCTTTTGTATTCTACTTGAGCTTGATAAACACCACTGTAAATACTTCTATGTGACTATGCCTACCTCTACAAACAGAGGAGGGGGGAGGGGGAGGAGGGGAAGGAGCAGGAGGAGGAGGCAGAGAGGGAGGAGAAAGAAGAGGAGGAAGAGGAGAAGGAGGGGGAGGAGGAAGAGGAGGAGGAAGAGGAGAACCCTAGAAGATTCACTTGCAATACCTAAGATTTATTTTGCCAATATTTTAGTGTATATAATGAGTCACATAGTCTATAACCCTCTCAAGTCTGGCCTTTCTTGTTCTATTATTTTGTGAGACAAACCCATCTTGTAGGTAGCCACAGTTTCTCATTTCTGATGTTATGTAGTATTATAGTCAAGTACCAGTTTGTCTGTTCTTGGGTGAATGACTATTAGAGTTGTATGCGTTTGGGGCTGTTATACACAGAATTGCTAGTGCTTTGTTCTTACAGTGTGTTATTCAGGGTTCTCTAGACAAACAGACTCAATAGAACAGATATAAAGTAACAGGGGTTTGTCAGATTGGCTTTTATGATACAATCTAGGTAGTCTAATAATAGCTATTAGATTTTACATAGGAAAGGCTGAGAACTGCTCACATCATATAGCTGAGTTGTCCAGGAGCCCCACAAGGTGCTGATAGCTGATAGGAAAGATTCCTTGCATGGCTACTGGTCCTCAATCCCTATTGGCCTGAAGAAGCTGGGATCTACTATTAGCAAAGGAATGCTGCGGCAGAGGTAGCAGCAGTGCTGGTGACAGCTGAGTAGATGTGCTCGCAAGCAGGATAGTCAAAGTCACCAAGGAGACACAAAGACAGCAAGCACAGAGCACATGTAGAGACACTTAACTCTAGATTCCACATGTGACTGCATACAGTTGTCTTCCAGGGTCCATCCTTTCACTCAGCACAATGACTCCAGTTTCATCCACTTTCTGCAGACGTCATATTTTCACCCCATACAGATGAACAAAATCTCAGTGTGTCTACCTCATTTTCTTTATGCTTTCATCTGATGATGGACATGTCAGAGGCTCCACGGCTTGGACATGGCAAAAAGTACCTCAAGTCTCTCTGGGTGTTCTTACTTAGACTCCTTTGGGTGTACCAAGGAGTGGTATAGCTGGATCATATGGTAGTTGTAGGTTTAGGGTTGTTTGTTTGTTTTTTGAGTAATCTACATACTGAATTCTATAGTCTTTACAGCAGTCAACATCCTACCAGTGATGTCGAAGGAAGCCGTATATAGTTGTTTTCTCCAATCCTAAGGGCTTTCCTTATGGCAGTCATTCCAACCAGGGATGGAACCCCAAGGCCATTTTAATCTCTACTGCCCTAAGCCCAAGAATGTTGGGAACTTTCAAAGGACATCTTCTGGGAAGTTTCAGGAGGGACCACAATGTAGTGGTTAAGAGCACTGGATGCTCTGTGGGAGGACCTAGATTTGATCTACAGGGCAGCTCACAACAGTTTGTAACTCCAACCCCATGAGATCTGTTGCCGTCTTCTGCTCTCTGCTGGGGGGTGGTGTAGAGCACTGAACGGATACATCATATATACATGGGGCACACATGATAACATAAAGTAATTAAAATATTTGTTGGCCTTTTATGTTTCTTCTCTTTAGAAGTGTCTGCTCACTTCAATAGGCCATTGTTGACTGGGTGATTTCATTATTGATTTACTTTTTGTAGTTCTTTATAGTTTCTACACATCAACCTGCTATCAGAGACCTAGTTGGCAAAGGTTATTTTTTCCCATTCTGTGGACTATTTCTTCACTGATTGTTCCATGTAATCTCATTTATCAGTTCTTTGTATCATTTTATGTGGTTTTAGGGAAAGTTCAGAAAGTGTCTCCTTTGCCTCTTCTTTGAGACTGAAATGTACTTTTAGTGAAAACAGAATTTTGTTTCTTCACAGAGAAGACTATCACTTGCAGTCAGTGTTGGCAATCAGGCCAGCCCTGCCTGGAAATGATGGGGCTATCAGACAACCGAGACAACAAAATATGTCATCGTTAGCTGCCAAGAGGCAACACATTCCCATGGTCACCCTTGTCACACACAGGGCTTCTTGCAAATATGATAGGGTCACTATAAAAGAACCATATTTTTTCTCTCTCTTCTTTCCTCCCCTCCCTTAGAGGCAGCTTCTATATCCCCTTTAATAAACCTTCCACACGAGACCTATTGTACAGTGCAATTTTTTTCAGAACCCATTACCTAATTCAGTCAGTCAGTACTTAGGTAAGGGCAGCCTGTGTGTGGCTGGCAGTATTCACAGTGCACAGAAGAACAGGCCCTGGCCTGAGCTTTGAATTTAGTCCTTTCTAGAGCATCCAGTTTCTGATCTTGCAAAGAGGAGTTTGATCCATTTTGAATTGACTTTTGAATAGAATAAGAGAGATGGATCTGCTTATCCTCTTTCAAGTAGGGAAATCTAGTTTTCTTTGTTTGAAGAGATTATTTTTTATTATATGAACACACACACACACACACACACACACACACACACACACACACAGTTTCTTCCAGCATATTCTCCCTTACTCCGCTGTCAAAGATTAGGTGGCTATAGCAGTGTGGGTCCTCTATTCTACTCATTGGTCTATGTGTCTGGTTTGTGCCAGTATATTTCTTATTTTGTTACTATGGCTCTATGATATAGTTTGAGATGCAGTGTTTTGATATTTCTAACATCTGCTTCTATACCTAATTGCTTTAGCCATAAAAGATAGTTTGTGTTTTCACATGAATTTTAGCACTTTTTTTTAGCTCTGTAAAGTGTGTCATTAGAATCTTGATGGGTTTTGCCTTGAATGTATATTTTTTTTTCCTGTAATACAGTCATTTTAATGATCTACAAGAATGGGAAGCCTTTCTAGTTTAAGTGTTTACTTCAATATTTTTTTGGTATCATAAATTTTGGCTATATAGTTCTTTCATCTTCTTGGTTAGCTTTATTCTCCTTTGTTATTTATATTTAATTTTTACTTCCTGGAGATCTTATGAATAGTATTTTTTTTTCTTTTTTTGGATATTTGCTATTTTTACATAGAAAAGTAACAAATTTTTGTATGTTGACTTATTTGTGAAATTTTGTTGAAATTGCCTATCACCATATCTCAAAGTTTATTGATGAAGGTTTATTGATAGGGTTTCAGAAGAATAGGACTGTGTTGTCTGCAAATTTTTATTTTCTTTCTTATTCATATTTTTTTTCAGTTTTCCTTTTGTGGCTAAGACTTTGAGCACTGTTTTGAACAACAGCAAAGAGAGCCAGCCATTTCCTGGTTTTGGAAGAGATGCTTTCCTTTCCTTTAATATTGTTTGTTGTATGTAGCCTGTTCTGTGTTGGGGTGTGTTCCGTCTACTTCCTGTTTCCCCAGAGCCTTTACCATAAGGGACAGTTGATCTTCATTATGGGACATTGATTGGGATGATCATGCGGCTTTTGTCTGTAAGTATTTATAATGTGCTGTATTGCATATTTTGGTATGTGCATATCGAACAAATCCTTGTGTCCTTGGAATGAAACCAACTCATTCATATATGACTTTCTAAGTGTATTCTTTGGGTTCTGTTTGCAAGCATTTTGTTGGAAATTAATGTCATTGTGTTCATCAGAGAACTTTTATATACTTCTAATTTTTGTTTTATTTTTTGTTTGATTTTGGTATCAGGGTAATTCTGGCTTTGTAAAATGAGGTTGAGAGTATTCCTTCACTTTCTGTTGTACAGGACAATTGGAGGAGCATCTATGTAAGTTTATTAGGTTAATTGACTCTATTGGTCTTCCTGTGTAGTCCCTGTCCTCCTTAGATTCCCCTGCCGTTCTCTCAACTCTTCTGCAAGACTCCCCAAACTCCATATACTCTTTGGGTGTGGCTCTCTGCATCTCTTTCCATTGGCAGTTGTGTGGAGCTTCTCAGTGGACAGTTATGCTAGGACCCTGTCTGCAAGCATAACAGAGTATCATTATTTGTGTCAGGGATTGGTTCTTGGCCATAGAATGGGTCTCAAGTTGGGGCAGTTATTTGTTGGTCATTCCCTCAGATTCTGCTCTATCTTTGTCCCTGCAATGTAAATATTTAAATAACAAATTTGGTGTGTTGTTCTTTTGACCTCTGTCATTTCTTGTCATCAAGTGCGTTTGAGTTTGGCTTGTTCTTGATTTTCTAAGAATTGAGGTGTATTATTAGGTTACTTACGTGAGATCTTTCTGATATGTAAAGAAAGTACCAATAACTATAGATTTTCCTCTGCCTTAGAACTGTCTTAGCTGTGTCCTAAAGATACTGCTTAGCTTCTTTGATGGCTAGTTTTAATTGTCAACTAGAAACAATCTGGAATTACTTGTGAAGGAAATCTGATGAGGGATTGTGTAATTGGTGTTGTAGGTGTGTTTGTGAAGGATTATCTTATGTATGTTAATAGAGGTAGGAAATCCTGCCTGGTATGGGTGGCAGCATTCCCTACTCAGATAATCCTGTAACTGTAGAAGAGTGCAAATAGTTTGACGAACACAACACACATTATTGTCTATCTGCTTTTGACTAAGGACATGACTAGCTGTTTCAAGTTTCAGCTACGGTGATTTTACTACAATGATGCTCTGTAACATGTTTTTGTGAAACAAATAAACACCTCCTTTAATCTGTGTTTTTCAGACTATTTTGCCATAGTAATAGCAAATTAAACTAAGGCAGTTTCATTTTTTCACTCAATTTTCAAGAGTTTTTTTTTTTTTTTTTTTTTAATCTCCCTTCCCCGCTTTCTCCAATAATCCAGTCATTCAATCTCCAAGTATTTGTAAAATTTTTATGGTTCCTTTTGCTATTAATTTTAAATTTTATTTCATTATTATCTGATCTAATATAAGACATTATTTCATTTCTTTTGTATTTGTTAAGGTTTGCTTTGTGGCCTAGAACATAATTTATTTTGACATGTTTTTATGGGGTACTGAGAAGAATTCTGGATCTACATCTGTTTGGTGGATATTTATTGAGTCCATTTGATATACAGTATATTTTTATTTTAGAAGGTTTTTTTTTCTTTTCTTTATTCTCTTTTAGAGGGAGGCTCTTTGATGTTTCTTTGTAGTTTGAATGACATATTCAAAAATGAGAACAGGGTATTGAAATCAATACTTTTATTGTGTTAGCATTGATTTAACCTTTTAAGTCCAGACTTTTTATTTCACAAAATTGAGAGCTTCATCATTCAGCACATATTTATAATTATTAATCTTATTGGTGAATTGTTCCTTTCAACAACATATAATGGCTAGCTTTGCCTCTTCTGATTAGTTTTGTTTTAAGTCTTCTTATTTTTCATATATCAGTAATATTAATAAGAGCTTAATTTCAGCTTCTATTTGCTTGATAATTCAACTTCAATTATTAAGACTATTGATTCTCAGGCAGTACTGTCATTGCCAGTGAGATGTGTTTTGTGGACCCAAAATTAGGTAGTTGGGTCTTATGTTTTATTTCAGTCAGCCAGTCTTTATTGGTGAGTTGAAGCCATTTATATTTAAAGCTATTACTTAGAAATACTGACTAATTTGTTTGATTTTTTTTCTATTTGGTTAGATTATTGCTTTTTCTTTTAGTCTATATTTCTTTGTGTTGTAGTCTTTGTTCCTTTATTAGCATTGAAGCTCTGAAAATTTATTGTATTATACATGATAGAGTGTTCTTTTCTTTAAATTTATTCTTTCTTATGTTCTCATAGTTGAGATTATCTATCTTCCTAATCTGTGTATATTCCTTTAAGTATTTTTTACAGTGCTGGCTTGGTATTCATGGTCTTCCTAATATTGATCTTGTTCTGAAATATCCCCTTTTCTTTTTCATTTGTAAAATAGCTTTGCAAGATATAATACTCTTGATAGGCAGTTATTTATTTTCACAGTTTAAATAGGTCATTCCATATTTATCTGACTTTGCTGATGAAGGATTTGATGATACATTGACATATTTGCCTTTTAAAGAGAGTTGGCACTTTTTTCTTACAGTTTTGATATTGTTTTTTTGGCTTATGTTTTTGTGTCTTGGTTATAATGTTTTATGAGAATCTCTCCTCTGGTCATGTCTGTTTAGGGTTATAAACGTCTCTTATGCTTATATGTCTACCTCTTTCTAGATTTGAAAACAGTACATGTTACAGTTTTACGAAATAGATTGTATATACCTTTGCTTTATATCTCAGCTTCTTTTTATGTCTCATAGGTTTTCAAAGTTTGTTTTCATGATAATAATTCTTAATTATTCTAAGTTTTCAATATGATAAAGTAAAAATATTACTAACATAAATAAAATGAAAAAAAGGAAACATAGGAGCCAATAACAGATGAAAAGAAGAAGAAATAATTGAAATGTACAACAGTTTTCATTCCTGGGAATTTGAAAACTGAAAACTAGTGGGCACATGCAGAGCATAGGGTGAGTTGAATGTGGGAGCTCTTATCTTTCCTATGGTTTGTGCTGGTGCTCAACCTGTATAGGACAAGTGTTCAGTGCCTGCCCGAACTTTATTCACTTTAGTACTTCCTTTTATTGCAGACCAGGGGTTTTTACTAGACAAACTTAGTTTTTTATTTCTGCCACTCTCTCAAGACTCCCCAGATAACAATCCCCAGAATGCAGGTGGGTCAGGGAGGTGTGTGTGTGTGTGGTGTCTCCTAAGTACACTGGAAGTAGAGAAAGCAACTACAGAACTCAAGACTGTCTTTGTACTTTTAAAAGCCAACAAACATTAATTACTCCACTAGAGGTACACAGTTATGGATGCAATGTAGTTTTCTGGAGCTTAGTGAATTTTATGACAGATATATGGTTACAGAGGTTGATCTACTCACTGACCTCAGATCGGGGTTATCAGACATCAGCACTATTTTCAGTTGATGATTTCTGCTGTTGGACACCAAGGGCAGGACTGCATTTTCTTATACTATTTCACGTTCACAGTTTGGGCTAAGCCTTCTGCCTCTTTTACATTTTTGTTTGTCAGTATCCTTGTTACTTAAATTTTTTTCAAAACTAAGTTTTAATGATGGTTCTTAACTTTTTCAACTGCTTTATGTATTTATTATCTATAGTCAATGCAGTAAGAGGGGTCAAAAAACTTGCAGGCTACACAATTTCACAAGAAGCACTGTAGGGAAAGAGAAGGGCTGAGATTTATCAACTGTATCTTAGGGTCTTGGTAGATGAATTCCTGGGGGAGGTGGGCCTCTAATTCCTGGTGGAAGGGGTCTCATTCCTGGAGAGAGCATGCCTATAGGTGTCCCCTGAGCAGGGGGAAGGCCAATTGGTGGGCCCATTGGTGATCTAATGCCAGGTAGAGGAGCCATAATGCCCAGAGTTGGGGTTACTCTGCCTACAGGTGGAGATGGAGTTCTCTGTCCTGACAGGTACTGGTTTGGGGCTCCTGCAATGCTAGCAGTAGCAGCAACAGCAGCAGCTACAATTGTGCCTCTTCCCTGTGGGGTCATGACCTGCTGGGATGGACCTCCTACTCCTCAAACAGGGCCCAATAAGCCCGTGGGACCTTAGGGAATAGGCACACCTGCTGGTACTCTGCCAGCTCCTCTTCCAACCCCAGGGCAACCTGCATGCCAGCAAGTGGCACAGGAGCAATGCCAGTGTCTTTAGGAGGTGAACCCTCCACAGTCATGGAAACCAAGTCCTCCTCATGTAGAAAAAAATTGTTTTTCTTCACATTCTGGCTGTTTTGCATTAGTCGGCTTGATCTCTTTGAACTCATCACAGTCACAGAGGATCAAACTCATATGCTTGTCAAAAGCCTTAAAGGTACCAATGAAGGTTCTTCCACCTTGCAGGATATATGTTGCAGCATCTTGGTACTCCTACCCACAGTCAAGACTGCTGTTCCACAATAGCCGTTGTCAACACTAAAATTTCAAGATCCTTAATACTTGGGGGAGGGCTATAAATAAAGGTTTGATGCAGGCTATTAACACACAGTGTAATAAACACACAGTTTCACAAACAGCGGATGGGTCCTGTTTCCCTTGACTTCTACCACCTTGAAGTTTCAATATTGTTTTAACCACCTCTTTGTGTCTCAGCTAAGAATGCCTGTCTCGGTTCTGCCGGGAAATCCACCACAGGAGCTTGGTGTTGCTGAGAACGTCATGAGTACAAGTGACACTCTTGGGTGCTCAGTGAGACATTTGACCTGGACCTTGACTTCTGGCATGTGCTGTTCACTAGTTCTTTTTAAGTGTAAGCGATTCCTTCCTTGCTCCATTGCGGTGTACAGAACCAAGCATTAGGCATCTCCAACTCCCTCTCCTCTCTGTGCTACCTTAACTGTTTTAACCGACCTTCTGGCCCACCATCCACCTGCTGGTGGATAAAAGAAAGGATATGGGAAAGTGGACCTGCTTAGAAATGGTTCTTTCTATTCCTATCTAAGCAAATTCCATCTGTGTTAGCAGTCCAGTTTGTTCGGAGAGCAAACATGAGTCAGCAGCAGTGGCATGACCTAACAGAGACAGTTAGGCCTCAGCCTCAGCATGAGTCAGCAGCAGTGGCATGACCTAACAGAGACAGTTAGGCCTCAGCCTCAGCATGAGTCAGCAGCAGTGGCATGACCTAACAGAGACAGTTAGGCCTCAGCCTCAGCATGAGTCAGCAGCAGTGGCATGACCTAACAGAGACAGTTAGGCCTCAGCCTCAGCATGAGTCAGCAGCAGTGGCATGACCTAACAGAGACAGTTAGGCCTCAGCCTCAGCATGAGTCAGCAGCAGTGGCATGACCTAACAGAGACAGTTAGGCCTCAGCCTCAGCATGAGTCAGCAGCAGTGGCATGACCTAACAGAGACAGTTAGGCCTCAGCCTCAGCATGAGTCAGCAGCAGTGGCATGACCTAACAGAGACAGTTAGGCCTCAGCCTCAGCCTGAGTCAGCAGCAGTGGCATGACCTAACAGAGACAGTTAGGCCTCAGCCTCAGCATGAGTCAGCAGGAGGGACCTGGAGGGATGCCAGGAAACGTTCTCAGCTGTGCCTCTCAGAGAAGTGAAGATCAGCAAAGACAAGAGACCAACAAGCATTGCTCAGGTAGCTCTACAGGCAAACCTAACCCAGCCTCCTTCAGTGTTTGTCGGTCTATTTATACTCTTTCCAAGCATCACATGTCCTCCAGAGAACATGTCTTCCCTCTGTACATGAGTCTGTCTCAGCTGACATCACTCTGCTAAACAGCCTGAGTGTGCAGAAGTGGCAAGAATCCAAGGCATACTACCTGAAGTTTTTGGTGCATTTCTTCCTATGGAGTCCCAACAAAATGAGTTCAACTACACAGCGTAAGGCGGACCAATAGATGGATGTCGTTAGCGAAGAACCCTTCCTCACCTGTCCTTTCACATGCTTGCTTTAGCAGAGTATCCTCTCTCCTGTGTCGGCTTCAGAGTAACATTTCTTCACAAGTCTGCCTCAGCCTCTCACCTGTGTGCACTTCAGTGAAACCTTCCTTCGCGTTTGCCCCAGCAAATCATCATCCAAAACTCGGACTTTCCAAAGAACCCTAACTTTCCACTTTATAGCCCACTCTCTACAACAGTTTTCTGGGGTTGTCTTTTACCCAGGGGATGTGGCAAGTCGATCCCGGGTTCATTAAGTTGTGACTGTACCCTGTTCTCAGGCTTCTCAACTGGGACATTTCTCTCTACTGTTGACCTTCCAAGCCAGAGATGTCACTGTCCCAGCAAACCTGCAGCTAGGTTTAAGGCTTGTGTGGTCTGTGAGCTTGTCCTTTGGTAAGACTGCCAGTCTCTTTTCACAGGACCACCAGACTTAACTCTCACTCGAGTTTTCTGTTTTCCCTCCCTTTGCTGGGCAGCCATGTGGCTGGATGTGTTTGAGGCTCAGCTTTTTTTTTTCACTGTTGTTACTTTGTGTCTGTGTGCCTCTCAGATAGTACTATCACTTGTTTGTGAATTTCCAAAGCTATTTTTAGGTTTCTTCTTTCTCTGGGTAGAGTTAACCTTTCCACAACCTTATACTTTTCTTCTTCTAGGTTCCAAGAAGTCAGCATCTAATAACTCTCTCTGTGTGTGTGTGTGTGTGTGTGTGTGTGTGTGTGTGTGTGTGTGTGTGGTATGTGTGTATGTGTGTGTGTGTTGTGTCAAGTGTGTATGTGTCTCTGTGTGTATATGTATGGTACGTGTGTGTGTGTGTGTGTGCATAGTGTGTGTATGAGTCTCTGTGTGTATATGTGTGGTGTGGTGTGTATGTAGTGTGTGTTTGCATGTGTGTGTGGTATGTGTGGTGTGTGTATATGTTGTATTTCTCTCTGTGTGTATGTATGTGTCGTGTGGTATGTATCTATGTGTGTGGGATATGTGTCAGTGTGTATGCGTATGTGATGTATATGTATGTGTGTGTTGTCTATATGTTGTGTCTGTGTGTATGTAGTATGTGTGTCCCTGTGCTGTGTCTATGTGTATGGTGTGTGTATGTATGTGGTGTATGTACTTGTGTGGGTATGTACAGGTAGGTATACGGGTATATGTAAAGGCACTTGTGCATATGTGTTTCCATGTGTATGAATGCTAGATATTTATATCTTTCTCAGTTGTAGTCTCTCTTGTGTTTTGAGACAGGGTCTATCAAGATTCATTGATTAGATTCCTTGTCATGTAAGTTATTAGGATACATTTTTCTTTGCCTTCCCAGAGCTGGAATTAAAGAAACACACTGGGACACCTGGATCTTTGTGTCTTGTTGGGGATCCTAACTCAGGTCCTCATGCTTGTGCAGTAAGCTGTTTACACTGAGCCATCTCACCAGCCCCAATCCCTCATTTTACCTAGAAGTCTTGCCAGATGTATTCTTGTGTGTCATTTGGTATACACACACTGACATTTTTATTGGTCTTATACCTAGGAGTAGAATTGCTTGTTCGTAAAGATGCGTGTTTAACTTGAGTAGGTGTTGCTACTTTCTCAAAATAAATATCCTGGTTGACACCTTTGCCAGCAATTCAGGAGAGAGCCACATGGTCCACGTGTTCGCCAGTACTTAAAATAGTAATCCTCATACTTAAGGAGATATGATATCCTAATATGGCCTTAATGTGTATTTCCTCGTGTTTTATTGAGTTTAAGAAATTTATGTTTATTGACATTTTGGCTATTTTTTTTGTAAGATGATCATTAGTTGTTATTTTAAGTTGGTAAACTCACTGATGTTTTTCAAAATGTTAAACCAACTTTGTTTTGCTGAATGAACTTTGTTGAGATGATTTTTTAACATTCTTACATCCTTTATTTTATTATTATCCTCCCTGGTTGATCAAATAAAGCAATTTAAATTTTATTTTAGTTGGTATCTTTCTGTCACATATTTCAATTTTTTTGGTTCTTTGACAATTTCATAAATGCACATAGTGTGTGTGGGTCTTTTCACCCCCTTATTTCTTTCTTTCATTCCCTTCTCACTCTTGCTGAACCCCTTCTTCTCAACAGTCCCTCCTGTTTTCAGTTTTTGTTTTGTTTGGAGGACACCCTAAGTTTAAGTAGGGTTGCTTGCATGAACATGGGTGGGACTGTTATACACAGACAACGTAACAATGGCTACACCACTGAAGAAAATGTCTTTTCAGTTGCACAGCATAATTTGTTTCATGCATGTGGGTCTCATTCCCATGGCCTTTGGGATAAGAGTCTGCCTTGCACTGCCTTGATGAGCAAGTGCAACAGTGTACTGCTTGCTGGAGGTGAAGGACTGTTAATCAACGCAGACTCCTTTTCCATTGTGGAGGAGAGTGGATTTGACAGTTCAGATAGTGTGATTCTCTCACTGGCTAATCAGCAGCTCAGGAATGCTAATGAAGCACTTCCTTTGGTTGTCTCTTGTGAGTCAGCAAATGAGCTCTGTAACTTGGAGAGCCAGAAGTTAATTAGCGACCTGTTAGAGACAGACCGTGATGGAAATATGAGAATTTAGGTCTGTCAGAGCAGAGCGCTGAGAAGCTTTGAAGGCAAGGCCATGATTCAGGACACAAGATGAAAAGCAAAGGGAAAGATAAGCAACATTTATGAATGAATGTCAAAGCCAGGACCCTGAAATGGAAGCGAGGAGAGGGGCACACGGCTTGCCTGGGAAGAAGAACACCTCAACATCTGGCTGTGGCTGACATCAGAGAAGCTGTCAGTTCAGAAGTTTCCCTTGTGGCAGAACAAAGGAGGAGAATGCAGAGCTATGTCCCGTGTAAACAGCTAATTCAGATCACCTGCCAGCTGACGGTGATGGAGGAGATTGTGTGGGTGTCTTGTGTCTCTTATTCATTTTTCTTTGAGACAGGATAGAAAAGCTAAAATCCCATATGTGTACAGGTTTACTACAATAACCCAATAGATAAGTAATTTGCCAGGCAGTACTGTGGATAATGTCTGCAAAGGAAATCCAATAGGCTATAGCCATCAGGTAAGAGTAAAAGATTTGTGCCATCCTTATCACAGTGCTTAAGTGATGTCCACCATATGCACTGCAAGGGACTCAGATGTGTTGGACAGGCTTGTGGTCCCTGAAAGCCAACTTTGGCCAGAAAAAAAAGTGTCATTCCCTTGGCTTAGGCAGGTACCTAATTAGGTTAGGAGAACTGCCAAAAAGCAACCAATTGAAAACTAAATGACTGCAAGGGCATTGTGGGTAAAATATGCAAAATGTCACTGAGGCAGAAGTAAGGAAGCCTTCAGAACAGGTGTGACATAAAAGCTAACCTTCCAGGGAAATTGTTAGTTCTGATTCCTTTTGAACCCCTTTTTATTGTTTTATTTCCCCACTATGGAAGCTCTCATTTTCCTAACTGTTGGAGACTCTGTAACAAATGCTCCTATCACCTCTACTTCTGAATTTTAATAGGCTGAAAGGTGGGACAGGCTTCTTACTCTGTCATATGTAGGGCTGGAAGCTCAGCCTTTCTGTGTTCATCAGGCAATGGTGCAGAATGAAATGAAACATCAAGATGCATCTGTGTGGCGAAGCCTGGTCTTTGCAAGTCTAACTTTTTGGGTGTAACTTTCCTAATTCATCACACTTCCTTCTTCTAGCAATGGTCATCTTATTGTCGGTGCCAACAAGGGCTTTCACAGCTTGGGGAAGCCAAGTCTGTTTACATGGTTTTCCCCTGGCTCTTGGAGATTCACCTTCTTCATCTTTTAAAAGAAATGTCGGAATGGCCAACTGTAATGCAGCCTCAGCTCACACACCCGGGGCCGTCCAAGTTCATTGACTTTGCTGTAGACACGAGGCACAGCGCTTTACTGTGGGGTAGGATTTGTGATAGGGAGGGGACATCATCTTCATTTCAGCTTCTCACTAGCTTTCCTGTCTCCATCTCTCCAGAACGTATATTTCAAGCATACACTGCCATGCTTGATTTTTACCTGGGTACTTGGGGATGTTTGTATGGTAAGCACTTCATTGACTAAGCCATCTCCCCAGCCCCATGTGACTCACCATAAAGAAGAGAGGGGGTTCACTGAGAGGAGTGCCTTGACCAAACCTCCATTTCTAGGAGAGATTAGATTCCCATTTGAAACCTAAGCTTCTGCTACCAAATGCATCCGTGTTCCCTGTACATCAAATGGCATGCTCCCAGGGAACATACAGGGTTCTGTAGACTCTTGGTGACTTTGACTTGGCATTTCAAGACTGAGCTTGGCCGGGACTGGGAGAGATAATTAGCGCAGCCACAGGTTTGGACTTACCCTGTATGTGTCCATGGCATCCAACTCTGGTCTGACGCCAGTTCGCCAGAGGAGAGCTGAAATGCCTGGGTTTTCACATTTAAATCCCTGCTTCCCTCGGCTTTATGTGGAACACAGACTATCAATAATCAGGCTGTGAAGCAAAGAAAATAAAAAGGCTGCCTTCAAAAGAACCCTTATTTATTTAAAAAAAAAAACAAAACAGAATAGACTGAAACATGTTTCCAATATACTGAATTTGATTATCTGGATGTGAACAAAGGGACCTAGTCATTTAAAATTAAAGTTGAGATGTCTAGCAAGTTTGTTTGATGAATCAGTTCCTGAGTGAGGAGCCCTGACCGCAGCGAGGCTTTCTTGTCTTCTCTCTATAAGCTCAGGGCATCTTGCTAATTTCTCTAATTGTTTCATGCCATTGTTGTACCAGCTCCTCACTGGGAGGGGTGAGTCAGAGACGGCTCACATGTCCCCATTTCTGAGGGCTCCAAAGAGGGAGTCTCTCATTTATTGGTAGTGGTGAAATTAAACTACCCGCCCTCCAGCACAGTTGCTTTGAATTTTGACTGAGAGTCTCAGGCAGAAACACCACTTGTGTCCTTTGATGAATGACATCATATCACTCAGATATAGAGCTGTATGGAGGACAGTGGGGGGCACAGGGCATTATTGTTCTTCAAGGAAGTTCATTGAGTAGAAACTGGCAGGGAGCAAGCAGAAAGCCATGACTGGAGGATGCCATCCTGGTAGTGTGAACACTGGGCATCGTATTTACTTCTTTAGGTCTAATTACAAAGTACAGACTCGGTGGATGGGAGACCCTCGCCCCTTGGACATGTGCCTTTTCTTGTATGGCAAACTTCTAATGTTTTTAACTTGTGTTTATTTTATGCATATGAATGTTTTGCTTGCATATGTGTATGCTACATGTATGCCTATTGGATAAGATCAGAAGTTACAGATGGTTGTGAACCATCATGTAGGAACTGGGAATGAAACTTGGGTCTTATGCAAAAGCAACAAGTGCTCTTAACCACAGAGCCATCTCTCCAGCCTCCAAAATGAGTTTTCTTTTCTTTTCTTTTTTTAATTTTTACTATGTTGCTGACAGAGTATTCTGAGGTTCAGTTTTGATTGTGCCCTGTCTTGCTTGTAGTCTATGGGGTTGGTTTTGTGTGTAGAAAGACTTATATTGACATACAAGTGCATGTCACCATCCTGTTCCTCACAAGGACTCTGCATATCCTGTGACTTCAGGCCCCAGGGAGATGACATCCCTCTCTGTGATCTCTTTTCATCTCTCCACTCTAGATTTCACACTAGTGGGGCAGCATCACTGCACAGCATCCATCCCCTGATACTTAGTGCTGTAATTTCTGGGTAGGATTTCTTTTCTGCAGACCTTAATTTGTACGTTCTTTGAAAGCAATAGAAGTGATTCCTCATTGAGTAGAATTTGGGGGTATGCAAGATACTGTGGGTATAGAAGGTGTCCACCATGTGTGATGAGGTTTTTTTTGAGACATGGATTGCGCCTTAGGATCAGATTGGACCTATTGGTTTGATCTCTTTTTATCTCTTCACTTCCCCCATGGCTTTCCTTCATTCTCTCTATTTTATCCTTTTCTTCCTATACCTCCAAGTGTTGACGTTTTAAAAGATCTTCTAGGGACACCCAGACTCCTCAGATTGCTACTCTTGCTCCAGGTAGATCTTGCCACAGACACACACAAATTGAATGTGTGTGCATGTGTGTGTGGAGGTCAGAGGTCAGCCTTAGATTTCTGTTTTCAATCACCCTCTGCCTTCAGTAGGATCTCTTACTGAACCAGTAGCTCATTCATTCTCCTATTCTTCCCGGCCACCAAGCCCTAGAGAGTCTCCTGTCTTCACTTCCCCGTCAGAGGCTGGCACCCTGCACCCATTACAGCCTGGGTCTTTTTCTTTCACTATGTAGAAAATACTTTATTAGTTTCTGTAATCAAACACACATAGACAAGGCTTTATATATGTAATATAGTGCTTTACCCCTGTATAAATGGAAAAATATAAGTTTAATATTTCAAAACCAATAAGGCTACTAGTTCTGTGCTATGCCATCACAGCAAAACAAACTGAAATAGCCTTTCCCAAAGTTGGCGACACAGCTGAAGTTTAAAAACATCTTTTAAAAATATGGACATTGCAGATTAATCTCAGATCCCCATGTTTATGTGGTAAGCACTTAACAGTCACCACAGCCTGTTATTAGGGAAGTGGGGACCCTTTTCTACTTGAGACTTGTTTGCTTTGAAGACCGCTGGTTGAAAATATTTCTTTGTGACACATTTTTTTCTTACATCTGAGAAATGACAGGTACTCTTTTCTTTCTGTGCCTCTGCCACCTTCAAAGAAGGCCCAAGCCTGGAGGAAGTCAAGTTGACCTGGCTCTGAGTGGCAGCCAAGACTCTGCTCATAGAGATCCTGTTACAGACGCCATTTCTTCTTTGCATTGTCAAGATGACCAGATTAGAGTGGTTTGGTTTGAAGAAAGAGGAATCCAGTAAAACATGAGGGAAAGAGTTTTGGGGTGAGCATGTCTGTCTCTACTGAGTGTCTGGGATGTGTGTGTGCATGTGTGTGTGCATGTGTGTGTGTGTGTGTGTGTGTGTGTGTGTGAGCTTGACACAACTGAGAATCACCTGGAAAGAGTTGCAGTGAGGGATTGTCTAGTTCCGGCTGGACTGTGGACATGTCTGTCAAAACCTGTCTTGATCAAATTGGCTGATACAAGACAACCTTGTCACCCTCGTGGGTGGCACCAGGCCCTGGGTTGGGTGTAAGAGAGGAGAAAGTGAGTCGAGCACAGACGTGTAGGCATCCACTGCTCCGTTCCTGATCTGGGCTGGGATATGACCAGTTCTTTCAATCTCCTCCCCCTGTGGTTTCACTGTTATACAGACCAGACATGGGATTGTGGGCTAAAATAAACCCTCTTTCCACTAAATTGCTTTTGTCAAAGTTTTTGTTTTGTTTTGCCTTTTGATTTACCATAGCAGCTGGAAACAAATTTTACATGGGGAAGAAATCGGAGAGTACTCACGGCGCAGTTTCCTCTCTGCACAGAGGTGAGGCATCCGTTTTCACCCTGGACCATCCTCTCTCAACTCGGCTGCCTGCCTTTCCACCTGCACCCACACTTCTCAGTACGCTCCACTAAGGCCAAAGATAACTCGACACTCCAGAGTTTCTGATTTGAGACTGCAGACCATCTGAACAGCACGGGCTTAGACCAGCTGGTGCCAGGAGGTGGCAGGATCTGCTTCTCTCTGAGCACAGCCTGGGTTTGGACTGTGACTCCACTGGGGCCAAGTGGACATCATTCCCTTCCACACAGGCTCTTCCATTATGATCCACTGCAAATTGCTTATAGTCTGCTAGCTCAGGAGATGGGCTTCAGGATGGCTGCTACTGGGCCTAGGAGACACTTAGTACATCCACACTGTCTAGATCTGACTTTACTGGCACAGCACAAGCAGTCTGGGTCATACTCATCTCCAACGAGGCCCTAGAGACTGACTCACATCCTGCCTGCCTACTGGCACTCCTTGACACAGGCTGGGGTCTCCCCTAGGGTAGATGGCTGAATCTATGAGTAACTGTGAGTGGTTGCTTATTCGGAATGTGCCCTCTGGGCTCCACACCTCCTGTGCTGCTTCTAACAGCTGAATTTGCTCAGGGCAAAAATGGAAACAGGTGAGTGAGCCAAGAACAGAGAAAATGATGTGGAGTTGTCCATCAAACTCTGAAGGAGCTCTGACTGAGGGGAGACAGACACAGGCATTTCAGGTACAATAAAATGTCCGAAGAGGAAGAGCCTTTGGCATAATCTAGGTCTGGGGTTCTTAACCCCTCAGGACATCACCTTGGATGTGTTAGAAACACATGCTCCTCAGCCTGGCTGCTGCCCCACTGAATAAGAATTTCTAATCCTGGACCCCAGGAACCTGTTTTGAATGAGCTCCTTAGATGTGTTAAGTGTCTATAGAAAAGTATGTAATCCTGACCTATTTCATACCTGTGTGCACTCTTGGACTCCATTCTCTGGAGTTCAGGAGTACGTGTCAGGGTAGGAGCAGCATCCTGTTTGGTCTGACTCTCCAGAAGTTTGCTTGGCACCATTAATTCCAACATCCCAGGGTCTGCCTTGGTCCTGGGACTGCTGAGTTGGATGCTCACTGTCTGGCTTTCCGCACTCTGAAGTTTAGGAGGCACTGGAAGTGGTTCATTCATTCACTTCACTGTCTAGGGAACAGGGCCAGTGTGCGCAGTGAGTTAATGACAGGTGACTGGACTCTCCGGCCCTGCATCCTTGCTTCCCTGAAAGCATCTTTCTCGGTGAAGCTGCCTCTTCTCTTGTTCTCCATCAGGTCCTGGAGGAGCTCATTATGGAGCAGCCATCTTTGAGACAGATAATCTGTATGCAGTGGCCTCACTGCAGTGAGGTGTGCAACATTGGCAGGTGCCATTATACTTTAATGAATCCTTCCAGGGCTTCTTCCGGCTCACATGGGGAAGGTGATTTACAATTTAATGTATTTCCCATTTCACATGGGGAAGGTGATTTACAATTTAATGTATTTCCCATTAGCCATAATCCCTGAGTAGCAGAATCGCTGAGATGGAGAATCCTTACGAAGGGATTATACACCAGGAGCAGTGGGTACCACTGAGTCAAGATCCCTGGTTGTTCTGCTACCCCCAGAATTATCATCACACCAGGGACCCTGGAATAGATGCTGGCATAGCTCTGTGCCCTTACCATTGGCCACTCCAAATTTTCAGGCTATTTGTGATTATCAGCTTAAGGTTTGGCTTGTTCATCTCAGGGGGCTGTTACGTTATCCACTATCTCAGAAAGGCGTTAAGGGCCAGGAGGCTCATGTACTATACAGTGCTTTGCAAACTAGAGCCTGAACCAGAATCATCTGGAGAGCTTGTTAAAGCACCCAGTGTTGGGCCCCACTCTCAGAGTAACCATAGATTATTACCTGATGGGCGTCACACTCCCTGAACGGGGAGACTCACATTTAGGAGGAGGCTGGACACTGGATGATTTGTAAGGGTTCTCCTAGCAACCATGTTTTACCTATTAAAGAAAAAGAGCAGGTTAGGGTTTACATAAGATGCAATGCATCCTGTATTTCCCTTTCCCAAGAAATACTGTATGTGGGCTAATATTTAACCCCTCCCAAGAGGAAAGTAAATCTTTTAATTTTCAATCTACACATGCATGTATATATACATATATACATACATGTGTGTGTACATTTATACACATGTATACACATGTATAATATATATGCACATATATGCATATATATGCATGTATATCTAATGGAGTATAACAACATTTATTCTAGGTGAAGTATCCAAGACCAGAAAGACAAATTGCACATGATTTCTCTCATAAAGGATGTTAGCTTTGAAGTTTTACATATGTGTGTTTACACGAGTGTAAGTAGAAGGCAGGAAAATAGAAAGGAGCCATGATGGGACTGGAGAGTCAAGAAAAGGGAGATAAAAACAGATGGGAAGAAATGGGCGAAGAGGAATAATTAAACCACAAGGGTTAAATGGGGAAATGGGGTGTGACATAGGAAGGGACACATAGAGAAGGGAGTGTGGGAAAGATAAATCACACTGAAGGTCTTTGAACTGCTAATGGAAACCTATTACTGCAGAGGCTTCCTAAAATACACATGCACACGAGCATGCACATGCACGTGTGTGTGCACACACACACATCTACATACAAACAAGCAGATTTAAGTGGAACTGTGGAACTACTCTACAAGAGGGGGGAGGACAATGCTTCCCTTAGATATAGCTAAGTATAAAATACAAAAGTACCCAGGTATGGGTTAGTAGGTCATACACCTCCTCAAACATTACAGGCCTTTGCTCTTGGTTATCCTCCAACACTTGACGGTAAGATCCTGTTACAAAGGACACCACATACCCGGATTACAGCACGTGGAGAGATCAGCTGGTACTCACCTGGAAGTTTCATTCTTATTGGAAGGCTCTGCATGCTACTGGGGAGGAAAAGCCATTAATGTCTTACTGAACTGTGAGCATTTATATTATAATAATGACTAGCCTATCGAATATTCCCACTGGTTCAGTAGTGGCAGGAATCTTATGGGAGTAACTAACCTCTTTCTGGCTGAATATAAGTCTGCTCCATAAGATGGACTTCATGGCTGTTACCATTAACTGGGCCCGGACTCATGGCTGGTGAGGTCATAGTCCCTAGAAGAGAACTTAGTACTATTATTTTACTAAATGGACATAGTAATAAACTGTCTTCATACACACACACACACACACACACACACACATATATCCATAGATTAGTGAATCTCTTAACCCTTATCAGATAAACTTATACTGCAGTAGATGGTAATTAATACTGAGACCAACAGCTAATGTGCAGAGAGTAAGAGACTATAGAGTGTGCATCTCTAAATGCAACATTTATAATACTCAGGGATTTGGAGGGAAGGGAGAGAAGAAAGCATGTAAGTTCCTGAAGGATACTTCATGGAATATCTGCAGTGAAACAATGTTTGTTGAACATGGCAATGCTGTTACATACATGAACTCACAGTGTCTAGAATATCACATACAAGACATTCACAGGATTTAAGCCAGCTGGAATCTCAGCAGAGATATGGGAGGGGCTCATGAAGACCTGACCCTATTTGAGGACCTATTGGTGGCTGCTCCAGAGATGCCCCACACCTGTGCATATACAAGCTCATGGATGCAACATTAAAACAAAGGCAAACACATGAAATTAAAGTCGGGAGGATGGGAAGGTGTCGGAGGTGAGGGAATGGTGGGTGGATTGGGTTCAAATGAATTATATACATGTATGAATAGGAAATAAAACACTCAATAAAAGAAGAAGCCCTGTCATTTGCAAAACCCTGGGTGAACCCAGAAGACATTATATTAGGTGAGGCAATCTTATGTTTAGGGAAAGATCTATTGTGGTGATCTTTAATAGCTTAGCTTCATTAACATATAAACATGTAAGGATAGAGGAGGAACTATCTAAAATGCCAGGTGTGTGTGTCCAACTCTCACATAGACGAAGAATTAAGTCTTATTAGTCATCTTTGCTTAAAATCTTCTCATTTGAGTTCTGGGGCATTGTGGTCTCCCCATTTTCTCTATACCTTCCTTGACCACCCCTTTTAGCCTTTCTCTTCTAGCTGCTTTCTGCCTAATTGGGCTTATATGTCTTTCCTGGAGAGATAGCATCTGTAATCAAAACTTCATCAGTGTGCTGATGACTCTAAACCTCGGCTTCCTGTGTGGACCCTCCAGGTTCCAGGTACACGCCAGCTTCATTTCAAGCATCCACAAATACTCTTTATCAAACATGACTAGAGCCACACTATCTACAAAATTTAAGGCAGAAGAATAGGGTTGAGAGTGAGACCTAGAAGGACTTACAAAATTAGCATTATGAAAAAATATGTTGGCAAAAAGAAAACCTAGAAACCCTGCCCCCTCCCCACCCGACACAAGAGCCAAAGCACTCCAACTGTTTGAAAATGATCCCTTCCTCTTTATAATCAAATCCGCACTTCTGGATGGAGATTTAAGATACCGATATAAGAAATGCATGAAGTTACAATATGTAAAAGGTAGAACATGCTTAGAAATCCCTGCACTATAAAATGATCCAAGCATCTACATTTTGGTCTTCCTTCTTTCTTGAGCTTCGTGTGGTCTGTGAATTGTTTCTTGAATATTCCGAGTTTTGAGTATTTGAGTTTTGGGCTAATATCTGCTTATAAGTGAGTAAATACCATGAGTGTTCTTTTTTGACTTGGTTATATATTCTCACTCAAGATGATATTTTCTAGTTTCATCTACTTACTTAAGAATTTCATGTTGTCATCGCTTTAATAGCTGAGTATTACTCCATTGTGTAAATGTACCACAATTTCTGTATCCATTCCTCTATTGTCGGACATCAGGGTTCTTTCTAGTGTCTGGCTATTATAAATAAGGCTGCTATAAACATACTGGAGCATATGTCTTTGTTATATGTATGAGCCAAGAAACAATTCACAGACAATATGAAGCTAAAGAAGAAGAACGACCAAAATGTTGATGCTTCAGTCCTTCTTAGAAGGGGGAATAAAACACTCATGGAAGGAAATACAGGGACAAAGAGTGGAGCAGGGCCTGAAGGAAAGGTCATTCAGAGACTGCCCCACCTAGGAATCCATTCCATATACACCCACCAAACCCAAGCACTATTGCTGATGCCAAGAAGTGCTTGCTCACAGGAGCCTGATATGGATGCCTTCTCAGAGGCTCTGCCAGAACCACACTGATACAGATGAGGATGCTTGAAGCTAATTGGATGGAACAAGGGGACCCTAATGGAGGAGTTAGAGAAAGAATTGAAGGAGCTGAAGATGTTTGCAACCCTATAAGAAGAACACCAATATCAACCAACCAGTTCCTCCAGGGCTCCCATGGAATTAACCTCCAACCAAAAAGTACACATGGAAGGACCCATGGCTTTAACTGCATATGTATCAGAGGATGGCATTTTCTACCATCAATAGGAGGAGAAGTCTTTGGTTCAGTGAAGGCTCATTTCCCCAGTGTAGGAGAATGCCACGGTGTTGAGGTTGGAGTGGGTGGGTGGGAATGGGAGCATCTTCACAGAAGCAGGGGGAGGGAGAGGAAAGATGGGACAGGGAGGGGAAAGGTGGTAACATTTGAAATGTAAACACATAAAATATCCAATAAAAAGAATGTAAAATGCTCAGTTCACTCTAGTTTTCTTCTCCATCCACCTGACAATTATAAACCTTGTCATCTTTCCGAATAGATATTGCAAGAGTTTCTAATAGTACAATGTTTCTGCTCCAGCTTCCTTCCTTCCTTGGAACTATTGCTCCTAATACAGTATTCCTGCTTCACAGTGCACTCGCTTTTAGTACATTCCCTGCTTTGTTTTCTAGTATCTAAATGTCTGCATCCTGTAGGGTTATATTTTTTCAAAACTTATTTTAATAATTATATTTCAGTGTTTTTATCAATTTATTTATTTTATAAAATATTATTATAGCTCACAAAATTTGTTACATAATAATATATGATGAATACATAATTATTTCTTTTTCTTTTTTTCTATGAAGGATTGAGGCATCCACATTTTGACCTTCCTTCTTTTTGAGCTTCATAAAGTCTGAGAGGTGTTTCTTCAGTATTCAGAGCTTTCTGTGGCTAGTATCCAATTATCAGTGACTGCATATCATGTGTGTTCTTTTGTGACTGGGTTACCTCACTCAGGATGATATTCTCTAGTTCCATCCATTTGTCTAGGAATTTCCTAAAGTCATTATTTCTAATAGCTGTGCAGTACTCCATTGTGTCAATGTACCACACTTTCTCTATCCATTCCTCTGTTGAAGGACATCTAGTTTCTTTCCAGCTTTTGGCTATTATAAATAAGGCTGCTATGAACATGGTAGAGCATGTTTCCTTGTTATATGTTGGAGCATCTTTGAGGTGTATGTCCAGAAGTGGAATAGCTGGGTCTTCAGTTAGTACTATGTCCAGTTTTCTGAGGAACCACCAGACTGATTTCCAGAGTGGTTATACCAGCTTACAACCCCACCAACAGTGTTGGAATGTTCCTGTTTCTCTGCATCCACGCCAGCATCTGCTGTCACGATGTCCCATGAATTTATATCCTTCTAAATTCTTAATTTTCCTGGTATGTGCTTTCTTTGGATACCTGGAACAGAGCAAGCTTTCTTCTACCTCTGCACTCTCTGCTCCCCCTTACTAGTGATCTATGCTCTCTCATTCCAGTTGGCTGATTTCTTGGCATCCTCAGGTTTCAGTCCAAACATTACATCTTTAAACTGAGACTCTGAAGTTGTTTTTGGCTTCTAGTCCGACTCCTTATCTCATTCTTCCATTGGAATATGAGCTTTGAAAGGGCATTGATGCCCTGCTAGGCTCAGTTCTGCTGGCCACTAATGATAGAGAAGGCTAACTATCTTGACGCACACAGAAGATCCCTGTGAATGTGTGTATTTCCATTTGGAGAGCTAATAAACTTGCTCAGGTGTATCTCTAGACCTTGAAATGAAGAAGTGAAGGAAGTAAAAGAAGGTTACTTGGGAAATCATGAACGCTGGTAACAGATGATGCTGGTCTCAGAATATTGCTTTAGTCTAGACTGTCAAATAGTGAGCACTCAAGAAATGATAGCTATCATCACCATCATTGTAGGAGTTTTATAATTGGCTTCAATTATTTCCTTCTCCCTTCCCAGTGTGCTAATTAAGCATCTTTTCCTAATGCCATGTGATCAGTGTCTTTCTGGTGAAGAAATAAATATCACATCCTCTGTCCAAAAACATCATGGCTGTCTATGTGACATAATCTGTTTATCAGAAGGGGAGAGGATATGATGTGTGCCTCGTCCAAACAGAAGTTTTAAAGGCACATCATATATTTCTAACACAAGAAAGACATATCAACGATGGAAAATGCTCTGTCAGTCTGCATCCTAAAGTGAGAAGGGACACAGAACAGAGGTGGCTTATAGCTGTTGATATGAAACATCAGAAAAAATAGGTGCTAGTAATTATTCACCATAGAGACTTGGTGACTGTTTGCTATGACACAAAGCTGACTAACAAGATCATCATCATTTAATAGTAGGAAAGAGCCAGAGAAGATTTTGTTGTTGTTGTTAGAGGGGAGTATTCTTAAGTTGATCCCCGACAATGATATAAATATTAATAAGATAAGGGAGATTTGGGTGGGCAATATTCCAGGTAGAGGATAAAGACTTGTAAAATTTTATGCATTCAAGAGACAGTGGTGTTTGTTAGGGGGATAAAAGCTACATTTAGAAGAACTTACAGACTCAGGGATGAACAATCCTAAGTACAGCTGGAAAGACACTTAAGGCAGATCATGGAGGGCTTTGCGAAGCAGTATAAAAACATTTCATTTCAAGAAACAAAGTGACACCATCTTAGGATCTGTTTTTGTCTTTTAAGAGGATTGCTCTGGATGACTATGGAGACCAGGTCAGAGGGGCAATAAGCCCCTAGAGAAGGTAGACAAGAGTTCAGGTAAAGTTGTAAAGTGGATATGTGTAGGAGGTGTTGGGGGAAATCTTAACAACCCCCTTTGTGATATTTGAGGACAAAAAGTCAGTGCAAAAAATCTGACCCAAGACTCAGGTGGGTGTGTAGATGGAGACCACAGGAGGGGAGAAACTTAGAGGTTTCAGATGAAGATGATGTTTGGGGCATTTGGAGTTGTAGGTACCTGAGCACACTGACATTTCCTCTAATAACAGCTTACCCAACTAACATCACCCAGCTTCCTTTGCAGCTAAGGAAAATGACTAGAATCCTGCACCCAATAAAATAGTGAAGATTTTGGGGACATTGAGAAAAATTGAATTCTGGTTATAGGAGCTGCCACCTCTTTTTTCACTTCCTACTTCCTGGATGAAAACTCCTGAACTAAGGTAACAAGTCAAAAACCAACAGGGTTTCAGAAACTCTGAGCCTGACATCTTAGAATTGCTCAAAGGTAAACTGAACTGGAAATATAGATTTTTGCATTCATTATCCTATAGGTTTTTTATAATTTTAGAAGAGCAGGTAATGTGTTTGGAAGAAGAGTTGGTGTGAAAATTTCCATGGGAAAAGGACAATTATCATCATGTTACAATATGGATAACATAACAATATGCATTTTGTTTATTTAACATTTATAAAATAAAATACTATAAAATAAAGTTGGGGTTGGGAAGACAGAGAATGGGTAAAGTGAGTTCCTACTCTGCAAGTATGAGGAACTGCATTTGGGCTTTCAGCTTCCATATTAAAAGTTGGCTAACCTCAAAGATGAGGGATGGGAAGCTGGTGGTGGGGGAGACCAGTGGATCCCAGCAGCTCAAGGGCCAGCCAGCTCTGCCCAATAGATTATCTGTGATTCAGTGAGAGCCCTGTTTTAAATAAGGTAGAGCATGGCTGCGGAAGGCACTGTTATTGATTTCTGTCCTCCTCCCCAACATTTGTATACAAGCATGAATGTGTCTATACACATGAACATACATATCACATGCACACAGATACACACACCCATGCACATGTTCGTGCACACACACGTACATGCACATGAGGTAAAGGGTCTTTAACACCATCCCAGATGTTTTGATCAGTACCCAAGGAGGCAGGAGGATGCCGTGGATCTGAAGTTACTGGTGATTGTGAGCTGTCATGTGGGTGATGAGCATCAAACCCGGTCCTCTAGAAGAGCAGCCAGTTGCTCTTAACCGGTGAGTGATCTCTCCAGCCCTGAGGTCTATGCACCTCACAGACACTTCCCTTGGGTACAAATGTTATGATGATGATGATGGAGTCAAAAGCTACACTATCTGTATTACTCTGTGGTGTCTTCTTTTCTTTTAAATGCCTTCTTAGTCTCTGTTCCTGGTGTCGCACACAGACTGGACCCTTTCTTTGAGCTGCTTCATAGTTCTCGATTCACCCCCTTCCAATTCTTCCAAGGAGTCCACACCTCCTAAAGTTTCTTTCATCTCTCAGTTACACAAGTAGTGTAACTCCAAGCCTTCTTAACACAATTGGGGAGACAATTAAGATTTCTCAGACTTATTATCTGACCCCTTTCAGCCTGCCCAGGGTCATGCTGTTTGAAACAAGGGAACAGCATTGAGATTCCCTCCAGCATTTAGCCTTGTCAGTGGGGCATCTCAGGTAGAAGATGAGGGCACATGGATGATTGCTTGCATTGAGATGCTTGTTTTTCTGATTCTGCCTGCGGGGCTTGGGGCTGGCTGTGTTTCTCCATGTAGCTACATATCTTTTCATGGTAGCCCTCTTTACCAACTCCTTTCTGAATTCTGGTAACTTCTCCTCTTTCTTCCCCTCTCCTCCCCTCCCCTTTCCTCCCCCCTCCTTCCCTCCCCTTTCTTCCCCCTCCTTCCCTCCCCTTCCCTCTCCTCTCCTCCCCTCCTCTCCTCTCTCCTTCCCCCTCTCCTCTCCTCCTCCCTCTTTCTTTCTTTCTCCTCTCCTCTCTTCCTTCTTTCCATTGTTGCTTACTCTGGGGCATGGAATGTCTTCTATAACGTTGTTAGACTTCCCTAGGTGGCATATGCAGACACTTTGTGAATCATCCCCATCACAGCATGCTGTTAGTTCTCCACTGAGATCCCAACAGATAGCACATTGAGATTTTGATTGAAATTGTATAGAATAGATTGTTTAGGGGAGAAATGAATACAGCCTCAAATGTATCTCCTTATGGTTTATTCATGTCTAAAAAAGTCTTTGAGACAGTCCATGGTGGTGCACAAGTGTCCCAGCTGAGCTACAAGGGCTGCTACAGTTCTGAAGCTAATCTGGGCTACATAACCAGTTCTAGACCTGCCAGGCTGGCATCTCAAAAGCAAGACAAAACCAGACAGAAAGCACAGAGAAGTTCAGTGAGTTTAATAATAGTAGTAATAATAATGATAATGATAATAATAATAATAATAATAATAATTTTACATTTTTGTTAAATTTACTTATAGATTTTATTTCTGTAATGTATTGGTGGGTGGTGGAAAGGCATTGATTTGGGGACATGTGCTGATTTGGCCTCTAATTTACAAAGCACTAGTAATTTCCAGTTCATGTTCTCCATGTTTCTGGGTATGCAGTCATATCTGTGAATGGTGGCAGTTCTCTTTCCCTCTGGCAGCTTTTTATAACTTGTACTTCATTATCTAGTATGTATATACTTCTTGTATATTTCTTTCATTGAGCAGGCTGTGCTGAATAATGCTGGTGAATGGGAACGCTTTTGTTTTCTCTGGTACTGATACGTGTCTGTAGTAGATTAAAAACTTTAGCCTCTTATATCTAATTTGCTTAAAGTTTTAAGAATAATAAATAGCTGTTGGAATTTTATCAAATGCCTTTTCAGCAGTTTTAGGGCACAATCATATGTTTTAATTTTAATTCTTATCGAGGTTTTACAAGCACATTTGTTAAAAAGAAAAATGGTCTATAGAACTTTTAATAACCTTCTCCATGCTCCTTTCTCTCCTGATTCAACCATTTTCAGTTATTTTTCCTTTCCTTTTTTTTCCTTTCTTTTCCTTCCCTTTTCTTTCCTTTCCTTTTTTTCCTTTCCTTTCCTTCCCTTCCCTTCCTTTCCCTTTCCTTTCCTTTCCTTTTCTCTCCCTCTCTCCCCCCTCTCTCTTTTTTCCTCTCTCTCTTTTGTGATATATTTTCTGTGTCTGGGAGTTTTGCCTGCACTTACGGTTGTACATCACATGCGTACCTGGGGCCCTCAAAGGTCAGTTTTGGTACCCTAGAACTGTGGTTGTGGATGGTTGTGAGCCACTATGTGGGTTCTGCTAAATAAACCTGGGGATTCTCTATTGATCTTAACCTCTAAGCCATGTAAAAATACTCCATCTTTATTTTTCTTTTGATTATTTGCCTTCAGAAATTTCAGATATATACCATTGCTTTTTGTTTTGAAAGGGTTTTTTTCTACCTATTAGAGACTAATACATTTTATTTTGATTTTTCTAGCTTCTCCCTAAGTGGCATGACACATAAGGAAAACTTTCTCTAATAAAGTTTAGAAGTAATTAGTATTTATATTTCCTGTCTACATATCATAGAAAGAGCCTGGATTTATTTGTCTTTTCATTATCAGAACCCCATGTTCCTATTGACTCAGACTTCAGGTTCAGATTTTATTAAACCCCTTCTTTATTTTTTAGAATCAATTCTTATTTAGTCCCAATGATAAGCTTTTTTGATTGGTTTCCTTGATCTTTATTCTTTTTAAAACATTATTTAAAGTTTTTATTACATATTAAATATTAAGTATGTACTCAATAATGTTTATAAAATATGTATAAGATACGAAATAAAAATCCAGTGAACGCACAAGTCCCCCAAACCGGGTGCAGGCAGAAGAACGTGGCATTCCTTGGTTCTCCCTCAGGACCTTTGTTCTTGTTCTCTAATTCACTTTCTTTCATTAGCACATTCTGTTTTTCCTGCTCAGCTCAACTGTCTTATTTAAGCCAGTGTCAAGCTGTTACTTTTTACTTTTTAAAATTAGATTCTTCCCATTGGTGCATACATGGTAGAGTAAGCCCATCCTCAGCACCTGTAGTCAGTATTCACCAATCAAAGTAGGGTAATTAGCATCTCCAAATGGTGCATTCACCACCTTTGTGTGTAGGAAAGTTTCAGAGTCCTCTCATAATAGCCTTCGAGTATGTAATACGTCGCTGTGGAATGTAATGAACTTATACACTATAGCAACTTACAACTAATTGCTTTTATGTTTTTTACCATCATTTGTAAAAGCATTTACCCAAACATTATGTATTGCCCTACTTTTTCCTCTCTTGCTTTATCATACAAAGTTAACAAGACAGGGTCCCATTGTGTAACCTGGCTGTCTGGGAGCTAGGCAGTGTAAACCCTGTTGGCCTCAAACTCATAAAGATCCTCTGTCCTTTGATTTCTCAGAGCTGGGATTAAAGGTACGTGCCACACACTGGCACCAATCATACAGATTTTTATCTGTTGCTTGTAATTTATAAATAAGTTTTGTAGGTTCCATTTTAATATTTGGATAAGTGGAATTATCCTTTAATGTATGTTTATACCTTTAAACTTTTTATAAATGAATTTCACGGTACATAGTCCCTTTCCATGGACTCTCTGTTTGGTTACTATTGTGGTTCACAGGGTATTGGCGTTTTTCTGTGCAGTTTTACCTCATTCATTTACACTGCTGCTTACACTCCAGTCTGTGAATCGTATCTTGGCAATTGGGCTACATTAGTGATTAAGTGTTCAGACCCTATAGCTAGTCAGGTCTTGGCATCTACTGTTTACTTATTCCAGGGATTCATTTTTATGTGTCTTAGTGTTTTGTGTGCATGTATGAACACGTTTTGCATGCATATATGAACACACACTGGCAGAAGAGGGGCCTGGATCCCCTGGAATTGGAGTTAGGAACAATGATAAGCAATTACTGGGTGCTGGGAACCAAATCTGGGTTTTCTGCAAAAGCAGCAAGTGCTCAGAACTGCTGAGCTGACCCCATCCCTCCAGCATTTACTAAGGCGGTGTGGACAGAGCTCTTACCCACCGTCTCTGCCATTGCTCCCGTCGGTGACTTACACACAATACTGTCCACCTCACTGAAGCATGAGACTGGTTTAACAATGTGATAGCATCTAGAACAATCCCCTGTACTGGCCCCATTTACTCACACTCAACCACAGTCTGAAAATACCACGTACAGAATTCACAGAACGTCTCTTAGCATATTGTAAAGAAAGAACTTTGAACACTGGATTTATCGTTTGAGAAAAACCTCAAAGTTTCCTTCTTTTCACGTATGGCATTTGGGAGTCAGTGAGAACCATTTCGACAGAACATTTAGGATTTTAATAATCAGATTATTTAAAAATCATTCTTACAGTGAGTGTAGTGTTGTATATCTGTAGCTTCAGCCCTCAGCCAGAAGATCAGGAATTTAAGGTCATGGCTGCAAAGCAAGTTTGAGGCTAGCATGGGCTATATGAGACCCTGCCTTAGCAACATCAAATAAACATCCCATGGTTTTAAAGTTTGACTAGTAAAAACAAAATATAATATGCTTTTACATGACTAATTTTCTGCTTACTCTTTGTTATTTATAGTGATTTATTATAGATATTTAATTTCAGAGTTAACTTATTTAACATCTGACATGGGAAAATTAATTTTCAGCTTTTAATTCATGTTCACATGATAAAAAGATTAAACTTTTTTGAGAGGGGATGTCAGAGTTTTTTATTGCTGTGAAGAGACACCAGCTCTTATATAAGCAAACATTTAATTGGGTCTGACCTGCAGTTCAGAAGTTTAGTCCACCATCATCAGGGCAGGAGGCATGTCTGCCTATGTGCTGAGAGTTCTCCATATAGACTGGCAGGCATCAGGAAGACAGTGAGCCACTAGGCCTGAAACAGTAAAACCCTAAACCCCTCAAAACACACGCAGTGGCACACTTTCTCCAACAAGGCCACAGCTCCAATAGTGCCACTTCCTATGAGCCTATGGGGGTTATTTTCATTCACACCACCACTCAGGATTTCACGATATAGCTCTGGTCAGCCTGAAACTATGAACACTAGGCTAGACGTAAAGTCATAGAGATCCTCCTGCCTCTACCTCTCAAGCACTGGGATTAAAGTCATGTGCCACCATATCTGGCTTTTTAAAGGGGATTTTTTCCCATTCATATGTGTGTAGGTGCTTTGTCTGCATGTGTGTTCATGTGCCACTTGCATACAAAGCCCACAGAAGCCAGGAGAGAACATCTAATCCCTTGCTCTGGTGTTATAGATGGGAGAGCAGACAGTGGTATTAACCATTGAGCCGTCTTTCCAGCCCTCAAGCCATTGTTTATTTATTTTGTTTTGTGTGTTTGTCAGGGAGTAGGAGTGGCAAGCAAAATATGGTGCATGTGTCGGGGTCAGAAGACACTTAACAGAAGTTGATTCTTCCATGTGGGTCCCAGAGACTGAACTTGAGTCATCAGGCTGACTACTGAGTACTTTACCTGCTGAACCACCTCAATGTCCAGGAAGATTAAATTTATTATAGGCACTGTCACAAGTTCACTCATGTGTTACAGGTCACTAGAGTGTCACTCTTGGCCATGGATACTTAGGAACTGAACCTTTATTTTATTTTATATTATTTTTAATAGTCTTAATTTTTATTTGCTATTTTTATTAGACATATTTTATTTACATTTCAAATGTTATCCCCTTTCCCAAATTCCCCTCCATACCCCCTATCCTATTTTCCCTGCCCCTGCATCTATGAGGGAGTTTACCCACCCACCACTGCCCTCCCACCTCCCTGACCTGCAGCATCAAGCCTTGGCAGGACGGACCAAGGGCTTCTCCTCCCGATGATGCCCAAAAAGTCCATCCTCTGCTACACGGGCATCTGGAGCCATGGGTTCATCCATGTGAACTCTGTGGATAGTGGTTTAATCTCTGGGAGCTCTGGTTAGTTGGTATTGTTGTTCTTATGGGGTTGCAAACAACTTCAACTCCTTCAATTCTTTCTTTAACTCCTCCATTAAGGGCCCTGTTCTCCATTCTATGATTGGTTGAAAGCATCTGCCTCTGTATTTGTTATGTTCTGGTAGAGCCTCTCAGGACACAGCTATAACAAGCTCCTGTCAGCATGCATGTCTTGGCATTAGTAATGTTGTTTGGGTTTGGTGGCTACACATGGGCTGGATCCCCAGGTGGGGCAGTCTCTGTATGGCCTTTTTTTCAGTCTTTGTTCCAAGCTTTGTCTCTGTATTTCCTCCTAAGAATATTTTTGTTCTCCTTTCTAAGAAGGACTGAAGCATCATCCACACTTTGGTCATCTTTATTTTTGAGCTTCATGTGGTCTGTGAAAGGTTCTGAACATGCAATGGCTAAATCTTAATTTCCAGTTAGCTGTGTAATGACTCTGAAGGGCTCGTGTGTTTGGTATCACATGGCTTCACTCCAGCTTTAGAATGTGACAGAACAGACATGAAGGGGAAACTTTCTTAGAATGACAGTGAATATGGCTGCAGTAATAGGGTGGTAGACCCCATGGCCTACATAGCATCAAAAGAATAAGAAACCCTGGAACACCCACTCCAGCGAAGACACAGAGCAAGAGAGGGGCTGTCAGTTGCTGAGGAGTGAGTGCCCATCCCAACTTGGCCCTCAGCATTGAGTATCCCCATTAGTTTCCATCCCAGACCACCACAATAATGGGAGGGGTCTAGGGAGTTTTACTCTCGTAAATACCATCAATAAAATTTGATGTACCTGCTCCTCCCAAATATGAACCCCCAGACAGTGGGAGCTCAAGCATTGGTTTGCTTTACTTCCTTGCTGTTCTTCCCTGATGGCACACATGTATTAGTTCATCTTACATTGTTAAGCTTTGCTTCAAAGACCTTCTCCTGGGGTTCCTGGCTTCTTGCTGCTTCCGTGAATTTGGGCTAATTGACAAGCCTTGCAGTTTCCTCTGGATTGAATTGCAGTTGCTGATTCATGTTTGGTGTTTGCTAGTGAACTGGACTGAGAACAACAAAGATTGGAATCACCCCAAAGAACTATTTCTAAACAGGTCTACTTCCCTTGTATGCTAATAACAATTCTTTTCAACTACCTCTGGTGGGTGGTGGGCTAGAGGGAAGATTAGACACTTATTAATGTAGGCTCTGAAAAATATATGATAGACAAGTGCACTTTGTAATGTGCATGACGTTATGAAACATAGTGTCAATACATGCTGCCAGCCCCTTAGTCCAGATGCCAGAATGTTGTTTTTATGTGTAGTTCTGAGACAGGGTCTCACTGTGTAGCTTTAGCTGGCCTAGAAATCACAGAAATCTGCCTTTCTCTTCCTTCCAATTACCAGGCTTAAAGGTGTGCTTTACCATGCTTGGCTGTCTGATTCAAGATCATGTGCTATGAATTCCAATGTTTTTAGTGTACAAGTAAATAATTTGCTCTTACATACACATAATAGTTTAACCATGGGAAACAAAAACTTTTAAATTTTTTTCAACATATAATTTAGTATATCTTTAGATTGCATTATGTGAGGATATTTGCTGTTTGAATTGCTTACTCATAATGAGTCTCATTAAAAAATATTAAATTTATCTTGGCTTGCTTTTTGGATGGAGTTTCTGACAATTTCTCCAATAGCCCTAAACATACCTGTTACCATGTGCTATACATTCTCAGCTTTGATGATTATAAAATGAAAACATTGATCAACTCTGAAAAACATTGAAGATGTTCTACATCCAATAGTTTCAAATATTTAGCCAAGGCTTGATGATTTTTTTAAAACTTAAGAACACTATAATCACATCATTTCCACACTCTTCCTCCTGCCATCCCCATGTTCCTTCCTCCCAAATTCTCTGCCTCCTCTTCTTTAACCACTGCCATTAACAATAAATGTATAAATAAACAATAAATGTATAAATGCAACCTGCTGAGCTTGCTCAGTAACACCTGCAGGTGTTAATTTCTAGGGTTGAGCACTTGGTATTGGACAACCAATGATCTGAGTGGCTCATCCCTGGGAAAGACTAATTCTTCTCTCTCAGTCTTCAACTGGGTGTGGAGTCTTGTTGAGTGTTTCTCCTTCTATGCCGTGATGTCAACTGTTGGAATTGTTTGGATCTTGTTTAGACAGCCATGTTGTTAAGATTTTATGAATATAGCTTCCCTGTCATAGCTAAAGACACAGTCTCACAGCAGACTTTATAGACCCCTGTCTCTTAAAAATTTCTGTGTTCTCTCCTTTGATATTCACTGAGCCCTGGATGGCAGAAGTTGTGTTATAGATATCACTTAGTGTTGGATGTCCCACACTTATCTGTTCTCTGCATTTTAACCGACTTTAGCCTTTTGTTACATTCTTCTACTGCTACAAAAGGAAGCTTCTTTGATGAGGGGTGAAAGCTATACCCATCTGTGAGTGTAACTATTAAGAATGCAGTTGGCAATCATATTTGCTTAGGAAAGGGACAGCAGTAGGTTCTTTCATATCCACGACCTCTCCAGATGGCTAGATGGCTAGATTAACAATAGAAGGCATGCTTTCCTTCTTGTTGAACAGGTCTTAAATACAATTAGACAGCTGTTGGTAACCCCCAGATCAAAGAATCACTATTTTATCATTGAGGGATATTTCTCATCCACTCAGTGCTGTGATGCATAACCCTTGCAGCTGGGCAGGACCACTGAATGCTCCTCTTCCTTGTCAACTTGCACAGTAACTTTTAATACTTTGAGAAGCATTTCTCAGGGATGAGGCTTCCATGTCAGATTGCTCCCAAGTCCTGTGTCCAAAGTGCATCATGTCTTCAGTAATAGGATTTAATTTCACATTCAACCAATAACCTGCATTAGTTTTTTTTTTGTTTTGTTTTGGTTTGGTTTTGTTTTTTGTTTTTGTTTTGGGGGTTTGTTAGACTCACAACTGCAACTCGAAATGAGGTTTCTCATGCATGATACTTGGGTTTTTGTTGAATAGTCCATGACTCTTGTGAGGATCATTATTATCCCAAGTGTCATAAAAATGTATATATGCACATACACTTACAATTATTATATGCAGTTTTGAGTAAATATAAAATGATTCCTTGTACCCTCTTCAAGTATGCTCAGTGCTATTTATTTTTCCTTCCTCACCTCCCCCTTTCTATATTTATGGCTCTCTTCCCTCCCCAGTTCAAACTTCACACCTTCCCCATTCTCTACTATAGAGTGCCACCCTATCAGTTTCTCTTTGCTTTCCTGGGCTTCATGTTTCCTCGAGGTTATAATATTCACATCTAAAAATTTGGAGGTAAGAACCACAAATGAAAGAGAACAGGAAAAGTTTGTCTTTCTGGGTCTGAATTTCCACACTCAGTATAGCATCTTTTCAGTCCAATTAATTTACCTGCAAATTTCATTTTTCAGAACAGCACTCCATAGAATGTGTATAGCACATTATCCATTTGTCAGCTGCAAGACATTAGGTTCTTTTCATTCCCTTGCCTGTGTGACTAAAGCAACAGTGACCATGGTTAGGCAAGTTTCTGTGGATGAGGATTTTGAGTCCTTTAAATGCGTGTTGAGGAGTGGTACATCTAATTGTTAGCTCTTTCATGATTGTCCACACTGATTTCCAGGGTGGCTGGGACAGTTTGCAATCTCACCAATAGTGACTGAGAGTTCCCACCATTTTACTGTCATTTGTTTTGTTGATCTTAGTCATTCTGCATAGGGTAAGATGAAACATCTCAGAGTTGTTTTAATTTGCATTTCCCCAGATTCTAAGGGTAGTGAATACAATACCTTTTGAGAGATTTCTTAGATATTTTTATGAGGCCCCACTTGTCAATTGTTGGCCTTGCTCAGTGTGTAAGCCAGCCCCAATAAATGCTGTCCTTTATAGGAGTTGCCCTTCATGGTGTCCATCACTAAGACAGTGTATATGCTTATCACCCAACACTTACCAACTCCTGGTCTTATGTTTTCGTTCTGTCCTAAAATTCTTCCCTACAGTGCCCAGATGTGCTGTGGAAGTTCCATTGATCATATGGCACTGTGAGCCATCAAAATTTTAGAGTTCTTACAGTGTCTTCCCAGAAGGTGTTGGATACTCTAGAATCTTAAAGAATAATAACCTTTCTTTTAACTTTTCCTTCCCTTATGATTCATGGCTTCAGATTCATAAAATTCTTATTTATATGTATTTATTTAAAAAGTAATGTAGAAACTAGGGATAGTGTTTGGGAAACTCAACACTATGAAGTACTTTAGCATGTGCCATGCATAATTCTAAGTGTGCAACATGCATGCCCTTGCTTGTTTCTTAAGGAACTCCTATAAGACAGGGACTGTCATTGTCTTGTTTGTTTTGATCCACACAACAATGCCCAGAGCTATCGAGTGCTAGCCTACTTTCAATTCTGTTACTGTGATAAAATGCCGGGCAAACAGAAAACATCTTCAGAGGAGAAAGGGTTTGACTCACAATTCCATGTTAAAGGCCATTATTTCAGAGATTCAAGGCAGAAGCTCGAGGCACCTTGCTCATGGTCAGGAGCACAAAGAAACACATATATGCATGCTTGTCCCTCAGGTCCATTTCTCTTAAACACTCCAGAACCCAGACCCAGAATGGGGCCACCTATTGCATGCTGGGCCTTCCATCTTTGTTAAACCAAATAAAAAATAATCCCTTATGGCATGCCCACGAGTCCACCAAACCCAGGAAGTCCTTTACCATGCTGTTTTTCCCAGGTGATGGTAGCTTGTACCAAGTTGGTAATTCAAATTATCCATTGTGAGCAGCTTCCCCACCATGACGGCATCAGAGTACTGTTGAACAAAAAGCCTAAGTTTTCAACTATACTTGGAACTACCCCTATGTTCCTCTCCTCATCAATGGGTCAGACTCAACAAACATAACTCCCTATGGCACCATCCCACCACGCAGTGGGCTTCCTGCTCAAAGGAGACTGCCACTCCACAAGAGGCAATTAGTCATGCTAACAAGACCCTTGTGGCCTCTAGTATACAGGAGAGACGAGGGTTTGGGTTCATGCTCTCCCCAGATTGACCTCCAATTGCTATAGGACTCTGCTGCTGAGATCAGATAATTATGAGGAACGGTCCTTTGGAAGATGTGAGGCCAGCAGCTTTTCCTCCCAGTGCTTGCTTCCCCCCATATGCATAAAGGCCTGCAAGTGACCAGGAAGAGAGGCTAGCTAGATTCTTTTCTAGCTCTTTGGTTCTCTGAATCTATAATTTATGAATAAATATAGTTTTGACATGTTTTTTAATCCCTCTTCTCTTTTTGTTTGACTCCACATGGAGAAAATGAATCAATAAACATAGTTATCAAATTGAATAATACACGAATATTCAAAATGAGAGAAAATGCACCTCCTGTCCTTCTAGATGAAGTTCCCTGGAGGCAAGCACTTGTGCTGCCTCTCGCTTTTGTTCGCCTGGAGTTTATTACACCCCTTTAAAAAACGCCTGCCTTACTGCTTCCTGATTTACGGGCATCAGGCATCATCCATCGACTCCTGCATTGAAAGATGAACATAGATCTCACTAACTATGTTCTGGGGTGAGCGCCCTTTCAACAGTTCTGTGACCTTAGCTCAATCCTGTGACCATGAGGTGTCTCTGCAAGGGAGGAAACCGACCTAGGAAGGCTGCTCTGCACTACAGTGACTGTAGTTACATTTGTGGAGTTGAAATTGGAGCACAGAGGGGCACTGGCTATGAATGGCTCATGATTTACTCCAAGGAGGGGCCTTGCTACTCCTGGGGATACTGGCTTGGATTTTAAAGAGGTTAATCAAGAGGGAGTGAGGTGATTGTCTTAGATGAGCACACAGTTTATTGCTCCCAAGAGAGCTTTGTGGCATAGGGGAGCCAAGAAATTGGAGCTATTTTACTATAATTGATGTATTCTACTGTTCCAGGCAGTGGGAAATGGCAAGGTCACTTGAGACAGGAAGAACCCAGTGCCCAGAAGACCTGCAGCCATATCCAGTAATTGGAAAGGAAAAATTTGGGAAGTGACTTATATTGTTACACTAGAAAAAAAAAATCTTTCTGGGGATCAGGAGAACGTCAGTTGGAATCCCTGGAGACAGCGCAGTGGATGAGAGACAAGGCGCAGGTGGTCGCTCTCCAGTGACTGGCACCATGGGAGAGGCCTGGAGGGAGTAGGAGCCAGGAAGAGAAACTCTTGTAATGTTCACCTGTCTTAGCAGGTAGCTTTGGAGTCCACAGAGAACAGTGTGCTGTCCTTTCACCAGGGCTTCATCCCTAACAGCACAGACAAAGGCACAGGGGAATTTGGAGGGATGATGTAAAGTTGGGTAAGCATTCCAAGATACGGTATTACTGGGATCTTTCTGTCAGTGTGAATCTCTCTCTGTCTCTCTGTCCCTCTCTCTTCCTTCCCCCTTCTCTCTTTCTGTATGTATTTATGCATATGTGTGTATGATTGTGGAGGCCAAAGGACAGCATTAGATGTTGCTCCTTAGAATAAATCCAAAAACACCCATACTGAAAAATAAATAATGTTTTTGTACATGTGCACATGCATACGTGTGCATACCAGAGCACTCAGAGGACAATTTGAAGAACCTGACTCTTTCCTTATACCACATGGGTCCCAGGGATAAAAGCCAGGTTGTCAGGCTTAGTGGCAGGTGCCTTTACCCACTGAGACGTCTTGCCAGCCTCACCTTGTATTTTGAGAACCAGGATCTCACATTGCCTGTAGCTTGTCAATTTGGCTGGGCTGCTTGGTCACTGAGCTCTAGGGAACCATTTTGTTCTGTTTCCCCAGTGCTGGGATTACAACAGTTTATTACCATATTTGGCCTTTTACATGGTCGGTCACTGGGACCAAACTCAATCCTCCTCCTAGCACAGCGAATGCTTTACTGACTGATCTGGCTTCTCAGCCCCGGCCCCAGACTCAGACCCGGACTTGGACCCAGGTCCCTTCTTCTCACTGTGTATTTCTTCTAAATTTTAGATTGTATATATTTATATAATTACTCCCGTCCCTTTTCTTATTCCAAACCCTCCCATGTACCCTTTCTAATTCTCTTTCAAGTTCACATCTCTTTATTACTAATAACTTTTCATATATATGTATATGTACATACATATTCCAAAATATGACCTTCTCAGACTGTAGAATGTCACTCATACTGCATGTATGTCTTCAGGACTGACCATTTGGTGTGTTCTTCCTTAGAGAAGACTATTCCACTCTCAGCATCCTTAGGTGCCTAGGCCTTTCCTTCTTCCTGCTCTTCAGAAACACATGGTTCTTTTTGGCACAGAACAAAGGAAAGTGATCACTTTTCTGCCTCCTCGTTTTTTTCTCCACACAGAGATAAAACATCTTTTTCTCTGGTCTTGTTATCTTCCTGATGTGACTGAGGTAGTGAGGGCAGCTCCTCCCCACCCAGAGGACATACAGGCTACCACGGTGGTCTTGTGAGGGTGGACACATTACCCACATTTTAGATGTCTGGATATGTTTCAAGGGCCCTTTCGACTTTCCCAGGTCAAGAGTGGCTGAGCCAGGATGTAACCCAGATGTCACAGGTCTAGGTTGATAGTTGACAGAAATGTCACATTAACACAGCAGAAAGCATTTTGGAAAGAGAGCTCAGTCATCAAAGTCCTTGCCTTGCAAACACAAGAACTAGAGTTACATCTCCAGAAGCCATGTAAAGTACTCCAGATATGGCAGGCGGCACGTGCTTTTAGACCCAATGTGTGGGAGGCAGAGCCAGGCAGCCCTGGAGATCACTGGTCAGTTAGCTTTGCCTGATCAGTGAGGTCAAAGCCAGTATGAGACCCTGTCTTAAAGATAAGGTGAATGGCCCCTGAGGAACAATGGCTGAGGAAGTCCTCTGGCCTACACCCACATACAGTACATATCTGAGGGAGGCTGAGGAAGAAGAGTCTCTTCCCTTCTCTCAGAAGTCTTATTTTTATACTTTAGTGAAACTTTCATCAAAGACTTCAAGAGGAGCCTGGGGTATGTTTTTTCTTTATCTAAAGATAAGAAAGGTTGGCTACTGCTTGGTCTTTTCCACCTTGAGCGTCTGGGATATAAAACTAATATGACATGTGAGATGAAGTATATCTTTCCTTTAGAACATGTCACCTAGGAAATGGCCTTAGAATCTCACAGAAGCTTCTGACGTCACAGCCAATTTGTCATATGACCCTGTAATGGTGGGGGATGATTGGCCATTATCAAGAGCAAAGAACTCATATCACATTCTCTATGAGACACTTGACCTGTAAAAGGAAGTATACATGGGTAAAAACTTCTGTCAGCAGACACCAGAGACCCCAAGGTCAGACAGCTGTTTGTGGGACTCACCATCAGCATGACAGATGGAAATTTGGAAAGGTCAGAGTCAGAATTGGGTTTGTACAAATGGACAATTATTGGTGAGGGAGATGGCAGGGCACTTAAACAGAGATGAAAGAACAGACTCATCTTGAGAGAGGGGCAAGTTTCTGTGACAGTCGTACCGTGTGTTTGATTAATGACCAGACATTACCACTTGTATCTTTAGGGACATCATGAGCTATTTTGAGCATTGGACTTTCCAGTCTTGCATATCCTCACAGAAGCTGCGTCTTCACTAGTGCAGAAGTGTGTTCTGATAAGTTATGTATTCAAGGTGTTCTCTGCTATGATGTGTGTGTGTGTGTGTGTGTGTGTGTGTGTGTGTGTGTTTGTGTGTGTGTGTGTATATACCAGAGGGTAACCTCAGCCATTGTTCCTTAGGGGCCATTCACTTTATTTTTTAAGATGGGGTCTCATGCTGGCCTGGAACTCACTGAGTAGGAGAGGGTAAATGTCAACCATCAGGCTATTAGTCTGATGTAAAGAAGCTGGACCTGGGAAAATACTTTCGAGGGGAACTAACTAGCCACACCATACCATTTACATCTGGTCCAACTCTTAGTTTACATACAGTTGTAACACTTTTTATATTGCTGGATTTGTGTGAGTGTGTAAGCAGTGTTGGAGTGGGACTTTTAGGACAGCTTGTAGGAGCTGGTTCTCTTTCTGCAGTGCGGGTCCTAGGCATCCAACTCAGGCCACTGGGCTTGTTAGCAAGCACCTTTTCCTCCCACACCATCTCCAGGGCCCATAGTTGCAGTTCTTGATCTGGAAGTGTTTTTCAGAAGGGAGTTAGTAATGCCTATGTCATAGATCACTGCTAAAGAGGAGTGAGTGATGTCCACAAAGAGTCTGTATCTTGAGAATCCCCCACCTCAGGTTCTATGTATGTGTTAGGGATGCTGGTCAGGGCCAGGGTTGAGTGGCAGAAGGGCATCCTGGCCAGAGTTGTGTATCTGGAATTAAACTGGGCTGTGGCTCAGGGCGACAGTGCTTATCCAGCATGCATGAGGCTCCCCATCATGCAAGTGAATGAAAACAAAGCACCTTCCTTCTTTAATTAGGCCGCATGGGATTTAACTCCTTCATTGCTACCTTAGGATGAAATACATTATTCCCAGAGTCCCACTTTTCTCATCTGTAAAATGGGAGCCACAATGATCACTTCATACATGTGTGTGACTTAAAGCCAAACTTAATAACTCACAGTTGAACCTTGCAACTGGTACTGCTACAGCCCTAGAGAGTGGAGTTATGAAGGAGCTTGTTACTGCCTGGGTCCCCAGTTACGGGCTGCACTGCAGCCGTACCTCCATGACAGCTGCGTGGGAACACATGAGTAATTACCTCCAAAGTATACGTGTTTTCCTTGCCACCTATCACTAATAAATATTTAATTTACATTTGAAATCTGGCAGCTCTGAAAGCCATTAATCCAAATAAACACTCAGTGCTCTGCAAAGCAGCATGTCTCCCAGCCATGGCCCCACCTACTCTGTGATGCAGGAGACCCCACTTGACTGACACTGGTCCCTCATTGTACTTGTAGTGGGGGGACACTGGGCAGGGAAAGTCAGCAGGGATCTGTGGCAACTGTGAAGAAAAGAAAGACCCTGCAAACATTGCATTTGGTCTCTGTCAAACCCACGGAAAGCACAAGAGGAAGACAAGTTAAAGGCGTAGCAGCTCAAGAAAGTATAGAGCCCAATGCTCTGCTTTGCCTGTGTGGCCTCTTGTCTGTCCTTTGGTGAAAACCAAACAAATAAACTACCATAACAGAAGACAGCAGGACCTTCTGTTTTCCAGATGTTACCTGTCTTTCCCCTGTTGCTGCTCCTGTGGCCATTGGGTGAGGCTGACCCAGCTCCCTGTTCCAGGAGTCGGCATACTCCCCAGGCCTAATCATGACTGAAAGAACAGATTCTGAGAAAGGCAAGTCCTTTTGGTCCAGGTCTAGAGATATCCCTCACATATTGGGGGAAAGTCTTCTTGAGCACCAAGCTAATTGGCAGTAGCCTCTCAGTAGCTTCTGGGTATGCACATCTGAATTGTCTGAGCTACCTTGATGGATTTCTTTAGTCTGTCCAAGGACTGACTAACGATGGTTACAGCTCTGCTTATTCATTGTAGCTGAGCAGTGTCAGGGGCACCTCATGTTAGGACCTGTGTGTACAAGGAAATCATATAGACTATAGGCTTGAACCTGGGTTCTTGGAAATTGAGGCATAGACCACACACAGTCACAATTGTGGCTGTAAGGAGCTACCACATGCAGAAGAGATGTATAAATCTTAAACATGGAGTTCAGACCCAGTCCGAGGTTCATCGCCTCCTTTTTGGAGTCCAGGGGCTATACCAAGGGTGAAAAATGTGGCCTGTGAGAGGAATGTCCTCTGTTGTGAGTCACACAGTTAGTAGAATCTGTTTTTCAAAGTGCTGGAGGGCCCCAGTGATCAACGTGTCTGCCTGACTTGTTATTATTTTGAGAGCAGGTCTTGCTATCCCAGGCTGGCCTAGAACTTGCCCTCCCTCCCCACCCCCTAAATCAGACTCCACGCACTGGAATGATAGCCACTATGCTCAGCATGGTGACGAGGTTTTGATGGAGTTCTCCCCTCTCCTGCCTGTGAGAGGCAGAATCACCTTTGAATAGGGGTGGAATAAAGAAAGGGAAAAACCAGAACTGGGGCTTGATTTCTTCTTCCTTTCCTGGGTCACTGGCGTACAGCATTGTCAGGCTGGAGAGAGTTTTACTGACTTCAGGGAAGAGCCGGCAAATTTAAACAGAGACAAAGGGAGACAAATTAAGACATTGAAACTTCTAGAGCCATGGAGGAACTAAGGGGGCAGAAGCACCTGGAACTGTCATTGTCAGGTAGGCTGTAGGGACAGATCCAACATGGTCAGTGTGAGAAAGGCAGGCAAGCCAGAGAGAGCCTGGAGTAAATTCCACCTTGTGTATTCCCCTCTTTAGAGCACATATAGAGGGACATAAAGCCCCTTCCGTTCTTATCTTAAACAAACAAACAAGCAAACAAATAATAAGGGGATGAGAGTGCCATTTGAGGGACAACAGTGGGGTGTGGGGTGTGGGGTGTGGGAGAGCAGGTGTTTGGCCTGTGAAGGAGGAAAGGCAGGAAGGGTGGCTGGCAGGTGTATTGGCTTTGGCAGTGTGCTGAATTGCAGAAACTCAGGCCCAGATTTTTCCCAAATCCAATAATTTAGGAGAAGCTGGAAACTTAGACTTAATGCACAAAATCACTCATTTTTTATGCATGAATGCCCAGTTAAATTTTAAAAGATGAGGTATTGGTCTGCAGATCAAACGAGGTAAATCATAAGCCAGGAAATGCAACTCTTAGCAAAGTGGTTTCCAGCCAAGTCCTAGCCACATTTTGTCTTTGGGGACCACAAATAAGAACCTTAAACACCTCTGTCCCTTTGGGGGGAGTCTGAGAGGTGTAGGATGTGGTCTCACTCGTTCCTAATTCCTGAGCCACCACATGAGTTATGGCTCTGATTTCTTCACTTGCTCGTACACCAGAGGTAGCAAGAATGAACCATGCAACCCATCACGCCATACTAACTCATACATGTGAGGGAGCATTTGAGCAACTGAGATGAATCTGTGTATGATGGACATGCACCTGTAAATATGTACAAGGTAGTCCTTGCATTGAAAATGACCTTAAGACATCTCAGTTTTGCACTGGTTGTGTGCTGAAGCCATGATGTTTTTTGTTTTCAAGTTAAATAAAATACATTATTATGACTAATTTTCTGAAGCAAGGTTGGAATTTATTAAGAAAAAGGCAGTAGTACACACCCAAGGGTAGGCCTGGGCTTCTCAGGAGAGAGTTAGGTAGATTAACTCCATATGTTTGTAATCTTTAACATAGCTACTGTAAACTTTAAAATTGCATTTGTGGCTCCCCTTATATTTTTGTTGGATGTATCCTGGTTCCTGCCATCCCCAGGGTAAGGTAGGTAAAAACAATCACTCTTTCTGCTCTAGCAGCCACACTGCTGATATGGCGGGGTTGATTAAGAGGCCTGTAAACTTTGAGCGTGAGCACAGACAGTAAGTTGCCCCTTGACACAGTTGAATATGTAGACCGATGAATATGGCCACTGAACCCTTGGAAGACTCTGCTGTCCATGACCTCCGACTTACCGTTCTGTGTGGTGCCCTTTTCTTGGGGCGAACACCAGTTTTAGTCCCACATATTTGGCTTGATGTGTGCACAGGGGTGGCTCAGGTGATTTTGCTGTGCAGTCAGTGAAGAGTGTCACCAAGTGCCAGGAGCGATCCTTTGGGCAGCTTCCTCTCACTGCATGGCTAGCACACCAAGAAAGTCTCCTGTCCTGGCTGCTGTGGGAGGCTGGATGGTGGCCTCCAGCCCTCGTGCCTCTGATGTGACATTGGCATTCCCCTAGAAACTTGGGAGAAGTTAGGGGTCTGTGTGGAAGAAGATCTACCTGCTCTCACAATCACGCCAAGATGTGACCTGCAGCCAGTCTGTCTTCTGACTAAGGAGTGCTTGCTGCACATGAAGGCTAGAGGTAGGAGATGCCAGCAGAGAAGCCAAGGCAGTATGGATGATTTGTGAGTGTGGGATGTAAATCAGAAGTCACTCATAGGAACAATGCCACGTGCTGTAAGCAGTGATTTTAATAGAAAGGACCTCTGTCCCTATGTCCCCTGCCCCATGTTCCCTTCCCTTTTTCTTCACCCTACCTTCCTCCTTGCTTCCCCTCTCTTCTTCCTCCTGCTTCTTTCTCTCATTTTCATCTTTCTCCTCCCCCTGCCCCGTTCCTTTTAGCTTTCTTTATACTGGGGCACTAACCTGCCACCCTGTCTTCGTATCTGTCAGAGTCCTGATTTATGCCACTTCAAAGTTTTGCATGGCTGTCACCTCATTAAGGTATTTATGTCCTGGCAGCACTTGAACTTGAATCTACCTTGAAGGTGTAATTGTGTGTTGCTAATGTAATGGCTGGAGTTGCCCATGCAAAGAGTAACATGAGAAAGGTCATCAGGAGGAATACAAGGTCACAGAGCCACCTGAAGCGTGCTCAGGGTTGATTTGCCCATTTCCTCCAATCCTGGAGAGAGGAAGCCTCCAGATAGCAGGTGAGGCCTGGGGAGGGAATGACTCCATTGTGGGATGGTGCAGATGGCAGTGCAGAGTTTATTGTGCTTTCCAAATGGCTAAGAGCCTCACTGACAGTCTGAGAGCATGCACAGCGGTAGCTCTGGCCCAGATGCCTGGACATGGAAATGGACCAACGGGAGATGTGGCTGCGGCTCCAGTACAAGGAGCTTGCAGTTTCTTCCACACTAGCAAATTTACCTGCAAAAGAGTTTAGTAGAAGATTTCTTTTGCAAAAACAGATAGGAAATCAAGTTTTCTCTCTAGTGTTTAATTCTCTTCCAGATTCTGAAGGGGCTGCGAGTCATGGCTGGACCAGCACTGTCTGTCCCACCTCCCTGTTCTCACTGAACGGGGAGAAAGATGGCTGCCACGGGCCCCAGAATTATCTCACATTTATAAATCCAGCCATTATTTAAGACGGATCTCAGATACAAGGAAGAGACAAAATAATATGGCTTTATACCGGTAAAACCAAAGTCTATGTGCAGAGAAAGACCATACATTCGACTAGTGAGCACCACAGGGAAGGGCAGAGCAGAACCTGGGCTGCGCAGAGGAAGACAGTGGCTCACCTTCACGTGCTGGCACAAGGAGAGGTCCCCAGAGGCCAAGGACTCCTGAACCCAGGTCATAGATAACTTGGAGTTTACCTGGTCCTGGAGCAGTGGAGTAACATGCCAAGTTCACACAGCCAGTGAACGGATGGGATACTCAACTCAGGTCTCACTTTAACCAGAGCTTTAAAACCATGTTAATTCTAGAGGGTACCTGCCTTACAAGTGCACAAAGACCTATGTTCAAGTCCCAGAACCCATGTGGAAACATAGGCTATGACCCCAGTGCTGGGGAAATGAACACAGCCCCCGCCCCGGGCCTGCCGGTCAGCCAGCCTAGCTGTCTTGCTAAATTTCAGGATAATGGGGAAGAAAGTGGTCAGCACACACCAGGGTTGTCCTCTGGCATCCACTTGCACATGCACACATGCACACATGCATGAACACACATGCACATTATGTAATTGGTTTTTCCTAAGAGAGGGAAGTGTCTTAGGGTTTTTATTGCTGTGAGGGGACACCAGGACCATGGTGACTCTATAAAGAAAAGCTTTCATTGGCGAGGTTTACAGAGCAGAGCCTTAGTCCACTATTGTCATGGCAGAGAGCGTGAGGCACCAGTCAAACGGAGCTGGAGAAGGAGCAGGAAGACACTGAGATACAATGCCTCCAACAAGCCACACCCCCTAGGAGTGTTACTCCCTACAGGCCTATGGTGGCCATTTTGATTCAACTGCCACTGGGGGTCATGTCATTTAGAACATAAATAGCAACTTTTATCTTACGGGAGACAGGTGTCAGCTGGTAAAAGCCCATTTTAGTGTTCCTCCGATACAACTGTGACATACGTTACACGGGGGCTGTCTCAGAGGATCCCAGAGGGATAGAGCCCAATGCCCCAAACAAGTCACCTGCTTGTTTACCCTCCACTGGATGGCTTGGCTCCTTCTTCTGGATCACTTTACCATTCTCCATTTTTAGGTAATTTCCTATTAAAAATACCACTAAAACTGTTTTCATCTATTAATCACAATCATCATCATCATCACCATCACCACCATCACTATCACCACCACCATCATCACCACCATCACCATCACCACCACCATCATCACCATCATCACCATCATCACCATCATCACCATCATTACCACCACCACCACCATCATCACCATCATCACCATCATCATCACCATCATCACCACCATCACCATCACCACCATCACCATCACCACCACCATCATCACCATCACCATCATTACCATCACCACCACCATCATCACCATCACCATCATTACCATCACCACCACCATCATCACCATCATCACCACCATCATCACCATCATCACCATCATCACCACCATCATCACCATCATCACCATCATCACCATCATCACCACCATCATCACCATCACCATCACCACCACCATCATCACCAATATCACCATCATTACCATCACCACCACCATCATCACCATCATCACCATCATCACCATCATCATCACCATCATCACCACCATCACCATCACCACCATCACCATCACCACCACCATCATCACCATCACCATCATTACCATCACCACCACCATCATCACCATCACCACCATCACCATCACCACCACCATCATCACCATCATCACCACCATCATCACCATCACCATCACCACCACCATCATCACCATCATCACCACCATCATCACCATCACCATCACCACCACCATCATCACCATCATCACCACCATCATCACCATCACCATCACCACCACCATCATCACCATCATCACCACCATCATCACCATCACCATCACCACCACCATCATCACCATCATCACCACCATCACCATCACCACCATCACCATCACCACCACCATCATCATCATCACCATCACCACCACCATCATCACCATCATCACCACCATCATCACCATCATCACCATCATCACCACCATCATCACCATCATCACCACCATCATCACCATCACCATCACCACCACCATCATCACCAATATCACCATTATCACCATCATTACCATCACCACCACCATCATCACCATCACCACCATCACCATCACCACCACCATCATCACCATCATCACCACCATCATCACCATCATCACCATCATCACCATCATCACCATCACCACCACCATCATCACCATCACCATCACCACCACCATCATCACCAATATCACCATTATCACCATCATCACCATCACCACCATCATCACCATCACCATCATCACCATCACTATCATCATCATCACCATCACCATCACCATCTCAATCATCACCATCATCTTCATCATTTCTATATGGTTTCATACATGCACATAATAGACTTTAGTCATTTCCTCTCTGTTAGTGTCTTTCCCTGCTCCTTCTTCCAATAAAGCCCCTCTTCCCCACAGTGCCTCTCCTACTTCCATGCCTTTTCTGTTTTAGGTTTCACTTGCTCTGAGCCCGTTCTGAACTCAGAGGCCTGTGATATCAGTGAAATATTTCCCATTGTAAGGAAGAGATGCTGCACACTGCACTGGAAATAGGGTGGGACACAGGACATGACTGTGTAAGGGGACCGCCTGGCAGCCATAAAGATGAGGGAACAGCTAATTGCCCCATTCTCTCCACAGAAGGAGACTCAGTTCCTCTGGAGAACCCCCAGGTAGTGATTAGGACAGCGAGAGATTGGGGGACAGGCACTATTAGAGCAAAAGAGTTTTCTTCACCAGACACAAAGGACAGAAAAAGGCACTCTGTAGATAGCCGGATGCTCTGGCTTAGAATTGGCATGGAATCATGGCTCCTCCCCTAATGCTAAGCTTCAGGAAGCTGAAATGCCTTCATGACAGAGGGGATGATTCCCATGAGAGCCAAAGTCCCATCTTCTTTCAATTGTGAATCACCCAGCACAGGGGAGAGAAACTCAGTGCTGTGCTTAAAGAACAAATGAGTGTACAGTGTGTGTGTGTGTGTGTGTGTGTGTGTGTGTGTGTGTGTTCCTCTCCATTGCTGGTTCTCTCTGTGGTTCTCCTGCAGTATCTCCTCTCTGCTCCCTCCCTGTGCTCAGAGGAATGAGTGGCCCAGTAGAGTGATGTGTTTGAAAGAACCTGGGTCAGACGGTTCAGCTCTCTCCTCTCTTCATAATCAATGTGTGGACCCAGAATGTCTGGGAGAGGGCAGGCACGTCTGATGGATTCTGAAGCTTAGTTTTCAATGGATACAATAGGCACATTATTCACTGCTAGTCTTATTATGGACAATAGCAATCTTTTTGTTCCTATCAACTTTCTTAACTTCAGGCCTCCCACAAAGAGTAGTGGAGGGCAGAAAATGCCCTAAATCAATAAAAAAGCCCTCGATGTTGATGGAGCAAACTGAGGAGTGAGGGTCCATAGTAAGTTTCTAATGTAAATCTTAAAAAAGATTAATATACTAAACTTGTTAATTTAACATGTTTATATTCTTGATATCTATCTATCTATCTATCTATCTATCTATCTATCTATCTATCAGCTAATATGCCTGGAACCCAGGATAGCCTGAGTAATAATTTTATGTGCATAAGCAGTTGCTTGAATGAGAAATTCTACATTCCAGAAGCCTCTGTCCATTCTCGGAGCATGTCTGGGGCTATTTCTCATTCTTCAGTTATGAGTAGGAGGGAAGAAAGAGACTAGAAACCCTGGCTGCTTCTAGGTGCTTCTGTCCCTAAGAAATCTCCATAGGAACAAGGCACGGCTGGAGCTTTATTCACTCAAAGATATTCTAATGGCTCATTCACTCTCTTGACAAATATCAAGTGCCCATGTGGTCATCATACTATATTTATAAACGTAGAAAATACAAGACATATACCTTGTCTTTACAGAGTTTATAGTCCAGATCCAGGCTCTAAATAACCCAAGCTCATTGCGAAACAGCTTATAATCCAGTAACGGAGCAGATATTTCACACTGACTGTAGGGGTCAGAATCAGAATGATTTGGTGATAAAGGGAAGCAGAGCAGACTGTGGACTTGAAATGAGTAACCCCGTGTAAGGCTTCCCCTCTCACATCTGGACTGGAAGACTAGAGGGTATGGCAGAGATGGTCTAGGAGGCGGCAAGGGCTCTCACACACCCAGAGCCCTGTAGGCTACAGGAAACATGGACAGAACAAATGGTACATATGGAACCATGGCCTCAAGGCTGCTTTGGTTTGGCCAGTGGAGAGTCCAGCTGACTGGAGCAGAGCGAAGCGAGGAGAGTGACATGTCACAGATCCCTCTCAGAACACTTTGGGTCAGTGCTCACACTCTGTCCCATGTTTTCCTTCTGGGTGCTACTAACATGACCTTTCTCTTCATCCCTCCCCATCTCTGCCAACTCTGGATTCCCACACTATCCCCTGCATCTTTTCTACACCTCTGTATTTCTGACAGTCCCTTCATCAATAAACAGTTCACATCTGATTTCATGGGAACATCCATTTCATGATAAACTCTGAACCTGCCTGCAAGAAACTCACAGTCTAGTAAGAGAGCAAGGCCCAAATAAAACCACTCCTAACAAGGGAATGGAGACAGCGTGTTGGTGGGTAGAAAAGGTGTGTGATGGATCAGATCACAGACAACTAGAGGTCCTTTCCCACCATCCTGTGGAGAAAGGGTGATAAGAATCCACAAAGCAGAGCTTCTGTCCTACAACTGTAGGGATTTGGTTGTGGCATTATGAGTTACCACAGTATTAGTTACTATGTAGGACTAGTTAGCAATGGTGTGTGCTCCAACCCCATGCAGTTAGCAGTTAGTGTTTTCCTCCCTCAGACCTCTGTTTTCTCACTCAGGGGCATTTGCAGAAGCAGCAGTGTTAGGCCCCCAGGAGACAGTGGTTCTCTTGGCTTTTGCTCTGCTAGAGGGTAATTGCTGAGCTACAGGGGAAGAGACCAAGGCAAATAAAAGTGTTTGGTGTCCAACAGGTTCAAGATACTGAGAGCATTTTTAAACATCCTCTGTGAAGAAGAAGGAAAGAAAATGTTTGGATTTAGTAGGGACTCATCTCTAAAGGTTCATGGGAGGTGTCAGGACCTCAGTAGAGAATGACTTTGAAGTATCTAGGAGGTGGGACCTGGGCTCTGGTACTCAGCCATGGCCTAGAGTACAGGACAGATTTGGTGCCCACCTATCAGTATTGAACAGGCTTGTTAATGATGGCCGACAGACAAGAAACTGGAGACTGTATGGCATGTAGTATGTTATCCTGGGGAGCTAAGTCAACCCTTGGTGAGGACAAGATGCCTCACTGGTGACTAAACTCAATGCTGCCCCTGGCATGGTGAGGTGGAACTGAGCAGAAATGAGGAATCCCGGGGAACACAGGTTGGTATTATAGATTGATAACTGTCCCATCAGTGGGACCAATTGGTTCCAAGTCAATAATTGTTTCTCTTTTGGAACCCTGGTGGGCAGAGATTAGCGTGAATGCCCTGAAGTCACAGCTGATATGGGAACATTATGTTTCAGTGATGAAATCAGTTTTGAAAGAGTTCTGAAGAACACTTTAAAACTCTGGCTTGATATTAGAGGGCTTAGCCAGTGCTTGGAAGGAGAACACAAAATGGTCTGTTTACATCACCAACAGTGGTAATTTCTCTGAAATCCCAAGGAATAGGAAGAAGAATTAAGCATATAGAAAGAGGACTTCAAAGTCCCCTTTTTTATCCCTTTTATTTCTAAACACAAACAGATGAACAAACAAAGCTGAACCCTTTTCAGGAAGACAGAAGAGCCCAGGAGTACCACAGTCTTCCCCCAGCAAAAGTTCTACCATTCTGAAGTCTCGAGGTTCTTCACAGCTGGGCTGCATGAAGCAGTAAACCAGAGCATACTGCTGGAGACTGGAAGGAGGCTGCACCACACTGGATGAGTCCACTAAGACAAGGGCAGACTGACTATGCTTACGTGGGAGTGAATATGGATTTCGGTCATAAGAACCGAGAGGGGACTGTGAGAGAATCTAAAGGGGGTTAAAGAATGAGATATGGGGAGGGTGTGTGGAGGGGGTGGGATGGAAAGATGGCTCAGTAGATAAAAGAACTGGCTACCCTTCTGGAGGACTTGGTTTAATTTCTATCACACACATCATGGCTCACAGTCATGTCTGGTCCTAGAGGACTGGACACCCTCTTCTGGCTTTGTGGGTACCAAATGCATGTGATAAAAATACCTACTTAAAAACAAAACATGAAAGTAAATAAAAATTTTTAAAAAAACAAATTTAAAAGCAAAACCTAAAATACCACCATCACCACCAACAACAACAACTGAGGAGATTTGGGGAAAATGAGAATCCATGTGATACGAAAATAAAAATAGGGACCTGGGGGCTGGGGGTGTGAGCAGGGATGGGGGATGGGCAGTGAGTGGAGGGCTGGAAGAAGGACTCAGCCAAAACAAAGTTCTCAAGACAATCATAAGAAAATCTGTTACTTTGTATCTGAATTGAAAAGAACTCTTCTCTCAGGTTTTCTGGATTCTGCAACAAATTATAAAACATTTAGAGGCTTAAACCTTCTCCAATTATCATCCTAAATTCTGAAGGTCAGATATCAAAGAAGGGTTGAACTGGACTTAAAATCAAGGCATCAGCAGTTTCACTCTATCTACAGGAATGAAATCTATTTTGTTGACATATTGTGCTTTCTTTCCTCTCCTTCCCCCCCTTTCTTTTTTCCTTTCTTTATTCTAAGGATTCTCACTATGTAGCCTTGGCTGTCCTAAGACTCACTATGTAGACCAGGATAGCCTCTAGTTCTCTGACTCAGGGTCCATTCATTCTTCCTTCCAGCCTCAAAGCCAGAAATCCTTGGGCCGCCTCTTCCTTTCATAGTCATTGCTCGGGTAACTGTTTTGTCCTCTCTTCCATATCAGGAGAGATCATTGAGATCACAGTGGACTATCCCATAGGCTACAGAATCCTCTCCCATTCTCCCGTCTCAGGTCATCCAGTTAGCTAACTTGTTCTGTGATTCCATCTCCAGATGATTCTTAGAAGGGGTGTTAATTCTCTAGGTTTTGCTGTAGCACCCGGCAAAGAGAGTCTCCCCAGCAGAATAGTCACTGACTTTCACTCTCCTGCAGGCAGCTGTTTTAAACCCTGGGTTTTTTGTTCCACAGCAGTTGGGCTAACACTCCTCAGATCTTCATTAACCTGCCAAGTGCCTTTAAGATGATCAGAGGCAAAGAGGGCTGAATATCAACAGGCCCCTCTGCTATGTGTTCAATAATCTAGCCTCCCATCGACTTGAAACTCACTGGATATGTTCTGAGAAGTGAAACTGTTCAAGGCCACTCAGCCAGACAGTGACAGCTAGAGAGTGAGAAAGTACCATTCCCCAAGCTATGTCTGCCATGATCACCAAATCATCGGCAGAGGACATCACAAGAGAAGGCAGTCAGGACAGGAGGGATGCTCAGCTCTGACATCCCCCAGATGGCGTTTCCTAAGCACTCACAAGTCTTAGGTTGGTGCAAACTGGAGATACCATGGTGCAAAGGCTGGGACAGAGTTTGGACTGAGAATGAGGGTCGACTTAGTTTTTGCAACAGTACATTCTTCTTTTATTCTTAGTTTTATTTTTTGGTGGGGGCATTGGAGATTAAATGCAGGGGATTGGATATGCTAGGCAAGACTTTTATCACTGAACTGTATCCTAAATTTGCTATTTAAAAAGTACTTTATTCAAACAAACTGTTTGATCTTTCATAATTCACACACACACACACACACACACACACACACACATGAGAGAGGAGGGAGGGAGGGAGGGAGGGAGGGAGAGAGAGGGGGGGGGCAGAGAGAGAGAGAGACAAAGAACAGAGAGAGACAGAGAGAGAAGAGGGACAGTGAGTTAATATTTCACCATTATGCCCCCCTTATTCCTTTCTCCCTTCCATTGAACCCCTTCTTTTCCCTGGTAAGTCCTTTCTTGCTTTCATGTCTTCAGGTCTTGTAGTTCGCTGCACTTAACTAGGATTTCCTGCATGGGCACAGCTGGTCTATTTACTAGAACAAGGGCTGCTTCCTAGTACTTATGCCACAGGCAATATGTCTCCCTTCTCAGCTTCCACTAAGAGCATCTCATTCTGCAGGGAGGGGCGGGGCCTGTGGATCTTCCTCCCATTCACAGTGGAGCCCAGTCTTGTGTCTGTAGCCACTGCTGGTGTGAGTTCACAGGCACAGCAGCCTATCCTCTCTAGGAAATGGCATTTCACAACACTCCTTCCAGCTTTCTCTTCTTCTGCTCTCTCCACACTCTCTTCTGTGATGTTTCCTGAGCCTTGGGGGAGTGGGTACATATGTCCACTTTAGGCTAGCCATTTATTTGTTTGTTTGTTTGTTTATTTATTTACTTTTATCCTAAGACAGGTTCTTACAAAGCTTCCTGGATGGCCTAGAACTCCCTCTGTTATCCTGGTAGGCTTTGAGACTTACATCCTTTTGTCCCAGTCTCTTTTGTAGTTGGGGGGGCAGACTGATGTCACCAGGTCAGTCTCTTCCACCTTCCTGTATGTCTGTCAGGGCAAACAATGTAACCATCTAAGGCTAAAATGAATAATAGAGTTCCCAGGAAAACCTTTGACCATGAAGATGACGCAGCAGCAGTGGATGCGACACATGTCCCCTTCCTCCCCTCTTTTGGTTATACACCCAGCCCCTCCTCACCCATGCCTTTTACAAGATACTGATGATAATTCGGATGGGAAACCCAGGAGCACAGGCAAGGGTTACCAAGAAACTGAAATGCAGGCTTAGTTCTGTTACTGCTGCCCAAGGTACGATGTATTGTATTTCAGTATATTGGATTTTTCCATCCGTTAAAATGTGGGCCATGAAAACTACTCCCTCCTAACCTCATGAGGCTTAGGGAACATCTCTGCTTTCTAAGACTAAAAAAAAAAAATCTATAGAACAAGGAAAAGCCCGGTTACTAATCTCACTGTACAAACAAGTAGAAAATAAGGAACCAGGAAACTTGCTAATGATTGAGAACTATAAATATTTCAGGCTGAAATGAATTTAGAAGTAGCTGAAGAAGCATTTGAGTAACAGCTCCAGAGACTGGAATCCTTTATCAATATAGCTACTATTGTTAATAGATAGATATTGAACAACAGCTATGCTTTGGGTGGGCTGCAAATAAGAATATTTAGATACAGCCCCTCCCCACTGAAAGGAGACTGACAGCAATCAGAGCAGAAATAAAGGTGAGGAGGAGATGGGGGAGGAGGGAGTTGAACTGAAAACCCCAGAGTATGAGATGTCAAGGGTTCAGAGTCTGTGAAAAAGAATAGAGAAGGAGGCTCTTGTCCAAAGGCATTAGGGACTATGATAAAACAAGCTTTCAAGGAACAGCCTCACATTGGGCTGATGTCATTGGCAAGGGAAGGGTCAAAGGGTTAGCCTCAGTTAGGTTTCTGAGACCATGCATGACCTCTGCACACATTCCATCCCTTCTCCTCTGAGCCGGCGCTTCCTCCTCCTCGATACATCATCTGCGGTCATTTGCCAGCTTTACCATTGCAAGTTTTCTAGAAACCAGAAGGACATTGGCTTCGTTTTGGAATTTCAATGCAGTGATACTTTGTTTCTTTAGTGTCTGCTGGACTATTGTGTGATTGGAAAGAAGAAAGGATGCTGACTGGTTAGTTGTTACTCAAGGGAACCCAGGCAGTGGAGGAAATAGGTGGGGTTCCTAGTGATGCTCACACTCCCCACTCTTCTCTCAATAGCCCCAAGTTTCTTGCATGTGGTATAGCTGAGGTGCTGACCATCTTATCCTTGGACAATTAGTGTAATTTCATCTTCTTTGCCTGGGTGTTGTGGAGGGGCCAGGAAATGACCCTAGCCTGCCCTAATCAATGTGTGGCCAGATCCTGACCTCGTTGATTCACTTTGGTTGGTCCAATGAGAATGGAGCATGGAGTTTCCTCTTGTGTCCTAAGTTCCACAGGAGAGGATTTGTCTCCTGCTTTTCTCTGAAGCATTTTGGGCGTGCACATCATGTTGGAGTCTCTTTCACAATCTTGCCCAGCCAGGCCTAGAGGTAGCCAACACATGGATAAGAACAGAGAGAACTAGGACAGAAATCTGTATCAGAATCATCAAAGAACCTTTGACAGAGTGCTTTTCTCTTGTGGATCAGTTCATCCCATCCTGTCTACGTTTGCTTGGCTTAGGTTATGTTAAAATTCCAAGTTAAAGGGCACAGCCACCGCTCTTCTGCCATAGAGGCGCCTGGGAAGTGGTGGTGCGGTGGTGAAGAGTTAAGTCTGGTCACAGCAGTCCATCAGCAGCTCTGTGACAGTAGGGAAGTGTTTCGGGTGAGGGCAGGGGACAGAGGATAACAGGCTTGTGAGGATTAGATGGGGTAATGCATGCACACTGCTGAGCACATCATGAGGGATCAGAAGAGAGCAGAACAACAATAAAGCGCACAACCTTGAAGGGTCTGCATGGCCCGAGTTACAGCTCAACTTCTCATCACGTTTCTCTCACTTCCCTTCGGTTGTCAGTTCTCTATTTCTACTTAGAAGGTCAAGCCAACGGAAGTGACTTTCTTCCATTTTATGTGTTCATTGTAAGAAACAGAATTCAGCAGCTGGATGATCAATCTATCTATCTTCTATCTATCTGTCTGTCAGTCTGATTATCTACCTATCATCTACCAGTCTATCTCTATCTATCTGTATATCTATCACCCATATTTAATTATAAATAATTGGATCACATATTACACAGCTTGAGAACTTGGAAATTGTGAGCTGGTGACCCAGGAAGCCTGGTAGCATAATTTCCAGTTCATGTTCAAATACATGAGACTTAGGAGAGCTGGTGGACGAAGTTCTGGTCTAAGGGTCTCAAGCAGCCAGAAGGCCAAGTTCCTTCTTTCTCAGCTACTTTGCTCTGTTCAGGACCTCAGTTAATTGGATGGTAGCCACCCACTCTGGGAGAGCAAACTACTTCACTTCACTATTCGAATACCAAGATTACCTGGTAACGCCCATCAGATATACTTAGTATAATACTCAGTATAATATTTGACTGAATGTTTGCACATCCTGTGGCCTAGTAAAGTTGACACCTAAGACTAACTATAGAGTTTTAAATTAAAAAACAAGCAACAATACCAGCGAGGTGTTGTTCTGCACACCTGAGATGTGGGGGTGGGGAAGCAAGAAAGATTTAAAGAAAGGAAGAAATGAAGAAAAGGGCAAACAGGAGAAAGAGAGTTAGGGGGGTAAAGAGGAAGGAAAGAATTCTTTTGTTTAGGATGGTATTGTTGTGAATGTTTATGGTTTAACATGTATTTCCCTTAATTGTCTCATTTGATCATGTGAAGTTGCTTTGACACATACCATCTCATCAAAATATTGGTGTTGGAAACACCCTGAGACAGAGTTGTATTGTCAAGGTTGCATGTCTCATGAGCAGCAGTAACAAGACCAGAAATGAAATCTCCTGAGTCCAGCATCCTCTTCCTTTGCTATGCTGGGTTTTTATACATCTGATTTTCTGCACAGAGTTACGAAGTTGAGAAGAATCTGTTTACAGATTCACCCTTCTCCACGATGCAGTGTGTCGTTGGGGTGGGACAGAGCACAACACACTTTGTCAAGAAGTATGTACTAACTACTATCACTCATTTGCCAGCACACAGTCTAGCAGCTTTCTTTTCTTTGCCTTTGACCAGTGAGGAGTGCCTTTGAGAGACACTCCTGGCTTGGCACTTAATTATCAACTGGAGAGAAACTCTTGCTTTGTTAATGGTTCCTGAAATCTTGACACGCAAGAGAGCACAAAACAGTACTCTTTCTTGTTTGTTCTCCTCCTTCTAAAACCACACGAAATTATTTAAGGAAGTTGTAATGAAATGTGCCTGTCACTTATTAAGATGGATGTCTGAAGTGTGCTTTCCCATTACTGGAAATGGCAGAATCAAATTAGGAAGTAACAGTCCTCAGCATCTTCTCCAACTTGCTTTTACATAATGTTTGGGAAAATGCCACTTCAACAGAAAACTGTGATTGTGAGGGCTGGGGATGTTTCTCCAAAGGGGCTGTGTTTACTAGTGAGGTTTCCCTGCCTTTGCTGGTGAAGTGTCTGGGCGGTGGAGTGGAGCCGCCTTGTGTGGGCTGCATCAGGGAGTTTGGAGGCTGTTCCACTCCATCCAGGTAATAAACCAAATCAACAAAGTAAGGAGTGGCTGGGGGAATGGTTTATTTGAAAGAATAAAATACCTTTCACAAGCCATGAAACCTGGCCCATTATTTCCAGATTATCATTATCTCTTTGCCTCCAGGGAGGAAACTGCTCAGAGAGTTTTTTAAAAATGTTCCTGCTAAAGAGGACCTTCAGATCACTTAATTTGTCTTCTGTCTAAACTGAGAGATCTGATTCTCAGCCTCCTGGACTAGCCTTCTTCTTCTCCTAATACCGAGAGTCAGTTTGGGTTGTTCTCGGTAGGAACTGAATCACCATTCTTGGGACTTTTGCTTTGCTGTACCGTTGCAGAGCAGATCACAGGAGGAGAGGGGTTCCTTTTGACTCGTGGCTGCAGCTCTGGCAGTGAAGGCCGGTGCAGTGGCGGTCATGGCATCCGAAGCTCCTCACATCTTGGTTGCCAGAAAGCACAGAACCTTCCAGGAACTAGAAGCAGGTGTCATCCAAAGTTCCCTTCCCAGCAAGCCACTTCACTTCTGCTAGACAGACCACAGTCTCTTAAGGTGCTTCTAAACTGTACCAGCTGAAAATCAAGGGAAACACAGAAACTTGTGAAGGACATTTGACATTGAAACAGCAAGAGCTTGTTAATTCTCATAGCCTTTCAGCAAACAATCACAGTCTCTAATGATAGCAACTCTCCAAGGGGCAAGGCATTATCCACCTCAGGCACACCACATGGAAGAAACTGGTGGTACTTGAGAAGACTGGAGTGGTTCTAGGCGAGCAACCAGTGGACCATCAAACCACTCTTCCCCCTACAGAGGAGCTAGAGTGCTCTTGAGTAGTTGGGCAGCCTCTGTTTGCTCTTTACTGTGAGCTAGAGGTGGCTGGCCAGTCAACAGCATGGCAGTGGTTCCTGAGAGATCAGTGAATGAGATGTGAGATGTCATCGGTGTCCATTCATTTTATTACTTATGAAAAACATTTTATGCACCCAATGGAATTCTCTTATTATCTTGCAAAGTGGGCAGTACACACATTGTCAGGAGGATGAGGTTTATGGTTGCCATTAATGTTCTCTTCTAATTATTTCTGGTCTTTTGCTTTTTGAATATCATTATTTTAAGCACCATGTCTATGTGAAGTGCTATGGATATTGCAATATAAGACGGACAGACCATTTTTCTTGGAAGGAGAAGCTCCAACAGGGCCTCCTCAGTGGAGTTCATGGATGTTTCTGCATCCTTCCCAATCACGCTGAGAGCCACAGGGATCAAAACCAACATTGCCCATATTCAATGTACATATAAGTGTGAGCTCAAACCCCTTTATATTCTGGCATCCTGTATGCCCTCAGAGTCTGCCCCAAGCAATAGAAGCTTCCCATGGGTTCACTCTTCCTCCCTGTCACCCACTATCTCTGTGGAGAAGGAGGGCCATTCACTGCTGAAATAATCTAGTGGTTAGGAAGTCCTTTCTTCCAAACTGAAATAGAATCTGCCTTCCTGCCACCTCCCCAAGCAATTCGTTCTTCCCTCTGGAAAAATCAAGGGATCAGACTACCCATCTTCTGCATGTCAGCTTTTCACAGGGCTGTGACAGCTGTCATAGTTCCTCTCTGAGCCCTCTTCTCCAGGCAAAATGTGACTGATACCCTCAGATGGGTTCTTGGCTGACACGTTCCCAGACACCTCATTATTCTCTTTCCTCATCTCCAGATCCACCCTGACTAACCAGTGTAACCTAAATGGGACACCAGTGTTTCCATACTGCATCTACTCTAATGAAGCCTTTGCCATTTTGTGCTCAAAATATGAAATGAAAAGAAATATATCAAAGGATTTAGTAATCTTTCAAAACAAAAATCAACCATCTACTTCCGTCTTCAAACCTTTCAACGGATTCCCCATTATGTCTAAGAGCCAAGAAGACCCTGGCTAATATGATTGTGGCTTTCCTCTCTGATGCCATTTTTCCTGAGCATCCCTGTGTGGTTTGCCCATTCACCCTCCCCTGCTTTCCTTCCCCAGATTTTCTTTGTCAGAGTCAACATCACTCTGAAAAATAGATTCCCAGGTTCTCACATCAGGCAAGCTCCACCAGGCTTGGCTCATCAACGACAGCGCTGAGACATGAAGGGTAGGCGGGAATTACCACAGGCCGCCTCCTACCTCAGACCCTGTTCTTTCCTGTCCCTCATGTGGCTCCAGCTCCCACCAGGAAGTCATCACTACAGTATAGCCCCAGCCAGATGAATTCAGCGTGGGCTGTGATTCTACTTCTCCTCTGGCTCCCAGCAGTCCCGATGGCTGAGTTGGTTGGCTGTCCCCTGGTTGTTTTAACTTTCCCCTGTAGTTGCTAAGGATTACATCCATTAAATGTCCATAATTTTAGAAGCCTTGAGAGGTTTCTGTGTTCTGATTCTATTAGCTATCAGAGATTCTACTCTCTAATTGCAATGAGCTGCTTCTAGTTGTTGGTGCCTAATTTATTCTCCCTCTCTCTGTGTCTTCTGCTCACTCCTCTTTCCTCAGTGGAGACTTGTTGCCTTGTTCAGATTTTCAGTTCACTTATTAACTGCTATTTTCCTTTGTAATTATCCAGCCTTTGGGACCACTTTATAGATGATTCTTGAAGAATAACTCTTTTTATTGGATATTTTCTGCTTTTACTTTCTAGATGTTATCCCCTTCTTCCAATCCCATCCCCCTCTCCTCCCATTGTCTCCATAAAGGTGCTCCCTCTCCCATTCACCCTCTCCCACCTCAACACCTTAGCACTCCCCTACACTGGGAAAATGAGCTTTCGCTGGTCCAAAGGCTTCTCCTCCCAGTGATGCCAGAAAATGCTATACCCTGCTGCATATGCACTTGGGGCCATGGATCTCTCTATAGGAACCCATTGGTTGGTGTTTTAGTCCCTGGGAGCTGTGGTGGGTTTGGTTAGTTGATCATTTTGTTCTTCCCGAGGGGTTGCAGACCCTTTCAGCTCTTTCAGTCCTTTCTCTAGTTCCTTTATTGGGGTCCTCATGTTCAGTCTGATGGTTAGTTACAAGCATCCTCCTCTGTATCATTATGTCTCTGGTAGAACCTCTGAGGAAGCATACTTATCAGGTTCCTGCTAGTAAGCACTACTGGGTATCAGCAATAGTGTTAGTGGATGCCTATAGGGTGGATCTCCAGGTGAGGCAGTCTCTGGATGATTTTTTCTCCAATCTCTGCTCCTCTATTTGTTCCTTTATTTCCTCCCATGAGTGTTTTGTTCTCCCTTCTAAGAAGGACAAAGGCATCCAACTTCTGGCCTCCCTTCTCTTTGAGCTTCATAAGTTCTGGGAATTGTTTCTTGGGTATTCTGAGCTTTCTAGGCTAGTATCTGCTTATAAATGAGTACATACTATGAGTGTTTCTTGAAGAATGACTTAAGTGACACTAATTAACTGCACTTGGGAAACATAGTGATCATCCCATTATTATGCCCTTTGTGAGGTCAAATGAGTGCTTTGCTTTCTGTCAGCAGTGTCTGGAACTCTGGGATAATAAGGGTGTTTGGTGAGGCTTTGCTTGTAGCTTTAATGTTTAGAGTGGTCTGTGTTTTCTTAATTTATAGTGAGCTTCTTTGAATCAAGTGATTAGATAAAGAAATCTTTCTGAGGCTTCTACCCACAAGGGTAAAACCATTAATTCTACTGAGTATCTATAAACCTGACAATGGTCTAATATTCTTTAAAAATGCTGATAAGACAGAGCATTCTCTGGTATTGAAGTGATAGGTGGTTTGGCCAGTTTCACTGGCTTTGGGACCCACCTTAGATGTTAGGTACATCTGGTTAAAAAAAAATGGAGACAAACAGCTTTTAGTAGGCTCTGTCATATCTGCTATACATGAAATATATGGACTTGTGTTTTTTTTCTTGATAATTCAGTTGATTCCAGTGATAAGTTAGTGTTTAAGAATATGTGTTGTCGCTCTCAGCTGCTCTGGAGGATTCACATGGGATCAATTAAGTACCTCTGATCCAACCATGACTAAGTGGGCTAGAGTCAGTACTTCAGATAGTAAGAGACCCTTGTCTGCAACATCATGGGAGGATATGAAGAAGGGATCTGCGGAGAGAGCAACCCCAAACCCTCCACGTCATAAGCAGTGTCAAATCAGTGGCCGTCCCTTAGAAACGATGCACCTCAAGCAAAACGCAAAAAGAACAAGAAGAAAAAGAGTATTCGAATGAAGATGTGAACGGGTTCATGGAATACCTGAAGCAGAGCTCACAGGTGCTTCACAATGGACAGCTGATAGCAGCCGACAGCCGGGAAGTAAGGGAAGAACTTGCAGTGGCCTTAAAGAAGGACAGTCACCGGGAAGAAAGGCGGCTAGAGAGACAGGCGGCAAAGAAGAATGCAATGGTATGTTTCCACTGTCGACAACCTGGCCATGGAATTGCCGACTGCCCAGCTGTACTAGAGAGTCAGGACATGGGCACCGGCATTTGTTACCGCTGCGGGTCCACGGAGCACGAGATGACGAAGTGCAGAGCTAACGTGGACCCTGCACTTGGTGAATTTCCTTTTTCAAAATGTTTTGTCTGTGGAGAAATGGGACACCTGTCCAGATCCTGCCCCGATAATACCAAAGGAGTCTATGCTGACGGTGGCAGCTATAAACTCTGTGGCTCCGTGGAACATTTCAAGAAAGATTGCCCTGAAAATCAGAACTCAGATCGAATTGTCACAGTTGGTCGCTGGGCCAAGGGGATGAGTGCAGACTAAGAAGACCTGGGTGTGCCGAAGCCGCAGAGACCTAAGACGGAAGGACCCAGAGTCGTTAACTTCTGATAAGAATCGGTACATATGACTCTGACCTTGACGGGGGCCAGGTCGCCTACACTCCATCAGAAAGTACAGAGTGATTAATTATACCCTTTAGATCTGTGTGTGTGTGTCTGTCTGTATGTATGTATGTCTCTCTATGCCTGTGTGTCTCTCTGTATTTGAAACAGATTCTTTGTAGCCCAGCTTGGCTTCAGACTAATAACCCTGCTTCAGTGTCTAGAGTACTGAAATTACAGGCAACGTGCCTAAGAGCAGATCTTAACAGATGGAACTGAGAAATAACGAAGTGCCTCGATCCCGATGGTGGCAGTCATCGCTACAAATGTAAATTATGAATCAAAATTGACCCCTAAACTAACCATATGTCTTTCAGCTTGTGAATAAAAAAATATTTTGTTATATGCTCTTAATTCAGAGTATCAATTTATTGTAATAAAAATTTATTTGCATGTTGTCACAAAATCTGTAATTTTGAGTACTGAATAAAATTTTATCAAGGCTTTTGTCTTAAAAAAAAAACAAAAAACAAAGAATGTGTTGTTTCCTGAAACCACTGCTTCTGTCAAAGGATTATGGACAAGGGAAATCATATTCCCTTGCATATAGAGTGTACCAGGGGTCCTTAATTGGGTTTTTATCCTGTAAGTACCCCTTCTCTTTCAATAAGGAGGCCTCCTGTAGCCACGTTGGCCTTATATTGAGGCCTTCCAAGCTCTAAGGCATAATGGCATTTGGGTGAATGCTGATCTGATAAATCTGAACAAACACTAAGTTTAGGGAATGGTTTCGGCTCCTATCCATCTCAGAAGATTCAAGCCCATATCATGAATTGTGAGTCTAATAACATATAGTAAGCATCTCTGGAACTTTGAGCCCCGGAAGTCACATATAAGTTCTTGTCATCAACAGTGATACAAAGGCTTCAGGAGTCATAAAAGGAAGTTGATAATGCTTCTACAGAGAAGGGGGATCTCTGGTGAACATGAATGATATAACCCATTGGAAATATGTTATAACCTTTTAACAATAGGGATCACATTCAAAGTAGGGTGATTAGTGAGCATAGAAATAATAAATATTGGGTCTATATCAATACAGACATGCTGAAATATGAGAAATGTGTATCTGTTAAATCTTTTGAGAAATAATGGCTGAGCCCCAGTTGGAAAAGTTCTATGATGAACACTTACATATCCTGTGTGCATATGTCCTTTAAATAACCTTGGAGGATGTCATTAGTGTAATGTCTTACCTATGTTTCTGGAAGAAGCTGAATATGATTATGAGCTTGCCTGCAAAGGCTGAGCATGCTGGAAGGAATTCTGAAAACTCTCACAGGGAGACAAGTAAAGATGTATTGGGCTTCTTTGAAAGTGAAGGCAAATTGTGGCTTCAAATAGACCATCAAAATAGGCACCAAGGATGATATATTAACCAAATGCGTAAGAGAGCAAAATACTTTGAAATTGCTATTATATAGAGTTAATATTGTTCAACGTATTAGATATGGGAAGTTTATTGATAGTACCAAGGCTGTGACAAATAATATTTAATCAAACTGTCTATTTGCTTTCTACAATAACTAAATTGGATCACTAACAAGAAATATCATTGGACCAATCACCCCCTCCTTCAGTAAATTTTGGATAATTACACTTTTTGATTTTGTTTCAAAGTATATCATACTGTAGCTATTTTAACCAAGTAGAAGGGAGTACATGCATGTGTGTATATATGGAAAAAGCCTGTAGGATCTTAGTTTGAGAAATGAACTGGGATGGCAAAGACCAACTTGATTTTAATTTATTACTCATCGGGTCAGGTCACCTATCCAACTATGAGACATTTTGGAGCAGTAAATGATATAATCGTGGAGAGTTTATATAAGATAATAGTTCTGATAGATAAGATAAAACATTGTTATTTTCTCTGTCTTATTTATGCAAAATTTTCTAAATACACAGGGGTACATTTGTTAGCTTTTCTAGGTTTCTCAGTATAACTATAAGTTGAATTAATATAAAGACCATGAAGGCTCCAGTTTTAAGGAGATCAGTTACTATAATGAGGGAGATAACACCCCGTCTAGATACTTATGCCATCAAGTAAAACAACTATTGTCAAGAATGGATTACATCTTGTTTTACTGGCCAAAGAGGTCATGGATTATCACCAAAGTTTACTTCTTACAATGTGATGTTAACACCCTGTTACTAAAGATACAACTTACTTATGTCACTGAACATGGAAAAATTAAGCTCAACTACTACTAACTAGGGTTCATGGTGCTAAAAAACACTTTCCATGCTTTTAGAGAAGAAAAGGAGTCATCAAGATCTCCCAGCTAAAAACTCTGTGACCTAAAAAAGCAACTTGCCTACAAGTTATCTGGGTGCAATTGTGGCACAAATGTTATGGGAGTAACCAATTCCTTAATTTTTTTTTTAAGATGGAAGCCTTATCTGACACAGGTAACATGTCAAAAAGGTGAGATTAGTCCTTTGGGAAAATCTACTATCATTATTATGCTAAAAGGAAGATAGCAATAAAACGTTTTTTATGGTGGTTTAGATGAGAATGGTGCTTATAGGTTCATATGTTTGAATAGTTTGTCCTCACTTAGAACTGTTTTGGAAGAATTAAGAGGTGTGGTTTTATTGAGGTGTGTCACTGGAGGTAGGCTTTGAGGTTTTAAAAAACCCACATTATCCCCAATTAGCCTGCTCTCTGCCTCATGCTTGTGGATTGAGTTGTGTCCTCTCAGATACGACTTCAGAATCATTATTGCCTGTCTGCTGCCATATTCCCTGTCATGATGGCCATAGATTCTAACCTTCTAGAACTGTGAGTTCTAAATTAAATACTGTAGCCATAGTATTTTGTCACAGCAATTGAACAGTAACTAAGACACTCCTAATGACACTGGTGAGCCCTCATCAGAGAAGCTGCTGCTTGAAATAGATGGAAGTCAACACAGAGACTCACAACGACACAACGTACAGAAAGTGAGAGACTTTAGACTACTCAACCTACACAAGATGGCTTTACCAAATGTCTCTCTTCAAGGCTCAGGGATTTAAGAGAAAGGGGAAATAAAAAAATTGGAAGAACCAGAAAGCATGGAGGACTCCAAGGAAATAGCATCTTCCAGACACAACAGGACTGATATAGATATGAACTCACAGTAACCATAATGGGACACAGAAGAACAGTACTAATCTCAGTGCTGAGAAAGCAAAGTTGACACAAAGTCCTACCTCTAAATAAAAATTCATTTAACATTGATGCATGTCAAGGTTAATAACACCCCAGGGCAGTACAAACACTATGGGAATAACCAATTCCTTTGTGCCCAGTTCACAGCAATAGTTGGTCAACATAAATTGGATTTCATGATTTCCATGGCTTTTGTTTCATTGGCTCTTTTGTTTGTTTTGGTTTTCCTTTTCTTCCCTTTTCCATTCCCTTTCTTTTTTCTCTCTTTCTCTCTTTCTTTTTTCCTTGATTTCTTCTTTTGTTTTTTCAAGACAAAGAACATAAAATTGGGTGGGTAGAGAAGTAGAGGGGCTCTGGAGAAGTTGGAGGAAAATAGAGAATATGATTAAGATATATCATATGAATACTATTAAAATAAAAATACAATAATAACAAAGGGAGACTGATGACCCAACAGAAAGATAAAAAAAGTAAATTGTCCCTAGTTGGTAGCTATTGTCTCTGGAAGTCCTCCATAGGGTTATTGTGGTTGCCATCTCTAACAGCAGAGTATTGGATGGCAGGGCTTTGCTATGGTGAGCCTGGACTTCATGTAACCTGGAGCTACATTGTGTATACCTCATGTGATCTGGTCCTGGGATTCCCTAGCTTCCCCATAGTCCACTGAAATAAAAATTGCTACTCTTCAAGTGTTGGTCACAAGATTAAATGATTTGTAAAATTAATTCATATTTTAGAGTTTCCAGTATCAAGTCTTTTATCCATGTATGGTAGCCCATGCCTGTAGTCTCAGAATTTGGGAGGTAGAGTTAGGTAGTTCAAGAGTTCAAGGCCAGCCTCCGCTTCACAGTGAGTTCAAGTATATCCTGGACAATGCAAAAGCCTGTCTCAAAAAGCCACCACCAACAAAATATCCAGTAACACGTTTTTTTTACATGAATCCTGTTTTTGGAAGGGTGACTGCTGGGTGGCCTCTTATGAGGACCTTTGCCCCCTTATAACTTATTCCCTGGATTATTTCACTGGTAGGTGAATGCTTGAGCTTCATTTCATTCCTCATGTAAAGAATAACTTCTTAAAAATAATTGCCCTATATTATTATCAAAGGCCCTGCTTGGGGCTGGTAAGGGTCTATGGTGTGTTCAGCATAATATCAATAAACCCACTACACTGTGTCCACTTTCCTGAGTAGCTGTCATCCTTCCTCCAAGGTTTTGCAGCTAGGGGAGGCATGAGCATTTTTGTTGCCATGGTGGGATGGGCTGTTTCCATGTCATCAACACTGACTAGATGGAATGAAATGAGCTTGAGAATGCCACAGAGGGCATGCTTAATGGGCCCATCTTAATAAATTAAATGGGGTTCTTAACAAATTATTAATCTGGGGAACACGAGATATGCCTACCAATTGGTTCCTCTCGATAGGTGCTAAAGGTAATTCTGAGCTAGTGATACAGAAGTGCAAGAGTCACTTGGCTCCTACATCATCTTCCTGTTGAATAAATTCTTTTAGTACATTTTCAATCAGTTCAAATCACACACCTCTATTTCCATGTCTGTGTCTTCCATTTGAGTAGATGGTGAGTGGTTATGAGAAATCCCTCAGAGGAGAATTTTCTCCTCTCATGATTGGGCTTCCCTGTCCAGGGAATCCCTGTCCATGTCATAAGAGTTGGGTATTTCACCTTTCACCTCTATATTGTCACCCATAATGAAATCCTAGAGACCTCTGATTCTGGGAAGCTGGCATGACCACTTGGATTTCTTATATGATGTCCCCAGAGTTTCTGGTGAACACCCTTCTCAGTCTCTTCTGGCTCTCTTGGGGAAATAGGGTGAAATACTTTGATCTCATTTTCATTAGGGTTTATCCCCTAGAGCATTGGGGTTCCCCCAAATGTTATGCTGGCATCTGGATCTATATTTGTAGCAGAAGTAAGCAGCAGCAATACCATTGCCTTTGTAAGTCCCACTAAGCCACCTGCCCTTGGACCTTGAGTCTTAGCACATCACACGTCCTTAGATGAGGAAAACTCCCATTGGCCCACTCATTACATATGGTACCGGCTTTCCCCTTGGAGTTCTATACAACAGTCAACTGCTGTTGATGCACACAAACTAGAGTCAGAGGGAAGGAGTCACTCAATGAGCCTGGAGTCTTATAAGCCTTAGACTATGTCAGAACAATGACACATAGTTCAGCTGTGAGACTTGGGTAGATCTAGACCATGACATACCGCCAAATGTAGAAATACTGTTTTAGAGACCCGTATTTCTACAGGACTATTATCTAGGCCATTTAAATCTACATTGTGGTTTCTGAAAAATTTAGCACAGATCATCAGATCTCCAAGGCTAAGTTTGTCCACAGGCACTAACCTAGCCTGAAGACACACGGTCAGTAAGCAGTAGCTTCAAGTGCAGTACCAGAAGGTCACAGAGATGTTGACAAGCCAAATCCAGAGAAAAAAGACTCCTAACTTGTGCTCACTGCATTGAGCATCCTGCCTATGGTGCCTGCTGTCTTGTGGTTGCTCTCAGAAGGCAGGACCAGCCCCTCACTCAGGTCGGCATGGGTGTCAAAACTGATCATACCTTACTCATATAGTAAGGCAAAGAATAGGTCTGAAATTCCTTGAATGAAATACAGGGAGGCTATCTTTAGGTTTTATCATGGATAAGGGCTAGAGAGTACATGGCCAAGCTTTGTGTAGATTAAACTTCGGTGCTGGCACCAGGGAGAGAGCACTTGGACTTGCCTGGCTTACTTACCTGCCTAAACAATGTAGGGTAAGAGAAGAAAGACAGGTGGGACTTGTCAGATATCCAAAGGAGTCTGTCATCAGTACCCTGACTGATAAAATATGTTTTACAAAATTCTCATTTGGGCTTGAAAGCTCAAATCATATCATTAGCTATGAGTATTGTCAGGTGCTTCCCGACCTGTGACAGTCCCTGCTTGGTTTTGACAAAGCGTCTGCCAAATGAATCTGAATACCATAGTTTGTTAGTCATTGTTTCAGGTAGAACACTCTCTGGCCAGTATAGCTGGTACAGCCTTTGCAAGTCCGTCTTCCAAGAGCCTTTTCTTGAGTCAGCTCTAGTACTTGGGTGTGTGGCAGAAATGACGTGAGTTTTACTTTCCACTTCCTTGCATGGAGTTTGGATGGCTGCTTCTCAAGATTAAACACCATTAGTCCCTTTTACTGCTTCACCAAAGAAACTTCTGGAAACAGACATTCTCCCTTACCATAGCTGAATGGGGTAAATATCACAAGGTCCACCCATGTCACTGTTATAGTAGATTCATACTAAGGTGCCAGCAGTTTTCACCACAGTTGATGAAAAAATCAACTTAGTGAAGAGAATATACAATGATTTCTTATTATTATGAAAATAGTTTTGAATTTATGGTCACCCTAAAAATCCTCAGGGGTGTCTCTGTCAGACATTTGCATCACATACTTTGAAGACCAGGTCTGGAGAAGTCCAGTTTCTTTTTTCTCAGGCTGTTATTCAAGGTTAGACCAGTTTTACAATACACTCCACTCCAGTGGTGGATGCCTTACCAATTTTAGTTTGTCTCTAACTGAACCTATGCTGTTAATTGACATTTGGCTCCATTCAGTACTGATGGACGCAGCAATCAATAATCGTGTGCAGTAACACCACAGCCACTTAGTCTCCAATGTGGATCCAGGGAAGTCTTACCTAGAGAAGTGATGTGTACGCGGAGTCTCAAAAGGCAAGAGGAAAGTAGTCTGCGAGGAGAAATGGGAGAGGAGCTGTAGTGGGAGACGTGACATGTGCAGTGACATGTGCAATGGCATGGTGGCCCTAATGAATGACAGCTGCTATTTCTCCAAAACCAGTTGCATGTCTAGGCTTCTGTGATTCCCCCACCTACTGTTAATCTTCTCAGGTCACAGTCTGAGGTTGATTCTTACCCCTGCCTTCTCCTCTTCAGTTGGTCATTGATCAAAACTGTACCAAGCATCCATTAGCTGCTGTGTCTCACAGGGCAAGGGGTGGAACGGGTGAAGTAGAGAAGAGTGTTTTAAAGGGCCACAATGTGGAGTTTACTCCTGTAAATAACTTAAATGGCTGAAAAAGTACAACATATGTAACAGTTTTTGAAGGGGCAAGGATGGTGTGGAGAACGTGTTGCATGTGAGAAAGGACCTTTGTACTTTAGACCTCCACAGTGAGTGCTCACACTCAGAGAGGGGAACAGAACCAGAGGAAGGACCTGCAGCCCCACAATGTCTGGGTCCTACAGAGGGCAGCAGATAAAGCTGCCCATTCTCAGTCCCTTGGTCATCTCAGCACGTCCATGTGTAGAGCTGAGAAAGTACGACTGATGCATAAAATCCTCCATTACTGCTCAGGGGCACGCTTCCCTTCATTGCTTCCTCTCTGTCATCTCTGTTACCTGTTCACCTTGGACTCCTGGCAGAATCCAAGTTCACTTGGATACCCAGCACCGTGCGGTTTCCGTATTCCCTTCTACTATTCACACAAGAGGGAGTGGGAGTGTCTTAATACCCTTTGATTAAAGATGCCAGTGTGGTCTCCCATGGCCACCTTAGCACCAGCACAGAGACCCTTGAACTATGAGTAGTCGTTAAAATATCTCCTTGACTTCTTCCTCCAGCTGCAGTATAAGGTCTTTAGAGATAAAAATCTCAGAATTCTCAAACTCGCCTTGTATTGGGATCCCTCTGGATTCTGCTCCTGTTTAGTGATTGTGGAGACTACACTAACATGTCCATGGCCATTGTGAGTACCCTGATGTGCACTTGTGTGTCTTTTCTTTTCTCCCGTGTCTACTTGGCTCTTCCTTTCCCCACTTTATGATGTTCAGCGTGCAATGAGCTTTATGTCTAAGAACACCAAAGCTAGCAGTCATCGTCTTTGGCAGATTTTTTTTCCCCAGTCTGATGCCTTAAAGTCCCCAACGTGAGAGCAGTCAGGTTCTAAGAACGTAAAGGGTGTTCTCCCTTCTGGGTGACATTGCTCCCTGCTGAGCCAAGCTCATGGCCTGGCTGGATGACAGGCTTCCAGCTGGTTGTGGAGAGAACATCACAGGTCTTGGAAAGCTTTGAAACTGTCTAGTAAGGATGCATGAGAACTTATAGGGGGTCCCGGACCCATACAACATTGCGAAGTGTAGGCTGGATTAATGTTCCCCATGCAGGGTAGTTTACAAAGAAAAATAAGCTAACCATATAAGAAGGAAACAAAAAAAAAAAAAAAAAAGTTCCTGTGTGTGAGGCAGGAAAAGATTATTATCCAAATGCACATTCAATGATCTATTCACCTGTAGGGGTGGGTCATTCATTTGCCTCCTGCACTTCTTGTAAGCCCCTAAAATAGCCAGTGTGCTGGGAAATGCCTTTAATTTCCAGAACTTAGGAGGCAGAAGCAGGCAGATCTTCATGAGTTCAAGACCAGCCTACTCTACATTGTAAGTTCATGTATCAAACATGGACATAGCAAACAAAAAGCCACGTGTAGAAATGATCCTGCTGGCTGAAGGTGTGAGGTGTGATATCTACTTCTAAGCTCAGGTAGATTCTTCTTCTGAGGACTTTCATTAAAAGTGATTTCAGTGATCATGTCCTAAGAGATCAGGTGACAGTGTCTTAACATAACCTATGGAGACTATATTCTAAGAGATCATATGGTGACCGTGTCTTAAGAGACTGTATAGTAACAATGTCCCATGAGGTTTCCACAGTGACAATATACTAAGAGATAGTTAATATAGACATGATTTAGTATAGCAATGACTTCCCAAGAAGTTGTAAGGTGACCCTGTTTTAAGAGATTATAACCAAGGCCTGAGAATATTGCATACTAACTGTGTCTTAAGAAAACCACATGTGACCCTACACTAAAGACTATATGGTGACTTTGTCCTGAGAGATTATATAGAGGCCACATATATAAAGTCAGGCAGGACAGGACTAACAACACACGGCAGCATTAGGGCAGGTAGCAGTAGAAAGGAAGGGCCTGCTGGATGAGGCTGAACCAGCCAGGAAGGATGGAGCAGGCAAAGAATTGACCATTCAGGGCTTAGCTGGTGGGCAGAGTTAGGCAGGAGTAGGCAGGACTGGCCAGAACACGACATGGCTTTGCTGTGCTGAGCAGGACTGTGCAAAAATCATAAGAACTGGGCAGAGCCTGCCAAGACTGGGCAGGCCAGGGAGGAATTTGGCAGAGTTTATAGGACAGACAGAACTGACAGGCCTCAGAAGCCTGGGCAGGGCTCAACAGAGCACAGCAGGACAACAGAACAAGGACTCAGTTTCTGTCTCCTTCTTCCCTTTCTCCCTTTCTTCCTTCCATTGAAAATAGTTTTTATGATAAAATATATTCTTGTTTGCTCTATTTCTCCTAGCTCCTTTCTACCTCTCCTTCATTTGGAGCCACATTATTTCTGTGTCTTGTTAGAAACCAAACAGTCACCTAGAGATTAGAAGTAAAAATGACATAAAATAAGTCAAAGGCAAATCAGAATATGACAAAAGACAACCAAATTAAAAAATGGCTAAAGAAAAAGCATAAAAAACACATACAGACTCAACAACACACATTTGCATACATGGGAACTCTGTAAAAGCCCCAAACCAGAAGCCATGATATACTCTACGGACCTGTAAGGTTTAAAAGACAGTGCTTTATCTTTAACGTTAAAAGACCATGAACTTCCAAAGATGCTGTTGAGTTTGTGTGTGTGTGTGTGTGTGTGTGTGTGTGTGTGTGTGTGTGTGTGTTGGTGTGTGTATGAGTGTGTATATGTGTGTGTTGGCTATCTACCGCTAGACATGGGGACCACCCTTAAAAACAATTGGTTTCCTCTGGAAGACTTTCTGGGATAAAACTAAGTTTTCATTTGGAAGTGGCTATTAATGAGAGATAGGTTCTGGTTTGGGGATAGGAGTGTGACCATGTCTCCTTTCAGTTCTAGGAACCTATACCTGTGAGGCCCTGTCTATGCTGCTACAGCCTCTGTGAGTTCACAAGTGTATAGAAGGCTTTGGTTTCTCAGTGCCCTCCATCCTCCCCCCTTTCTCTCTCTCTCTCTCTCTCTCTCTCTCTCTCTCTCTCTCTCTCTCTTTAAATTTTTTATTGGCTATTTTCTGTACTTACATCTCAGATGTTATCCCTCCCCCCCCCAATTCCATCTCCCCTCCCCTTCTCATTGCTTCCAGCACCCTCTCTCACTCAGTGCCTTGGCATTCCCCTATGCTGGGAAAACGAGTCTTCACTAGACCAAAGACCTCTCCTCCCACTGATGCCAGAGAATGCTATCCTCTGCTGCATATGCACTTGGGGCCATGGGTTTATCCAGGCAAACTCATTGGTTGGTATTTTAGTCTCTGGGAGCTGTGGTGGGTTTGGTTAGTTGATCATTTTGTTCTTCCCATGGGGCTGCAGACACTTTCAGCTCTTCTTCAGTCCTTTTTCTAGTTCCTTCATTGGGGTCCCTGTGTTCAGTTCAATGGTTAGCTGCAAGCATCTTCATCTGTATCAGTATGTCTCTGGCAGAGCCTCTGAGGAGGCATCCATATCAGGTTTCTGCCCAGTAAGCAGTACTTGGCATCAGCAATAGTTCTTGGGTTTAGTGGCTGCATATGGGGTGGATCCCCAGGTGAGGCAGTGTCTGGATGATCTTTTCTCCAATCCCTGCTCCTCTATCTTCCCCTGTATTTCCTCCCATGAGTGTTTTGTTCTCCCTTCTAAGAAGGACTGAGGCATCCATCTTCTGGCCTTCCTTCTTTTTGAGCTTCATAAATTCTGTGAATTGTTTCTTGGGTATTCTGAGCTTTTTGGGCTAGTATCCACTTATAAGTGAGTACATACTATGAGTGTTCTTTTGTGACTGGGTTACCTCACTCAGGATGATAGCTTCAAGTTCCATCTCTTTGCCTAGGAATTTCATGAAGTCATTGTTTCTAATAGCTGAGTAGTACTCCATTGTGTAAATTTACCATAATTTCTGTATCCATTCCTCCATTGAAGGACATCTGGGTCCTTTCCAGCTTCTGGCTATTATAAATAAGGCTGCTATGAGCATTTGTCCTTGTTATATGTTGGAGCGTCTTTTGGGTATATGCCCAGGGGTGGTATACATGGGTCCACAGGTAGTACTATGTCCAATTTTCTGAGGATCCACCAGACTGATTTCCAGAGTGGTTGTACCAGCTTACAACCCCACGAACAGTGGAGGAGTGTTTCTTTTTTTCTGAATCCTTGCCAGCATCTGCTGTCACCTGAGATTTTTATCTTAGCCATTCTGACTGATGTGAGGTGGAATCTCAGGGTTGTTTTGATCTGCATTTCCCTGATGACTAGGGATGCTGAGCATTTTTTTTAGGTACTTCTCAACCATTTGATATTTCTGAGTTGAGAATTCATTGTTTAGCTCTCTACCCCATTTTTCAATAGGATTATTTGATTCTCTAGATATCAATTGTGATAAAAAAAAAAAAAAAAACCTCATGGTATTGATACAGAGACCGGCAGGTAGATCAATGAAATAGAATTGAAGACCCAGAAATGAACCCACATACCTATGGTCACTTGATCTTTGATAAAGGAGCTAAAAACATTCAACGGAAAAAGGACAGCATCTTCAACAAATGGTGTTAGTTCAACTGGCAGTCAGCATGCAGAAGAATGCAAATTGATCCTTATCTCCTTGTACAAAGCTCAAGTCCAAGTGGATCAAAGATCTCCACATAAAACCAGGGAACACTGAAAGTAATAGAACAGAAAGTAGTGAAGAGCTTAGAACACATAGGCACAGGAGAAATTTTTCTGAACAGAACACCAAATGGCTTATGCTGTAAGGTCAAGAATTGACAAATGGGACCTCATGAAATCGCAAAGCTTCTGTAAGGCAATGTCAAGAGGACAAAACGGCAATCAACAGAGTGGGAAAAGATATTTACCAATCCTTCATCTGATAGAGGGTTAATATCCAATTTATACAAAGAAATCAAGAAGTTAGACTCTAGAGAATCAAATAATCCCTCTGTCTGCTCCTTCTGACTCAGAGTTTCTTGATCCTAGGATATTGGGGTTTTAAATGAATTACTGATGGAAAGATAATATCTCCTGCCCCAAGCAGTTCTTAGAAACAGCTACTTTAGAACCCATCCTCCCTAGGTATTAGAAATCTGCCTGGGTTCATTGTAGGTTGGGAACCCTGGCAAAGTTAGCTCACTTCCAGATGTCCCTTAAGAGTACTTAGGGTGGGGGGGGGCTGTATCCACTTGAATCTTCGTCTTTGGCAAACACCTTTAGTCTGGACTGAGTCCTGTCTGACAATTCTTTTCCTCCTCATTCTTCAAGATTCAGCACAAATGGCACCTCCTCTGTTCCATCTTGTCACTGTTCTGTCCTGTGACTGACTGATTGCCCACACTTAGCTAGAATCACCAGTAATTGGTATTGTGCCGTGTCTACCTTTGGTTGCTACTTCTTTGCCTCTTCCCTTCTCATTATGACTGAGGGATGTTACATAAAAGGCATTACCCTTGGCACATCGAATATTAATAACAAACCACTTGCAGCATGTCACCTAATCAGTGTGTTATGATATTTTCCAGGGAGCTACAACCCAAGGACAGCTCTGATGAAGGATCAGAAAGTAGAGGGTACTGGGGGCCTTGGAATGCTATCAGGAAATGGAGACCCCAGGAAGAAACTGGTTACCCTGAGTCCATTCCTCAGTAGGGGGAGAATATAAGTAAAATTCTGACTCTTTCATTTGGTGTTGTTGCTTTTAAAAACTATGTGACTTCAGATCTCATAGTTGCTGGCTCTCTGAAAAAGATTCTCAAAAGTGGGTCAACAAGTTCTAGGATTTGGGAGACTTGCAGAGAGTTTTCAGGAATGTTATTGCCTAAACCTAACAGACTATATTTTCCCGTGATCCCATGGCATTCTCAGAGTTTTTCCTCCTTCTAAGACTTTGACTTAGAAGAATCTAGAATTTGAGGGAGAATCCCAAACTCTCGGGTCAGGCTGGTGGGAAGGCATCATGGGGTTGGAGAGCAGTTTGACAACTCTGCTCATTTATAATCTGAGTCTCAGTAACTAAGAAGGAAAGCGCCATACAGAGTGTGAGATAAGGAATCCACACCACTGAGTAGAGCTCATGTCCAGACTTTGTTTAGCAAACCCTGTGTGTGTAAGGCACCCAGGACAGACTGAGGCCATACCTCAGGCCTGCCCCAGCTTTGTCCTACTTACTGCTTGTGTTTGGGTGAGCATGTCACACAACGCCTGGAGGTTTAGATGGAATAAACACTGCAGGCAGACACACCAGCAGCTCAGGGCCTAGTGCTAATCAGTGCCAGCCCCACAGAGCATGGTAGACATTTGACATGAAGAAACTTCCCTGGGCTGGGGCTCCATACAGCTGCCTGGTGGCACTGCTTTCAGTGTAACTCTCAGGGCAGGCTTAGAGATCTTCTCAAGACACATCATGAAAATGCAGGGGCTTCAAGGTAGCTGCCTCTCTGACCCTGTTTGTCTGTGATCTCAGACAGTCTGGGGGCTATGAAGGGCTCAGTAGCATGTCTGTGTCTGAAGGCTTGGTGTGTAACACGGTTAAACACTGCCTAGCATTCTCCTCCCTATCCATGCCCCAACTCAAGACTCCTCACTTCAACCCCCTTTTCTTGAGACAGTTCAGCATCCCAGGTTCCATTAACACTACAGATCTCTAAACCAGGACTGGCTGAACCCCTGTGCTTGAAGCTTTAACCTAATAAGCAGTTAGTGAATCTGGGGAGGGTACAAAGGGCTCAGTGTCTGGAGGAAGAGGTCTAGGCCCTGGGACCCGATAAGGGGAAGCAACTGTAGCTTTAAGCTGCCCGTTTCCAGCATGTCCATTAGGCACACTTGTGGGTGGCAACTGCTTAGCAGGCTCCAGGGCTGACTCACTGAATAGACAATCTCATATCTCAGAGCTGTGGCCACAAGTTCCTCAGGTTGTTGATGGCCTCTTGATGAGGCAGAGCAGACAGATGACCTGTCACCTCAATGGGGAGCCTCAGGCAGAGCTGGAATGACAGGCAGGCAGTTGTCCCTGGGGAGCAACCCCCTTGGCAAGGTCCCCAAGATGAGGTCAGTCAACCAAGTTCTGTACCAGATGGTCCCGAGGCTCTGATGTGACTCTGAAAGATGTCCCCAAGACAAGGTCTTAAAAGGAGGGCAGTTCTAGGGACCAGTGGGATACAATGCAGTATAACTGTCAGTTTAGCAACCACCTTCATGTGTGCAGAAAATGCCGTTGCACTGCCTGTGAGCTTATGAATGGGCCCATTGGTCCTCCAACTGTGACAGACACGGAGGCCAAGGCAATATGAGCAAAATTCTGGGGTAGTCAGTGAGCCGGGAATGGACCCGGGATCTAGGCCTCCAGGTGCAGTCAGGGTCTTCCTGAGGGGCATGTTCTTGAGGTTGTATTTCTCAGAGGAGCCTTTGATACTAGGGAGGTCCTCAGAGATGCTTTATGGGGCAGCTGTATGGCTGGAGAGCAAGGCACGGAGAAACTTACCCAGATTTATCCAGGAAAGAAACTCTCACCTGGGATGACATATGACGGATATACAGCAGACAAATGCCAGAGCAAGTGCTGATGTCTAAAAGGGTAACAACTCTCCTGACACTGAGCCATTGAGCTTAACCTTCCAAGCTCACTTCTTCCTCAGAGCACCTCTTTCTTCACAGACTGCCTCTGTCCCCATCACTAGCCAGTTCCTCTTCCAGGACAACAGGAATCTGAAAATGCTGGCAAGTGCCCTCTGGTCCTTTGTCTACACTGGTAACAAACAGCCCGGCCAAGGATTAGCAATTATGAGATCTGTGCCGAGCAGACTGCACAGGGGGATGGCAGGCTGTGGATTCCCCTCCTGCCCAGGCAACAGGAGTAACCAGTCATTCCCACAGAGTATCTTCCCTCTCAGAAGAAATAGATACAAAGAAGGCTGTTCCCTGTAGGTCCTGGGATTATTGTGAGCATAAAATGAACCAAGACAGGTGTGAAGGGAGTGAATATATAATAAACATAAATGTGCATGGTGTAATTAACAGAGCCAAGCTGACAGTGACCAGGTAAGGAGAAAAGAACGCTTTAAGGGAGGGTTTACTGTCTTTTCTCTCAGTGTCTCCTGTACACTGTTTCCCTCCACCCCACCCCCATCACATCCTTGGCCTTCTCCCCTCCCCTCAACCCCTGCATGGAATTGCTGGCTTTTTATTTTTTCCTTTCTAAATCTAGAAGACTCAAGACCAGTTTTTAGATGAAAATGAGTTCATGAGTCGAACTTTCTCTAAATCTCCGGTTTTAAGTCAGCTACAGTGTTGATATTTTTAATACCACTTTCTCTATTCCCCAAGAATTCAAATTTGGATATTTCTCTGTTTGACGCTGTGCATTAAGGTAAAAACAATTGAATTTGGAGGTACTAATGTAATTTGCACATAGCTACTACTTAAAAATCATGTCCAAAAAGTATCTGGCTTAGCTTGAGTACATTTTAGTGGGAACAAATTACAAAGAAAATGTGATAAATGTGTCATGTAGAAAGCTATAAAATGGAGAGGCCTTAATCAATTGCAAGTACTGGTTTAGATTTAAACAAAGGGGAAAGGTTATAAAGGAATGAATAATTACTTTAAGCAGAATTGTAATTGGGATTGCATTTTGGATCACAGGAAATGTTGTTAGGCATGGGTTTATATCAACCTCCATTGTGGTGGAACATTGTAGAAAGAAGGAATATTGTTGCCATGGGTAATGTGGGAGGAATCCAGGGAAGGAACTGAAGCCTGGAGGACTCAGGTGACCCTCAAGGTTAGGCTGTAGATAAAGTGCAAGACAGGTTGGTGACTTCATTGCTCTCTGAAGGTTTAGTGCTTCTTTTTGTGGGGTTAGGAGTGTTGTCTGGTGTTACAACTGCATAGTTTTCTTACAGTATTAACCAACCAGACCCCTCAGAGCTCCCAGGGCCTAAACCAAAGAGTATACATGAGGGGACCCATGGCTCCAGCCACATATGTAGCAGAGAATGGCCTTGTCTGGCATCATTAGGAGGAGAAGCCCTTGGACCTGTGAAGGTTCATTTCCCCAGTGTAGGGGAATGCCAGGGTGTTAAGGTGGGAGTGGATGGGTGGGAGGGGGAGCATCTTCACAGAAGCAGGGGGATGAGAGAGGGAGGAACTGGGAAAGGGGGATAACATTTAAAATGAATGTAAATGTATAAACTATCCGATAAAAAAAGATTTTTTAAAAAGTTAGAATCATGCCCCCCCAGTCCTCATTTACAGATCCAAATATATTTTCTTTTTTCCTGCTAATTTTCAGGTTATGAAAAAAATGTTATGCAGTAAAAAGCCTCAGGATTTTGTATTTTTGGTCCCATTGTATGTCTGTTGGGGGGAAGGGTTAAGAGATTTAGACTGACCCCCACCTCCATATCTTGAATGACTTATTACTGTTTCTCATTCAGTCTTGAATTCAGAAGAAAACCACACTTACAGAGATTCCACTATCAGAAGTGTAACAAGAAAGCCACATCTAGGAAACTGCTCTTCCTGGATCACCAGATTTAAGTTGTGTGGTTGAGGGTGAGTAGGAATGGGCTTGGGGGCAGATAAACTGGTGTTTCCAGTTGAAAGCCTGGAGGCCTCAGGCCAAGCAAGAGTGAGATCTCAAATGGTCTCAAATGTTCTTGCCTCAGGTGTGGCCCTATAGGAATGGGAAGCATCTGCACGCCACAGCTGCTCCGGGAAGTTCTGTTTGGCTCTGGGAATCTGGAGTAACAGCCAAAGGTGCCTCGAAAATGAACAGGCTGTTTTCTGAAATTAGGACATTTGGTGTCTTGAAAGGCAGCATGTCCCCAGCTCCCCACATGGTACATCAACTTTTAAAGGGAGCAATATTGCAAAGCTGCTCAGAGCTGAATAAAAGGCTCAGAGGTGAGCGCCATAACAGCAGCCCAAGTCCAGGTGGATGGATCCAAAAGCACCTTCCCTGGCATTACAGGTGATTACTTCAGAAAGTCGAGACAGGAGAACAGAGATAGTGAAGGGACCTTGAGTCATGAATAAATTCCCAGGCTGGAGGAGGCCTTGAAATGCTCTTAGAAATTTGATGGGATTTCTCTGAGTGCCACCTCACAGAGCTTGGAAAGCTAGGACAGGTTTTGTGCTTTGTGAATCAAATTTTCCTTGCAAACGAACTAATGGTAAAGTGGAGGTTAGATAATTACTAAGGAACCCAAGGAGCAATCACAGTTCACACGTGTGATTGTTTCTTATATTAAGAGAATAAATAACACAGTTTCATTGTGTACCTACTAGTCCATCTCCGACAGTGAACCAACAAGTTTTCACCAAGAGATCCAGCAGGTATGCTGCCAGACAGAAACAGATGTGTAGTTCATAACAGTAAATGTGAGTCCAGTAACTGTGACCACAGCGTAGGGAGAAGTGGTGACAATTTTAAGTAGGGTCATTTTATTTTATCATCTTCTGGAATTCAACAACACTTTATTTGTAGGTGCCTTGTGATAATCATTTTCTCACATTGTGAACATGTAAAACAGAGCCAAGGAATTTTAAAAACCCAAGAGATCATAAAGATCACTTCATTCAACCTTCCTGACAAAATTGGGAAGTGTGCTGGAAAAATGGCTCCATAGTAGGGCACACACTACTCTTCCAGTGTTCCTGAGATGTTCCCAGAACCCATGTGGGGAAGCTCACCACCATTTCAAACTCTAGCTCCACTCTTTTGTCTTTTGTATAAATGATAATGATGATGATAATGATAATAATAATAACATTATTTTTAAAATGAGGAGTCTTAAGCTTAATCACATTATGTGAAACAATCCAATTTATTCTATCAATTAAAGATAGCATCAAGACTAGACTCCAATGCCTATCCAGGATTCTGTTCTCTCTGTCTAGATGGAGTTACATCCCATTACCTTTGTTAGTTAAATGATAATAAACTTTGTTAGCTAAGAATCCTATATCCCCCGCCCCTGCTATGCAAATATCTGGTGATTATGTCTGACACAACGGGAAGCAGCATACATTGGTTAGGGTTTTTCCTTTTCTTTCCTTTTGTTTCTCATGCCCTCTGTTCCACTCTCACAATGGGGAGTGAGTGGACAGAGTTGTATACAAAGCACAGACAAACACTCTGTGTTCTACAAGCAACAACAGAGTTTTAAAGTATATTTATTTATTTGTATGTGTGTTTGTGTGTTAGTGTGTGTGTTGGGAAGATGGCATGCATATGTCGTGATGTAACATATGGAAGTCAGAGGACAAGACTTAGGAGAGTTGAGTCTCTTCTACCTGTGGGTCCTGGGGATTGAACTCAGGCAATCAGGCTGGGTGTCAAAGACTTTTACTTACTGAGCCAGGTTGCCAGCCCCAAGGCAGCTTTTTAATTGGTGCTTTCAGCACAGCCATTCTTCTAGAGTTTTCTAGTGATACCTTTGCATCTTCTCTTTGCCTACTCATTCCCCAGTCTCTTTTGTGGACACTCATATAATGGGAGTGGCTCACTTCGCTTGCAAATGGTTTGTAGGAAAAGAATAACTCGGTCCACTAGGGATGTGTGGGCCATTCCATTTGGAAACTTCATTTCAGCTCAACTTGACAGCATCTCTCAGTTGTGTGCAGTATGTGCTCCTAGTTCCCAGGTGAAGAAGCTGGGGCTCGGAGGGGATTAGGTCATATCATGTTGAGGGTCATGTGCTAAGCAAGAGGAGACGTTGGGAATTGAATCCAGTGAGTGTAAGGATTCTGTAGTTTTGCTCTTTCAGTTTTGCCAGACCTGATATGACATGTTGTTAGCATTTTATATTGAAATGAATAAGAATAACAAAGATGTGTTAAAACAAATAGTAAGAAACATGGGAATCCAACATGAATGAAGCCGTGAAGCATTTCTTGGAGACACAGGTTTGAACAAATAGAAGCGTTTTCCTTGTTCTTGGATAGAATATTTCATCATTGTCAGTATGTGGATCTGCTTAAGTTCATTTAGACATTGACTGCATTCCCAGTGGAGCCTATGCTATGCCTTTTGTTCTCCTGGAGCAAGACAAAACAGTACTGCAAGCTCATGTGGAAAATAACCATGAAACCGTGAAACTGATAGCTGTATGCAGGTAGGCATAGGACATATTAAAACACACTTAAAAAGTCTTCTGATTAAAACTGCAGCACTCAGTTATAAATAAATGAACTAGTAAATTATAAGTCCAGAAACCAAATCTACATGTTTAGCACATGTCAAAGGTAGCATCGTAGGCTAGCAAATAAAAGATAGATATTTGAATAATGTTAGAGCAATCGGAGGTTGTCAGCTTGTGAACTGACCCCTTTGGGGATTGAACAACTGTTTCACAGGAGTTACCTAAGACCATTAGAAAATATAGAGATTTACATTACAATTCACAACAGTAACAAATTTACAGTTGTGAAGTAGCAGCAAAATGATTTTATGGTTGGGGTCACCACAATCTGAGGAGTTGTATTAAAGGGTCCCAGCATTAAAGGGCTGAGGCCCGCTGGTATATATGCTCTGCCAAATAAACTCCAGGTATATCCAAGAGGCTAGAATTTCCAGCAGCATGTTTTAGGAAGTTAGTGTTTCCTCTTCCCCCAGTATAACAGAACAGTCTTTTCAGGGATCTGGAGCTCAACCAGAAGCTGATAAAAAGGCAAATCCTGGTACATAAGGTTGGGCAGGCTCTGGATATGTGCACACAGCCAAGTCAGGAGAGAGGAAGATGGGAGCCAGAGGCTGTGGTGTTGGAGAAGGAGCTCAGCACAGGTCATTGTTTGAGCACTAATTCATATAATTTCTAGAAAGCCAGCAATTTTTCTCTCTCTCTAAAGTGAAGGTGACATGAAAACAGTCAAGCAGAGAAATAAGTAGCTAGACACCTTTGGTTGGAGGCAGGGGAGTGATATTTGGAGTTTAAGGCAGGTAACCTTGCTCTTTGTCACTTCTGGAAATGGGGAGGGGTAGGGATCAGAATCCATGACATAACATGTGACCTGTAGTGTCAAATTTCTAACCAACAGCATGAGACCTGGGAAGAAAAGCAAAGTGATGACCAGGAGTGGGACTGCCAGCCCCAGTGTGGAGTTTAGCAAAGATGTCAGATGGCTGCGAAGTTCAGGTGTGCTCCTAGATATATAAAAACAATGCCCGGTACTTAAAAAGCAACATAGCAGATGACTGGGAACTCACCATGAGACAAAGGGGAACAGTGACTGAATGAACTAAGGTTCCAGTATTGAAAAAGACGACCATCTCAAATGACTTCTAATTGGTTCACTAGAGTTCTGAAAGCAAAGAGAGTCAATAGAATCAATTTCCACAGCTGTATAGGAAACCTATACCCCGTGATACTGGGAGGAGACAGGAAAACCAACAAACCCTGAAAGTCTGTTATAACACATGACAAAACAAAAAAACCAAGCAAAAAAAAAAAAAACCCCACCATTTAATTAAAATTCACCTGAGACAAATGTCCTATATTCTTCAGAAACATTAACTCTTGAATGATAAAATGACAACTACTGAAAAACTGCTTTCAATTAAACAAGACCAAAACAAAAATAATTTAATGTTATGTCTTAGACTGGATGAACCCCCCCCCCCTTTTTAAAAGAATAATCCTATAAAAGATATCAGGACTGGAAGATAACCTACAGTTAGATAAAAAATATTGAATTTGTTGAATTTGAATTCTACTAGCTTTTTATAAAATGTTATCTCTATTTTAAGAAAGGAGATGTTGACAGATTACAGGTAAAAGGGCATAGGGTGGAGTGGGTGTGTGTTTCTGTCTGTCTGAGTGTGCACATATGCATGCATGTGTGTGCATGCCTGTATGTGTGTGTAAGTGTGTGTGTGTGTATAAATCAACCATCTTGGGCAGGAGGGCTGGCTTAGTGGTTAAGAACAGTAGTTGCTGTTTCCAAAGACTCTCAGCACCCACAAGGTGGTTTCATAGCTGTCCATTAGTGGAGGTGCTGGGCTTGAATTATACACCATTATTCACAGACACATAAGTTTAAAAAATGCTGTTAAGGCCTGTGTGGTATTATCTATGAATTAGATTGCCCTTTAGTAAGAAATAAGATATATATTGCACGTTCGTGGATTATGTATTTTAAGATTTTTAAAGAATATTTTTGGAAATAGTATTTTAACTTTTAGTATAATATATAAAATATCACACACACACACACACACACACACACACACACACACACACACACACACACACAGAGTTTATAATGGACTCACCTCATTCCTACTCCCTGCCCTTCCCATTCTCACCTGAGCCCTGCTCCCCAGAAGCAATTACTTCAGACCTTTTGTGCCCTCAGCCTGCTGCCAAGCACTTGCTAATGATGCACTGATATAGGTACCATTCTAGCTCAGGACAGGATCATGTGACTTCCTCTGACTACAGCTCCCTTTCTCTCCTCTTTTTCTTTTTTCTTCTAAAGAATGACATCAGCACCTCCTAGTTCCTGTTGTTTGGATGTTTTTACTTAGCACTTTGTATCTCAGCTCAGCATTAAACTCCACTCAAACCTCTGTCCTATAACTGTAAAGACAAACCTCTTATCTCTCTGAGAAATGAGAGCATTAAGCCCAACTTTGGTATTGCTGGGACTGATTTTACATCCTACTTTGGAACTACAATTAAGCTCTTCCTTCCTTCCTTCCTTCCTTCCTTCCTTCCTTCCTTCCTTCCTTTCTTCCTTTCTTTCTTTCCTTTTTTTTAACTCTAAGTTGCTCTAAATGGGGAAGACTTTATGTTATCGAGAGGAGGGGATGATTATTGCAGTCAATTAATTATGATGCTCCAATTGTATTTTTCCCTGTGGTTGCAATGTTTGTTTGTTTGTCCTGCAGCTCAAAAAAATTATTCAGGCTGAATACATTTCTCCGGTTTAAGAGTGCTTGTTGGGCAAGCATGAGGACTTGAGTTCAGATCCCAAAAATGACAGTTGTGAGTGTCTGTCCCTGGCCCTGTCTTAGGGTTTTATTGCTGTGAACAGACACCATGACCAAGGCAAGTCTTATAAATGACAACATATAATTGGGGCTGGCTTACAGGTTCAGAGGTTCAATCTATTACCATCAAGGCAAGAGTATGGCAGAGTCCAGCTCCTCTTGCACCAAGCCTGCCAGGAACAGACTAAACAACCTCAGGCAGCTAGGAGGAGTGTCTCCAAGCCCATTCCCATAGTGACACACTTCCTCCAACAAGGCCACACCTTCTACTAGTGCCACTCCCTGGGCCAAGCATAAGCAAACCATCACAGGCCCCCAGTGCTATGGTGGGAGGATACCAGATGATCACTGGGAGTGGTTGTCTCTCAGTCTAGTTCCAGCTTAAGTAAAAGGCCCTATCTCAAGAGAATAGAGCAGAGCAGCCGGGCAGAACACTTCATGTCCTTCTTCCTTTCTGCATGTTTGCAATAGATGAACACATCTGCACTCACATGTGCACCCATACCAGACACACATAAACTATGCACACACATGTACATAGACATATTAATACACAAAGAAAGATCATTAATTAGGCGATTCTTTTTAAAATTCCACCCATTGTTCAGAAGTGTCATTTCCTTGGCAAATCTCGAATTTTGAGGTCACCCTTTCTGCACATGTCCTTTTCTCGGCGCCGCCCACCACTCTGTGATGAATGACTCTACATTTTTCATGTTAAGTGAAGAAACAGTTATCTTTCCACTTCATCCCTGAACCACTCACTTTCCATTGTTCAGAATCTATTTCATTTCTTCCTCAAGGACAACAATGCTCTGTGTTCTTTGTTGAACCAGTTGCTTCGCATCTGAGAGCTCTTCTTTCTCCTCGGGGTGTGTGAGTGCCTCCTTAATTCACCCCAGGTCCACCATACTTTCAACATTCTTAAAGGGCTCTTGAGCACGGGCCTTACCTGCTTCTTCTTCTGTCTTTCCTCCCACTCCCCTGCTTCTCTTAGAGTCTTCTGACCCACTCTTCCCTCCTTGTGGGGTCATCCAGGACTTCTGACGTCATTTCTTGCACTTCACAGCAACCTCTGTTTCCAGCTCTCATTTTGTTGAAGTATATCCTAAAATAAATTTCAAAGGCAGATAGATACCTGGCACCCAGACAGGTTTATCGGGATGAGAATTTTCTCCTTCTTCCTCTTTTGGATAATCAGTGGCTTGGTTCTAGTTGCTAACAGGCTTTTCTCAGCCTTTGAGACATCCTTTGATCATATTCTAACCTACAGTCATGGTGATGAGACATGATACTGTCAACCTAAATTATTCCTCTTGTGTAGATGATTCACACTTATACACCTGCCCAGTAATTTTGTGAGTTTCTATCTGTGTCTTCCGACTCTGGGTATGGGAGCATTTCTTTGTTGTTTTTAACACTATGTTTCACTTTTAGGACCTCATCTTTGAATGTGGGCTTTTCAGCACCTGGCATGAAATCAGGACCTTTGGAGCTGTATTCCCAGCCTAAATCTAGACTTTCTGAACTGCCTACTATGTGTCTTTTACTCATAGTATGTATCCCCTTTCTTCTGATGTTCAAAGCAGCCCTTGCATTATTTTCTGGTGTTTTATATTTATTAATTTGTACCTTAGGGAAATTACATTTTGGATTTTGAGAGATCTGTATTGTTCTCTGATGTCTAGAAAGTGGCAGCCTGAAACAGATGTGATGTATTTGCTTGTAATCTCAGCACCAAGGAGTCTGGGTATAAGGATTATGAATGAGAAACTGGTGTGAGCTATATTGGAAACCCTGCATCAAAAGCCAAGCCAAACCAACCTCACACATTCCAAAACAAAACAAAATGTCAGCTGATGTTATTTAACTGGTGATTTGTTTGTTTGTTTTAATCCCTGGTCTTGCTCACTGCTGCACTTTAATTTGCTCTTTTTGTTTTGTTTTGGTTTTGATTTTTTGTTTGTTTGTTTGAGGATGGGGAAAGTTTCTTGACTGACAAATTTTCTTCAGATACAGAGACCAGTAGTCCTCGCCCTGAAGGCTAGCCAATATGTAGAGGTGGTTTTACTTGGGGAAACAAGTCATAAAGAATCTCATTGTTTCTAGATGTTTTTACGTATATGTGGTGTGTGTGTGTGTGTGTGTGTGTGTGTGTCTGTGTCTGTGTGTGTGAATATGTACATGTGTGTATATGAATGTGTGTGTGTGAATATGTATGTATGTGTATATGAATATGTGTGTGTGTGTAGTCCAGAGGTCAACCTTGAATGAATGTCATTCCTTAGGAATCCTATAAGTTGTTTATTTGAGACAGGATCTTTCACTGATTTGGAACTCAGAAGGCAAGCTAAGATGTATTCCCAGAGCACCCTGGGATCGACCTGGCTTCGGCTAGGCAGCAACAGGACTGCATGCACACACTGCTATACTTGACATTTCCCATGCCAGGTCTGAGGATCAACTTCAGTTTCTCCTGCTTGCAAAGCAAGAACCGCACTGCTGAGCCTTCTCCTCAGCCTGGCAGTTTGTTTTAACTCACAGAAGAGCCCTCTTTTTCCTCTGCACAGGGCAGATGGCTTGGAACTAGCTGTGCACATAAGAAGGTGGAGGTGCAGAACTTACAGCTCTCATTTTTGTTCTCTGATTCCAGCTTCCACCATGCCCACCCTGCCTCCCGGCTCTGCCTGGGGTTCTGACTCTCTGCACCCTGTAACCTGCACCCCAGCTGCAGGTTCACCTGGTGTCTCTCAGTACTTCCCAACCGATTTTCTTTTCCCTTTGTTGAACTCTCAGATCTGCTAATGGCTGCCTCCAATTCTGTTTGATGTCTAATGAGGCCTTTTGAGGAATAGGACTTGTGCCTGTCCACTGTCTCTGGGAGCTAATTACAACAGTCTTGTTAACAGGTGTACATGGTCACATTCTCTGCCTCCAGGCCTTGCTATCCTATGCTGTCTTGTAGAGGTGGCAGGTCTGAAAATATCTTTCAGTGATCCATTGATATATATTCTGTGTTTCAGCTTCCAAAGGTGAAATGCTTGTTCCGGAATGGCAAGTCCTCTTTCCCTGAAGCCAATATTTGTCATGTGATAGTTTGGACTTTCTTGAGTTTTCTGAACCCTGCCAAACCAAGATTCCACTGTGTAAGGCAGTGGTTCTCAACCTGTGGGCTGAGACCCTATGGCATCCCTCCGTCTCCAAAAATATTTACATCGTGATTCATAAGAGTAGCAAAATTATAGGTATGAAGTAGCAACAAAAATAATATTATGGTTGGGGTCAGCACAACATGAGGACCTGTATTAAAGGGTCACAGCATCAGGAAGGCTGAGAAGCACTGAGGGAGAGAAATTATTTTGTTCTGAACATTGTTATCACCAAGACTTTGCCCTTCCTGCTTTTCTTCTCCCCTCAGTGGAATGCTTTCCTCCTACTCCCTCTCCCCCATCCCCCATCTGTCATCTCCTCGAATAAGAACCAACCAAAGTCCTAGCCACATGGGGAGGGTCATCAAAGTGCAAACCCTGTCAGCATTCTTCTTCAAGAGCATCTCCTCTCAGCCCTGCTGAGGGAGGGATCCTTGGAAGTCTGTAAACATACCATATTGTATCTTGTGACGCAGTCCCATTTCCCATCATATTTAACTGCGTGGGGCTTGTCCACAGGCCAAGGAGAGGCAATCTGTAGATATGATAGCATCAATGAGTGGATGACTGATAGGACTGCAAATGGAGAATACGCAGAGAAGAGCAGACACACAGTCAGGCCGCACTGCTTTCCTGGGAGTCAGGTGGGTAGACTTTACACTTGGGCAAGTGTAACCCTCTTCAAATCTCAAGAACTCTGTGAAGCTTCTGTGGCAAGCCCGGGGCTTTCTCTTCTCTTTAAACCATAGAGCACTTTGAACACAGTAGACACTGCTTACAGTATAGCTCTTACTGCCTTCAGACATATTCCTGCCTTCTACGGGACTAGAGGGTCATGGGGCCCTTCTATGCCTCACATCCCCCACAGTGTCTGGAGTTGGATGACACATATAACTATTATTCAACCAACATTTGCTGCATCGGTGAGTGAGAAGGGTGGAAGGCCAGTGGAGAAAAAAGGTAAATTCATTGAGCAGGCAAATTTCTGTATGTTGGGTTTTAGCTATACAAAGGTAGAAAGAAAGACACCATCTTTCTTCCTAGGAGATTCTGAATCAAATAGACAAGAAGGGGTTATGTTTGATATTTAGTGCAAGTAAGAGGGGCTGAGGTATAAGCAAGGCCATCTCTGGTGAGGGGAAGAAGGGCTGAAGTTCTGATCTGCTCCGTGGTCTGTGCATGTGAACTGAGCTGACTCTTTGAGTGGGGCTTTTGTGGTCTCTAGAGAGCATCCTTTGCCTATGTCATATATGAAGAAATGACAATTTTAAGGTAAGATTTTACCTTAGGCTACATGGTGCGCGATGACAGCCATATTATTCCTTTCAGCTCCCGGGTCTTTACATCTCTCCAGTGTTGGGAACCTGGCCAAGGAACCTGTCTTCCAGAATTGCACACTGCTCAGACAGAGGACTAGAAAGGAGAAAACACAGGGGCTGACTTAAGAAGATTGTCCTGACTATAACCAGCACCCCTATGGTCTTTAAGGGAAAAAAAACACACTGTTTAATGGCCACAGGACTTAGCCCCAGCATCTGGCTTTCATGCCAAGGAGACCTGGGTTTCCCATCTTGTATCTGGCCTTCAGACTGATTCCTTTGGGCCCCAGCTGTTGGGCCCAAAGAGGGGTGCAGAAAGAGAATCCAAACTTGCAGCTTTCCTGCCATGTGTTCAACCAGGCTTTGGAAAGGTCAGACGTCCAGGTGGAGATCCAGAGTCCAGGCTGTGAGCCAGGACTGCCGCTTCTACCCTCTCTAGTATTTTGGGGCTTCATGGAATTGAACAAGAAACTCAGCTTCACTGAGCACCCATGTTCTGTGCAGTGGGGCTCTGCAACGTATGTGGGGGCTTGTGAATACTGGGACAACACTTCCATGACAGAAGACACTGATGCAGCAATAGCCCCCTGCTCTCTCCATCTTCAGTGGGCTATAGACTTCATTCCCTCCCTCAGTTTAAATGGATCCTACTGATCCTAAAATACTCAGACCTCATTATGTTGAACCAGTGTCCTAGTCCCAGGCTTCACAGTGTGCCTCAGGTCCCACATTATTTTTCAAATGATTTGTCAATGTATTTTTCTTTCTACAAGGTCATCAACTCCAAGGAGGGTGGAGCTGTATGTTTTCTTTGTGTTCCAGCATCATTCATATTATGCCATGTGAAAGGGCCCAGCATAAGGGGAAGCAGATTCAGTGTTGGAGCTTGTTTCTCTCTACAAGTTAGGGCAAGTGGCTGTGGAAAGGGGACAGATGATGGCATCAACTGTATCTTCAGCACAGCAGGAACCCGAAGGGGAGCAAGCTCTTCCTGCCTGGTAAGCCTGAGCTGGCGAGACCTGTGTGGTTTTTATCCAGTCAAGAGATCAAAGGAGTAAAAATGATACCAGGATTGCATTGGATCCATTATTAGTCTTTGCCGATCACTTGATTGATCCTGAGAACCCAAGTGTATTTGCTAGAGGACAGCCACCTCCCGGAAGAATGGACAGCGTGTTGTGCTGTAGGCTGGTTACATGCAGCTTCCATAGCGCAAGGCAGGAGGGATGCTGGATAAAAAGAAAAATAAAGTTTTGGTTTGTGATCCCAAGTCTACCAAATGGACGCTCAGGTGGCTCTGAAAAACCCCAGTTCCCAGTTTATTTGGTGGAAATGGTGGATGGTATTAATGGTGTTGCAGTTGTGAGAGATAAACTCATGATCAGTATAGAAGCAGTTCTCGTAGCGCTTGGGACGTACTTAAGTGCGCAATAAACTGTAGTAAGTATACACGCCACTGGTTATTTTCCTCATCGCTCGAGACAAATTATAAGATAAAAGCAATTTAATGAAGGAAAAGTGTAACTTCAATTTTTTCAAACCGTATGTTTACTGATGGTTCTTAAATGCTTTAACCTCCCTTGTAGCCCACTACCCACTAGTGATAGTGGGAAAAAAGGATATGGGAGATGTGGACCTGTTTAGAAAGGTTCTTTGGAGCAACTCCCTTCTGTGTTGTCTGGAAATTAGCAGTTCAGGTCACAGATTAGCAGCAGCAACTCCATCCACTCGAAAACACTTCATGGTTTTTGATACACCAGCAGTCCAGCTTGGTAGAGACAGATTAGCAACAGTGGTGACAAGACCTAGCAGAGACAGCCAGGCCTCAGCCTCAAGAATCAGTAAGAGGGACGAGGGCCAACAGGAAGGCCAGGAGAAGTTCTCAGTTGTGCCTCTTTCAGGAAAGCAAAGATGTGAGACCAACACACTTTGCATAGCTAGCTCTATAGGCAAGCCAAGCTCGGTCTCTGTCACTGGTCACTGTTCTATTTATACCCTCCGAGAGTCATAGGTCCTCCAGTTGTCTTGCCTCAGCACGTGCGTCTGTCTCAGCTGACGTTACTCTGCCAATCTGCCTGAATCTTTTGAAGTGGCAAGAAACCGCAGCACACCACCAGGTTTTTGGAACATTTCTCTCTATGGAGTCCTGACAAATGCAGCTCAACTACGCGGTGTAAGGCAACCAATGCATGTGAGTTGTTAACAAAGGCTCTTTCATCATGTGTCCTTTAACATGCTCAACTGAGCAGAACATCCTCACTCCAGTGCTTGCTTCAGCGAAATGGTCCTTCATGAATTTGCCTTAGGCTTTCACATCTACGCTCACTTCCAAGAAACCCTCCTTCACATGTGTGCCCCAGCAAAATGCCATCCAACCGACTTCCCAAAGAACCCTTACAGTTCTACTTCAGAAATATTTTGGGGCTCCCAGTTTCAAAGGAATTTCAGTCCATCATAATGGGAACAGTATGTCACAGGTCATGGCAAAGGGAAGCTGTGGCCAAGGCTCAGAGGACAGTGGCCCAGGAAGCAGAGAGCAGTCAGGGATCAGAAGTGTGTGAATAGCCTTCCGAAGCCAACTCTGTAGTCATCTGCATCTTCAAGGCTCTACAGATGTACAATAGCAGTCCTTGTGGGAAACATTTGCATTAAAACATATTATACATATTAGTCTCTTTTCTTGAACACTCAAGGCCTGACTCTGCAATCTCAGAGAATGGAGAAGGAAGGCTAGAAGAGGGCATTTCTGAAATGCAGGACGACTATGGGTTAGAAAAGATCCACTTGCTCACCTTATGATCTAAGGCGCTCAATGCTTGTCATCTGTAGCCCTAAAGGAGTTAGTTGTATGGAAAGAACTCAGCGGGATCCTGGAGTCAGGACTCCTGAGTTCTGATTTAAACCCCTCTAGTCTTCAGTTATTTGACCTTAGGCAAGTTCTGAAAGCACTCTGGGACTCTGCCCACTCATCTGTCAAATAAAGAAACTGCTCTGCAGCTCCCTTTTAGCTACAACAATCATTGATTCTAATACCAGCCAAATTGAGTTGAAACTCTTTTCCTTCTCGTCTGCATTTCCTTGCCACGCTGCCCAGTTGGCTGAGGGCTATGCATTGATTAATAGGCCGAGCAAACCTCACCATATAGGATTTTCGTAAAGGGAACCGATGGCTGGATAAATAAGTAGAAGCTACAGGAAAGTTGAAATTGTCAAGTTGAGGAATCCAGAGATTTCTATAGTGAGGACAAGGTTGAGGGTGGCCATAAGAAACCTATGACACCCCCTCCTGCGCCCCCAGAAGGCAGATCATCACTGAGGCTGTGTGGCTATGATCTTCTTCTGAATGTAAGTAGAGACTGAAAAGGGAAGGGGTCTCCATCTTGACCAATAGAGAGCCTGAAGTGAGTCACTATGCTTGGTACACAAGCCCAGAAGCTGCTAGAGGGGTGCGGGGAGCTGTCTGTTGTAGAAAGGTCAGAAGCTGTCTGCTACAGGAGGGTGGGAATCTTTCTGTTGGAGGAGGGTGGGGCACTTTCCTCTGGAGGAGGATATAGCTTTGTATGTCATTCAAGGAGAATAGAACCACCAGGATAGATTTCAGATTCAAGAGTCAGTAATAGAGGTTGGACACTGTCCTGTGAAGGAGAGGAGGCGATGTTTTTTCTTTGCTGGCCATCTAGTCCTATTAGTGACCTCCCACTGCAGCATGAAAGTGTCCATGGCAGTCTTGTAATTAGCATAGTCATGCACAGTGAGACATTTCCACAAGTACGAGGCGGGTAAGCAGGCCTCCATTTATAGACAGTCACAGTATAGGGACTGGACACGTGACTAAGTACCGCTTCCCATCATTGCCCTGGCAGGAAAGAGGATCAAAGTGTTTGTCTGTCTGTCTCCAATACACCCACCCACACACCTAGGAAACAGACGCAGGGAGATTTCTGAGTACCATGCCAACTGGGGAAAGTCTGTTTTGAAAAAGAAAAACAAAACAAAAACCCATCTCGTTCAATTACTAATGGGTGCGTGGCTATAATGTAGCATGTTCAACCTACCAGGGACCACACCTTTCGTAAAACTAAGTCCTCCTCTCCCAGAGGCTGTTAATGGCCAATAGCTTTTCAGTTAGGGGTGGGATTTCTTTAAATGGTGCAATATCCAGTATCTCTACACTGAGTTGGGCAAACCTTAGCTGGGTAGGTGGGGCTTTAATAGTGGACGCCTTTTAATATTACTAGAAGGTGACTCTAGGGAGAGGCTGTGAGGTCCCGAAGTGTTCCCAGAGAGCAGAAGTCCTCCAGAGGAGGAGCTGGAGCTCACAGGCCTTCTCAGTTAGCCTGGGCCTGCTTCCGGCCTCCTCTAACTACCCTCTCTGTGTTGATTCTTCTTTCTGTAAAGGACGTCATATCAACAGATTTTCTGTTCTTTCAGTTTGGAAAGTTTGAAAGGAATTTCATGGAGATCAGCAGTTTACCAGTGGATGGGTGGGGTTAAGTTTTTTTCTTCTTTCTTTCAAAGCTTTAGTTCCCTCTTAACCCTATTTGCCCAACATGTGTGTATGCACATACACATACACACATACACACAGATAAACATGAATATGTATGCCCACACATACAAAAACAGCATATACCATTCACTAGCTGAGCTTTTTCTAGTGTATCAGTTGAATACTAAACAGACATACAATAATCGAAAAGTATCATTCAGTAAAATGAAATGTGACCTGTTTGTTAGTCTGTCAGTCAGTCTGGCCTTCCCTCCTTCTCTCCTTCCCTTCTCCCCTCACAGAAGGGAACAACTTCTCTTCATGGTTTGGTTCTCCAGAATGCCACAGATTTTTATTTGGTTTCCCCTGTTAATCTGTTCAGTCTTTCTGAGAAACACAGCCAGCCTAGGGAACGGAGGGAGAGAGCTGGAGTGGCTGGAGGGAGAACCAAGCATGCATACAACCAAGCTGCTTCCAGGCACTGCTGCCTCTGGAATTTTCAGACACCGGCTTCTCCAGGCCTGCTGCCATCTCACCCCCGATCCTTCTGCGGGCCACTGATAAGGTTCTCACAAAACCAACTTCAGGAAGACCCAGGCAAGACTCTGGCTCCTTATCTGATCAGCTGCTCTCTATGGTCAGGAGCCAAGGAAGGCATCCTAGCAGATTTGGGTGATTATCTTTTAGTGTGTGTTATAACTCACTGTGGGTTTTTGAGACCTTGCCCGAGGGCCATTAATATTTCTGCTACATTAGCATCTGCTACATTTCAGAGTAGAAACATAAGGGGAACAAGACTCCAAACATTTGTGTTCAAGTCCTAGCCTTGACACTTAGTATGGTGCCTTGGGCAAATCTCAGTCTTAGGAGAATCAGGCTCTCCTGTTCGTGAAATGTACATTTTGAAATAAAATGATGCTGTTTCAAGTACAGTGAGTTCTCATTCCTCATGAAAGCAATGCTCTGTACAGTCAAAAGAGTAATGTTTGTAAATACTGAAACTTTGCTCCCCAGGGGAACACAGGGTTAGGTTTCTGCAAGCCTTAGGCCACAACAGTTTCTTCATTCTATTAGTACATGTTTTCTAGGTGTTTTGGTTCAGACCTGGTACTTATAAAGCATTGATTCATTAACACCAAACTCACAACAAACAGATCTGTAACTCATGCTTGAATGGCACCTCTCTGACACACATTTCCTCTGTCAGGCACACTCCGCCTGCCTGATGTGCAGCTCTTCAGCACTGTGTAGGAGCTATTGTGAACAGTGGAATTACCAACAAAGGCACAGAACTGAGAGGAACATGATACTAAATAGACTGCCAAAGGCACCGGTACTGGAGCTGAACCAGAGGTGAAATTCACCCAAATGCGCTCAAACCCTGTCCCTGCTGCATCTGTGAAGGACCCAGGAGCATAGCGAGCTTGGATCTGGGGCACACATTTCAGTAAAAAGGAGAATATGCAAACACTGAATCTGTGAATGACAGGACAGGCTTCACTTGAGAGACCCCTTGAGAACCGGCTGCAAACAAGCTCCAACTCCTCCATCTTTTATGCACCTCTAAGCCGGCCCTTAGCTGGCTGCATGAGTACGGGGCTATAATTGCTGCTACTTGGGAGGCCTAAGCAGAGTCTCATGGCCTGCTTGGGATTACAAAATAAACTCAAGGCTGAGCAACTTACTGAGACCCTGTCTCAAAATGAAAGGCAGTAGAAGGGCTGGGTTATAACGTAGTGGCAGGTCACTTGCCTGTCGAGAGATGGACATCCAGTCTTGAGCACAGACAGTATGTGTGTCGGTGCCTGCTTCCCACCCGTTCTTGCTACAGCTCTGGGGGCATGTCCATTCCTTAGCTGATTCTGTTGTCTTTATCAGATGCAGTTCTTGCCTCTGACCAATGCAGATGCTGAATCTGTTGCTGAACTGCCCTTGTCAACCTAACAGAGGCAACTTGTCATTTTTCTCAAGAGAAGCCAAGACAGGTGTTACAGTCCTTGCATGCTGGACACCAGAGTCTGGGTGGCTTCCCAGCAACAGCTTTAGAAGTTGAGGTGTTTAAAATCATCACTGGTAAATTTGTACTGTATCTCGCCTGATGAAGGGGTAAAGGAGCCTTGTGAAGAGCTGCTAATCCACAAGACAGGGGTCTACTCCCCTCTTTGGTCACCCTTGCAGAGGGTCCCTTCCCAATACAATATTTTAGGAGTCAGGATTTCAATCTATAATGTAGTGGAGTACAGAGACCAGCATCTGTAAAAATACCCTTCTGACCATCTATGTCTTTGCCTCAGAAGAATAGGATTTACTCTGAAAAGATTATTTACAAATGCCTTTTGTATGTTTATGTACATGAGCCTGTGGGTGCGTATACCTGTGTCGTATAGATGTGGGAGCCAGAGGCTAATGCCAGTGCTCCTCGCTACCCTCTGCACCTTGCCTGGTATTGTTGGTGTGGTGTTGGTGTTATTGGCATTTTGTCTAGGCTCCACCCCCAGTTACCTGGCAACAGCCAGATGTGCCTGACTCACTATAAAAGGGGCCACTTGCCCCCCCCTTTTGCTTTCTTTTTTTCTCCTCTTGCTCTTACCCCTTTCCCTCCCCACCTATCCACATGCTCATGGCTCTTTCTCCTCTTTCTCCTCCTCCTCCTCCTCCTCCTCCTCCTCCTCCTCCTCCTCCTTCTCCTCTTCCTCCTCCTCCTTCTCTCTCTCTCTCTCTGTCTCTCTCTCTCTCTCTCTCTCTCTCTCTCTCTCTCTCTCTCTCTCTCTCTGTGCCTCTACTCTCTTAACTCCCCTCCCCATGATAAATATATTCTATTGTATACTATATAGTCATGTGGCTGGTACTGCAGGGGGAAGGGATGGCACATTGCAGAGGCACCTCCTTCCCCCACACTATACCTCCTACAAACATATCTATGGCTTCTCATTCCTTTTATATAACACAACTATCATCATCATCATCATCATCATCATCATCATCATCATTTAGAGATGGAATCTGTGAATAAACCAATGAGCTCACTCATTGGCTAGATAAGTTGGCCAGTGAGTTTTAGAAATCCACCTGTTCTCCTTCCTCACTACAAAGTGGTTTTATGTGGGTACTGGAGATGCAAACTTAGGTCTTCATACTTTTACAGTAAGTACTTTCCCACTGAAATATCTCCTTGGCTCCAGGAATAATTTTTAAAAGTGTACCTTAGTCATGGAACAAACAAAAAAAATGTTGTTTTTGTTTCCTTGGTATTTTTTCTATTTAAGACATTTTTCTTTTATTTTTCTTAATGGTTCCCAGTCCCTAGTGAATCTTGTCAGTTATCAGAGTTTGAGAGTAATTTTATAGTGTATTCCAGCTTTTTTTTTTTAATTAAGCATTTTTGGGACATTCATCCCTAGGGTATGGTTTCTAATCTGGATTTATCCTTTGATTAAACTAAACCCTTCATAAGTTCAAAGTAACACTTGAAATCTGAACCAAGCCCATCATGTTTGAGAATGTAGGTTTAACTTTCATGCCTGGTTACTTCAGGTTCAATCCCATGGGTATCTTCTGAGGAATTGTCAGACTAGGTAGAAGTCCCTGAGAGTGTCAGCTCCCATCTTGGTCATGCTCTGTCCCCTTTGTCTTACTACGTTGTCCTCCCCCACTGGTCCTGACGTTTTTTTTTGACTACAGGAAATGCCTGCCATCCCCCTCCACTGTCTCTGGCAGTGCCTCTGACTCCTGCAGAGAGGAGTGGAAAGAAGCATGGTGCTGAGAGCTTCACCGAGGAGGGCTTCTCTTCTTGCTATCATGATTTCACAGGCCTCCTTTCCTGGGCACGATACCCCAGTCTTCAAAATGAGAGCACTTGCTAGATAGGTTTTCCCAGAACGATTGTAGTTCTATGGTGCTATGAGTCTTTGGAAGAAAGCGAGAAGACACCTGATTTATCTGCAGATGTATAACCTACCTCTGCCAGGCTCTAGGCTCATGGAAAACCTGCTTTATACCTGCTCCTTGAGAAAAGTTTAAGATGTGCATATTCCAAGGCTTATGGGGGTGGGAGGGAATCCCAGATGAATGCTGTTGACAAAAGGAAAGGCCAAAGCCAGGACAGCATGCAAGAGATGAGAGCCCCTTAAAAATAATGTTGGAGTCATTCATCATCAACTTCTGGAGAAAAGTCTCCCAGGGTATCAGGAAAACCTCCCCACCCCCACTGTTGTTCTTAATCTTGAATGTTGATTCGAAGACTCTGAGAGGAAACATGAGCAGCCAATGCTCATGAACCATGGAAGAGAATGTCCCTTGATGCGGGGGCAATTTATACTTTGAAATGAACTGGGAACTGCAGAGATGGCTCAGCAGTTAAGAGTGCCTGTTGCTCTTCCAAGGACCAGAGTTCAATTCCCAACACCTATGTCAGGTGGCTCATAACTGCCTGTGACCCTGTCCCCAAGGGATCTGATACCTTGTTCTGGCCTCTGTCACATTCACATTTACAAGGACACATGTGCATATTACATAAGATAAATTAAACAAACCGTATTTTATGATAATCTAATGGTGCTGATGAAAATGACCTTGGGGGTGATGGGGATGATGCTAACTGTGATGGTGGTCAGAACGGCCATGGCCATCCACAACAATAGTCAGCACCCACAAACAATACATTGTAAACACTGCTTATAAACAGTCTCTATACATACAGTAGTATTTATACAAGTTGCACTGTGTTATACAAAGTCATACCAATAAATAAAACCCATGCTATATAAGCCTAAAATGAAACATGCTAAGGGGCAGTGGTAATGCTAATAATCACAGCTTATAAGTCTTAATAATTATTATTAATAATTAATATAATTAACGATGATGCTAGATATGTTATTAATGCTAATAATACAGTTTTATTTCCTGTGTATTTTTTGCTTACACAGTTCCATATCTGTGATAGTCTTTACTTTGACTTGGGTAACAACAGCCTGTAGGTATTGAAAAGGCAGATGTTCCTCGTGTTATAACGAAAATGAGACTTGCAAGGGTGAAGCAACAGATCGGCCAATATACAACCAATACCTAAGAAAGAAATGGAAAAATTAACACCAGGGGTGTTGCATCTGGCCTTGAGAGTGACTATCTCATTACTGCAATGGAATGACACAAGGAAAACAGGCTGTTTTCTCTTGTGTAGCAAGTGCATTTATTTAATTACATGACCTTTGGCTATGTCAGAACTTAATTTGGAAATATTTAAGAGTGTAAAAGTTTCCCAGATACGTTAAATTAAAAACTTGCTCAATTCTCCCGCAATGACCCTGGGCTCACTGTTCTTCTGTCTCAGCTGGACTCTGCCCTGACTCCCCTAAGCTGGGTCAGCGGTGGCAGAGCTGCTGCTCTCTGTTGCTCCACAATGGCTGATTTGCTGTTAGGTTTCTCTTTGAAAGCTGGGACCTTTGAAATGCTGGGTTTGCTGAGTCTCCAGTGAGGGCCAGGTGGTGACATAGGCGGTGGAGAGGAGTCCAAGTCTTGGGTCTCTTCATTCCTCCACCTTTATCCCCTCAGCCCCCACCCAAGGACAGTCAAGGGCTTGGACAAGAATAAAGATGATCTTAGGGCTCTTTTTTCAGCTTTCTACACTTACGAACTTTATGAACTCATTCTTTTAATCTTCCCGGCCATGTCTGCCTTGTCTCTGCTCAGTGCCCTGTGCCCTTCTGAGGCGTTCTCTTCCTATTTCATCTTCTAGGTCATTCAGAAGGTTGTTAATCATTCAGAAGGATGGGAGTTTTCTCTACCTGGAGAATGCTTTTTTCTGAACTCATTGAAAGTCTCTTTGATTTTCCCAAGAAGTGAAAAAATAATATCTAGAGTAAGTGGGAAAATATTCTGTGTGAGTAACATATTTATAAGCTCTGGGTGTTATGTCAAAATCCCTACATTGTGGGAGGCCCACTGGCTGCTTCCCATATTGACAGCGAGGGAGGCTGCCTGGATAGTGTTTTCAGTTCTGCTGGAAAAAAAAAAGCCTCCCTGTCTCTTAAGAGAATGCCTTGCAGTCTTCAGGTGCAGATATTCTGGTTCGTGTCAAGTATTTCTCTCTGTTAATGTGATGGGGTGAGAACCTCATTTAAAATCAGAATCTTCCCTGGGTAGATTTCAGCTGGGATTGTATTTGACTAGGCCTGGAATGAGTTTTCCCAGGTGGGCAGCAGACACTGTTAACTGTCGAAACCCTGCGGATGCACGTACTTCTAGTACAAGTCCTCCAAGTTTTGACCGTGGTGGGGTTTTGGATTTGGGGGGTTGGTGAAGGGGGTAGAAGGGGCCAGCTAAAATGCTGAGGAATTAGTGTGCCACAGAAGCAGAGTTCCCCGAGGATGGTTGGGATTTGGTAACTGCATACCCTTACTGCAGCCTCAGTGGGCTGATTGTGCTGTGCTCTCTGGCTCCCAGACCTGCTCAGAGATGAAAGCAGTCTCCCGTGGTGGTAATTGGCTTGATGACACACCAGCCTGCTTCCTTCCCTTTCCTGTGTCACTTTCTACCTCTCACTGCTGCTTCTCCCAAGAAACCTATCTGCAGTTTAATTCTTGCCTTGGGGCTATTTCTGGAGAAACTCTAATGGAAACACCAGGTAACAGCAAAACTAAAAGGGTCAGCACAGCCCATGGGTGAGCCTGGTTCATTCCACCAAGTCCTGTTTTCAGGTAAGGCGGTACAGCAGTGAGTGGTTGCTAGGCAGGAGGGGTACTCATGAGGCTTCTACTCTCCCTGAGGATGTATGGACAGTTGATGGTTGCTGGGCTAAGGGAGAGAAGAGACCTTTTCCCCCAGTGGTCAGCCATAAATAGCCATAAATAGCCCCTCACTTCTCTCCCAGTAAGTAGCCTTAATTAAACTAATTGCTTCACCATAAAACAAAAGAAAAAACAAAAGACCAGAAAGTAGAAGGGGGTCTGTGAAGGAGGAGCCAGTGGGGGAGGGAAGAGACAAAAGAGGGTAATGAAGTTGACATAGGTGATGATCAAAACACATTCTATGCATATATGAAAACATAAAGAAACCTGGCACTGTAAATAATTATAATACTAACTGCCTTAGTCTGGTTTCTTTTGCTGTGACAAAAATCCCCTCATAAAAACAATATAGAAGAGAAAATGTTTATTTGCCTCACATACTCCCTGGTTTCAGCCTTTGAGTGTAGAAAAGGAAAGGCCCTAAGATCATAAGCAGCTAGTTACATTCCGTCAAGAGCAGAGAGCAGTGAGTCGATGCACACATGCTTGCTAGTGCTCAGCTCATTTTCTCTACCTGCCTAGGGAATGGTACCACCCACAGTAGATGAGTCTTTCTATTTCAATTAATATAATCAGAGTAATGTCTCTAGACCAATCATCTAGACCCAGATGATTCCAGATGGTGTCAAGTTGAAAGTTAAAACCACCACAACAATTAAAGCAAACAAACAAACTAAAAAACTTTAAAAGGTGATGGCAAGGTTGCAGCCCCTCTAAGAATCAGAATCAAACTTCAGACAGGAAAAGGGGGGAAAACTATAAAAGCTAAGACAAAGATCATCAACTGGAGATTTCGCCACATCAAATAGGAAAAAAATGCCTTGGCAGGAAGTTCTACCTACATCTCTTTTGCTAGAATTATGGTATGCCTACTCTTGTCCCAGTGGTCATGTGGAATTAAATGGTTCTAGATGAGATACACACATCCTCCCCACCACCAAACAAACTGAGCTCTTAATAGCAAAATATTGATGGTGACGACGATGACAATATGTCTTAGGTAGTCAGTCAATCTCAAGCTTAGCCAAATATGCTAGAACACTTGGCTGTTCATGGGTTTGTTTGGTCCATGATGCTCAATATTTGACCAGCAATCAACACAGCACCTGGGATCTCACTAGAAATGGAGGATGTCAAGCTCAACCCAGACCTGCTGAATTAAAATCTGCTTTCCAGCAAGCTGCTCTCACTGGGTGATCTGTGCAGACAAGTCAGTGGGAGAAACCTTGTCTTCCATCAGCTTCTTAAAGTCAGAGTGAGCGAGGAGATGCCCTGAGTCTTCCCATGATCCTCTGGGGTACTGTCAGTGCTAAATTCCTGCTGAGTGGCTAAATAGGTCACATCAGCTCAGGGTTCCTTCCTAGTCCCCCAGGATCAAAGTGACACTGGTCCTTTCCCATGATGGTATTTGCATCTCTCTTTTCTGTGTCTCAGGCAGATTTAATGCCCTTGCACAGAAAACTCACTCTTACTACATCCCGTCCTGGTGCTTTAGGGTTAGCTAAGCTGAGTTAAACTTTATAACCATTTCTACCTTTCTTCCTTCCTGGCTTCCCAAAATAAAGTCATTACCACGACCTATGGGTAGTCTTTCTGGGTATTTTCCTAGTGTTGCTTTATTTATTTAATTTCTTTTTTAAAGTTTTCTGGCATTGTTTAAAAATGGTTTTCAGTGTTTGAAAAGGAAGAAAAGGATAGTTCAGGAGTGTGTTTGCAGGCAGCAGGCTTCCTTCTGAAAATGCAAAAACACATTGTCTGCCTGTATCAGAGGCAAACTGCTGTGCTTTATGTGCTAAGGGCTGGGACCCTGGGCCACTGTCTTCCTCTCTAGTGTCCTTCTCAGCTATTAAACCCTTAAATATGTTTTCACTGAAGTTCAAATGGATGAGAGAGAAGCAGTCATGACCTGTACGTTGCCTCTGTCAGGAGCTGATAGAGTTAGGAGATTAAAAAAAAAAAGAATTGGAGAAAAATAAAACCAGTACATGACAATAAACTTGTACAATATGACCTAAAACAAATCAAAGAGTCTATTTATGCAAAAATGCTGAGGGATCTTAAAATAGCTCAATAATTCATCATGCTCTCTTTGACAGGAAGGTTCAAGGTGTTCAGGTCGAGGGGTACAAGTTCAGAGGCAGCCCATAACAAAATATGTTCTTAGAAAGGTGTCTTAGCATAGGGAGGTAAAAAATGAATACTGAATTTTAATCAGTAGAAAACTATAGGCCACTGGTAATCATAACACACCATAGGTTAACCAAACAACTGATAATAAGAAAGCTAAACAAGTAATAGCTCATAGTTTTAGAAGGCAAAAAAATAGCTCCTGAGATTCTACCCATCTCACAGCAGCTGCAATAAGCTTGTTCTAGTCAGAGACCTCTGAAAGAGCTAGAGAGATGGCTCAGTGGTTAAGAGTCATAGGTATCCATTTCCAGCACCTCCATGTTGACTCATAACTTCCCGTAAGTCCATTTTCAGGATTCTGACAACCTCTTCTGACTCACACAGATGCCAGGTGTATATGTGGTATACAGGCAGAAATACATGTAGACAAAAATACCTATACACATATGATGGTGATGGTCATAATGGTGATGGAGGTAATGATGAAGATGGTGGTGATGGTGGAGGTGGTGATGGTAGAAGTGGGGATGGTGGAGGTGGTGATGGTAGAAGTGGGGGTGGTGGAGGTGGTGATGGTGGAGTTAGTGATAATGGAGATGGTGATGGTAGTGATGGTGGAGGTGGTGATGACGGTGATGGTGGAGTTAGTGATGGTGGAGATGGTGATGGTGGTGATGGTGGAGGTGGTGATGGTGATGGTGGAGGTGGTGATGGTGGTGATGACGGAGGTGGTGATGGTGGAGTTAGTGATGGTGGAGGTGGTGATGGTGATGGTGGAGGTGGTGATGGTGGTGATGACGGAGGTGGTGATGGTGGTGATGGTGGAGATGGTGATGGTGGTGATGGTGGAGGTGGTGATGGTGGTGATGGTGGAGTTAGTGATGGTGGAGGTGGTGATGGTGATGGTGGAGGTGGTGATAGTAGGGGTGGTGGAGGTGGTGATGGTAGGGGTGGTGATGGTGATGAGCTAAAAGAACCCTGTGGAGTGGTGTATGCATCTAAGAACATCACTGATCATAATACTGAAGGCTTAGTGACAGGATGTTTCTTTGTTCCAGTTGCCATTGTTACAGACAAAGTTGCATGTTCACAGTGAGGCTGTAGCAGGCACTGTATAAGGCACCCAGCTTTCCTGTGGATGCCAAATAAGACTCCTCCTCCAACTACACACATGAGTTATTTTTAGTGTAAGAACACCACAGTTTAAGAAGGTGAGTAGCTCAGGTTTGAGTTGTAACTGTTACCTGGGAAACTGAAATTCCCTTTTGTGGTTCTTAGTCTCATTAATAAAAGAGTTTAGAAAGGGACTCAGAAGAAAGTCAGAGGAAAGTTTTATTAGAATGTTTTGAAAAAATATATAGGCTAGGTCAAACTCTTGGCAATCACCAGGAGGAGAGTCTAAGACAGAGCTTGTGTTTAAGGTAAGCATGGGATAGAAATAGACAGCTCACTAAGAAAGAGAAAGGTGCTCCTGAGTAGGGAAGCAGGCCAGCAAGCCAGGAAAAAGCCCCCAGCACTGTGCTGTGCTCTAGGTGATCTTTCCTTAGCCCATTTCTCGGCCATTTCTATTTTGCAGGCTTTGTTTCACCCGTGCGGTGTTAGCAGATAACGGCAGGGTGAAGAGTTTCTAACCTCTGCAAACTGGCTGCCCTGCCGTGTTAATCTCAGTGTACCCGTTCTCGGCTCCCGTTTCCCGTCACCCGGATCCGGGATTTCCTCTCTCTTCCAACACCAATCCTGCCTTTTGTGTAAGTCTGTCATTGTTGTATGAGGTGGGTAGCTCGCTTTCTGAGGTGGTACTAAGTAGTCGAAAGCCTAACTCTGTGGCAGGATTCTAGTGTCCCCTGTAAGGCTTTGAAAATCCTGGTTGTAGAGGCAACAAAAACAGACTGGAGAAACACTCCGCTTTTCTCAAAGGGGCCTTCTTCATGATGTCAAGCTGCTAGGGGCAGCTGCTGAACTTGGCAGACAGGATTGCTGCGCTCGTCACCAGTGAGCTTTCTACTCTGCAAAGTCGCCTTGATATGAAGTGGCTTACAGGCATGGAACTGCAGTAGTGCGCAGAGGGTTCACTAGCCGAGTCTCCACAGGCCCTGGTGGCAGGGCATTGGGACAGTGTCCAAGACACCATTCCTCGGTGGGCTGGACCACTTACTTCACTCCTTGGCTTAAAGGACGATTTACAAGCAGTTCAGTGGTTTCGCCTTGACCCCCACCCTTGTTGACTCCACCGTAGGAGCCTGTGGCAGGTCTCCTGTGTTCCCAGGCCTTGCTCAGCAGTGAACAGTGGACAACTTGTAAAGCCTCGTTCACCAGCAACCATACTCCGCGAGCTTGTGGGAAAGTCCTGCTTTCAGGGTTAGGTGCGTGGGTCAGGGAAGAGGAAGTAGAACCAGGTACCCTTTCTTGGCTCCTGCTGTCCTTCATGCTGACGTGTTGGGCATTGGGCACAGTCACTTATGGCTTCCAAGTTCTGCCGGACTGGAGGCATACTTGGCCGTGGTAAGGGGGTACACAGCTGTCATAGCACCGCCCTTTGTGGGTGAAAAGATCTTGTCCTTAGGCTGTTAGGTCCCATCTCAGGAGAGTCTGGTTAGGCCAAGAAGTTTCCATAGTCTTCTCCTAATTCTAAGGTTAGCACGTACCTATGTTCAACTTACTTCAGAATATCTTTTGCAGCATACACAGGTACAATCAACGTTATCCACTATCACGAAAGCACACCTTTAAAGATTCCAGGCAGAGGAGGCTGAGTACTGCTTGTTCCCTCATGTGTTTGTATTGGCATGCTTAGGTTGTCCCGGGACAGCCTGGCGATTGAAGAGTTGTTCAGCCAGGCCTTGCCCCTTTATTCTAAGCAATAAATCTTTGCCTTCCTTTTGAGATGTCTGCTTGGCCAAACAGGTACAGGGCATGGCAAGAGAACTGATTGGGAGACAGACCCAGCGTGGACATATGAAATTAGCAATGTGAGTGCTGCAGTTTCATTCAAAGGCATGTTTATCAAGGTAATATCTAGTGTCAGGTTCAATGATAAGTATCTTGGTTACTTTTTTACTATTATAATAATATCTATTATATATACATATATATTATATATAATATGTATATATTTATATAAAATAGATACTTGGAGGCAACTTAAGACAGTTTATTTTGGTCCATAGCTCAAAGATAAAGTCCAGCACAGTGACTGAGCCATGGCAGCAGGAGCTTGAAGTAGCTGCTTGCATTAATCCAGCCAAGAAGCAGAGAGCAAGTAAGGCTTGCTAGTGCTCAGCTCACCTTCTCCATTTTTACACAGCAAAGAATCTCCTGCTCATTATAGCCCTGCCCATACTTTGGAGGGGTCTTCCTGTATTAATAAAAATAATCAAAACAATCCCCTTACTGGCCAATCTCTCAGGAGATTATCGATTCCCCCAGTTGACATTGCTAAGCATCACAGTGGGGTAGTAGAATCAGCACAAGGTTTCTTCATGCTGCTGCTGCCCGGGAGATGCAAGCCAGTGAAGAGCTGAGGAAGAAGGGCCGGCCATTCTTGGTCCATCAATGGCTCCTTCAGCATCTGTGTGCTCCCCACCCACAGTCCTGCATAAATATCACTGGGTCACTGGTACCAGCTATTGTAAAGCTCAAGGTCAGCATCATGGCTGTTGATGTACTCACTGGACAATCCTACTGAGCCCTGGTGACCTTGGGGGTCAGCCTAGATGCCATGTGTCAGGATGGGAAGAGTCTGAAGTGTCCCTGGGCTCAGCTGTGCTCTGAGAGGCAGAGACAAGCATGGGCTCAGGGGCTCAGGGAGAAAGAGTCCAGACATAGAAGCAGCAAGCAAGCACGTTAGGGGCTGAAGGCTTTAACAGACATTCTCTCCTTTCCTAGTCAGACCCATAGCCTTTCTGTTGAAATCTATGTCCTTAAAAAAAAACAAAAAAACAAAAAAACTCCTTTAAAGAAAAATGTTTTAAAATACCTAATATTACTGCTGACCACCTGTTTGTAAGCAACAGGCTCTTGCCTTCAGTACCCATATTTCCTGCCTGCCAAGGACAAAACAAGTTATAAATACTGATTGGTAGATCTAACCTGTCGATAGAACCATGGAGCTTGGAAATATAAGATGCGGTTCAACTAAAAGGGATATTTCCCAAGGCAAATTCCCAAGGAAAATTGTTAGATTCCAATGACAGGGTTCTAGGACCCCTCTCACAAATTGGAACAATACAAGACTTTACAGCCCCAGACCCCTCACTTGGATCTTTTTGGGAGGAGCTGGCCAAATAAATTTGATAAGAGATAGGAAAGAGGTATAAAAATCAGAGAGAAGCATGATTACTTTTTGCTGGTGATATAGTTGTGCACTTGGGAAATCCAAGATGATCTGAGATGAAACAGTTACAGGGAAAGAATGTTTCTAAAAGTGAGTACAACACAAAATTAATATAGGAACATCAATAGCACTCTGATATATAATATGAATAACCACTTATAAAATAAAATGTATTTGACAGGAAAAAATTTCACTTACAGTAGCAAATGAAATAATGTATGCTTTATAAGAAATACTCAAGGTCTATATGAATAAATTGTTAAATGTTACTTGAGAACATTGTGGGAAAAAATGCTTCCTGTGTTCTTAGGCAGAAAGACTCAGTACTACAAGGGGGACAGAGCTCTATGTTAATTTGTACATTTTAAGCAACCTCAATAACACTTTGTTTGAGTTAGTTGAGTCAGTTCTAAAATTCATATGGCAGAATTAAATGAGCAAGAATATGTGGGGAAACTCTTTGAAGAGGTTTGCAACCTCAAAAGAACAACCGTACCAACCAACTAGAGCTCCCCAGGGACTAAACCACTATCCAAAGAGTACACATGGATGGACCCATGGCCTCAGCTGCACATGTAGTAAAGGATGGCCTGTTGGGCATCAGTGGGAAGAAAAGCCCTTGGTCATGCTAAGGCTCAATGCAGCAGCATAGGAAATTTCAGGATGGGGAGGTGGGAGGGAGTAGGTGGGTGAACACTCTAATGGAAGCAGGAGGAGGGGTGATGGGATAAGGAATATGTAGGGGAATCCGGGAAAGGGGATAACATTGGAAATGGAAATAAAATATGTCCAATAAAGTCAGTAAAAACAACAAAAAATATATGAGGAAACTCTGAAAAGGTTGATTGGCTGTGAGGAGGAATAGCCTTGATCCTTTTCTAAAGGATTCTCATTACACATGACGTGAGGCTAGGGAGGGAGGGACAGAAAGTTGAATGTATGTCATTAAATAGAGGAATCCATGAGGTTCAGATATGCAAAACCTATGTTAAAAGAAATGTGATGTTCCTTATCAGTAGAGATGGTTTATAAGTTTTCATTTTCAGAGTGTGTGTGCAGAAGTGAACTGCTTCCTCTCACTGGCCACCTTTTTTTTTTTTTTTTTTTTCTTTTTTTTTTCTTTTTTTTCCCTATTTTTTTTTTTTTTTTTTTTTTTTTTTTGACAGAGCCTCTCTTTCTTTTTGTAGGAGCTTGCTGTTTGGGCTACCTTTTGTTTTTCAGCATTCTGGAATTACAGACAGATATGGCTGTGCCTGTCTGTGCCTGTCTGTACCTGTCTGTGCCTGTCTGTGCCTGTCTGTGCCTGTCTGTACCTGTCTGTGTTTGTCTGTGCCTGTCTGTGCCTGTCTGTTGCTGTCTGTGCCTGACTGTGCCTGGGACTTTAAACTCAGGTCCCCACACTTTCAAAGCAAGTACTTTATTCACTGAGCCATTTTCTTGTCACCACAGAAAACAGTAAGCTCCATGTATGAATACAATTTTTAAAAGTGAAGTTGAGGCCAGTCTGGTGAGGCATGTGTATAATAATCTTGGCTGCTCAGGAGGTTGAAAAAGGGTGAATTAAAGTTCAAGGTCAGCCTGAACATCATAGCTAAAATAGCAAGGTATTGTCTCAAATTCAAAATTGAAATTGGATTATAATTTAATTCTTTAGTAAAAGTTCCATTGGATTAAAAATACAAAGAAATAAAAATTCATGAAAATTCTAGAAAAACATATAGATATTTTAGGTATTTTATGTTCATATGTGATGTATATGTCATCTATCTGTCTACCCAGCCATATCCTGGAATCCTCAAAAGAAATTACTCTTTATTTTAGTTACAAAAACCATTGCATGGTAAGGGAAAAAATTAAACATAAAGAGAAAATACGCTAATTTTCTTAATATTCAAAGATCTCCTGGCAATCCAGCAAACAAAGATAAGGAAGTAAATACACAAACTGGGCCTTTCCAGGAAAGACAACACAGCAGACTTTTCCAGAGCAGCAAACCACTCAGTCTACATACGGAGAGGGAAAGCAGAAGTTCCGCAGGGTTAGGATTATCAGACATCAGAGATCAGCTTCTCCCCACCACACATGTAGGGATGAATGGTAGTGATGGTAGCGAAGTGTTAACTAAACAAACAAAACAAAACAAAAAGAACAGCGACAAAGTCTACATTGTCAACAGGTGCTAGTTAGATACAATTGGAACAACCATAAAATGAGATGAAATGTCGTCTTTGTGGGTGCTGAGATCACGCAGTCACCGAGTTACGTTGTCATATGTAGAAAAGTGTGAGGTATCTGTAGTGTGCTGTGTGTGTTTGCATATGTGTATGTGTGTGTAAAGGCCTCTACCAACAAGTGTTAAACAACGCCTCAAAAAACTCTTGTACTCTTTGAAGTTAGTGAGATGCAAAGATTATTTTAGAAAGTTCTAGAAAACTCAAAGATACATAAACATGCACCCCATGAGCTATTGGGTTGATGATACCATCATATAGCTGTGGCTTCTGAAAAACTCCCGTGGGTCTTAGAGAGAATAAACATGAAGTAGGTGAATGGTACATTGGTATTATAGTGAAAATAATTCTGACCCCTGTGCAGTCCCTAAAAGGGTCCAAAAAACCCCAGACTGTAGACCTCAGGCACCTGTGGTCCACACTTTGAGGACTGTTAGCCTATACCTCTGTGGTTATTCTCACATAGCAGAGCTCTGCATGAGTATTTCTAAATAGGTAAAAATCATTGCCTCTAAGAAAACAAGCTTGGAGCACTTAGAGTACCCTACTGGGGGAAGATGTGCTTTCTATTATGCGACCTTTGGTAGCATTTTAATCCCATGCCCACAACTGCATTCTTAAAAAACAAACTCAGAGTTTCTTTTAAAAAAAAAGTGAATTGAAATGCAGGCAGAGATTTATGGCTTATAGATTAATTTGAGTCATGGACAAAGACTGTACATGAATATTTGTTGAAACAGTATACATAACAGCAAACAACCCACGTGCTCCAGAATAGACATTGGTTAAACAAATGATAGTGCATCTATATGTTGTAATTCTATGGAGTCATTAAAAATCATAAATCCTTAGAATGTTCTGTGATATGGGGGAAATGTTCACAATATAATGTTAAGTTTAAAAAATAGCACATGACATAACTTTGTATGAGCCAAATTATACCAATTTAAAACAATACTGGAAGGATATATGGCAAAATTTTAAGTCATTAGTTTTGGGTGGTGAGTGTGTGGGTTATTTATGTTGCTCTTTAAATATATTTATGAATTTTTCAAATTCCTTGCAGTTAATATCTATCACTTTTATATAATCGCAGAACAAATTCTATAAAATATAAAGTTGAAAAGGCTTCTTCCCAGGGTTCTTTCTTCTTTGGGGAATACTAATGGACTCTGTCTCCTGGGGCACCCTCTTCTTGGCTGTAGCCTGTAGTGATGGACAGTGGTTTGGTGGACTGGCCGGCAGTGACTGGCTCAGAATAAAGGAGGCAAAGGGACAGCGACTGAGAGTGAGGCTGATCAGTCACTGTGATACAAATCCTTCAGAAACGATGCTGTCCAAGAGGACAACAGACACTTGTTTGTCATGGCCGTAGCCTGAGTGAAGCAGCTGACCAACTAAATAGTTCTAGCTCGGGGTCTCTTCTGGAGCTACTGAAATCCCAAGGCTTGGCCAGGACCATAAAATCCGGCTTTCAGGGGCTTAGACACACACCTGACCAGTTATGACTGACTGAGAACAGAAGTTCTTGCCACTGGGCCACACAGGCCTTCTGGAGAGCTCCTTGTATATCTTAACAGAACACTAGGTGGCTTCTTCAGAACAAATGATCCAAGACACACTTTAAGGCCAACTTCAGAAACTGTACTTACACCTGTGGTCTTGGTAGCTCTGTCTAGCCTTAGTCAGTATGTGGGAAGGTAAGATAAATACAATGTTGCAAACATAGGATAGTGGGCTATTTTCAAAACTGATTCACTAATGGACATTTGCTTTTCAAAACAATGAGTGAAGCTGCCAAGTTTGCTAGCATCCCTATGCCAGACAGTCTGGATTAGTGAAAGGTTTGAGATTTTGCTTTGTGGGCTAGGAACCGGTTGTCAGGGCCATTCTGGGATGGCCAAGCCACTAGGAGACATCACACAGGGTTTGGAACTTGGAAAGAGAAAGGCTGCATACAGAAAGCTTTGTTTTCTTGCCTTCAGGACAATCTCCTATGTTATAACCCTGCATCTCAAATGCCCTGGGCCAACCATGCTGTAACTTTATTTTCTATATAGCTGAGAAATATCCATGCAATACAAACACTGTAGCATCCAACCTAATTCTCCCTAGTTGGTTCCTATGTGCTTCTCTATACAGCAATCCTATCAGGCTATGTCCAGATTGGTGGCTTCTGTAAAGATGTTTACTATTGATATAGGTTCCCCAAGGCTGGGGAAATCCACATGATCTGAAAGCAGGGGACACTGAGTCTCTGCCATTATTGAATGGACAAGACCATCCCTGGCAGTGTGGACAGATGCAGACACTCACAGAATATTGTCTATGAAGCCTACATTGAGAACAATCCAGAAAGGACCAGTGACAGAGAAAGGGTTAGCTTGCCTTGGTTTGATTTGCCAAGGCTCTTTAAAGTCCACTTCATGATTGCTTAGAAAGTGAGGTGTTCATTAAGAGATCACAAGTCTGATGAAAAGCATCAGTCCTTAAGACAGGGAGCATGCTGTTACACTACTGCTTAAATGAGTCAGTGTGAGCCCTCGCCGACTGTGCTTTCCAATTCAAAGATGGGAGAGATAATCCAACTCTTCACTCTAGGCTGGGTCTCTAACCAGCTGAGATGTTGGCACAGTAATTACAGATTCCCGCCACCAGTGATGAACACGATCATAAAGAAAAGGAAGAGAAGACGCATTTCATGCATATTCCTAAGAGTGAGAACCAGGAGTTTGCTCAGAGTGTAGGACCAGTTAAGGAAACGGGACAATGAACAATAGGTCTCAGGAAGAATGAGCCTGGGGTGGGTTCTCATTACAACAAAGGCAAGATATCTTCTTCTGAGGAATTTAAGAATGAGAACTGAGATGTGTTTGCCACATAGCATGAAGACCAGTACTTAGGTACCAGACCCACATAAAAACTATGTATAAAACATGTATTACTGAGATTGAAACACATAGATTTCTGCAGCTCGCAGCCCAGTTACAGGCTTAGTGAGAGACCCTGTCTCAAAAACTAAACTGTAGAATGATCGAAGAGCAGTCACCATCAGTCTCTGCCTGCACATGTGCCTTTGCCAATGTGGACTCATGCACACACACGTGTGCACCCCTCTTTTGTTTAGAAGCAAGGTATGTTGAAGTTACAGAGGCAAGACAAAATAGGGTCTTCTCATCATATTAGAGGTCAGACTCAGTAAGAAAGGGGTTAGTAAGACAGTAAGTTGATAATGAGCATCTAATTTCAATTTTTCCAAAGTACAAGCAAGATTGGTTTGCAAAGCATTAGTCAAAGGCTGTCAATCATCCAGGGTCTGTGTGAGAAAGCAAGGCAGGTGCAGCAGGGATGTAGAATGATGGATCAGATCAGACTGGGTAGTAGGAACTTTAGTTGATCATTAGGATGGCTAGAGCAGGTCAATTGGATTTAGTCTATTGCTTGGAGATTGACTTGCTTACAGTCTGTCTGATCCATCCATAGTCACAAGCAAGCTTCAGGGCTCCAAAGCCTTCCTGGTGCCACTGAAAGTTCTAGTCCGGGGCCCTCACCTTTCTTGTCTGGAAATCAGAGGGAGGTAAATAGAAGGGATGCTGTGTATTGGTTTGGGGCCCTTTGAAAGACTCTCAAGAAGGTTATGTTGATAACCAAATTACCCCCAAAGGTTTCTCTTTCATCTTCCTCAACCAAAACAGACATTTTAAGAAGGCAAGAGCACATTAGGATAGGAGAAAGTGATAAAGCCAGCGCTTGAGAGTTACAATAATAGCTTGTGCCCTTCTTCCCTAATGTGTTGGGCTTCTGAGAACACAGGGATTGTTGTGAGAGGCACAGCGAATGCTGTTTGCTTTTATCTCCTTGTTTCTCTCCTCTCCTGTGGATGGACGGTTGTTTGTAGTTTCCAGGAGAGTGCTTTCCCTCTGGTATTTGGAAAAGGCCTTCTCTTTGCCTATGTCATTTCTTATGTGCTACTTTAGGAGAGATGACACCACAGTGACGTGTGCAAGACGGCCCACATATTTGAATTAATTAAGGGCACTTTTCTTCTCTGGATTGCTCTGATCTATGGACCTTTTTTAGTCTATATTAGTCTTCATGCAACTTTCAAGTTTTACCCTTCTAAGAGGATCAGTGGGATATTTGTGAGCTTTCTTTGATTCTTCACAGTGCTGGCTGCTTCATATAGGTTAGTGTCCTCTCTGTCTCTCTGTCTGTCTGTCTGTCTGTCTGTCTGTCTCTCTCTCTCTCTCTCTCTCTCTCTCTCTCTCTCTCTCTCTGTGTGTGTGTGTGTGTGTGTGAGTGCGTGCGTGTGTTTAAGACATGTGCTCTTTGTGGCTGGAGTATTTGCTTGTTGAGTAAGCACCTCCACAGCTGTACAGTAGTGGCTACCCCATCAGTCTGCATTCTGCATTCTTATGTGACTGGTGACCAGAGCCCAGAGCGCAGAGGCAAACAGGAACTATGAGGGGCAAATAGGGACTATTATGAGATTTATACATTTTGTTGTTTTTCAGCTACTGGGATTTAAGTGTTTGTGGGGGAGGATCAAATCCTATTAAAAGTCTTCTCTGATGAAAGGATGATTTTCATTTCAGTTGGGGAATTTTTTGTATTTTCCTCCCATGTTTTCTATTGTTTTGATTTTTGTTTAGTTGTGGCATAGGTATTGATTGAACTTAATATTCTGGTAATTTAAATTCAATATTCTGATGGTCCTACAATAGTAGAAACCTAGGCTTGTTTATGTTCATTGTGCATGTGTGTGTGTGTAGAGGCCAGAAGTCAACACAGCTGTCTTCCTCAACTACTTTCTAGTTAGTCTCTTGAAATGCAATCTCTCACTAAATCTGTAGCTCACCAATTTGGTAGACTGGCTGGCCAGAAAGCCCTAGGTGTCTTTCTTTGTCCACTTCCTTGGTGCTGGCATTACAGGGGCATGGCATTCACCTGACTTCTGGGGTCCTAGAGTCAGGTCACTGTGCATGCATGACAAGCACTTTACTGAGTCATCTCAGCCCTAGAACCTGAACTTTTATTTGCTGAAGTACTTTTCCTCTGCACATCATGCCAAGACAAGCACATACTAGATGCTTAATAAATAATGACGAAATTGATACTGAGTGGGGTTTCTTACCTTTGACCACTTTGGATGTTAGATGATAGCTTATTTGACTGACCAGCAATAGCAAGCTACAGAAGTAGGGTTGTGGATTATTTATAGAGCTAAGACATACTATTAGGTAAATATTTTCCCTCCCCCTTTTATTTGGTATTACATTGATCTTATTTCTACTTCTTATGGAAACTTAGTCTCCAAGTATTTGCCAACTGTTGTTCTTAGTATAGGATGAGACTGTTGGGTCATTTCAAGATCTCCTCATGGACTTCTTGACAGGCACATTAAAGACTTTGTCATCTCCTTCTACATATTTGCTAGGAGCCCAGCTAAACCGAGGCTTTTCATGGTCTCATAGCCTCTAAAAGGAAAGATGCCCAGATTTCCCAAACACAATTTGTTGCTTGTTTTATCGCCAACCAATTCCTTCTTTGAAAGGTTGATTCTTTGACAATGTCATATATGTCTATAATGAATTTGACCATATTCACCCATGTAACCCTGACTTATCTCTTCTACACCCCATCTGGCCTCCCTCTTCTTCCCAAGTCTTCCTCTAGCTCTTATATCTTCATTTAACAACCTGAGACTTCAACTCCCCAGTGTTCCCCAACAGCGACTAGAAGTCAGCTTTCTTTATTACTGTGTTCTCTGAGACCCCTAAGGAAGTGGACCATGGCTCACCCTTCCAGGCCGTGTCTTTCATTTACCGTTTTCTAACCCTGCTGGTCCTGTTCTGCCTTTTGAGTGTGCCAGTATATTTTGATATCACAGACTTGAACTGCTATCCCTGAGATCATACTCCTTTACAATCTCTGCAAGAATATCTTGGCCAACGAACGAGGACATGCTGGCAGAGATCACTTCTCTAACCAGTTGGCAAGGTCTATTTCAGTATCTACACAGTTGTCCCACACCAAAACACCCTTCATTGCATGGCCTTGTTGTATTCTCTTCCCATCTCTTGTTGTCTTCACACTATGGAAATGTTAGCATCTAGAAATGAGGGAATCAATGTACCTTCTTCAAAGTGACATTGTACAATACAGGAAGCATCCTATACACATTAGGTACTCAAGAAATGTTTGTTAACTAAATGGATGTCCAAGGTCTGTAGGTCCCCGTCAGATTTTACATTTACTTAACTTATAGCACCTGGATCTAAAACACTGCTGTCATTGCCTTCCTTATAGAGAACTTGAAGTCCACCCTGACAAAGTTGTCCATTTCTTTGTATAGAAAAACTGGGTATTCCATAAAAAGGATCATGTGTTTTCTTTACTTAACCCCCAAAGTTGTGTGCAAGGTGACCTCAGCAGCCCAACCTTCCTTGATTGTCTCTTCAGATCTTCTATCTGTCCCCTCTGCCATCCTCACCCTCCTGTGTCACCCCTACTTGCTCTTCCAGCTTCTCCGTTTCCTCTGACCATGCAAGTTCATCACCCCACTCTGCCCCACTTACCTTCTGTTGTAAATTAGATCCTGGACTGCCCACTCAGATATCTAGGTTAGCTTAGGTGATAAATCTTGACGCCCAAATAGATTCAATGAAGAGTGACTCTAATTCAGCTTTCATTTGCCCTGTGTAGAAAGAGACCTGTAACCACATCCCCCACAGTATAGTACCCGACAGTATAGTACAAGAGTATCTTTTTAGCATTGAGAGTTGAGCCTCAGATCTTGTGCATGCTAAGGGAGGTCTACACCACTGAGCCACACTCCCTACCCCATTATTCTAAACACTGAGGGTTATTTTAAAACAGATTGGGCTCACACTATGTACACAAGGTATGTTAGTTTTCAGTGCTCACATATTTTGTCTCTATTTCCCCTGCTTGTTCTAAATTCCACTTCCCCATAATCTCACCTCTCTATGGTAATGATGTAAAATAATAATGTCAAGATTATAGTTGTCTTGATGTGATGAGAAGACCTAGTTTGTCTCAATAGGATGTGTAATTTTCTTTTCTTTTCTTTCTTTCTTTTCTTGAGAAAAAGAATCACTAGTGTGAATTCTAACACTGTTATACTGTTATTTATTTGCCGTTCGACCTTGGGCCATTTATTTTTGCCTCTTTGAGCCTTAACTGTTGCTCCTGCCATGGAAATAGTAATAATTGCTATGTACCCCCCCCCAAAAAGGCTACTTGTGTGATGTGAGATACACAGGCACATGCACACACACCTGTAAATTCAGAAGCTTGGTGCTTGTTATCAATAGCCATTCTTGACTCGTTTTTTTTTTTTTTTTTTTTTTTTTTTTTTTTTTTTAATGTACCTAGCAAAGAGGGAATGTTTTTGAGTTAGTATAACTTAACCTATAGGGAAAGATGCTTGTTTATCCTTGGGAGAGGTGAGAGAATTAAGAGTTAAGAAGGCATGAGAGTTCATTGAGACCCTCAGTGTTCATGAGATACAAGAGCAGCTTTAAGGGCCCTTGTCAGGGAGCTCAGAACCTTGATGTCGCATCCGGGTTGAGTTTCTAGTCTCTGCAGCCCCCTAGTGGCCACTGATTTCAGAGACCTAGTCACAGTCCTCAACAAATTGAAGAGTTAATTTGTTTTTGAACAAGAGTTATACAGACAGGAAAGAAGTGGAAACGGGGGAGGGGGGGGGTGAAGGGTCTAGTGTTTTGATCCCTTTCATGTTTCATATAGAAAGATATTTTTCTGAGGGTTTGCACAGCAGAAAAATTCATGAGATCCCAAAGCTGCTATGAAAGTAATTAACTCCACCATCTTTTTCCTTCCCCCTCCCTCCCCAAGATAGAGTTTTTAAAATTCTCCTTGTGTCAGATCATATTCCTTCAACAATTAAGTTGGCAATATATAAGAATTTCAAATATTCAGCCGGAAGCAGAGGTCCACTGAGAAGTAGTGTTGTTTGTTTGTTTGTTTTTGTTAGGGTTTCACTGGTCAACATGATAGCATAGTGCTGGAAAATACCCTGGTCCCGGGAGAGCAGGGGCTCCACAGTGCTCTCCTGTCATGAGGGGCAGTGAGCAAGACAGTGTGTTTCTTAGAGCTGGGTAGGGAGAGTCCACTGGGTTACCAGGAGAGCTAGCACCAACAGTTACCTTGGAGAGAAGGGACTGAGAAATTTGTGTAAACTAAACGTTACCCTTCCTTATCTGGGCTTCTGGTGACCCACAGCCATTATCTGAAAGGAAAGAAGGCTGGAGGTAGAACCGAGAATTTTAAGTGAATAAATACAAGGCCTTGAGTATGTGAGTCTCTGTCCTGCACAAACTTCTTACACAGAATCACATTCATAGCATCCATAGCCTCTGGCCTGCTATCCATGGAAGACTATGACAGAGGATGGGCTTGGAAGTCTCGTGTGACCATATGATCCAGAACTGGAATTAAAAGTGGTTTGTGCTTGAAGCCACAGCACTTGAAAGGCTGAAGCAGGGTTTCCAAGAGTTCCTGGTCTGCCTAGGCAATGTAGTGAGTTCAAGCCCTGCCTAGGCTACCAATCAAGTTTTTATTTCATAAAGTCCAAAATAGCAAATGAATAAGCAAATGGTGTCCTGGTGGGGTGGTCGCTCAGCAGTTTGCCTGTCTTACAGAAGGCTCTGAGTTTGACTCCCAACACCCGTCTGGAAACCTGTTCAGACACCATTATGAGAAAACAAGTGGCTGACAGATCCGAACAGCATTTGTTGTGGCTGAAGAACAACTCGATTCGGAAGTACTTTCAAATAACTGGAGTGCGGAAGAAGGTTCCTTTCAAGGCCCTAAGGCAAGCCACTCTTAAATTTTGCAGGGCCATGCTACCCCTGCCTCCGGTTTTATTTCAGAACCTGCTCCTCTGAAGTCCGACACATTTAATCTGTTAAAAGTATAATTAGAGAGAGTGCTTGGATGCAACGATCGCTTCCAGTTTTCCCATGTATCCAAAATACTCTCTTGTTCGCACAGCAGAGAAATAGGGAAGACAATCCAAGGAACCCGCACCAACAGCGGGAGGCGGGACGGGCTTGGTGCTTTTCTCAATGAATACCGAGGCCTCTGCAGATTTGCATAGGAGCAGATCTCGCAGCAGCATTGGCTGGCGGGAATGGCAGGGGGTGGGGCCGGCTGCCTAGGCTGGACGGCTGCGCTTAGTTCGCTCCGGAGCCCCGCCCCCGCCGAGGCCCCGCCCCCTTTCGGCGCGCGCTCGCGGCACTGCCAGCTGCAAGTGGCGGGCGCCCAGGCAGATGCGATCCAGCGGCTCCGGGGGCGGCAGCAGCGGTGACAACTGGCACCTCCTGCTGCTTCTGTCCAGGGGTTCTCGGGGCAGTAAGACGCTTTCCGTCCGCCCCCTGGACAGTCAACAAAACCGCGGGCGCTGCTGGTAGGTGAGGAGGGGGCTGGCTACATTGCGGGCTCCTCTGCCCGGAATGTTTTCACTAGGCGACAGCGGCCGGGGCCGCTCTGGTGCTTGGGAGTGAACTCCAAGGAACCAAGACATCGGTGACCGCAAGGACGCTGCAAACTTGCGCTCGTGGAGGCAACGGGAACCTCCTCTCTGCAAAGCAGAGCTCGCGTTCACGCCCAGAAGTTCAGGGCAGGGTGATCGATCTGAGGACTTCCTGCAGCGGAGGTCACTTGAGGGGGCGCTAGAAAGCAGCCCCCTCCGGCGGTCCTTGCCTAGACTTGGGAAGGAGCGCAGAGGAGGTGACGGGAGCGGAGGACGTGGGCAAGACAGTGACCGACTCAGAGCCGCGGTTCACAGCCTGGAAAGTTGCAGAAGATTGGAAGCTAAGAGAGGAGCTCTCTGGTCACCGAGGGCTCCTTGATCGGTACCTAATCACCAGCTTCCTCAACCATAGTCATTTCTCTGGTCCCTGAGCAAAGGCCTCTACAAATGGGGCGCAGCACGGCGAGAGGCGCAGGATCCAGCTGTTGAACCCAGAGTGTCTCACTGTCTCCGAACTCCCCCTGACTTTCGCATCCGTTTTGCTGAGAGCCTTTTTCGCCTCGTAGCTTGTATACACAGTCCCCGAGACCAAGAGGAAGGAGCCGTTCAGGACCAAGGACTATCTGGAACCCCTTCCTGTTTGGGGGAGAGTGAAGGGCAAGGCTGGACCAGGAAGGGAAGGGAGACTAGTGTAAACTCGCCCTCCGGCGAAATGAGGGCCCTTGGGTTCCTGTGGCTGCTGCCGCCGCTGTTTTTGGCAGCAGCCTCGTACTCCGGATCTGCTACGGATCGGCGCGCGGGTTACTCAGCCTCAGGGCCGCTTCTGCAGCCCCGGGAGCCGCTCAGCTATTCGCGCCTGCAGAGGAAGAGTCTGGCGGTGGACTTCGTGGTACCCTCGCTCTTCCGCGTTTATGCCCGAGACCTGCTGCTGCCGCAGCCACCGTCCCCCTCGGAGCCCGGGGCTGGCGGACTGGAGGCGCGGGGATCACTGGCTCTGGACTGCGACCCTCTGCTCAGGCTGCTGGGGCCACCGCCTGGAATCTCCTGGGCAGAGGGAGCCAGTTCTCCTAGTCCCGAGGCTGGCCCGACGCTGTCCAGGGTGCTGAAGGGCGGCTCGGTGCGCAAGCTCAGGCGAGCCAAACAGCTGGTGCTAGAGCTGGGCGAGGAGACCATTCTTGAAGGCTGCATTGGTCCCCCAGAGGAGGGGGCTGTGGGGATACTCCAGTTCAACCTCAGCGAGCTGTTCAGCTGGTGGATCTTCCACGGCGAAGGGCGGCTGAGGATCCGCCTGATGCCTGAGAAGAAGGCATCGGAAGTGGGCAGGGAGGGAAGGCTATCCACTGCGATCCGAGCCTCCCAGCCCCGCCTTCTCTTCCAGATCTTCGGGACTGGTGAGCAGCTCCCACCAGAGTGTGTTGGAATTTGCATTTTTAGTTATACCGACATGTAGCCACTGTTAACTAACCCTTACTCTTCTTAGCCTCCTTTTCAACGTAATTGGATTTAGATCCGTAGTTTCTTATCATATGCTTGAATATAGTGACTTCCCAATAGAACCTTTTCCCCCAATAGAACCTTTTTTTCTCTTTAGCAATCAAGTTGGGAGAAAAGTTTCCCAGTGTTGGCAGAGTGCCTTCCACAGACTTACTTATGATCCAACTGGATCATACTTGACTGCCCTCTTACCCAAGCTCCGAGAATGGCTGAACGCTCCTATAACTCCCAAGTTCCAAGTTATGAGACCTCAACCTTATTGCCTCTTCCCCTGACTCTTATTCCTCTTCTGGACTGCCACAGGTTTTGAGAATGTGGTAGAAATTCCCAGAGAATGTAGAATTCCCCTTTATACCAAGTCTCAGCCAACTGTCTGGCCCTGGCTCCCTCCCACAGTGCTGGCTAGCCCTGAGGTTCTCTTTACCATAATTATTCATTCTGCCACACTGGACTCCACCCACCCCCCAGACTGCTTACACACGCAGACTCTCACTGTTCTCAGATGTCCCAGGAAAGTCTCAGAGGAACTAAGGAACAAGGGGCAGGAGAGTTGTAGAGAAAGGGATGAAATTGTTAAGGTTGCCTTGCTTTGGGAGAGAAGCCATAGTTGTCTTTCCTGACTCCCCCTTTGTTTGCCCTGGGAATCTTAGCTTGCATGTGTGTAGCAGCTTCTCTGAAGGACAGCTCTGGCAGACCCTTACTGCTGGAGGCTCCTGGAGTGAGGTTTCTGTTTCATTTACCTCCCCATTTCTTCCAACATTCATACTTCCTACTCTGTGGTAGTAGTGTCTTTTGAATGGCAAGCCAGGTGGTTTTGAATGAATGTTTCTCTGCTAAGACCGTGAGGGGTGGGACTTGTGAATGAATTAAATATGCAATGAAAATGAATGAGGAAACCACAGAAAGAGAAATCATGTTTTAGAAAGGAAGCCCACACTGATGCCATTGAGCAAACCTAGCTTCTTTTCTATCATTCTCATCATCAGAAATAAATGAAGTTTCTATGCTCCACTGATTACTAATGCTTAGTATTAATTGGATGTAAAGCATCGAACAGGGTTCATTTTAGAGCTACAACTTCTCCCATGCTTATGCACATTCACACACACACACACACACACACACACACACACACACACACACACCACTTACACGTACACCCAGTGCTCTCCTGTAGCAGAGCTGCAGAGAAGCTGAGGCTCCTCTGTCATTGCACAGAAGCTGTACTGGCATCTGGTCCTCAAGGGAAACAGAACGTAGATCTGTATTTCCGCACGGGCACTGGTGACATCGGTGTCACTTAAAACAAGCCCCTTGTGATCAATGCTGGAATTTATATTGTGCCTAGTGAAAGGCAGGTTCTGATGAGTTTGGCAGTGCCTTCAGTGAAATGACATGAAAGAATGAAACTGTTGTCCCACTAAGGACATTTTTGTAAAGAACAGCTGGGCTGTAACGGCAGGCATTGTGGCTTCTGTGGTTTATACATGAAACATTCTCTTTTAGTGTCAAATGCTTCTGTAATGGATGTAAAATGACTTCTATGGAAAGACAAATTCTTTTCTATGTTCATGACTTTGAGCATTGCTGGGGCTTCTCTATCACCTCTTATGATCTGATCATACACCCCAGCAGTCTATATCAACAAAAGGGGTCATTTTCCAGCCCCAAACTTAACAACTATAGACAGGCTGCAAAGAACCTAGCAGTGGATGTCTCTGAGTCATATAATGCATTCAAAGAACATACTACTGTAGTCAAGCCCTGTGTGCAGAAATCAAACTGTGCTCAGGGGAAACTTCATGTAGAAAGGAGTGTCTCCCAAGAGCTGTTCTGCCACTGGATATGGGGAAGCAGTGAGCTTCCCAAGTCCTCCCCGAGGAGCAGCAGGGCCAATCCTTATACATTATTTGACATGCACAGAAATGCTGGCTTCAGAAAGAGCCAGGATTCTGCCATTAAAAGGCTCAAAATTCTAGCCAAGCATTTTTCAGCAGAATTGGGATCAAATGGTTATTGATGAGATCAAATAAGACACTAAGTGTAACTGGATGAGCTCTCTGTGACTTCCAGAAAGACAGGCAGCTTGTTGAAGAGTGCTTCAGGCCTTGTGGTCACCACACTTGAACAAGATGGGCTCTCTGAGGACAAACGCTGTCTGAGGTTAGGCAGCTAGCCACACAGGACCAGCCTCTTGTCTCACTGTCTCCCCTGCATCCCTCAGAGATGGGTTCCATCACAGATCTTTCCTTGGAGTGGGTGCATACTGGTGTAACACAGCACTGTCCATGTTGGGGGCAGCACATATCACTGTGGTTCCATTCATCTCTGTATGGAAATTCTAGCTTGCCTTGTGCCACTGGAGTTGATTTTTCTACTTCTTATGTCGGGGAGGGGTTTATTCTTTTCATATGGCTCCTTAGTTATAGAATGGGACATTTTCTCTTTTGTGACATAGGGTATTCAATTAAACACAAGGAAAATAGATAAACTGAGTTTCTTAGTGATCAAGGGGCTTACAGTCCCACCAAGAGGGAAATGGGATAATGGTCTTATATGTGGGGGCATGCTCTGACACCCCTTTTTGTCAGAGTTCTGCCAAAGCCTATTTGTCACAGACTGAAGAGAGTTTCCTAAACTTGAGAAGAACCATGGGGAGGTGGTAAAATAGAGATGAATCCAGTGAGGACAAAGCAAAACTGTGGTGTTGGTTTTTGGTTTGGGCTGCCCGAGAGGACTAAAGGATATTTGAGAGCATTTGTAATGAATGACATGCTTGTGGCTTTCCTTTGTGGATTATTGTGAATTCATAAATGGGATCAGTGCATCAAACCCCAAAACAGTTCCTGGGAGAATCCATTTAGAGATCAGTTCCCGAAGTCCACAGACATTTACAAAGCCCCCAAGCAGTCTGCCAGATGTTAGCACATTGCCCATAGCTCTGGCTTATAAACTGGTCTGTAGGTGCTTTGAGATCTGAGTCTATAATCTCACAGTGAGAGGTCTAGAGATGTGGGATAGGAAGGTCTGTTTCCCAGAAAGCCCACAGGAAAGAAAATACACAGCTTTGGACTTTATATGCACTACAGAGAAATGTGGGTAATTTAGAGTAGATGCATGCAATGCAGTAACCTGACCTTTGACCTCACATATCTTGCCTATCCCTCCTAATTTCATTTCTGAAAGGGGCAGAGAGAGTAAAGGAAGATATAAGGAAATTGCAGCTCCCAAAAGGGATATCAGTTATTGGAGGTGAAATGGGAGAATTGGAGCCAGCCCAGAGAAGAGCAGAGAGCTGATTTAAGAGCTGAAGTATCTGATTTATGATGAAAGATGAATGGAATTAAATATATATGGCTGGGCTAAATTGCGATGAAGGGAAAGCCATGGTAACAATCTACAAATCTCTGAAGAGAGTGACTGTCAGTGAGGAGCTCAAGTTATTTAGTGTATCCTTTAAAAGTAATAGGATGGGCCTTCCGGAAGAGAACGCCAGGTTAGATACCTAAGAATCTTGTTTTTTGAAATAGATTCTATCAATTTCAGAATGGATTCCATTCAGATTATGGGATGGAACTTAGAGGTGGCAAGCAGGGAGTCGGGTGAGCTATGGGTCAGATAAGCCACATCGTTCGTAACTAATAAGTTCTAATGTTGAGAAACCCATAAAGGGTAGGAGGGCCTGGAAGAGGAAGTATGATCTTTTAGGATCTTATTCCTGAGAACTTTTTGAGCACTGATGTTTTCAGAGGGCAATAAGAATTACTGGAGTATCTTTAAAATTGGGAAATTTTTTACAAGATAGAGAGTAAATAAAATTGAAATTACTAGGTTTGGGTTTTTTTTCCCCCCTACTTCTTACACTAAAGCTTTTCTCTGGGTTATGGTATAGTGGTTCAGTGGGGTAAGCACATTCACTGCAGTATTATGTGTCCAAGGCATATTTGTGGTGTGTGTGTGTGTGTGTGTGTGTGTGTGTGTGTGTGTGTAAATCAGAAAGAATATTATCCTCCCCCCTTTATTTTGAGACAGGATTCCTTTGTGTAGCCCTGACTGCTAGGAACTCTCCCTGTAGACCAGGCTGGCCTCAAAACTCAGAGATCTACCTGCCTCTGCCTCCTGAGTGCTAGGCGGCCACCACCCTAAGCATGTTATCTTTAACAGAGCATGTGTTTGTAAAGCTGCTGGTATGTTGAAGGGCAGGAGTGATTGGCCTATAAGTATAGGAAGAAAGGGACAATTGCATTAGCAGATATTCCAAGTGCTCCACCACGTTTAAACGTTACTGACAGGTAACCTCACTTTATGACGTTTGTCCAGTTTAGTAAAAGACAGTTCTCCCTCTATAACCATTGTTAATATTCTAATCTAACTGTATAAGACCTTACATTCACAAATCGCTTTCACAGTTATGATTATTTTATCAACTATATAATAGGTAGGTCAACTATCTGCTTTATCTTGTTAATGGAGTAACGGAGATCCAGATGTTTGGTAGCACACTTTCAAGGTTATGTACGCACAGAGCAGTAGACCTGGGAACTTTATAAGGTGAGAGGTTACAAGATGTTGGGTGCTGCTGTAACGAATGCTGCCTGGATCCATGCTTCTTGTCTTCAAATCAAGAGACCATGTCAAAATGCACATAGTAAACCAGTAAGACATGTAGATCAGAAGGTCATGTAGTAAATGTTTAGTAGACAATAGTCATTACTTGAAGAGTTTCTTAAAAATCTAAAATTCACTTTCACCACTGTAAAAGGAGAATTGTGATGGTCCTATATGATGCTACAGGTAGACAGTGACAATTCACGGTGTTGTTTTAGAAATCGGATGGTACACATGATTCCTTAGCCCAGTGGCTGATGAATTTTAGAGCCCATCAATATGCATCACTGGGTTTTCTCATAGCAGTATAATAGCTCCAGCATCTGGGGATCTACACATAGATGTGTGTTTTCATGTTTCCAATGGTGCTGCTTGGGGCTGTGTAATCCCTATGTGTGGCCATGTCAGGTGATAAGACTGTAGGTTCTCCTTCAACACATCTGTGACACCCAAGAGAGGCAAAGAACCAGAGAAGAGTGGCCATAGAGGTGGTTCCTGCTGTCCCACTAAAGCTCTGTCCCATTAAAAGAGGGGACATAAAGAAGTGGGGTGTACTGCATTTGCAGCGACATGTGCTTCGAGAGACCTTTTGACCTTGGATTCAAGTGATTATAGATACACAATCTGATTATTTATCCTACAGAAGAGACTTAGCCTTAACTAAGAAAAGCATAAAGCAGTCCTAGGGATAAGCAAGACCAAGATCACACAGAATAACAATTTCCAATGGCAAATGTCCCTTAATGAGAGTCTCCTGTCCAGCTCATGCCTTGTCTCGTCCTGAGGTGTGGAGGACACCCAGGCTTAGGAATCTCTTTTACTTTGTTTAGCTGGAGTTACACGACTTCTTTTCATTGCCTGCCCCATCTTTCTCACCAATGAGTGAAGAACATGGAGGGAGATGTAAAGAACCAAGTTACTAGAGTTACCAAGCTACCAAAACCCAGGTTACTAGACCTGAGCACATCAAGAGAATCTAAAGCTTTGAGGAACTCAGGTAGGCTTCCCCAGGAAAGCATTAAAGCTTTAGAAAGACTATTCAGTAGCCTTGTGGCATCTGATAGGTAATGGTTTTCATGGCTGACTCATAACCTTCAAAATTTGCAAATGGATATGATCTTTGTTTTTCAATAAAGAATGGGGTCCTTCGATAAGGAAGAATAAAAAGGAGATGTGTCTCATTCATCTCTCTACTTTCCAACTGTGGATGCAACGTAATCACTGCCCCAAGCTTCAGCTGCCATGACTTTCCTGACTAGATGGGCCATACCCTCCAACTGTGAGCTACAATACCTCCCCACCCTTCCTTAAGTTGCTTTTGTTACAATGAGGAAATCACTAATACAGATAAGGGGTTAAAGTAGAAAGTTGGCCTGGTGATGAGGTGCTGAGGGAGTGGGTTGAATCCCTCAGGAACTTATTTGGTGAGCTGGATTTCTCAAAACGACTTGTTTTTTGTTCCCCTCCCCCCTCAGAATTTTTTAAAATGATGTTTCCAGATAGTTTTTCTGAGCATGGGCCTTCTCCCAGGGAAATTTTATCAGATTCACTGGGTGATATAATGTCCATATTTTTTAGAAAGCATGTGATTGCAGGTCCAGAGAGTTCCCCTGGGACAAATCCACCTAAACACTTGGCTAATTAAGTTTTTGCCCTTGTACTCTGACTTCCTGGCTAAGTAACAGCAGGTGCATGGATGGAGGTGGCTGGGATTCCTTAGAGTAAAGGCTAAAGGGGATGCATGAAAATAGTGTGAGCTCAGAGGACAGGAAAATGTGGGTGAGCTTAAGGAATTCAGACAACTAGCCAGGGAAAACTAGAAGGGTAATTTAAGATGCCGGGTCTTCCTTTCCTCTTCCCTTCTGAGTTTCCATTAGAACATGGGTTCATGAAGGTAGGCATGGACAGGGCTCTTTTGTAGACCTTTCCACATTATTAGCCTACATAATTAAAGTCAGCGTTTTGTGGTGAAGAGAATTCTCCAGTAGAAGCCAGAGGACCTGGAGTCTGTTGTGGTATTCACATGTTACTAAACTTGAAATCTTGTATGATTTCCTTAGGACTGCTGGTCCTATGGGTCTTTAGTGAAGGTATTATGGTCTCCTCTACCGAGTTGGGTCATTCTTTACATTGAAAGAGATGAGCTGTATGGAAAGCTTCAGACTGGATTATTATAACACACACACACACACACACACACACACACACACACACACACACGAAAATGTGACTAAGAGTTTTTCTTTTTTTTTTTTTTTTTTGAAAATGCTAAGTTACTTCTTTGCCCAATCTTTGTTTCATGAGTCAGGGTTGGGTTCAGCTATCAGCTAGTCATACTGGCAGGGCTTCTGTGTCCCCTTACCCGGGTTTCCCAAAATGATGCCTCTGTATTGAAGCCACCCCAAGTCCCAGACTTCATTGCATGATAATGAGTTGTAAGACTTCCCATGAATAAAAGTCATCGTTTTAAACATAGGGATGCCAAAAAGTTCATTAAGAGTATCAATCTTGTGTAGAGCTTGGTAATCGATGTGTGAGTCACTGCTCTGATAAAGACAGCACCTTTCTAACATCAAGAAAGTTCTCTGAAATCCTGTTCCACCCAACATAACCATTTCTTTCTGACCCATAAGTGACCAACTGGCTGGGATTATTCTTATACTTTATGCAGATGGACTCATGAAAATAATAATAGTCTTTAGTCACAACTTGTCAGACTCTAGACTCAACTGGGGAGATGGTCCTCTGGGCATGCATGTGAGAGATTTTCTAGCTTATATTAATTGATGTGATACCATCTTAGCTGTGGGCAGAAGCATTGCCTGGGCAGGGGCTCTTGGACTGTACAAAATGGGGAAAGTGAGCTGAGCATGCATTCATCACTCTCTGCTTTCTGATTGTGGTTGTGATGTGAACAACTGCTTCAAGCTTTTGCTGCCTCGACTTTCTCACAATGAACTGTACCTAGATATGTGGGTGAAAATAAACCCTTTCCCTATTTATTTACTTTTGTTAGAGCATTTTATCATAACAGGAAAAGAATCTAAGATGCTTCCTGTTGTCTTTTGTGCCTGCTTCTTTACTGAAGAATGATGATTTTTGTGAGATTCATCTGTATTGCTAAAAATGTTCCCCTCTCCCCCTTCTCCTCCTCCTCCCCTCCGACCCCTCTTCCCTCTCCACTTGTTTTTGAGATAGAGTCTTAATGTATGTCACATTGGCCTGTAACTTACTGTGTAGTTCAGGTTGACCTAAAACTTTTTAAAATAAAAATTATTATTTTATGTATACAACTACACTGCAACTGTCTTCAGACACACTGGGCATCAAATCCTATTACAGATGGTTTTGAGCTACCATGTGGTTGCTGGGAATTGAACTCAGGATCTCTGGAAGAGGAGTCTGTGCTCCTAACCACTGAGCCATCTCTCCAGTCCCCAGGCTGACCTTTAACTTGTTTTTTTCTAGCCTCACTCTCCTGAGTGTTGCCATTTCAGTGACATATTTCTCCATCTGGCCACAATGTTCTTTTATATTGCTGTGTTGTGTTCCTGTTGAGAACATGCTATTAATTCCTCACCCAAGGTGTTGTCTCTGCGGGAAACTCAGACATAAAATAATCTATCACCAATAAAATATAGAATACACCACAGATCTGGGGTTGAAGGTCTGCTTTATCATTTACTGGACCATGGCTATTTATTTTCTTCTCTCTTTGCTTTACACTTTATCTGTAAGGTGAGGAAAAAAAATACTAGCAGTGCCAAGATTATTGTGAGAATTTCATAATGCAAAGCCTGAAGAAAGGGCCCCCATGTACCCCATTGTACCAAATGAATTTTAGTCCTTTCTACAACTCTTGAATGTATTTTTCCCTTAGTGGCCAGGATGCACATGTCAAAGGTGCTTTCAGAAGTGGGAAAGAGAATCCTTTACAAGGGAAGTCATTAGCCCATGGAGGTAAATGCAACAGCTAAAGACCATGTAAGTCCTGTAACCATCTCAATGAATAATTTCACTTATAAATAAAATAGCTTTTAATGAGATTCTTATGCTCAGTCAGAACATTAACTATTAAAACAAACCATTTAGTCAATATATGATTTAAAAAAAATTGTTGGTCTTATACACAAGTCTCAGTGGTAATAGGCATGCATAACCCTCTAGAGAGACTTGGGGCCACTGGGAAGGGGGTAGGGGCGGGGGGGGGATGGGAACATTCTCTTGGAGACAAGGGGGCGGAGGCATGGGATGAGGGACTGTGGGAAGGTGGACGAGGAGGGGCTGATGACTGGACTGTAAGAAAATAAAAGATATAAAAAAGAATATTGTAGAGGGGATAGAAAACGTTGGGTAGAAATATCACTAAATTTTCAAGCAGAAAGACAAAAATGGCGAAGCATGAGAGAAACACGCCGAGACTGAGAGAGGGGAGAACAAGAGGCAAGGCAGGACAGTAGGCAGGGTCATGTCCTGGACACGGAGATGCCTGGACACGGGAAAAGACCAAAGTACAAGTGAGGGGAAAAGGTAAGCAGAGTGGGGTGAAGGCACATGGCTGGAAGGATGCTGATCAGGTGTCAAAGTCTCCATCTGAATTTAGGGTAACATTGTATAGTGACCATTTCCAGCCTTATTGAAGTATATATACATGTTCCTCCTTTACTGTGAAATTTAAATTATTTAATACACACATACACACACACACACACACACACACACACACAAACACACACACACACAATCACCACCCTAATTAGGATCTATAATATTTTTAATCCTTAATGTTTAAAAATCCTTGCTATACCAGTTTTTTAAGTAGATTTTAATTAGCAAATTTCATAGCATGTATTTTGATCATATTCACCCCAACTCCCCCTTCTAATTTCTTCCAGATCAACCCCCAGCTCCCTATGCCTGCTTTTGCAAATGGTCTCCCATATTTTCTGCTCCAGAAAATTTGTGATTTGATTTCTCATGTCTTTCTCTCCTTAGTTGTTCTGGCACTATTGTAGGCTTTACAGACTCCTTTTCCGACATTCCATTACCCTTGGAGCCTCTATGGCTCTCCAAAGTCCTCTGAGCTTTGGAGAAGAGTCCAGCAGCCACCATCACCTTTGCTTTCTCTCCTGATCTGAGTTCTGTTTCGGTAGTGGAGTGTACTCTAGAGGCTCCTATACAGGGCCCTATAGCATATCTGTGTGGAGTTCATCATCTCCCACTTTTAATATTTTAATATTAAATGTCTTTCTATGTATTAGTGTCTTGTTTCTTTTTTATTGCTGAATAGTATTCCACTGTATGAGCATTACAGTGCTGGACTTATTCTAATCATCACTTGATAAACATATTCTGTCTGGAAGTCTCATGAATACAACTGTAAAGAATCTTTTCTGTACAGGTGATTTTGTGGCTGTATTCAGTCGGTTCTTTTCTGTCCATTGTAGAGTAGCTGGAACATATGGTAAAAATATGTTCAACTTCATAAAAACAGGTAGGCTAACTTGTTTTAAAAGTGGTTGTATCACCACCAGCCCTGGATATATCCCAGAAATTCAAAATGTGTTATTTGGTCTGAGTCTTGAGTGTGTTAGAACCTCAGGCATCCTAAGAGACTTTTCTTTGAGTCTTTCAATAGAGTTGCCACTCAGAGGAAAATGAAGCCAGAGGCCAGTTCATTCAGAATTAGCACATTTCCTAGAATAATCAAGAATTCCTCTTGAAGGCAGAGCCTTGACTGTGTTATACTGCAGAGAGGATTGCCTTTGGCCTTTGAAGAGAGACAATAGGGATTCTCTGTCCAGGATCCTTGACAAGGAGGAGCCTCTGGCTTATTTCTGTTGTGGTCTTAACTTTTGACTTCTCTACCATGCTGACCCTGATCAGGACTCATTATTCATGAAATTAAAGAAAGGATGGAAAATACACACACACACACACATACTCACCCACACACACACACACATATACACACATGCACATTCACACACACTCACATTCACACACACACACACACACACACACACACACACACACACACACGAAATGGAGGTTTCTTTTTACACTCTTGGATCAGTCTCCTAGATAGAAAGGTCTCTCTGAGGGTCTTGATCACATGTTTTCACCACCAAAGCTTTCAGGAGCCTACATTTGGGTCACAGACACAAGGAGAGATGAAAAGAAGACTTACCTCTTCGGAGGTAGCCTGTCCCAGGCTTTGCTCTGTTCTTCAGTGTTCATTGCTTTATTTACGGTTCATATCCCCCACCAGTTGCTGTTCATATGATGCCCTGCAGTCTTTGCTTGTAAAACTCAGAACAAAAAGAGTTTAGTGGGTTTGTGCCACCTTGGCTGCATACTGCTTTGCTGAAAGCTCCCATCTACAATATTTTCCTTCTGCTATTTAATATTTAATGTTGTGTTAGTCCTTGTTAAATCTTCTTGGCTTTTGTTTTCTGAGTGTCTTTGATGTTCTTTCATTTCTGATGATGATCTTCACTGAATGTGCTTGAGCCAAGGACACTTTAGCACTGCTACTCTATTGTTATTCTTTGTGCGTCGTTTCTGATGAGACTCAGAGACTCTCAACCTGTGTTTCCTGTTCTGTCTCCTGAACCCTCCGGTTCGCTCAGGATTTCCTTTTATGATATTTCAGAAATTTAGATAATAAATAATGTGATTTGGTGCTTTTATTGAGAGTCTTGGATCTGGAGATTATATATTTTATTACATTGGAAAATAAATCAATTTTTTCTTGTGTAAATCCTGGCGATTGAGTCTAGGGTCTCTAAACAAGCATTCCATCCCAAGCTATATCCCCAGGTCCTTAACTACTATTACTTTTGGGGGTGAGATAGGGTCTAGAAGTTATTAACTTACCTTGAACTTGCTTTGTATTCCAAGCCAGGCTTTGGATTTGTGATTCTCCTGCCTCAGCCTCCTGAGCAGCTGGGACTATAAGTGTGAAACACAATTGAAGCTCACATCTGGAAATTTTTCTATTTTTTCTCTTACTATCCTTTAGAAATCTAATTATAATTATGTATACTATGTTGCTGTATTACACAAAAGACCCGAAATTATTTTTTTCAGTCTTCTCTCTCTCCTGTTTGGGTAGCTTTCACTGCGAGAATTGAAGCTCATCCCCGTATGTGTAGGAGCACGTGACCAGCTGATTAAGTCAATCCATTCAGTCCTTGAGATTCTTTCTGATTCATAGCTCTTGATGCTTCATTTTTATTTCTTCTCTCATTATGCCTATGTTTTGCTCTACATCCTAGAAAATACTTATCACAGCTATTTTCAAGTTCCTTCTCCTAATTAGAGCAGATCTGCATTTCTATGTCACTTCATATTGATCTTCTTTCCTGTGGTTGTGGATTGTATTTTCTGTCTTTAAATATCTGGTATTTTGGTACTGGGTTTTATTCATTATGGATATTACATTGCTGAGTGTTGGGATTTTTTCTGTCTTCACTTTAAAGACTGTTGAGGTGTTTTTGACAGTTTATTTTCTTGCCCATCAATCTAAATCTAGCAAAGATTATCCCCAAGCCTTTCCAAGGGAGTTTACTTAAGCCTCTCTTTTATGGTTAATTTAGACCCACATTTGAAAGTCTTTGACAAGTGCCCCAGGTGTGATGAGATATGTGGGCTGGCTACTAAGTACCCCAGCTATTCCTAACTGTCTTAGGGTTTCTGTGAAAAGACAGCATGACCATGGCAACTCTTAGAAGGAAATTATTTATCAGGGGTTAGTCTACAGGTTCAGAGGTTTAGTCCATTATCATCATGTTGGGGAGGATGGTGGCACACAGGCAGACATGGTGTTGGAGAGGTAGCTGAGAGTTCTACATCTGAAACCACATAGAGCAGAAAGAGGAGAGCCACTGGACATGGCTTGAGCCTCTGAAACCTCAAGCCCACCTCCAGTAGCTCACTGATTCCAACAAGGCCACAACTGCTCTAACAAGACCACTCCCCCTAACCCTTTCAAATAATGCCACTTCTTATGAGCCAGTGGGCGCCATTTTCATGCAAATCAACACACCAACTTTGTGTGAGCTGTGGTAGAAAGTATTCAGTCTATAGTTCTCTGGTAGGTTCCTTTTCTCCCTTCCCTCCTTCTTCCTTGTGCTCTTCCTGCCTTCCCGTTCTCTTCTCGCCTACCCCATTCTTCCAGTTGTTCTTTGCCTACACTCTAGTATCTCATCCATAAATGCAGGAGTTAATAATTTAGCTACAGGGTTCCTGGGACCCCTGTACAGTTTTATGAAACAATTGCTTCCTTTCTGTTTTATCCTTCTCTAGATTTTATGGATGCCTGTAGATTTTTGGAATATTTCTTAAGAAAATACTTATTCATAGGTCAGTTTAACTGAGCAATTACCAAGTTGAATAAAGACCTCTTCCTCCCAGAAATATTTCACAAATGAATTAAGGAGAAAGGCAGACAAAGCACACTGATAAATATCTCTAAATAATTACATCTTTCTCTCTAAAGCCAAAAGCATGGTGAAGCAGGCTCTCATGGTTTATTGGAGATCTAACAGTAATAGGAGACAGTTGTTCTGTATCTCTTCAGATACCAAAACAAAAGAAAACCAAACCAACCAAACAAACAAAAACCCACTACACTAAACACAGATGGATTTGTTTAGTAATGTCAGAGACAAGACATTATAGTGCTGTAATTTTATTAAAAAAAAAAAAAAAAAAAACTTCACTTCCAGGCAAAGAATCAGGTCAAAGGGTATCTGTTGAGACTGATGGGTTTCTTTGGGGACTGAGACAGAAGTTGAGATAGCAAAACAACCCTAGGAGTAGTGATTTGAAAAGAATCTTGGGAGGAATGAGGCATTTTACTTAGAAAGAATCAGGCAATGGGCCTTCCAATATGGAGCAGGAGCAAAATATAATGTCCAGGTGAGAAATGTTTGGCTGAAGGGTGAAGAGGGTAAAGGGAGAGTCAGGCAGAGTCTCTCTCTCTCTCTCTCTCTCTCTCTCTCTCTCTCTCTCTCTCTCTCTCTCTGTCTGTCTTTCTCTTTCTGTCTCTGTCAATGTGTGTGTGTACATGTGTGTCTAAGGAAGTAGAACTATCCAGGGGCTAAGAGATTTATAGAATATTGGGGGTCTGAGAAACTGAGAACAAATATTATGATTTATATATGAGGATAGTTTATTTAGTCTATCATTTATATTTATTGTGGAAAAAAAGATAAAAGGGTGTATTTAGGTCTGGAGTTTGGAAAGAGCATGTTGAGTACAAGCTGAAGATCCCTCAGGAAACATATTTTCCTAGTGAGTCTCTAAATCACAGAGGGAGCTGGTGCTAAGTTGGAGCCCCGAGAGTCTGTTGTGCTATCTCAGAAACGAAGACATCACAGATGGGTCTGATACGCTCACTATATGAAAAACAGGAGGAAGAAATTTGAGTCTAAGGTTTTCATATGGTTTCCTGGGAGTCTGCAGTATTGGTGATGAAGAAGGCGATTAAAAAGGGGATGTGCTTTGAGGGTACAGTGCTTGGCATGATCACAATTAGTGGGGGCATCTGTCGAAGGTGAGATTTTCTGGTGTGTACATGACTGTGTAAGGCAGAACTGAGACAGGGAGAAGCCAAGGTTTATATAGATCTAGGAGCTATTTACTTGATCTTGACAGTTTAATTATTGAAAGGAAATAGGTTTTCCAAAAGGAGGATGAAGAGGAAGAAGAAGGACAAAGGAGGGGTAACATTTTAGTTTTAACAAAGTTCATGATTGCACAGTGGATCAGAATTACTGCTGCCAGTGGCAAGAACATTTATTAAGACAGTCTGAGAAGCTTCCTTATCAAGGGGTTTCATGGACTCACGTGTTTCAGAAGCAACAGCAAAGCTGTGTTTTGTGTCTGACGAAGCTGCTAGTCCAGTCGAGAGTAGGGAGAAGTTTACAGCGTCCTGAAGATGTAGAAAAGAAAGATGCTGACAGAGTCACTCATTCAGTCAGGAGTCCATCTGCAGAAGGAAAAATAAGGCAAGGAAAGAGACTGGGGTGAAGGGTCAGGGATGTTGAATAGTTGGTCAGAATGAAGGAAAGGCTCGCTAGAGGTAGACAAAACTCAGGAGGATGAAAACTATAAGGAAGGACAGTCAGGTGTTAGACAGAAAAAGGATAACTATGTAGCAAAATTATTTCACACAGATACTGTAGAATTTGTTTTGGTTAAGCTAACATATAAAGTAATAGGTTTCCTCATGTCACTCCATACACATAACCTGTATGTGTCCCTATACTCAGCTCTTACTTTTTCCAGGGAGGGCTGCATTGTCTCCTCACGGAGCTCCTGTTAGCTTCAAGCTTGTGTTTCTTCTGCTCCAGCCTCCTCAGTACACACTTCAAATCGTGACACCATGTTTGACTTAGCAAAGAATTTCCACAACTTTTGGGTATCATTCCATCTAGATACATTTGTTTTTGGAGTGTTCCACCAAAGTTGAGTTCTTCCATGACTGCTGAACGGGGTAGTTGGGAAGGAGTTTGACAACAGCAAAATCCTACTTCTTTGTCACTTAATATTAAGCATGGCAGCTACACAGATTTCTTAACTTTAATCCTTACTGTTGCATTGTAAGGTTGGTTTTGGTATCACTTGTTTTCCTACTTAGAGAAACTCAGACTCAGGGTCACAGGAAGCACAGAATAAAGCACTTGAACTCAGCCTGTTTCAATTCACACACAGAATCTCAGTGTCGTTGCTATGTAACCTGTCCTATAGCTCTACTCACAATGCCTCTCTTCAACATTAGGGCCCTTAAAATGCCTCAAGACAGTTATTCTGCATATCCTGTTTTGACTGTGTCTTAGTCCAGGTTTCTATTCCTGCATAAACATCATGACCAAGAAGCAAGTTGGGGAGGAAAGGGTTTATTCAGCTTACACTTCCACATTGCTGTTCATCACCAAAGGAAGTCAGGACTGGAACTCAAGCAGGTCAGGAAGCAGGAGCTGATGCAGGGGCCGTGGAGAGATGTCACTTACTGGCTTGCTTCCCATGGCTTACTCAGCTTGCTTTCTTATAGAACCCAGGTCTACCAGCCCAGGGATGGCACCACCCACAATGGGCTGGACTTTCCCCCCTTGATCATTAGTTGAGAAAATGCCTTACAGCTGGATCTCATGGAGGCATTTCCTCAACTGAGGGTCCTTTCTCTGTGGTAACTCCAGCTTGTGTCAAGTTGACACAAAACCAGCCAGTACAGACCTTAAGTGTTCAAATGTACCAAACCATGGGCAGGGAAAAATTGACTACCTTCTCTGAGATGGGGAGACTAGTGTGCACAAAACCATGCAGAAAGGAAGGGTAGGAGCCAGACGGTTTCCATCTTTTTCATGAAGGATGATCAAAGATCATGCTAAACAGATCATGATGCCATGAATATTCCTTTCCTTTCCATGGGTGCTGTCTTCCCTTGATGCTTCAGCCTCCTGGTACCCACACTTCTGCTAGACACATGCAGCCACTGGGAACAGTTCAGAGGGTATAAAACAAGTCTGTGTCATGGTGGGCAGGTGAAATGAGAAAGGTGCTAAGAAAACCTTTTCCTCCCCTATCCCTTCCTCCTGTTCACCCTCTCCTCCTTCTCCTTCTCCCCTAACCCCTTTCATAGTATTATCCTCGATACTATAATTTGGGAAAGTATGGTAGAAAAATGTCATGAAGCAAAAATGCAGATTTGATACATCTGACCTTTCTTTTCCTCAGAACAATAAATGTCAAATAGCTTTAAAATGACAGCTAGGGTGCCCAGACATTATTTACATTCTTAAATATTTAGGCAAGAAACCTAATTTTGACTTAAGCCTCATTTGCATGAAGACTCTGGCCTATGAGAACCATGAGTCCTTTTAAGGATCATCACAAGTCCTGATGTTTGCACTGCAGAGAACAGAAACTGGGAAATAGAGAAATGTGAGAAATCAGCAGGGAACAGAAGTGGTAAATGATTCCTGGTATGTAATGAGGCAATTGATATCATCAAGAAAGTGCTTTGCAGCCCCCAAATTGTGTTTGCATTTTCCATATCTGAGTAATGTGGCATGAAGGCTCCAGAGACAGGCTCACAATCAACATGTCCTCTCTCTTGATTCAATACAAAGTACTTTAAGGTGTGTGTTTACTTGTATTATTCATCCTCATTTCACAAAGACGGTTTGTTTCTAGAACAGGGAGAGTTATCTTGCTTTGACCGTGAACATCCCCACAGAACTCTAACTCTTGACCCCTGACTCTGTGCTCCACTTTGTCTGCTGTTTGATTGGCATCAAAAGCAGCAGCTTCAGTCTGAGGGTGACTTTTTTTTTTTTTTTAAAGGAATTGTATGTGTGACTTAATCCATGCACTTCTGAAAGGAAACATGGTTACTTTGTTTTCTAAAAGAATCTGCAGCTAGTTCTGGGCTGGGTACCACTCAGAGTCCACTGTGGAGAAGATCTTCATCTAGTAAGGCAGGAGCCCAGAGTCCCCTGCCCTTGGCTTCATCAGCTAACAAATGGAGACCATCATAATACTTACCATGTGCTGTAGCATTTTTGGAAAGGGTAAGAAAAGTTTTAGGGTTTTGTTCCACACTTGGTACTAAAGCACTGAACATACTACTGCGCATCTATCTTCTAACCGTTGAGAGAGGAGTCTCCTTGTTCTGTGGCTCCTTTTCCTTAATCTAGCAGGATCTATTCATCTCTGCAATTAGAGTTCATCTCAAAGAGAAAAAACAAGAGATGCCTCCAAGACATCTTTTCTGTTGAACCGTTAAAGGTTGTTAGAGAATCACCTTTTACTTTCTATGTCACTTCAGGATTCTGCAGGGAAACAGCAGCTCATGCTGCCTTCACATTAAGAGTGTTGAAATTGTGAAGAGCATTTCTTAGCTCTTAAGACAGTCCTTCACCTACATAGCAGAAAGTGCTTCGTTTCTCAGTAACTGATTGTAAAGTCAGAGGCTGTGTCCTCTGGCAGCAGTGGAAGAGAGGGACATGTTCTGACATAGGAATTTTGGAATCAGGATTTTCTTGGAGGATGTGCCCTGCTGTTCTGTTTGAATCTGGGAAAGTTGCCTAAGAGTCCTGAGTCTTGGTTTGTGCCTTATCAAATAACTGAGTTCCAATCTTTTTCCATTTCATACAGTATCCTGTGATCCTAACCTGGACAGATGCAATAACATCACTGGTAAGATACTGTCCCCAAATCAGATGTAGCATCAGTTAGAGTTTCATAGATCGGTGATGAAAAATGAGATCCTCCTCCGATTCTCATGTAACTGGTAAATAATAAGTTATGTTAAGCAATCTTTACTTCTACTGCGTCTCACAGACCATGGCAGAGGGAAGGTATTTAAAAACCTATCTCCTCAATAGGAAAGGGTGAATATATAGGAAATCGACTCAAGCTGCTATGTTCTGATTTTCTATTCTCATAGTTACTTGTCACACACTGGACATATGGACAGAGGAAACTGATCAAGCAATTATTGGCTAGTCAATAAATAACCAGATACCTATGTATGTATATACATAAACTTATCTGTCTTATTCCTTACAAGGATAGGGTTTCTTTTTGTTAGTGTCAGGGCTGACAGTCAGAAAGCATCTGATTTATCCATCTCTGTGTGATAGATCCTAAAGGCATTCAGTATTTTCTGAATCAATGAGAGAAAAAGTAATGAATGGAAAGATGATGTAAACATGGTGTGTGCAAAAGACTGCTTGAACAACCCATGCCCCAGTGAACCCAGTATGTGTCTGACAAATTTCTTTGCTTACATCTTAATGGCTCATTGACCCCCTTCCTTGGCTCCAATTTTCTGTTCATCAAATAACCATTGTGGATGTTAAGAACATTGTCATTTTTTATAAAAATTTGTTTTTATTGTGTGTGTGCCTGTAAGGGTTTGGCCTACACATATGTACCACATGTGTGTAGTGCCCATGGAGGCCAAAAGAGGGAGCTGTAGTTATGGAAGGTTTTGAGACACAATGTGGGTGCTGGGAACAGAAACTGAGTCCTCTGCTGGGGGACTTAACTCTGCAAGTACTCTTCACGACTGAGAAATTTCTTTAGCCAGATCTTGAGAACTTTGTAAAGTTGTGTGTTAGTCAGTTTTACTGTCACTGGACCAAATACCAGAAAAAAATTAAGCTCAAAGCTCATGCTTTCTGAACTTTCAGATCATTACCGTGGTAGAAACTGCTCATCTTCTGATTGGTGAGAAGCAGAGAGGGAGCAGAGGAGGAGAATGAGGGAAGGAGGGGGAGAGAGAAACTGAGATAGACAGAGAGAAACATAACAGAGACAGAGAGGAGGGGGAGAGAGAGGGGAAAACAGAGAAAGACAGAAAGTGAGAGGCCAAGAGAGGGAGAGAAGGGAAAGAGGGGAGGATGGAGGGAAGGAGAGCGGTGGGAGGGGGAGAAAACTAAAAGGAAGAGAAAGAAGGCAGACCAGATGCCAACATGTAGGTTAACTTTGATTGGCACCTTAAGAACATCTAGAATCAGCTAAGAGACTTGCCTGTGGGCAGGCCTATGAGTAGGGGTGTTTTTAGGAAGGATTGCCTGAGGGGTGTGGGTGGGACCTTGGTCCAGGACTATGCTTTCCTTCTTCTTCTTCTTTTTTTTTTTTTTTTTTTTTTTTTTTTTTTTTTTTTTTTGTTTTATTTTCTGAAGAACCCTGATCATAGAATCAATTACCACCTTCAACAGTATGGATTTTCTGTTTTCTATTTTCTAAACCAGAGTGTATCCTTAAAATTTCTACCACACCCACAAACAGCACCAGGATCTGGAAGAGTAAGTGTTGAACACATAAGCCTATGGGAGAGATTTTGTACTCAAATCACAACAAGTTCTAAAGGGTAAAAACAACACAATGTACTCCTGGCTTTGAAGAACTTGGGGTCTCAAAGTTGGAAGTTCAATCCTTGACACTGACATCAGCTTTGTAATGTTCCTTTCAGGTCTCTGAGATCTAGTGAAGTGTAGGGGTGTTGGAAGGTCTATTGGGGAAATCTAATAAGACTGCATTGTGAAGTCAAAACATCACAAACATCACATACTTGCTTTAATTATACTCAATTTATGTATAATTGACTTTTATAGTGTAGATTTAGGGCCATGTGTTCCTGAGCAAAGAACAGTATGTGGGGAGAAGAGGCTTATTCAGGAAGCAGAGTCTTAGTTGTAGGAAGATGTGTAGAGTTTGGATGGTTGGGGTGATTGGGCTTATCTTGGGGAATGTAGAGTGTTGAACAGTGTGTATGGTGTGTGTTGGGGGGTGTATCAGTGTACGGGTGTCGGGGTATGGATAGAGAGAGGCTGTCAGTCCAGGTTGAGAACATCACATAGTCCTATTAGAGTTCCTACCTATAGAGGGCTCTATGCTCTCCTGAATCCTCTGTGAGGGTAAAAGAGGTTTTGTGGTAAGTACCTTAGATGCCCAAGATAAGGTCAGGACCTTGGGGAACAAGCAGGGAGCATTTAATCTCCTCATAGCAGGAAATAGGCAGCCTTTCATGAGCTGATGTGAGCAGGGTTTTTGGAATATGGAGCTGGGAACGGTCTGTGGTTCAGATAGTGTGGACATATTAGGGTCAGGATGATGGGGGTGGAGTGGGAAGACTTTTACAGGAGTAGATTAAAATGGGATAAGAGAGAAAAGGGGGGTCCATGAAGGAACCTTTTGCAGTAAAAATGATTTAAGCTTGTATCTGGTTAGCTTACAAGTAAGTGAGACTCAAACTATGATTATTTTATTTGGCTTTGACAATTGCTAGGGTCACCCCTAATCTACTTTTATAACTGCAGGCCTGGCTAGCTACCACCCCAGAATATACCCCAGATATTTGCTGTTTCTCCTGACCATGAGCTTATGGTTCCTCTTCTTTCCTGCTTCCCCCCATCTAGGCCCCTTTTTACTCACCTCTATTCCCTCCAGTAACTGGCTGTAGCCAATTTTCTTTAACCAATAGTTTCAAATCAAAGAACAAAAGCTTGAAAACATAAGTCATGCAAAAGACAAACCTTCAGATATAGAATTTAGCATTACAATACATAGCAATAGACCAAACCTCAACAACCCTTTATAGACCATGGTACCAGAGGCAGAGGGGAAGAATCCAAGGGTTTCTAGAATTTTTTTGCCACCAAGATTAGAATAACAATGGAAAGGAGAATCTCAGCAGGGAAGATATTTGGAAGATGAGCTGAGCTCCATTGCTAGTGGAGTGGTGAGCCTGTGGCCTGGCTCCAGGCAGCAAGCACATATTGCAGAGGATGTGAGATGTGAGACCGGCTTTGGGAAGCATTAGAAGTCAGCGAGGCCCAGGGATTTGAGAGTCATCAACACAGAGACTTCTCATAAATTATGCACTTTACTTAGAACTTAATTTTATGTTTTTTAGAAGATAAGAGAAATGAAAAGCTTGCTGAATTATGGATTATGCAACTGCATTAAAAGCAATTCTTTCTTTTCCCTCCTCTCTGTCTCCCTGGTGGTTTCTCTGTTCTTTCCTCTGATCCACTCCCTCTTCCCTTCTTTGTAAACTGAGGGACACAATAACTTCTATTTCTGTCAGATCAGAGGATTGGCAGAGAAGGGATTAGGTGATCAGCAGCGTTCACCAGAAGACAGGACCATCTCCTTAGCCTTCTCACAAGTGCTGTGTAGATCAGAGGGCTTGGGCTTCCTCTGGAGAAAAACAACCATTTATATTTATAGGAGGAAATGTTTAAAGAGCTAAATACTCAGGTCCCTGGATAGCCCTGTTGTTTGATTTGCAGCTTTTCTTGAGTAAAGAGCCGATTCCCATCAAGAGAGGAGCTGCTTGGGAGATAACGTGATTACAGGAAGTGGGGCTTCCAAACCTGCTTTGAGAGGTTAAGGGGCTTACCCAGGTTGTGTGACTAGAAACTAGCTAAACTGGAATTTGGTTCCAAGTTTCTAGGTCTGAGGATCTCTTTCCTGTTCTAAATTTTCATTGCCTTCGATCTTCGTTAGATGGGAATTTTTCATTTTAAAGATACGCTTCATCACCCCCCTTTTCTTATCTATCTTGATGGCCTTCCCCATTTCATATCTATCTTCTGTTCAACCATCTCCCATTCCTTTTGCCCCTCTGCCCTTTTGGGGTTTCTTTTATTTCCTGTCACCTTTTTTTCAGAGCAAAATGGCCCTTAACATTTCTCTGTCTTTAGGTGGGTGGGGCATGAAACGGTGATCACCTAGTCTTTCATTTCTCTATGTTCTGTGACCTCTTTGTGGACCTTTTGTGAGTCCCTGTCAAAGGCGTGAGGCCACAGACTCCACTCACATGGCTTCTGCTCCTGGTTTTTATTTTGATTGCAGAATGACAATGGGCAAAATGCCCACAGCATTCAAGACATCACAGTAGGTGTTAGAAAAGATTGTTTTTGGATGGGTATTTTGAAATCCCCTTCAAGTGAAAATAAAAGTGTTTTAGTTTTGCCTATGTCAAAACTAAGGCCAAGGAGAAAAATAATCAGCAAGAAAAAGAGCAAGAACCAACCTTTCACCAAGGTTAGTAGATTCTTGCTATAATGGGTGAGTGTGGCTTGCTGTGTGGCCCTGTCTTCCCGCCGTGGTCCCCTGCATGTCTGCTGCATCATCACCTATAGCTCTATGTGTCCAGGACTCCCCGATATGCAGTTTATTTCCCTGACAGCCCTCAGGTGGCACCCTGTGAAGACTGTTCCCTTGTTATTCATCATCTCTTCTAGTAGGTGAGTAAAGAACGAGTTGGCTTGCCCACAGGGTAAATCTGTGTACACTTTCCAAGGCTTCCTAATCCGGACAAATCAAGGAATTTTCCTGGCCCTGGATCGTCACTACACTCAGGTCAGTGCAGCCTTACAGAGCGATGTTGCTAATGGCGGTGATTTAGGTTAATGAGGAAGCCATGCCAGCTGTGAAGGTGAGTTGAACTCATACACAGGGGGCAACCACTGTAGCACTTGGGATATGGCTAGGCACATCATAGATGTTGAGTTTATGGTCATCACATCTAATTCACTCTCTACAATAATGTTGCGCTGTATGTGACAGACCCAGTTGAAAGCAGCTATGTAATAAGCAGGATATCGTTTCAGCTCTGAGGTTGAAGGTCATGTGGCTTTATTCAGCAGCACATGACAAGACCAAGTATTCAGTCATGTGTCTTCCCACTTCCTCAGTGTGGTGCCTCCCCCAGGGCTACAGATGACTACAGAAACTCTGGTCACCTTCCCTAATGGCCACTTGCAGAGGCTAAAAGGGAGCAATTGGTATACTGTGTCCCTTTTTAAGCAAGAGGAAAGCATCTCCCACTCAGTGTCTTTCCACTGGTGGCCCCTTTGTTGGGCCTGCCCCACAGAAGAGTGACAAAATCAGTTCTTAGGAGAAATAACAGAATTCATTCAGATTCAAGTATGAGCATATACCAGAATTGCCAAGAAGCCTTGTTAAAATAAGACCTGGCTGGATTCCATTTCTAGAGCTCCTGGTGGGACTTGGGAATTTGCAATTCTAACAAATTGAAAATCCATTGACTTAAACCTCTCAGTCCTACAACATCTCTCTTGAAGTAGACCCAATACAGACTGTGTTGGCAGAAAAGGGCAAATAGTTTTATACAAGGTTCTGGTCTCTTCTGGCTCATATCTTCTTGGGGCTCCTTTTTCATTTAAAATGGTCATAGTAAGACTCTAAATTATAAATTTGTCTGAACTGAAAATAGAAGAAATTTCTTTGTCCTTCTGGTACACAGACTTTTGGGTATGAAACATTTTGAGTAACTGACCATGAGGTGGTAGAGGTCCTGCTCTTCTCTCTCATTCTTCTTTCTTCTTCATCAGAAACATCAGTGTCAACCTTGTGTGTGTGTGTGTGTGTGTGTGTGTGTATCATTCCTTCCTGGGTTCTGGGAATTGAACTCAGATCATCAGATTTAGATCACTAGGTGGCAAGTGCCTTTACTTGCTGAGCCATTTCTCATCAGCCCCTGACACATGTTGCTTTCAGAAGATCAAATTTTTCATATTCTGCAATAGGAGTGCCCAGAGCTTTCCATCTGGAAGACATTCAGCTCCTTGGGCAGAAGGTCCCGATGGCCTATCTGCTGGAAGCTGAGTAACCACAGCCTCAGCCATCAGGGAGCTTGGGGCTGTGGTTACATCTAAATGAGTGCTCGTTACTGATGCTAATTGAACTGGAAGTTAATGAAAAAGGATTATTTTACAGGGCTTAAGTCGGGGCCAAAATTGTTATTACAGGTTAATTATTCTCCTTAAAAGAGACCATTACAGCCATGATTGTTTTTATCAGCATTCTCTCTGGTGCTGAAAGAGATTTCTTTGAAAGCAGATTCTTGATATAATTAGTCACCTCATCTAATTCTTAATCACCAATCATTTCTCTTTAGATTAAGGTTAATCAGGGGTGCATGGGATGGATATTCTGCTTTAATTGCATTTGATCAGTTTCAAAGAAACTCTTTTCCCTTTTGGTAAGATGTGTGGACTATTCCTTTCTCTAAACCTAAGATCTGATAGCCCTGTGGAGAAAACTACCTTATGATGCCAGCACAGTCCTGGCAGTGAGAAATGTGTAGCTCTGGGCCTGGGAAGGTGATAGGAAAGAATTCCCTGAGACTGTGCTGGAGAACCCACCTGTAGAAAGTGGGTCCCCCATTTTCTTTCTTTCTTTGTCCGGTCCTTAGTTTTCCTTCTGTTTTTTCTCCTTTCCTATCCTTGTCTCCCTCTTTCCCATTCTTCAGTCTTATTTTTCCTAAGTTCTTAGCCTTCCTTTAGGTCTATTTTGGTTTGTCTTCTTCCCCTTTCTCTCTTCATTTTGCTTGGGTACAAATTTGCACACTTAACTAGACAACCTTGATTGTTCTTCCTCAGGCATTGTCTATATTTAAAAGTTTTTATTTTATTTCATCTTTAAGACAAGGAATCAGTGGGTTAGAATTTAGCAAGTAGGCTAGGCTAGCTGACACCGAACTCCAACCACCCACCTGTGTCTTCTTTCACAGCCTCTGGCTTGCCTTTCCTTGCGAAGCTTCTCTCATGGATTCTGTACTAAACTCGTGACCTGATCCTGACAGCCCTTTCTCCAGTCCTCCTAACTCTAAGGGTCACTAGTTCTCTGTCTATGTTTAGTTATACTTAAGATTCCCCTCGTCCAGAATATCCTCCAGGCTCTTCTCCTTTTGTCTAGACATAGATACTATTAATTATTTATGGGCTGATCTTGCAAATATTTTCTATGCATTGACATAGGACTTACAGAAACCTATTTACATGATGTATCAATGGTCATGCAGGGACACCTACATCTGGTTTTTATTCTTCACAGGATAGCTTGGGTACACAGGTCAGTTCCCTGGAGAATACATTGGCTTGGCAGAGCTGTCATAATATAATGGGACAGAATGGCTGGTGTGAGCAACAGATACTCATTTTCTTATAACTCTCGATGCTGAGAGTCCAAGATTAATTTTGTTGCAGGCTTCATTTCTCCGTGTGCCTCTGTCCTTGTATTGCAGATGCCTGCCTTAACATGGTGTCCTTACATGCCCTTTTCTCCTCCTACAAACATCACTAGCATGTCTTCTTATGAAGACACTAACGATACACTCACTTCACCTTAATTATCACTCTGATGGTCTTATCTCCACATATACTTGCATGGAGAAGTAGATCTTAAACTGATGAATTGGGGCAATAGAATGCAGTCCCTGACAACACCCAACTTATCCCCGTTCTGTGGTGGTGAAGGCGTTTCCTCTTCTCTTCTTGGGGATAAAATTTCTATTTTTCCCTCTTTAGCTTGGGAAAAACTCTTTGTACTTTATATTTATATCATGTTTCAGATGTTCCTAAGACTCAGTTTCTATATCATAGCATCATTCCTTACAGATACCCTTGTACTTTTCTAAGCCCCTGCTTAGAATGATCTTGTTAACCTAGCTGTGTAAGAGCTTATGGCCTCATGCTCCATAAGAGCCTTTGAAGCTAGGACTTATGGCTCAGACATATAATCCTAGCTACTCTGAAGGCCAAGGAAGGAGGATTGCAAATTCAAGGCCTGCCTGGACTACAGACTAAGTTTCAGGTCAGTCTGTACATTTTTACAGAATGCTGTCTCAAAATACAAAATAAAAGGAGAGCTGGATAGGTCCATAGTAGAAAGCTGGCCTACCCTTCCTTGTACTGGGAAGAAAAAAAGAGCCCATGAGCCCATCATCCTTGTCCTTGTTCTCCAAATCTTCCCGCTTCCCCACCATCATCCTTACTCTTCCCTTGCATGGAGTGGTTTATGAAGCATATAGGAACATTTAGGAATTATCCCTTACTTTAGGATGTAGGTACCCATACTTGCTCCAGATATTCATAAAAGGCCCAAAATGAGGGGGACCCATAACCAGTGCCAATGTTGCTTCTCTAGTCACTGAGAACCTAGGTCACCACAGCATCACTCCAGTGGCCCCCCCTTTTTAGAATTTCATTGGCCAAAAGAAAAATGGCTTAGGAGAAATGATGGCAACCGATAAGCTGATAATTGACCAGACTAAGGTTCACAATTAATTGGTGAATTGAGATGGCGAGGGATGACCTGAATTAAGCTACTAAAAAGACTATTAAAATGCAAATATCATGGAGAAAGAATAAAATAAGAAACTATAGCCAATGAAGAACCACCCATTTACAAAGCCTGTGGATTCTCTTCTGAGTTGTTTAATCAGTTGTGCCGTATGTCCCTGAAGACATCCGAACAGAGCAGAGCCAGGACGTGGTGTAACTAGCTCACTGCCATACAAGGGTCCCAGAAGCCACTGTCCCTCCGTCTGTTCTTCATTCTTGTCTCCTTGCCAAGCAATTCAGTCTTAATAACCTGCAATTCACAGCTCATTTCCTTTTAAAGAAAAGCTCTGTCTTTTAACCCTTGTTCACTTCTGGTGTCTTTCAGAATAAAAAATATTTTCTAATGGAATCCCCATTAGAAAATCCTCCAGAGTGGGCTACTTTCTGATGTCACCCATGCTCAGTGCATAATGCCAGTGAGAAGGCCATCCAAAGAAGTAGTGTCTAGAGCTAATTAAGGCTTTAAATCATCTAGGAAAATTAGAATCAACCAGTGGCCCTTGTGTATACATCAGGAACTTCCATCCTGAAGTCTTTCCATTCTATATAAAGCTATATAAGTTTAAAGACCTGATTCAAAATGCATTATGGGTAATTATGGCACCTGTTATTTTGTCTGAACACAAGATAGGACATATCAAGGTCTCGGCATAGATGCAAATGGTATATATAGTTCCTTTACATATATATATATATATATATATGCATCTCTATTCCTCACTGATATTGGCATTTTCTCCTTAATATAAATGCAAGATATTTGAGAATTGAAGGGGAACCTGGAGTCAAATAAAATACTGCATTGCAAAAGATGCCTAGGAGTAGGAATGAAACATCAACAGCACCATTTCACCTTGATTTGTAAACCTTATTTCTCTGAAATAGAGGGAAAATGCCCTGGATTACAAGTCGTGCCACTAGGCTTCTTGTTGGTCTCCTGGTTCTGTTGTTGATAATTTTAAGTGCTAAACACAATCATGAAGCTTAACATTGGGTTAACTATGTCCCAACCAACAACCCTTCAAAGGGAGTAGTGGCATCTGTTTATCATTTCCCATAGGCTTAAGGAGATTATCACATGCCCAGGGATCTTCCTACTTCAGATGAAATTGGAGCTTGTGCTCCAGACCCACCAACTCCCAGCATCTGCGGATAGCCACTGTGCTGTTCTCTTTCCCTTGGCTTTATCAACAGCCACCAGGACAAGCACAGACAGTCTACTGTGAGCTGCTGTAGGGAAACAGTGGCCTTGCCTTAGAGTATGCAAACTAGGACATCTACATACTATATGCCATAAGCTTTTTGTACTGTTAGAAATCCTTTTGGGTCTTTGACATTGCTTTGAGTTTGAAAATGTTATGGTTGTCCCAATCGTTTGCAAAGCCTTCCAGTCTTTTATTTATTATTAATATAATTTCTCACACCATTTTAGTGGAGAACTGTTATTAGCCAGGCGCTCTATTTAGGGTTTTTATGAGCTATCTAAATTTGGAATTTGTATCAGTTAAGGAGAGACTAAAAGATAAGAAGAGGGAGGGGCAGAGGCTACTTTCATTGAGGCTATTCATTTGCTAGAAGAAGAACTGGGATGTGAACCTCGTACTCAGCCTTGTGCTTTTTCTCATATTCAAACAAACTTCTTCAGATTCTGCTTGTGACATTTAAAAAGCTCTACCCATTCAATCCATCTAAATCCTTATCATTACAGATGTCATGGAGAGAAACGTATATTACTGGTTGTGTTGATGACTACACAGGAATCTGCTTCTAATGGGCATGACAGCATGTGAGAGAATTCAGACCTGTAGAGAGCATAATCCCAGGTGCTTTTTTGTGTCTTCGAAGCTGAGAATGCATGTGAGAACCTTCCTAGTATTGAGAGTTAATGCTTTGCCACAGTGAAATCATAGTGAATCCAACTCAGGAGGTTGCTAGTGACAATAACAGCCTTGGAAAGAATTAATATTTGTATAGCTCTTCATAGTTTCCCAGGACATTCTGCATCCGTTATCCTCACTGATAAGAAGGGAAGAATAATGGGGCAAGTTTGAAGCCTGCAAACATATAAAATGATACTGGGCCTGCAAGAGAGAAGCTTGGAGCTGAGCAGCAGCTAATGTAAAAAGGCCCATGAGGCTGCAAATAAATGGAACAGATTTTTTTCCCCCGGAATGAATAGTAGCTGAAATTCCAGGGCTACATGAGGGTGAGAGTGGAAATACTCTGATGTTATGGCCTGAGAAAAATCTCCGAAGCTGTCTGATAATCGGACAATAGTGGCACATTAGGAGTGGCCTGGTATAGATGAGACAGTAAATAGAAGACGTGATATGGTCCCTGGAAGGCATTTCTATGTCCCAGAAGGGAACAACCTGGAGGAGTTTATAAGGAAGGGTTAGCTGGGCCATGGGCACAATAGATTTCACTGTGTCTTGTTAACTCTAGAATGGCTCAATAATGCAATGTATTCTCCAAAATGGGCTTGTGGGTACTTACATCATTCTGAAGATTCACAAGTCATTTCTCCCTCCCAAGTGCTCATTTAAAGGAAAAAAGAGAGAGGTAGGATGCATGTGAAGAAGGGCAGAGGGTACCTTTGACCCATTAATGTTCACAGAGGCCACATGGTCTACAGCAAACTCTGCTACTGGCTGGTGTGAAGGGACTGATTCCAAGTCTCATTTCTGCAGCCTTACAGCCATGTAATCAACCTTTGCAGTTCTTAGCCTCCAGGTCTGCTCAGTCTCAGTTCTCTTGTTTGTGAAAGAGGGACACAGTTGCTCAGGAATGACTCTTTGTCTAGATCGGGCGACCTGCAGTAGTAAAGCTGTCAGCACAGAGTCTGTGCAGGGCACATAGTCAGGGACATCCAGGACATCCCTCACAGTCTACATGGTTTTCACATGGTTGTGTCGTCCAGAGAGTCAAACTCTTAATGCTTATCGGTAGCTGTCTGTATTGGTTGCTTGTGCTGCTGGTTGGTGCTATAGGAAGATGGTTGCCACCACTCTGGGAAGCCAGGGTTCTTCTGTCTCTGCTTTATGCCTCTCTTATTCTGTGAGTCAGAATGAGTAACACTCATGGGTTCATTGATTTTTGGTTGAGCTTTGTGTGTGCATACATTCATGTGTTTGAGTGCAGGTATGTCTCTCCATGCATACATTGTGGAGATCAGAGGGCTAGCTCTGCTGTTGGCCCTTGCCTTCTACCTTATTCTAAGATAGGTCTTTAGTGTTTTTCCATTACATATGCCATGATATCTGGACTGTGGGCTTCCAGGGATTCCCCTGCCTTCATCTCCCATTTTGTCACGGCCATGTTAGGCTTGCAATAAGTACACTATTTATCCAACTCATGTATGTTCTGGAGATCTGAACTCAGGTCCTTCAGGTTACATGACAAGAGCTTCTCCACAGTGAGTCATGTTTCTAGTCTTCCTAAGTCTTTACATTATCATGGTAATACAATACAGAGGACCTCTGCATGGAACAGGTATGTTGACCCTTCAACATACAGTTAGAAAAAGTTGTGAGACCAAAGCCAACATCAGTAAGACAGCAAAGAATATTCTCCTGTGGGAGGTGATTGGAGGGAAAAGACTGAATATTTTCAGGACAGTAAGAGAGTCTACCTCCAGAGCTCCACTTACAAACATGGATATATGTAGGTATAATGTGAAAGGAGCAGGTTAACATTAATCAAACTGCAGTTTTCTGGAGCAATGAATGTGGGCTCAGAGAACAAGCTTTTCATGAATCTTTCCCTTGACCTTATCATATAGAGAATAGCAAAATGTCTGCATGGCTGTGCCCAAATTCTCTCTGCCCCCATTCTCCCAGTTTCACTTGAGCTTTTACCAATGGCTGGGTAGCAACTTTGGGTAAACTGAGTCTGGACTGATAGCCAGGGTCTCCCCAAGCACCTGGATGTAATTGCTAACCCTTGTTTCTCAGGCAGCATCAGCATCCAGTGCCTTCTTATAATTCTTATGGTTCTCCACAGAAGCATAAAATGTTCTTTATGGGCCTTAGATTTGTTCATTTAAAATTGAGTTGTAGTAGAGGGATCTCTAAGGCCATTTCCAGTTCCTATCATCTGTAGCCATAATGATGGGACAAATGGATAAGAGGTGTGCCTGAAATACTTGGTATGAAACTAAGGTACTTAAGTGTTACTCCCAAGGTTGTGTCCACTTAAGACTTATTACTCCTGTTATGACAAATGGACAATTGCTACCCAATGTCTTCTCGTACTCCAGGGCGCTCGCTTCTTTTACCTTTGTCCCTTCAAAACATCTAATGCCAGGACTATAAGGCAAGCATAGAGTTTGCCTGATTTCTCATTTTCTTGAAGTAGACACATCTCTACCCACCAAGGACTTATATATAGCATGCTACGACAGGTATACAGAAGAAGACATTGCAGGGCAAGAAGTCCCCATTTTCTAGTGCACATGGGGTCTGGGAAGGTAGCTTAGGCCATGGAGTGCTTGCTGCTCAAGATTGAGGGCCTGAGTTCAGGTCCAGTACTGTGGTTCATGCTTCTTATCCCAGCCCTGTAGTGGTGGGGCGTGGGGGTGAGGCAGAAATGTCTTTGAGATATGCTGCCCAGCCACACTGGGTGAACTACAGGCCAGTGAAAGACTCTTTCAGAAACAAAAGTGGAGATTATCTGAGGAATGACACCTTAGGCTGAGATCTAGCTAGTTTATATATATGTCTATATATCTATATATCTATCTATATCTATATATATGCATATATGTGTACTTATATACATAGGTATATACATACACATATATGTACATACAGACAGAAAAAAGTAAATAAGAGAAAAGAAAGAGAAAAGAAAGGTAGGAAGGGGGGAGGGAGGGAGGAAGGAAGGAAGAAAGGAAGGAAGGAAGGAAGGAAGGAAGGAAGGAAGGAGAGACAGAGGGGCCTTTCTAGTTTGTAGAAATACAGGTTTCTACCACAGGCATTTAGGGATCTACATGTTCAAGCTTGTTTGCCTAGGTTAAGGACCAACTGTAAGACATAATCCTCAGGAATCTACACTTTCAGGCTCATTTGCTTAGGTGAAAAGTCATTTCTAAGACACAGTCCTCTTCTAATGATGTAACAGCTTGGCCACATGGGAAAGAAACACTTTCATAAACAGCTAAAGCACAAAGCATTGGGGCAGAGGGCATGGCTCATGGGGTCTTAGTCACAGTGAATACCTGCTAAAAGATAGGAAATAGCCTGTCTTGCTCATGCCTGTAGCTCAGCTGAAAGCATGGATTGCCTGGAATCACTTGTTTAGACTAGAATCTTCTGGACATTTTTCCCCTAGCACTTTCTGTAACATATTGTAAGTGTCCTGCTGTCTTGTTTTATCAGCTTGTTTTCACAACACAGTCTGCAGGAGCCGTTTGTTCTTTTCCTTTAACAAGTCAGGTCATAAGGAGGTGGAAGAACTCCTTGGTCTCCCAGGACTAGGAAAACTAGAGCCAACCCTCAGCGGGGCCCCTGCCCACCTCCCCCAACTGTCTCTGCCCTGCTTTCATTCTTTCTCTCTGTTATCTCCTTTCAGCTTTTCCTTTCTTCCCTCTGCAAAGAAGCCATTGTAAGACTCTGGAAACATTCTGTTCCACCAGGCCTTTAAAATGTTAATGAAGGTGGGGGGAGGAGAGAGGGAGGCAGGCAGGGAGGGAGGGAGGGAGGAGAACTTTCAGGAAGGAGGTCAACAGATTCATTTTCTATTCAAAGTTATCTTTCAGTTCAAATTAACTCCTGCCCATTGGTCTTCCCCGCAGGTTAGAGATACTCATGTCCCTATCTTTGATTCAACTGTAACTACTCACTTTGTATTGGTTTGATATATTGAGACTGTCATTAGGAATTCATTTGGCAGAGTCTCTCAATCAAAGCAAACAGCATGTAAATCTACTTTTATACAGACAGAAGACAGATTTTGGAAGGCTACAAAAATGACCCGCCTCCTTTCTTTCTTCTCCACCCCTCCCCCTCTCTCACCAGTTCTTTTTCTTTTCTTTGGGTGGTTTTTAAGATAGGGTTTCTTGTTGTTCGGGCTGGCCTCAAACTTGCTTTGTAGCCAAGGATGGCTTTGAACTCCAGATCCTCCAGCCTCTGCTTCCTGAGTTCTTATAGTTCAGGTGTGTGCCCACTTGCTTAGCAGAACAATTTTCTGATCATGAAGAAGCTATCATGGGAACTTGCATTTAACATGGTTTTTTTTTTTTTTTTTTTTTTTTTTTTTTTTTTTTTTTTTTTTTTGTTAAGCGGTTTTTGAATGGAGGGTAAGAGACTCAAAAACTGTGGGTAAGAGGAAGCTCTTTTGGGGAAATTAATAGGAATTCTCAGACAATTTAGGTTTTACTGCCGTGAAATTAGAGTGCATGAGAGCTAATTAGGCACACTGAGAGGGAGGTTTAATGATTTCTTTCAGGTAAATTGCAGTATAGATTTCAAGACCACTGCTACTCATGAGCCTCTGCATTGTGAGGGTGGCTCAGAAGCTGAGTAGTAGTCTTTGGAAGTTCACATAAGGCAAAGCCTGCTTGCATTTTGGGTCTTATGAGGAGACCTGTTATAAAGTATGAGAAGTACTGCAGAACTTCCATGTTGCACCTAGAGATTTCTATCCTCTCAGCCCCTGCTCTGGATTACATAATTCCTCATGTCAGCAAATAAATGCTAGCAAGTAAAGGTGCATTAATATTGGTGGTTAGTTAAAGCAAAAGGCACATTTTGTAAGACACATAAATAAATTGGCCCATGTGCTCAACGTCTCCAGGCCCATCCCTTTATACATAGACTCAACGATGAGAGCTATATTTTATCATGAGAAACCCAGCATCAATATCTATTGATTAGTCATGAGCTGAGTCACAGATGCCACCTGAGTCACAGGCACTGCCTTTAAACTTCCCTCTAGTGTGTCTCTTCCCCACAGCTCTATGTTTTGGACTCAGTGTCTACCTCAAATGGATATTGGTTGAGAAAAGTACCCAGAAAGCTTTCAGATTTCTTGACCCGACATCCTCATTTGCCAAAGGTTTCCCCCTGTAGCCATTTTGGAACTCCCCTGTGAAACCTAAACGCAGAAAGATGTTTTTTTTCTTGAAATAAAGGTCTTTGAACAGAGCAACCATTTCTGTAAGGATGAGAAAAGATTGGTCAGTTCAATTTTAAATTAAATGAAGCTTCCAGAGAATAAGACAACCAACAAAACAGTAAGAGACAGGATGTTTTGGTACAGTGGAAGATAGGGCACGATAGCTGGGCAGAAAGCTTATTTATTTGAAATGTAATTGATGAAAGGGTGATCTCAGTATCAGTTGGGAGTTGGCAAAAATGTAGAAGCTCAGTCTCACTCCTGGACCAATAGAACTAGGGTCTACATAAGGGTTCCAAGATTTAGTAATGTAGTTTAGTGTTTGGAAATGTAGATTCTACTTGTCTGATATTCATCTCATTGAGAGACAATGAGCTACTCATTCTTTCTCTCCCAGAATTGTCTTTGTAGACTTGGAGTTGTATGGCTTGAGAGGCACAAGTGACCCTGCATGACCTTGCACCTGGGTCAGAAAAGACTATGAAGCTTTCTCTTGGCTTCTTAACATAATTGTTTTACATAGGGAGACACTTTTGGTTAGTGGTCCCAGCTAAGTTCAGACTTCTAGCTGTCTTGATGACATTGGCAAATAGGTGGATGAAGCCACCTGGTGACCTTGGTCAATATTGTTAGGGGAAGGATGAAGAGAGTGGGGGGCATATGGCCCATGGAGGTGCGGTGAGGCCTGAGGGCAAGGGAGATGCCTCTGAGGGGTCCATGTTGGGAATCCCTTCCCTGAGGGACCAGCCACACAACAGTATAGTACGGAATAGAGTTTATTCAGGTCATGGGAGAGTTAAGAGGGTGGTAGAGGCAGAGAGAGAGAGAGAAGTAGAGGAGTAGAGGAGTGGAGGCCGGCCATGAGCACGTGGGACAGAGAGGGGGGAAGGGAAGGGAAGAGGGAGGCTGCAAGAGCACCAGGGCAGGAGAGGCCAAGAGAGAGAGAGGAGGGGTCAAGCAGCTCCTTTTATAGTGTCAGGTCACTGGGGCGGAGCATACCTGGCCACTGCTGGGTAATTGAGGGGTGGGGTATACCTGGCTGTTGCTAGGTAACTGAGAGGTGGGGTTTACAGAATCCCAACAAATATCACATGGAAGAGAAGGACAGTGTCACCAAGCCCTTACTCGATTTCGGAGCCACAGAAATCCATGAGATAGATTTAAACAGAGAGAAGTTTATTAGGCAGCAAAATGGGAAAAGCACGGTGTCACTCCAAGGGGTGGGGGTGGGGAAAGGAAGCTGAAAAGGTTGGGGACAGGATGAGCTGAGGAGGCCATGACAAAGAGCAATTGACATGTAGGTGACTAGAGAGGTCCAGGACACATGTACTAGATTATCAGGCAATGAACTCAAATGGAATTTTGGCCTAAATGAAAATTCCACGCTGCTCTTGAAGGAGTGAGTGAATCTGAATTCAGACTTTACCCCTTTGAACTTTAATTACTCATTTCTCTGCTTCCATGTTTTGAAAGAGGGATGAACTTGAATCAAGTGTTTTTTACTGAGCACCTCTGTGACTCTGGTCTCATGTTAGACACTTCTGGGGAATGAAACGACAGACAACTTATGGTTTCCACCTTCAGGAATATCACTTCCACGAGTTTGTGAAAGACCCAAGTGATATCTAAGAAGTTCAGGGAGCTTCTTTTTTTTTTTTTTTAACTTTATTTAAAAAAAAACAAAGATAAAAGAACAAATTTTAAGCATTTTTGCATAAATGTATATGAATACATTTTTGTCAGTGCTTGGCTTTTTTTCTTTTTTCTTTTTTTTTTTTTTAAGGTTTGATATTCTGCTTTAAGGTCTTACTAGTTACAATGAGCAAAAAGTACATGTAAATCAGGGAGCTTCTTGGGAGAAGCTGTCTTAATATGGAATTGAAAAGTTCAATAGGACTGAGGAGGTGGTTCAGCGGTAAAGACCACTGAGTGCTCTAGTGGAAGACTTGAGTTTGCTTCCCGGTACCCATAAGGTGCTATACAACTGTCTGTCATGGCAGGTTCAGGGGGCTCCAAATACCCTCTTTTCAGAGAGGTGAGGGGAAATGGAAAATCTAGGGAAGGAGACGAGGTTGAAGGGGATTTGCTACTTGGTTTGTTTGTTTGCTTATGTCTATGCCTCACTCCTTCCCTTGCCTACTCCTCCCCTTTCCTACTCCTCCCTTTGCCTCACTCCTCCCCTTTGCCTCACTCCTCCCCTTGCCCACTCCTTCCTCATTCATTTTATCCTCTCTCCATTATCCATGTCTTCCTTCTCTTCCCTTTCTCCTTCCCTTCTTTCCTTTGCAGGGCATCAGTCTTGGGGCCTTGCATATGATAGGTGAGTTCTATACCACTGAGCCATATTTCCTGGAGCTTTGAGACAAAGTCTTACTGTACAGCCCAGGCTGCTATTGAACGTATGATCTTGCTCCAGCCTCTGCTGGATAGAGGGTTGTCTGTCTATGGCCATCTCTCCTCTCTTCCTTGTCACACTTTTCTGTATGACCACCACAGTTCTGGAAGGCATTTTTCCTCAAGCCAAGGTTTACCTTTGGGATACAACAAAGGTCTCAAACTTAGAATCTTTTGCAATCTCTTCTGCTTCATGGTAAACTTGGGCTTGATTATGTTTTAGGTTCACGAAGAATCCCTGTTTCATGGACAGATTGGGAGATGCTGTAGTGGAGTGGGCATGTGTCTCCACTGAGCTGCTAAAGAACTAGGGATTGGGATAGGGAGGTGTAGCAGAACATGGCGTTCCTGTCTCCAAGGACTCCTGTGACATCTGCGGTGAGGAAGTGACTCTTCATTGTTTCCCTAAATTGGTGGGAATGGAAATTACAGGAATTGGAGATTTAAGACAAGGAGAAGTGAAATGCTGGGGGGGGGGGGGGGGCTGGAAAGAGTGAAGGAGCTTGGGAGCTTGGTAATGGGAAAAGTTTTATGGAGGCTTAAATGCAGGGTAGGATTCCTTTACCAACCTGCTTTTAGAATCTCATCTGCCCTCCCAGTCTCAGCCTGCTCTTTTGTAAAGCATGGATCAGCCTATGAAGTAAGAAGGAGGTGGCCAGAGTCTGTTGGGTCTGGATGAGCAGACAGGGAAGCCCTTCCTGTGGACACAAAGTTTGCTGTGCCCCAAGAAGCTGCCATACCCATTGATCCAAAGTCAGTACAGTTAAGCCCCTCTATTTCCTGTAGGACATAGGACTCCTGCTCTTGAGACTTGGTGAAAGCACCAAGCCGCCAATCAGAAGAAGGAAGGCCATAATTAATGATAATAGCCTGGTTTTAATTATAGCAATTTAGCAAGTTAGCAGAACAATTCCAGTAACACAGTGTGACACCAAATGGGGCGGCAGCAGCCTGCTGTTTCCTTGAGCGGTCTCAGTGTGCCCCAGGAACTTTGCAAGGCTCAGCTCCCTGAACCTAAAGCTTTATAAGTGAAAGCTAGGAAGACCACATTCCTCTTTTCCAACAAGAGTTTTCTTCTTTACTCTGCTCCATACCATTTGTAGGCATTTCTGTCAGGAGCCGCTGCTTTACGATGTTATTAACTATGGATCTTTATTCTCTTGAGAAACAGGCAGGACCCAAGGCATGCTTGCACTGTGGTATTAATGTGAGATGTCCACCTGGAGGCTTGGGGGTTTGAACACTTGGCTTCTGGCTGGTAGTTCTGCTTTAGAAGGATGTGGAACCTTTAGAAGGCAGAGTCCCGAGGGAAGAAGTGGGTCACTGAGGGTGCATTTTATAGCACAGCCCCTCTTTTTACCTGATCCCTACCAAAAACAACACAAAGTGACAGGACAACTCCAAGTTCTCCTTCTCTGCCTTTTTTGCCACAATGGACTATAAGTCCAAATAAGCTCCCAATTCCTTAACTTGTTTCATGTCAGCTACAGCAACAAGAAAAGAAATTAATATAGCTTGTGATAGGTAAGCCCCTTGATGGAGCCACCCACCTATTAATGGCTAGCTCTCTCTTCAGGCCAAGTCTAAAGTATTTGTAAATTAGCAACGGAGAGGATCTTGTGAACAGAGATTTTCAAATATCTTGAGGCCAGAAGAACAGCTCTAACTTTACAAGAAGTCTGAAAGAAATGCCACAAATGGCCTATTTCCTCAAATTGTCCCAAATCATTGTCCCATGGAACTCATAGCACCCCTTTGAAAGGTAGGTAGCTTATCACTCATTTTTATTTTCTGAGATGAAGTCTCTTGTAGCCCAGAAACCTCTAAAAATCATTATGTGGATTTTTTGGAAGTCTTGTCTTTCCCTTCTAACTGCTAGGATTATAAGCATGTACCACCTTGACCTGTTTGTGTGGCTCTGGGGAATCAGACCCAGGACCTTGTTCATGCTAGGAGAGCATTATATCAACTGAACTCTGGCCCCAATCATCTGGAGTCTTTATGGGGTGGGCCATAGGGAAATTGTGACCAATTATATTATGCAACTAGACTACATTTCTTCTCTTCAGGCATATGAACTCAAACACCCACTCAGGCTATTCTTTTAATGCTGAAATTAAAAATCTATTTGTAGACCTCTGGAGATCCACAAGATAGACGAGTCTTGGGTTTGGGAGCGCCAATAAATTAAAGGCTTTAGGCTCTGGTCCACAAATAGAGGGTCTATAGCTTTCATCTACTTCTCAACAGGGCCTGTGACTCTGAATATTTCAGAACTGCCGCCATGAGGTTAGTCAGCAAATCAGTGAAGAGCTTTGGCTCCTTCTACCCCAGGCCAGAAGATTGACCCCATTCTCCTGAATTTCCCATCAGCCTTTCCAGGGATTTCTATATCACAGCTCATTCTGAAATGGCCACAGACAGGCTCAAGATAGAATCTGGCAGACAGCAAGGGCACAGAACAGGTGGTTGGGGAGTACATGGGTCTTTTTACCACAGCCAGGAGGTTTTCTCTGAGCGATGACTAAGTGGCCTTGTCGTTAACGAGGCACACTTCTCTCTAAGGATGGACTCTCAGAAAACATGGCATTTCCCTATTCTCTCTCTGACAAGGCAACAGCCCTACAAAGATGTAGAATCCCTAAGACATTGGCTGTCAGAGAAAGGCATCTTGGGAGAGAGAGTTGAATTAGCATCTGATGATGGTGATGTGATAACTCATCCCTTTGAAATCATTTAGATGGCCTTTTTTCTCTTTGGCAGAACAGTACATATGATTTTAGCCTGGCCTCTCAACTCATTTTACAGGTAATTTACTGAATGCTTCTTGATAAAGAAGAGAAAGTTTTCCCTAAAGGAATACCTTAGGTGTGGCAACCATACTTCTGACTCATTGGTAGGCATATTTTCTTTGCTTTCAAAGAATGGTAATGTTGTGCTTTGTGGGCAAGGGAGCGAAACAAGCTGCCCATTCTTTGAGGCAAGTTGGATGGACCATTGTCTAGAAGACATCTCTTTGAGGGACTATAGGTTTCGAAGGAGAAGGAATTAGAATAAAGACTTGAAATGGAATAGTTTAAAGCAGACTTCCAGCTCCCATGACATTGTAGAGTTAAGAGTGAGATGAGGGTGACATGGAGAAGAAGTGCCCTCCTAGCCACGACCACAGGTAGTTCAGTAATGTCCTCATTGTAAATCAAGTGCCTTGTTAGTGACTATAACTTTGAGAAGGAAGGACCACTTTAGTATTCCCTTAGACTGTTTTATCTAAATCTGCTTAATTTTTAAGCATCAGATTATGTTAAAAAGCCCAACCCAGGAATGTAGATCAGAGGAAAAATTCTATGCTTTGGATGAGGCCTGTGACTTTGGGAAGCATCAGGCTGCTTGTGGATCAGCCATGGGTATGTCCCTAGCAAGGGAATGTTCAATGTTCTGTTTCCAAGTTTGTAGCACCTGTGATTTTGGAGTAAGAGGCTGCTGGGTCAAGCTGCTTTTCCTGAGGGAGCTTAGGCCTTCAGTGTAGTGATTTCTTCTTGCCATCAACCTTGTAGATGCCTGCTAGCTGCCTACTAGGTCTCTGCCAGGCCTTTCCCCAGCCAGCCTGCTGTTTCTGTGTGGCTTCTAGCACTAGCCCATCTCTTTGCCAATATCCAAACTTTTCTCTATCTACATCCTGGATGCTGGCCAGGGTTATAGCATGATGTCACTTTTTACTTGGACCTGGTAGCCCTGTACCTCACATTAGTCTGTAGTAAGGCTTCCTGGTGGCCTAGCTATGCATTCTGCCTGTGGTCACCATGTGAGCCAAGTTCTTATCCTTTGAGTGATTTGCTTCTTAATACCATAAAAATGATGCTCTTTCATCAAAGTGACTGAAAACTCATTCAACTTATTGGGACTTCAGTAGTGAATTCAGTAGAGCTTCTGTAGTGACTTGATCTGAGTGGTGGCATTCAATTCCAAAGGCAGTGTTCTATCTGTCTCCTACACTGAATTTGTATAGGAGAATGTTAGGAAACAGGCAAGTTTACCGCTCTCTGATTCTGTGATTGTATCTCTCCTCTGAGTCTGGGAAGGGACCCAGAACCCCACTGAAACTACCAAAAGCTAAGCTGACTGTCACTGTTTTTAGAAAAATACCTAAAAGGACAACACAACAGATTTGCCGAGAAAAATGAGGCTTGAAGTTATGGTTTGTAGTCTATTGACTCTGACAAGTCATATGACCTCAGAGCCTCTGTGCCTTAATGTATAAAACATGGATAATTGCAGACATTTTGTAAGGTTAACACTTACAGTGAACAGTGTGCTTAATGCAAGGCCTGGCTTGTCACAGTTTCCATTATTCTCACTGAGTCTCCTGGAGACACAATTTCCCAAAAGCCTATAACTTCCTCCTTTGTCTTTTCTGTGATTTCTAAGCTGCTGGTCTTCCACAGTGTAGAGATGCTGCAGTTCCACACCGAGACTCTCTCAGAGGCAATCAAGTCTCTTTACAAATGGTAAACAGGTGGTTTCCTGGTAAACAAAAAGCTGTGGGGCTTGATTTATCCTGCAATCTAACAAAATGAAAGAGACAGCTTTTGATTCCATACAATAGGAGTGGAGCCTTTCTTACTGAACAATTTACTTCTCAGCATGTGTCCCAAGTTGGGATGGGTGGGATACAGCCTTTACTGATTGTCATAAATAGATGGACCACTAACATTCTGTTCTAGTGGTCAAGTCTCTTGTGGATCAGGAAGGATCTAGAAGACCAGGGCTAAGCAAAAGGAGGTGGGGCTTCTTTACTGTGCTTCCCTAGGACCCGGGGTCAGCCATTTATTCTCAGGAAGAGCAAGTCCGATTCTTCTTTAAAAGCCACAGGTAGCCATATGGAACACCTCTCTCACCTTGATACCTTGTTTATAAACTAACAACACTTAGAATAAAGTTCATTTGTGGGTGGAAGTGGAAATCTATGTAATTTGCTCTTCATTCTGTGAAGGTAGAAGCCTTGCAAGACCTTGTGGATTCACCCACCGAATGATCAAATGAACAGTCATTTCATCAATAACTACTGTGTGCCAGGCAGCATTTGAGGCAAAAGGGATAAAGTAGTGAACAAAGCAGAAAACATCTCCTGCTGTCAGGATGATGTCTCCCATCCAGAGGGATTCCAGACAATAAGCCAAGAGATGCATAGCAGGTGGCAATGAGCAGGGGAGGGGCCCAGAGCCTGTGGGTGACAGAAGGCGATGAGGGGTACTTGTTTACAGAATGACTGTTGTGACAAGCTAATGTTACTGTAGGCAATAGGAACAGTGTGAGTGACAGAGCCTTGTAGATGTACAGTTTGATGTGAAGGAATAACAAATATAAATGCACCACTCCATTTTGGCCCACATCAGCATCCAGCTTCACCTTATGGACAGGATAAGAAAGCTGGGTGTTTATTTCTGATACATTAAAAAATGTAACACTAGAGGAGCCAAAGAAGACAGTGATTCTAAACAAAAGACCAGCGAGCCTCCTCTTACTTAGGTTATACCTGTGCTAATTTGGATTAGCTCTAAGCATTCTAACCTGAAGAACCCACTGTTACTCTGAGCGCTGGGAAAGTAGGAGGTGCAGGAGAAGGTGGGTCAAAGATCGATGGAAAATGGAAGAAGAGACAAGAAAATCTTATACAAGGGATACAACCTGTGAACCAGTCCACAGAAGAGGTGAGCTCTACTTCCACTGAATACTCTAAAGGAAGGTGACATTACCTAGTCACCTTTATCACCATTATTGTTACCACCATCATCAACACTATCACGTGTGTCAGCATTATGTCACTTACTTGTCTTATTGCTTCCTGGACAAGCAACAACTTAAGGGACAATTGAAGTGGAAACGTACAGTTTCTTTGGGAAGTCAGTTTTGTCAAAGAACATGTTGCTGAAGCAGAGACAGGTGAAAGGATGTTTTTCTCAAGCAAGCATGTAGAAAGACGAGTGATAAAGGATTCCCTGCTAATCATGCATGTATTGGCTTGTCTTAGATTATGTTGCTGAGCTCTGTTTGTTGTGACTCCAGAGAGAGAAACACACCAAAAAACTTCTGTGTGTTCTGGTGGCTTCTTGCTACTTCCATGGACTTGGGCTAGTTGGTTGAGTGATGTCAGCTGATAAAGACTCACATTCAGTGGTGAGGCAAGACGTGTGGGAAGACCAGTGACATATGGAGGGAGTATATTTAGGACTCAATGGACAGTGGTGAGGCCTGCATACCTAGCTTTGCCATGCTTCTTAGTTTTGCTTCTTTGTTTTTTCTGGTCTCCGCTCCCTTGAGAGAGGCAGGGCAGAGAACTTCTCCTGGTGTCTCTGCTGGTCCTGGTCACTCCTGCTGACTTGTGCCTATTCAGCAGAGCCTGGTTGTTTCTGCTGGGTTGTGCCACTGCTGCTGATTCATGTTTGCTATCCCAACACTACTGAAATGGACTGTTGTTCTGTTTATGGGGTGTTTGTAAATGGAGTGAGCTGCTGCTGCTGATTCCTATGAACTGAACTGCCGATTCCTCACAATGCAGACTGGATGTGCTACAAAACACAATCTAAAGCACCACTTCCCCATGTCCTAATAACTTCTCTCTTCCACTACCTCTGCTGGGAAGTGAGAGGAGAGGTTGAACATACATTAAAAACAGGCTGTGAAAAATGTATGGCTACAGAAAATCATTTATTTTGGCTCACAGTTTGAAGGGAAGGCCTGGCAGTATGGCTCTGTAGTGGCAAAAGCCTGAAGTGACTACTTATTATGTCTTCACAGACAAGGAGGCAAATGTAATCAGTTGGGCTACAATCTATAAACCCCACCCTGCTATCTACATGATCCAGAAGGGTGCATTTTACATTCAAACCATCCTCTTCATCATCACCATTTCCACCATCACCCTCGTTGCTCATTCATTCATTCATTCATCCATCCATTCATTCAAAATTCATACCATAGCACTCATCATCTTCATCATCACCCTTGTCGCCATCACTCTCACCGTTCATTCATTCATTCATTCATCTATCCATCCATCATCCATTCAAACCATAGGTCTTATCATCTCCATCATCACCACTGTCATCATCAGCCTCATTCCATCATGAGCACCATTACATTTGTCATTACCATCATTAACTTCATATTCAGTGTCATCACTATCACATTCATCACCGCCACTCTATCACCGCCATCATCTTCATGTTCCCCACCATCATAGTTATTGCCACCAGTGTCAGCACCACCATCAGAACGACCACCATCACCCTTACCATCATCCGCATCAGACCCATCATCATCATTGCTAGCACATAATAGAAGCCTATCATGCTCTAGATGTTATTCTCAGCAGCATCTATTATATTCCTTAATATTGACCACAGTCACGGGGTTGGGACCACTTTAGAGATTCAAACACAAAGTATTAAAAAGGTAGAGTAACCCAAAGACCAAATAGCCTATAAAGTCAAGGAAAGAGAAAGAAGACAATAGTCTCAATAAATTCCTCATGACACGTGGAATAGACAGAACAGCCAATGGAGAGGGACAGGAAAACATTAAGCACAAAACTGTCCTCGCTCCTGAGCTAGGCTTAGTTATACACAGGGATCCATTCTGGTATGAAGTGTGAAAAATAATGAGTTCTTGGTTCTCAGACACTCTTGACAGAGCTGAGTAGAGTTACCGTGTAGTCCCTATGTTGGATACAGCACCACACAAAGACAGGCCAGGAGCTGAACCTGCAAAGTGTTGATAGCCACCATGACAGTTGGCTGAGAAAGAGGCTTGCTAAGCTGATCTTCAGTGTGTGCTTCTTCCAACATGGCATTAACCTGTAGATTGGAAAGCCCACCCACAAGGAGCTAGAGAGGGCAAGTGAGTTATTGGTAGGCAGTTAGCAGCATCAGCATGTGTGATTTCACTTTGTGCTTTACTTTCATACCATAGCTGCCTTAGCCTGCCATGTCAGGAACCTGGGCATTGCTTTACCCTCTTATTCCCCAAATATTCTTTCATTCTTTTCTTTACTCCATAGTCTTCTTTCTTTCATTCCATCTGCTCAAAGTGTGCTTCTTTCTTCTAGTCTGCCTGGACTGATGATAGGCTTGTACTTTTTTCTCTGCCTCCAGATTGTCTCACTATCCTGGTGTAATCTGGGCTCGTTAAAATGCAAATGTGACAATGTCTGACACTCATCCACAGGGCAGAATCTTATGTCCTCACCAGGATCAGGCCCAGGAAATGGTAGAATCTTGTTTATTCTTCTGTGGCATGTTTACTTCACTTAACAGGTGTGTATTCTTGTGTATATGTTTGTGTGTGTGTGTGTGTGTGTGTGTGTGTGTGTTTGCACATGCCACAGAGTATGTAGGACAATGTAGATATCAGTTCTCACCTTTGACCTTGTTTTTTGTGGAATCCTACACAAGGCTACCTGAGTAGCCAACTTTGGGGTGTGGTAAGGGCTGGAGAGCTCTGCTTCCCACTTCTCATCTTTCTATAGGAGCATCAGAATCATAGATCCACCCAGCTTTATGTGTGTTTTGGGAACCTGAGCCTAGTCCTTGTACAAAAGGGCTTAACTTACTGAGTCATCTCTGCAGGCCACTTGGCTTGTTTTAACGTTTACCAGTGGTATAGAAGCACCAATTTTTTCATCTTTTACTTATACATCCAGTGACACCTCACTCTATGTTTACATCAAATTTTGTTTTTCCATTCATTTGTTGATGGGTGTCTGGATTGTTCCCATCTTTTGTTTACTGGGAATAATTCTATTCTAAATTTTTGCAAACATGTATCTGAGCCTATTTTCAATTTCATTTCTATGAACCGATTTACTTTCATTTCTGATGTGATAAAATACCCTGACAAAAAGCAGCTTGGGGGAAAATAGTTTATTCTGCTTCCAATTCTGGTTGACTGACAGTAGGCAAGGCCTGCTAAGGAGGTTCACCCCCTGGGAAAGGGATACTTGAGTTGGCTTAAAGGCAGATGTTAGAGGTTGAGCCCACAGGTGTTTGTTCCTGCAAATGCTTCTTCAGTGTCATTTGCACAAACTCTTCTGATATGGGAATTACCAACGCTTGAATGCAGAATCTACTCTTTGTCTATCTTAGTCTTTTTCTAAAAATGGTCTCTTTTGCATCTCTCAGTTCACCCATTCGAGAAAATGCATCATGCATACTTGCCTCTTCTCAGCAGGTTGAGAAATAACATAGGCTGTGTGGACACTACGTGTCGGGAGAGTATTAGAATCATATCAACAGCACTTCCTCTGAAGGCAATGCTGGTGGTAGTAGTTGGTGTCTTGCCCATGGCCTGGCAACTGCCTCAGGCAAGGGCTTGAGCACTGTCCCTTACTTAAAATGCCTGGCTTTTTCTGTTGGATTCAGAGTTGCTCTCAAGGGGAAGAGCACTGTCTGATCTGATGTGTCTCATGTTTCATTTCATCCCTGTGGGTTTAGCTTGTCACTGGTGAGGTTTATTTCAAGCATGTCACCCTTTGTCACAGGAGCAGAAGAACATTTTCTGTACAGAGCTTAAGTTGATGGTTGTCAGAAGTTGCTTTTTTCTAGGTGATGGGGATAGATTGGGGACCAGTGAAGGAAATCACAGAGAAGGAAGTAATCTTATAATCATCCAAAGTCAAAATAGGAACCATGCCAGACATTTTTGTGTGTTCAAATCTCTAGGCAGTGGGACTCACAGATTCGTTCACACCTACTTTCCCTGGCAGATCTGAGCAGTAGGTTCATGCTTTGCTTCTGGGTAATGTTTAATCAGTATTAGAGGCCTCATTGCAAGACTGACCCTTTGTGAACTTACTACTTTTTCTACTGCTAAATGTGAGTCTCACCTGAAGAAATTAATCCTCTGGAAAGAAGATTCCCATGATGCACAGGGAGCTGCTTTACTACATAGTAGCTATTATTTTGTGGAGACCTTGCAGAAAAAAAAAATACTTTGAGTTGTAGAAGAGAGGCAACTGTTAGAGAGTGTGCCACTACCAGCAAGACAATGGATCATGGAACACAGGAGTGGGGCTTCAGCTCCCCTGCCTGCTAAGTTCAGGAGTTCCCTGTGGTGCTCTTGATTCATCTATCTGGCTTCCTTTGCAACTCAGCTTTGAAACCTGTTGTGGAATTTTCTCCTTCCAGTTCTTTCTGGATTTTATTTTTGAGCTGACCTCTTCTACTCCAGTTGGTTCCTTTCTGTCTCTGACTTGGAATAAACATCCAAGCACAGTGCTCATCCTATCTCTTCATTACCACTTCCAGCCTCTACAACTGCCAAATGCCAGGAGGCTAGTTCTGCCTCAGCTTCTGTTGATCCCTTGGCATGTGCAGACACTGTCCGCATCATGGCAACCCCCACTCCCACCTCACCACTGCCTCTATCCACTCCACATGTTGTTCTGGTTTCAGGGATGGTCTTTAGATGGTCTTTAGGATGGCAACAAAGAGGCAGCTGTAGTCATACCATCCGATTCTGGGCTTCTTATCATTAATCATGACAAATGATACTTGGATCTCTTGCCTGTTTGAAATGGGAGCCCATAGCGCCAAACTGTCATTTTGATGAAACATCAGAATCAGTGGTCAGAGCTGCAGCCCGGAGTGGACAATATAAGCTCCTTGCTGAGAGCGTGGATTGAAGAAGCTAGAAGTCTGTACAAGTGTAAGCTGCCACCAAAGAGGTCCTTTGGGATTCCCTGGGTAACTCCCAAGGACAGATGCTATACACCTTCAACTGCTTACCTCGAAATGGAAGTGAGGGCAAAGCTACATTAGAAAGGAAGAAGAATTGTAAAGCAATGTATGGTCATCAAAAACCCTTAGTTACTATGCAGCCTGGTGACTGTTTCATCTGAGGTCGAGGTCTGGAGACTGCCAAGTGTATCACATGTACTTTTCTACAGCTGTTACCTGTCCAGATCCGTTCCTCTGAACAGAGGATGCTCGAAAACCACCTTAGTCAATTTCTCGTCATCATTTTTTAGTCTCTTTTCTGAAAATACCCCAAGTTTTGTCAAGAAGATGGTGGAAGAGAAAACAGGTTTTCTCATGTAGGTGGGTCAGTGCATGCAGCACACTCCACAATGTATTACTGCAGTGTGATTATTGATATTCGGTACAGGGATGGGATAAGGTTCATGGCTGCTTTGGCCAAGAGAAGGACAAATTAGAAGGCATACCTCTATACTGAGTGGGATTGGTTTCTCTTCAATGAACTAAAACCATTATGATCATTACCCTAATAATATTGATTCCTTTAAACATTTTTAGATTATTTTATTCATCTATTTATTTGCATGTATGTGTGTTTATATGTGTATGTTGTCTACATAGTACATCTATCCATCCATCCATCCATCCATCCATCCATCCATCCATCCATCCATCCATCTATCTATCTATCTATCTATCTATCTATCTATCTATCTACATACTTACCTATCCAACTATAGACAGCTTTCAGGAGTTGGTTGTCTCCTTCTACCATATGCATTCTGGGGGTGCTGAATTCTGGTCATTGGGCTTGGCAACAGGTGTCTTTACCCAATGAACTCTAATTTCTTCTTTTGTTTTCACAAGAGCCATACAACAACCACAACAACACACCAAGAAATTCACCAGTAATGGTAGTGAATTGTCTTAGAAGTTTTTCTTTAAAGAAACGTAAGTATATCTGCATACATTTATTTACCTCAAAATTGGCTACATTTTCCATATCATTAAAAACTCTCTGTAAACAAGACTTAAATAGATACACTATGTTTCTCAAACGAATATAACAAGATTTGTTCATCTATTCCTCTAATGGTAGGAATTTTCTGTAAGTTGTTTTCAGATACTTTTATTTTGCATATTGCCAACTTACTTCACCAAAGGTTTGGAATGGTGGCAGCACTGTGGGACTGTTCAGGGCAGCACACACCTTCATTGTCACTTGGCTGTTATTATAGATGGAGATCATTATTACCTCATTAGTGTTTTCATTTGAAGCTCTCTGATAACTCACCAGGCTGGATATTTACCATTTGGATTTTTCTCATTTAGAATTTTTCTGCTTGTGTCCTTTGCCCATTAATCATCTGAGATCTTAGTGTTTTTGTTTTGTGTGTTTGCTCTGTGGTTATAATCTTTCCTGCAGATATTGGTCCTCATTCATTGTCTTTTAATATTGCTTATGACTTTTGTCATATAGTCCAATCTATTAATATTTCTTTTGCTTCTGAATGTGGAAAATCTTTCCCAGCAAGAAACAAAGTTTAACCTGAGCCACAGTTTCTGCCTTGTGGCACTTCATATGTTTAGCTCTTTGATTTTGGCACTTATTTAGGTGCTAAATCTAAAGTGATTTTCTTTTCTAAATAGTTAATATTTGCTAGAATATCTACTTTTAGGTAACTCTTCTCTTTCTTACTGCTGTGTGATACATCCTTAAATTTTATGGATGCTTGTTTATGTCTGTGTCAATGAACTCCTTAAGACTACTGGAATGATATTAATTAGGAACCCTATAAGGTGCCTATGGAAAGTATATATTCATAAGGCACGCTGAAATCAAAATACCACTTTACTATTAGCTTGGGTAAGGCTCTATACTCATATAATCATTGCTTGCAAAGTGGTTGCATTGCAAACTGCTTGAACTTAGAAGCAAAAAGTAAACATTTTGCTATGTCTATGGGTTGTGTTTGCAAGAAGTTTGTCAGCGACAGAATGAAGATGCTTTGTTTCTGTTCCACAACGTTTGAGGCTTCCGTTGGGAGGCCTCTGGAGCTGAGGGGAATTGATGGCTGCCATTTGGAACCACCTGCAAGTTAGCTGATTCTCTTGTTGGTTGGTGTCTGGTGTCCGCTCAGTACTCAGCATCCTTCTCTACACACCTTTGCCTGGGTTTCTTCACAACAAACTGTCCGGATGTCAAGAATGACTGTTTGAAGATAATCAGGGAGATGTTTTCTGTCTCAGCCTTAGGAGTTATGAAGGATCACTTTGGTCATAGACACAAGTCTGACTAAAATTCAAGACAAGGAGACACTGAGCTCAGTGATTGCAGCTAGGCCTTGGAATCTGGGAGGCTCCGGTTACAGGTCTCCATTCCCTTCCTGTGTGACAGTTATGGTATTTTGTGTCTCCAGGCCACTTCTCAGACTCTCTTGTGAGAAATAAATAAAAATCCCAAGTTGCAGGACAATTGTAAGCCCTCAGGTTTTCAAGGACAAAACAACCTTTTCTCAATTCATGAATCAGTTAAATAGCATGAAAAAGGCTGAAGATCTCTTGGGACAAGTGAACCTTGTAATTTGATCAAATTCTAGTCCAGAAATACCATTTTGACTATTTTTAATGCAGAAGTTGCACAATGAGCAAATGCCTATTTGGTATGGCTCTTCCATGCCACCTACCCTAGCTCTGGAGGACATTTTGAGAGTCTTAAAAATCTTTCTCTAAGGATTAAACTTCCACAAAGGGACAGACATGAGCTAGAGAAAATAACTTTATTTCACCTTGTTTGAGATGCTCGATTGCACTCTGAGCCTTGACAAAATGGGAATTATTTTTCTAGAAGAACCTCCTCAAACCGTGTTCTACTGTTATAGAATGGAGAGTCTTGCAGAAACTGGAGTGGGATGGAGGCTTTCTTTATGTTATTAATCCTTCCACCACCCCGGCAGCTATTGCCCAGTGCCAGCCAGATAATGAATCTTATCCTTCAAATACTGAATATATTCTATGTCTTTTCTGCCAAAAGGTGGAAATAGGCTTGCCTACAGGTTCCAGAAAGGAGTAGAGGTGGAGTTTGGATGAGTGCCTCGGGGTTCCAGTGCACACTACTGTCAAAACTGATTAGATTAGTAGAGGAACCCCAAGGAGTCTTTGGGGGTTACTTGCCTTGACCCCCATGGCTAAGGTAAGAGGTTTGGAGTTTCCAAGGGTTGAAATGGACTCTACCCAGCTCATTTGAATGACCCTTTAAGGCCTCTCCCCTTTCATCCAGTCTCTGTTTCAGTGTCTCTCGGCATCTTTAATCACCATGTTCTTTTTATCTTCTAACTGTAATTTGTCCTCATGGTAGTTTCTCTTTAGTTACTGCCAGGCCCTGGTAAATCTGCATCTCACAGTGATCAGCCTGTGGCACAGGGATATGGCACAGAAGAAGTTTAGCCTGTAAATAGAAATGGAATTTAAGCTCCTTATTACCATAGAAATTAAAAATTATTCTGCTCACAAGTAGGTTTAGTCCTTAGACAGAGTCCACTAAACCTTTGGCTCCTAGTAGGCTGTGAGAGCTTTGTGCCGACCACACACTGAGTTGGCACAACACTCAGGGAAGCCTCAGACTCTGCCAGCTCCTCCTGTCCAAGTTCCCCAGTGTGGGTTGCATCTCCAGTGTTGGTCTGCAAACACCCACAAGGCTGGGTATCCATCCTTTTCCTCTAGCTTCCAGAGCCAATGGGAGCACACCTGGTTTCTGAAGCTATGGGATATAGATGAGAGGTGATAATGAGGAAGAAGATATCCTCTCTAAGGGTGGTGGGGGGGTAAAGAGCATCTTGTCTCCTGAAAGGAAGAACCTTTTCTGATGCAGTCTGGGGTCAGTCAGTCTCTGTCTTCCCCGCCCCCGTGTGTGTGTGTGTGTGTGTGTGTGTGTGTGTGTGTGTGTGTGTGCCATGCACACACACTTGCTTGCCTGTGGAGGCCAGAGATCAAGCTTGGCTACCTTTCTTCAAGTGCTACCATCTTGTTTTGTGAAACAGGGTCTCTCAGGGTTGCCCCAGTCTTGATGACTGGAATCTTACTGGCTAGTAAACATCTGGAAGTCACCTGATTGGGAGCTGGGATTGCAGGTTCCTGCCTCTTTGCTGGTTTTATTTATTTATGTGTTTATACATGGGCTTTGGGAACTGCACTCAGATCTTACTTGTACTGCATGGCCGTGCACCCACAGAAGAGAAAGAAGCCAATGTTGCTGTGGTTCTCCACATAGCAGAAGCAACCACTAACCTAACATACTCAAATGTCAGGTCCCCACAATGCATAGCCAGAGACATACCTAAATAGGCAGAGCATATCCAGTCTCTTCCCTGGGACTCTAGGGCCCTAGAAGAAACACTTAGAGCATTTGGGAAATAGATTTCAGGTTCTGACCCTTGCATGCATGATGGTCTTAGACAATAGCAACAACATCAATAATAGTAATAAGCTTTTGAAATACTATATGCCACATAGAATCTTAGGTGATTTCACACATCATTTAAGTAAATTTATCTCTCCAGCTTTCAAATCCTCATGCTAGCTGAGCTTTCTGTCTCCCTAACTCCTCCTTTGTGACAAACTTTACAACACTGTACTTGGACAGCAGGTAGAGGGAACCTAAGGATATCTGAGCACAGACAAGCCAATGGTTCTTTCCTCTGCAGTTCTGAGATAGAAGACAGTTTTCTGATGGGGAGGATGACTATAAAGAGGGAAGGTAAGCCCGTGAGAGTCTAGACATGTAGATAGCTTTGTACAACACTCAGAAACTCGGTTTGGGTGCCAGAGAAAACCAATTAAATAATGGGCAATTAACAAAGCAGACTAGAAACCCAGGAAGGTGATGGGTTCCCCAGGGCTGCCCAGACCCAGATCATGTGTGCTGGGGATGCCTGGCTCATTACTGGTTATTATTTTCTTTTAGAGAATCTAGCAAAATCTACCTCTGGGTTGGAACTTGTATGAATTGGATTCTAAAGTAGTGAGATAAATCTCTTGGCAATACATTTCTTGTGTTTAGAGTAGGGCAGCAGTTGTTGAAATTATATAATCTTGGCTTTCCAAAGGTTCTCAGTAAGCTGTTAAGGGTTTATTTAAAACTTCAGATATCCTAGAACAGTGATGATGATGATGATGATGATGATGATGACTGTGACCCTGGTGATGCTAACTATGATGATTGTAATTAATATACTCACACTGCAAATAGAAAACCTTTGTAATCAATACCATCTGTGAGTTTCCCAGTAGAGGCCCAGTGATGCTGAACTTAGCTGGAATCTGATGGGGGAGACTGGGTTTTGTGTTGGGTTCCATTGCTTTCAGATGACCTTAGAGCTAGTCTAGAAACTTGAGCTCTGGAAAGCTGAACTTGAGCGCAAGGACACGCTCTTAACCAAAACTGAGGAAGTATTTTCCTACCTTTTAGAGAAAGGTTGTCACCTTTCTGCTCCTTTGTCTCCTTCCTGCTCCTGGCTACCTTGCCCTCGTGCTAACACCACCCTCTTGAAACAGCTCTGGGCATGTGCTCAGAGAACAGGGTGCTAAAACAGAAAGTACACAGGCCCAGAGCAGAAACCTTAAGAGTGGAAGGAGGTTCTGGCAGTGTTGGACAGATTCCATCGAACCTGACCACCCTACCTCCCCAGCCCCTAGTTCTGTGGATTTAATTGTTGCCTGTAGAGTTTCTGCCTTGGGCTGACAGGGACAAAGCCATTGAACTCAGTAGCATTAGGCCAGAGTAAGTCTGAGACAACTTGGCTGACATCTCTGACACCTTTGATGGATATCAGCCCTGGCTGATCTCTAGTGTCCGTCAGGGGATAGCCTGAAGGTGTTTGTCATCACCATGTGACTGGCATGCTGAACTGCTATTTCTACAGACATTTCTTAGAGGAAAAGCACTGCTCTTTCTTTAAAGAGGACACAGACACACAGGCCACACCCATTCTTGTCATTAGAGACATCCTAGCAATGGGGCCCTTAGGGTAATGTGAGGAGTGATCTCTTTGACCCATCTGATAGAGATAACCTTTCTTTCCTTTTCTCTGTGTCCTTTTCTCCCACCATAGAACGAGTTAATTAATATAGTGGAGAAGTACAGTGCAAATGCCTTTACCTATCCATCTGTTGAACAAATATTTGCTGACCAAACGATAGGAACCACAGCAGGATTTATCAGAAAAATGGTAAAAGAGAAAGACACCACATCAGGTGTCATGGTGGCATCATCGCAGAAGAGGAAATAATTGCATATCAAAATGAGGGCGGTACAGGAAGCAGACAGAAGACACAAACAGCCCTGCACAGGAGGAGCTGGGCTGTCCAGAGCAGGGAGGTCAGAGCATGCTAGATGCCTGATGTGGATGCCATGATCACAGTGTGGTGGAAATGGGGACAGATATGCTGCAAGGGGTTAGCCAGGGACAGAACAGACTAATTAGACAAACCTGACTTCGAATCCCAGCTCTTCTGTATGATCAAGGGCAACCATTTCATTTTCTTTGTCTATAAACATAGAAGCAGAATTGCAGGGTTGTCCATGCACCAATTCCTTACCCAGTTCAATTATACTCACCATAATTAGGTCCCACAGTTTTCACCTTCACAGTAACTGATCCTAAAAGGCAGGAGGTAATATTCTGACTGACTTTCATTTGCATTCCTTGATGTTTAGTGATAGTGTGTGCTTTTTCTTACACTCATAGCCTTTGCATGATGTCTTGCTATTAAGTTGGTTGACATACATTGACAGTTGTGTATTAACCCATTATGGGACACATGGTTTATATATACTTTCTTCAAGCATGAGCTTTCTCTTCATTACATTTAAGGTTTACTTCACTGCATGTAAATTTTTATTTGGCTCTAATCCAATTTTTTTTTTTATTCTTTTTACTTTTGCTTTTCTTGCTTATACTTTTGGGATCACATCCAGATACTCTTTGCTTAGACAAATGTCAAAAAGCATTTCCCCCGTGTTTCCTTCTAGTAGTCCTACAGTCCCAGGTCTTAGGTTGAAGTTTTCAACTCTATTTGAGTTGCATTTTAGAAGACGGGCCAAGGTGGACTTAATTTTTCCCTTACTATGTTGATGTGACTTGACTTTCCTCCTGTGCAATGTCAGACAGAAGTGGAGAGAATGGGCATGCTTGTCAGTAAGGCCAGCAGCATTTCCTCACACAACACATGTGGCCACTAGTGGGATTGTCACATGGGAGTTTACCGTTTGCAGTATGTCCTCCACCCAAAGAGTCAAGCAGTTTTGTAAGGAAGCAACATGGAATTTTATCATGGTTTCTTTTATCATGTTTTTTTTTTCTGCATCTGTTGAGATTATCATGTGACTTGATCTCTTAATGTGACATATCACATTTATTGATCTCCATATATGAGCTGTCTTTGCACCCTAGAGAGAAATACCACTTGGTTTTGATCAACAATTCTTTTAATGCTATTAGGTTAGCTTCTTACTAGTTTTTATATTTCTTTTTAAAATTTTTAGTAACCTATGTTGATTAAACACAGTGGTGGGTTTTTTGTCATCTTATACATTTATATAAGCTCCTATCACAGTCACTTGTTACCTTCCCTGACCTATGACTCCTACTGATGCCCTTCTTCCCACCTCATCCCACTTCTATTTTTATGTCTTACTTATCCCTTTGTTTATTTGTTTGTTTTTTGATAACCAAGCAGATTTTATTAGGGTTGCTTACAGGATCCTGGGTGAAAGATTATTTATGGGAACATGGACGCTCTACCAGAGGCCAAACTCCTGAAGAAAGGATCTCTTCTCCCTTGGCCATTCAGTGAGCACAAATATTATGGATGGGTGAAACCATATTGCTCCTCCCCCTAGGGATAGGTGGAATCCTGTGATTCTCCTCTAGCAACCATTATACGTGTGTGTGTGTGTGTGTGTGTGTGTGTGTGTGTGTGTGAGAGAGAGAGAGAGAGAGAGAGAGAGAGAGAGAGAGAGAGAGAGAGAGAGAGAGAGAGAGAGCATGCCTGTGCCGGAGAAAGGCCCACAGTCCTTTCTCCCTCCCCATGACAGAATTTGGTCAGCCCCAGACACGCTGTGGGACCACAAGTACACCATTAATGTCTCTTTCTAAAGGTGACACTCCACCATACTCTACTCTACTGGTTCTGAGGCTCTTGCATCCCATCTACCTGTGTTCCTCTGAGCCTTGGAGAGGGTGATAGAGATGTCACTTGTTCTTAGCACTTTGACCAGTGATGGGTCTCTATAGTTACCACTAGCTAATGAAAATCAGCACTTCTAAGACAAATGCTGATCCTTGAGTAGAGACATAATTATGATGACCACAATCCAATGGGTTCATTTTAGCCTCCTCTTATGCTGCTGCAGATTTTTAAATCTATCTTCTTCAGAGATATTGACCCATAATTTTCCTTTCTTGAAGTGGTCTTTTCTGACTTTGTTTTCATACTGATTATGAATTTCTGACATGAATTTTAGAAATAACACGTTTTCTTCCATATTCTAGTAGAGTTTGAGAGCATTGGTACTAGTCCTTAATGGCTTAGTAGAGTTCTGCCAGTAAGCTATTATATTCTGGAGTTTTCTTTGGTTGCAGTTTTATTTTTTTAATTACTGATTTGTCTCTTTCAGTCATTTGTTTACTAAGAATTTCTAACAAAAGTCAATTATCAATGTAGGCAGGTTGTAAATAGAACACTCCAGTCTTTGCACATTTCATAGGTCACCCACTTCCAGGATATTCAGTTTGTTAGTGTGTAATTGTTCATAGAGGCTCATGATCTTAGTGTTCTGTGGTGTAACATGTAAGGTCACCTGTTTCATTCTGATTTTATTTGTTTAGATCTTCTCCATCATTTTATAAAGTCTAGTTGAAGGTTCGTCAATTTGTTTGTGTTTTCTGATTACCAACTCTCAGTTTCATTGACCTTTTCTGCTGTCTCCCTAGACATTTCCATTTAGGTTTGTTCTGGTCCTGTTGTTCTCTTTGATAACTGTGGCATAGTTTGTCCTTCTTTTCATGGTTCCTTAAGGCATATGTTAGATTGTCTATTTCATTTTAGTTTTTCTGTTTTCAGGCTCAACCTTCAGGACCACTGTGTACGGTAAAGTGTTCTGCAATTGTAACATACCCCAACCCCTTCCTTTTATTTTATTTTCTTGCTTTTTTTGAGACAGAGTAACTCTATAGCCCTGGCTGGCCTGAAACTTGCTACATAGATCAGGCTGGACTTGAACTCAGAGAACTGTCTGCCTCTGCTTCTGGAGTGTGGGTTCTTTCCTTTATAATATAGATGTTTATTGACAATATTAAGCTCTTAAAATGATTTTTCTCTGCATTCTTCTATAAGTTTGGCTATGCTAGGTATCAAATTTGGTCTCAAAAAATTTCTTAAATTTCTGCTTTGATTTCTTTCTCACTCCTTGGCTGCTCAGTAGAATGTTGTCCTATTTCCATATATTTGTGAACTCTCTGAAATTTCTTCTGTTATTGATGTATAATTTTATATCTTGTGGTCAGAAAATATATTCGATATGATTTCAGTCTTGGTAAACATGTTTAGACTTGTTTCACGGTGAAACCTTATGGTCTATCTCGATAAATATTCCATATGCACTGAGAGTACTCATTCTGCTGCTGTTGAGTGTGTGTGTCTCTAGGTCCCTTGGGTTTAAAGTGTACTTCAAGTCTAAAGTTTCCCTATTGATTTTTCTGCTTGAATGATCCATGAAAGCTTGCTAACTTCTATTGTTCTTATCCCTGTCGCCCTGGCTTCTTCAATTTTGCTACTCTGCCTTAGCTGCTAGAACCCCCAAAATTACCCTTCTTCATTATTAAACAAGAGAAATTTTTACAACAGCTATGGTAAATGTTAGCTATAATATAATTTGGGAGATAGTAATAAAGTTGCCCTTTCTCAAGCAAGTAAGAAAGCAAATAAACAAATACACCTGTAACATTATCAAAATTTCTTCCATTAGAAATTTCTCCATTTGGAGCCATGAAATGGAGTAGGCTGGTAAATAGGTTACCTGGACCTATTCATTACTTTGCTGTCAAGACTGACAATCCGAGTTTGATTACTGGGACTAACATAGTGGAAGGAGAGAACTGACCCCTACAAGTTGTCCTCTGACCTCCACAGAGTGCCTTGGAATATTTACCTACACACACACACACACACACACACACCCCTTCACTTTGATGAAATAGTGTCATCTGAGACATGATACTTAGAACTGGGCATCATTGTATGAAGTGAAATGAGCTAAAACCGAAGACAAGTACCAAATCAGCCTCATTTACATGTGGAATCTTAGAAAGTTCATCTCTGAGGAGTTAAGAATATAATGGTGCTCATCAGATTCTGGGGATGGAGTGGGGGAGGGAGCAAGTGAGAGGTCACCAGATTCTGGGGATGGAGTGGGGGAGGGGAACAAGTGAGAGGTCATCAGAGTCTGGGCATGGAGTGGGGGAGGGGAGCAAGTGAGAGGTCATCAGAGTCTGGGGATGGAGTGGGGGAGGGAGCAAGTGAGAGGTCATCAGAGTCTGGGGATGGAGTGGGGGAGGGAGCAAGTGAGAGGTCCTCAGAGTCTGGGGATGGAGTGGGGGAGGGAGCAAGTGAGAGGTCATCAGAGTCTGGGGATGGAGTGGGGGAGGGGAGCAAGTGAGAGGTTATAGTTGATGTTAAGTAACAGACAAGAATGAGAAGAGAAGCCCTGCTCTGCCTGTAAGGTAACTGTATCTAAATATAACACATCGTATACATTTAGAAGAAAAGATAAGAAGATTTAGCATCTTTTCTGCACGGATATGTATTTGAAGACATAGGTTTTCTACCTTCCTTTGAACATTACATGATAATACATGTATCAAACACACAGCACAGAACCCCCTCAATGTATAGAGTTTGTGTGTATCATTTAAAAATTTGAACACATATTTCCAATATAATAAAAATATCACACTATTAGAAAGAATTTCTTCTTTTGACATAATCTCCAGGCTATGTCTTCCAGGGGAAGATGGTGAAGACTTACCCTTTTCTTCAGTCACTAGGGAGCACGTAGCCGTGTAACTGCTTGGAATGACGTCTTCTCTCTTGTGACTCCTGTATCAGCCCATTTCCTCCTCTTTGATCCATATGCACATTCTTTACTTCTGACTTCCTATTCACTCTTTCTGTGTGAACTCTATGCCTTTATCGGTTCCCCCACCCCCACTCTGAAATCCACTCTGATAGCTATGGTGCAGGATTGCCAAGTCGCTGCCTCTCTGTTACCTTTCCCAAGCTGCACACTGCACTTCCCAACTTTCCTATGTTCATGTCATGGTTTGAATAGGAAATGTCAGTTATAATTCATTTATAAATGCATAGTTCCTGGCAGGTGACTTGAGTTTTTCAGGTGGTGGAGATTTTGGGCAGTGTGCCTCGTGTGGAAGAAACGGGAGGGCGTGGGACCTTGAAGGCATATTTGCTCCTTCTGTAGTCTGCCTCTCCTTACTCTCCTTGGGTGCCACATTCTGTTGCTGTAACATCAAGGATGAAGCCATGTAGTAATTTAAACTCTCTGAAACTGTGAGCCAAAATAAAATTTCTCTTCCTTCCTTCTATTGCCCTCTGGCAGTTTTGATGACAGCTGTGGTCAAGTAAGTCTGTTCATACTACAAAAAGGACCCTCGGACCTCCTTGTCCACATGACAAACTAACTTCTTCTGCCTCTGGCTGTATCCCTGCACCTCCCTGTTAACATGACAAACATTCTCCTGTCTCTAAGCTACAAACCTGGGGTACATGACATTTACCTTTCTCTCCTGCTTACAGAAAATCCTGTTTTCTTTCTTAAAAAAAAAAGATGTTGTATGAAATGGGGTGTGTGTGTGTGTGTGTGTGTGTGTGTGTGTATGGGTGTGTCTGTGTGGCAGGGAATGTGTGTGCCAGCTAAAGCACATTCTGGAGATCCTAATATTCTATCTTGTCTGATGCAGGATCTCCTGTTTGCCACTGTCTATGCTGAGCTAATTGGCCCACAACCTTCAGTGGATTTTCTTGTCTTTACCTCCCGTCTCCTAGTAGGAATACTGGGTTTACAGAGCCTGCTACTGTGCCTGGGTTTCCATGGGGATTTGAACTCTGCTGCTCTCTGTGCTTTTGTGTATGACCAGGGACTTTCTACACTGATCCAGCACCCCTGCCCTCCTCATAATGTTTTATAAACTTCTTTCTCTGCAATGACTCTATTTTAGGTTCTTTTCCTTCTACCTGTGGTTTTGTGGTAGTTTCCTCACCAGACTTTTGAGTCTGCCTGACTCTTTTTGTTGATACAAAAAGATGTTGACTATTAAACACATACACATGACATTAAGGAGATTTTTAAAGTTACCTGAGAATGATTTGCTCTATTTCAGCCTCTGGAGAAGACTTCATGGATACCACTTTGGTTACCAAGTGCAAATACAGGCTAATTTCAAGGGTCTTTTATTGTTCAATATGTTCTGGTTAGATGGGTTTTGCTTTGTTTTTGGACAGCCCTCAACAAATCTTTACTAAACCCGTACTGGCCTCAATCTGACAACATAGATGAACTTGAACTCCTGAATGTCTGCTTCCTGAGTGCAGAGATCACAGGTGAGCTCTGCCACACTGGCTTTCTGGACTTTCTTTCGGGCCCAAACAAGATCTTATCACTCACCGAACAAAACCACTCTGAACCTGACTTGTTAGATTGCATTTTCCCAACACACCTGCCATTTGAGGTCCTGTCCCCAGCACATTACCTTCCACTGGAACAAACCCAGTTCCCATCTGACTCCCTCCTCATATCCTTCCCTACCATCCATACCCAGATTACTAAAAGAAATGAAGCAGCCATTTTCCGAGACTGTCGGCAAGTTCACCTGTACGAGGCCCATCCTTCCGCAGCCTGTTAGAGCAGGAGATGTACTTCGGGGTTTCAATTATCACCTCAAGGGATGCTCTTCATCCATAACTGTGTGCTGTTATCTGTAAAAATGCTACAGCACCTATGATTCCATTTATGTAACATGAAAGATGATAAAATTATAGAGCTGAGAATAGATTAGTGGTTACAGGGTGTTAGGGACGGGGGCGAGAAGGAATGAGAGTCTTTGTAAAGGGCAGCAGGTGGGTTCATGGGGTGCTGGAAGGCATAGAAACTGATCCATAGGATAGAATAAAATTATACAGAACTAAACACAAAAGCATTTGGACATGCAGGGACAACTGAAAGTAGGGGAATCTCAAGCGTGGTTACTGTTCCATGCCTGTGGCCTGGCTCTGTTATTGTGCTATTGTGTGTAATCTAAGATGTCACTATTAGGAGGGAATACATGAGCTCTTACATCACAGGATCTCGGTATTAGTTCTTATCACTGCCTGTGAATCTCCATCTGCTCAAGACAAAAGTTTAATTAGAAAAACGTTAACACTCTGGTTCTAACATTTAGTGGTAGTTGTTGAGTTGAAGCATCTTCTCTTCCAGCCAATGAGTATCAAGTACCATCCATCAGCATCTGTTATTAGACACTTATTCTCCACACAGAAGATTCCATGGAATTCCTGTTCACTTAACCACAGCATGTTCCCCCCAATTTCCAGAATGTTCCACAGCCTTGGCTTCTCTATGTTCCTCTTTGTTCTATAGGCATGGTTTTCTGGGCATCAATTACATGCTGGATCCTCTTGCCAGTGAAGAATCTCAGTCTAGTGCAGCTTCCAAGTGCTCTGGTTGTTTAAAGTGTTTTTTTTTTTTTTTTTTTTTTTTTTTTTTTTTTTTTTTTGGTCCCTTATTATGAGCCATTGCTTTTGAAAACTCATGAGACAGGAGCACACACAACCATAGCATTGTTCTGTCCAGTCAGAGTGGGACCATTGCTTTGGATTTTAATCCCCATATTCCTTCTTTTTATTTTTTTCTTAAAGTTTTCAATGTAGAAACACATTATATAGAAGCCCTTTGGGTCTAGTCTGAGAAAGAGACCTGAGTGAATTCTTTGGGTCTGAAGTGAGAGCTCTGCACACTTCACTCAGAAGTTTAAACCCCTCTCATCTCACTGTTCTAGTTGCCACCCAACTTTAAAGATGAGGCCCCTGGAACTTGGGTTGGTCACATGTACAAAACCACATAGCTGGAAAATAGTGGAGCCAAAATTCAGCCCTCAGACATTTCTGAACCCAGAAGAAATGCATGGCCCTTTCTCCTTATGCCCATGTCCTACCCTCCTGTACCCACTTTAGGTTGAGTCTCCCCCATTCTTTACTGACCAATTTAATTTTCACTTCAAGGAGGCTCTCACTATGCACAACACTTATACAATATTTTCTGTACTATCATTTGTGGATTTCTATAACTCCTTTTTCTGGTCACATGCTGTGAGACATTTTAGGCCATTTCCAACTTTAGCATAGTAATCCTGAAGTTAAACATCTTGACTGAACCTTCTAGCATCCTGCAAATATTCCCTTAAAATAGACCAATAACATTTGAATTTAATTTTTATTTATGTATGTGCTATTTACCTAGCGCCTCTGTACCGCAAAATATTCCAAATGCTTCTCTAATAGCTACCTCGAGACTGAATACAGGTTTTGTGGTTAAGTGTAGTGTGTGTGCATTTTGTTCTGGCAAAAACACTCAGTATGAGCGCTAGTCTCATTCCCCCCTTAAGGCCCATCCTCTGGACAAAACTTTAAGCGTACAATACAGTACCTACTCTGTTAGACATGGCCTCTGTGAGACTGAGGAAGCTGGTTTTCTTTATTCCTCTATCAGCAACATAATCCATTGTGTTCCTGGGTGTGGGTCAGAGAGAGGCATTTAAAGGGACTCAGTCTTTAACCAGGGAATGAACGGGCGCCTTGGCCTCTTGTTTACATGGTCCCATTTAATCTTCCGGGCTCCCCTACGAAAACACTCTTCTTTCTAGAACTGAACACACAAAGACTCATAAGTAAAGAATAAGTAAAGAGTAGGGTTGAGCCTGCAAGAATTATGATCTAGACTGGTCCTGTTGTTCAGTACCGCCGCCCCAAAACTCAGGTGCTCCTGTCTGTGCAGCGCTGTGCTCCGAATGGGTGGAGAATGACACAGGCAGGGTTTCCCTTCCTTCCAATTATCAAAAGGGAGATAGAAATGTAAAGATGAGGACCTTGATTAACAGGTCTCTCTCTATCTATATAACCTTTACTTAATTGGTCAGCACCCCAAGGATTACACCCTTGAACTTTAGGAAAAATTAACAGAAGAGCTTCTAAAAATTAATGAATAAAAATCAACATAGTGACAGCTGTCCCCACGTCCTCCTGCAAGAAGTGTTTGCAAGAAAAAAAGTGGTGCTTGCATTAGAGCCCCAAGGTCAGAGAAGATGGGACGCCCAAAGATCTGGCCTATGTTGTCTCAAGGAAGGCTTGGCTTTGGGTGCTGAGAACTAGATCAAATCTAGTCTTCTTCAATTATTCACTTGTTTATTTCTCTCTGATTTGCTATGTATATAGAATCATCAAATTTTCAAACCCCAAAGTACCCTAACGATCATGTTTTGTTTCTTTAATATATGACCCCATTTATTTAGATGACATTAATTTGAAATTCATGATAATTACATAAACATTGAGTAAGCAGCACCATGGATCCTTCCAACTAAAATATGCATATTTCTTTACTGATCCGAAGTCTCTTCTTAGCCAAGATGTGAAGTGACTGCATGATCAGTTCAGTGAAGGTCTCCAAAGGAGGAAGGAGAAAACTGAGTGACAGAGATGTGGGTAAGACCTACTCTTCTGGCCATGCAGAGGGGCTTGGCTCTGAAAGATGAGTTTCTATGAGGAGAGACCAAAGAGGGAAAGAGGAGCATGAGTCAGACAGATGGCTTCCTGCAGGTCCCCAGGGCCATTGGAAGGGACTAGATTTTATCCAAAGCTCAAGGGAAGCCTTTTCGAAGGATGAAGTGGGCAGGTGCTATGTGAGGGAAGATCTCTGAGGACTGAGAATGGCGAGCAGGTAGGCAGGAGAGCAGAGGTGGGAGGAAGGTTCAGGTGAGGGGACATGGGGTTGCATTGCTGGCAAAAGGAAAGGGACCTGTGATGAATGAGAAGGGCTGGGCTGGCTGGAGTTACACTCAATACTACTTGCTTCCAGATGAGTATCGGGGGAACATAAAAGCATTAAGGATGAAACCTGAAATTTTGGTTTAAGTAACAGGAGGAATGGAAGTGTTATTTATCAGGCTAGATGGTGGAGCCAAGATGGTTGATATGGACAGAGGGACCCAGGAGGAAGAAATGGATGCTTGTGGGAAAGGAAGGAACCAGCAAGCCAGGGTCATTGCAAGCGCTGTGGTCTTGTCCATTTATGGAGGCATTTCTCTGTTGAGGAACACTCTGCCTCATGACCTGCCTCTCAAGGTGTCACCTCCAAACATACTCACACAGGGGACTTAGCTTCAGCCCATGTTTGCAGGGGCATAGTTCATCCGGGGCAGCTGTCAAATGCACCCACTGGGTCGGATGCCACCAGGAACTGTAAGTAGGTGACTTGAATGAAGGGAACATTTGTCAAGGAGGCTCCCAGAATGACTGGATTGTCTGCTTCGAGTGCTGCTCACCTAATTCCAGTGTCTGCTTCTGGGGTTGACAGTTCTATGTAGGGACCTCCTCCACATCTCTGAACAGAGCCGGAGACAGCTGTCATTGTCAGATCTGGCCGGCACGGCCCATCTTGGGTGATGATATGTAAGTCTTCCATCTGTTTTCTGAGCCTGGTGACGCTAAGCAGTCCAGGTGGGTTGCAGCTGGGAGGGAAAGCAAGCTCCATCCATGCTTCTATACTGCCCGCCCACACCTGCCGGATTAGGGCTAACTGGAGAAGTCTGTGTGGCTACAGAGACCAGGGCCCTGTGTGCTTTTGTTAATCCTGGATGCACTGCTACCTTACCATACCTACTGCAAGAGATCTAATTGATCACGGGGTAAACGGTGCAGACAGTCTGCATTGCTCAGTCCCGAGCGGCTTGCTGAGGGCACAGAAGAGAAAAAGAATCAACGAGTGCCTCATTCTGTTCTCTCTATTCTTCTGCAGGCAGATATGGCCAGGGCACAGTAAGAATAAAGTTCTCTTGGCTGGAAACACAGATGCTATGGGCTCTCCCTCCCATATCCCTGCTTACCCTTCATATGAGTTTAGCATACCTGAGGCATTCCTTACCGTTCCTGAGCCAACTGAATTCTAAATGGACTGATTACGGAACAGAAGCTTCTGTGCATGCGCTGCCTGACTCCCGGTGATGTTTTAAAGCTCAAACAAGTCAGGTGCAAAACTACTTTGGTGAAACGAAATGGCATGAATATGAGATATTTTCTTTCACAAATTTGACCACATCCTTGCCTTTAAGAAGTTGGTCTGGTCAGGAGGAGAGTAATAGAGGCCCATGGTCTTAGCCATGGTTCTCAGTATGGTGCCTAGGTCAGGAGCAAAACTGATCAGGAACAAGATGAAAACAAAGCCTTTCAGACTCTCTTCCAGACATGCTGAAACTGATGGCCCCTGAGAATTTTGACTCACACCCAACTTCGAGAGCCACTGGGAGGCGGGGCTTTGGAGAGATGAGCCGAGTCGAGGTAAATAAGTCACAGGAAGGCCAGTGGGATCGGGGACACTATTCTAGAGGAAGATCCTGCCATGGGTGTGGGCTTTGGAAACCTAAGTGTCACAGCGGTAGAATGCTCACTGAGCACACACAGGGCTCTAGGCACCACCCCGAACCCAAGCATGCACAAGGCTTTAGGGTCAGCCCTTCTCCAGCACACACAGGGCTCTATGTTCACCTCCTCAGACACGCAGGGCTCTAGGTACCCACCCCCTCCCAGCACACATAGGGTTCTAGATACACCATCTCCAGCACACACTAGGCTCTTAGTTCACATCTCCCATCCCCCAGAGCCAGAGGGAAAACATGAAAGACTGAACTGTCTCAAAAGTGGTCAGAGCAAAGGAAGAGCCAGCATAGAAATTAACAACACAGTTAGGTACTGGGTCCTGTAACCCAGAGAAAGACTTGTAAGTTTGTGCTCAAGTCAATTGGAAGCCTTGAAAGGGTTCTGAGCAGGGAAAGGACTTTTCTGGTCAATAGCATGCTATTGTAATTTTAAAACATCCCCTTACAACCCAATAAAGGCAGTTAATTGTCTTAATTAGAGCTTACACTCTAATAAGGTGAGGAAAAGTCGGGATATAACTGTCAGGCTGATCCATGACTGCACATTAAACACTCATTATGTATTTGCCTCTCTGCTAGGCACCGGAAGGATGGGAGGAGACAGAGCTCCTTCTTCTGAGGGTCAGGGAGATGAGACAAGAAGAAGATGTGAGCAAGACCACGTGGGAGGGATAGCAGGCATGTCTATGTGTGCTCCTAGCTGGAGGATGGCGTGATGAGCAACGAAACGTTCTGAATCCTAGGTGGTCAGAAAAGCAAACTTGCTAGGAACTGCAGTTCATGCTAGAAAGCACTTGGTAGGCAGGTGGAAATGAATTTGTCCAGCAGAACCTCTGAGGAGGAAACCCTAACCTGGACCTATAGGCTTCAGACTATTCCGACCTTAAATGGGGTCACCTTGGAGATTCTGGGAGGGCATTGTTAGAAGGGTGCCATCAGTGTACAGGTTGATGCCACTTTCTGCAGTTCCTGGTGATGATTGTCCAGTGTCCTTTCTAGGCTCTGGGGCATAGGATGTTTTAAATATGTCACTGAGTCACAACAATCACAGAAAGGAGACCCCACAGCTCGTATGTACTGAGCATACAGTACAAGAATTCCCCCAGGTGTGTGTCCCCAGTAACCAGGACTCATCCAGTTGTCCCCATTCCTCAGTCCTTTCCACATTGGTTCCCACCATCTTGGCTTCTGATCCCATTCTTTTTTGTAGTTTCTGGCTTGCCAACATTGTGTGTGTGTGTGTGTGTGTGTGTGTGTGTGTGTGTGTGTATGTGTGTGTGTGTGTGTGTATGTGTGTGTGTGTGTGTGTATGTGTGTATGTGTGTGTGTGTGTGTAGTTGATACATATCCATGCCCACATTTGTAGCATCTCTGTTCCCATTGCTGTTTAGTGTTCCTCTCCATGAACGTACTGTACTATGTATCTGTCCTACAGTCACTGAGCAGGTTTGGGTAGCCTTTAGTCTATGGATGTAATTTTATCCTATTTTGACCTTTAATTTGGAAACAAGTAGAAAGGAATACTGAATTAAAACAGTTAGAGGAAGAGGAGATGGATCAGTAAGAGCACTTTCTATGCATGTAGAGTGGCTGAGTTTGAATCTCCAGCACCTCCACTAAAACGTAGTCCATGGCTGTGCATGCCTGTAACCACAGCATTGGGAGGCGAAGACAGATGGCTCTGGAGAGCTCTACTAGATTGTCTACCAGAGGTGGTGAGCTTCAGAACCAGTGAGCCACACTCTCAGATCAATAAAGGGGAAACAATCCAGGAGATACTAGACAACGTCCTATAGCTCCCTTGTGTATGTGTTGACATGGGTGCCCACGCAACCAGACACACACACACACACACACACACACACACACATACACAATGGGGTGGCACAACAGTGCCTACACAAGGAAGATCCCTTCTCCTTCCTTCCTTCTATCTTTTTTCCTGCCATCAATCCTGTTCCCTCTGCCCCTGCTCAAAGAGACACTGCTGCAGCCAGCTCCAGATGTTGACAGCCAGGTTACTAGTGAAACTCAGCAGAGTAGATTGCTCTCAGCAGTTCATGGAGGGCAGAAAATGAGTCTTACTAATTTTAATAAGTGGCTTGGTGTAGGCACTTGGTAAATGTTTCTTGAATGAACGAGTTTTCAGTAACATAAAGATGTACATGTGGCCTCTGGATCTATGACGTGTCAGGCTTCTCTGTAGCAAGAATGGTGTGTTATGTAGTCTGTCTGTTGAAGATCCTTTGGGAGATGTTTGGTGTTGTACTTAGGCATGGGCCTGGCATCTCCTGTGATTTTTCTCCTGACCTGTTAGGTTGGTATCCACCTGACCCATATGCAAATAGGAAGGGAGCACCCAACTGGACTGAACAGTCATGAATTTTAGGATAAGAGGTGACATCTGCATTCAGAAGCTTTGCTCTACTCAGGGTTGTAACAGCCACAAAATTGATATCAAACAAGCATAGTCAACAGGAAGTGCTGGAGGGAAGCAGGCAGCCATCTTTGTTCCTGATGAGGCCCAGTGAGGAGGCAGAAGAGCTATGGGTTTTAGAAGATCCCTGGGGAGGGTGGGGCTTAGACAGGTGAATACAGGGAGATAAGGCACAGCTAGCATCCCTCCAGTAATTCCCTTGGTAATGAAAATGCAGAGGTTAGGGAGGCTCTGTAGAGATGGGGGGCTCTTGAGGAGAGGAAAAAAAAAAACATTCCTTCTGAGAATCTGAACTTCAGGATCCTCTTGTGGCAGAGAAATCTACCCCGGGTTTTCCTAAATCAATGTCTCCCACTCCAGAATCTCAGCAGCTGAGCCTGTTCTGGCAGCCTTAACTTAGATATTCACATGAGCTCAGCTTCTCTCCTAAGACAGTCTCTTAATTTTGGATACTGATGATGGTACCCTCAAGTTGGGCCTTGCTGGGGATTTGTACTTAGACCCTTAGGATGATTCTGGTCTTTCCTTGTCTTCTAAGCACCTATTGCAAGGTAAAGGCATTAGCAGCAGACTCTGTGACTGTCTCCTTTCAATGACTTGAGAGATCAAGCTATGCTGCCCAACCTGGGTACCCCCAACAACATGTCTGTTAACACTTACTATGATTTTTAGCGGCAAGATATGAAAAAGCCATGTAGCAATCGGTGCAGGCTAGCGACCATGCTTTGGAATTCTGCAGCAGTCTAGTGATTATCTTGAAGACATTATGGCTTGAAATCCCACATCTGCATTACTCGTTTTATGTCTTCCGTTAAGCTTAGCCCAGTGGTTTTAAACTTGCTGTGGAAAGCCTTTCTGAGCACAATGTCAAAAGGAAGCCAGTGGGCTGCACATAGGAGTCAGGGTCAGGGGTTTTAGAGACAGTTTAGAATCTCTGTGTTTTTAGCTCACCTCTGAGATAATAAGAAAGATTAACCTAAATCTGGTCCCTCATACCTGTTGCCTAGGTACCCCAGCAGCTCACATTCTCTCCAGAAGCCTAGACAGCCATCTTGGTGACGTGGAAGTCTCTGCTACGTAGAGATGGTTTTATCCCACCTGGCCGCTGAGCCGAGCCTGTCTCTGGGAGCCAGGAGTCTATCTCTCCAGGAGACTATCAGCTCCCCAGTGGCAAGATGGCTCCCTTCCTCAGTCCTCAGACTTTCCTCACCACTCTCCTGTTCTCTTCTTCCCCTTTCTTTCTTTTTTCCCTCTATCTGCCTCATGGTCCAGTCTCTTTGTCCACCTTTCTGTTCTTCCATCTTCCCCTTTCTTTGTCTCTTCTAACTCCTCTCTTTCTTGTTCCCTAATCACCAGATACAGTGTCATCCATTGATAAAGTGTGAATGTGTTTGAATCCTTGGTCACCCATCTGAAAGTGCTGTTTGGGATAGTTGTGACACAGTTTGGAGCGGATCCACGGTGGAGGGGGCACATCACTCTGGGTGAGCCCGGATGTTCTCGAGGCTGGCTCATTTTCTCTCTCCTGTCTGGTTTGTGACTGCAGACACAAGGAAAGCAGCTGCCTGAGCCCTTTTTCCTTTAAGTTTCTTATTAGCAGGTATTTGGTCACTACAATGAAAAACAAGAATGGTTGTGGCTACATGACAAATGTCGCGTGCTTGGACCCAGTGTCCGGTGCAGAGCTCTCGGTAGAAAGCCAACCCATGAGTGGATGGATGTCTTTTCTTGGCTTCAGAAGAACATTTGCTCACTTTCCTTTCTCTCCTTTCAGTCAGGGGCACTTGGAAGTAGATGATCACGCTCACCTTTCTGTCTTGTTCATTACTCCACAAAAGTACAAACTCAATTTAAGCTCTAGTGACATATGAAGAACATTTGACCAGCCTTTGAAAATTGCTTAGTAGGTACTTCCTGCCGGTACTTCACGGCGCTGTCACCACCGAGGAATTATAACATTATGTATATTCCTGATCAGCAAGTTGCTTTTAATTAAAATCCTCTATTGGTTTCCTAGCACCTCATGACTTCTGGAACATTTGTCCATCTCTTTGGGCTTCTGGAAAGATCCCAGATTTAGTGGGGAGCTGTCACCCAGATGCCCAGTGTTAACATACCCCATACCTGTCCTCTCCCTTGCCCTCTTAGCAACAGTGTGGTGAACACTTCATCACGTTCACCTCTAAAGAGAGGGGTTGCCTATCTATAGATGATAAGGTATCACATCCCCAGCTCTGAGATTAGAGAACTGACAGTCATGGCTGAACTGTAAGCACTAAATATAAATACAGAGAAGCTTCCTCCATGAGGCAGACTGAGCATGAGCCTGGAACAGGAACTAGATTTTGTCTTGTGCTGCCGGAGACCTGGCATAAACCAGGTCACAGATGCTTTGTAAGAGCACTTGGGAAAGTCACGTGTTCCTAATCTGCTCTGAAGTTCGGGTGCTGGGACATGCTTCTCAGCCTAGGGCTTCTGAAAGTCTTTGAAAAGTCTGAAGAAAATTTACACTGTATTTAATTCTCTAAGGTTAAAAAAATGCCATTGAGGGCTCACCGGCAAGCCTTCTAGTAACAGGAGAAGTTTCAATGATGTTCCAAGTTCACTCAGTACAGAAACGTTATCTTCAGAACTCCTGTCAGTGTGCTCTAGAAGGGAGGTGATAAAATAGCAAGAACCCCGTGGAAGTCCCCAGAAGAGAATAAGTGGGCCTGGGAGGCACGTGTGGGGCTCAGGGTAGCTTGGTAGTAGAGTGATGTTCTACTGTGTTCACTGTGTTCATAGTGATGATCCCATCCAGTTACTCAGAGCACATGGGTGTCAACCCCACCTTCCCTGGCTTTGTTCTGCTTTCTTAGCAGGGTAGGGCAGGTGAGTGCCAGAAAGAGGATGCTCATGGACACTGTAACCCCAGGATGTGGCTGGAATAAGCTCTGGCCTTAAGGAACAGCACGGTAACTCCCAGTGTGGATCTTTCTAAAGGACCTATAGCCCACATGGAGGCTTTCCTTAGGAGATTGTGTGTAAGGGAGAGTGTGTATCAGGGCTAGATCAGGTTTTCCTTAAGAGAGACGTGTGTGTGCTCATGCACGTGTGTGTACATGTGCAAAGGAGAATGAGAGGGTATCAGGGAAAGAGCCAGGGGATTTTCAGCTCTATTCTGCTGTTTCAACATAAAGACATATTTTCTAACTTTGGGTTCTTATTTCTATGCTGGTGACAGTGAACTTAGTTGTCAATAACTTTAATGGCTCTAAATTTGTCTCAGGCTTATGGTTCTTTCGGACGGAAAGTGAGAAATAATCTTTTCAAGTAAGGACCAGGACAGTGTTACTTCTACTGGGAGATCTTGGACTCCTTTGGGAATCTAGTGACCAATAGAGATCTGCCCCAGGCGGAAAAGTACAGATGACTATTAAAGTAACACTTCACTCATGGTGTTAGAAGTTTCCAGGCTTCTTTGTTTCCTGGTATCTTTTTGACATACTCAGTAACCTTCCTTTGAATATGATTTAACTCCTCTCCATTGCTCCCATTGCTCTTAGGATATGGCATTCTTTAAAACGGCCTGCCCAGCCTGTGGTGAGCCCCGGCCCCTCCCTCCAGCATGTCTGTCACTATCCTTCTGCTCCTACTTGCTGCCTATCAAGCTGGGCAGTTCTTCCCTAGAACATCATTATAGTTTAGCATCCCCCTGTTTTCCTTAGGGCCTCTGTGTTGTTCCCCTGGTTTCACCCAGCACATAGATGTTTCACGAAGGCATGTAGTAGACCATCAGTACCAACTGATGTGCTTAGCACTGCAGATGCCCAGTGGCAACCATATGTGGGATAGAAGAGATGTTCTTCGGTCATGAGTGCTCTATATCTATCAAAGCAGCCCATCATGGTCCCAAGGCTCCTGTTGGCTTTTGACTGGCTACAATTTACTGCTTATGTTTATAATACCGAAACATTATGAGAGGCTTTATCCTTCTCTAAGTAAAAAAATGGCCATTTCAGTCTTCAGGAAGATGTTGATCAGGGCTCCACAGTTTAAATTTTTTCAGTGACCCACCACTGCAGAGTTGGACCTCCCTCAAGCTACGGGGCTGCATGGTAAGCGTGTCCATCAGTGATCATACACATAACTCCATTTCCATTGTCTCTTTTCTTCTGCCAGTTGCATAGGACCCTCGGAAGCTGTGACAGTCTGTAGATGATCTTCCCAGGGAGTGGCACAATTAGAAGGTGTGGCCCTGTTGGAGTAGGTGTCACTGCAGGTGTGGGCTTAAGACCCTCATCCTTGCTGCCTGGAATCCAATATTTTGCTAGCAGCCTTAAGATGAAGATGTTGAGCTTTTAGCACATCCTGCACTGTGCCTGCTTGGATGCTGCCACGTCTTTGCCTTGATAATAAAGGACTGAACCTCTGAACCTGTAAGCCAGTCCTAGTTGAATGTTGTCCTTTGTAAGACTTGTTTTGGTCATGGTGCCTGTTCACAGCAGTAAAACCCTAACTGAGACACAAGTTAAGAGGATGAGGACATGAGTACACTTATACACTTGCCATTCTTTTTTAAATGTATGTTTGTAATTTCATTACAATGGAAGGATACAAATTAGATACAGCTAAAGGAAAAGAGAATAAATATGGTAACTGGAAACAGTCCAAGCATGCAGCTTTTGAGTGTTATAATATTAATATATATTAATTGTTCATATTAGGGGTTAAAGTGTGGCATTTCCATCTGTGCACATTTCCTGCTGTTACTATATCTCCCCATTCCCACTCAGTCTCTCTTACTCTTGCCATTAGCCTGGTCCCTTTTTCTTTTGCTTGTAGTCTATCTTCCAGGCAAGTCTAGCTCTTCAAACTCTAGTTTCTACACATGAGAGAAAAATTTCAATAATAATCTTTCTGAGTCTGGCATATTTGGCTTAAAATGACGACCCCTTACCCATGTATTGTCCTGCAGCAACCACAATATCACTTTTTCATTGGCACACATGAATTTTTAAAAGATTTATGTGCATATTTTATTTTGTGTTTGTGTGTATTCCTACATGAGTTTATGTATACCACATATATGCAGGAATGGGTGGAGGCCTGAAGAGGGTATTTGGTGTCCAGGGACTGAAGTTAGGGTCGTGGGAGACGAACCCAGGTCCTCTGAACAAACTATAAACTCTCAATCACTAAACCATCTTTGAAGTCCCACATACCACTTTTGAAATTGTGTGTATTGTGTATGTGTCATACACATCACACACACATACATACACACATATGCTTAGAAGGTGAATATAAGCTGGGCAAATCAATACTACAAATAATTTCACTTTAACTCCATCTGGTATAGAGGAACTGCAAAACTCCAGCCTATGAGCCCTGTCTCCACTCCCCTCCATTCCCATTTGCCTCCTCTTCATGAATACAAGCTCATAATATCACTATTATTTGAGTATCAAGCCTAAACGTCTTTCTCACACAGTTTTCCCACCCCTGTTCCTCTGCTCCCCTGTTCTTGTGATTTGGTCATAGTGGCGAGAAGCTAGGCACCCTTTCTTCTCATTTGCTGTGCCCTTCGTGCTGGAGCGTTGGCCCGCTGTTTCCATTCCTCACAGCATTCTGCTACTCAGACACCTTGGAGCTCCTCATGTCCCAAAGGCTACTCACTTCCCACCTGCAAGAGAGAAATCTGCACAGAAGTTGGCCTGAGAAGGGACTCGGGGAATACCATGCTGTAGCTGAAGCCACCGTAGGCTCTTGGCGAGACTGCTTTGATGAAGATGGACCCTGGCTGTGCAAGGCTTCCTTCCTGTCTCCCCTTGTACTGTGGTAAGCCCTAGCATGTGCTCTATGCTGTGAGGAACAGAGTAAAGGATGATGTAATCAGCTGCCATTTTGTTGCCATGGGTTGGTCCTGAGTTTTCTCCTCCTCCAATCACAACTAACGCAGGAGAGTTCTCCCACAGCCTGTCTGCTCCGACCCATTCTCTTGCCTCCTATTTGCCACCAATTTGTGGGCTGTGCTTCCCTAGAACGTTTTCTATACCCTCCACGCTCTTGCCTCCCTCGGAGCCTCTTCTTTTGCTGTATCCTTTCCTTAGAGAATGAACATTTGTGTATTGGTAGTGGTGGGGTCTAACGTCACATGAGAAAAGGAACAAAGAATGGGTGCGGCTGGGTGCTTGGAGCCCCAGAATCAGGGGCCCTATAGAAAACAACCACACACACTCAGATGCACCTCGCAGCAGCACCTGATTTCCTGAGCAGGATGTTAATTCCTGAGGGATCCTTCCAGTAAACCCCTCTCTCCTCCACACCAGTGAATCATCCTCACAACATAACCACAGGAACCTAGCTGTTCCACCCATGGTGTTTCAGACTCCTAACAGCAGACCCAAAGTAGGGGTCGCCTTTCTAACATCTGATGGGAATTCACTGGAAAAAAGAGAGAAGGAAGGAGAGAAAAGAGGAAGGAAAGAAAAGAGGAAGGAAGAAGGATAAAAAACACAGGGATGGGTTGAGGAAGGCATGATCTCCATGACTGGCATCCTTGTTCCTCTCGCCTAGACTAAGAATAAGAGACAAGGTGAGTCAGAACATGGATGAGAATGAGGGAACAGTCACTGGCTCAGGTTTTCATAAAGAAAGACCAGACAAGCCTTTGATTCAGTGCAGAGTTTTGTTTGGGGATTAACTCGTGTTGATGTGTATTTTTGGAAGCTGAGAAAATGGAAGTTTATTTCCTGGCCAGCTCTGCCTGTTTGAATTTGGCAAGCGTGGATTTCCTCCCTCCCCTTTCTGCTTCAGATGGCACTTAAATGAGCAGCCTGTGTTGCTCAGTACAGCTCCCCAGGACAGCCTGTTATTACCAAGAAGGCCAATAGAGGGCTCCCAAGGACACTGAGCAAAATTAGGTGGAAATCACCCCCTAGGAGGCTCTATTGGAATGGCAGAGTCTCATACTGTTCTCTCATGCTGAGGGTGGAGCTGGAGTCAGATTGGAAAGCCCACATAGGAATATCTGCCTTTTTCTGCATTGGCAGAGACTTGGGTATGAGAGACTTTAAGGTTCTCCCTGCACCCAAGCAAGTGTATCCATCATTCTTCTGGAGTTAGCTGACAGTGCTTTATAAAACACTGTGTGTTGGATGTGTTAAAGTCTTGATCACATTCACTCTGTCATCCGAGAAAAGCAGTTATTTAATATTCCTGGGCATCATTTTTCCTAGTTTAAAAAAATTCTAGAGTGAAGCTGGAGTTGTGGGTCCAGTTTTCTAAGACCTTTGTGAAAATCCTATTTCATTAGTGTGTGTGCACATGAATGTGTAGAAGTCAGGGGACCACTCTGTGGAGTTCCGTCTTCTACCTTGATGTGCCTTTCTGAGACAAACGCGGGTTGCCAGGTTTGCACAAAAAATGGCTTGATCTGCTCAGCCATCGGCCAGCCCCTCTAAGATCATTTAAGGTATAGCCTTCTATTATCACAAATTATTGAAATTATGTTGAGAAAAATGCATTTGAATTATTAATAAGAGGAGGTAACCCTGTCCCATGATCCACGCCTAATGAAGTGATTCTGTTGTTTAGCAGTGGTGGGTATGAGTCAGGCCTTCCCTTCGATGAGTTAAGACAGTTCAGGGGAGAGCCAACAGCAGTAGCTGATGGGTAGAATGAAAGCTCAATCTTACCCTCTACACATTGGGTGACTGCCCTGAGCCTTGATTTCTATATAACACTGGGATAATCCATGTGTCCTCACACACTGCAATTTGTGCAGGTCAGGCAAGAGAATGCAGTAAAAATGCTTTGCATACCATGCTGTGTCCACAAATGTCCCTCTGCTAACAGACTCAAGAACTTAATGGCCCGTGTTCATTGGCACGGTATGTGCTCATTCTTCTTTCCTGAACTTAAGATCCCACATCAACCACACTGTGGTCCCCATTGCTCTCATAATGTTCTGCAGAAATATTGAACACCAATTCAACAGGAAAAATTAGCAAGGAGATATAGAAATGTTCCTGAGGTGTGTATTTAGAATAGAGGGTTGTCCAGAGGTCAGAGTAAGCCTGGGTGATTTGTACACAACTTAGCAGTGATGTGTGAAGAAGGAATAAAGATCTCTCATGATTCAGTTTGTCATTCATCCTTTCTGTGACTGCTTGCTTGAAGGTTTAGGAATACACATCTCAGAACTGAGAGAGGAGCCAGAGGCCTGCACTCGGGTTAGGTGTCCACGTCTTCAAGCATATGTTGACATCTATTTGCCAAATGTAGCGTCAACTGCGAGAAGGCAGTAAAGGATATGTAAGACTTTGTCCCTCCCTTCAAGGAACAATAAATATCCTGCCTGTTGTTTAGCAAATAAAAGATAGGCACAGATAGATGTTAGTTCTGTTTATTGAACATGATATATGTCAAGGAGGCAGTGTACCACAGTGGCTCATAATAAAAGCCCTGGAGCCAGACAGTCTGGGGATTAAACCTAAGACCTTGCTTGAGCAAGGTTGTGTGTTTGGTTGGTTAGTTTTCTCAGCCTTGGTTTCCCCTATCAAGTGTGCCTACCTTGACAGTGGGTGTAAGGATTAAAGGAGCTGATAGAGCACAGTGCACTCTGAGCGTCATGCAGTGAACTCACAACTGTCTCTGTCATCATGGCAGATGCACAGTACCCAGGCACGTTGTGTTTCACAATGCAGGTAGCAGGAACTAGAAGGAACATCCCGAAAGGCTTTATGGGAGCTGACCTCTAGACCTCTTAAAGGGTAAGAGGATTTACCTTTAGCAGAGAAAATGAGAGAGGTCATTCAAGAGGGGTACAGAGTGGGTGGGGGAGCACAGTACAAGAGGGAAGAGAGGGAAATGTGGTGTGTTGGGAATGGCAAGATAGCCATTTTGCTGTGAACAAAACACAAAAGCACATGTTGTGATCACTTAATGTACTTGCCTTGACGTGGAAATTTCCATAAGGATGTCTTGCTGTGTCTCTCTGTATGGAAAGTGACTCAGTTATCCCAGTGCCTTGCTGCTCTGAACTGGAAGGCAGTCATGTGAAATCTCGGTGGTGGGAACATTTGTTTTCGGGAATTCTCAGCCACTTCTCACTGGCTTTCCCTCCTACTGAGGTCTCCCACCCTACACCAAGGCCCAGGCACCCAGGACCTCTATATATACAAAAAGGTTTGTTCATTTTTCTTACTTTATGGCTAATGTTTTGATTAAAGATAAATTATGGCACATGAGGAAACCTAGGTCCCACAAACTGCCTATCTCCACCATGACATTCATCATCATCATCATCATCATCACCACCACCACCACCACCACCACCACCATCATCATCATCATACCCCCCAAAAAATTATAAGAAAATGAATTTGCACTATATTAGGATAGTTTTTGATATGATTTTATTTAAAATCTACAGTTTTCCAGGCACAGAACTGGAAGAGAAGTAAATGGAGATCTCTCGGTAGAATCTCAGGTATTAGTTATCATGGATGGGTGTTCTTCTGGCTGACAAGACTGGTGCCCAGGTGGACTGAAAACACAGAACTCTGTTATACACAACGTGACAGGCTCTGTGTTTTTTAAAAATACCTATAAAAACTATTTTTATTGAAAAATAGTTTGTGCACCATGAAAAGCACATATCTTCTGTGATTTAAACTTTGCCCATGTCTGTAGGACTCGTTTCTGTAGAGACTATATTTCTGTCACCACAGAAAATCCCCCTGTGTCCTTTGCCTCTCACCCTCTCTACATAGGCAATTGTGCCTTTTTCTTTGGTCATGGGTTCCATATGCCTGTTCTAGAACTTTCTACGGCATAATGTTGCAGCATGTGGCCCGTGTGTGGCTCGTGTCACTCACTATGACATCGGGGAGGTTCACACACGTTCTGTCACTAGCTCCTCTTGACCACTGTATTGACAGACTGGGCTTATTTCTGTTTTGTGTCTGTTCTGAATAAAGTTGTTCTGAGTGTTCTTGTGTATTCTCTTATCTCTTCTTGTTTCTGGAGGTTATATTATGGTATGTCCTGGAATGGCTGTTGATATTTATCATGTGCATCTCACTCTGTGTTTCTTACATCTCTACGTTTTTATTTCTCATTAAATTTTGGACAACCATCTCAATGTTACTTCTTCACATATTTTTTTGACTCAACCTTTTTATTTCTGTGTTTTGTATGTGGTGCTGGAGATAGAACTTCGGCCTTGTGTGGGCTAGGCCCAGCCTAGTTGGTCTTCTCTCTCTTTCTGTTAGTGTACCATGCACAACTCATTGTCCAGTGCTTTGCCATGGGTCCTCGTAACTCTCTTCCATACAAGTTCTCTTCTCAGGTTCCCATGTTTCCCTCAGCTGTAGCATAGCTAGACCCTATCACCAGCTTCCTGCCCACTGAATGGTGTCTTCTGCACGCTCGAGTTTTGTGTTAAGCCCATCCAGGGTCGTTATTATTCCAGATGGAACTGTGTGTTTTCTTCTCCCCTTTCCTGTCCTCACCATCTCTCTATCATGATTCATCTTTCCTTTCCCATTAAGCTCATATTTCTTAAATATTTGACTATCTTACAATCCTACGCAAATCATTGCCTGTGTGTTCATTCATTCCTGTCATGTCTGCCATGCTTCTGAGAGCTGGATTTTCTTGTGGTCATGATCCATTTTCTCACTTATTTGCCTCTCTGACAATTTTTAAATTGTGTGCTGGACGTTATTGATGCTGCACTACTGCATGCCGCAGTCTTGGCTTTCTTCTACATTCTCTGATTTTGTTCTGGGAAGCAATGTATTTACTTGTGAATCAGTTTGACCCATTGATCAAAGTCTTGTGTCTTTGAACTTTGTCAAATGGCCTAAGAGAGGGCTGATTTAGGCTTTCTCCTTTTGTGGACTTCCTAGGATTCTCCACAGTGGTGTGGCGACACTATATTCCAGTTCTATACAACCAACTGAAGAATAATATACAAGCTCTAATAGACACAGAAATGTTACTTTCTAGTAATTTTTCTTACTTTGGTAGGTCACATGAAATATTTTTCACATATAAAAAATAGTTTATAGCAAAGACTTTAAAGATTGCAGTATGATTTGTGGGTGTCTTTGCATGTTTGCCAGTTTTCTGGTGCTATGTTCCACAAGTTCAAAGTACTACAGTAGTTTTAAGCCTGGCTTCATCATACTACAACAGGTGCCTCCAGATAGAAAACTGGATCAGTTACATGGCATAACTCTTTTCATTTTCTGAAGGATTGCAGTTGTGTGTGTGTGTGTGTGTGTGTGTGTGTGTGTGTCCACATGCATGCATACAGGTGTATATACACATGTGTTTGGAGACCAGAGCTTGGTACTAAATATTTTCCTCAGATGCTTTCTTCTTTATTATATGAGCCAAAGTCATTTTGTGAGACTCACTGGTCAGCAATACTCGAGGATTCTTCAGTCCCATCTACTAAGAACTGGGATTATAGGGGTGCACTGTCTTGTCTTCCTTTTTATGAGGGTGCTGAGGATTTGACCTCAGAGCCTTACATTGAGCCATCTCCTCAGCCCAAGAATCACAGCCTTTTGTTGCCAGCTATCTAATGCCTGAATGTAATTCCTTCATGTCTATTTTCCCTGTTAAAACCATCTATATTGAGAGAGAGTTCTCCATGTGTTGGAGTTGTTTTTACATCATGAACAAATTGAAAGATTACATAAGTAGTCATAGATTTATTTGGTAAATGGAAAAACCAACACATTGACCATGGGTTACCTAGGCTCTATTACAAACACTTTATAAAGCTTATGTAACAGCTATGATTTTCAGTTCATGATTTCTCCAGACAACAGCATAGTCTCTAGCAGAAAATATGGTCAGATTATAAAAATATAATGAGGGACTGGAAAGATGGGTCAGTGGTTAAGAGCACTTGCTGCTTTTGCAGAGGTCCTGAGTTTGGTTCCCAGAACCCACGAGGCAGCTAATGATGGTCTGTAACTCCAGCCCCTGGGGATCTCTTATTTGGATATTATATATATATATATATATATATATATATATATATATATATATGCACATTGCTTATATAGACACATAATAAACAAAAATATTTTGAATAGAAATAACTCTATATTAAAGAAAATCAGAGGTAGGAGATCTCAGGGAACTAGGCTTTGATTCAGGACAGTTGATACTATTGAAGTCTGATCACACTGCTTTCCATGTAGTTTGACCCCTTTCTAGTTTGCAGCAGGTTGAAGCCATTTCTAGCTGTTGAGTTGTGAACAGGAGAGCTGTGTGCCAATTCTTGATAAATACTCATCACTGGCAGGAACATTCTAGAGGTTTTATTTCATCTTACGGACTGTCAGTGTGAGAGATGATGACTCTCAGCCGTCCAGTTGTAGGTGAGCAGAGACTTCTTTTCAAGCAATGGATAAGTAACAAGGACAACAAACCAGCCACTGTTTTTCAGCCCACTGAGATTTGCAAGGAAGTTGTGCATACTCAGGGAATTGACTTCATGTATTCCAAATGTGATAGTTATTTGTGATGTAAGTTCTCTGTCTTCAGTTGGTCCGTCAGAAGCTAACCCTGAGATGAGAATCAATGAATGTGTGGACTTATGACAGAGATGTTTCTGGGGAAAATGGCTACCTGAGCATGAGAAGAAGAAGAAGAAACCAAGAAGCTGAAGGGATGGCTGAAAGTGTGAAGCACTAGCTGCACAAGCAAGGACCCAGCTCCTGTGCAAGGGTGTGGCAGCACACTGGTGATCTCAGTGCCTGGGAGGCAGACACAGGACATCCACAGAACAGGCTGGCTGTCTAGATTTGCCAAATCACTGGGCTCTGGGCTCAAGAGAGAAACCCTGGCTCAAGATATAAGGTAGGGATCTAGGAAGACACACAGCATCAATCATTGGAGTCCATACCTAAACACATGTGTGCATACATACCTACTTACTCATGTGAGCCTGCATGCAGGCAAGTATGCATAAATGTAAACACACACAGAAACACACACATTTATGCATGTGAGAGAGGGAGTAAATGAAAGAGAGAGAGAGAGAGAGAGAGAGAGAGAGAGAGAGAGAGAGAGAGAGAGAGAGAGAGAGAGAGAAGAGGGAGGGAGGGAGAGGAAGTATTTTTATGTCTTCATTGGCCAAGGCTAAGGAGAGAGCATGTTGCACACAGAATGGGAAGAGGATATACTTCTCAGAGAAGCACTAGCACAGGCTACACTAGTAGGAAGGGAAAAAGGCCTCTACTTTCATCTGCAGTTCTGTATAATGGGTGACATATGACCCCTTATCTCACTGAGGACTCAAACACTAGTGGGTGCCTAAGTCTCCCAGGCAGAGGTCATCTATCCCTGTCTTCTTATATCCTAACTGTCCATACAAACTTCACAGATGGGCCGCTGAATTTTACTCTAAACATTTTCATTTTCTCCTGCATCTCAGCCTCTGAGCCGAGGAAAGCTTTAAAATTTGCCTTTGACTGTTGTTATTTCATATTTTGCTGGCAGCTAGCAGGGTGCCCAGGCCTTTCTACTATACAAAAAAGACACAAGTCAAAATTGCCAGTCTCCTTGTCCCCTCCTGATTCACCTAGTCTGAGTGATGGCTGCCTCTTGATTTGGTTTGATTGCCATGCTTTGGGGAGCCCTTCTAATGGTGTGGCTTCTGTTACCCAGACAGCTGACTAAGTCCCATGTTCTTTGTGTTGTTTTGTAAAGGAAAGCAAATGGGATTCTGACTGCTGTGCTGTGTGAAGGGAGCTTGTGGCTCTCTTTGCTGCAATTGATGGTCACATTGGTGCAGAGGGGAGATCAGAAAACTGTGTTTTTTATTTTTTTCCTTTTTGTTTTTGTGTGTGTGTGTCTGTCTGTGTGTGTGTGTGTGTGTGTGTGTGCGTGTGTGTGTGTGTGTGTGTCTTGCTGTGACCAATGCTACAGGCCTTCAATATTGGCTGCACCAAAGTGGTTTGAAAAAAATGGCCAATGAGGGACAGAGAACCAAACCTTTCCTTGTCTGCTTCTTAGAACATTCTTTCTTCTCCATACTCAGACACCTTTGCTTTGTTGACATTTGTGGATGAAGTCTGTCCTGTGGCAATTTTAGTCATTTATTGTGATTTTTTTAATTGATAGGATGTCTATTAGATTGAAGACATAGCTGATGTCTAGGCAGACATCACTGCTAACTTTGGGAAATGGTTACTGTGCCTACCCATCCTGTCTAGTCACCACATTAACAGTGGTCTAATTCTTCACAGCCATTTTCTTTCTCTGGAATGTCTAGAATGTCCTGCCTCCAGCTCTGTCAACCATTTACCAGAATAACTTGTCAGGTCAGGTGAGAAGAACGGACAAAATTCGAATACTTTGGCCTAGTATGAAGACCACTAAACATGGTGAATGGCTTACTTTTGCCCTCTTTTCTGAGTGAAGACAATACCACCCAGAACAGCAGCTGTGTGTGTTCTTTCAAGCCAGGAGGAAACATTCTCAGGTTGTTCCCGATAGCACTGAATTAGAAGCCGAGGTTTTGGTTTTATCAGGTGTGCTGGGTCTGGCAGCTAATGTCACTGGCCTCTGGAGTTGAGCACTACTGGTTTATATTGTGGGATGTTTTTAATAATGCATCAAACTTTTACTTGTCTCTTTACAGTTTGCAAAATGGTTCGGTGTCCCTGCCACCATTTTTTCTTCCCACCCACACATCCTGTTGATGTTTCAAGATTCAAGTCACCTCCCTAGGTGGAGGAAGTGAGAGCTGAGATGGGCTAATAGTCCTGGTGAAGACATCTTTGGGGTCTCCAGAGACAAAGGCTTCAAATACCTCCATCTGAAACTATGAAAGGAGCTTGTAAAGCCAATGTCGTGTGCTTTCTCTGCTGCTCAAGAGATGCAGAGGAGACCTGAACTCTGACCCCAAGACTATGGCCTACAACCCCTCATTTGGGCTCTGTTTTGCACCACTGTTAGGCTTTTCATGGGCTGGGAGGGGGAGATGGCTTAGGCAGCTAAGTCAGACCCGAGTGCAGATCCCTGACACACACACTAAAAAGCCAGGCATGGTGAGGAGGCGGAGAACATCCCTGCGGCTTGCTGGCAAGTGGCTCTCGTGAACTGGCAAGCTCTAGGCCCAGTGAAAGACCCTGTCTCAAAACATAACATGGAGATCGATTGAAGATCATACCAGACATTGCTCTTTGGTCTCCATTTTCATAGACACAGAAACATGTAACATAAGCACGTTTGTGCAAATACACACATACAAATCACCTCCAAAACATGCAAGATTGCTGCAATGATTGAATGAAGCAATCATGGGATGTTCATGCATAGTTGGCCACACACAGCAAGTGCCTGATAGAAAGCAGCTGTTGCTGTGAGGCCTGAAAGATCTTTGAGAGCAGGATTGCTTCATCATGTTCAGTGTCAGTAACCTCTAAACAGCCCAGCATATGGAAAATAAGTGACAGTGAATTCTTCAACCCAACCAGTGAAAATCCACAGCAAAAACTTGGAAGCCCATTATGCCCAAGAACTGATAGTATATAGGCAGCTAGGTTCCATCTTCCATTTTATAGATTCAGGGCTAAGCCTCCTACCTTACTCACGTAGAGTTGTTTCTTTCACAGCACGGCGATTGTAATGGAGGGATATGGGCATCAGGATACAGGGTCGTGCTGTCTTCTCATCCACTTTGTAGTGAGATACTCAGGGATCACATCAGAGAAGGAAGGTGTGGGGCCTGATGCTAACGTGTCTTCTGAGCATGCAGAATACTAAATGGCCGAGCCTGAGGCTCTTGTCCTCCAGCAAACCTCTGCCTTCTGTGCTGTAGCTGTACTTCTTTGTGCAAGGTCTACTTAAGCTTTTCACTCCAACCCCCAGCACACTGACTTTCTCCTGGTCCTTCTTCCCCCATTTCTTGCCTCTGTTGAACATGTTATTTCTAGAGGTCATGGCCTAGTCAGTTCTTGCCCAGCTTTCAGACCCGAGTTCAACTGTTACTATCTCAGAAAAGAAAGTCTCTCTCTACCTCCCAGATTCCCACAAATGCTCTCTCAGCCACAAGTTTCCATTTATTTCTATGCTTAGTTGATTCATATCTTCAAGACTCTGAGGTCCATGGGGGTTGGCACTGCCTCACTCAGAGCCTGACATTACCAAATTCTCTTCTAGTGTTTGAAGCCTGAAAGGATACATAAATGGATGGGTGAATGTTAGGAAACAGGTGTAGCAGGCTGGGCAGTTTGCTAGAGAAACAAGGGATTAGCTTTTTATTGGATTTAGGTAGCTGAGTACAGAAACTCCATGTCTCTAGGGAAGATATCCCCACACTGTGATGATGCAGAAGAGAGAGGTGCGTAGAGGTTCTGTGTAAGTCCTTGTTTGTACATATGTAAACAACATGTCCCATCTACTCCCAAATATAACCCATCTTGGCCTTCTCAGATGCTATTGTTTGAGAGACATATTCTTCTCTTTTCATTTAACTTTGGCTTTATGGTTCTGACACATCAGGTTGTGTGGCTCCTGAACATACCTGCATAAGAGGCCTCCTGTCAGGGATCAACGATGTACAGGGACTCCCTTGCCCAGCTTTCTAACGTTACCACCTACTGCCTCTATAGTTCTGTTTCCTGGCATCCCACTCTTTCCTTTCCTGCCTTTAGTGCTCTGCAGCTGGTATCTGAGCATCTTGGATTTCAATCCAGTTTCATTACCATGTGGAACAAGATGAGCTAGAGGACCATCTCCTGCTGGTCTGTTTCCACTGAGATGACAATGCATATGAAGCCCCACCTCTGAGGGTGATAGTGAATGCGCTGACTGTTCTTTGCTATTCACGACCCCCTCTCTGTTGTTGAAGGTACATGGTAAACTTGCTAATACACTGACACTCGAAAGATAACTTACCCCCATGGAGTATGGTGAAACTTCCAACTTTCCTAGCACTGTTAGAATTAAGGACGTAATGAAAATAGTTAGCCTATTCAGGAGATAGTGGCCGTTAACCCAGACAGATGCTCACAAATAATGCCTTACACTCACTGTATAATAATGAGTCCTATTAAATATGAATGACTTCATTTGTCCTCCTGGCATGTATGTCCCATAGAGAATGACACATATGTATATCACCATTTAGCATCTGGGGATACCATTACCGAGACAGGTAAAGGGAATTTTTATCTTCTCCCAAGGTTAACTATTCGATACTGAACCTTGAGAAGGCGTTGTCTTTAGAGGACTTGAGCCATAAATGCTGTATGATAGTTGGAGGGTAGGATTCAAAGCCAAAATGCAGAGGCAGATCTGAGTCAATGGGGCTGGGATTGGGTCAGGATGGCCCACAGCACAAACACTAAAAGGATGAGGAACTGAGAAGTAACTAGAAGCTCAGGCTGTGGCCATTGCTCAGCATGAGAGAAAACAGATGTCAGTTTAACATAGGGACCTGGGGGGGTGGAGAGAAAACAGATCTCAGTTTAATATAGGGACCTCCTGAGGTTCTGATCTGCATGCAGGTTTGATGATCTTGGGAGGCTGTTTTGATACCTGGGTCTCTGAATTTTTATGGTGATGTCAATGACCTTGAGCACTGAGTCACTTAGGATAGCAAGAATTCAGACGATCTGGATTAAGACTGGAGGAGACCTTGAACCAACATGGCTTCTCCTACTTTAAGTCTCCATTGGAAATCCCAGATCTTCAGTGAGATCTCCTTACAAACACCCTACACACTGGGCCGAGAAGAAATCCCGTGCTATGCCTCGGTTCTTGAAACTCACTAATTATTATTTGTCTCGGCCTGTGTTAACTACTTTTTTGAAGATTAGGAAATTTTCTTTCCTGCAGTGATTCATTCCACTGAAAGTGGAGAGAACCCTTTGCTGTTGTCTCTGTGAAGGATAAACCGTTTGTTTGTTCAGTGTTGAAAGAAATGATTGAAAATAAGTTTTCCTGAAGGTATTTACAGCCAAGAGTGTTACGAAAACATCCACTTCACAGTGAATAGAGGGGTGACAGGGCACACAAACACTCTGTCTTCGGCATGCCAGAGCCAAGTCTACAGTAAGCTTCTCGGCAGCCAGTGGCTTCACGCCACTTCAGTTTGCCAAGGGAGTGATGAAGGATGCCTGGCCTGGAGAGCAGACTCTTGGGAGAGACAGAAAATTATGGCATCGACTTAATGGCAATCTCATCTCTTCACCTAGAGGCTGACAGCTCCTCTCTTCCTGTCACCCCGGAGCTCCGGCTGAGACAGGAGCTACTGAACAGAGAATCCAGAGTGGAAGGGAAAGGGACAGCCTCACTGAGGACCACACCACCCATGGACCTCACTTAGGGCTTCAGTGAATCCGGGACAGTCTTAACTGGTACTCAGGGATTTTTCTAACACTATGACTGAATATTGTTACAATGGATGCAGTATTTATTGAGAGTAATGTGTCACCCTTCATAGGCAGAAATTATCTTGGTACTAGGGCAACATGTGTGACTATAGTTTTCTGGAATCCTGTGACCAAGTTTGAAGTAAATAAACTCACTTGTTAATAGTCAGATTCCACGGAGTAAGACTCTAAGGTGTGTTCTTATTCTCAACTTTATAGCCATTTGGAATCCCCCCCACCCCCCATTGAGCTTGCTGTCTTCGGAAAAGACATTAGCATCTACAAGCTCAGGTTCAGGGGTTCCCAGGAACACAGCTACATTAATCCAGCCTTCTCTATCTTTCATTATATGAAGTGGTGGGAAGCTGTCTTGGGTTATGAAACAGCTTCTTAGAAGAAATATTAAATCACCTCATGTAGGGCTTGAGCTTACCAATTAAATTCTTGGCCTAACCTTCAGCCAACAGGACTCAATAAACAGATTGGACAATGTTGTGGCAACAATAACCTGAAAATATCTTGTATGTGTAGGATTGGCAAAAACTCAGTACTGTAGAACAGCTTCACAAGATGGACATCTAGAGAGCATCAGTCATTACTGAGCTACTGGAAGCAAGTATGTTTCCTGTTAGCAGTGTTTGTGTGAACTTTGAAGGTCAGTGGGGTTCTGCATCAGACAGGGCACCACCATCCAAGACTCCTGAATAATTCTTTAGCCTCTCTGAACCTTAATTGCTGGCTTGTAAACCAACCTTACAGGCCTTCCCTTCTAGCTCTGATGATTTAATTTTTCCTAGGCTTGGCAAGCCATGCATTCAGTCCTGCCTCTGAGCTATATGTTGTTCTGAGACTATTACTTGATGTCTCTAAGCTGCTTCTGTTTCCCTCCAGCAATATTTACTCCATCAAACATCTTATAATCATTACTGGATTGAGACCGATTTCTTACTCTGTCTCTCCACACTTGGATTTAGATTCATGTGTTTGGAAACCAATCTCTTGAAAACAAATCTCTCTGAATGTTGCACCATTAACATATTGGTTAAATAGCTCTATTTGACATTGAACTAATACTAGCATGGCGTGTGTGCTGTAGAATTGTGGCTGTGTACTACATAAAAGCCTTCTGAGGGACAATCAGCTGCTCTGTTCCTTGATGCAAAGAAACATCAGTACTCTCAGCTTAGTACTCATACTCAGTGCTTGGGTGTTTCTAAGAGGGTTGGAGGAAGCTGGGGCAAGTGAGATCTGATTGATTGTTCCAGTTAATCATGGAGGACAGGACAGGCATTACTCTGGCACTGGACTTTCTCTGGGGGAAGTGTAAGAACATTATTGTGTTCATTTCTTGCACACCAGGAACACTGGCTGTTGCTTCAAGCACAGAAAGAGTTGCATAAACATTTTAATATTGTATGAAGCTTGTATAAGACTGACTGAGTGTGTGAATGCTAAACCCTGACATATAACGAGCCAAAGTGAGAGGGCAGAGGAAAGAGCAAGAATTGTCTTTCTTGTTTATCAGTTGGAGAGGCTGTCAGAGAAACTCAAAGGATTTTGATGATTCTTACTGTAGATTTTTCTCTTTTGGGGGGCACTGTGATCTATCAAAGCCCACCATAGATCAAGCCTAAACACCAAAAAAAAAAAAAAAAACCTACAAGCACATTTTCTGTTTTTAACTTGATCCCCTCTATCTTCCCTGCCCCACACTCAAATCCTAAAACCACAGCTGTTCCATTTTTCTTTGTATCCGAATAGTCTGAGATTTCTCTGTTGGGTTTCTCTTACCCCACAGGGAAGACTGGCCTCATGGTGGTTCCAGAGCTGTAATTCTTGCCTTCTTCCTACAGAGCCTCCAGCCTAGCTGGAGTCACTGGGTCAGGGACAGGAGGACAGGGTAGTTGCAGGTGAGCATGTCTCAACTTAAAGGGCCTTTGGAAGAGGTTATGCAGAGAAAACATGCTTTAAAAAATCATTTACTGAGTTTCAAGGCCTGGCTAGTAGTCACTGGCCAGCCTCAGCAATGATTCCACACATCGCCTCTAAAGCATCTTTTGTACAACTTCCAACACTCATCTCCTGGGAAAACCAGTGGTTTTGTTTTCTAGTTTCCAGGTGGTGCCCACTTATTCATATCCATCCTTGTATCATGCTCTTTCTGGACCACCACACAGACCCTCTATTAATTTCCTGTGTCTTTCTAGTTTACTACTTGATGTGTAACAGTGATTAGAATAAATAAGCATAAAAATATGGTTCTATCACAACCATGATTAAAATTACTAGGTAAGTTCCTCTAGGACTTATTTATATAGTAAACACTGCCCTTAACCTGGTGCCGTGCCCTCCTGATCTGCTTCCTGCCTTCTCCCAGACCTTACCTGCTGTGTGCTCTGCCTGATATACTTACTCATGGTCCAACGTTATACTCTTAATATTCTTTGAGTATAGAAAGATCTCTCATTCTTCTGGATCTTTACACACCCAATGTGATATTAACTGCTTTTCTGTTTCTCTTTATTAGGACAGGAGCTGAATGATGTCCCTCTTGCTTGGTGATTTGGCTAACTGAGAACCTAGGCACAATAAAGACAATGTGTACGTGATAACTGGCTGATTGGACAGAAGATATTACAGTCTATTTCTGTTATACCTCAATCCATGTAGAATCACTGAACTCAAGGATAGGCACCACAACAAGGAGAGACTCTGGGAGAGTAGAGCCAACAGCTTTCTTTTGGAGGCAAAGAAACCCAAAGTCTGATACATCTCTTGAAGTCATCCAACATTCATAGTTATTCTGTAGGCTAGGACTGGAAGCCGTCTCTCTTAGGTATCTATCCTAATAATTCTGTTTCATTTGCAAGGTCCCCAGAAGCCTGTATTTATTGGCTTCTAAAACTGTAAAAATGAGGGAAACATTTTTTTTGACATTTTTCTAAGTGATTAACATATCATAGACAAAGGAATTTGCTTCAGGTTGGGTTTGACAAAGAGCCCAAGTTGTAGAGACTAGGAATGGACATTGACTAGTTAACTAGTTAGCCATCCTACTGCCAAGCAATGCTGAGCTGACCCCTTGACCTTTAATCACACAGGATGCAAGATGAGACCCCCAGCAAATGGTCAGACCTTGGTCTTGGCAATGCCAGATTCATACTTCTAACCCTATCTCAGCTAAATGCTGCTTCTTCTCCTCTTCCCCCTCATTGTCTAATCCCCTGTGATTATAGTGCCCTAAGGTAGTCCTGGAAATGTCCAGGAGATGCTAGGTAATTGTTTATGATGATCCAATTTGGGATCCAGGGTCCCTGGGTTTCAGATTCTCTTTAGTAGGGAAGACTTCAAATCAGTCACCACCATTCCACCCCCCCCCCCCAAACAGGATGCCTCCAGAGTCTGAGAGCTGACTTTATTGGATTGCTAGGGAAATGTGCATACAATCCTTTGGGCTTTGTGGGGAAAAGACCATGTCAATTTTAGACATCAGTCTCTTTTCCTTAGCAAAAGGTCTGATTTTGGGTTTAGAAGCTATGAAATTGGGCACAACCAAGCTTCCAGAGATCCTCTTATTTTCCACCAAGCCCTGTGGGCTATCAGGACAGCAGATGACATGGCCGCCTTGGAGCACCCATTGATCTCCAAATCTCTTACCTTTGATTATCTCCAGAGCTGGGGAGAACATGACTGTAGAAAGTGAAGCTCAGACAAGACTGATTTCTTACAGGATTGTGACTGATAGACAGGACATCAAGTTTTCCTCCAGTCTCTCCAAGACTGAGGACTGGGGGCAGTGAAGAAAGGCCAGGACAATTCAATTTATGAAGTGCATTTCAGAGATCTTCCAGTGAATGTTGGGGAGAAGTGGTCTGGAGTGACTGGGTACCTGAACTTTTGGGCCAATGGCTAAGGGCTGGGGTAGGGCTGCCTCCTTCTCATGTGCATCTGCAGGGTTAATTGGCCCTCCCAGGGCAAGAGGATTGAGGCTCAGGGATCTAATCTCACAGGAGAAGTAAGAGTCCCCAGTCCTCAAATCATATCCCCTTAACTTTCTACCTTACAATTTAATGTCTTCAGGGGCAAACTAAGAGAAAAATTCTTAAGGGAAGAGGCACAGCAGAGGAAGCCAAGCTAGATTCTGGGATGCCATTTCTTGAGGCTTAGAGGCCATTCTCCATAGAAACTTTTCCCCTGAGGTTAGGAGGGGTGGGTGCTACGATAGGGACCCAACTCACCATATTTATAACCAATGTCTTCCTCTACCAGTGAGGGCAAGAACCCAATCTCTGGTTTTGACTTCTCCAAGAGTCCCCAGTGTCACTTGGTTTGGCATTACTCCTTATCCACTTCTCTGGTGAGGACTTAAGCCAAGGACCTCCCTCACTCCAGGATACTCCATAGGCCCTGATAGGCTACCCTCCTCCACAATCTCCTCTACCCCCATCCTCTTGTTCTTTGAGGCAACATTTGCCTCTAGATGTGCCTGGGTGTGGTCTGTGTGTGGTCTAAGAAAGCAGATCAAAGGGAAAGGGAAGAGCTAGAAGGACAGCTCTAAACTTGGCTCTGTTTGGGAAGAGTTATGTTAGGCCTTTAACATCATACCAATTTGTTATTCTAAGAGGACCAGATATTAAGAAAAAGACCCACCCAAGATCAAAACCCAGTCAATGGCAAAGCTAGGAGCAAACTCAGCATTTTCAGGCTTTAAAATCTGGGCCCTTGTAAGAGTCTTAAAAAGACAAGATTTCACGAGTCCTTGTCATGTCTCTAATGGTCTGGGACTTGCTTCTTTGTCAGCTCAGTGCCCATAGCTGAGCTTTTCGGATGCTATATGTGGTTTTCACGGCAAATGCGAATTCTCTGCAAAACAAATTGCCCCTGATTTCTGTGGTTTAAAACTTACAACTTTCTCCACCTTATGGAGTGCTGCTGGGTAAAGTATTTGGGAACAGCATAGCTTGACACTTTCATGAGATTTGAAAGCTAGATGTTGGTCAAAGACATAGCCATGAAGGCCTGGCTAGAGATGGAGACAAAGTTCCCATTGTGACTCCTTTACATGGCCTCAGTTCTGCAGTGTGGACTGAGTTCATGGGAGAGCGACTGCTCCTACCCTCAAGCCTTCTGCTACCCAGCTCTGCAAGCGATACATTGCTATAGCCAGCCACAAAATATTGATGACTTTTAAACGAGGGGGGGGGGACCAAGTGGCCCCTTTGGGGAGGGGGAAAGGGGAATGTGGGGGAGAGAATAATTTGCAAATGTTTAAAGAATCTCTTATACCAATATCCAAGATATTCTACTTAAAAATGATTTATTCATTTCATGAATGTGAGTACACTGTGGCTGTCTTCAGACACACCAGAAGAGGGCATCAGATCCCATTATAGGTGAGCCACTGTGTGGTTGCTGGGAATTGAACTCTGGTCCTTTGGAGAGCAGTCACTGCTCTTAACTGCTGAGCCGTCTCTCCATCCCAAAATATTCTACTTCCCTGCCTGGTCAGCACAGGATTTGGATTGTCTATTGTCCTCCTGTATCAGGAACTAAGCCTATGGAAAACACCTTTATTTTGGCACATTATGGAGATACATGGACTGGAGTTGTGAATGGCCAGGTAAGCACTCTCTTCCTGGAAACTTCTTCAGTAGCTGGCTGAGTATGCAGGTCTAGTTGTAGGAGAAAACACTCTGAGAAGTAAGCTCTTTTAGGCATCCAAACCCCAGCGACAAAAATATGTTCAGATGCTCTGTTGGAACCATTTCTAGATGTCTAGACATACAGGTGTTTGCAGTCCACTGGAAAGGTTCCTTTGTTATATAGCTTTTTATAACAATGGCTTTTCCTCTCTGCCCTATGTGGAGATATAGTCAGGAGTAAACCCCCAGGTAAACAGTCATCTGGTCAGACAGTAGGGATGATTTTCACTCATACAGAGTCCTATGAAGGAAGTGATGGTTTATGGTACAGAGGAGGAGACAGAGCCAGCAAGAGGCTATAGATGGAGTCAACTTCCAGTACGCAGCCAGATGCTTATGGCTGTCATGCTTACGCATAAGTCTTAATGACTAATCCATGTTGTTTTGAACAGGAATAAATGGAAATAAAAATGTTTCTTGATTTGGGGCATGAATAAGGATCTTCTGGAATGTCAGGAATCTGTTAAGATGCAGGTTCTGAGTCAGAGCTTACTTGGGTCTGAGAGCCTAGTATCTGACAACTGGCTCTCTGGGGTCACAACAGAGGCTGCTATACTCTGAGGACAAGATGCCTAGTCTTCCTTTTCATTTCTCTTCCCACAGAGAAAAATTTTCCAAAGGACCTTAGAAATATGTAGGCTGACCATACCCTCACAGCCAGAATTTTGGCTTCAATTTGGGTCCGTGGCCTTTGCAGGAGAGCAGTGGTTTGAGAAACACCTCAGATCAGATTCTGTGCAGGTAGGGTATAAGGACAGTGAAGCCCTAGGCACGAATGTGCATAGTACAAAGGCCTTCCCTATAGCTCCACTCACTCTAGAGCCTTGCAGATTCCAGGGCAACCCCCATCCTTGACTACCAAACCCCGATTCTGCAACTTGACTGCAAACTACCAAACCCTGATTCTGCAACTAGACTGCAAAGGCACTGGAGAAGAAGCAGTGTGCTGCATTACTTGAGCAACAGCATATCTTACAGTACTAATGGGCTGCCTTGCTTTGGAGAGAACAGCAGGTGCTGAGGATTCAGGCTCCCAAGCTGGGCCTGTGTGAAAAACACACGCTGTTCTTTGGCCAGCGTGCATTGAGCTTGCAGTGCACGTGCGCCCTGGGCTTCCACTAACGTCTCATTTTGCATAAAACTTTTTGTTTTCATTATTCCAAAATTTGGCCTGCCCAGAGAGTGTGATTAAAATGAAAACCTTATTCTAATAGAGCTGGGGAAATGGAAGAAGAATCTAAAAATAGGCTAAGGAAAGGAGAGAAAAAAAGAAAAGAAAACCTCAAATAATATAATGACCAAGTTGGTTCAAACACACACTCGAAGTCATATCTCTCTGAGAGACAGGACAGCAGAGGCATCCACATAGGTGTTTGTATAATCCAGGTCACATCAAAACTCCTCGTCTACTTTACAAATTCAAAACCCCGAGAAAAAATTGGAAGCAAACAGTAATAGAAGATAATAAAGAAAATAATAAGGCTGCCTCCCTGCCTCGCACAGAGGTGTCTGGTGAGCCAAGAAGAGATCTGTGATGTGCTTTGTTCTCTGTGAAATGCTGATTGGCAAGAGATAAAATACCGTTGCTGGGCGACACAAAGCCCAACAAGGGCGGACCATACACAGTTTGGGACTCACTTTTTGCTTTCTCTGTAATCAGATAGCCCCCCTAAAGGACTCATTTCAAACGTAGGAGGTATCCATGCTCAAATTTCCTTACCTAAGAGAAGTTCTTCAGTTGAAAATTTCTTCCCAGGATTTCCTTCAGTACCCATTATGAGACACTTTTCTCTGTCTTATTTTGTTTATTGTTGTTGTTGTTGTTCTGTCCAGTGCTACATTCCTCTTCACCTTGGGCAGTATCTAGAAGGTACATTGAATGAATGAATGAATGAATGAATGAATGAATGCATGAGAGTACCTCAGGAAGTCACAAATTCCTTCTCTTTCCAAACCAGCATATGGTCTCTGTTTCATTTATTTTTCTTTCACAAAATATTGAACAGAAGCATGGTTTGGGATGACTTAGTCCATCATGGTAGCTAGGGCAAGCATGGCAGAGAAGAAGGCTGGCAGGAATGGGTCGCTGAGACTTTCTACATCTCATGGGAGGCAGAGAGCCTATCCTAGAGTAGATCTAGCCTATAATCCTCTAGCAGCAGCCCAGATCAGACATCTAGGCCCCATGTCCAGAAAGTTACACAACCTCACACGACAGCGTCACCAGTGGAGGACTGTATGTGAAGGTGCCAGCCTTTTGAGAACCTTCCCCACGAAGATTCTAACGGCCTCTGAGTGCCTTTTCTGTTTGTCCTCTCCACCAGGGCAGTGTGTCTCTCTAGACAGACAAATATCAAAGACAGGGCCCAGCTTTGATGGCCAGAGTTTCAGAGAAGAAAAGGACACCAGAAAATACATCACTCTGTAGCACTTGTTCACCTCTTGCCTTGTCCCTCCTTACCCCCCATATCTTGCCTTGTCCCCCCCTTACCCCTCATCACACCCACACAATGTGATTTACAATTTGGCCTAGTTAAATGTGAGATCCGGAAAAGCTGAGCTGTCCAGTCGAAGCAGGGAGATTACTAAAGTTATTAAGATTAGAATGTGGGTCACCCCCTTCAGGGTGACATACTTCCTCTTTCACAGCAACCCTGATCTCCCATGGGACTGGGACAGAGCAGTGAGTGGCATTGTCATAATGTGGTTGGATGTGTAGGTGTCATACTAACAGCCAGTAGAGACTCCTTACCGACCTGTATGACCTTGAGCATATTACTAAGTAACCTCCCATGTTCTCATCTTGTCCCTGGTAGAAGAGAGAGACAGATCTCCCACTTCCTAGGACAAGAGAATAGAATGAGTTAATACATATAAAGTATTAAAAACAGGGCCCAAAGTGGGTGCTCAATAAATGTCAGCTCTTTATTACTCCCTCACGGTCCTGCTCCTGCATATTCCAGTCTCTAAGTCTGTGCCTTTATTCATGAGCTTCCCCTTCTCTACTGAAATCGGATTCAGTTTTCAAGGTTCAGCCCCTCGAAGACCATAGATCACAGTCTGTCAGGCTGGGAGGAGCCACAGAGATAATTGAATCCAGCCCCCTAATTTTACAGATGAAAAGTTAGAGGCACAGAGAGGCACATTTAGCTGCTCAAGGTCGCAGAGCTAGCTTGATTCAGACCTGATCACAAACCCAAGGGGACCAGCCTTGCAGCCTGGCCTCCCCTGGCAGTGCCGGGCAGCCTCCATGTGAGGAGTTCAGGACTATTATTACTCTTGTGCTCACACTGTTGTCAAAGCTCTTCATTGGGGTATAGCTCATGGTTCTCTTAGAAGAGTTTTCCATGAATAACCTTTCCTCCCCCTTTCTGGCTAAGCTGCTTTGTAGAAAACAGGCATTCCCTGGTGCGAGTACAGTGATTTGTATTATATGAATAAAATCTTCCCATTCCACTGATTCATGAGGCAAGGTTTTAGGAAGACTTTCCCAGAGCTTCTTAGGCAACAGAAGAGAATCTGTCTGTCTAAAAATCCCCCTCCTAGTCCTACTTGATTGGATGAGTGCCCCTGTTAGTGAGTAGCTCCTCAGGATTTGTCTTATTTACATAACCAGAAGGCCTGGACCCACGTGTTAAGAATTCGTTATGTTGATATTGGAATTCTTAGATTTATGTAGGTCAGGCTTGCCTGGATCTTGTGATCCTCCTGCCTCAGCCTCCTAAATGCTAGCATTGTAGGCATACATCAGTATGTGCTGTGAGAACACTGTACTCTCAGGGTCTAGAGTAATGACAACAGATTCAAATGATATCTTTCTTGAAGTAGTTATTCAGTTTCCCCTGGCTGCCTCTAGCCCTGAGGACATAGGTTCTGTCTCCAACATGGATGTCATCGACCATGAGTCCTTACACACTGACTTTCCAGGCGGCTTCTCTCTCTTCCTTGTAAAATGTAGCTAAAATTATATTTGCCTCCTTTGAAATTCTTGATGATTCTTTAAGCACAGCCTGGGAAAGTAAGCACTGTGGGTCCTTTATACTTCTTGTCACAGCCAAGAGAAAGAGTGGATGGGAGCTGCGCCTTGGGGCAGATGTTTGAGGATTACATCAGGAAGCAGATGTGGACAGGAAGTTGGAGGAGGCACTTGACTAACCAGTTCCTGTTCCCTGTTTTCTTGATCTTTAATTACATCCTATTTCATAAATTAATGATGTTACTGCTGCCTTAATATAATTCATTAAAGCTGCTAATTTCAGGCAGTCCTATGTGGCCTCTTCTGTGAAAGTCACAAGAGAAACCTTTGTACAATCTAACAGCAGAAGGCATCTAAGGAAGAGCCTTTGTCCTTCAGAGATGGCTGTGTAGAGTCAGAGCCTACTTTCACCTTCTCTGTGGCAACTAACCAGATGTTCTGCAGAACTATTTCAACTCAGCATATTTGCTTTTAAATAAGCTGAGAAAGTTAGTCATGACTGTGAAGAAATGCCAACTACAGGGTAAAATCTTATCCAGACCTTGACTCTTATCCTCACAGCTCTTCAGTTTGGTTGCTGCCATTCCAGATGGACAGAGAAGAAAGAAAAGGCTACGAAAGCCCAGTTAATTAATGGCTCGGATATTTGATGGCACAAATAGTATTTAAACCAGAGCAACAGTAGAAATATCTGAGGTACTGGGCTTGTAGAACATTGTAGATTTCTGTGATTCTCTGCTAGCAGCCCACAGCAGGCTAGGAACTGGGCCAGGTCCATTTGTTTATTTTAGATTAGAACAGGGAGTTCCTCACACAGGACATCCTGTTGTTATGAGGCATAGCTGCTCCATTCCTGCCAGGAATGTCTCCAGGATGATATGCCACTAATGTCTCTAGGAAGATGTGCTACTGATGTCTCCAGAAAGATGTGCCACTAATGTGTCTAGAATAGTGAGTCACCAATGTCTCCAGGATGCTGTGGCACTGATGTACCCAGAATGTTGAGCTTACCCTTTGCTAGGTAGCTTTAAGTACATTTAACCACATGTGGTTTTACAGTAACTATAGAGTATAGGAATGATCCTCTTTTCAGCTGAGGAACCTGAGGCTCAGAAACTTGCTGAAGTTCACAAAGCTAATAATCTAGACCTAGCATTTGGGCATAGATATATCTGACCCTTCCTCCTAAGGGTCAAGGGCTAACAGATGAATAGTGGGTGTGGTCTGCCCGCTTCAAGAGTGCTACTAGACCAGTCTGGAATCATAGTTCCACCATCTACAGTGTGACATGGAGAAACTGCTTAACCTGAGTTTTGATGCCTCATCTACAAGCAATAGTTGTTACAGTTATTGTTACAAACAGTTACAGCTACTGTTACTCATTTTGTGTTGGTTAGTGGGACTGTGGAGTTAATGCATAGTACCTGATACTGATGTGTGTTTGCTGTTATCAGCTGATTTTCTCAGAGCCCTTACTTAGCCTGGTGTCTTAGTTAGGGTTTTACTGCTATGAACAGACGCCATGACCAAGGCAACTCTTATAAGGACAACATTTAATTGGGGCTGGAGCTTCAGTCCAGTATCATTAGGGTCAGAGCGTGGCAATTTGCAGGCAGACCTGGGGATTGGGGGTACTGAAGCAGCTGTGAGTTCTACGTCTTTATCTAAAGGCCAATAGAAGACTGGCTTCCATGCAACTAGAAGGAAGGTCTCCAAGCACACTCTCACAGTGACACACTTCCTCCAACAATGCCACACCTACTCAAACAAAAGCATACCTCCTAATTAGTGCCACTCCCTGAGTCAAGCATATTCAAATTACCATACCCAGTGATTGTCACCCAGTGGGTTGAATTCCCCTTAGGGAGGTCAGGTGACCTTTCGCAGGGGTCACCTAAGACCACTGGAAAACACAGACATATTCATTATGATTTATAACAGTATCAAAAATATATAGTTCTGAAGCAACAAAATTAATTGTATAGTTGGGGGCCACCACAACATGAGGAACTGTATTAAATGGTCATAGCATTTTGAATATTGAGAGCCACACTTGCCAGCAATTCAGTAGAATGTCTGTTCATTCTTTGTACCATTGTGGGAGAAATGTACCCAGAATCCTGAACAGAGGTTGAAAGGGAGTGGCTCTGATGGCCTCAAACTATCATCACAGCCTTTCTAATTTTATGGTTCCTTCAGCCACGGACTTGGTAGAATTTAACCCTCCAATTTTCTATTAGTGTGAGCACATACAGAAGGAGCTTTTCTGTGATGCTGTCTGTGGGCCTAGAGCATGGCTGGAGATTGGCTATGTAGTTACAGATTAAAGGAGAAGATGCTAATGTGAATGGGAGGCTTGGAAGAGGCAGGTGTATCAGCTGTGGACTTGACCACTGGGTCTTGGCTACAATGTACAGTTGCTACAGGGTAACACCATTTGTCCAGAGTCAGAGCCCCCTCATTTTTTGAAATATATGTATATATACATACATAATCTTATAAATTCTAGGAGATTTACTTTATGGCCCCCCATCTTGATAATGAATGCAGTAAACTGTCTTGGAAAGATATTGTTCCCTTGTTGTGGGTAAAATACGAATATGTATTCAGCCTAGATCCCTGGCAGTGTTATTTCTAGAACCCTCTTTCCTTTTCCACCTCTGCCCACTTGCTAATCCCTTTTAAGATTCTGTCTGTAGAGCACAGGGATTAGAGCCTGTCACTTGTACTGTACCATTTTTAAGAACTCCATGGTTACATGGAAATGGATGGGTGTGGTCTTTGCCTAAATAGAAGAAAGGGCAAGTTGACAGGAGGGGACAGGGGGTCTGGAAGAGACACCTGTGTGTCACCTTTGATTCCTGGCATAGGCTAGCCTTTAGTAGCCCATTAAATAATGGCTGGGTTCTTACCTGGCAGGGGAGATACCATGTTGAAGAAGGTGTTTTTTCCCAGGCAAGGCTCACACTTTATCCTTTAGGTGTGCAGGCCTCTTTGATTGTTTTTTTCCAGTAGTGGGAGTGGTGCCTCCACACATGATTTCCACTGCACAATAGAAGGAATTTTAAAATGTTTTTAACAACTGTCTGGAAGAAAGTATGAATGTTTAGTACTTGATCAAGATCATCTGTATTTAGCAGGTTCTCTATCACTTCCTCTGTGGTGCTTTTGAGATATCAACTTTACTGAGCAATGATGTTACCCACAGAGTTTCAGAGCAGGTCACCGATGTATAGTGCACATTTAGTGTCTCACTGAAAGGCTCCATTCTAGGCACTGCATAGAGAAGAAAGACAAGGCCAGCCAGCTCTCTGCAGTGTGTGTGTGTGTGTGTGTGTGTGTGTGTGTGTGTGTACATGTGATTGTGACTACAGCTCTTATGTGCAGCTCAGTCTTCCACGTGGTGTGTTGTATGATTGGAATGAAGGCAGGTGATGCTATGGGAGGAAGACCATCCTACAGTGAAAGCATCTGTGCAATACCTCAGAGTGGAGTCCTCCCAACTGATGCTTTTCTTTCTTATTCCTGTGTCATCATCAGCACACCCATGACAGGGCAAGCCGAGAGTTCTTCATTTCACAGAACTGCTGGTTTCTGGAGCCAAGCATGATTGTGACACATTCCCATGGACTTGGAGAGGCCACTAAAGTATGACCTGAAGATCCATCATTTAATTGCAGGAATGTAAATGGGAAACATAAAATTCATATTTTGAGGGTGAGTGGTACATAAAAGCTACTCAGCAGTTGTTACTAGCCTCATGCTCCCCACCCACCACCAGTTTAAGAACCGTGTGAACATCTTAGCAACCCAACTTAAAAGTTCAATGTTTGTTTTATTGGCAGCTAGATACTAACAAAGGTGGGGATATCCACACCACAGAATTGACAAGTATTTCATTTTGAGCCAGCCTACTCTGGCTTTTGCCCCACCCTCCAAATATGGGTCTTGAGGGCTAGTCAGCATTCTCACATCCAGCTTGTAGGCTGACAATGTGTGCAACAGGCCCAGCATAGTGACCAGCATGGAGGAGATCTGGGTGAGGGTGGACTGGACAAAGGCCACATAGAGGCTTCAGCAGCATTCTGAGTCTCATGCCCTCTCTTTACAAGCACTTACTTCTGTCCCAGGAAGCACCCAGTAAGTACGAGGAAGTGTGAAGGATTTGATTTACTGCCTTCTAGGAACAGGGATTTACTGTGTCATTTTTTATATTTGCCTGTGTATTTTAGCCCTTCCATCTTCCTTGCCCTCATATTTTCTCCATTTTCACCAGGCTTTTACTCCATTTATGTTATAAGATTACTCCATTAGCATCATGGAGTCTGAGGACATTTGAATAGGGAGGGACTTAGACATAATCTAGTACCCTGGAAGGTATATTGATTTTATTTCTTGTGCCAGAGTCAGCCTACTAAAACAGGCTGTCCTGTGTTATAAATCTGCATCTGTATCTGAGCTTTGTGGGAATAAGAGAGAGGTTGTATGTATTATGTCTGCCAAAGGCATAGGCTTCAGGAGTGAGGACTGACTCTATCTTCTGTATACTTTCCATGACCTGGCATTCAGTCTACCTTGTGTAGATAAGAATAATGAGAGTCCAAAGGATCCCCCAACTTCACAAGAGTCCTATACTTTGTAAGTAGCTAGGCTGGAATTCAAATGCAAGCTGACCACAATGCCTTACCCTAGACTTCATCTCTGCAGCCCTGTAGAAAAAGAAGAGAATCACTAATATTACAGATCCTAGAAAGTGCCATATCCAGGAATGGAGATGCAGAGAGAATAGAGATGCTTTGATTCAAAGTACTCTTCTCTGCTGAGCCAGATGTGGTTGCTGTCATGACGCTTTTGTGCCTTGGACTTCCCCTCCTTGGTATAAAATGCATGTGTGCTAGGTGAGCAGGATACTTCTGATATGAAGCAAAGTTACTTCTTAGAGTTTATCACATCCTGCTCAAGAATCTCATGCTTCAGATCTTGAAGACTGACTGTGTAACTATCAGGACCCGAGCCCTCTGCAGTGCAGGACTATTAAATTTGGATGAATCCTTTTCTCCAGAGTAACAAATCAACCTCATGTGACCCAGTGTAGATGACACTCTGAAATATGTCTCTAGTTGGTAATGTCTTGTATATGAGGGAGGGATTTTGACCCCTTCCTATTAATCTCCAAAGAAGGAACCAAAATGTGCCTTCTTTATCCCTTCCTTTCCTTTGTGACAGCCATACTTTGTTTTAACTTCAAGGACATGACATCATTTCCCAGGATATGTCAGATAGATCAGGAGCTATGAAGGATCTGGATGATCATTGTATACATGGGTAAATCTTCTCAGACCTCTTCACTGTAGATCATGATGCACTCACCTTGAGCTGTCATGGAAAATACCACAAATAGAGAGCCTTAACCAACAGATGCTTTTCTCACAATTGTGGAAACTCGGTGTTCATTGTCTAGAGTGGTCTTTGGTGTGTTCTTCCTGTTTGTAGATGATCATTCTTATAGTGTGTCTTCTGGGAGAAAGCACATGAGTGGAGGAGAAAGAGAAGGAGAGGAAAAAGAAGAGAGAGAAGGGAGGGAAGCAGAGAGAGAGAGAGAGAGAGAGAGAGAGAGAGAGAGAGAGAGAGAGAGAGAGAGAGAGAGAGAGAGAGAGAATATTTATCTTCTTATAGTGTTCAAAGTCATGCCTCATTTCATCATAGGCATCTCCTCTAAAATAGATGCAATGAGGGGTAGGGCTTGTACATACAAGCTTGGTGGAAAGACATTGAGTTCACTGTAGCTGTAATATGAGGCTCAGACTGTAGTCAAGGTAGGCATTGCAATTGTAGCAGTGTTTGTATGGGAATCTTGGCATCAGATAGTTCAGGACATTAACTAAGGTTACCAGGAGGCTGAGGCCTGAAGCTGGAGGAAAACTGAGTTGTCAGCTTCTGCTTCTTCTCCTTCTTCTCTGCAAAGCTCCAGCTCAAATCCAACCAAAATAAAACAAAATGATTCCCCAATGGTCTTTTCTCTGCTTTATATCCTTGACAGCATTGGGCAAGATGGCTTCATGCTCATTGTTTTATAAGGACACTTCAAAAGTGGAAAAACAAAGCAAGTTACTCCTATATTCACATTCAACAGTACACCTTTGGTCACCAAGAAGTATTTAGAAATGGGTTCCTACCAACAACTCATTAGTTCTTCAACTGATACCACTTATGTGCTCTTTAATTCAGTTTTATTCTGACACTCTCTGTGAGGAGACAGCAGAGAGTGTGCTGGAACTCACAGAACTGCCCCAAGTGACACACCTATCTCAAACAGTAGGCTGCCATCTGCACTTCTGACAAAATGGCGAGAAGTCAGCATTCCCAGTGCTCTCTCTTACTGGGTTTAACGCATGCACTTGAGTGTCTCATGGGATTCAGAGAAACACGATACTTATATTGGCTGCTTATTATAAGGATATCACAAAAGACACTGGTGAAAAAATTCAAAGATGAGGTGAAGAATTCATGCTTGACTGGGCTACTTTCTAGAAATTTCTCAGGTGCTCTCTGGGACTTTTTAGAGTTTTTATAGTAGCTTTATTACTCAGACATGACTGATTAAATCATTGGCCATTGATGGGTGATGCAACATCAGTCCCCGAAGAGCTTAACAAGCCCTGGATTTCCTATCCCTGACTTACTCATTACAGCCAAATGCAATGAGCAGAGGGCCCCAGCCCTCTAATCATGTCTTGATCTTTCTGTGACAAGCCTCATCTCAAAGCCTCCTAGGAGCTGCCAGCTCAAGTAACTTATTAATAACCAAAATATACTTAATACTTTAAATATTCCAAAGATTTAGGAGTTCATTTCAAGAAGCAGGATGAAGACCAAGCATATATTTCACAGTATCAAAGCCATCACACCTATTCTTCTATAAAGCAGAATATTTTTACTATCAATAATATTATGATTCTTTTTGTTAAATGTTATATTGTTCCTGACATGTGTCTTGGAAAGCTGGCTATCACAATAGCAGGGTATCACCTATACTTCTGAGAAAATAGCTATAAGTAGGGGTTTCCATTACTCTCTACCTGGATTTGACGGTATGCTTAACTAGCCCAGAGAATTAACTTTTTGTGATTAGCATACATAATAATGTGTCTCATGGTGTTATCAAACATAGATATCATTATGCACTGCTCATGTTCACCTCTAGTGTGCTTCGTCATTTTCTCTGTGGTTCTGTTACATCTCCTATTCTAGTTCCCCAAGTAGATTACCATCTGCCCATATACATGTACATATTTGTATATAATTATTAATATTTATTATTTTTTCTGATAATATGTGTGGGTGCATATCTCTGTGGGGGTATGCATATGAATGTAGATCTTGTAGAGGCCCAAAAAGATATCAGGTCTCCAGTGATTACAGGTGGCTATGAGCTGCCTGATGTGATTGCTGTGAACTGGATTTAAACCTTCCTCAATAATGTACATGTTCTTAATCACTGAAGTATCTCCAGTCCAATGTATATATGCATATACAAAGCTAGATCTATGTATGAGAGAAAATATTATATTTCTAAATTCTTATCCCTTTGTTACTCTGTTGTATTCTCTTTAAACCATTATCATTGGTACCCTAAGTTATAATTTATCCCAAATACCACCTTATTGATAATATCAGGATTCTTTGTGTGTTTTTTAAAGAACTTTATTTTAAAAAACAGAGTTGAATGTACAGATTTTAAAAGCATTTTTACATAAAACTATATGAATATATATTTTGTCAGTACTTGATTTTTTTAAAGGTTTGATAGTATGTATTAAAAACTTGCTAGTTACAATGAGCATAAAGTACATATTAAACAAAACGTAACATGGAAATAGTCAAAGTTTTTTTGGCATATAAAGATTAAACATAATGATTTTTAAATACCAAAGATTGCCACAAGGCTGAATTAGTAGCTCTTGAATTGTTGATGATATAAGATCTAGGGGTACCGCACTCTGAAAGGGTGGTATACACTTATTTTTTTTCTAAGAAGGACCAAAGCTCCCACATTTTGGCCTTCCTTATTTTTGAGCTTCATATAGTCTGAGAGTTGTTTCTTGGGCACTCAGACTTTGTAAGGCTAGTATCAAATTATCAGTGACTGCATATCATGTCTGTTCTTTTGTTACTGGGTTACTTCACTCAGGATGACATGCTCTAGTTCCATCCATTTGCCTAGGAATTTTGTAAAGTCATTGTTTCTAATAGCTGAGTAGTACTCCACTGTTTAAATGTACCACAATTTCTGTATTCATTCCTCTACTGAAGGACATCTGAGTTCTTTCCTGCTTCTGGCTATTATAAATAAGGCTGCTATGAACATGGTGAAGCATGTGTCCTTGTTATATGTTGCAACATCTTTGGAGTATATGCCCAGAAGTAGAATAAATAGGTGGTACTATGTCCAATTTTCTGAGGAACCACCAGACTAATTTCCAGAGTGGATGTACCACCTTGCAACCCCACCAACAATGGAGGAGTGTTCCTCTTTCTCTGCATCCTCTCTAGCATCTGCTGTCATCTGAGTTTTTGATCTTAGCAATTCTGACTGGTGTGAGGTGAAATCTCAAGGTTGTTTTGATTTGTAATTCCCTGATGACCAGGGATGTTGAGCATTTCCTTAGGTGCTTCTCAGCCATATTTCTCAGTTGAGAATTCTTTGTTTAGCTCTGTTCCCCATTTTTTTATAGGATTGTTTGTTTCTCTGGGATCTAACTTCTTGAATTCTTTGTATATATTGGATATTAGACCTCTCTCAGATGTGGGATTGATAAAGATTCTTTCTCAGACTGTTGGCTGCTGTTTTGGTTTCTTGACAGTGTCCTTAGCCTTACAGAAACTTTTCAATCTCACGAAGTCCCATTTGTTGATTCTTGATCTTAGAGTATAAGCCATTGATATTCTGTTCAGGAAATTTTCCCCTGTGCCTATATATTCTAAGCTTTTCCCCACTTTCTCTTCTAATAGTTTTAGTGTACCTGATGTTATGTGGAGATCTTTGATCAACTTGCACTGGAGCTTTGTACAAGCAGATAAGAAAGGATCGAGTTTCATTGTTCTGCATGCTGACTGCAAGTTGAACCAACACCATCTGTTGAAGAGGCTGTCCTTTTTCCATTGGATGATTTTAGTTGCTTTGTCAAAAATCAAGTGAGCATATATGTGAGGGTTCATTTCTGGATCTTCTTTTTTGTTCCATTGTTCTACCTGCCTGTCTCTGTACCAATACCATGCGGTTTTTAAAACAATTGCTTTGTAGTATACCTTGAGGTCAGGGATGGTGATTCCAGTAAAAGTTTTCTTGTTGTTGAGAATAGATTTTTTTGTTATTACAGATGCATTTGTAAATTGCTCCTTCCAACTCTATGAAGAACTGAGTTGGAATCTTGATGAGGATTGCACTGAATCTATAAATTGCTTTTGGTAAGATGGTCACTTTTACAATCTTGATCCTTCCAATCCATGACTATGGGAGATCTTTCCATCTTCTGAGATCTTTGTCAATTTTCTTCTTCAGAGTCTTGAAGTTCTCATTATACAGGTCCTTCACTCGCTTAGTTAGGGTCACACCAAGGTATTTCATATTGTTTGTGACTATTGTGAAGTGTATCTTCTCCCTAATTTTTTTTCTCAGCATGTTTGTCCTTTGACTAGAGGAAGGCTACTGATTTGTTTGAGTTAATTTTATATCCAGCCACTTTGCTGAAGTTGTTTATCATCTGTAAAAGTTCTCTGGTGGAATTTTTGGGCTCACTTAAGTATACTGTGGTGTCATCAGCAAATAGTCACATTTTTACTTCTTCCTTTCCAATGTGTATCCATTTAACTTCCTTTTGTTGTCTATTTGCTCTGGATAGGACTTCCAGTACTATATTGAATAGGTAGGGGGAGAGTGGGCAGCCTTGTCTAGTCTCCGATTTTAGTGGGATCATTTCAAGTTTCTCACCATTTAGTTTGATTTTGGCTACTTTGCTGTATATTGCTATAACTATGTTTAGCTATGGGCCTTGGATTTCTGCTCTTTCCAAGACTTTTAACATGAAGCAATGCTGAATTTTGTCAAATGCTTTCTCAGCATCTAGTGAGATGACCATATGGTTTTTTTTCTTTGAGTTTGTTTATAAAATGGATTGCGTTGATGGATTTCTGTATATTGAACCACCCCTGCATCGCAGGGATGAAGCCTTGATCATAGTGAATGATCATTTTAATGTATTCTTGGATTCTGTTTGCAAGAATTTTTTTGAGTATTTGTGCATCAATGTTCATGAGGGAGTTTGTTCTGAAGTTCTAGTTCCTTTTAGGGTCTTTGTGTGGTTTAGAAATAAGAGTAATTGTTCCTTTGAAGAATGAGTTGGGTAGTTTTCCTCCTGTCTCTATTTTGTAGAATAATTTGGAGAGTATTGGTATTATGTCTTCTATGAAGGTCTGATAAAATCCTGTACTGAACCCATCTGGTCCTGGGCTTTTTTTGTTTGAAAGGCTTTTGATGACTGCTCCTATTTCTTTAGGTGTTATGGGATTGTTTAGATGGTTTATATGATCATGATTTAACTTTGGTATCCGGTATCTGTCTAGGAATTTGTCCATTTCCTCCAGATTATCCAGGTTTGTTGAGTATAGGCTTTTGTTATAGGACCTGATGATTTCTTGAATTTTTTCAGTTTCTGTTGTCATGTGTCCTCTTTTATTTCTGATTTTGTTAATTTGGAAACTCTCTCTGTGCCTTCTAGTTAATCTGGCTAAGGGTTTATCAATCTTGTTTATTTTCTCAAAGAACCAGCTCTTGGTTTTGTTGATTCCTTGAATGGTTCCTTTTGTTTCTACTTGGTTGAGTTTTTTCTCTGAATTTGATTATTTCCTGCTGTCTTTTCTTCTTGGATGTATCTGCTTCTTTTTGTTCTAGAGTTTTCAGCTGTGCTGTCAAGCTTCTAGTGTATGCTCTCTTTAGTTTCTTTTTGGAGGCACTCAGAGCCTCCATTTTCAATTCCTTCATCTGTTTGGTTGTGTTTTCCTGTAGTTCTTTGAGTGATTTCTCTTGGTTCTCCTGTAACTGTTTAAAGGAGTTATTCATCTGCTTTTCAAAGATCTCCATCATCATCATGAAGTATGATTTTAACTCTAAATCTTGTTTTTCTGGAGTTCTGGGAAATCCACTACTTGCTGTGGTGTGTGAACTGGGCTCTGATGTTGGTAAGTTGTCTTGGTTTCCATTGCTTGGGTTCTTTTGCTTTCCTCTTGCCATCTTGTTATCTGTGATTATCGGTCATCTTGTTGTCTCTGACTGCTGCTTTTCTCTCCTGTGGGTCTGAAGGCCTGTGGGCTAAGGAGTAAGATTGAATCTGGGTGTTCAGCTCTTTTTGGGCAAGCAGTGAGTTCTGATGGCAGTGACTCAGTTCTGTCTTCATGGGCTCACATGTGAGAGCTCTTGAGAGGCTGTTCTGGGAGCTCAGCCCTCTGCCCACAGGTCCTGAGTCCTAATGGCAGAGACCTCACTACTTCTCTAGGCCAAAAAGGACACTTTTCCAGAGAGCACCATGTTCCTTGTGTTCTGAGAACTCCTTGCGTTCTCTCACTGGAGACTCAGAGGACCTATGTGTCAGGCTCACTCTTGGTCCTGGTGGAAAGTGCCTGTGCAGCTGATCTAGGCACTCAGCCTTACCCAGGCAGATTCCAAGTTTTGATGCCAGAGAACCGGCCCTCACTGTGGGCTGGAAAGGAGCCTTTTCCAGAGAGCACTGCACTTTCTGTGCTCTGAGAACTCCCGGTTTGACCTCCCCGGTATTTTTTTTAAAAGTCTATATATTAGACTTTGTGATAAATAAATTGGGTTAGAAAATCTATGAGCTTGTAGAGTTCTTCATCTTTCCAATCCAGGAAGATTCCAGAACCACAGATGAATAGACCATAAAATCTAAATTGGCTATAGGCAAGACTGGTCCTTTTCTTGTGAGTGGGACCTGTCTAGCAGGTGCATTGGTATTCTCTTCACAAACCAGCTGGCCAAGGTAAGTTGATGCATGCAATCTCCTGGCTTTACAAATGTCTGTAGGTATTCATAATTTGTATTCTGGGCAGAGCAGAAGGTATCACTAGGTCCTTATCAATCCTATTCATATCTGAAGATCGGAAGTGGATATCACTGGGACTTCTGAGACTCTTTCAAATGCTCTGAGCTCCAGCACATGTAGAAGTGGCTGCTAGAAACCAACAGGACAATTACACAGCAAGAAGTAGTCCAGTGCTGCCCTCTTACCAGGTCCTCATGGAGAGAAGTAGACCACAAACAGAGCCAGGCCAAATTGGAATTCACAACTAGCTCTCCCATCTAGTACTTAATTTTTTTCACATTCTCCTAGTCCCAAAATATTTTAAATGACTTTTGGCATTGCTGCTTGGTATTTGGGTGACATTCCAAAAGCCTCTTAACTGATCTCTAACTCAGTGGTTAACAGTTGTTGAAAAAAACAAACAAACAACAACAAAAAAACCCCACAAAACAACAACATCAAACCCACCACAGCTCTCACTTTAAAGGGAATAAGACAGTTTATTCTGAAAATAAATAAGAGTGATCTTGGTCTGGGAACAGATTCAGATAACTCTAAATACTATATCCCAATATGGCAACAATTTCATGACGTTTTCCTAATAGCAGAACTAAGAAAGCTACAAATCAAGACACTGGTGGAGACTCTAGGCAGCTACATTAGAGAAAAGCAGAAAATAGCATCTAAGACCTCAAATGTCATCTGATGTCACTCTAAACATTTTGGCGGGTTAGTAGAAGCTGGGGTCTATGCGTATCCCAAGATGATTTACCTAACAGTCACAGAATGTTAGGTCACATACAGAGTAGATAAAAAGACTATTTATAGCCATAAATTTGGCTTCCAATCTGTAACATATTAGATCTTTACAGTTAGTCAACCTGCATGCCTTTTGGAATATTTGACACAGATCTGCCTGTTTGTTTCATTTTGTCTGTTTGTTTTTTGTCTATTATTTTTGTTTTGTTTTATTTTCTGGAAAGTTCATTTCCCACAGCCAACATGCAGATCTGTTTGAAAAATTAAACAAAATAATGCATGTAAAATCTAAAGCCAGCATTTGCCACATAGTAGCTTCACACTAATCAATAGGCATCATTTAAAGATGGAAATGTAACTGTGTGATAGGTCTGTGATTACAGACCTGAGGTAAGAAATGTCCCTCATTCACATTCCTGCTTAAAATGGATGTGCTCCTGGCTAAAGCTGAGCTCCAGTGGAAAGTTTACAGTTCCCTAGTGCCATCAGTAAGGGATTCACTATTTCATTGGCTTGGCAAAGCAATCCCTGGAAAGGCATTAGGATTGGGGAACAGCAGGTGATTATGGATGGGGTTAAATTATTTACTTCATCAGAGTGTCTCTGTGCTTCATCATGCAGCCCTGTCACAGGAAGCTGTACATAAAGATGAATAATGGTCCCTTTAACTCAGGGATCTGAAAGGTCACTGGGGCCGTGGCAGACACATGAAGTTGTGTTTGCTGAATCCATCAAGAACCAATTGCGTGAAAATGTGATGCATAGCAGACAGTGTGAGGGCGACTTCCGCTGATTGTTTTGTATTCTGGTCAGGCTGGGTGTCCTGTGGCAGGGCAGTGACCAAGCTGCCATCATCAGGCATCTTGTACTTTAGCTGTAACTACTTCATCCTGTGGAGGGGCATTCTGACAGCAGGGGTTCGGAGCGTTAAGTGGAGAGTGGTCAGTTGATGATTCTTGGCTTAAGAAGGAGAGACGTGGAGCTGGGGAATTGGTGCAGTAGAGAAAACACTTGCCACACAAGTAAGGACCTGAGCTTAGATTCCCAGGACTCATGTAAATGTCTGGTAGACATGGTTCCTACCTGTAATCTAAGCATATGGAAGGCCAAGACTGGAGACCCCTAGAACAAGCTAAGTAGCCATTCTAACCAAATCAGGGAACTCTGGGTTCAAATGAGAATGCCTTACCTCAAATATAACATGGACATTGAAGAAGAGGCTTATCAGCCTGATGTCTCTACCCAAAAACCCCCAATCTCCCATTCCTCCCATACACAGACACTAAAGTAAGGAGAGACTGACTTCCAAGACCCCTGATATTCGTGTGACTGAGCCCAGCTTTGGGACACAGGTCTGTAATTCCAGCTTTTTTGGGAGGCTGACAGGAGGAACACCTGCAGAGTCGGTCCACTGCAGAGCAGAGAGGCAATCAACACCGAGACCCTGTGTCAAAATAGCAATATTTACAAGAGCTGTGTATGCAGCTTGAGGTGGAGTACTTGCCTAGAACGCATAAGTTCCTGGTGAGATCCCGAGCCCTTCCCCTAATGCCATAAATGGACAGATGGATGGACAGATAGGTGGATAAATAGAAAAGAAAGAGAAGCCATGTGACTTTCACAGTGTCAGGGTTTTTTGTCTGTTATTTTGTTCATTTTTGCCTGGATTACCGTTCTTCAAAGGAAGGGGATATCACTGTGGGGAGTGGATTTCCTGTTCTGGACCTAACTCCTGTTCTCTAAACTCCAGTCTTGTTTGCACCTCGGTGCTAGTCAGATGCAGCAAGTTTTGTTTTGTTTTTTTCAAATGGATCAAAGCCAAGAGGTGTTCAAGATTTGGTGGCATTGGTTGAAGCTTTCTGCTTACTGGAAGACAGAAGGACTTAAAGATGTTGGAGAGAGGAAAACGTCCTCCCTCTGTAATTTAAGGGGATCCAATATTCCATTTTTGTGTTGCATAAAGGATGTCTTGGACCATCTAAAAGAAGATGTCACACCATCATGTAGAGTCTATACTTGAGAAGCTATACTAGGAACTTTTAGCTCCCTTAAAACTCCAACGTATTAATTTCTCCATGTATTATTCCTAGTGATCACCGGATCGATCACTTAGACCTCCCCTCAATACCAGAGATCAAACTCAGAGCGGAGCTCATGCATGCGAGGCAAGGTCTCTTCCACCGAGTTCTCTCCCACTGAGCTGAACTCCCAGACTTCCATTCCCACCTTTTGCTTACTGGCCTGAGAGAAACTGCTGGTCATTGGAGCTGCCCATCAAGTACTTTTCACTCTGCAGAACCTTCCAGGCACTAATTCAAAACCATTGACATTTCACTCAGAAAATTACTGGAGCCTGGAGGCAAGCCAAGGCAGTAACCACAGAGACTCCCTCTACCCACCCCTGCTTGCCTGGGTTGGGCCCTGGAGAGCACTGGCCTCCCTGGCAGAAGGAAGCTTCTGCCTCCCTCTCTTCCTGAGGGCTGACACCATTCCAATGAGTAATGTTTTGAGACAGATGCAAAATCAATGGCACAAGGCTCATGACGCTCTGGTTATCTTCTATTCTTTATCATTCAAGCTCCCCTGGCTTCCCTGGATGAGAGCCTGGGGAGAGATTCATCTCCCTTGTTTCTTATTAGCACACTGGTGTAGCCACAGGGACAAGAATGACAGATATTTCTAGATGTCATGGGGGAGATAGAAAAAAAGAAACTAGCTCTTTGAAGTACCTGACAACTTTTTGGAAAGACCCAAAGTGCTGTTTGCAGATTTAAAAAAAATTTTTAATTGTCATCTTCAATTTTCCTAGATTGTAATATTTGCTGAAGATCGCTCCCAAGTGTAGCTTAAAAGTACTTTGAATGGTCGATGCCTAGGATCTCTAATGAACGATAGAAGTGTGTGCGCATGTGTGCCTTTGTTCTCCCTGGCAGCCATCTAACATAGACCAGTGATCTCTTCTCCAAGACTCCTGCTCATTCTCCCTCCCAACACCAAACATCTTCTGTTGCCCCAGGTTTTCCTGTCTTCTCTAGAACTTGTGTTCTTTGTGGCTCAACTTCCTGAATGCTGAGATAACAGATGTGTCTCACAACACCTTCCTAAAACTCCTTTTATGTTTCCTGTGTCCTGGTGACTCAGAGTCTTATCAATGTTCAGAAACTTGTTTTTGTATTGTAATTTCACTGATTTGCTTATTTCTATTATAACATCATATAATAGTTATTATAATCACAAAACTCAAATTTTTGTTTCATTTCCTCTTCTAAGAAATGATTTATCAAAGATTTAATTCTTTTTTTAAGGGAAAGCATTTTATTATTATTTAATTCTTTAATCTTTTTCACAGTCCAGTCTTTCCCCCCCTCTTTGTCCACCCTTTGACTGTTCTACATTCCATACCTCCCCCACCCCACCCCTGTCTCCAAAAGGATGTCCTCACCCCACCCCACCAGAGGCCCGGAGAAAGAATGGCAACAGGCAACCTCAGGAGGCAGGAGGTGGGGGGACCCTCTAGAATGTACCAGAGACCTGGGAAGTGAGAGACTCTCTGGACTCAGTGGGAAGGACCTTAGATAGAAATGTCCTACAGTGGGGAGAGGGAACTTGTAGAGCCCACCTCAAGTAGAATGACAGGAAATCAAGTGAAGGGATGGAGTTGTCATCTTATGGTCAATGATTCTGACCCAGAATTGATCCTGTCTGTAAGAACTGCAGGGACAAAAAAATGGAGGAGAGCCTGAGGGAAAGGAGGTCCAGTGACAGTCCCAAATTGGAATCCAGCTCAAGGGGTAGCCACAAGGCCAGATACTACTACTAATGCTACGGTGTGCATACAAACAGGAGCCTGGCATGACTACCCTCAGAAAGGCCCAACAAACAGCTGAAAGAGCCTGATATACTTAACCACTGGACATAAGATGGTGACCCCTGTTGTTCAATTATGGAAAAGCTGGAAGAAGCTGAGGAGAAAGGTGACCCCATAGAAGGACCAGTAGTCTCAACTAACTTGGACCTGTGAGATCCCTCAGACACTAGATCCCCAACCGGGCAGCACACATCAGCCTATATGAGGCCTTCAACACATATCAGTGAGACAAGATGCACCTAACCCTCAGAAATCCTTTATGCAGTGAAGATAGCTGCTGTGAGTCAGCCATGTCCCTACCTGGCATTTATTTTTAATGTCTTTATTACGTTTGTGTGATGTATGCATTCACACTTAGTGGACTTAGTCCACCTCCTTCTTTCCCATCAGATCTGGCATTCAGGACACACCTGGAAACATCTACATGTACAGGTGGGAAACTGGGCCAGGATAGGCCACAGAAGAGTCTCAGTTGGACATGAATAGACGAATACTCCAATTTACCAACTACCACACCATCTTCAATAAAATTGTGTTTGCATACTTTGTAATCTTACAGCTCCTTACTCACATGTTCCAATGGTAGGTTTTACTACTTGTAACTTTACTTTTTTCATAGCCTGTTTTTAATGATGTTTCTTAAATGTTTTAACCTCCCTTCTAGTCCACCACCCACCAGAGACAGTAGAAATAAAAGGACACAGAAGAAGTAGACCTTATTTAGAAATAAAGAGTTCTTTGGAGCAAATCTCATCTGCATTGCCAGGAAATCAGCGTTTCAGTTCATAGGTCAGCAGAGGCAGCTGGATCAGCTCGCAACACTTCATGATACACCAGCAATCCAATCCATGATGTGCCAGCAGTCCAGTCCATGGTACACCAGCAGTCCAGTCCATGGTACACCAGCAGTCCAGTCCATGGTACACCAGAAGTCCAGTCCATGGTACACCAGCAGTCCAGTCCATGGTACACCAGCAGTCCAGTCCATGGTACACCAGAAGTCCAGTCCATGGTACACCAGCAGTCCAGTCCATGGTACACCAGCAGCCCAGTTCAGTAGGGTCTGGAGAGCAGGAGCAGGAACAGCCAAGCCTGAGCCAGTTTGGCCTGAGTCAGCAGGAGGAACCAGGGCCATCAGGAGAAGTTCTTAGCTGTGCCCCTTTCATTGAAGCAAATATCAGTGAACACTGGTGTGTTTCCAATACATGCATGTCATTAGCTAAGAATCCTCCCTGCCATGTGCTTGCTTAGCTGAACATCCTTTCACTTGCATCTGCTTCAGCGAAATGTTTCTTTACGTATTTGTCTCAGCCAAACACCATCCAACACAACTGACTTTCCAAAGAACCCTTTCGTTTCTACTCCACTACTACCATTCATTCTGTTGGAGAGGCCCCCAACTTGGCACTTTTCCAGCTATGTCTTCTCCCCCCATCCCCTCCTTTACCATCTAAAACACTATTAGTCTTTTTCCTCCAATGCTGTTAAGTAGACGATTTCACGTGAGTACCTGGTTCTAAATCCCAGCCCCTATGTAATTGTGTGTGTGTGTTACACTAGCAGTAACCCTAACACTGGAGTGTGGAGGCAGGTGGATTCCTGGAGCTTACTTCAGGTTCAGTGAAAGACTCTTTCAAAAAATGATGTTGAAAGAGGAAAATGCTCAACTCTCTCCAACCCTTTCTGTACATCATCCCAAAGCATTCAGGCCTTTCCATATGTCGTCACAGCTAGAGGACAACAGAAAGCACACTACTATGTTGGAAGTTTTTGTGTGAACATCTGGACACAGTGGGGCGTTTATTCATGCCTTCAGCTCCCATGTTACATTCAGCTACAGTGAACCATGATGTGAAAATACACCCTAGGTTATAAGATGGTTAGAGAGGGCTGAGGAGTGAGGGACGTAGTCATGCATTTTTTATTATTGTATACTGTTGTGCTTGTTCTATTTAATTGGTAGCTACTGACAAGTTCTTATCTGTGAGAGTTTTCATGCAAGTTAGTGACGTGGTCAGACTATAGGTGGTTATTCCTTGGGTGTCTTGGACCATATTCCTGTTGGAGAAGAGGCACTGTTTGAAGACTTCTGGTGGTTACTCACCTTACTCACTTCAGAAGCCTGGGGTTCTACAGACTCATTTTTACTTTTCTGGTAATGTCAGTATGTATGCATATGGGCAGGTGTGCCCAAACAGAAACACATAACCTTATAGTTCCCTACAGTTCCACACCACACTGACATATACTTTGTCCAGTGTGCTGAGTTCCTGCAGGTTTGGTTCTGTTATCTTCAGCTGGTATTTCTCTCTGTGCAACCCATAAATATGATGCTCATATTAGTGAATGAAACAGACGAGGAGGCATTCCGAGAGATGGGAGACCCTGGCAGCCTGAGCTGCATAAACACCAGGAGACATGGGCACAACAACAGTGAGAAACAGTCAACCCAAGGATATTTGCCTTTTCCATAGCACTGCTGTCTGTAGCTGTGGAGGAATGGTAAGAGTTCTGGCTTGTATTGTCTCTCTGTGGAACTAGGGAGGTGGGTCCTGCTGCTGTTCTGATTTTGTAGATGACATATCTCAAGAACAGATATGGTAGGCAGGTTTCTAAGCCTAGAAGCATCATAAACCCAACACAGCTCTCCCTGGGGAAAACTGCAGACAGGAGAACTATAGAGGTGCAGGCCCTTAGGTAAGTAAGCTGCTCTTAGTGATGGCTCAACAGTCTCTCTGAATTCTGCTGCCATTATCCTGACTGTGGCCCAGCTTCCTGCCCTTGCTTACTTCCCATGGCCATGGACATAGATGCTCATGCAGTCAGGTTCTGAAAGTTATTTTCTGACGGAACGAATGCAGGGAGGTATAAGGCTTCAGGCTAATTCATACCCAACATCCAGACCTGTCCAGGCCTTAAAGATCTACTTAGTCACAAGGGCCAGGAGGGTGAGGACCAGGTAGAATGTGCTGATATCTAGCTGCCTGAAACCCTAGCTGCCTTGCCTGTCTCTCCTGTGTTTCCAGCTACAGCAGATAGCCCCTTTCCCTTTTCATGAGGAAATGGATCTTTAAACTCGGTGGTTAGTGCCCAGAGGATGAGATTACCACTAGGAAAAATGTTCCAGCAGCTGCAGTGCAGTAATGGGGAGGAGATGGAGTTCTTTCTCTTTTTGTCCTGCTTTGCCTCTTAGTATTGCCTAATCATCTTGCAAAACCCAGTTTGACTTGTGGTTCTCACCCAACTTCTACCCTAAGCTTATGTGTATGACGGCTCTCGGCATTCCTAGCTATTTACTACATTTGTTTGGGGGGAGGTTTTATTTTATTTTTCAGTCTATGTTGCTTTCTTCCCTCAAAATGCCTCCTTGGAGGGACACTCAAGCATGGGGACAGTGGTGATTTGCCAGGTGCAGACTCATCTTCTCCCCTCCCTGACCTCCAAGCTTTGGCTCCCACTATCCATCCCCCTTCCTCTCGTTAATCCACACTTTGCCTGTAGACAACGGAGACAGTGTTTATGCTACATGAGTGAATCAGGACCGGGGTGGTCAATTTATTTCCCTTAGAAGAACGAGAAGACCATTTCCACATGATGGACCTGATTGAACATCAGCGCCTGAATGGATGGAGCAGAGGTGAGGACCACACCTTGACAGCTCAGTGTTGTTTCCCTCCCTCAACACAGGGAGACACGGTGAGGAATCCGTATTCACCTGTCGACGCACTGACTGTGCAGAAGAGCCCAGCACAAGCATGGGGCTGTGCAAACAGACAAGTGCTTTTAATGCTGGTCGTTTAATTATTAGAACCACCGGTGGAATTCTGGCAAACAAAGGCTTGCTGGACTATCTTCTGCTTTCCAATAATGGCTTGTGGGAACTCATTTCTGGCCCATTCCAGGCCCAAATCTGATGCCTAATGAGCTAAGTTGTTCAGAATCTCTTATTAATGGAGTCCTGGCCATGGCAGGTTTCTTTGGTCTAAATTACATGGACAATTGCCCAAACTGCCACTTTGTTTTGCTGGCATGGTCACAGCTCACTGAGACTGTGTCTCTCTGAGGTTGTTTTAAAAAAAGATTTGGCATTTAATAAAAGCTGTTCCTCACTTGTATAACAATATAAGCCATTTAGATAATTAAGACAGGTTTCCTTTGAATGTTCTATGTTTTAAAAGTTCTCTTACTATTCTAAAATCCCATTTATGTTATTCACACATTTACTAGAAATAAAGGGAGAGGGCCAAATTTGGAATGCACCGGGTCAGCAGAGGAGTATTTTGGACATGCTTTTGCTCTTTGTCTTGGTCTTTTTAAAGTTTTCAACATCCACCTCCTCTTCAGTGTTGTTGAAAACCATAACTGCACACCAACCAACCACACTGCTTCCAGTTTCGTTTATTTCTGGTTTCCAGTGTAGGCCCCAGGGAATTGAGTAGTGATCTAAAAATACTGCCAAAGGTAGACGGATAAATTAGCTGTCAGCTTGATCATCAGCTTCTGACTTCAGCCTCTCTGTGTCTGGCACTTTCCTTCCCGCCCTCTCTCTGACATGCACCAGGCATAGACTCACTGACTATAATCAACCCCCAAGCTTTCTTCTCCACGCATCCCATCCTCTACTTCATTGATCTTAAGTGGCCTACTATTTTTGGAGAGATGTGTGGGTTTCTCAGGTGACTGAGCAAAACATATTTAATCTTAATTAAGTTTTGTAGATTTTATTTTGTTTTGACATTTGAAGCAAGTCAACATTTGAACAGTACTATTTTCTTTGACAGTACAGTTTATCACCCAAAGCTAAAGGTAGGTTTTATTTAGAGACCATTTTCCTCCTCCTCATCAGCACCACCATCATCATCTCTATCCTTCCAAAAGACTGATGGGTTAGATTGTTGACTCTATCATTTATTTCCCAAATTAATTTCCCCTGCATTTGCTCTGCTGTGCTTTTTATCTGGAAAGACGCTGACACAGAGACATGTGACCTGGGATCCTATGGCTGACACTATGAAGAACTGTGGTTCCTCGGTCTCTATTTCCTCAATGAGCTCTGATGGGTCACTGAATGATTTCCAGGGACTCTTTCCCTCCAGTGTTCCATATAATTCTGCCAAACAGAGAGAGGTATTTCTATCTCGTTAGAAAAGAAAGGAAAAATATATAGGGTAGAAAGGCAAGAAGGGAGGAAAAGAAAGCAAACCTAGGGAGTAGAGGCCAATATCTGTTGAAGTGTTTATAATCTTGAAGTCTTGAAGGTTGACAGAGCGTTGCAGCAACACACGTGGTGCATGGTGCAGGCAAGGAAGTCTTTTTCTCCCCCTCCTCCCCCTCTTCCTCATTCCCCTCCTCCTACCCCCTCCTCTTCCCCCTCCTCCCCCCTCCTCCTCCACTTTGTTCTCTTTCTCCTTCTCCTTTCTTCTCCTTTTCCCCTTCTGCATTCTTTTTTCTTTCCTCTACCTCTTCTTCTTCCTCCTTCCTTCTCTTTCTTCCTTCTTTTTCTCTTTTGAGATAGGGTTTCTCTGTGTAGCCCTGGCTGCCTTGGAACTCACTATATAGAATAGACTAGCCTCAAACTCAAAGATCTTCCTGTCCCCTGTCCCGTCTGCCTCCTACCCCTGCCTCTGGTCCCTGACTCCCTAGTGCTGAGGTTAAAGGAGAGTACTACACTGTCCAGCTGAGTCAAAGTGTTCTTTTGAGTATTTTGACTAGGTGAGTGTGTGAGGTGTTGGCTGTCATACTGTATACTTACACAAAATAGGATGACAAAAAAAAGCCCCTAGTAAATACAGTTTTTCGATATCACTGTCATATATATGGTTTGTTACTGACCACAATGTCTTACAGTAGATGACTGCATTTTCTGTCTAGTACAGTCTTTCCCTGTCATACATGATTTTGAAATTCTAACTGATGACTGAAATTCTAGTCATATATGAAAGCATACATTCCCAACTACAAGGGAAAGAAAATCACTCCCCTCTGTTTCTCTCTAATTGACCTTTGTAAATTGTTTTGTCCCCATGAGTGGTTCTTTGGCCAGTGTACTTAAACAGCCATGCACAGATGAAAGGAGCTGGTGAAGGCATTGATTTGGCAGTGGAACATCCAAACACATTTACACTTCCACACAAAGGGAGGCTGTTGTCATGTAGTTAACACAGTGGTGACAGTTGAATCCCTTTTGATCTTGGGCTTCTGAGCTTATTTCCTGACTGTCTAATTTTATGACATAGGTATGTGTGAAGAATCTGGCTAGGACCTTATTATAACACCAATGACCGGCTTGGCTTCTTTGAAGATACTTAGTCATCAACCTTTCAGCAACAGCTCTAAGCTTTAAGTCAGACTTCCTCAACGACCAGTTAGGTCTGAAGCTTGCCACCAGTATCTTTAGTAGCTAGTCTTAGCCACTCGCTTTAGTTTGCCCTGGTCCCTTACGTGGTCAGGGCAAAACTTTACTTGGCCCAAATTCTTGAGATCATTAAGTATATGAATTAATAGATCTGGTTTTAGTTGTGGTGTTTTCACAAATATATAAGCTTATATATTTGAATGTTTGGACCTTAATTAATAGTACTGTTTGGGAAGGATAGGAGATGTGGCCTTGTTGGAGAAGCTGTGTCACTTGAAGAGGTTGGCTTCAAGAGTCAAAAACCCATGCCAAGTCCCAGTGGTTCCTTCCTACCTCAAGCCTGCAGATAAGGATGTAAGCTCTTAGCTACCCCTCCAAACACATGCTTGCCTGCCCACCCGCCACAATAATCATGTACTAACCTGAAACTGCAAACAATCCCCAATTAGTTTCTGCGCAGTAACTAAAACATTGAAGAAAATGAAAAGTTGTTTGTTTTCTGTTCTTAAAACAAACAAACAAACAAAAACACCCAATGAATATTTGTTGGGAACCCACCTTGTTCCTGATTAAGGGAATGAGAAAGGAAGGTTCTCTCATTTAAGGAAGGGTAAAACCTAGTGGTGTCATTTGACAAATGTTTGGTGAACATTTGCATGCTAAGCATTGTTCCTGGCCTTTCAACTTTTCTGAAAAATCAGAGCGATTATCTTTTTTTTCACTTTTAATTGAGACAGTTGAACAGGTAATAATGCTAAAGATGTGCTCTGATGGGGAACAAGAGGTGCCCTGGAAATGTACTTTACAGCCAAAGTAACTGCTCTTAGAAACATGGTCTTAAGCAAAACCAAAGGCAAAAAATCAGGGGCAAAGATTAGGGGATGATTTCGAGAGACAACTTTAGGAAGAAAAAAATGTTGAAATAGCTATTATCGGGAACTTGGAAGAGGAACTTTTATTTGTATGTGTGGAGAAAGTAGCAGGGACAAGGACAAAGAAGTGGGGGCAGAGTGTCCCCATGAGAAACAGCTACCTGGTCGGGTAGAATGATACACAGGAGTGAGGTTATTCCAGGCAGGATGGCAAACCAACAGCTTTCAAATGTAGTCTTAAGATCTTTGCAAAAGTTCTCTCTCTCTCCTCTCTCTCTCTCTCTCTCTCTCTCTCTCTCTCTCTCTCTCTCTCCCTCCCTCCCTCCCTCCCTCCCTCCCTCCCTCCCTCCCTCCCTCTCTCTCTCTCTCTCTCTCTCTCTCTCTCTCTCTCTCTCTCTCATTTTTTTCCAGAGCTGAGGACCGAACCCAGGGCCTTCTGCATGTTAGGCAAGTGTTATACCACCAAGCTACATCCCCATCCCCTAGATTTTCTTTTTAATTTTAAAAGTTATTTGCAAAAGTGCATATGAGGTCAAATGGCTTTAGGAGCCTGGTAAGAGCACCTTTTCCACTAGAGCTGGAGTTACAGGCAATTGGAAGCTGCTAAAAGCAGATGTCAGGAAGCAGTTTTTAGGAATAGAATATTTTCTAGTTAAGCCATCTCTTCAACCTTTCTGCCTCTGTTAGACTTTCTTCTCCTCTTCTTCTTTGTCTCTTCCTCCTCCTCATAGATTTGTGTATATCTTTTTATGTGTACACACAATTTTGTTATTGATATCATCAAGCCATTTGATATAAAGTGTGGAGAGTATTCCTAAACTAAAATAGAATTTTGTTCATGTTTATTCTTTTACATCAAATACCAGGCTAAGGTAGTTCACCCTCCAGTCAATTATCAAACATTCTGCCCCACCCCCTGAGTTTCCTTTAAGGAATGTCTTTCCTACTGCCTTGACTCCCTCTCCCCCTGAATCTTTCTGAGCCTTGATATGGACAGCTGCTGAATAGCCAGGTTGCTTGGAGAAGAGAAACAAGTTTAAACAACTTCAAAGTTATTCACAGTCTCTGCTGGACTGAGGCCATCTGTGCTTCTCGCTCACACATAGCTCAGGACCTGAAAGAAAATGTTCTCTGAGGCTACCAAGAAAATGACACAAAATGAATCTATTCTCCTGTCAGAGATCATAATGAAACTAGAGAAGAGGTACAAAATCAATTCATTCTTATTATAATTTTCTGATTGTCATCTTCCCGTTTGTTCGGGTGCAGGTCTGATGGCTCAAATTGGTCTTTGGAATTTTTAAGGAGCTTTTTTAGCCCCTTAATATTGGCTTATCAGTTCCAGTAATTTTGCCTCCCAGAGTGAAATTGGCTGCTAAGGCTTGGAGGAAATCCCTGCTGTATTTCTTGGTCAGTTCTGTAGCTTGTCACCTACTAGGCTATAGTAAATGTGCTTCTGTTGTTAGGGAGACAGCTGCCAGACTGGATGCTTATCACAGGAACACTGATCTTTCCAGGGGCTCTTCCCCAACAGAGAGCCTTTGTAAAGCATTTACCTATTTTCAACTTGCATAATACCTTAGATCTTCTGTTTAGAGAATGTCTTCCCAGTTGGCTGTTAAGATGAAAGAGAGAATGCAGGCTTACAAGTGATTTTTTTCTTTTCTCCTTCAAGGCTTCATAAAGATTAAGAAGAGAACAGGAAGAAAGAAAGATGACTGAGTTGAAGACAATTGTCAACTTCATTGCATTTCTCTCCTGTTTCTAAGTAATCCTTGGAATATACTTCTATAAACTTTGTATAAAGGGTTGCTATGTTATGGGGTCAGGAAGGTGACCCCCTGGGTAAAAACATGTGTCCTTCTAGCCTGATAACTGGAGTTCAGCTCTGGAACACATGTGCAGAAAAAGATGAAGCTGTAATAAAGCTCTCCCACAGAGAAACAGAACTGTCTCCTACCCACAGATCTTCCTGTGACCTGGTAATCCTTCTTGCTCAGTTAGCCTGGACCAGGCAGCACAGAGGCAGGCCCCAAGAGAGACCCTGCCTCAAGCAAGGTAGAAGGCGAGTCCTGAACTTTGACCTTTGGCTTTCACACGTGTGCACATCCATGCTTTCCCTTCTCTCATGTTCACATCATCTATACACATAAAACACGTGCACGGTCAAGAAAACGTTCTAGTTGTTAAAATGAAGCAAATTATTTTTAAAACCATTAAAAGGAAAATTACCAACAATTTTATCAACCAAAGACAATAACCAGTGATTTAGGTTTTTTTTTTTTTTTTTTTTTTTTTTTTTTTAAAATACCACTCTTTGTGAGTTTAAAACAGTGTTGAGAATATATTCCACATACAAACTTTACAATGACCGTTTCACTTAGTGCCATATAAACTTTAATAGCCATCATTTTCAGAGCTTGTCAGCTGCCTCTAGATGTGCATGGCTTATCATTTCTCATTCAGGAAGCTATTTTTCTTCTTTCCTTTAAGAATGTGGTAAACAGCTTCCACATATATAGCAGGTCATTTTCCTAGGATGGATTTCAATAAGTTAAATTACTAGGTCAAAAGGTAGGACCATTTTAAAGGCTACCTCTATTTTCCTTCAGAGATTTAAAGAAAAAAAAAGGCTCTTTCAGAACAATTTATACTCCTACTAACTGTGCAGCAAAATGCTTATTTCACTGAACATTTGCCAGAACAATTATGTGTGTGTGTGCATGTGTACAAACATATATGAATATATGTATGTGTTTATACATATGCATATATATTAATTTGATAAAGAGAAATATGCTAGCTTATTTGAAATTGTTGTTCTTTGCTTAGTAGTGAGGCTGGACCATTTTTCATGTTTGCTAGCTGTGTGCCTAAGCGTATTAGATTTTCAGTTTATGTCCACATACATTTCTGACTGCTAGTCTTAGTATTTTCCTAGATCATGTCAGAAGCCAATCCAGCCTGTCTATTCTAGTTATTATGTTTGCAGTTAGAAAAAACATGTATAATATCTTTACATTTTATGTGAGTACATTTTCTTTTCTCCCTTTTTGAAAAGCATTCTTACTGATTTTTAATCTTCTAAAACTTTGTCTTTTCTAGAAGCACATCTTACATTTCTACCAAAGTTGATTTTGTATTTTTTTTTTCTTTTTTGTTCTAACTTCATTCCATTTGGTTTCATTGTGGACAATGAGGTTTCAGGTGAACTTCCCCCAAATAGTTCACCAAATAATTATTCCATTAATAATTAGTGACTGGTTCTATTTTTCCAATGAAACTGAGAGGCTCCATGTGTTCAGTCCTAAATTCCTAGATAGATTTAGATGAGTTGCTAGAGTTTATACTCTGTGCCACTGATCTGTTTGGTGTTAGAGACACTTCTAGGAACTTAAACTTCAGATAACACCTATAATAAAAAATAACCCCTACCTCCTTTATTTGCTTTGGGTTAAAATTCTTTTTAACTATCTGCTGTGGCAAAGAATGGGAGAATCTGTTTTTAAGTTCCAGAGATAAATCCTCTTTCTATTTGTTGGATAGATTAGTTTAAACTTGCACAGAAACTTAACCTCCTTCAAGGATTTAGCTTGCAAGCTCACATCATGAGCAAAAAAATATTATTCCTAAATACTGACCTTTAGATTATTTGCTGATTTTCAGTCACCTTGAGTGTTTGCTGACAACTCTAAAATGAAATGAGTCATATTGCTTAGAATTTCAATTAATAATTTATCACTGATGAGAAGTGCTGTTTGGAGACTATGTTGGACAAAGCATAAAAATGTCATTGAATGTAAGTCAACAATGAACGGACAGATGGACAGACAAAAGGATGAATGGGTGATTATTGCAGATGGACCACTAAAGCACGTGATCTGGCTTCCCCAGAACTGCAGTAGCTATAGCTTGGTGATATCATATAACCTGTCTAATACTATTTATATATTGCATAGAGTAAGGAAACAATGTTCATTGAGTTATACTAGACATTTTATTAGAACATTATACATATTATCTAATAGAAAAATAAGGTAAGAGGAAGGAAGAGACTTGCCCAGAGGTCACCAAGGTAATAGGTACACCCAGATACAAATGTATGTCTCTTGAACTCAAGGCATTTTCTCTCACCTCCGTTCTTATGCAAGGTAAGTCTAATGTATGAGATTTTAAAGGAAAGATCATTTCTATTGTCCCAGTGTCAACATGTCAGAAATACCATAGGCAATAAGGTTTTAGAAATGGAACCCCACTAATGATTATTTACCCTTGTGAAAGAAGTGTAGGGTTAATTTCCTCCCCTCTGTTTCATGGAACATGGAAGTAAGATCTCAGGGCATGAAGAAGGCTACTGGTGTGTGTTTCAGGAAAAAAGGGTTTTATTATGATCAGTGCCCCCTACATTCCATGTCGATGGTAATTGTGTAGACATTCCTCTCGAAGACTTGACCCAGCATCTCATCTTAACATGAGCCACCCTGCTTTAATCTACTTTCCACTCCACCACTCGCCATTCCCACAAGACAGTCTAATTATGGCAGATGCAGGGTTGTGAACTGTGGTTTACTTTTCTTAAAAAATAACATTAACATGGCTGTAATCAGTCTTTAGCTCCGTATATTAGAGATTCCTTACCCAGGGCCTCCAAACACTTTGCAAATATGATCTCATTAACCCACACACCAACCCGCTGTGGTAGGTCAGCCCAGCCATCTTGGCAGCATTTGGGAATTGAATTATGCAAAGAGAAAGTGGCCTTTTCGGAGCCGCTTACCAGCTGGGGACGGCTCAGGATTCATACAGAATCTCAGAACTGTGCAGGGCTCTATATATCTCCAGGCCTGACATCCTTATTAAACAAACAGGAAACGAGGTGGAGAGTCATGGTAAACCCCAAAATTCTCAGCCATGGAGAAGTCTTTGAAAAGTACCATTTTCCAGGTTTTGCCTCAGACCAATTTAATCAGAGCTCTTGGACCTTATCATATCAGTTGCTTTAAAGCTTCTTAGGTGAGGCTAATAAACAGCCAAGAACACTTTCTGAATAGACCACAGTTGACCCAGGAAAAGTAGCCCATGTATCTCTTCAGTATAGGGATACTTCATGATGTCATATAGTCATTCTCTACCATACAGTGGAGTTTACATTCTTGAGGTCCTAGCCAGGCTGACATCTTTTAAGTAGGAAAAGTTTTGGACTGATCTCTTCATTTTGTACTTGATTTCATCAGCAAAAGGTTGCATAAAGAGGAGGCCATATGGCCAATCACAAGGCCAGCTATCTGGAAAAAGTCAGCCTAGTTAGTTGCTAGGCTGACTTAGACATTCCAGGTGGAATGGCTTCCTGGTAGGCTAAGTGGAATCATTGGTTTCATATAGGTTGCCTTTAAAAATATGGATTTGCGATAATATTTATTCTCTACCACAATCTTGTGCATAGACGTATTAGCCCTGTCAAAGAAAAAGTGAAATCATTTCCTTTGGAATTATAAGGATTACAGAATCAGGCATTGATCATGGCATCCATAGCAGGTACTCCATAAAAGATTGCACGTCTGAAGCTCATATTACATGAGACATCGGAGACAGTGTCGGAGGGCATGAATAAACATAGAAAAACACAGCCACTGTGCCAGTATAGACAATTCCCATTTGTTAGACTTTGCAGACTTGGGTACAATGAAAGTGGAAGGAAGGAACAATCAGGATAACTCTCTTATCCTAAGACACAAAGTGACATCTGAGCAAGTAACATTGGTTGAGGGAAAAAGCAATACAAAAGACATGCCTAAACTTGATTGTTTTCTCATCTGAGACTGAAATACTTACTTTTGAAGCTTTATATCAAGTCTATCTATAATGGATTCTTAGGTTCTGCTTCTTAACCCTTTAGGCTTTAAGCTATAGTCTTTTAATATAATCTTGGGCCTCTCCAAACTCTCAGCTCAGTATGTCTGTTTCTTTTGCTTGTATTATTTCTGACAGTGAAAATCGGTCTTACATGGTCAAACCTGGGTTCACTTTGAATACTCACTTTTACACCTTTTGTTTGGGAGCTGGGCTTGTGTGTAATTACTTGTTCTCCCGAATTCCTGTGTAACTGTGGAGATCTTCCAGTCTTAGGTGTCCTGCTTCTGTATCACACACATCAGAAAAACATAGAAGGAAACAGAGTGACTATGACAGTCCCTGGGGTAAGCTGTTGGGAATCTGTCTTGACAAATTTGTACACCAGACAAATCTACCCCTCATTCCTATCTCCTATGGAAGGTACTCCTTGTGGAGAATGTTGTCACAGTAGGAGTTGCTCTGCATGGCCAGAGCAGGACACACCTTGGAGGTGCTCAGCAAGTTCATCACTAGTCACTTGAATCACATCCACACAGACGGATGAGCTAAGTTTTCTCTGTTATCTGCTACTAAAGACAGGGCCCAGATTCAAGACCAAATAGGATGCAATCATGCAGATCCCTCTCTTAGTCTTACCAGAAGTCTGCAGCAAATAATGGCATTTTCATTCCCACAATGCTTATTATATGAGACTCCTAATCATTATTTTCATACAATACATTTTAGCATGTATGCTGTAAGTATATGCATGTTTTCCTATGTGTGTACATACACATAACTGTGGGCACTTATGCACCTGTATGTGCATACATATATGGAAGCTTAAGACTGATGTTGAGAATCTTCCTGAGTGGTTTTCCTGCCTTATTCATTGAGGCATGATCTCTCAGTCAAACTCAGAGCTCCCCTATATCACTGGATTTGTTAGCCAGCTTCCTCTGGGAATCACCTTCCAAGGTTGAGCCCACTTGGCATCCCTATGGCTTTCTGGGGATTAGAACTCTGTCCTTATGTTTGTATAGCAAGTATTTAATGGCTGAGCCGTTTTTCTAGCTCCTTAGACTACACTTGATAGAAGCAGAAAGTCTATGTGAATTTACACAAGAGTGACAGGAGCTCATTGGTGACCGTGTTTCCATTCTTGGGTCTGAAATATGGTGACTCATAAAGCTCTGCCATTTCACCATTATTTCTTGTCTCTTTCTGCAAACATGATTGCATTAGTCAAGGTTCTCAAGAGTCACAGAACTTACGGTTAGTCTCTATGTATAGTAAGACTTTCCCTCTCCAGTCTTGATGAGCTAGCCCACAGAGATTCATCTGAATGGAAGATGGTGGGGGGTGGGGTGGGGAGAAACTAACCTGTCTTTAAAAAGAGAGACAAATATGAAAAGATGTTCTCCAACATATTGATGGCATTTGTTATTTTGAAAGAAAAAGGACCCTCAATCATGCATGGTTGTGTTTTGTTTGCATTGTGTGTGTGTGAGTGAAAGCACCCATGGAAATAGCTCTGATGGGCTTTTAAAGCCGTTTACACACAGACACTGAATAAGAAAGGCCTCCACTTTCAACATTGTGGATGGCAGAAGATAATCTATCTATTCTGAACTATTTTTTCTGGGCATGGATAAAATTCCTGTTCTTTCTATTATCAGTGGGCTAAAAAGTAGTATTAAGAGCCCACAGAGAAGATATTGAAGAGCAGGCCAGGTGGGATCTGGGGTAGGGTAGGGTTGCTCATGGAGTTGGTCTGCTCTTAGGGAATGCAGCCTTGTCTGCTTTCTTTCTGGGTCACTGCCTTGACCTGTCCAGATAGGGATGTGTTAATTCTTGTTTTACACATTTTTTCCGAGTCACATGGGCCCTTACCTGTGTAACTCTTCTCTCTTAATTCGAGGCAGTGTCAAAGGTTACAGACACTTGGAACTTCTGTAAACCTAATCATCTTTCAAATGTACTCTGGAGCTTTCTAGTTAACAGGGGCTGGGCCGAGGCTGGGACAAAATTAAATGGACTCACAGTCCAGCTGTTTCCTCTGAAAGGCACCAATTTTCGTAAAGGTGACTTTCTTAAAACAAAGGCTACGTGTCTCCAGTTTGCAATATGGTAGCACCCTCTGCCAGAATGCTCCTCCCTTCTCCCTGTTAGATCAGGAAGCCTCTGGGACAGAACTTTTCTCTGTCTTGTTATTTAACTCCTTGAACCAATACCAGACTGTGTGCAGAGTTAGGAGCAAGACAGGGCAGGTATCACTGAGCTATGGGATTAATATGTGGCCAAATTCTGTACCTAGTTCTCCTGATACCCAAAACTCTCTTTGTTACACTGTCCCCTCCCGCCTTCAATAGGATTCATTCTATAGCATGCTGCTCCTTGTCAATGACTAGGGCAGTTCATCTTGATTCTGTCTTTCTGTGTCAAGAGCATGCTCATAGATGTGGATGGATGAAGATACTGGTTCTCATTATGCTTAGCTCTCCAGGATGAACTTTGTGCTGTAGAAAGCACTGGATCTGTCACATAGCAATTGGGTGAAAATTTTAGGAGATCGAGACCGGGTAAATTGGTAGAAAGATTGGTTTGGGGTCTTATTAGATGATAGGCAAGTTATTTATTTCACTGAGCCTTTTTTCTCTACTTGTAAAATAGACATATTAAGACTTATCTCGGGAAGCTGTGCACAATAGAGACGTGCACACAGCACGATGCTGCTGAATAAGTGGAAACTATGGGTGTTATTATTAGTAGCAATGCAATTGGTTTTTAATCCCCACTCTTTGTATATTATCCATGTTCTGCCGGCCCCCGTGTGTGTTGAGTGTTGATCTAAGATATTTTTCTCTTTTCCTCCCTTTTTTCCTTCCCTACTCGGTGTATATGTGTATGTGTTTCTAATTGTCTGTCTATCTCTGTCACTCTGTCCCTCTCTGCCACTCCTCAGTTTAAGAATTACTAATCTCAGGGATAAAATAACGCCTGGATCCTCTCAGACACAGGCCCCGTCTTTGAGATGAGATCACTCCTAGTACAAGAATTTTAACATCTAACACAGGCAGGAATAGAACTGAGGAATCCTTGGGAACCCTGGTAAATGCTCAGTCCACCTTCTATGTTATGATTCTCTGTCTTTGTATGTGATCACACAAGAGACATTTATCCCCAGGGAACCTGCTTAGGACTGGGGTGCTATATTTCTCAGCCTCCCCGAAGGGGATATTTTTAAAAACACTCTTTCCTTCTTAAATCCTCAGGAACACTTTATACTTCAAAGCTCTTTGAGAAAACATCTAAACCAGCTCATCTCCAGGGGCAGTACAACTCAGCTAAGATTTCCAATGAAATTCTCTTATTGTTAGATCAGACTAGGAGTAGTTTGATTTTTTTTCTAACTTAAAAAAATTCTATAGTTGCTCAGCATGACTAGTGCAGCATGAATGAGCCTTTGATCTAATTTTCGTGTACATGTGATTTCTCTAAACTAAAATGGGCTTTTGTTGGGAGACAGGTTAACACTGGGTCTGCTTTTGGTCAGTCTTCGGTAAGTTGGGAGCCAGCTGCAGCTATGTTCTCTTTTCTTAGTCCTATAGTAAAGCTGCGACTTGACACATAATTGAGCATTGTTATGTAGGCCCTTTCAATATTCCAGGCATTGAAGAAAGAGAGAGAAAATTGTGTTCCATCCAGAAGAATAGCATCCAAATGAATGTCAGGTGACAATTTAGCATAGTCGTGACTGATGTGATTTATCACAAAGGAGAGAAAAACTATTGATTATGATGCCCATAAAAGAAAAGTGCATCCTTCATAAGAATAGCAAGGAAAAAATAGGGAGCCTGCAATGTACCTGGCTGTCTTTAAGTCACTGCCTTGAGTGACAGAAAAGGCCCTGCACTGGCTCTGATTTCTTTGAATCAGCCTGGGTATGGAGTCTAATACCTTCACCATCAAAAGTGGAAGTAATGTTATAGACCCCCATTCTGAGTAATGTTAATGAATGGTAAAGTGGTTCACCCACCAGGAAATCCTTCCAGGTCAGAGGGCAGAGGGTAGACTGAGAATCAGGAAAGAAGAATTATACTGTGCATGGTACTGACCAGCAGGTAATAGACAGGGGTGTGCATGATCTGGTTCTGGGAAGTAGTCACATTGGAACTTTTTATTTAGCGGGGCCACCAGTTCAGTTCAAACCCTCTCAGCCAGAAATTATCCCTGCTTGATGACTGATAAAAAATTAGTTCTTATGTTTCTATGGCTTTTAGAAAGTATTTTTGATAATGAAATGGTTTTCTCTTCCTAGATGAAAGACAAAAACTAGGAAGGAAAACAGGTTCACATAGTAGAGGATTATTCTAGAATTGGGTTTGGGTAGTGCATCCTAGAAAGCACACAAAGAGAAGGCACGAGGGTGATGTGTATCACAAAAGGGAGAGGAAGGGAACAGAGAAAAAATATGGTTTATTCCTTTAGTGCACCAGTTCTTAAATTGTGGGTCATAACCCTCTTGGGGGCTGAATAACCCTTTCACAGGAGTGAGACCATCTGAAAATACAGGCATTTACAGTACAATTCATAACAGTAGCAAAATTACAGTTATAAAGTGGCAACAAAAATAATTGTATGGTAGTGGGTCACCACCACATGAAGAACCGCATTAGGAACTAAAGGGCTGCTGCATTAGGAAGGTTGAGAAGCACTGTTTTAGTGCCTTTAGATGCAGGGATGCAGGGATGCAGGGGCACAGGTGCTAACCAGAGGCAAATCAGCTTGAGAAACTTCGAGATGAAGTTTGGCTGAGTTTCATGAAAACACCTCCTCCCTGTTTCTTGAGGACATGGTATACCTTTCTCTGGTCCTCTTCTGGCTCCCTGGTTTGAGTCCTTGTCTAATTTCAGCACAAGAGGGGCTAGTTTAAGGAATGACTTTTAAATTATGTTAGAAGCTTTGGTGATTCATATTTTAGGCTATATCAAATCCTATAACTCTTGGGAGGCTGAAGTTGCATTGAGAATTGAGTGACTTTGTTTCTTCTGAGGTCACTCATTCCCTGAGACAAAGAAATGGAGAAGGCATTATCTCTAGGTAAGGGGAAAGCTATGGGAGATTCAGCACATAGATTAATATCTGTCAATCCTGCCATACTTCATGACTTTGTTTTATTTTTGACTCTTGCTCTTGAATGAACTTTATAAGCCTCCATGCAGGCCATCTGGTCAACCACCAGTAGACCCAAGGCTTCTTGGTAAAAAGAAGAAAATCACCACAGGAAATTTCAAAGAGCCAAACTCACTAGTGAGTTATATTTTGTGGGGAAACAAGAATAAGAAAGAAAAAGAAAAAGAACCCATAAAAATGTTACAAGACAGATTTTTTTTTGGTTCTACCAGTTCTGTCATTTGCAGAACAGGATGCTTGAGATTTAATGATGACCCGAGATCTTCATGATTCATAGTTTTGGGGTCATAGGTTTAGAGGATGACAGAGAACAAGAACTCAGTGCAGCTTATCACTTTTGCTGTAGTGGATATGCAGCAGCCTTTCTATATAGGTGACATAACTTTGTAGGTATGCAACACCCCTTGTATGTGCATGATATCACCCACTTGTTCTGCATAGTGTAATGATTAGATATTATGCCTTAGAGTGTCTGCTTTTAGTACAGTGTGTCTGGAGGATCAGTCAAGTAATTGCTGCCATGGCTCCTCCTCCGGAGTTTTGTGTCTGACATGAAAAGTCTACAAGAAAGCAGCATGCTAAAACTATGAAAAATCCAGAGAATGGCTTCCACTCATATCTGGAATATATCACCTGCACAAAATTTAACACGTGGGATACAATTCATTGAGGGGTACTGGTGAGGAAAAGAGTGATATAGAAAATGAACCAGGCCCAGGCTCAGAGTAAGTGAATGTGTTTTAGTGAGTGTAAGCTCTTCCACCCACCTCTTAAACTCCTTAGGGAGAGTACCTAAACCATCATTGGACTTTCATCTTTAGCATCTAAAGAATATAGGTGCTTGCTCTAAGAATGAGTGAGAGGTAAGGGTGAAGCTCAGGGTAGTTGCTTTTTTGATTAGAATATTTGGTTCCCTGGTATGTGTCTCTTCAAACTATATTTAAACATCCAGGAAGTTATCTAAAAATGTTTTGCTGAGCAAGGGGGGGAGGAACAGATCTTAAAAATGAAAATTTAGATATCCTCATGATGAATACACCGGAGCTCAGTCAACTGAAAAGATGCTGGATATATTTGGAGACACAATTTCTGCATCACCTTCTTTAACCAATACTCACTGTGACATGTGCTACCGTAACACTCTCTGTACCAGCTGTTCAGTGAGGCTGCTGTTCAGATCTTCCTCCCTCAGGAATTTAGAGATTGCTGTTTCTGACCTATCTTCTTTCTGCACATTCCTGAGTCAATTTGGCCCTGTCATGTTGCAGTTAGGCCCGATCAATATAGTCTTTTAAAAGAAGCTTTGCCCTTTGAATACCATCCCTAAGCATTTTGCATTCCATTTTGCTTGAAATTTTCAGTTTTGTTCTGTATTCAGTTATAAAAATACCTCCATACATGGAAGATCATTGTGGTAGTTCATCCATTCTTATAGGTAATGGTCTCCTGTCTTGACACTAAGCTATTTTGGGTGAGTTCTTTACCATCTTCACACTCTCAGAAATGGACTAAGTTAAAGGTAGAGTAGGGGAATAATCACTCTATCATCAGATTCTCTCAGCTCAGTACAAGCCAGGAAATCTTTGTGTTGCACATGAGGCAGCAAACAAGACCCTGAGTGTTGTTGAATGCCCAAGCTGAAATGGCTGTGACATGTTTAAAACATTTTTTTTCCCTTTCAAGACAAATGTGTGTAGACAGTATTGACTGAAAGTCAATTGATAGTCTTCAGTCTGTTTCTGAGTGTACACGTGGAGATCCAAAGTCAATATTCATTGTCTTCAGGGCACTGATACTTGATACACAATTGATGCTGGTTATTCGGTTCTCAGCTTTCCTAAAATCAAAGAGTGCTGTCTCAAAGTCCCAGATATGTAAGACAATTTCTGGATAGGAATGAAATACCCTTGTTCCTTTTGTTTAGAATTGTCCCAGAGTCGCTAACAAAGGCCTAATATGTTTCCCTCAGTCCTTAGAGAATGAACGTACAATGAGATACAGGCTTTTCAAGCATGAAGCTTTTTACACTCTGTTTATCTGATTCTTCTGTCTAATTAAAACTACCTTCTACACTTGATTGGTTTTTAAAGCCTAATATTTGGCAATTAAACCTTCCTTATTATAACAATAGGATGGCACTTCCCTGAGTGCTTTAGCACAGATGTGTTATTTACAGAACCAAGGAACTAGTTTCCTTGGGGAGATTCTTCTCTATGACCAGGGTTTCTCAAAATCATCACCCATCCTAGACATGGGCACCTGGCAAGACATTGTGGAGAATTAAGAGTAGCTCATGTCAAAATAGAGTCTTTGTCCTTAGAACAAATCTCTATACTTTCTTTTATCAGCTGTTTATTTTCACTAGATGCCAGGTACCCTGGTTCCTCTGTGGCCCAGAGACTTGGGAGTCAGGAATCTATATGACCAATTTCTGCTGGCCAACTTTCTTACTTTTTACTTGTTCAAGAAGAGATGGTTGAGTTACCTTTCAAATGCTATAAAAAGGAGGATATTAAGCAAATGGTGGCAGGGCTTTTTGTTTTTGTTTTGTTTTGAGAAAGAATCATCATGCTTGCTTTTCTTATTGTCTGTTCATATCTCCTCATACCCATACACATATGTGCTAATGTGCATTCAGGTTTATAAATATGAGCATCTCAGAAACACACATACAGTGCTGCCACACTCTGATATCCTGTCCTCTCAGTGGTAAAAAATGCCTTGGTCTCCAATGCTAGCATTTGAGCTGAAGTTTACTCTATGCTAGTTGTCCCTTCCCAAAAGCACAGTTTAGTCACATAGGCCACTCTTTAATTCTTTGTGAGTGTTTTCAGTCTCTTATCCTGGCATATGAGTCTAGAGTGATGCTTAAGGAAGGCTAAGTCACTTCCACCAACCTCATCAGATTCACCCTGAAGTGATTAGCCTGCCGTTTAGCACCAAGGACTGCCGTGCACATCCTAATGTATTTGCTTCTTCCTGTGCCAAGAATGCAAATGATTTAAGGGGTTTCTTCTTGGCTTTGAATTCTTTGTTGAAGACATCCTCTGGGAGATGAGTGGAGCTATTGAAGATCTGCTATAGTAATCACACTGTATTTGTAAGCCTCTTCAGAGATACCTTTTCCTGGGGCCAAGGTGTTCTCCTGATACTTGAAACATTTTACATCCAAGCCTCAGTATTTTACCAGGTGGAGGCTGAGCTGGTGTGTAAGGATGATACAAAGACAAGCGGCCAGTGGGAATGATCTCTGAGGTGACTGGAACTTCTGAGCAACCTATATCTAAGTTGGGTAAGCTCACAGGGATGAGGCATTGTCTGAATGGATGTCTGATCTCTTTTCATAATATGGCTCAAGGGTCACAGAACTGCATCATGGAGGAACTTGTCTCAGACAAAACTTGTCTTTTCAAGTTCTGAGTCAGAATCTTCATTTTAACCATATTCCAATCAATCTATAGATCTTTCAAGAAAAGAGTTGGCCCACTATAGTTATTTTTTATTTTGGTCATTTTTTTGTTTGTTTGTTTTTGTTTTTGTTTTTGTTTTGTTTTGTTTTGTTTTGTTTTTTGACCGAGGCAAGTCATTTGGGTGTTTATTGGTCATTTTTCCTCTGAGGTATTATGTCATGGTTACTTTTCTGTTTCTGTGACAAAACACCATGACCAAGCCAACTTATCAAAAAATATTTAATGGGGCTTATGGTTTTAGAGGGTTATGGTCTATGATAGTAGAGCAAAGACATGGGTGTAAGAGAGGCTGAGGACTCATATCTTCATCCCTAAGCAGGAGACTGACAGTGCTAACTAGAAATGATACAAATCTTTTGAAACCTCAAAGCTCACCCCAGTGATAAACCTCTTCCAGCATGGCCTTACCTTTTTACCCTCCCTAAAAGTTCCACCAATGAAGCCTGTCTTAATTTTCATTGCTGTGAAGAGTAACCATGACTAAGGCCACTCTTATAAAAGAAAAGATTTAATTTGGGCTGGCTTAACAGTTTCAGAGGTTCCGTCCATCATCATCATGGCAGGAATCAAGGCAGCAGGCAGGCAGACATGGTGTTAGAAGAGCTGAGAGTTCTATATATTGAGTCAAAGGCAGCCAGGAGGAGACAGTTCCACACTGGGCAGAGCTTGAGCACCAGAAGACCTCAAAGCCCACCTCACAGTGACACACTTCTTCTTACTAGGCCACACCTATGCTAACAAGGCCACAATTCCTAATAGTGCTACTTCCATGGACAAAACATTCAAACATATGTGTCTATAGGGGCTAAATCTATTCAAAATACCACAAGGACCTACTATTCAAACATAGGAGCATATGAAGCCATTCTCATTCAAACTATTATATAGAGAAAATTAAGGTAATGTACCCTTAGGGAAGGAGAAGAAAGCCAAGTGATAGAAATTGGCAAATGGGTTCCTAACTAGTCTTTGTACAGCAGAAAGACCAAGTTATCTAGCAAGTATCAAAACAATATATAGTTTTCAAGAGAGGGTACAAGAAAGAGGTCGTTAATGGATAAAAATCCTATATGTCTTTACTTGCAGTTCTCTTTACCCCCAACACCAGTGCTAACTACCCCTAAACTCTTATGAACTCCTCACTTCTAGGTTCGATGGTGATTTTGAAAGACCCTGGTCACTAAGAAGTTAATTTTGTTGCCATTTCTATACTCTTGGCATGAATAAAACTTTAAATGTTAACCATTAAAGAGGTATAAAAGTGTACTGACATTTTATACCCTCCACCATGAGTATTTTGACCTTGTTTTACCACAGCAAATACAAATGTCAAATGGGAGCTATACTGTGCTGGTGCCTTCCTTACAGATTAAGGAGACATATTTTCAAGACCAGACAAAAATGCTAAGGTTCCATTCCTCTTGCAAAAGTAGGAAGACCATCTCCCAGTTACAGGGAAGCTGTAGGTAGATTGAGACCATGCCCTGTCCTTTTAGACCTTACTCAAGAGATACTATCTACTACCCACTGGTTAGACAAGATCTTCCTCTGTATAGTTGATATTCATGAAAGTATCCCTTGCTTTCAGATCTTGACCTAAGTAAGATAAGACCCTATTTTTCAAAATAAATAAATTAGTTTTTGTAAATTTTATTCATGTATGCCATGTATCTTGATCATGACTGTCCCCTGCTCCCCTCCCCAATTCTCTCCCTAAGATCTCCCAACACATCTTACAACTATTTTTAAATTTTAAAATTATTATCATAATACCCTGAGTTTAATTGTGTGCCATAGGTTTGTGTGGGGGATGCACTGGGTCATGGGCAATCTACTGATGAAAGCCATGCCTAAGGGAACTGTCTCCCCTTCATCAACCTCCAAAAGCTCCTACCTAAGCTATGGTTGGGGTCTTGGTAGCTGTACCCCTGACACCCATCCAAATGTAATTTTACCTTTCGTTTTGTTTTGAGACAGGGTCTCACTCTAGCTCTGGCTATGCTAAACTGCTCTTTGTAGATCAGGTTGGCCTTCAACTCACAGACATCTGCCTGGGATTAAAGACATGTATCACCATGCCTGGCTCCATAATGGAATTTTTACATGGTTTGGCCTTGTGAGTTTCTGACTGCAACAGCTCTCCCATGTCCAGAAGACAGCATTTCACAGCATCTTCCCCATCCTCTAGCTCAGTGGTTCTCAACTTGAGGATTGCAGCTCTTGGAGAGGTCACAAATCATACATTCTGCATATCAGATATTTACATTAAAATTCATAAAGGTAACAAAAATCACAGTTATGAAGTAGTAATGAAAATTATTTTGTGGATAGGGGTCACCACGACACGAGAAAATGTATTAAAGTCACAAAATTAGGAAGGTTGCAGATCACTGAGCTAACTGTTAACATGCTTTCTTTCTCTTCTTTCACAATGTTTCCTGAGCCTTGGGGAGAGGGTGATATAGTTGTCCTGTCTAGGCTGAGTACTCTCAATTCTGAGCACTTTGAACAACTTTTAGACTTCACATTCATCACCACCTATTGCAATAAGGAATTTCTCTGATCATGGATAAAGCACAGATGTACGCTATAAATATTTAGAAGGCGGTTTGACAACATGACTATTTAGTGGAAGGACAACTGTAGGTTCCACTAGGACCTACTTATGTTTTGGTCTGATTATATCTTGGTCTCTGGGAACTAGTGATAAACAGACCTGACTCAGGTTCGATGAAATCAACCCACCACTGTGTTTGTTAATGAGCCAGAGAGGGCAAAGGGCTCTCTAACAACACCCAGAAGGTCAGAGTAGCTAAGGCGGGGGGAGAAATAAGTTTTCCAAAGGCCATTCTCAACCTACTACCTATGGTTGTTTTCTGTGCAATGACAGGTCAGGGTTGGGATGGTAAAAGATGAGTAACACATTTAAGAAGCATTGCTAGTTTTGACTTCCAAATCAATTTTTAATGAACATCTCTCTCATTCATGTTTAAAGAACTAGCTTGTCATAACCTAGTCTCACTGACTGTGAGCCCTCTTTTCAGAAGTCTCTCTTAAAATTCTATTGCCTTTTAAAAGCTTAGGTCCAGCTATATATTAGAGTTATGGATGTCAGGTTCTTTGTGGAGGGTCTTTGTGCTGGGCTTAAAGGTGCAGGTAATCAACCCATATCAGGTTCAATGAAGGAATTATGATGCCATCGACAGTGTGATCACTACTTGGAAAGCAGAAAATAAGTCACCACTGCCTTGCTACCCTAAGAGACCTGGAAGTCCCCTGAGTCATCGCAGATAACTTTCAGATGACCGAGAATTTATGGAACATCCTGTGATCCAAAGGCACTGTTTTGCCATAACTTTTTATGGTCCTCCTTTAAATTCAATACTCATTTTATTTGTGTATGTACCACGTGATGTACTTTGTGCCCATGGAGGCCAGAAAGGATGCCAAATACTTGGGACTAGAGTTAGGGATGATTGTTGTGGATGTTGGGAACAGTACCTGGGTCCTCTGTAAGCATGGACAATGCTGTTAGTTACAGAACCATCTCTCTAGCTCCCTCCCACACCTGTTCTTTGAGACTAGCCTGCACACTGGCATGGGACTTGCCAAACAGGCTAGGATAGTGCATTCCTGTCTCTGCTTCCCCAGCACCTAGATTGCAAGCTCACTGTCATGCTTGGCTTTCTTTACATGGGTTTTAGGGGCTGAACTCAGTTCTTCATGCTTTCATAGCAAGTACTTTATCAACCATACTATCTCATCAGCTCCTTTCTCATTAAAGAAATGAACTGCATTTGCTGCTTTTATATTCTTTAAGTGATTCCTGCCCCACCCCAGTCTCTATTAAGCAAGTGCTTCACTCCAGTAACTCAAGCATTGCTTGCAATGGGCTCTGAACAGCTGCTCTTCCTGCCAGATCCTACAGGTTAAGGCACTTTACAAAGGTCATGCAGATGGCTAGTGGGGAATCAGGAAATCAAGCCAGCAATTAAGAATGGTTTTGCAGGGCACCAGTTTTCTGTCTATTAGGAGAAATTCTGAAATGTAGCGTCTCAGTCTTCTGTGACAGGCAGTCACTTAGCATGTTTCTTGCCCTAGTGGCTTGGCTCTCTTCAATGCTTTTCCTCAGCCAAATGTGTAGGCCAGAGGAACAGTCAGGCTTCAGTGAACTGCTACCCTGCCGTAGAAGGTTGTGGCTTATCTAAAGGGTTTCTAAGAGTTAATAAAGTCCTGTGGCTGTAAAGAACGCCTGGTGGTTAAAAGCACCGCTGCTCTTGTGGAGGACCCAGATTCAGTTTCTAGAACTCGCATTGGGTGCCTCATAATAACCTGTAATTCCAACTCCAGAGGACAGATGGTTTCTCTAGAACCCTCCAACACCCCCCCACACACACACACATGAACACATACACACACCTGCTTGCCTGAACACATTCTCATAATTTAAACATAACTAAATAAACAAAAGATGACAAAAGCTAAGATTCCCAAGTGTCCAGTAAGTTCTGTGTGTTTGGACTTTAATGTCCTCTTATCCCAATTTTCTTCTAACTTGGAATTCCTTTTATAACCTTCTACAAAATATCATTTATTTGGCTTATCTTCCCATCAGCCAAAACTTGTCTTTCATACTTGGAATGACAAAATAAAAAGTTTAGAAATAACAATAGGGAAATTAAAGGGGGTTGTCAGAGCAAAGGAAGAGAGAGGGTCCAGGAAAGAGAGAGGGGAAGAAAAATATGGCCTGAATATGTTTTGGTCACCTGTGAAACCGTCATAGTGAACCCATTGCTCTGTATAAGTAATATTGCCCTACATATTTTTTAAATTGTTGCTTTATTCTAAATCTGGTTTTCCTGTCTCTATCATCTCTTCCTTTAGAATCTACATGTCTGATTAGATAGGAACACTCAGGTTAATTATATCTAGAAGTAAATTTTTTTCCTGGTTATAAAATTATGAACTATATAATTTTAAATCAAATCATCCCCAAACTAGAATTTTGAACTGCATTTTTTCAGTGAATCTTTGGTAGAGTTTGTTTCAGCTACTGTTTTTCCAGGGAGTACAATTATATCATGTGTCCCCCAAAAAGAAACATACAGACATAAGACATTTCATTCATTAATGGGTTTTAGTTTTCATCCCTGATGAAAAGGGCAGTGTCTTCTGCATTTTCTTGGGAGGAATTTCTCAGAGTCATAATGTTCTATTTTTACTTCCCAGGCTCACCTCAGAGTCCAAATGTCAGCACTTCGTGGGGAGAGTGCTGGGCCATAAGCCAAAGCAATGAAGTGATTCCTGGTTTTGATTCTGCCCTGCGACCTTAGTCAGGTGTTAGCCTTTGGGAATCCTGGTTTCAGCCTCAGAAAAATGGGCATCCTGCCATCTCTGCTCTTTGCAGGATTGCTAGAAGGCAGTACCACGAACCTCGGTTCCACAAGGATTCTTGTTTATCCCCCATGAGGAGGGTGTGGGATGAGTCATGAAGCTGCCTCAAAGTTGAACATTCCTGTCAGTCAGAAATGAGTCAGTCAGGGAGCTTCAAAACAACAGGGGGTAGAGAGCGAGCCGACAGTCATTTGTACATGTTTAATGAACATTAATGAAGCATCCTGTTTGTAAATGGCAGCAAAGATGGTACAATGTAAATCTTACTGCTATTTCAGGAGGAAGCTGTCAGCATCAAGAGCTGAACTGTTCAACCACCACTGTTCTTTGCCAGTCGTGGCTCCGAGCACTGTCTGATCTCTTAATTTGATCTTTCAGACACATATTCCCATTTGTAATAGCTCTTGGTTGTGTATTGTCCTATGAACTTATGCTCTCAAAATGTGTTATGTATGTGTGTCCACATGTCCAGGTATGCTTGCCTGCGAGGGCACATATAAGTATCAGAGGCTAATGTTGGTTGTCTCTGTTGCTCCTCATCTTAGTTTTTGAGGCAGAGTGTCTCACTGAGCTGGGAGCTCACTGATTTGGCTCGGTTGGCTGGTAGCCAGCTTGCCTCTGGACTCAGTTTCTCCTTGCCCTCAGGGCTAAGGTTTCAGATGGGTACCTGCCACCCCTCCAGGTTTTCAGGTGAGTGCAGAAACTTAACAAAAAAGTGCTTGCACTTGTGCATCAAACACTGTCTTCACAGACCCTCCTCCCAGCCCCACTGTCACGATTCTATAAAACTGACATCAGCCAGGTTCTAAGACTGCTTGCAAGTAGTCCTTACTCAGAAGATGTCATCAGAGCTCGTTCCCATCCATGCTCCCTTCAGAGCTCCTCCCCATCCATGCTCCCTTCAGAGCTCCTCCCCATCCATGCTCCCTTCAGAGCTCCTCCCCATCCATGCTCCCTTCAGAGCTCCTCTCCATCCATGCTCCCTTCAGGATTCTAAAACAGTCTCTGTCATTGGACTTCTCTTTCCATGATGCTTTTTGAAAGGAGTGGAATTTCATGAGAAAACTCATCCCAAAAGGCAGATTCTTGCCGTCATTTCTTTCTACCCTTCTCAGTGGATGGGTGCTTCCCCTGTATTTCTCTGAAAAACAGTGAATTTCTTAGTTGATAACACCTCATTTTGTAACAGAAAAGTCTGTCTGGTGTGAACACATGATACCCTCTTTGTCATTGGTTCAATTGCCTCTGAGGGAGATTTACAAGCAACGTTAAACATGATTGCCCTGAATGTCAGGGACTCTTCCCAAGTAGCAGAGACTAAAGAGGGGCTCATAGGGACCATCTCCAGAAACACGGCCCCTGTTGGACATGGACATTTTTGTGAACAATTTTGTTTGTAGTTGATATGTCTTCCTTCCTCGCTCTGAGCAATAGCTGTGGGTATATCGATGAGCTGGTGAATGTCTAACCACGGTCTCTGAAAAGAAAGGTGTAGTTATGCACTTACCACACATTATAAAAGACATACGCTGTGCATTAATAGATGACAGTAAGACACTCTTGTCTTGAAACTTCAGATGGATTCCTTCAGAATGCTTTCGTTGATTTTACCAACTTTTTTTAAAATCTATTGCTAACATATGGTTATAATTGGCAAAAGAGTCTAGATCTGACATCAGGGTTGCCTGATATTTTTGTTTATATTAACAAGCAAGAAAAAGCTGAACTGGAGCAGTGCTTGCAGAAACTCCAGTGTATCCTTAGCCCCATTTTCCTGGAATTCTGAGGAAGCAATGTGTCTCCCTGAATCCCACAAGTCTTCACCTTGTTGGTAGCAGCCCTCTCCCTGAGCAGGAGCAGGACAGAAAACCATGATCACCTCCTGCAAGAGGAAAAGACAAAAAACTGAAACTATTTCTTTACCTGGACTGTTTTGTCTCAGCGTATGCTGATGCTCATAGTTTAAACAGGACCAGTAATAGGTGCAAGAATTGTTGAAAAAATAACAGAAACAGACAACAAAAACAAAACCCAATTGTCTACTGCCCTTCTTCATTTTTCTTACTACAGAGGGGAGAGTCTGCTTCTAATTCTTGTAGTTGACACTAAAGCCATAGGTCCCCAGTTCTATTGCTAGTTCCTGATGTAGGGTCTTAAACACTATCTGTGACTTCACTACGACAGATGAAGAATAATTTCTCTCATACTCTACTGCCCCAGACCTCACACATTTGCCAGGCCGTGCTTTTCTCTGCCTTCCTCTCCCCCAATAGAATTACAGTTTAATTTTGTTGAAATCAATATTCAGTGTTTATATTATACGGCAATGCAAATGACATTCATGCTTAAGCCTTCTCACTTTCCCTCCATGCAAAACCTCTTATTCTCTCTGGAGATTTGGTTTTATTTTTTGGGGGGGGGGTTGTTTTGTTTTATATTTACATTTAGATTACATTATATCCTTTTTTATTAGCTTAGTTTCCTCTGAATTTATCAACATTTCTGCCCCCAACTCCCTGCCAGTGTTTTGCATCTTTTCTCTTACCAGAGACCTTTGCGCGCTCTCTCTCTCTCTCTCTCTCTCTCTCTCTCTCTCTCTCTCTCTCTCTCTCTCTCTCCCTTAGACTGACAGGTTACTCTCTGACATCCTGCTCCTCTAACATTAGCCCAGGAAACCCCATGTCTTATTCCTGGATGGACTTCCCACCTTGGTGTCCTATAGACCCTGGGAAAGCATATTCTCAGCTTCCCTAGAAAGGAAAGAGGAGAGAAAGTATCGGACACTTTGCATAGCTGATCAAGCCATTTTTTTTGGCCTTCCTCACAGCACTATCAGCAGATTTGGATCTAAAGCTCCAGGTTTCTGAAAGGATTGCTCCAAGGTGTTTTGTTTTCTTGAATGCAGTCAGTCCAGTCTCACAGCCTTTGGAATGGGCTCTGTTTGTTTTCTCACTTGTCTACGTATTTACTTTATTGCTTGAACCCAGAGCCCCAGACAAAACACACTCTCTACCCTTGAATTGCACTCGTAGTCCTGGATGCTTGATTGTGCCTTTGTTCCTTGTGTTTTAACATCTCATGCCACTGTCCCTCAATTTTATTTCATCTGTGTTGATACAGGGATTCACTATACAGCCCTGACTGGACTGCCTATTGTGAAGCACAACCAATCTCTAACTCTCAACAATCCTACTTCCTCTGTCTACCAAGTGCTAGGGTTATGAGCCTGAGCCCTAAGCCTGGGTGTGTGGACTCCTTGAATCTTGGGAGTCCAATCTTCTAGTGTAGAGATATTTTCTTGAGCGTATTGTTTCCTTTTTCTCTGTGCATGAAGGGGAGAGCTGGAGGGTGGGAGTGATGGAGGGAGGGAGGAGAAATCATGGGTGAGATTTTTAATTTTTGAAACTTTTTTTTGAGGGTGGTAGGTATTTTTTGATTTCTAAACTTTTTAGTATTTTTTGTATGCTGGGTCGACTGTGTTTCTTTGCCATCTTTTCTTGCCCAATGTCTGCCTCTTTATCTTATACCCTCTGTTGGCATCCTCCATTTCTACTGTAGTCTTCCTAATCTCCCCAGCCCCCATTTTGCTATCTCAATGCTCTTCTTTCCGTTATCCAGTCCTTGTTTGTCTAATTGCAATGCACCTTCTTTTATGCCTCTCAGGATATTAAATATATTATGAATATAAAATATTTCCCTCACACAATTCCTATTAGGTTGCTTCTATCCCGTTGGTATGAGTTGATTTTTATCTTTCATGTTAGATGTTTTCCTTGGGTCTCAGTGAATTGTCGTCACTGCTGTTAAGAGGTGGATCAGGAAGCTGTTTGCAAGCTCTGAGTTTACCACTGGGACTGCCATTTGTGAGCTTTACTGCAGTGTATGGTGGGGCTATTTTAACTGAAAGCCTTGGCATTAGTATCATTTGTTTTTTTCCCTCTGGAATAGGTCAAATGCCCTAGACAATTTTTTTTTTTTTTTTTTTTTTTTTTAGCTTTCTACTCTTGGAAGTTTAGGCCTGATGGTTACATTTCATAAATGCAACAGCGAAGGAGGCCAGACATGGGGACATAAATGCTCTCTCCTACCCTCTTTCTTTGGCTATGCTTGGTGCCCAGACCAAAGTACCTCTGTTGCTCTTATTTCAGCAAGAAGACAAACCTCTTCTCTCCTGCTAGGGGTGAGGAGGAGTTTCTTGGAGCCAGTGCATGTTGTATGAACTTGCTCAATCCTTCTTGGCCTTCTTTGTTCAGTTCCCATCGCCCCCTTCTAGCATCTGCATAGTCAATTCCTGGTCCACTTCAAAGGTTCATGGAAAATGAGGCCACTTCTAGAAGTCTAAGCTATTGATGGATCATGCAGCTTCCTGAGATCTCTTAAATCAAGCTAGTCATTCATGACTGCTCACTTCCCAAAGTGTGGCTGCGGCCTCCTGCTTTCTCATTCTCTTTGTCCTTGTGTGTTATTACACTGTCCCCTCCTACAACACCTTAGCACATGCTTGTTTCATGGCAGCTCTTTTATGTGTTATGGTTCATTGTAAATCTGTCTGATCTGTCCCTGGAGAGAAAGCTTCTCAGAAGAAAGGCTTGTACCCCCACAGACTCAAGTGACTCTCTGCATCTTGGGGAGAGATGGCTGAAGTCTTTTTACTTTGACAGCAGTTTGGTGACTGATAGCTTCTAGTTGGTGCTCTCTCACAGGTTTCATCTGCCCTCAGTGTGTCGAGGGAAAGATTGCTAAAGGCCAGTTCAGTGGCCAGGGAAAGTACGAGTTTGTACCATGGAACATTGACTAATATGTTTCAGTCTAGGCCTTCATGGTTGGAACTGTTGGGAGTCTACTTCTGCTTCTTTTGTTGGTGACTGTCTTACTCAGTGTTCTTATTTCTATAATGAAACACCATGGCCAAAGTAGAAAAGGGTTATTTTGTTTCTACTTCACCACTGAAGGAAATCGGGACAGGAACTCACACAGGGCAGGAACCTGGAGACAGGAGCTGATGCAGAGGCTATGGAGGAGTGCTGCTTACTGACTTGCTCCTCGTGGCTTACTCAGCCTGCTTTCTTATAAAATATAGGACTACCAGCCCAGGATGGTACCATCTACATCGAATTATTAGTTAGGAAAATACCCATCAGTATTGCTTATAGCCCGTTCTTATGGAAGCTTTATTTCCCCCAATTGTTTTGTCCTCTCAAATGAGTCTAGCTTGTGTCAACTTGACATAAAACTAGCCAACACGTTGGCCTATTTTTTTTTTCTTTTGAGACAGTATCTCATGTAATCATGACCTCTTGATTCTCAAGTGTATACTTTCCAAACTGGAATTATAGTTGTGTGGCACCATACATAGATAGTTATGGATTTTGGTGCCTCAGTAGTTAAAGAAGTGATAATTTTTATCACAAACTTCCATTACTAGCAACAACAAAGAAACATGGATGGAGAAAGGAGACAGTCTAGAAGTGCATGTCCCTCCTTAGAACAGTGGGATGAGGACCGAGAGCAGGAGACCCCAGCATCCTTCTGAGCTCGGCCTTGTACCCCTATATAAAAATGCTGCTTATAAAAGTAGTACATGCTCTTGGGCAACTGAACATAAACATATATAAGGATATATATTTTTCACCTTTAGTTAGTTACCGTATATTTTCACATAAACACATCTAACAAATTAGTGACATGAATATGGTTGAAATATTCCTTTTTTCATAGACAATGGGCAATTTAACCAAGTTTTGCACACTTTAGTTGTGCAAAAAGTACCTCTATATCTTCATTTGATTGACCTTTTATCATATCCTTTCCATCCACAAACTATGATCCTTTCTCACTTTTATTTGGAAATTTTTGGCACCTAGATATTAGTGAGTGTTTATGTAGTCAGGGTGTTCATCTTTTCCTACAATATCTCCTTGCTTCAAAATAAGGAAAGTATACCGAGTATATTCCCTGAATAGAGACAGAGCACATGCATCATTATTTCTGGAAAGGACTCAGCTCTTCTTGAACTTGACCAATATCTATTCTATGGCTCCTGTGTATTCTTATTCATAAGAACAGCTAAGACATCACCTGAAGATGGTGTTCTTTAGTGGCCCTCATCCTCCCGTTCCCTTAGCTAACTTGGTACGTACTTCTCTTTTCAACCTTTCAGAAAGGATGGCTAACATCACAGAAGGGAATGTCTGTGGCTCTGGCAAGAACCACAGGCACTGTTATCAGATTTTTTTTAAGCTATGAAAATCCCCCTCAAGCCTCTTGGAATATTCCAGCTACATCCACTTTAATTTGAAAGTCCTAGGATTGTCCCAAAGCACTTGGCAAGACAAGAAATGGCAAAGACTGCTCCATACACCAGCTGACAACCAGACAGTAAAAAGTCATTTTTTCTCCCCTTGTAGCTACTTAATAAGTGATCATCGTAACTTCCCCCAGACTCGGGCAAGAAGACAAGCCTTGTTTCTTAGAGTTATGTCCTTTCATCTTGCCTGTTTGACATCCCTGTTGACAGGACATGAGATGCAAGGCCAGATGGCTCTGAGAACATTCTACAGATGAATGTCAGAAGTCCAGGTGTGCTGAGGGCTGGGGAGCAGGTAGGAGAAGCTGCTTACTCCATCACTGGAGTGCAGTAGAAAGGACAGTTCCAGGTGGGATCTGTCTCTTCCCGAGAGACTGAGTGATTGATGCTCTGAATTGCTTCTGAGATGCCACCTGCACAAAGAACTCAGGAACATGAACACATGCATCCTAATGACTTCATTTTTAATGTTTTTTAATTAAGACCCCATGAAGACAGAAGGTACAGTTTGTGGTGGAAATAACACTAAGTTACAAGTCAGAAGACCTCTATCATTTATATGATTATTTATTTTTTAACAGTTTGAAACTAGCTATGAATTTCATTATGCTATTTTCATCTGTATTTTGATCTAACCTGCCCACTTATCTCACTTCCTCCTTCTGACCTTCATCCCCAGACTGCAGTTCCTTCCCACTCTCATTACCCCCCTTCTCCCTCCATGTCACATGTATTCTAGTTCCACCTTTTAAACTCTCTTCCCTTATGAAGTATCTTCTTTCACAGTCTTCTGTCTAGTTTCATGACTCATACCCCCTGCATACACATGCACACATTAAATCTAGGTTCTGGATATGAGACAAAAAACATGAGTTATTTGCCTTTGTGGGTCTGGATTATTTCACTTAATGTAATAATTTCCAGTTCAGGTTATTTCCTGCAAATGTCATGGTTTCAGTTTTCTTTATGACTGAATAAAATTCCATTGTGTATAGGTAGCACATTGTCATTATCCATTCATCTGTGATGGACATGTAGTCTGGCTCCATCTTGGCTCTAGCTAACGATACAGTAATAAACATGGATATGCAAGTATCTCTGTGATAAGACTGAGAATGATTTGGGCATATGCTGGAGTAGTATTGCTCGACCACACACTATTCCTATTTTTAGCTGTTTGAAAAGCATTCGTACTGATTTCCATAATGTCTGCACAAGTTTACCTACTTAGCAGTAAGTAAATGTTCTACCTTCCCCTCGTGATGTTCGGCATTCATTGTGTTGATGATAGTCAGCTAACTAGGGTGAGACAGAATTTCAAAGTAGTTTTTATTTGCATCTGTCAGATGGAGAAAGATGGTGAACACATTGAAATATTGGAAGCCCTGAGTTTGAATTCCATATTAGGTGACTGACCATTTTGGTTTGTCTATGACTGATGAGTTTCCCCTTATGATGGTGAATTATTTAAAATCACACCAGCTCTGGGCAAACTAAGATGGTTTCCTTATATAGCTTTTTTCCCTTAACTTTGTCATTTATCCTGTTAGGCACTCCTGTCCTTCAAAAATTGAGTCAGAATCAACAGTGTCCTTGAAGATAGAATAACAAACGAGGCATGGGGTCTTGATCAAGTCAATTAATCCTCACATTCAAGCCTGAGGTTATTCCTGGTTTCTGTAATAGAACATTAATAAATCCCACATCAAATCCATGTGAGATTAAAGTGGAAAGTGAAAACTTAATGTTAACTCCTGTATGGTGCCCTAGTATGTCCCGAGCTCTATTAAATGCTAGTTGTGGTTCCCATGATCACATGTGTAGAAAGAATGTTGATTAAACTAGACACCTCTAAAGTCATTAACAGCAGAAGAGCCACTGAATTTAGAAAAGTGAATTTCCCCATTTGTGTTGAAACACCTTTATCTAGAGGGCCATGTGTTGTTTTTGAAGGACAAGACATTTCCATGGCTTCTAACATTACCTCCAGAAGGCTTCAAAAATTTATTCCAAGGTAGTAACCATATTATACACAGGAAAATCTTTGCTTTCTCCTAGAAATAGTTTCTGTTGGGGAAAGATCATTGTGCCTTGTTCGAATGAAAATCTTGCAAAAGAGGCCAGGTAGGGAGGATATGAGACATTTGCTCAGCATTTCCTCATGAAATGTCAGTCTGACTCTAAAGCTCATACTAGACTCTCAGAAAAGTGAGGTGGGCTCAGATGTCAACTCTTATAACAAAGGTCCTGTTGAGTAGGTGTTGGTCACATTTGTTTTTGAGGTGTATAGCTGAGGTGTGTGTGTGTGTGTGTGTGTGTGTGTGTGTGCGCGCACGCGCGCTGTGAGGCTCCAGTACTCTCTATTCCTCATATGCCTTGAAGAATAGGAGGGAACAATGGGGAGTTCAGGAGGTCAGAGACAACACCCATATGTATGTCACAGGATCTGTATGGAGCCCAGGAATGATTGATAGTGGCCAAGGGAAAAGGTGGATTCATCTTAAAAGCCAAGCTTTCAGGTCTGCAAGACTCCCATCAGCCTATGGAGTGCTAAACACTCCGTGAAGAGGTTGAGTTTTGTAGGTGGCCCAAGGGGATCTGCTCCAGGCACTTCAGTTCGAACCACGATTTTCCCCTAAACATTTCTCTGCAATTATGGCTGCTGTAGCATTCTTTATGCTATCAAAAGTTAGAGGTATTTGATACGATTGTACTGAGTCAACTATGTATTGAGAGAATGCAAAGCTATTTAGGTATTTAGCATTGTATTTTTGACACATATGCAGTGTCATGTAAAGACCGTGAAGGATGGGCTGTAAAACAATATGAGGCATTTCCATATTTCCATATTTTCTTTAAAAATCATATGTTTATCTCCCAGTGGCATGCTGAGGCAGCTCACATGAACTCACATGAGTTAATTCATTAGAATGTCTTTCCCAGTCCATGTTTAGTGATAGCACATTGGTAGCTTAAAATTAGCCAAGCAGAAATATTTATCATGGAAACTGGCAAAACTAGAAATAAAGATTGTTTTTTAAAAAGATATAGAACCTCTTATTAAATGTCTACTAGCATAGCACTCTGTATAAACAAATTCATGGAGAAAAACTTGGATGGTGAGATTAGATTAGATCTCTCAACAGTCTTCTGCTAATTGGTTTCTTTTACTAAGGTAATGCTTGCCTTAATTTAAAAAGGACAGTAACACTCTGATGGTAGGAGCTCAGCAAGGTTTAGGAGCAGCGAGATCAGCTGGGAACTTAGTTCAGCAGCCCTGGATGCAGCCAGCAATACAAGAACCTGAGCCAGGGCACTGCCGAGTTGAGGAAGAGAGGGAGATTCCCATTAAGATTTCTGTAGGAGGCCTTTCCTATACATCTCAGAGAGGACCACACTCCCAGCTGAGAATCCCATGAAGGATGAACACTGTGCAACTCTAACAGACAACCCAGGGACAAGCAGAAGTAGTTCCTAAAACAGGAGAGTCTGCAGCTTTAAAGATGACACCTCTGTCCCAGCCCAACAGTTCAGACCCTCTAAGTACCTCAGTGGTAAAACTGCCAAACCAAAGTAGAAAGGCTCAACTTGAATGGTGTTTTGTTTGTCTGTTTGTTGTTGAGGAATCTTTTGTCTACCCTACTGGAATAGATAGTGATTTGAAGAGATATGAAGAGATACAAGCTGTTATTTCATACCCACAGTGCTTTTCCCATGGCCTTGTGCAGAGTGAAAGCTCCCAGAAAGAGCTGAGAGAGAGTGGGGAATATTTAGGAAATATTAAGCCCAATTCTTGGCTTGACATGGTCATTGCTCTTTGGGGTGAGATACTCCCATGATGACCAATTCAAAGTGGCGAGTGTGGCCTCTGAACTTGGGGCTTGGAAGGAATAAATCCAGTGGGTTCTTGAGAGCCTGAAAGAATAGGGTGGCTACTCAGCACTGGCCACACTGCACTGTCCTACTTGGTACAGTGGCTGTCAGCTGGGCAGCTCTGCTCTGTCCTCAGCCTCGCTGCTGACTCTGCTTGAGTCTGTGGACACTGAGATTAACCGAGTCCAGGTAGCACTGAAAAGGCTGACCTGGAACAAAGAATCTGTTGGAAAGTTCACTGAGGTTGAAAGAATTCTGGGTCCTGGTCACAGGTAACAATAAGGGAGAGAAGTAATAGGGTGCTCTTGATTCTCTGTCATTTGGGTATTAGTAATCCAACCCTCATGGCTGTCTATCAGGACATGGTAGGTAAGGTGTTAGTAAAGAGTGTAATGAAGATCTTGTTTTTTGTTTTTGTTTTTTTTCTCTTCCCTTTTATATTTTTCTCCTTATAACCATGTTGCCCTGGAATGGACTATGTGAGACTCTGACTCCTTTCAGTGTCCTGGTTAGGAAACACGAGTTAAAGTGTCAGGGATCTCAGGGAGCTGAGACACGTGGACAGTTACCATGCACCATCTCCTAAGCTGCCATAGAAGAAGCAGCAGGTCCGAAGTCTCAGACTTGCAACCTGGCTGACCACCAGTCAGGCTGGACCAACTGGCCTCTATGTTCCATACGTGCTCTGCAGTTCTCCAGAGGCGATTGCGTGTCCAACAGCCTGGAAACATGGAGGCAGAGCCTGGTTTAATGGAGAGGAATACTTAATTTCCTGATTCATGAAGCACTTGTTAGTTTTATTAAGTCTTTTGTTTTATTGGTTCTTATTCAAAGCCTGGGAAAACCCCTTCCTTATGGCTCTCAGTGCCTGGCTTTCCATCCAATCAGAAAGATGCCTAGAGGCCACCAAGCTCAGAGAAAAGCCAGTTCCCAGAGTGGGTAGAGGAGAATGTTGGTATTTGCAATTGGAAAACGATCTGGCTGTCTTCTAAGGGACTCATTCTTTACCAAGACTATGCAATTTACCCAATCCTCACAGCAATTCTGTGCAAAGAAATCTACCCCCACTTATGGTGCAGATGAAGACATCGAGATTTAGGAAAGCTGTGTAACAGTGCCAAACAGATTCACAGTTGGGACAAGGACCTGGTCTCAGTTTATTTCCTTCCCCACCGTTAATTCTCATGGGTGGGCAGAGACTTGGATCTCTAGCCTCTATCTCTAGATCATTGCTAAACCCTCCCTCCTCCTTCCCACTCATCTCTGTTTTGCAGTTCAGCGACACAGTGGGACTCACTTACGCTTCCCAGAGAGAACGCTGGTATATTTTAAGGGGTGACATCATCCCAGCCATAACTGAGTTTCAGCCAGTCCTTTATTATATTTTTCTTCTTCTCTCCCCTGAAAGAAAGGCCTGGCACCATACTTTTCTCTTGTCAGATGGACTGAAGGCTACAAGTTGTCCCACAATATATGCTCATGGGGCGACTACAGAAAGCAAGACACTGCTCAGCTATTAAAATAACCTTCCCTCCATAATGGATTGGTTATTTCAGCAATGAGACCCATTTGAAAGGAGATCATGAGATAATTGACTGTCAAACAGTTGAGCAATGTTAAGGTCAATTGTAGTGGAGGTCAATTTATTTGAACAATGGGCTTGCATCTGACAGACCTCATAATGTTGATAATAATAACTTTGGTTTAATGGAAGTGTTCAATGGTATCCGAGAAGAATGAACTATTAGACATTCAGATTAAGTATTGTCTAAACTCTGAAGGTTTTGGAGACACTTTAGCCAAATACAAAATCCTCAGCTAGGAAAAACTGGCTTCAAAGAACAGCTGGATCTAATGTCAAAGGCAATGATTTTCTTTCCCCTTTACCGATTGACTTGAATTTACACTGTGCAAACCATGATTATTCCCCGACTCAGTATTTATAGCTTCTCATTTGCATTTTTCAGAATAATTAAGAATTTAACCTAGAATGGGCCATTTTTGAGTAGAGGTGAATGCTTTCTGATTTTTAAATGAACCATACAAATTAGCTACTAAATATACATTGTATTCTCCTTGCCTCCTGTGTAAAGTCCTCTGAAACTTCTAGACTCATTACAGCAACCTAGAGGGAAAGATTTGCTCACCCCGTCCTGAAGCCTGTCTTTGTCTAGGAAGGTGACCCTCCTCTCCAGAGGAAAACTCGGTTTGCAGAGGTGACTGTGTTCATCTATATAGCGCTGAGTGGAACTACATGGCAGTTTCTTTAAGGGATGGGCACCGAAGTACTCCCTTACATTGTCAGCAAAGAGCAAGAGGTAGGAAAACAGCTCTATTTTTTTTTTTTTTTTTTTTTTTTTGTTTAAACACCACTGAGAATCTTTTCCAACCTACTTAGCTTTGTGTGCCAGTGCTGTCTCTTCCTGTCTGTTTTTTTTTTTTTTTTTAATTTAAAGATTTTGCTCTGTGCTCCCTGAGGAACTGATGTCCTTACATCCTGCTCAGAGTGGACAGAGTGAATCGTTAGGCGTTCCTGCTTCTCCAGGCACAGCCAATTCATGGCCAGATGCCTCCATTAATAGAGGGCTGATTCATAGACCAGGCAACATGTCCTGCATCACGAAGTTGTTGAAAAAACTGAACACTTGACCTGCATCCCTCTGTCTGACCTGCATCCCCATCTGACCTGCATCCCCCTGTCTGACCTGTATCCCTCTGTCTGGCCTGCATCCCTCTGTATGGCCTGCACCATCTATTTTCCTCTTGACATCGCCACCTCCTGAATTTATGTGTGGGGTCCCACTGGCCTTTTGAGTCTTCAGTAAGAAACGCCTGTGTCTTCTCTTTCCTGTTAGCAAATAGGCATTCTCCCAAGGCCATGCTGGTCTTGCATTCAATAGGTCCTGCAATGTTATTGCAACAAGATTCTTAAGGGAAGACACATCCCTTAGTCTCCATGGGCAGAACTGCAGAAGCAGAGGACTCATCAGAGATTTCTAGCAAATCTGCAGCCACAGGCAGTTGTTTATTTCCTTGAGAACATCGTGAGGCTATAGATGATCTAGGGAGGCAGACATCCAGAAGTTTCTACAACATTCCGGCATACAGGCTCTGGGGAGATGGTTCAGTTGGTAAAGTGCTATGCAAGCTAAGGACCTGAGTTTGACCCTCCTTCCCCCAGAACCCATGGCAAAAAGCTAGTCATAGCAGCATAAAAGCACATGCTTATCCAAGGGCTGGGAAGGAAGAAACATAAGGATCCCCAGAGTTTGCTAGCTAGCCATTCTAGTCAAATTGCTGAGATCTGGGTTCAATAAGAGGTACCCTCTTAAAAATAATACAGTCAGCAATTAAGAAGATACCTGATGTTGATCTGTAGCCTCCAAACACTTGATGAGCACATATCGATGCCCACATACACATGAATATACATATATGGGCGCGCAAACACACACACACACACACACACACATTGTGGTGGTTTGAATATGCTTAGCCTATCAGAAGTGGCACTATTAGGAGATATGGCCTTGTTGGAGGAAGTCTGTCATTGTGGGAGTTGGTTTTGAGGTCCCAAGTGGAAAGACTTTTCTCCTGGCTGCCTTTGGATCAACTCTTAACTGCTCCAGCACCAGGTCAGCCTGTATGATGCCATGCTTCCCACCATCATGATTATAATGGACTAAACCTCTAAAACTGTAAGCCAGCACCAATTAAATGTTGGCCTTTATAAGAGTTGCCTAGGGGTGAAGAGATGGTTCAGTGGTTAAGCGCACTGGCTGCTCTTCCAGAGGTCTTGAGTTCAATTTCCAGTAACCTCATGGTGGCTCACAATCATCTGCAATTGGATCTGGCCCCTTCTTATGGTTTGTCTGAAGACAGCAAGAGTGTACTCACATACATAAAATGAATCTTTATAAAAAGTAGTTACATTGTGGAGTGTAAAGTCATAGTAATAAAATATATTTATTTGAAAAAATTGCCTTGGTCATGGTTCTCTTCACAGCAATAAAACCCAAATTAACACACACACACAGACACACACACGCACACACACACATGGGGGGGATTCCAAGATGGAGACAGAGTACATGTGTGTTGAGTACAGCTCATCTGACCTTACTGTAAGCTGATGTGTCATTTTAAACATTGTCTTTGTTGGACAGTTGGACTCAACCATCCAGAACAAAATTACTCCTGATCCACTAGCAATGTCTGCTGTAGGAATAGCAACTGCCAGGCAAACAAGGCTAGGCCTGCATCCTTCAACATCGTGATGGTCAGTTTTTGTCAAATTGATGCAAACCCAGAAGGAATTTCAACTGAGCAGTTTCCTGCCTTAGGTTGTCTTGCAAGCATGACTATGGGGCTATTTTCCTGAATAATGAATGGCATGGGAGGGTCTAGAACACTCTGAGTGGTACCACCCCTAGGCAGATGTGAAACCTATTGAAAAAGCAAGCTTGATTAAGCAGTAGAAAGCAAGCCATTAACCCACTTCTCTTTCTGGTTCCTGGCTCTCCTCTTACCTGAGCTCCTACCCCAGATTCCCTCAATGCTGAACTGTGATGGAAACATGTGAGCTAAATACAGACTTTGTTCCTCAACCTGCTTTTGGTTATCATTTTGGCATAGCAATGGAGATCCAAATTAGGACAGCCACTCCTCTGGATCATTTGTCAGGCCTAGGTTGCAGTGCGCTCCTCAACCAGCGAGGAAAGACGACCACCACCAGAGGATTATTCTCAGATCACGCTTTATTGTGGGAGCCTCTTGGTTGAAGGGGAGAGCAGGAAGCGAGGGGCCCCGAACTATCCTAGCTGTCCGCTTATATAGGGAGAAGCGCATACGGGCTTGCCTTGATTGGTTGTCACCAGCCTGCTGACACCAGAGGCCTCGGGATTGGCCGGAGATAGGTTATGTACTGCACATGAGCAGGGTGCAGCGCCTTAGCTGACAAGAGCATTACTATATATGGAGTTTTTTACCTCAAACCGTGAGGGGGCCAGCGCCATCTTGTAATGGCATCCGCATTCGGCTCCCCACAGTTCCCCCTTCTGTTTTAACTTGAGCACAAGCAACATTGGACTTTCTCCCGTACAAGTCCCCACCTCCTGATATGTGGACTGCTCGAAGGAGGCCGTGTCCAAGGCGCACCTTCTCCCGTGCAATGGGAGCTAGCCCAGGGAGGTGCAAAGGCTACGCCAAAGACCAGGTTTTACACGCGCCTTCCCCAGTGCAATGAGACAACGTGGTCTCGTGGGGGTGCAAAGGCCGCATGTGCAACCTAACTTAAGTGCTCTTTAAGGCTGAGAGCCAAATTTGAGGTGAGGCACCATCCTCCAATGCAGCAAATGCCTGGGTAATAGCAACCTTATCTCGCTGAGTCTGGGCGCGCAGCCGGCACACCAACCATAGACAAAGTATGCAACCTCCCAGACAGCAAGCTATAAACAACCCCACCCCCGCCCATTTTTTAAAGTAGGACACAGCAGAGGAGAGCCAAGAGGTAAGTCCCTCAGCAAATCCAGGATCTACTCGAGTAGCATTGATGGCAGTCACTGCTCTTCTTAGTTCGTCAAGGTTGGCATTGAAATTTTTGGACCAATATGGGCTTGGGGAACACTGATAATATTCCCCATCTCAGGTCTGCTGTGATCTTGGTTGCCATTGCTGTCAGTGACAGGAGCAGCAGGGACATCTTCTACCGAGGTCGACTCATTCTTGACGGGGCGCGTCAGCCGGGTAGGGACCCAATGAGGTGTTTCCTTTCCCTGGGGGAAAACACAAACAGCTCCCCTGGATCTCGATATAACCGGATCTGGTCCATACCATTTATTATCCAGCACATCTTTTCACATAACTAGCCTCGCCTCATCCGGTGGTCCCTCGGAGGCATGCCTGTCTGTGGCTGATTTTCCATCATCATTTAGATGCAAAAAATTAAGGGTAAAGAGTGCAAGAGAGACTCTTTCCTGGGAGGGTAGCTCCTTCTGCTATACACCCTTTTTTGTTTTTGTAAACATTCTTTAAGATTTCTATTGGCCCTTTCAACAATGCCTTGGCCTTGAGGATTATAGGGCAATCCTGTCAGGAGTGAAACTTCCATGTGATGGCAAAATTGCTTGAATTTTGCTGAAGTATAGGCAGGACCATTATCTGTTTTTAACACTTTAGGTATGCCCCATGCACTCCATGCTTCAAGACAATGAGAAGGAGAAGCAAAAATGACTCTTGAACAGGTATCAATGGACACATGTAAAAGATACTGAGATAATTGTTTAGAATAATTTGCAGCTTTAGTAAAATTTTTATACTGAATACTGGTCACACATAATCCTGAGAACTTCCACTGGCAGCCCAGCTGGGCAACCTGCCACAATATATCTATCTGTTTTTGAACCAGATCAATTCTCTAAGGTATTATTAAAAATAGTTTCTATATTAGGAGAAAAGGTAAAGAGGCCCTTAACTGCCCAATGTACTCCCCGAGTTTGACAGCCAGTCTAAGGATGTAGGGCTGAATCTCTTCTTCCTGTACAGAAAGGTTGGGCTGGAATAGACAAATTACTCTTTGGCTGAGAAATAGGCCAGTGACTGGCAATCCAGGTGGCATCAGCCTATCCAGGTTTTTTGTATAATTAGCAGTGACTCTATAAGTTTGGACTGACTCTGCCAACTCTTTAACTTGCTTATGTTCAAGGCGGTGATCATCCTCGAACAAGGGAAACATTTGCCTGAGGGCATGGCGTGTCTCTGGCATACAAAAGGACTCGCACTTCCTCTCTGAATAGAAGAGCAGAGACAGCAGCTGCTTTAAGAGCTTCCGGTTTTGCTACAGGAGTCCTCTCTGCCTCACATTCTGCTGCCTCCGCCTCTAAATCTTCCTCTTCTTCCAGCTGTAAAGCTTTTTGCTCTTTTAGCGGATACAAAGTATCCTCTCCAGGAAACTTGTACTTCGTTTCCCTGGCCACAATCGTCTGGCGGTCTTTCTGCCTTTCGGTTTTCTTTTTCACCTGCAGGCACTACTTTTAAGCTTTTGTCGTTGTTTTCCTTTTTTCCTTTTTTCTTAGGCCTACCCAAGTTTTCCCCTTTTAATTTAGCTTTTGAGGTCTCTGACAAACTGTCTTGGTACCTGGTTAACGCTCTGTGTCCTTCCCTACACCGCAACCAAAAGCAGCAGGCAAGGACAACAATCACCCAATTCAGAAACACAGCACAGAGAACCAGGGGGTCGATACCCGTAAGCAACATACCTGGGAAAACTTGACTTACCGACATCGCCGCTCCCGCGTGTTGATTTCTGGATCCTTTTCGGCCTCTCGCGTGGTCTCGGGTTCCGGCACCAGTTGCGGCACTCCTCAACCAGCGAGGAAAGACGACCACCACCAGAGGATTCTTCTCAGATCACGCTTTATTGTGGGAGCCTCTTGGTTGAAGGGGGGAGCAGGAAGCGAGGGGCCCCGAACTACCCTAGCTGTCTGCTTATACAGGGAGAAGCGCATACGGGGCTTGCCATGATTGGTTGTCACCAGTCTGCTGACACCAGAGGCCTCGGGATTGGCCGGAGATAGGTTATGTACTGCGCATGAGCAGGGTGCAGCGCCTTAGCTACAAGAGCATTACTATATATGGAGTTGTTTACCCCAAACCGTGAGGGGGCCAGCACCATCTTGTAATGGCGTCAGCATTCGGCTCCCCACACTAGGTAGCAAAGAAGAGAGCTTTCTGGAATGCCAGGGGCCCATCGTGATGTACCAGCAAGGATGGGAACTGGAAAGACGCTGTGCTGGAGGAGCCTAACTGATGCAAACAAACAACATTCCCTGAAGCTATCGGACACTTGCTGAATATCATGTAGGAAAGCCAGGACTTCCACAGGTATCTTCTCCCTTCATCCAGTAAGCATGTAAGTGCCATGACGGTCCGACATATTTATCACACAGAAGTTGGGACTCAGACCAATTAAACATCTTGGATGAGGCTTCCCAGTAATCAGTGTTGGTTCCAGTACTGCCCAGGCCAGTGGGTCGAGGGACAAGCTGGGTATATGGAAAAGTGTGTGTGTGTGTGTGTGTGTGTGTGTGTGTGTCATAATGCAAAAGCAAAGAGATTTGTTTAGTTCACCTTTTACTTGAGCTGTGCAATGCATTCTTGGAACTATCTAGAACTATATTTAGAGGAAATCTGCCAAGTGCACCATCTATGCCATCATTCTCACTGTGATCTGGGGCACTAGATAATTCTCGGTACATATGGCAACTCCATTATCTATATGTGGCCTTCTGATTATCTAGAAGCTGATGTGAATGAATGTCATATCGGGAGTAAAGCAAGATCAAAGCCATATCTCTGGTATCAGGGAAAGAAATAAAACCCCCGCAAGCTTAGCGAACAGACCCATCCTGAAGACTTCACCACAGTTCTTTAGAATGCATGCTCCCACTTTGAGGTGAGACAGAATGGTGCCAACCCACATCTTACCTGGTCTAAAAGCCAAAACAGAATGGTAGCTAAGAAATGTTCTTAGTCATATTTGCTGAGACAGAAGAAAGCAAACAATAAAAAAATATAGCTTTCATCTCCATGAGAATGATAGGCAGGGACTTAAAAAAATTTCTGTAATACTTGCTTTGTTTTGTCTTCAAACTTGCTGTTGATAGCAGCTGTTACCAGTGTACAGTGTGTTTATTGTTGAGTAATTATGTTTCCCTTTCATATTGGCAAAGCCATTATTTGCACCCCTAGGAGCAGCGGACATCTTGTGTGCACAAGTGAATTAATGTGACAATGGCTTTCGACTCTGGAAGTGGTGACTTATTAATCTGCAGTGTTGTTAAATAAATATTCAGATGTGTTCATCACAGTGCCAATCACTAATGGGGTTTCTTTGGCTACAAATTCTACAGCATTGTGTAACTTGAGGGCTTACACAGTTGTTGGGGAGGGGGAGGAGAGAGGGAGAGAGGGAGAAAGAAAGAGGGAGAGAGAGAAACATCTTTTTTATGATGATTTTGAAACCTGTCCAAAAAGCAAAAGACTGTTTCTGATTTAAAACAGCCAGACACTGGAAAGTCCCCAGAGAGTGTGTGAAGGGGAAGATTCCTGCACTACATCCGGTCCCTAGAAGACTAAATCAAAATGACATTTTCCTCTCTGAACCTCAGGGTGCATGCATGTGCAAGTGTGTGCTCCTGTACATGTGTTCTCTCCCTTCTTCCCCTCATCTCTCTCTCTCTCTCTCTCTCTCTCTCTCTCTCTCTCTCTCTCTCTCTCTCTCTCTTTCTCTCTCTCTCTCTCTCACACACACACACACATACACACACATCCTCATGCATACCAGAGACTCTCATTTCTCTAGAGTTTCCTAAGCACCAAGGGATGTCTCAGTTAATGGTGCAGCTTGGAAGTTTTATTATTGCTCACCATTTCCTGCACATCAGGCACCATACAGTTAGCTAAATCACCCACCAAATTGGCTAAATGGAAAGGCAGACAGAAAACCGGAGTTAGGTGAAGGATGATGAATATTCTACAGGAACAGGAAGGTATAATAATGAAGAAAGAGGATCTAACAGACTTGCATTCAAATGGGATAACTTCAGGGAAGGTGGGAGATTGCTGAGGAGGGAGTAGCCAGCTTCGCTGGAGAGAGGCTAGAGATGGGAATGAATGAATTCTGCTTTCCTGGCAGGGATTATGTTTTCCTTTTTAGCCAGTGTTCCTGTGTCTTCATTACTTCCTTATGTGCAAAATAAAGTACTAGGGTTGGAGGGGAGGAGAGGGGAGAGAGGTTGCTGGGGGATGGAGGGTGGGGAAGGAAGAGAAAGAAGGAGAGAGAACCTTAGATTTTAGTCCCTGAAGTTCTGTGGGACAAGATCCATGTAGCACATGAAGAGATGGAGAGAGTCTTCCTGTGAGAATCTGGGTGGCATCATGAAAAAAAAAATGGAAGGAGGATTTTGCTTTAGAAGCTCTGGAAGAGTTGAAGCAATGGCAGAAGTGGGGATTTATTTTGGCTGGAGCCAGTTTAATTAGGAAAAGAAGATAAAGAAAGAAGCAGTTAGAGGCTGGAAAGAATATCACTCAGGGAGGGAGGAGATGAATAAGGGCCAGAGCTCAGGGCAAGGCAGGGGGAGGGAGGAGGAGCCAGGGATTCTGACACATAGAAGAGGAAGCTGAAAGGAACACAGGGGGAATTGATCTAGAAAGATCAAGTCCTGTTCATCTCTGATATACTCTGTGAACATGGAGCCCCGGTGATCAAGTCACTATTCCAGATCCAAGACCAAGCCCGGCCACAGAAAAGACTTGAAGAGTGTCACTCAGAAATCATGGTGGGAGAGATGGAGCTCAGGACCCGGTGGGGGAGCTGGCAGAAGGACTAGAGGAGAAGAGGGGGATTGCAACCCCACTAGAGGGACAGCACAGGCTGGCCTGACCACGCAGTTCTCCCAGAGCCTAGGCCACCAACCAAGGAATGTACATGGACAGATCCATGGATCTAGATACATATGTAGCAAAGCATGGTCTTGCCTGACAGCATTGGGAAGGGAGGCCCTTGGTCCTGACTTGATAGGGGGATGCTGGAGTGGTGAGACAGGAGTGTGGTGAGGGAGCATACAGGCAAAGGGTCAGGGGAGGGCAGATGTGGGATGGGGAGCTGGTGGAGGGGTAACTGGGAAGTGAATATTATGGGAGGGGGTTAATAGAGGGGCTAACCAGGAAGTGGGATATTTATTATTTGAAATATAAATAAATGGAATGATTAATAAAAAACAAAAGAAAAGAAAAAGTGAAGAGATTCTGAAGCTAGTGGGTGGCCATTCTTCTAATCACTATAGACCTTAACATTGCAGGCAGCCCTGCAAGCTTCTACATGACAGCATCATAGTTTATAAGAATTTCCCTGGCTACACACACATCTGCATGTACATGCACACACACACATCAGATACATATACCCTGCACAGACACACTCATACTCACCGCACACACACATGAACATACCACATACATTCATGCATGCACATAACATGCATGCATACAAATTACATACAAACACACACACCCTAATCATATATGCAGGATACCCACACAATATTTTGGACATACTCATGCTAAAACATTCCTTGTTGTTTAGTTAAAATTCACATACAACCAGGAAGCATGCATCTGTGGTAACCTATGCACAGGACGTAAAGACTGGGTCAGCAAGGGTGTGAGCTCTGGAATCTGACTTCAGCCCTTCATTCACAGAGCTAAGTGGACAGTAGTTAACTTTAACATGCCTCATGTCCACTGCAGTACCAGCATGATGCTGTCTCTTAAGACAGCTGGAACAGTATATAGCACATAGGGTAAGTGGGAGGAGTGGATGCTGTTGTGTCTTCTGTCCCTAGGCTACACCTTGGACTTTCTCTCCTGTCATTACTGTCTACCTCCTCTGTCTCACTCCAGGACCCTGCTTTAAAAACTTTGTACCCACAGCTGCCTACACTCACTCTTCTTCCCAGTGCCCTGTGGTGTTCATCCACCTTGAGCAGACAGGGCTCAGCTCCTTTGCTGTCTTCTGCAGAGAACATCCTTGCTACCTATTTTTCATATCCCCTTCTCCTGTTTCCTATCCCATAGCTTCCTCATCTCCCTAAGGTAACGTGTCTATGCTTTTTGTTCATGGTTTCCTTTGAAACCATGGACTATAACTTGCCTGGGTGCCACCTTATTGGCACTTTGCATGTTGTGCTCTTAATCATGAGCATAATGGCTTACACCCATCTGATGGAAAATCAGAAGAGACGAATAAATGACTTGCTAAATGAATTATGCCCATAAGGTACCCGCTTTCCAGATAAGGAGGCTGTTGCAGAGACAACAGTACATGATTTAAAAACTACATGCCTAGGTGTTCACATGAGATGGGACCCTTGCTGTTCTCAGGATTTCCAACTGAGCTTCAAGAACAGTTAAGACACAAACACTTATGGAGGGCAAAGTACAAAGTCTAAGGATAGTCAATATAAGGTCCTGGGGACCTAAAGAGCATTTATCAGGAAGGACAACCCAAGAGAAAATACCAACATACCCAATGAGAAAGAAGCAGAACAATGGAGCTGAGGGGAAAGCCATGCAGAGATGCATGGGGGTAGAGCGAGCACAGAACATTCCAGAAGGAGGACAGAGCCTGGGAATCCTAAGGGATCATCTTAGGCCCGTAGAACCATTGTGTTCTAGCTTGATATGTCTGTTAGCACAATTAGCAGAGAGTGGACCAGCAGCCTCTGCGTAGGAACTTTTGAAACCCACATGTATTATTCTGAAGCATATTTAGTGCTAGTGGAAAGGAATGAACAGAAAGGCCTAAAGGTTAATTGGGATCAGTGACTCTGTGTGTGCTTTGAGGGGCCACCGCCTGCCTTCCTTTTCCCCTTATTTCTAATGGTCGTAGCCCAGTAGGAGATCAAGGATGGAATCAGCTGTGGAAATACCTATGCAAACTTGGACAAGCTGACCAGCTCCCCTTATTCTCCATTTCCAACATATAGAATGGGGAAAGGATTTTTAAAATGACTTCATAAGTAACAAGATGGAATGAGAGGGGACACGAACTCAAATTTTTCATTTGTCACAGAGAAATCAGGAGAGATGAGATGACTGTCTCCTGCTTTCTCCTTTTTCTAACCCAGCCTTTTGGGTAGAATCTGTTCTGAGAAGAAGGAAAATTCAAGTCTAGTGTTTCCTGTTACATGCCCTATGAAACCCTATTTTTCTGAGAGTCTGTAGCAATAGGTATTATGGTAAAAGAGGTCCATGGAGAAATTTTCCCCCAGAGATTCCTTCTCAAAGCATATCACAGAATTTTTTTCTTAAACCACAGGCTAAGGGATGTATATGTGTTTGATACTGGAGCCTCCTAGCAAAGTCACTTTATGATGTTACATAGATCTTCATATAGGGCCATTTACCTGCAGACTCAAATCCTGTGAGTACAGGGTAAAGGGCTCACAGCATGAAGAGGGCTAAGTCCCTGGGGGAAACAGGGACAGGAAACAAATGGCACCCAGCCTGTGGGGTTTGGCCACCAGCTTCTGGGATAAAAATGACCCCATTGTGGGAGCCGGCAGTAGGCTGGTTCTTCATCCTCAACCTCACCGAACTGGCTTTTCACAGACAGTTCTAGAGCTGAGGTCTTCAGAGGAGAGCTTCCTATCTGCATGCATGCAGAAGCTCAGTACTTCCTGATGTTTTACACATTTTTGGTACCTTTTTTTAATACATGGAAGTGTTTATGCTTTAAAGCATGCAAAAGCACTGATAAGAAAATTTTCTTATTGATAAATCTGAGTGCTAATAAAGTCAGAGTTGCCAATATATATGGGTTAGCAAAGGTATTTAACCTAAAGAGAGCTTTTCCTTCCCAGATGGACTTGAAACACTGCTTTAGAGAATTTAGAGTCCTCTTGGAAACTTTCCTGCCCTCCTCCAGCTCTCCTTTGGAATGGAGAGGTAGGCGGAGGAGAAAGGATGCTGTGTTCCATATCCCGCTCAGCTAGTTCATGCTCACCGAGGACCAGACCAGGTCGGCTTCACACCTGTTTTAGCTGGAAGCATCCCTTCTCAGTTTACGGTACGAGAAAAGCCCATCCGGAATCTGCTCAGATGTTTGTTATACTGTGTTGCCTTGGCATGATTTATCACTACTAACTGTCGAGAACCACTGCTCTAAATGACAGGAAATGAGCAAAGGGGCAAGTCAGGCCACCTTCGTCTGATGTGTTTTACAGCTACGGGGCTGGCAGAGTTTGGAAATTAGTTCTTTGGTGCTAAGCACCCCCTTGAACCTTTGTTGTCACTGTCTTCCTCGAGCACTGTTTCTGTTTGTTTTGGTTCTGTGTGATGGTTCTGTATGACAGATTAAAGAGCATCTCACCTCCCTTACAGAAATGACACAAAATGGCATGAGGGAAGACACTTTTAAAAACACAAAGCAATTTGGCCGGGTTCAGACTGTGTTTCATGTTCATGCCAAAAGGGACATTTCTATTTCTTTCCGCATGTGTAGCATCAGAGCTATGAGAGAAACTGTCAAAAACCAACCAGAAAAACTTTCTTGAAGTCCGTCAAGGGCACCCAGTTATGTCTTTGTTGAGTTTAAACCTTGTGAAGTTACAGGAAAAAATTGGAAATCACCCTAGGTAATGGAGAGCCAAATTGGGCCTTAGAGTAGGTAGCAGAGTGACTTATTTTTTAATGTTTCCAACATGAAAGAACACAATTGATTTTTTTCCTCCTTAATCCGTCCAACTCCCTGGCTTTTATTGTTTCTAAAATAAGATAAACCAAGCAGGTGTTATTTCAGCTCTGTAAACAATCTTTATTTTTCTGGCCGATAGGAATAGAAATGTAGCCGGAGAGCAGGCTTAGGAGAGGGGAAAGCCAGGCAATCAAGGAAATCATTGATCTTAACTTAGCTGGCTCCTTCTACCTCTGCAAATGCTCACAGTGGTCGCACGCCCCTCCCCCATAACTCACCCTCTGGGCTTTGTCAATACCTCATGAAAGTGCAGAGCCTAAGGCAGAGAAATCTTCAAGTGTGTTGGTTCCTTTCTCGGATCAAATCACACTTGTTATTTTTTAAGATTAGTGGCATCTCTGAAATGACTCTACTTTCTCAATTCAGGCAAATAATTGTCAAATGACTTTATTTTAATGCTTCAGAGCTGGGGACATTTGAGAGGGTCTCTGTTTTAATGTCCACTCTGACATTCCTGATCTGTGCTCTCTTTCCTCTGTATGTATCTGCCATGGGTATAACCATGTTCATTACATCAAAGGCCTTTTCTGAGTTAGCAGACAACCAGCAGCATGTAGACAGGAGAACTTCGATAGCAAGAGACAGACACTTGATTTGGAATCAAATAGCAAGAGAGATGGGACATACTGCTCCATTCCATCTGGCCTCACGCATTTGTGTCAGGTGTGTGTGTGTGTGTGTGTGTGTGTGTGTGTGTGTGTGTGTGTGTGAGAGAGAGAGAGAGAGAGAGAGAGAGAGAGAGAGAGAGAGAGAGGTCTTCTGGCTCCTCTTGCAGACCCCCAGTTAGCAGGCACTCTGTCCTTTATGCTAGTCCTGAGTCTTAAGGGTTTCACCCTTGAGTATGTCTCATATGTATCTAAAGAGTTAGCTCAGTTTTCCTCCTTCCTACCTTCAAGTATATCCTTCAAATTTCCCCAGATGTCAGGAGGCAGAATGGACAAATGTGGTGCCTATCAGCTTACCGACATGCATGCTGGCCTCCAGGCTCCATCAGCATCACAAGTACCTGCTGCACATTTCAAAGACCATGCTAGCATTCTGGCTCTTCTCACCTCCTTCCCTACCCTAAAGTCCTTCCTGCTTAAAGGTTCCCAGTCTCCTCCCCCTCTCTCATCTCCTTCTCCTCATAACCCTGCTATTTTAGCTGTGTTCTTTCTCTTGTTCTCCTTCTTAACCCCCTTCTCTCTACTTCCTCCCCCAGCCATGTTCAGTCTACTTTCTCCCTGCTCTGGACTCTTCCAGATGCCTCTGGCTGTTCTCTCTCTCTTATCTAGAGTAAAAACCTTTTCTTTAATCATACCTTGGAGTGTCACATCAACAGTTTATACTAGTGCTCTGTTACCTTAGCTTTCAGAGCCATGATTTCTTTACTTCAGTCTAAAAACTGTTAATGACTGTGGTGTCTCATAGCTATTTGTATAGAACTACTGACGAGAATTGGTAGTTCTAGTGGTATTTGGTTAGCCAGCTCTGTGCTTCCAACTAGCACTTACACATCTGCCCAAGAGCTATCTAGATTCTCCAATGAAAGACACACACAAACACACACACACACACACACACACACACACACACACACACACACACACTCACACACACACATTAATTTTAACATCCCTTGACTAGCTTAATGGCTGGATGTTTCTAATCCTCCCCACTGCTAGCAAACACGTTCCTCCAGTACTCTTGTGTTAGCATCTTTTAAAATTTATATTTCATCTCTGCTTCCCCAAATACAATTAGCAATGTGCTCACATGTCAGAGGACCTTTAGGTCTGATCTTTTTTCTTTCTCATCATGGTGATCTCTGCTTCCTCCCTTTCTCCAGTTCCTAGCTCGAACAAATCTCAAAATTCTGCCTCAGTCAATCTGGCCAGCCATTGGCTGTTTGCTCCTTATTGATCAATCAAAAAACCAGTTGGGGACAAGCACCTTCAGCATTTAGATGCACACGTTCCTGATTTGGGGGGCCGGATTAATTCAAAACATTAGAATCAATCCCCAACAGGTAGTAGAGTTTATGTACATTTTAGTCACCAAAGAATGACCATGATGCTTAAACGATAGAACTGCACATTGGAGTTCTGCAAAGAAACAAAACAGGAAGACAGAGGGCACCAACTCGGCCTCTCCCTTGCCCAAAAAGTAGTTATGGCCTCAGAATCGACCATGACAGTTGGTAAGGCAATGCTTTGTGTAGACACGAGCCCGGGGACTGAAATTCTAAGCGGTCACAGGAACCAGTCTTTGATGTACTCAAGTGACTCAGATGAGCTGAAGAAGAAAGGAGCAGAGTGCAGTCTTTATTAGGACTAAGGGAGCATCAGGGAGTTACACACCTATCAGTCGTGGTTCTCAATGCCCTCACTACCAGGGAGACTATGGGTAGGAAGAACCTAGATAGAGCTTCTCATTTTCTGTGTCAAGGAGAGACACATATCCTTAGTGTTCTGTGCAGAGCTTGGTGGTGGCTCTTCCCTGAATCCCTGGAAGCTGTTACTTCTTTATGTTGGCTAGATACAGACTATGCTCACCTAGCTCAGATGTTTAGGGACCATGGAAGAAGCCAGGACCTTCTTTTCTTTGGGACTGAGAATTTGGGTTAAATCCTGCCAAGTGTGCTGGTTAGTTTTTGTCAACTTGACACAAACAAGTCTCCAGGTAAAGAAACCTCAATTGGGGAATTGCTTTCATCAGAGTGGCCTATGGGGACTCTGTGGGACATTTTCTTAATTGGTAGTTGATGTAGGAAGGTACAGCTCACTGTGGGGAATACTGTCCCTTGGCCATGGTTCTGAACCATATAAGAAAGCAATCTGAGCAAGCCAGGAAGAGCAAGTCAGCAAGCAGCACTCCTCTATGATCTCTGCTTTAGTTCCTGCCTCTAGGTTCTTCCTGTTTTGATCTTACTTTCCCAAATTTCTTTTAATAAGTGTTTTATCACAGTAACAAAAAGCAAAGTATAACTTAGAGCTTCCTTCCTACCAGCTCAGCTCTCCGGCAAAGTCTTTTATTAGATTAGAGTCTGAGAATTTCTTCAAGAAAGCACAGTCTGTTGCTTCCCCCCAACCTACTCCCTGCCTGTTTGGTTAGCAATCTCAGGAGAATTTCAGTATCCTGGGGCTATATTTATTTAATTCTATTATTTATTCTATAACACGAGAGACCATTTTCATTGGTGTGTTTGTTCTCTGAAGGGGATGTTTAGCACTAGGAACTGATTTAAAAGAGCTGCCATCCCTGGACCCCTAAGGCACATCATAATGAAGGTGGGCTGAATAGCTCCTCTGGCAATTCAAAATGATTACCACCCCCTAGAGCAGATTGTTAAAGTTTATCTTTCTCAAGAACAAGGTCAACATCATTTGGAAATGTAATATCTGTGTAAAGATTTCTATTCTACCCCACCTATTGAATCCAACCACATCCACTGGATCTCATCCATCCTACTGAATCAACATCCTGGGCATGATGTTACCACTTTGTGCTTTAACATGTCTCTTAAAGTCTAAGTCAGAGTCCTAGGTAGTCTGGAGGAATGGGTGCTAAGAAAGTTATTTCTATGTACTACTTAGGAGAGGCCCATTAAAGATGACCACTAAGACACAGTTCATAACCAACATAAAGTCTTTTGTCCTAGCTGGTATGACCACACCCAAATATTCTCCTAGATATTTGGGGACCTGGATGTGGCCCCAAATGTCAAGAGCACAGTTTTGAAGGCAAAAACCAAATCCTGGCATCTTGCTGAGCATTTACAGTGGTGTTGTTGTTGGTGGAGTCAGGCTTCAAAAAAGCAAAGGTTTAATGAAGCCAAAACAATCAATTAGCTAGAGAAGATCCATACAAACAAGCAGTTTAACAGAAACTAGGAGAAGTGACAGGGCTATCCTGACCTTGGATTCCTAGAGCAGAACTGACTAATATTTGCATGGGATTCTCCATTGAGGAGATCAAATTTTACTTAAACGTGAAGTGGCCCCAGCAAGGATACAAGATGGAGTAGCCTCTGCACTGTCCTGATTGGTCGTGTTTCACAATGGTTCTATGGGCATGGGTTTTCTTTTATGGGGGTATCATTGGTCTTAAAGACCCATAATTTAACTGAGTTTATTCTCTATTTGATTCAGTTGGCCATACAGTTGAGGATGCAGGGTCCCATTGTTAGTCTGTTTAGGGTAAGAGTCAATAGGACCAGCTAATGCTATCAGTAAAGTATTCAACCATAGGGATCAGGTAAACAGAGACCTGTTTCCTTTCTTTCTTTCTCCTTTGAAGTGTCTCCTCTCCCCTCTTTTTCCCTTTCCCCTTTCTCTTCTTTCTCTACCTTCTTTTATTCATCATCCCCCACTACTTCTTTCCTTCCCCTGTGTGCACTCTACGGCACTGCAGCCAGCTCCCATAAGACCTTACTCGCCTTTGATTCCTATTGTAGAGCACCAGGGAGCTGAGCCCCCAAAAAACTTGTGAAAGCCAAACTTGGACCAGGCATTGACCCACCTCCTCTAAGCAGGCTCATTTCCAATGCATAGGAACTGAGAGGCCTCTGGAGGGAAGATTCAGTCAGGCTCCTGCCTTTTGCATCTATTTTGTTGATAAAACTGGACAGAGATATACCAAAAATTTACTTTGAAATATAATCAACGTTTCGTTTCTTCAACTCAGGGCATAAGTCCTGGGATCATTCCCAGCTGAGATGCCTAAGGCAGTTACAGTAGGTATTCTTACCCCTACTTGAATCAGGACCAGAACTGGGACACTTGTGACCTTTGTGAATTAACAAAGACAATAAGCTTCCATCTCTTCTCCATTAAGGCAATACCTGGAGAACATATACAGTGTATGTTACCATATATAGAGAGTGGAGTATACATAGAGTGGAGTGTGTGAGCAGACATAACATTGTAATCTTTGAAGGCCTTTTTCTCGCCAGTCTTTTTCACAATTTGATGTACAGACATCCTATTACTCTCCTAAACCCATATGGTCTGCTCCCTTAAAGGGATGTAAAGGAGCAGAGGTCTACCCAAAAAGTCCACCTCATTTTCCTAAATTTCCATGTGCAAGTTTGGGGATAATGAGAATTGTGTATCCTAGGCCAGTAAACTCTGGTCAGTCTTATCTTTAAGGGATCCGAGGTCCATTTATCATGTCCTCTGAGGTTAAGTGGTATGGGTTTGTGCCTGTTCATCAGACTTCCAAGGAACTCCTTATGTTGAATACACTTGGAGATGTACTTCATCATTCCAGCTCCTTCATTATCTGGATGATTGTTATAAAGGCAGACTCCCAGCCCCTCCCCCAACTTATTAAGAATCTGCATTTTCAGCATAGAGAGCCTAGGTGATCCATATACACATTCACATTTAAGAAACATTGCTTTGGACCAAATTCCTGAAGCATCTGCTGTGTGGGGGCTGTTGATTCATAGTTTATTCAACACAGTTTTAAGTGGTAAGTATCATTTTAGGATAGACCAAGGGCCCTTTAAAAAGTATCAGTGTCTGTAGGGTCCTGACTCAGACCTACTGAAGTTTTCATAGGATGTAATTAACAATATAATGGATTCATTGCACAACACTAAAATCTGGCCCACAAATGACTGTCAGATGAAAGTACCATGTAAATTATAGGTCTTTCATATGCTTTAAGAGGAAAATTCCAAGGGAAGAAAAGATGCTCCGTCAGTAAACATGCCAGTGTAGAGACTTGCCTTTGGATCCTTATTAGCCATGTAAAAACTGTTTTCAGTGATAGACACCTCTAATTCCAGTCCTGGAAGGTAGAGGCAGTCAGCTTCATGGAGCCTGCTGACCCTTTTGGCTGAATCATTGAGCTCCAAGTTCAGTGGAAGACTCTCAAGCAATAAGATGGGCAGTGCTTGAGGAAGACTCTTGAGATTGACCTCTATCCTTTACGTGTACATGTTTATATATTAACAAATGTATAACATAGACGCACACACACACACACACACACACACACACACACACACACACACACACACACATTTGCACATGGAGGAATATCATTGAAAATCCTCATCCATATTGTCTTTCATTTTCCCAAAGAAGGCAGGTGGGCAGTCTTGTTAGTATATAGATAGGGCCTTGTTCAGAAAAGCAATCAGGATTCACATTATTCATTCCTGTCTTGTTAGTCTAAGGTGGCTTTCCAGAGGGTCAGATGAGAGCCCTTTACACCTTAGTATGAGTTGATAAAAATTTAGCTTTTCTTTGAGTATTACCACTTAAGAATGAAAAGTTTAGCATTATGTTCTATAACATGCTCTTGCCTTCTGTCAAAAGAGCTACAGGCAAAACTAGATGAAAAGATACAGTGATGGGTCTGCTGTTCAAGTAAAGAAGCTACATAACTCTGGAGCTCAGGCCCAATGTACCTAGACCTAACTTCTGAATACTATAGTTTGTTTTTGTTTCATATTCTGAAAAGGAAGCCATCAATCTGAGGTGTCTCTAAGGTGATTCCCACTGCTGAATATCCTTGGTATAATTTACTGAGAATTTGGGTTGTGCAAATTCTAGGCCTAGGCTCCTTGCAGAACATTGAACTGGTAAACGTGTAAAGTGATAAATTGCTAAAATACAATCATTAATATTCTGTATATGTTAATTGAGGCTGGAAGTTAATACAGTGGTAGTTATTCCTTAACCAGCCAGTTTCCAATAACCACCTAGGGACCTTTTATTATTTTAAAGCTTAGGTCTTAGCTGGGAAGACTCTCAACTAGCTCATCTAAATTAATCTGACCACCCAGCATCATCCAGCCACATAGCTGGCTATATCTTAAAAGGCTCATAGTTATGTCTGTCTCTCTTCATGTCTCCCAAAGAAAAGGACATTCCTCTTTCTGTTTCTTCCCAGTGTTCCTTTCTCTCTCCCAGGAAGTAGCACCTTCCACTTCTTGCTTAGGTAATTGGCCATCAGATGTTTATTGAAGACAATCAGAGAATGCCTTAGGTAGGTAAGGAAGGACAGAGACACAAATTCACACAGCATACCATAACAATACTCTCTGGTCTCTCAGGATGGAGTGGGTTCAGAAGCAGGACACTTCTGTTTCTATTGGTGTGTAGAAACTCACTCACTCAAGCATGTATTTTAAGATTTCCTTCTGAGACAGGGTTTCTTGAAGACCAGGCTGGTCCCCATCTCATAACATAGATGTAGCCTAGACTAGCTTTGAACTGTGGATCCTCCTACCTCCAGCTTCCCCATGCCGTTGCCAGCATTTACACTTTAGTTCATTTACTGAAGAAGTGATTTGTTCTTAGGTTCAAGTATGGTAGCAATGTTTCTTAAAAGAATCTGTTTCAAGATAAGTTTGTTTTTGTTGTTGTTGTTGTTTTTTTTTTTTTTTTTTTTAATCCCAACTAGTTGGAACATGTTGTGAATAGAGCACTGATTACAGGGAGGGAATTTCCTTCAAGTTCACCAAAGGATAATAAAAAGTGGTCAGATTAATTCTAAATAAGGAAGACTTTTTGTCTAAATCAGTCTCACTGGGAACTCATGAATTAGAGTCACCTCTCCCCACATACATGAAACTGGCATAGGAAAGACCAACAGATATTGTCTAAAACAGTGGGCCCCAAACTGTGGGTCTCGACTCATTCAGGGATCACATGTCAGATATTTACATAATGATTTAGAGAAGCAGCAAAATTGCAGTTATGAATTGGTAACAAAATAATCTTATGTTTTGGGTCACCATAACATGGAGAACTGAACTAAAAGTTTGCAGGATTAAGAAGGTTGAGAGCCTCTTGTTTAAATGCTTTGGGGACTTGGTACTTTCCTCAGCTTTCTTCCAGCCTTGAAATTCTATAAGCAGGATGTGGATGCATGAGATTTCTGGTCTAAGGTCCACCTGGATTATTCCATTATGCTTCTGCATAGACATCGCTGTAGAGAGGTTTCCACATGCACGTTAGATTCTCAGCTTCTCTCCAGGTAAAAATAACCTCAGAGTATAATTCTAATGCAAGAGACTGGCAAAAACCACCAGGGCCTCTGAGTGTTGCAAATATCTCAAAGCTAGCAATCAAAAAATTTACAAGATCTTTTTCTTCTAAACTTGCTTAAAGGCCTAGAGTATGGAGGAGCCAGGTCCACATCAGACTTCTCACTAACTTGTCTCCAGAGCACCTGAGTTGTTATAACAAGTAGAACGGGGTGGTGCTGAGAGACACAAGTCTGAGGGCTGCATTAAACCAGTCCCTCGATGGGAAGCTGAGAGATCAGAGAAAATCAGATCCAGAAATTTCCTTATTTTAAGAGGTCAAGGCAAGCTGGATCCTACTGTGCCACTTCTCTTCCTATTCCTCTGACTTAAGATTCAGGAGCCTCATGAATGCCTTCCCTATAGTTGGGTGTCTACCACCAGTGCATAGGCCTGGTCTAAATACTAACTTAATCTAGGAATATGTTGACAGTGAATTGAGTGTGCAATCTCATTTGCAATAAAAAGTCTTTCAAATTGATCTTCAACTCTTTTTGTTTGTTTGTTTGTTTTATTGTTAAAACTTTAAAGAAGCCTATATTTGTGAGTATTGTCTATTAACTGGGAGAGGAGCCTATGGAGTCAGACAGCCCTCAGCAAGAGTCTCAACTTTGCATGCTCTCTAGCCTCTTTCTGTCACTGTGTCAAAGACCATGACTGAAAACTCTTAGTGATGGAAAGGAAAGGATTTATTTCATCTTACACCCTCCACTCCATCATCAAGGGAAGCAGAAACCACAGAGGGATCTTGTTTGCTGGCTCACTTGGTGGCCATACATAGCTATTTTTTTTTTAATTCGGCCAAGGGCCACTTGCCTAGGGAATGGTACCAACCCATAGTGGGCTGGACCCTCCTGTACCAATTAGTAATCAAAATACCCTCTCATATATATGCCCATAGGCCAATCAGATCTGAGCAATCTTTTAGTTGAGAATTCTGAGAGCCTGACTCTACACTGTGCCAAGTTGACAGAGCTAACTAGAGCACATACTTAAAAAAACCATGTTCTAAGGTTAGTTGAGTATGTGTCTGTCTTATCAGGATGTCATTTTTCTCATCTATAAAATGGGACTAACTCTAGTGTTGTGCCACTGGGTGATTGTGGGGATTCCATAACCAGCTGGAAAGCACCAAGCTCACAGTAATTACTTTATGATGCTCACTGGGATTCTTCCACAGAGGGCCTGCAAACATGAACCTGTGGTTCTAGCATTTTGAGGTCAAAAGAAAAAGTTCTAAATATTCCACAACTTTGGACCATTTCCATATTCATTTGCTCTGGACTTTATTCGAACCACAGGTACCATTTAGTACCTCTCTGTCAGATACTACCGCAGGGGTCAGGCATTTGAGCGGAAGACTAAATAGGCACATAAATATAGGCTGGGAGAAACACAGCAAAGGAAGCAAGCAGTAGTCAAGGATGGGGAAACATACCTTAATAGGATGCTTAAGGACCCTTTACGGGGTGATGCTTCAGCCTTGCCTAGACCATGGAAAAGATCTTTCGGGTTCTTTCATTCACAAAGGGAGTACACACAAGGTCAGCATGAATGCTCTACCTTGGGTGAGGGTCTCAGGTTTCTTCTCATCTGTCTGAGAAGGAGAGCTTACCAGATAGCTAGAGGCCTCTCCTAATCTTACCTTGGAGGGTGGAGGATCCAGCCATGCAAAATTCTATAGACATCATCATTTTCAAGGATGATGTAGTTGCTGCTCACCACTGTGGAAGTAGAACTTGTCACAAGAGAATGGTGTGAAGAGGCACAAGTTGGGTAGAAATTGTTACTTTGTTACTTTCAAGTTGAGTGTGGTTAATGAGGTGTACCGAATATTTTCTTGGGCTTGATCTTACTGTAAAATGTGGGCATAACTTATGTTGTCAGGACTTAACTAAAAGTGAGATGCTACTATAAAGCATCCAGGGTAAACCTGTCAGGGGGAAGGCATGGGAAGGAAAGAAACCTGGCCCCTTCTTTCCACCTCATCTGAGTAAAAGAATTTTGTAATATATATTGGGTTCTAAAAAATGTGCCAACAGTCTCTTTGGTATCTTTGCCAAAGGAATATCTAATTCTCCTCAGCTTGATTATGGCCTTGCCTAGGTGACTACTCAGAAGCTGCCAAGCTCAGTGGACATGACTCTGTCTTCTGAGACTAAGTGGAAAGTGTGAAATTTACCTTTGCTCTTTTTCTGTATGCCCATTCTGGGAGCCCAACTGCCATGCTGTGATAAAGCCAACAGCAATGTGGAAACACCACATACACATACTTCAACCATAGCCTTACATAGAGTCTAGCCATAAGCTGCCATCAACAGTCAGGCATAGAGTGAAAGTCTGTTCAGTTGTCTACAGACCCCAGCCTGATCTGCAACAGATCCTACATGGAGCAGAGATGAATCGTCCTTATCAAGCTTTGCTAAAGCTGTTGAGTTGTGACCTAAATAAATGTGGTCATTGTTGTAAGCCCTAAATACTAAGGGGATTGACTGCTTAGCAGCAGATAAATAAAATACTTTTCTGTCTTGGTGTCACTCCTACAATAGTGTGGCATCGACCACCCTGGACTCAGAGTAGTAGAGATATGAGGAGGGGCCCTGCAATGTAGTGGGTTTTCTCCTTCCAACCATGTCTTGCAATGTGTTGGGTAAGTAGTTCCTCTCCTCTGGACCTCAGATATTAGATATCAAGGTACCTGCTTCTCCCAAGGCCATACAGGAAACAGATATGTGCAGAAACAGGACCGAGGATGGAGGGAGGATGGTGAGAAGCAATAGAGTCACATGATAAATTCCTGTGAATCAGACTTCAGAGACCAGGATCAGGGTGCAGATCTGAGTTTATTGAGAAGAACATAAATTTATGTACAGTGTTTGAGCCAATCCCAAACTCCTAAGTCCTGTCAGTCCTATATCTCCACACTGTTACCATGCCCCAAGAAAGCCATGTCTGATGAAGTAATACAGTAGGGGAATGGAGATTGAAGGTGAGGAATGGGGGCTAGGGAGTTGGGAGTGGGGAGATGTGAGGATGGGGAGGGAGCATTGTCACCTGTTAGGATTTTTGTGAAGACAGGGAGAGCAGAAAGCAGTTACCACCCTGACCTCTGTTCCTTTTGGCAGTCTTACTTGTGGTCCAGGAGCCATCTTAGATCTAATACAGTATATGGCAGATCAGGACTCTTTGAGAAGTCTCAGGAGCCTATGGTGCCTCGCTCTACATCTTTATTTTTCCCTCACAAGGTTGACACAGGAAAACATTCCAGTCGTTTATATTGTAAGTCTAAGTTTTGCATACAACAGTATAGAAACCCAGTGTTCTCTAAAAGCCTTCTCTGTACATTTTTGATTATGGCATCGTGGTATCCATGGATTTTTTTTTTATTTGAGATAGAGACTTTTTGTGCTTTGAGCTCTCCATATGAAGGATGAAATAGGCTTTGCTTGGAGACATGCCAGCCCTGGTCTATTTCGTTTGGCAGTTTTCGTGGGGTTATCATTGGAACCTGTGCCATGTAGGGGCCTGGAGTCCTAGGGGGTCCCTTGGATGCCTGAAGTTCTCTCTAAGTTTAAACAAAGGCTGTCATGTTGCAGGCTAGCTCCCTATTAAGACCCCAGCTGTTGGATGGTTTTTGGCAGAGTGTCTAAAGGTTTTTGTGTGTGTGTTTTATCATTTAAGATTTTTCTGAAGAGGGATTTAAAATCAATTTAGAGGTCATGCTCAGGGACTTTGTCAAAACTGCAGGTTCCAAATAGGAATTGGTTCTTGGGGGCTCGCTAATGACTGGTGGGAGGGGAACTGGCTATTTCACATGTCTATGTTCTCACCTCCCTCCTCTGCGGAGGCACTGGCTTTTCCTTTGATATCTATGGGTTCCTTCATTTCTTCTTTAATTTCCTATCACTGAAGCAAGTCTCACTCTGTCTAGTGTGTGTCATAGACTGTCCTGTGGGGTGAACGTCTCTGAAGAACAAAAGCCAGCCTCAGAGAGAGATTGTTCTGAAAACCTCATTTCTAAGTTCAACATCACACATCTAAATGAAACAGGAAATTCTTCTCATTAAAGGAAACTCCTAGCCACAGTGCAGACATTAGGGATCTCAGCTAGCTTATGGAATATCAGTATGCAAAGAGAGATTGCTTGTTTCTCCACCCCTAGCCCTACCCATGGATAGGCAAATTATGAAACCATGTGTCAGAACAAGTTAATGCCGAGAGCCCAGCAAGAACACATCTTGTTTTTCTTGGACTGTTTAAGGCTGCTGAGATTGGATTAGATTGCTAGGCTATTGGGTTTTCTCTCTTTCTACTGCCTGGAGCTCAGGCATTATTGTGATATTTGGCCGAGATGGTGCCAAAGTGCAAGAGATATTTGTGGTGATGAGTCACTGGCTGAAGGCAACCAGCATCCCCAGGACCCTTTTCATCCATGGGTTTTCAGCTGTTTCCTTGGTGAGCACTGTGATGGTGTGGGAAAGGCCCCACTCAAGGCTGATCTAATCGTCTTAAGAGATGGAGAAAGGAGGCACTGAGCCCTCTGGGTGGCATCTCAGTTAAGACAGCAAAAGAAAGTGTTCTTGATTCTCCCCCTGGAATGGAATAGTGGTGAGGTTTGACATTCCTGAGGTCTCCTTCTTGGAAGACCAGTATCCCAAAGTGTGGTTGCTGACTTCTGCTGACTAGAATACTAGGCTAAAGTGTCTAGTATTGGGTCCTTGGGGAGGTAGCCAGGTAGAGGTCCTAACGGATGGATAAAGGGTATGGGGAAATCAGAAAGGGCTTTGGTGATCAGGTTATTGATCTCTTTTGCTGATAAATGTGGGGAGTTGAACCAGCAGCATTAAAGTGGTTTGCTACTGAGCCTGTCACATAGCTGAGGCTTGTTGACTCTTCAGGGCCTGGCCTAGATCAAATAGCTTAGAAATTCCAGGCTCTTGACTGTAGTGGTGACAAGGGGGAGAGATTCTCACTATGAGCTCCTGTCTTCTGTGGGGGTGGGGTGGGGTAGGGTGGGGTTGGATGGGAGTGGGGGTGGGGAGCAATTTAGAATGTTTCGACTTTGGATATTTGCTGGCAGCTCTACCATCACATTACAGATGGCACCTGGCACCCACACTAATGAGCCAGTCGCTCAGCATTTTCACTTCAGCCATGGGCAGAAGCAAACCACCCTCTTTAGTTCATCCGCACTCCTGCAGGCCCTGCCTGAGGTGAGGTACAATGAAACCTAAGACACTGTCATGTGCTGGAGGTTGTTTCTGAGTCTCTGGAGAGCCCTCATGCAAGTGGCCTGTGTGCTCAGTGATACGGAAGGTTCAGGTTGTGTTGATGAAACAATTATGGTCTTTTTATGATGACCAAACTGTCTTTGGTCCAGAACGTGCTATGAGTAACGCCCCCTCTCTGTTGCACCCCAATCTACCTCCTCTTTCAAACTATGTCTAGACCCCAGTCCTGTGACTGCAGGCCTTTAAATAGTATATCAAAGATGATCAGGATGACTCCTTCTGCTTGTCCCAGAGATTAAGAGACCCATCTTGGCGGGCCCAGAGGGTGTGGTTCTCCAAGCCTAAGAGAGGACTAAGTTGTTTGCTGTTGGGTTCTTGTGAAAACTAGCTGTCATAAAAAGACCGGAAGCTAGCTTTAACAAACAGCTCAATGTAAAATCGAGTGGACCTGAAGTCTTGTAGACATTTTGACAAACACTGATTAACTTCAGTATACAATTCATAGAAATGTAAATTTTTAATTAGAATACAGTGGGCTTGGTTTTTCAGAGCTGTCTTAGGTCCAAAACAAGACTGATCATCGGGATTCCCATAATCCTCTTTCCTTCAGTTGAGAGCAGCCTCTCCTGCTGCCAGCAACCCTTACCAGAGTGGGTTTTGTTTTTTACATTGTTACATTGTTACAACTGATAACCATCCTGACATGTCATTGTCAAGCAAAGCCCATCATGTTTACATTAGTGCCCCTTCGGTATATACTCTGGAGACTCAGGGAAATGTATGATGATATGTGTACACTGTTATAGTACCAAATAGACTCCCATCCATCCCATCCCCCACCCCAGAGCTCTGCAGTGATCTTTGCAGCACCTTTATGATTTCCCCTGTTTGAGAGGCATATAGTTGGAATCATGTGGACTGTGGTCTTGTCATCAAGAGTGTGTCTCACTTAGCGCTGTGTGCTGACATTCCTCTGTGTTTTTCCATGGCTCACTGTTGGCATTTTAATGCTGAGTAATACTCCATTTCAAATCGCACCCTGATTATAGGAATTTTTAAAAATCAAATAGACTTCTGTTAATAGAACCTGTCTGTTTTACTTAGCATTTAATATTGGCACCATTCATTACCACTTAGGTCTAATATTCTCTCACGTGTTTAATTTGCTCACTTCCGTAGCCCCGTGAAGCAGGTAAGAATTTCATGACTAAAACATGAGAGAACAAGAAGATTAAAAAGACAGTGTCTTTCTACTTGCCTCTGTGGCTCTAACTGTCCCCTGTGGGTCTGTGTGTGCTGCTGTCTGTCGTTCTGACTCATGCCTTCCTCCTCCTTCTCTAGCTTCTTTACCTTTCTATCCTCAAATGCCTACTTGCTCTCTGACTAGTTGGAAAAGTTTCCTTCTGTTACTTCATGAAGCTAATCTTACACCTCTGTACTAGCGTGGCAGCAGGCGGTGGTCTGGCAAACTGACTGCACATAGTTGGAGACGGAAAACTTCTCAATGTCAAAACCCAGAGACCCGAAGAGGGAGAGCAGCCTCTGACCTCCCATCAAAACGCAATCGCGCTTTGAAGTTCTGCTGCAGGAGAGAATGAATATGGATGGCTCGGGCATCCAATAAATGTTTGCTGAATTGAATGCAGTAAAAATGATAAAAGCGACATTACCAAATACATTTTTAAAAACTTCATTACATGTGCTGGAAGGTGTTTTTGACATTTTGCCTACATCTCTAGCTGCAGCCACAGAGCCTGGCTCCTCTGATAGGGTTCCTTACACTGCGGCCATGCTATGAATCAGTAGCTGCAGTGTGGAGGGCCTGAGCTTGCCTTCGATTATTGGATTCTAATGTGGAAAGTGAGCTCATTTTAAAACAAGCACTGGAACGTGCTTGTTGGTTACCATACCCATTTCATGAAATCTTTAACCACCACATAAGGCGAAATCGTCTTTCTCATCACATTTTGTAACAGATGAGAAAAGTGAGACTCAAATATATAATCTACCCCGATTTTATATGTGTTAAATGGTAAGATAAAAATTCAAATCCAGGTTTATCAAAACCTATAAACCATCGCAAATGACTTTCTATTCTTCTGCACACACACAAAATTATCTTTCAAAAGAATTGCTGCTTTGTTGTGTGCATGCATGTGTGTGTGTGTGTGTGTGTGTGTGTGTTTGTTTCTGTGTGTTTAAGAATACACTCACTTGTGTGCATGTGCATGTAGAGGCCAGATGACAACCTTGAGTACCATCCACTTCTTTTTCTAGTAAGTGTGAGATGGGATCTGTAGCTGGTCGAGAGCTTGTGGGCCAGGCTGCCTGACCAATGAGCAGGAAGAGGCAGTGCCTCCCCCCAGCACCAATATTACCAATGCAGCACCTGCACCGGGCTCCTTACATCCAGTCTGGTGATTGAACACAGGCCCTCCTCTTTGCAAGGCAAACTTTTTTTAAAAAAAACAACCGAGCCTTGATTTTTTTTTTTTTTGTTTGTTATTTATCACCATGAAGTATTCTCAAATAGTTGAACTTAGGCTCTATTTTGAGTCTTAGCCACATTTCCAGCATCTTGAGTTGCCCTGGGAATAGAGACAGTGTAGGGATCTGCTCTACACAAGGTATTTATAGTGCCCTCCTCTAAGGTTTGGGAACACTGGGAATTCTGGGTGTTGTAAAATTATGATAACAGGATGGGGTCTGTGGAATGCCACCCTCTACATTTGACATAACCATTGCAATCAGTAACTCACAGCAGCCGCTTCACACTGTCTTGGGCCTTCACAAGACTGGCCTTGTCAACAGCCATGGATTCAGGAGGAACTCACAGAGCCCCATGCCTTGCTGCTGAGCTATCAGCTATTGATAGATTCTAACAGGAGAACCATCATCTTCGGTGATGTTCCCACTGCTGAGTTCAGCGGATAGCCCCACACCTCTGGCCACAGAGACCGCCCTGGGAAACGTGCTGCATTAAAGTCAAATGGACTGACGTGTAAGAAGGAGATTTGAATAAATAAGAGCATGAATGAAGGCAAAAAGGAGGATGGGAAAGTTGGTTGTGAGAACCATCAGTACTGGTTACACACGTGTGTAAAAATGTCAACAAACAAATTTCACTGATAAAAACAACCCCCAACCATTAAGCACGAAGCTTTACTTGCCAGGTGACACAAATGACTCAAGGTCTCTCTCTCTCTACCACGTCTTGGCTTTAAACTGAAGCTGCCCAGATAGATTGGATCTCTACGGGGGACAAACACATTTCATAAAATCTTTAGCCATCACATATGCCCGCCTTCTAAACTCCCTATTTCTTCGATTCTCCATTTGACAACCTTTCCCCACACCAGAAACCCTTGAGATCTATAGAATCACAGTGTGACCCAAGAGTTCTCTTGATGTTCAAATCCTGACAACATCCTGTAAATATGAAGAGACATTTCTTCACAGGTATGCCACCAATACCCTTTAGTTCAGAAGTGGCAAGAGTGAAAGATGGCTGTGCACATTACAGCATCCACCCAGTGGGTTCATAAGCTAAACATGCCATAAAGACCTAAGTGTAGAAGACAGTTTCATGATGAGAGTAATGGCATATAATATAGGTGTGTTTCTTCTTAGGGGAAAGAACCCACATGCAGATTTCTAAGGTTCCATTGTCTTCTCAATAGAATCCATTTGACTGTTTTCTCCATGGACATCTGTGAGCCCTGGGTGGCTGGGCCACTTTGATGGGACACGAAGCCTTGTGCATCTGGGTAGAGTACCTAGTTACAGTATAGACACAGAACAAGTGCCCAGGTTGTGTTTGCTAAATACATACATCAGGACAATGTAATGGGATTTTCCTCCTGACAGAAACATATTCAGTGTGTCAGACAAAGGTATCTCTGTGTCTAGCTGTGGCTGGTGTTTTCCATCCTTCTAAATGCTTCCTGATATGATTTGTACTCTCAGGCCTTCTCACACATACTAGCCTTGCATTTTTGTCTCTGTGCCCCATTGAACCTGTCTTTCTCCCTTATCTTGGTTCAAGTATTTTCCTATCAAGAGATGGATATGACCTATATCCTTTGGGTTTAACTCTGACTTAAACCATACTCCCGTCTCCTTGTAAGGGGAGTGCATCATTCTGGGGGAACATCCAGAATTTCCCAGTGGGAGATATTTGTGTAGAATGGTAGCAGACACCAGCATGGGTGGAATGGTACAGGTAGTGGCCCCCAGGATACTATCCTTTTCTGGGCAAACCATGTTCACGCAGATGCTTCTTCCAACTGCTAGCTGAGCTGTGGAGTCTTGTTGATTCTTTCCCTAAACCAGTATAAGAATAGGAATCAATATTATCAATGTGCCATGCTGCGTGTGGAGCCCCAGGGGTTCCTGTTGCCCACTGACTAGTTTTTAGTTTAGTCATGGAGGCTGGGGATGATCATCGTTGCCTTTTTAGGTCTCTGGCTGCATCACTAGCTACACAGAGCTTGGGGCAATCAGACATTTAGACCCTGATTGTGTTCTACAGAAAATGTGAAACCACGTCACCTGTGCGGTCCACTCCCCATGCAGTCTATGGCTAGATACAGAACATTAATTTTTAAAACGTACTCTGCATTCATTTGTGCATAAGGAAAAATACAAATGTTCTCAGCCACCCAAAATTACACCATGCAAAGATATGTATCTTTCACATTTTCATTCGTAGACATCTAGTTTATATGCCGTATGTGCATTTTTCTCCAGCTAACGACCTACATATTTCAGCTACCTGATGTGACAATTTATATTGTTTTATTTCCTGTTCTTTTAAATTTTAGTAGATAAACTTAGATAAAACTTAGGTAAAATATTTCTGCACCAGTAAATTTTCATGGTATTGTCTTAAAGGATGATATTACATTTTTGGGACCCACACTCATTCAATCTACTTCTGCTCACCCAGTTCTGGCTGCTCATTGTTGTTACTGGGGAGCAACGCTGAAGCTGAATTTTTATACACCTGCATGCCCATTTCCATGAGATCCTTCTAGAATCTACATCAGTAATTTAATTGATTTTCTTTTTTAACTTTAAGAGGCTTTTGGAACACAAAGCATTGACCCTCTAGGAACAATAGGGTGGATTAAATTTCCTGCTCTATACTGCCTGGATAATATCAAATCTTGACTATTTGTAGTATTATTTTTAGGAAGATTTCAGTCTTTCTTCCCTATCTTGTCATAAAAAAAAGACATTAAGTAATATAAGATCAGTGATTATACAGACGTTTGCCAGGAGTGAACACTATGTACAGCCTCTACCAGAGTTGAGTCATGGGAGGAGAAATTCAAGATTATACCAGCCACGGCCATCTTCCAAGTAACAAATGTTACCTTCTCTTATTGTCCTGGTATAGGGGACTCAGCCTTGTTAATACAGACTTTCAGAGCTATCCTTAAATTTCCTCGTTTTTATTTCTTCATGCTCTAAAATATTAGTTACTTTGCCAATTTTGAAATACACGGTCAAGATGAAAATAAGGGTAGTTTGGAATAAACATTACTTACATTCTTCTTTATCCTAGATTTTCCCCCTCAAAAAAGACATGCGCTTATTTTCTGATATACTTTATATCAGAAAAGTATAAAGAAGAAAACAAATGACTCATAACCAGACCATTCGAAGACAATTACTGTTAATTGGTGTGCTTCCTTCCAGGCATTTTCTTTGTATATTTTTCACAAAACTGAGATCATAGGATATACACTATTTCCCAAGCATATAATGTAAACATTTCTCTATGTTATCAAAAAGTCTTTGAAAACATTATCTCTAATGGCTCCATAATACGGCATTATGGAAATGAATTAAATATATAAAATATGGTGATTAATCATGAAAGCTGCAGAGGAAAGCCTCCTGGGCTCTGACTCGGATACAGATGTTGGATGGCTTTTGTCTCAGGCAAGGTACTCCATTTCTCTGTGATTCGGTTTTCTCATGTGCAGAAAGGGATAAATGCAGTTTTAGACCATATGAGTTCAATAAGCCATGCACGGAGTGATTTAAGTAAAACTTAATTCTGAGCACAGTTTATAATGAGCTTGCAATAAACTACTTCTACTGTTTCTCCTCAGGCACCCTACCTGTGGGTAGGCTTTGTTTCCCACCAAGCAACGTTAGTTAAAACCACTGACAACTGTAGTTGTTCACAGACGTGTTCATCCTTAGAATATTTACTTAGGAAACAATCAGAATCATAAATATGAACACACTTAAGGCTCTACCTAAGGCCAGAAAATGCACCTGTCTATACTGCCTGCACAGCACAAGGCTGTTATTACAAACAGAGAAATGGTTAGGTCCAAATCAGTATCAGCTCCGAGGCCATGCCATCTCTTGCTACCTCCTTTTTGGCTGTTCTCGTCTTTCTGCCCCCAAGGACACATATCTGGGTCATTTCTAACTTTTTACCACCTTATTTTTTTCATATGTCAAATGAAAATCTCAACTGATTATTGTGACAATTAAGTAAAATGATATACATATATGAAAATTTATATATGGTAAGCCCTTGCTGTTAACTATTATTAGTAAAATAATAATTATACTCTTACTACAAATATGGGAAATGATCAGTCTCACTGCTCCTCATTACTGTCAAGCATAATTATTTAAAACTATGGTTCAAATTTACGTTTATTAAAAGTAATTTTTTTATATTCTCACCAATGGAAAGTACTTTGATATTTTCATTTGTTGTTTGCGGGCTATTCCTAGAGTCCAAATATTTAGTAATTTGTTGAAGTTCTCTGTGTGTGAGAGGCAGGGAGTGGGATGCATGAGAAAGAATAAGAAATAAAAGAGACTGAGGTCTGTAGTGTGGCCTGTTCCTCTTGAACTTGTTTTGTCTTCCTGTGCCCACTGTTTCTCAGGATTCCCTGCCACCTGGTTAATTATCCATTTAAGAATCTTGCTGGAAGATGCTGGCGAGGATAAGGAGAAAGAGGAACACTCTTCCACTGTTGGTGGGGTTGTAAACTGGTACAACCTCTCTGGAAATCAATCTGGTGGTTCCTTAGAAAATTGGACATAGTCCTAATCTGAAGACCCAGTTATTCCACTTCTGGGCATATACTCCAAAGATGCTCCAACATACAATAAGGAAACATGCTCCACCATGTTCATAGCAGCCCTATTTATAATAGTCAGAAGCTGGAAAGAACCCAGATGTTCTTCAATAGAGGAATGGATACAGAAAGTGTGGTAGATTTATACAATGGAGTACTACTCGGCTACTAGAAACAATGACTTTATTAAATTCTTAGAAAAATGGGTGTATCTAGAGAATATCATTCCGAGTGAGGTAACCCAGTCACAAAAAAACAGACATAATATGAAGCCACTGATAATTGGATAGTAGCCTCAGAAAGCTCTGAATACCCAAGAAACAACTCACAGACCAGATGAAGCTCAGAAAAAGAAAGGCCAAAAAGTGGAAGCCTCAGTCCTTCTTAGAAAAAACAAACAACAACAAATGTATAGCACCCTCTCAGAGTGGGGTACACCTAGACCTTAAGTTACTAATAACTCAAGAGCTAAGAAGATAGCCTTGTGGCAATTTTTGGTAGTTAAAAATTATTATCTTTAATCTATACACACCAAGAAACCTTTGACTATTTCCATGTTACATTTTGTTTTACATGTACTTTATGCTTATGGTAACTAGTAAGATTTCAATGCATACTATTAAACCTTTAAAAAATCCAGTACTGACAAAAATATATTCATATAGTTTTATGCCAAAATGCTTTTAAAAATCTGTACATGTATCTCTTTAAAAAAATAAGTTGTAAGAAAAAAAAAAAGAACCTTGCTGGACAGCATCGTTAAATTTATGAGTCTGTCAGTTCTGAAACTCATATCCTTTTTTAAATTATAAAATTCCCAAATCATTGGCCATTCTCCTACCTCTGGTGCCACAAGCCATATCCTGGAGTTCCCAGGACTTGAGCAGGTGATGGGTCATCTACAGAACCTCTTATCTAAGATGGCAAACATTCCTGATTCAGCCACCAAGTCACTGAGCCTTGAGTATGTATAGAAAGGGGCTCTGACAAGACTGTATTGGTTCTATGGCTTTGTCTTCTTGCTTCCTCTCTTGTCCCTGAGCTGTGTCCCTGTCTTGTTTTCCATGCCCAAGATCTATCCTTGACAATTTGTTCATGCCTTATGGGCTCCTAGAATCACGGTCTGCCTGCCATGCTCTCTACTTTGTGGACACAACTCCAGTTGAGAATGTCAGCCATTGTCCTCTCTGTTGGTGTGCCAGGATCTGAAGGACACAAAGTGAGAGGTCCAAGCTTCCATTGCAGCATTTCCTGAGATAGTCTGCCAGCCTTTCTCATTATTCATTAACCCAGGGGACCTGTGCATCACCATGTGTTTCTGGATGCCAGGTTTCCATGTACTATCTGCAATATAAACATTTTCCTCCTTGAGAGTGCATTGTTCTTGAAATTTTAGACCTCAGACTGTTTAACAACCAGGCCCTGATTTTGTCCAGCATTTCCTTAATTTGCTATAGCAATTATGATAAATTATAATAATATGGATAGTACCTGCTGAATATTTACTCTATGGAAGGCATTGTGCTAAGTGGTCCTTAATCACTTTCTAATGACATCATCAAGATGAGCAGAGAGTTGGCTCAGAAAGGTTGAGTAGCTGAATTGGGATCACACAGGTTATTAGTAAATGGTAGAGCCCTGAGTTGTGCTCAGGTAGCCTGATGTCTGAGCTCCATCACTCAGCCATAAGATTAGACAGGGAGTAAGAGTTGCCCCACATTCTCCCTGGTTCTGTCTGTAAGTGTTAGGCTCATAAGCACGGTGGTAGTTTTCTCTTCTGCAGAGCTGCCTTTGCAGGGTGAGAACCTCACAAGCCCACTGTGTGACTCTCTCTTTATTGTCCTGCCCCCTACATGCCTTCCAAGCAAATTTCCTTTTACTCAGCTCTTAGCTTCCACCCTACCCTTTAGGGAAGGCACTTCACACTCTAGTATTTTTTTTATCTTTATATATCCAACTGACTTGCATCTGTTCTTGAAGGTCAAACACACAATGTCTTCATCTTTAGGACTTCCAAAGCTTAGTCTGTTCTGGGTGCTATAAAAATCACTGGAGGCCAGGGATGTTAGAAAAAAACTAAAGTTTATTTCTAATATTTCTGGAAGTTGAGGGACCTACAATCTAGGCATTAATAGATTTTATGCCTGGTGAGAGCCCATTTTCTAGTTCATTGCTTTGGGAGATCTCTGCTTGTATGTTATTTTTATACATGCCTCTTAATTTCAACCTATGGAATTGGAGCTAGGAACTCAAGTCCTTAGCACCGTAGCAACTAGCAACCCACAACTATGTCCCCCTCATTTTTTTTTTTCACCTCAAGGGCATTGAAGTTAATATGGGTGTAATTGTTACTGACTTCAAGCCATAATGCTGACAGACCTCATGTGTGGATAGTGAGACGGTCAGGCTGACAGTCTTCTTGCCTCCCCTACCTCTTTTAGCGTGTGACCTCAGCGGAGGTGGAAAGGCAGAGTGTGCATCTGGCTTTAGCCCTTCTCATAGTCTAACTACATCAGGTTCTCAGCAGTGGCAGATTTAGCGGTTACCGTTTGACTATTTGCAAGCAAACCCAAATTACACAGACTGTAATAAATTGTCATTTTGCTGAGATAGGACTTTGGAAATGCCATGCTATGATGTTGGGGTGTGGTTGTGAGTCACTTAGATAGTGAGAGATTTGTTGTTTTCTGCCTATTATGATAATGGATTTTATGGAGGGGATGATGTGCTACAGCAGGGCTCATGACCGTGTGGATTTCAGAAGTCTCTGGGTTCATCCTGTATAAACACCAACCATTACCCGGTGTGCATGATGACAGGATAAGGGTAGCTTCTCTACGGTCCTGCTGCAGAATATAAGCAATAAGCAGGGAAGTGACTTTCCTTCCCTACAGCAGCTCTGCAGGTCAGTGGCTGTGATCCCTCTAGGAATCGGAAGGGTTTCTTATGCACAGGAAGTAAAGCAACAGAGCTGGCATTCTCCAATTAGCTCGTGCTTTGTTTACCTGCTCCACATACTTCTACTGTATAGCCACAGCTGCCTCTTTTGGCCTAGATTCCTACTATCCTGATAAGAATGAAAACCTTGGGTTGGCGTCAATAGATATTAGGGGATTTAAAAAATATATTTTCATTTTCCATCCAGAGTTTTAATATTGCATATACCCCCTGTGAGTGTGACCTACCTAGATCCAATATAATCATTTATTCAGCAGGCTCGAGGGTTAGATTCTTTTATACCCGGTGTCACCAGCCATGGTGTCTGCTGCTGCCTAGACTCTCCAATGACAGCAAGACCTGGGGAGTCTCAGGGAGGTAGACCCCTTGCAGACAAAGAGTCCATTATTTTAGAAACTACTCTTCAAAGTGATTTCTCAAGGTTTACTTTCTTAGTTAGGGTTTCTATTGCTGTGAAGAGACACCATGACCATGGCAACTCCTTTAAAGAAAAGTACTTAATTGGGGGTGGCTGACAGTTCAGAGGTGTAGTCCACTGTCATGGCAGGAAGCATGCTGGCAGGCAGGCAGGCATGGTGCTGGAGAGGTAGCTAAGAGTTCTGCATTCAGATCCACAGGCAGCCAAAGGAGAATCACTCTGGGCCTGACCTGAGCTTCTGAAACCTTTAAACATGTCCTGAGAATACCCTGTGACCAGAATCTCTGTCGCCATTTACAGATGTCATTGGAGACTTTGGAGAGCGGTGGACGACCATCACTTCTCTCTAGTTACTAGTGACCATGTCACTGGGTCTAGAGTATCTGGTCCAGGGTCATTTCTGAGCTTCAGTTGCCAGTAGATGTACACAAACTCTGAAGTATTAAGTCCCCCAGGACTCAAGGGGGCAGAACCAGCCAGACCAAGAATGCCGAAAATCTTTGGGCTAAATATTTTTATTGCGGGCATTTTCTTCTGTCTGCCTTCTGTAGCAACGTTATCTTTTTCTTTTCTTTTTAAATGAGTGACTGTGGAAAGGGCTGGGCAGTAGGAGCCTTCCTGCACTGATCTTTTTTTTTCTTTTGTCAGTTGGGATATATTTTCTTATCTTCTAGAAACCATCATGGAGACCAAAGGTTTGAATGAAGGGTTTTTGAGAGCTTCTCTGAACTGGCAGCTGACCTAAGACTTTATTTCCAGTTCATCCCACTGGTTGTTCCTTTGGAGAGTGAGACCGAGTTCTAGTGTTTTTATTCACTCTGAATCATAAAACCGATATGCTATGCCTATAATTCTGGTCCAGAGAATCAGCATATCATGTTTTCTAGTCTTCTCCTAAGAATTCTGAAAGATGCTCATCAGAGCAGAAGGTACCGAATCCTCTGCCCACACGATCTGGGGAGGCATACTACAGGGCACCTGCTTCCCTCTGTATACACATCCAAGGGCCCTTCCTGCTAAGGGCTAGCTTCCCTGTCTCAGAACCTTTAAAGTCAGGCTTTTGCCTGGGGCTGAGAAGAAGGTTTCCATGGCTTCAGCATCCAAATCAGGGTGTAAGCTGGCCTGCTGATGCTCCTTCCCTGGGTGGTCAGGAAGGGTAACTTCTGTGCTCAGCATGGTAGACAGACCTAACAGCTGGAGAGGGGCTTCTCACACTTCCAAGTCGAACGGACGCTACATCGTTAGTGAGGGAAAATCAAATTGTGAAACTACATTGTAAAATATTAACACCAAGCTCCCTGGAAGCTGGAAATGTGGCTCTTTTTTTTTTTTCTGTAGACCTTCCTGGTTTCTTCTTCTTCTTTTTTCTTCAGACTTTCTATAGCAAAACTGAAGTATATTTTAAATTATATTTCTGACAGAGTCACTGAAGATGTACTGCGTGAAGGCGAATGGCTGTTCCGACATTCCTTCACACTCTGGCTTCAAATTACCACCTCTACTTGCAGAGCCAGGCTATTTGGATGGAGATGGGAGGTAGGAGGGGGAATTGAGGAGGCCACCACTAGGGTCATTGAGTTCCCTCTCTTCAGACATTGCTCTGGCAGCTAATTCCAGGGTGCTCATCTATACGGTGGCAGCGTGACTTTTGTGTTTTCCCCAAGGTATTTTATAGCCTTTTTACAGTGGTGCTGTGAATAACTTTCTCCCTGTAACTTCCAAACAGTGAACGATCTCAGATCAGTGTTTTTTCCCTTTGCTTTCTTCTGTGTTAGGCCCAGGCTAGTCCCTCGCCTCTGTCTGTCCCTCACCTTCTCCCCTCTCACTTTCCTTTGCATTCTTTCCTTCTTCTCCTTTAGCCACACTGGCTAATCCTTGAAGGGAGAATAAGCCATACTCATCAAAGCCAGGCTTCTACACTGTCAGCCCACACTGTGATGAGGAGCATCTGCAGACTCAGATCTAGCAGGAGTTGGATGGCTCTAAGCCCCTTCTCCTTCACAGAGAGAAATTCAGGGTTCAAAGCCAAGCCCAATACAAGGGTCTGGTCCCTGAGTTCCACTGGCTCTCTCCATAGGAAACTTGATAATAGTGCCAAACAGAGGGCACTTGGATGTCAGCTGAAAAGACAGATGAGACTTGCCAAGTTATTCCTGGCTGATCTGTTATTCTCGGGAGAAAGTTGTAGACATCCATGTTCTGTCAATGTCTTCCTGCTGTGTTTAAGTCAAGACAGTTGACACAATGTCCAATGAGTCCTGGGTTGGACAGATTAGGACTTAACCAGCCTTAAGGAACGGGGTGGATGCTATGGCCTGGGTTTGAACAGAGCCTAGCCTTCTGCAGCCACCAACACTAACCTCCTCTCTTGAACTGCTTCACTCTAGTCATCTACACCAACCCTCCTCTGAAGCATCAGCTTTTCAGGTGTCTTCTCCTAGTCTTCCCAATCAAGTTGAACTTTCCATCTTGTTCTGTAAACAGCAGTGGCCACTGGTACTCTTGACCCCTATGGTGGAGCTTTGGAGTGAGAGTTGGAAGGGACCGTGAAGACATAATCCTCTCCTTTCTGCATCCAAAGAGCTGCACATCTTTTCCTTCACAATGTACAGGACAATACTTGATAGAAGTGTACCAGTAGTGTGTTAATCTGCTCCAAATCCCCGGCATTGAATTCATGAATCACACACACACACACACACACACACACACACACACACAATTTTCCTGAGTTAATACATACTAAATTTGTATTTCATCTTTGCTGCCTTGGATCCTGCTGGGCAGCTCTTCCAGGGCCACTGTCCCCATACCTATATGTCTGCTGTCTCTTCCTCCTGTATTTTTCTGGTGTGGTCTGTCTCTTATGACCTCATCTGTCGAGCGCCCCACTTCCCGCCTGCAGGAAAAGGTGTGCAACAATAGGATTCCCCTTTTTGTTTGTTTAAGTAAACCTTTAGGGTACGATGAGCACCTTCAATGATGCCTTGATCCTGAGGATTATAAGGCAATCTTGTCAGGAGTGAAACTCCCATGTGATGGCAAAATTGCTTGAATTTTGCTGAAGTATAGGCAGGACCATTATCTGTTTTTAACAGTTTAGGTATGTCCCATGCACTCCACGCTTCAAGACAATGAGTAATAACATGAGAAGCCTTTTCTCCCGATAAAGGAGAAGCAAAAATGACTCCTGAACAAGTATCAATGGACACATGTAAAAGATACTGAGATAATTGTTTAGAATAATTTGCAGCTTTAGTAAATTTTCATACTGAATACTGGTCACACATAATCTTGAGAACTTTCATTGGCAGCCCAATTGGGCAATCTGCCACAATATATCTATCTGTTTTTGAACCAGATCAATTCTCTAAGGTATTATTATAAACAGTTTCTATATTAGGAGAAAAGGTAAAGAGGACCTTAATTGCCCAAAGTACTCCCCAAGATTGACAGCCAGTCTAAGGATGCAGGGCTGAATCTCTTCTTCCTGTACAGAAAGGTGACCACTTAGGTTGGGCTGGAATAGACAAATTACTCTTTGGCTGAGAAATAGGCCAGTGACTGGCAATCCAGGTGGCATCAGCCTATCCAGGTTTTTTGTATAATTAGCAGTGACTCTGTAAGTTTGGACTGACTCTGCCAACTCTTGAACTTGCTTATGCTCGAGGCGGTGATCATCCTCAAACAAGGGAAACATTTGCCTGAGGGCATGGCGTGTCTCTGGCATACAAAAGGACTCGCACTTCCTCTCTGGATAGAGCGGAAGAGCAGAGACTGCAGCTGCTTTAAGAGCTTCCGGTTTTGCTACAGGAGTCCTCTCTGCCTCACATTCCACTGCCTCCTCCTCTAAATCTTCTTCTTTTGCCAGCTCTAAAGCTTTTTGCTCTTTTAGCGGATACAAAGTATCCTCTCCAGGAAACTTGTACTTCATTTCCCGGGGCACAATCGTCTCTTCTCCCGGCGGTCTTTCCGCCTTTAAATTCGCTCTATTCTTACTTGTTTTGAACATGCCTCTCGGAGCCTACCTCTTTTACTTTTTGTTCCTAGCGCGCTCCCTATTTCATTCCGCTCCGTTTCTGACCCGCCCTCTTGGTGCTGTGTGATAACTTTCTGTCTAGCTAACTTTCACAACAGTAATGTTACAACAGTTACCACAAATGCAAGCAATAACCCTTCTACTTCTGGAGAAAATCCAAGAAGAGATATGCCTCCGTTTTTGGCACACTCTTTTGGCACCCCATAAAATCCAAAGAGGGACATGTCTCTCGGAGCTTACCTATTTACCTTTTCGCAATTCTGAATCCACTTTCACGGACTGAAGATTCTGCTTGGCGCCACTGGTGTTCAAACCTTCCCGGGATTCCCGCACCACTTGTCGTGCACCCCACTTCCTGCCGGCAGGAAAAGGCGTGCAACAACAGGATTCTTCTGCGAACAATCTTTATTGTACAGTACTCTGAGCAGGGGACCCCCGTGGAAGAAAAATGCACTACTTGTATATGCCCAGGAGACTCGTGTCTCTACCTGATTGGTGCGCCCTCCAGTATCTCATTAGCATGCCCCAAGAGCGGGCTGTGATGTCTGTGGTACATTCGCGCTATATCTCTTGGGCTCTGTTTGCTGAGTCATCGGTGGGAAGCCAGCACCATGTTTGGGTGCGGCACAAACGGCTCTCAACACTCATCATAGTGGAATCTCCTTTTCCTCTTTCCTCAGTCCCTTCAAGGAATTCTAAAAGCACAACCTTCGTCTGCCTGCCCCGCCATCAGCCACCACTGGTAACTTTATTGGCCGGTCAAAAGCAACTGGTAATAGGCTTCCTTTTAGTCCTACATGTGGGATACTGCAAACAGGTTTTTGGATAACATAATTAGCATAAGAACCCAGAAGGAAGGGTGACTCCCTTATTCTAATATTTAAGGCTTCAAGCCTTCACTGCTAGATGCTTCTCTTCACACTCTGGGCTCCTTCACCTGAAGCTCCAACAGGGTTGTGATGATTTCAGTTGTCAACTTGGTAGCACCTACAATCATCTAGAATATCTAGATTATCCAGATAGGGGTAGGAAGACCTGCCACATATGTGGGCAGAGCCATTTCATGGGGTGAAATTCTAGACTGAATAGAAAGACAAAAACTTAGCATTGTTGTTCATTAACCTCTGCTCCCTAACTGTGGACACAGTGCAGTCACCTCCCTCAGCTTCTGATGCTGTGACTTCCACATCATGATGGGGTGTCCCCTGGAACTATTAGCCAAACTAAAGCCATTTACCCTTGAGTTGCTTTGGTCAGGACATTTTCTCACAGCAATAGAAGAGTAACCAAGGCAAGGGTAGTATTTGCTTCTGCCCATAAAGGCAGCTTACATTCCAAGAACAGAGACAGACACCTAAGAGTTGTTCAGGACCTGATAATTGAATGGATAAATCTCAGATGTATATGTTTTGGTTCCTGGGCTTCAGACATGTTACTCAGTCTCTTTGAGTCTCACTTTTCTCTCTGGAAAATGGGAATAATAAGATCCCATTTATTGCAAGACGCTTTACAGGAGCCTGGCATGGGCATGCTTTATGTCGCCTATACAAACATACACATACACACACACAAACACACACACGGTGAGGCAGAGGGGAGAGGGGCTGGGGGCAGAAATTGCTTCTGATGTTTGCTTAGTTTAGTTTGGGATTTGTCTGGTTTGCTGTTGATTTTGATTTTCACTCCAGAGCACCATGGCAAAGCTGAAAGTCTGAAAGCTTAGAAACACATGTGTCCCTGTTTCTTTCCCTTCCTCTTTTCTTCACTGTCTTCATGGTTAAGGGGGTACAAAATGGAGAAACAGGGAAAAGGGGCTCAGCTTTCTCATTCTTTGCTTGTGAGGTGACCTTGGGTAAAGCTTGTCCCTCACCGTGCCTCAGCCTCCTTGTATATGTGATGGGAAGACACAGACAAATTGCCTTCATGGTCCCTTCCAACTCGCACGCCAAAGCTCTCCAATGGGGGTCAAGGGTACTAGTGACCACTGCTGTTCACAGGACAAGATGGATGGAAGCAGAGGGTGATGGAGTATCTGGGAAGGGCAAAGCAAATTAGTTTGTTAGCCTATCTGTTTTAATCCAAGCCAAGTTTATTTTAGTAATACAGGTGATGACTACTTGACAATGTATCATCATGACAGGGCCCCTTACTAAGAGCACAAGGATTTCTGCTGTACTTTGGTGCAGAAGAGCCTGAGGGCTTTGTGTATGGTATCTCATTAATTCTCAGAGCATCTGTAAACTTGGTTAGGAAGTCATGATTAGTTCCCTTTTAAATGCAGTGAACCAAAGCTTCAGAAAAGGTTAATCAGCTTTACAAAATCATGCAGAAGCATCCTTGCACTCAGAAACCTGGGTTCTATGTAGCACACCTACCTGTGAGAACTCTGCTTCTGTTCCCTGGAGGATGGACACGAGAGAATCTAGATTCTGGTCTCCTGAACTGACTCTTTTTCCTGAACTGAAATGGGCGTTAAGTACATGAAGAACAACACAAAGGACTCAAAATTCTTAGAAAATGTTCTGTGCCTTTTCTATCCCTCACCCCAAGAATCCTCATGGACCAGCCAATTCCCTATCTCAAGAGCCCAGAGCATCAAACTTATGGTAGTTGCCATGGAAACAATGTTGTGTGAGCCTGAGGCTGTGAAGAGCCAGCTGCCATGACTGAAGGTGTGTGCTTCTGGGTCACCTTGATGGCTGACCCAAAGAACTCTGTCTTCATTTTGGAGAACACTGGAAGTGTATGTGATCCAATCCATCTCTAGTGATATTGGATTCAGTGTCCCAGTTCTCTAAGGGAATTGCCATGTGTAGAGACTTACGTTACCGAGTGGTGTACCTGGCTGGTACCGAGTGGTGTACCTTGGTCCACAAATCCAAGAATAGCAAGTATTTGCTTTATTCAAATACTGTTTGGTTTTAGTTTTTTGATAAGATTTTGATGGCTCCTCTTCATTATAAATTTTACTAAATTTGTATATATCTATGGATGTGCTTCCAGAGAGGTTTAAGCAAGAAAAGGCCTACCTAATCACTCCATGAGCTTGGGTTCAAAACTCAGTAAATAGGGAGATGCATGAAGCTGAGTGTTAGCATTCCCCTCCCCATCTCTCTCTCTCTCTCTCTCTCTCTCTCTCTCTGTGTGTGTGTGTGTGTGTGTGTGTCTCTTTCTCTCTCTGTCTCTTTCTCTCTCTGTCTCTCTTTCTCTCTGTCTCTCTGTCTCTGTTTCTCTATCTCTGTCCATCTGTCTCTGTCTCTCTGTCTCTGTCTCTCTTTCTCTGTCTCTCTCTTTTTCTGGCTCCTGCCTATTAACATAATCTCCATGATCCTAACACTGTGCCTTCCCACCATGATGGAGCCATGGTTTCTTCCCTTAATTTGCTCCTGTCGGTTTTATTTTTCTTCACAGCAATCAGAAGAGTAATACACTGACCTTGTATTTTCTGAGTTCTAATCTATATCTCTAAACTGAGGCTAACTAACAAGGTCACTGTAAGTATCAGAGTGGATGGCACGAAAGGGCACATCATGGTAAATGTACAAGTAGTTACTATCCACTTTTTTTATGTTCAAGATCCCTTCCTGAATGTGACTGAATCCCTTCCCAGAGTATTTGCTGCATGATCCCAATGGTCCCCCTGGCAACTGATACTTTTAAACTCAAAACAGGTCAAGAGAAGAGCCAATTGTTCTTGAATGGTTTATAGCCTCTTGTCCACATCCTTAGAGATTGCTGGACTCACAGTGGGTGATTATTTCTATAACTACTCCCTTGCTCCAGAAGAGAAAGGCCCTTTGTTGGTAGACTGGCTTTTGCAGGCTGCCCCATCTTTGTGTCACTTGTAGGACATTAATTATTTAGTGCCTGGTAAAGCTCTCTGAGATCACAAGATGAAAGGCCTGGTGGCAGTTCAAAGTCTTTCTTTTGATTATTATTCTAGTCAACATATTTTCGGGGGAGAAAATAGGTTTGAGATCACAGTGGAGTGAATGTCATAAAGAGTGGTGAATAAGCAAGCCACAGAAATAGACCTAGAGCAGCCAGTTGCAGTGCCCTACTAATGGAGGCTCTTGGGATGTGCTCACAAGGCTAGGCATGGGAGTGCATGTTACAAATCAGGTTACCTGGAGAGTTCATGTATTCTTTATTGTTGTCTTGAGTTAGTAAACATGTTAGTTAGTTTTCTACATGCACTGAAATCCAAGTTAGGGAGGATTAGTAATGACCAAGCATATCATGAAGAAGAGAAGACATCTCACAGAAAGGTCAGGAAAAGCTTGCTTGGGACAATGGGGTCATCTCTAGTTAAGATAAAATGTCATTATGTAGGTAGGATTGGTTAAAGAGAAAGATAAATTTTGAAGAGGGTACGAAGTGCAACAGTCTTCATGATTTGACTTTGGCTGTGAATTGTGAATTACCAGAAGCCTAAAGAGATGTGGTATTTCATCTGATGAAATGGGTCTCTGGCCTGATCTGACTTTTCTCCTGACATTGAGCAGCCTATTCTACAGGAGACAAAACTACAGCCTCCATGAAAAGTCTCCCTAATATTTTCCTCTAGCCTTATAAGAAAAAAAAAGGGAGGAATAAAGAAAGGAAGGAAGGAAGGAATGGAGGGAGAGAGGGAAGGAGGGAGGAAGGAAGGAAAAGAAAAATGAAATCTAATATGAACAACAGATATGATTTGTAAATGAAGTAAATATACTATTGTAATGCGTGGTCATCAGAATCAATCAGAGACAGCTGATACCACATGTTTGAAGAGTGGTCTAAGTGCCTGCATGTGGGCAGCCTTAATGGTCAAGCAGGCAACGACCAAGTCTGAGATTTGCTTGGCACAGCTGAGGGAGGATGGGGACCGTAAGGGACATGGATTTGGTTGATGATTTAAAAGATAATTTCCTAGATGATGGCACACATATAGTTCCAGAAAGCCAGTCTGGTCTCTGTAACATGATTTTGTCTTAGAGAAGATAAAAGCAGGAAAAGTAAAAGAGAATAGAATAAAAAAAATCTTATAGGGAGGCAGAGGCGAGATAGTCTAAGTATATATTAGATTGGACAAAAGCTTAGAGACTAATAACAAGGTTGTAGAGCATGAAAGGTTTTGAGTGGGAAAAGGCATAGAAAGTTTGTCTATTTTATACTAAGAGATCATGACCAATGTAACTTATAAAGGAAAATCTGTTTTTAAAGATTTGTTTATTTTATGTATATGAGTACACTGAAGCTGAATTTAGACACATCAGAAGTGGGCACCAGATCTCATTACAGACAGACCATATGGTTGCCAAGGAATTGAAGTCAGGAAGAGCAGACAATGCTCTTAGCCATGGAACCATCAGCCCAGCCCCTAAAGGAAAACCTTTATTGGCACTTACAGCTCAAGGGGGTGAGAGTACCTGATCATCATGACGCAGAACATGGGAGCAGGCAGGCATGTCACTAGAGCAGTATCTGAGACCAAGACAGACAGACTGACAGAGACAGAAAGAGAGACTTTTTAAACCTCAAAGACTACTCCCAGTGATACAGCTGCTCCAAGTCATGGGTCCTAATTATTTCCAAACAGTCCCTCCAACTGGGGACCGAACAACCAAATACATGAGCATAAAAGGTTGTCATTCTCATCCAAACAACCGCAAAGGTCAAAGTGGTCAAAGTGTTAGGCTTCAGATTCGCATGCTTCAGCCATTTGTGCATTTGTGCTTATGTGCATGATTCCCTTCCTAGTGTATCTCCGTCTACCTTGGGAGTAGTTGTTTGGGTAAATTCCGTGTGAGAGAGCAGGGGCCACAATAGTGATTTTCTTTGTGTTCTGTGGGTTTTTTTTTTTTTAATACTGTGCCTTGAAAGGAGTACCTCCTTTCCTAGGCTGGCAGATGTGCTTCACCACTTAATGAACTCCACAGTTATAAACCAGATCTCTTGGGACATGGGGAAAGGCAAGAAACATGTGTTGGAGCTGACGTTCAATGGCACAGGAGACTATTATGAGAGCAATTTTTGCTTTAGGACCTGCGTTCCAAAGAAAGAGCATACAAGTTTCTGGCAGGAAGGTGTGGGATTCAGAGCAAGGTGAGGAGGAGCAGGGGGGTTGGGGGTGGGTTCATCCCATTCAGATCCCAACCCTGACACTAATAGCTCGGTGGGTTCATCCCATTCAGATCCCAACCCTGACACTAATAGCTCCTCTGAATGAGCCCAGCTGGAAGGAAAAAAAAAAGTGAGATCCTGAAAGTTCAAAGTATAAAAACGCAAATATGCATGAAGCAAAGGGGCTGTTAGCAAGAAGCTAGTTCAACCCCCTCCTTTTCCAGCCCAGAAGAGGTGTTGGAGGTCTGGGTCTTTAGGATAAAGAGCACATCTGCCATCTCCCTCTTTTCCTTTCTCTAAAAATAATAACATCTCTGCTTTTTATACTCAATTCGCTGCCTGTACAAACTCCATCATCGCTGGCAGCACTTAAGGCTGGGTGAATTCCTCTCCATGAACAGGTGTGGGTAAGCTCAGGGAATAGCAGACCATTTTCCTTACTGCCAGCTCCACACAAGGCTGGCCCTGGGCTCTCTGTAGCACCCTGCCTGCTTAACTACAGCTTGACATCCGGATAGCTATTTACTTGACCACATTAGACTTTGTCTTGTGTGACACAAAATCATTGTAAAATAGTGCATTATTAAGTGTGTTTTCAAATGAGGGGGCATAACCAGCAAGCCACCAGTGATTGTTTTATTCTTGAAAAAAAAAAAAAAGTAAAATGTGGACCAGGATGGCAAGAACACTCTGGGACTGTTTCAAATACAAGTACTTGTTACACTTTATTGATGTGGGTTTATAAAACATGGTTCAGAGGGAATGTAGGGCAGGCACGTGAATAGCTGGCTCACATGCACAGCTTGTTATTACTTCTATTGGCACACATATGATAAATCTACTATGTTATGTATATTGGCTTAGATTAATGGACACATTGCAGGACACACAGAAATGAAGACTGAAATATAGGCGTAGCCCGTTGGCTGAAATGTGGGTAATCAAGTTAGTCGACAGTTGGCCAAGTCAACGGTCAGCTAGTGAATAAAAAAAGGGTTCTGGGCAAGCTCTTCAATATTTAGACATTGTATTTATCAATACAGGATTTCCTCCATATTGGAAAAGGGCTTGTATGCTATAATGGAGACAGAATCACAGACATGAAGACATAGGGGCTGGGGAGACAGCTCAGTTGGAAAGTGCTACACTAGCCAGGGAGACCTGGGTTCAAACATCTGTTTTAATGTTGGTTTGAAGGCAAGGTGTGGTAATGCATCCCTGTATCAGTGGCTGTGTGGTCTTGCTAACCAGATAGTCTAGCAAACTGCTTAACTCAAGGTTCAAGGAAGGGACCCCTTTTTAAGAAATAAGGCAACAGAAGACACTTGAAGTATCTTTGGCCTCCAGACAAACAAATACGTGTGATTGAGCACATACAGGCACGCAATACACTTGCCTGCACTCACATACAGAGTGACATGGTCAGTATTTAAAATAGTGCCTCACCCTTACATGTTTCGGTTTTTTCCCTACTAAAACCTGGGAGATTTTAGAACATGTTTTATTCCTATTCTTATCGTCATTTTCAGAAAATTGATATTCCTCCAAGTATGTCCTGAGCCTGAAGAAAAATAACTAGTTTCAAAACAGTCGCTAATATTCTCCAGGGACTTTCTTTCATTTGACAAGTACTTGTTGAGTGCTTAGTATGTGCCAAGTTTGCTAACAGTAAGTAATGACTATTTCAAGAAAGTCAACACACACACACACACACACACACACACACACACACACACACACACAACATACATATAGAACAAATAATAAAAAATGGGACGAAGAGGAAAAGGGTAGTTTATAATGAGTGTTGGGATACAAGGATAGCCAACTGTCCAGAGAGAAGAGAAGGAGTGGATGCGTGTTTCTGAGGTGAGGTTAAAGAATGGTGCATGCAGAGCTCTGTGATGAGAGTACCCCTGATGAATTTGAAGAACAGCAAGGCCTCCTGTAAGCCTGAGCTCACAGGGAAGGGGAAATGGTTAGAAATAAAATCAGAGCACGAACTCAGGGTCAGATCTTATGGAGTCCATTGAAGCTAGGCAATAGAAAGAAACTTCCAGATGTGGATTGTCAGTCTAACTGATGTGTGAAGGACAGATTGCAGAGAGACCTGCTGGGTTTACACAGACACCAGTCGTCAGGCTGAGAGGTGATGGGGAGAAAACATACAGCTCTAGTGGAGCCATCAAGAACTGTGGATGAATTGACAGGAAGTATGAGACTGCTTCTCAGTTTCAGCCCAAGCAACTGAGCCTTAGTATTAACTAAGATTCTGAAAGCAGGTTTAGGTAAAAGGTATAAAGAATTTGGGTTTGCCCATGTTGTATCTGAAATGCTTAGCAGGCAAGAAAGTGGACAGACAATGAAATAGAGATCTGATGTAGGCAAGTGGTTATATTCTGCCTTTTCAATGAGTGATTGGGCACGGAGGTAGAAATCTAGCAGCACTCACTGGCAGAGAGGTGGTATTTAAACCTGTGCAACTGTGTGGGGGGGGGGTTCCTGGGAGTGAGCTTGAATGGAAGGAATACCCATGCTTCTCAACACTCAAGTCTCAAGTGAAGGCAAACATCCCACAGCTCTTTTTCTAATAAGGTGAGCTTATTTTCACACCAGGCAAGGAGAAATTCACTGAGGGGTTCTCTCAGGACAGAGAAAAATCTTGAGTTTTTGGAGGTGTTAATGTGCACAGGAATGAATGGACTGATGTGTGTGTGTGTGTGTGTGTGTGTGTGTGTGTGTGTGTGTGTGTGTTTTAATCAGTCTCTTTATTGACCAGCCAAGAGGTCTCAGTTAGGTCCTGGGATACCTGGAACTTCTCAGTCATTGGACACAGTGCAATGTACAGCTTTAAAAGTTCCCAGACAACGGCTGGCAAGAAGTAGAGACCTTTTTTCCAGTTCAGGGTGTATCATCTGACAAAGATTGAGTGGAACCTACCACCAATGTTAGGACTGTGTGGCCAACTGTGGTATGGGATGGGTAAGAAGTAGGGAGATATCAGCCAAATCACACACTGTGCAGAGGGTTTGCAGGACCAAGATTAGGGTTGGTAGGAGGAAAGAACACAATATTACTTTTTACTATATTTTCAGGAAGGTGGCAGAACCAATGGAGAGACAGACTTATGAAGAGATTTGGCTTTAGAGAAAAGCTGCCACAGTGGCAGTGGCTGAGGAAGAGTCTAAAGATGGTTCATGATTTCTGTGGTTGAGATACTTTCTGAAGGGGATAAATCACTGATGCTGGGGCTGGAGGGATCCATTGCAACTGCAGACTTCTTAACGATAAGATTAGCTCTCCAAGAAGGGGTTGATACCATGGAAGAGGGTAAGAGTGACGGTAGTGCACCACATTCTAATTCCTGGTCATGAGTACGTATATTTCAGTTCCCTCAGTGAACTAGGAAACAAGGCTGTAGACTGAGAAGATGAGTGAAAGACAGGCTTTGAAATTTTATATCTGGAAATAGCCATGCTGGAGTGATTCGGGTTGGTCAGGGAATATAGTGGGATTTCTAAACAGTCCGGGACATTCCTGGTGGTGCATTTAAAGTGAGATTTATCAGCTTCGTTGTGTATTCCTCTCCCCTGCCCCTCCTCAGCACCACATCCAGCTGCTTCAGACCTACTGTGAAGAAGCAAGAGGCAAAGCCATTAATATGTTGGGCAGAGGGATGACTATAAAAAGACAGAGCCGGAATCTAAGACAGCGTGGAGGTTGTGGGCAGAAAAAGAAAATAGGGCAGGAGCTCGGTGTCTTTACAGGGAAGGTCTCGGTCCCTGCAGAGCCTAAGGAGGATTCAGTGAATCATTAGAGGGGGGAACATCTTGCAGTATTCAGTCAATATTCACCCAGTCTAGAGGGTGTTTCTTCCCATTTACCTCCTTAGGCCAGGAGTGTTGCTCACTCGGGTACTGGGAAGCTCATCTCCTGCCCACCCTCCTCTCTTTCCATCCCACTCTCCACTCCCAGGAGTCCAAGTAGCCAGTAGCTTAATTCATATCTTCCCAACTATAAACCTCTGTTCAATGTGGATGTGCGCAGCCATGGCCCGGTCCACTCTGCAGCTTCACATTTCCACAGTAAAAGCCCAAAGTCACCTGAAGAACCAGCCTGCCTCCATCTTCGGCTTACAGTAAAGTCAAATTAGATTCATTCTTGTTTCTGAGTGAACCTCAGCTTCTCAAGGATTGGGCTATGTCCCACCTAGAACCTTAACTATAGATGGTTCTGTTCTGACTGTTTCCGAAAATGGCAACCATGGATTTGTTTCACAAAACTGTTATGATTATCTTTCAGCCCCACCTTTGTTTCAAAAGATTATGACTATTTCCTTGTTCTGCTCCTGCAATTCTGCCCATTTGCCTGACAAACTCCCCATTTAGAACCCTCTACCCCTGAGCTATAAAAACCCAATCTTGCCCTTGTCCGGGGCTGACCTCTTGAACCCAGCCTTAGGATGAGGTATCCCATGTACATGAATTTTAAAAACAGTGCTTCAATCAATTGCATGCATTAATTAATTGCTTGCTTCAATTACTATTCCTAGGATGATTTGGGACTAGTGACCTTTCTCCTCGAGCTTTTGGGATTAGCATCCACCCTCCTGATTCTTTTCATTAAATGCCTTGCATCTTATTGTATAGCTTTTCTTTATGCTCAAAATCTCCCTTTTCACCAGGAATGAAGATAGGAAGGGGTGGGAACTCTGAAGGAAGCATATAGTTCCTTTACTCCGCACTGTGCAGTAAAGGTACTTTAAGTCTGTGTGTTCTAAAGTGAGGTACGTTCTATAAGCTATGATTAGCTTTTGCTCCTGTTCCAATGTCTTTGGCAAACAAGTTCCTTGTATAGGCTGTGTTCTCCTTGGTAGTCACTTTTTCAGACATGCAAGCAGGGGGGGGGGGTGTGTCCTCTTGCTGTTTTCTCATTGGTTACCCCACCAGCTTCGTTTGGATAATCTCTATGCTCACCTCCTCCAGGGACCTCCCACAGCTGTGCTTTTCAACCTTCCTAACACTGAGACACTTTAACACAGCTCCTCATGTTGTGGTCACCCCCACCATAAAATTATTTTTGGTTGCTACTTCATAACTCTTCATAACTGTAATTTTGCCAGCATTGTGAATCCTGATGTATATATCTGTGTTTTCTAATGGCCTTAGGTGGCCCCTTTGAAAATGTTCTTTGATTTCCCTCTCCCCAATAAGGTTGTGACTTATACTGTTCTCAGGGCTCCTGTGAGCCCAGAGTTCTATGAGTTTCTGTAAGGGCAGTATACAACTTCCTGTTCTGTTTCTAGTATCCAACCCTGAGGATGTCCAACAGTTTGTTGGACCTTGTATTACTATAGCCATGAGTAAACTTGTCCCTGTAGAGACAACCCACAGTGCTCTCTCCATGTTTTCTTGTTGGGTCATGACTCAACAATCAGAGACTTCCGTTCTGAATGCTTCCACATACATTTTCTTGACCCTGAATATATTACCTCAATCCTTTTCTGGTTAAAAAAGTCACCTACCATTCTTTACCTGCTCAGCTGTGTTTCCTGATATCTGCCTCTTCCCCTCCATCACTCTCATCCAGGAAAATGTAAATACCATCCCCAAACAGAAAGATTATAAACAATGACATCATTTGCAAGCATCAAAGAGGCTTGGTCTTGGTGTTACTTCAAGACTGATCAAAATATGAGCTAAGCTGATGACTCAGAAAGAGTTGACGGTTTTTATTCTTACTTATTCGCTACAGAGGCTTGGTTGTCATCTTCTTAGACTCTTCACTCAGTGGCCATACTTGGTAGTGACCTCGGACCTAGAACACTACTTATGGAACCCTGGCAGGCATTGTAGAGAGCCAATGTCTCCTTGGCAACTGTTTGTGGGGACTCCTGTGGAATGTCCATATGAGTTTAGGCATTCGCACCCAGATGACCTGGCCAGTTGACTCCTTGATGCCATGGCCACTGTTTCCAATAAAGATGTCTCATCTCATTATGCCTTAAGCTGCTTAGCTTCAAACCAAGGCAACAAAATCCCAGGTTATTGTAAGAAGTAAATGAAAACATATATTAAAATATTTAGTGTAGTACTTAGACCACATCTGCTTAAATCATATTATTTTCTTTCATTCTATTTTTATGTGTGTGCATGCACATGTGCGTGTATGCATATGTACATGTGTAAGTGTTGAAGATGCATATGAAGCTCCAAGAACACCACTCCATTCCTTAGTAGCTGTCTACCTTGTTCTTCAAAACAGGAATCTCTTGATAGTGTGCATCTTAATGAGTAGATGAGGCCCCTGGGAGCCATCTGTCTCTGCATCTCCTGTGTCAGGGTTATACACATGTGCTAAGTGGCTGGGAGTAGTAGCTTATCCTTTAAATCCCAGGTACAGGCAGCAGATGCTGGTATATTTCTTTAAGTTTTGTGCCAGCCTGGTTTACATTGCAAGTACCAGTCTAACCAGGGCTTCATAGCAAAACCCTATCTCAAAACAAAAGCCAAGCCAAGCCAAACCAAACCAAACCCAAATCCCAAACCAAAACGTGTGTGTGTGTGTGTGTGTGTGTGTGTGTGTGTGTGTGTGTGTTGGTTCTGGAGATTGATCTCAGGTGCTTATCCTGTGTAGAAAGTACTTTATTATTGAATGAGCTATCTTCACAGCCTGGTTTATTGATATTTCTGTCTCAGAGATAGTCTTGCTTTATCACCTGTGCTGGCCCCAAGTTCATAACCCTCCTGCCTTAGCATCTCACGTGCTAGTGTTACAGAGTATGCCTTCACATACAGTCATACTTGAGATAATCCAGTCATGAGGAAATCTAATCTCCTCCCCTCATATGGGGCAGCAGCACCAATGTTAGTTAAAAGATGAAGAGAGGGTGTGGGGAGGATATGGTCCATGGAGGGGGGGGGCAAGGAGGATGCTTCTGGGGGACCCATGTTGGGAATCTCTTCTCTCTGAGGGACCAGGCACATGATAATATAGTACAGAATAGAGTTTATTCAGGTTATGGGGGGGAGTTAAGTGGGTAGTAGAGGCAGAGAGAGAAAAGAGAGAAATAGAGAACTAGAGGAGTAGAGGTCATATGCATATGGAGAGAGAAGAGGGAAGGGAAGGGGAAGAGGAGAAGCAAGGGGGGGAGCCCAAGGGAACAAGAGCAAGAACAAGAGAGAGCAAGAGAGAGAGGACAGGGCAAGCAGCCCCTTTTATAGTGCCAGGTAACTGTTGCCAGGTAGCTTTGGGGTGGGGTTTACAGAATCCTAACAATATTACTGATTTTTAAAATGTTTCACCCTACCCAAGAAAAGTCAAGTAGCCTTAAGTTCCCCTGTCCAAGTCTCATTGTCTCTCCCTAAAGCAGGATAAAATAGATGCATCCGAGAGCTTGCTTGTATAACTCCTGTGCCCTTATCAGGCACTTTCTGAGCCATTTTGTAGAAATGCTACAAATGTATTGTATCTCCAAATTCACTTCTAATTTTTACAAACCAGAACTAATTTCTTCAGTTTCTCCAGAGAGGAGAGTAAAGGTCTTCTTCCTGGGCACCAGAGAGTCAAGGCTTCTCCTTCGGATGTGTGGGAGGACAGGGATCATTTCTTACCAGGTAGACCTGGAGGAATATGGGGTCATAGTGTCAGCTTTACCCAAGTGTCCATAGAAAGAGGATGTAGGGATGTAGCATCAGAAAGCTGCTATGGGCATCCCAGACAGATATTTACAAAGAGCATGAAAGGAAGAAAGGGAGAGGACGGACATAGCATTCAGACCACCACACATGACCAGCACTCTGTTGATTGGGAAATCTTTCTGACCTGAGTTTTTGTTTGTGTCTTCTTGCTTTTTGGGATAGTCTGTAGTCCTGAACTGCTGCTGCTCCAGAAGGTAAAAAGCTACAGAGCAGGAGCTCAGGAAAAAAAAAAAAAAAAAAAAAAAAAAAAAAAAAAAAAAAAGGCCTCCTATGACTGTGGATTCCTCCCCTTCACCTTGTGACTGTTCTTGTAACAGAACTAAAGGATGGACCAGGGGTTCACACCAAGGAAACTGCAGAAGAAGCCCTAGCTCCCTTCTTTCCTTCCCTCCAGCAGCCTCACCATACAGTCCATAGTCGCTAAACAGTGAATTTTCACACCCTTCCTTCTTTAACAGAAAAAAGCTTGGCCCACCATAAAACCTTATGGAATAGTGATTGATTTGGGGGTTTTCGGGGAAGAGCTGAGTCTGAGCATGAAGAGAGCACTCATTTGCTTTGTAGATGGAAAATAATGGCTTTTCACTACAAACCCACTTGAGGTTCTGTTAAATAAAGAACTAATGCCATTCAGCTCCTTTCTCTCAGGTCACCCCCCCCCCCTTTTCGCTCATGTAAATCAGAAACATTTGTCCTCTCTGGCTCTATAGCCTCTTGGATATGGGAAACCTATAATGCAGTTCCCCTCCTCCTTGAAAATAACATAATTGTCAAGAACTCGTAACTTCTGAGTGCAATTTCAACCCTCTCATTGATAAGGCAATAACCCAAGAAAACAACATCGGATGAAGTTACAAGCATGAGTGTAGGGAGAGGCATTATTGGAATGAGATGAATCGAAGTTCTCTATAAAGTTGCACAAATTCTTACCAGCAGAACAGACTTTGGATAGAGTTATTAGACTGAGCCATTAAGCTGCCTGGCTTCTAGTTCATCTTCCAGGGAGCCTCAGCATGGACTTGCTCACAGTATTCAGACTTCACAGATATGGCTCTGCTTGATAGAAAACGTATATCACAGGCCTGAGATCCACTCATTCGATTGGTGCCTCAGTCTTCTTGCTTATCCTCTTGTTGAGTATCCAAAACTCCGTTTACGAAGTTTCATTTTCAGTGATGTTGAGTGACAGCTAGAAGACCCATCCTAAGCACAAGAGTTAATATTCTTTCCTTTGTTCTGTCCAGATCACAGTTTCTTGAAGTCACCCTCAGAGATGCCTTCTCCTCCTGGTAACTTTGTATGGAATCTGACCTGGACAATGAAAGACTCCTTTCCTTTCCTTTCCCACCGCAGTCGATACGGTAAGTGTATTTTTGACAATTATCTGTCACACAACTTCACTGCCTTTTAACTGAGGAATTTCTGAGTCTCCATTGTGATCACTAGCTTTCCAGGAATACTTCAGCCCCCTACAGCAAAACACATATTACTGTACCCTCTGACCCCCAAGGGTACTCAAGTAACCACCAGACCATTCTAACTAAGATGTTTTTTGTTGCATTGTGAATCCTGGAGAAAGCTAAGTGCTTTCTGGCTCATACATTCCATCCTCCAAGCCTTCCTGGTTCCCTTCACCATTCATTAGATGTGGTGTTTATTTGTATTTGATTGTAGTTTTCTGGATTTAAAAATCCTTACCTTTAGCATTTCTATAGATCATGATCTCCAAGAATGGGTTGTTTGTTGTTAGGAAAGGCACAGGTGTTTCAGGGCCCCTTCAGTAACATCATCATATTTAGCTAATTTCTGTTCTCAAACCAGTTATTGGACATAATTTCTGCACATTTGACTGTGCAACAGCCTCAAAGGTCAAGAGAGCTGGTACAATTCCAGTCTGTATCAATGCAGAAACCGAGCTTAACAGTACCCAAGTGGGCCCACTAGTCAAGAGTTGCTATTGTTTTCTTATAGTTCTGTTTCTTCCAGAGGCCACCAGCTCCCCTTGTGTGCTGCTGACTTGTGATTCCTCAGGAAGTTGTATTGACAAGGTATACAATTGTCCATTCTCAGTGCTTAGCCTAAAAGCTCACAGTAGCAGGGGCTCTGCTGTTGGAACATCGGGGTTAGGAGAGAGTTGGGACTTTCTCAGGGAGCACCTTCATTTCTTCATCTTGTGTGGGATAATCCCTTTGAGGACAGGTACAATGCTGTGTTCACTTCCCGTTTTATTCCTTCCCTGGATGATACTGCTAAAGGCTTACGTATGATGGATGGAAGCAGAAGGCTTCCCGATATAGAATTCTCTTATCAGACCTAATTCAATTAAGAATTTATGAACCCAGTACAGTGCTGAGTTCTAGATGCCCTTCTGGGCATATTTACCTATTCCTGCTTCTCAGCCTCTGCCCTTGGGCCTAACCTATTTAAAGTACACCTAACAGAGATGTTCCACTCACTGTAGAAAAGCTCCAGTCAGAAGCCTGCCATCCCTCATTTATTACACAGTTAGTTTTGGTTTGTATTAAAGGCACCTTTCATTTCAAATGGAAGGAAAGAAATGCATAAAACCCCCTTAAGCAGTTTAGGATTCTACTCTGAGCTGAGATGCTATTTGCCATTCCCGAGTAAGAGGGAGAGAAGGCACAGTGAGATTCCTGATGAGAATTACTTCTTGATTTTACTTAAACCCGACTCTGAATAGCATTTTATGATAAGACAAAGAATCTATAAACAACTGGAAACTTGTCTTTTGTATGGTTGATGCTTTGTAACCAGATGTTTTATACAACTGGTCTTCAAATAACATCTAAAGTTTTCTCTCAAAGTCATTGACTATTTCTAGAGGACAACTTTTATACACTGTAGAATGTCTAAAAGTCTATCTTGGGTGTCACAGACAGAAACTATTGGTTCCCTATAGAAGACATTGGGGGAGTTTCCAGATCAAAGCAGAAAGCCTTTGGAGTTTGGTAAGACCCATTTTATCCACCTGCACTAGGCAAATCTATTTCCTCTCTCTAAGCCCCACCTATCTTATCAGCAAGCTGGAATATTGGAATGCCTGGGGCAAAAAAATAGATCAATACATTTTCTACAATTTTTCTCAAACTGTCCTCATGTCCCAGTGTCAGCTCCAATGTGATGGTTCTGAAAGACCCCAGCAGAGGGGAGACCCTCAGTCAAGTCTCAGGATAACACGACCCTTCAAGATAACACGACCCTTCAAGAACTCACGAGAGACCATCCTTGCTGCAATTACATAAGGTTTTTTAATTGACCAGTGCACTGGGGTCAAGACTCATATCCCACACAGGAGTAGAGAAGTCTGACCACAAGTGGCTGGGAGAAGGGGGTTTTAAAGGAAGAAAACTACAACTCAGGGGTGGGGGAATAGGTCATTGGAGAATACCAAAAATACCAGTGAAGAATGATAAGGGAAATACCTGGTTTCTCAAGATAGCCTATAAGGTGAAAATTACCAGTGAAGAATCTCGAGGGGAACATCCTGTTTCTCAAGATTGTTTATAATATGTTATTTAACTTTTATGTTTTATGGTTAGTCAGTTTCTGAAACAGAGTTACTCTGACCTTAAGGCCACAAATTCTTTATGGTCAGCCAGGTCCTAAAACAGTCACTGAACCTGCTGTCCTACAGTTTTGGCTCTACTCTAACTGCTAGGGGTCTTCTACTTTACATGTTAGGGGGTCAGGATTTATCCTGGTCTTTCAGTTCATGCCAGAGGACTGGTGGATCCTTGATGAAGTACAGTAATGCTCTCAGTTTTCTTGCCGTATTGAGTTCTGGGCAGACTGTGGAGACTGTGGAGACTGCGTGATCACCACCAACACCTCCATCTCTGTGTTCACATTGGTGTGTCTACCGCATGGCTACTACCATGCCAGATGCTGGGTCTGATGCAAACTCAAGGATGAATAAGGCTGGGTGCTTGTTTCTCAGAGGTCATAGGCCAGATAAAGAATCCTGCAGGCAGCTGATCCCATTGCCAGCCAGTGACACTGAGGACTCACCCTGAGACCCAGCACAGAGAGAGCTAATGGCAGATTTATAGCCAGACTTCTATCTCCTAAGGGTGTTTTGCAGGGCTCAGTCTACATGTCTATGAATCAAAAAGGCCAGCAGGCTCATGAGTAATAAATACATACCTTTCACCTGCCAGGAAAGACATTTTAAGAAATGTTAACAACTTCATTAATTTTAAGTCCTCGAACATGGGCAGATAAATTTAACTGGGAAATGGCTGCCTGAAGGGGTAGTTCTTCAGATTGGGAGACATCATGGTGTCTTGGCCAGCCTAGTATGGAACTTTACATTTGGTTGACTGGCTTAAGCTCTATTCTGGTGGGACAGGTAGGGTGATAAAAGCAACATCAACAACCCATCCAAGGGTGAAATGATTGATAGTACAGGCCAATCCTCTCTCAGGCAAGCTGTCCACTCTGAATGGAGAACAGCTTTCTTCTTCCTAGTGGCTCATGAGAAGAGACGAGGTAGAAAGAGGCTAATAAGATTTACTCACCCCCAGCCTGTAATTATCTGCTTGAGGAAAAAGTTTGACCTACCTTTTTGAAGCCCAATATTTCTTCTAATTTATGTCGGGACATTTTATGTTGTATAAAATATATTCTCTTCAGTGTCATTCAGTATCAGATTCCAGCTCTCTCTGGTCTCTATCTTGAATGATGATATCCAGATAATTTCATCATGGAGAGCCGAGAGCTACACATCCCTCCCCAAGGCTTTGAAAGGGGGCATATGAAGAAAGCTCCACCCACATATTTTCTTTTCAGCATTGGCTCTTATTCCTATGGACTTGGATATAGCCTTGGCTGAAGACTGGAGTCTGAGTAAGCACCTGGATACAAATGTTCTCTATCGGATCCTGCTGGGATGCTTCAAGAATACAGCTGGTGGGAATGTAAACCGGTGTCTGATCACCGTGGGTTCTAGAACCACAGAAACAGATGGTATTCTTCCTAACTTTAACTCTCATGTTTGCTGACTCTGGAGCTGAAGAGTCAGATTCTTATTTTATTATCATTTTGTAGGCATGTTCATGTACATATGTGTGTTTATATACATAAGTATATGTGTGCAAGTGTAAGTCTGTCAGTGTTAGAGAACAACCTTGTGTGTCATACTTATGAAAACTGTCTACCTCCTTTAAGAAAGGTTCTCTCATTGGTCTTGCACTCTCCAGTTAGACTTGGATGCTTGGCCAGTGGGTGCCAGTAACTCCACATCCCCAGCATTGGTATTCTGTCCATGAGCTATATCGTGCTGGCATTTTTCTTGGGTCTTCATACTTGCAAAGCAAGTATCTGATTTACTGAACTATACTTCCAGCCCCTGGATCAATATTTTAAACAATATAACTAGAACTTATTCCCTAGATTTCCAAGACAAGGGTTATTTCCATTTATTTTTTTAAGATGTGGTACTTTACAAGACCCTCTCTCATTTCCTCATTTAAGTGGTATTATGGAATTATAATGGGTAGAAATTATTTTATATTCCATGTTTACAGGAATGCTAGCAAGAGGTGAGAGTTGCTTGGGCTGTATCAAGTCGACAACTAGAGATAGCCATCATAGGGTTCAAGACAAAATATCTAATTATTTCTGTGTTTTACTTGAGAGTACCTTGGGCTAGGTTGGCACATGGGCTTCACACACATCAAGAGCTAGAGCCTGACAGCAGGGGATGCTAAAGTAATATGGAGCAAGCAGAGAACCATGGTTCAGGAAGAAGGCTTCGGCCTCTAATCAGAAAAGGCAGAGGAAATGTCAAAGCTGAACTTCAGATGCAGGAATACAAGAGCAGACTAAAGAGGCTTTAGAGCAAGCAGCTGAAACAGGGGTGTGCTTCTTGCTTTTTCTTGAGCCTGCAAGGGCTAAACATGGTTGGAGAAATTGCTCAATGGTTAGGAACACTTGCTAATCCTGCAGAGTACCAGGGTTCTGTTCTCAGGACCCATGGTGGGGAATCACAGCTATCACTTAGCTCCAGTTCCAGGGTTCCAACACCTTCTTCTGGCCTCTGTTCCAAAATATATGTTTAAGTTGTAAGGCCTCAATATTTGTGAGACTTTATTTGAGCATCGGATCTTTGCAGCTATGGTTGTGTTAAAATGACAACACAAGGGATTCCTTGGGCCCAGATCCCATATGAATGCTGGGCTTATGAGAACAGATAATATGGACTTAAGCTGTACACTGGGAAAAATCCTGTGACTAAGAATTTAGAGATGGAGGCCCTGGTTTGTATGCCAAGGGGCGTAGCATAGGTTCTTCACAGCCTACATTAATAAGGGTTCAAACTCCTCTCTAACACCTTACCCACCAGAGGTAATGAAACAGAAAGGTTATTAGTATATGGGGGAAGAAAAATAGTTCTTTGTCGGGGGGAGGATTTCAGTCTTCATTATTCTTAGTTCAGCCTACCAGCAAACTTTACACACCAGCCAGCTTCTACAGTTCAGTTCATTTGGGAGACACCCCACACAAATCAGTCCAGAAGAAACTGTGAGACTCACCAACAGGCATGAGTCCAAGCGAATGAATGCTCAAGCTCCCACTGTCTTTGGAGGTCATATTTAGATTTGTTCTAAGCATCACATGTTCTTTCATGTATCTGCTTCAGCAAAACATTCTTTCACCTGTGTGCTCCAGCAAAGCATCATTTGACATAACTGACTTTCCCCCAACACTTTAAGTTTCTACTTAAACAGAGCACCGAGTATTATGTAGCAATAGTAGTAGCTAAAAGAAAAGTGGGGATCAATGTCCCCTGTGGAGCATTAAAGGCAACATGGCCTTGACAAAGCTTGGTTTCAAACAACCTGCCCTAGAGCCACAGGAGAAGAATATTTTCTTATGTTAAGGAGCCCAGTTTGTTGGGCTTTGTTATGGCACCCCTAAAAATGAAATACAAACCATCATTCATCCATCCCCTTCACTCAAATCCACAACATTAACTCTTACAAAATGAAATAGTCCTCAGATATCTGAGAGTACATAAGACTTTGTTAGGATCTGAATAAAAGTTCTATTGAAACGTTGTCTTCTTGTGGGACCAGAGAGATCTATGTAATTTAAGAGCTGGTGTTTTTGGAGAGAAAAATTAGACCTTTTAATTACTTTCCCTGCTGCTACCACCACCATTCAACCTGTTACTGTACCAGTTTCTTTGACTGAAAAGATCAGGTAAATTAAATCTACCTCTTAAAAAATATTAACCTAACATAGAATCAAAAATGGATAAGAAAAGGGTCCTTAAGCTTTGGAACTCTAGCAGGAAGTCAGTTTGATCACATTTCTGGAATCACATATTTAATATGACTGTCCACAGTCAGACATTCTGGCCTTCAGGCGTCACTGAGAGGCAGCCCCCAGACTCCCCCCCATGGACCACTGTCAGGGCTGAAAGCTTCCTTAGTGACTGCTCTGCCCTGTCTAGGAGAGCCTTTTGTGTTCCTCACTCAATCCTGTTCCACTGAGCCGAGAAATCAAGTTATTTACTAGCTCATGAATCTATATTCTCATCTTCAAGATGGCAAGTAAAAGGCCCCTGGATGCATTCACCAAAACCTCTGAATCCCAGAGGAAACGATAATGCTAGCAGTCATACAAGACCCAAGAACATGGACCATCTGTCACCTCAAGGCCATGACCTGCTGGGAGCCAATGGAATCAATCCACAAAAATTCAATGGAAAGCAGCTGGCTTAGAAGAAGTATGTTTAAAATGTCCCCCTTAGTCATATGCCATTAAAATGAAGATGCATAAAGGCAGTGAATAAATATGAATGAGCATTTTATGTTAGAGACACACAAGCAAAGAAGAGGCAGAAAGGGAGAAACAGATGAATAAAAGAGAAGAGAATTGACTACTGGAATAAATATGAGAAAAGAGAGTCCTGAGAAACCCACTGGAAATACTTGTTACAGAGAAAAGGTAGAGAAATGGGGAGAATCATGATGGCTGACTGATCTCTTATTGTCACACATTCTTTGTCCTGCTAGCATGGTTTCAGCTGCCATCCCTGGACATGTATCCCATAATACTCATCCCAATCTTGACTTTCTCTCGAGCATTATTGTTGCATTTTTACATGGCCTAGATCATTTCCCCCACTTAGTGTGTCTCTAGCAACACAGGGAATGAATATAAAGATTCATTATTGAACACCTACTGTATGCTGGGTTATGTTCTAAATGTCAATGGTGAGATCAAAAGGAATTCTGTTTCTTCCTTCAAGGGCCTCTAGAGGAAGAGGTATGCCTACTTGTTCTGTGATAAGCGCAGCTGTGTAGGCATGTTCAAATCACCCTGGGCACAATGGCAGAAGATCCAATCTGTAGAGTACTCAGAGAGGTAGGCATTGTTCAGATGAGGACAACTAAGCTCTAGGCCCTAGATGCCAAGAACAAGGAAAAACTCTGTGATGAGAACATTCTGGGTAAGGAAAACACAGCTGTGAATCATATTCAAGACCAGGTTCAGCTCTCTGATGGGAATATAGATGAACTGGGAAGGGGAAGCAGAGACAAGGGCAGGGAAATAGTTGCTTCTGCCTATGCTAAGTGTTCAGACTTGAGTCTCCCTCTGATAGCACAGATAAAGAGAGTGGGATGGTTTGAATAAGGATGGTCCCCGTAGGCTCATATAGTTGAATGCCTAGTCACTAGAGATTTGCACTATTTGTGAGAATTAAAAAGATTAAGAGGCACGGCCTCATTGGAGAAAGTGTGTCACTTAGGGTGGGCTTTGAAGTTTCAAAAGCTCATGCCAACCCCAGTGTGTCTGCCTATGGATCATGATGTAGCTCTCAGCTGCTCTTCTAGCACCTGGCTGCTTCCTGCCCTGTTCCCTGCCATGATGGTAATGGACTAAACCTCTGAGACTATAGACAAGCTTCTATTAAATGCTTTCTTTTAGAAGAGCTGTTTTGGTCATGGTGTCTCTTCACAACAATAGAACAGTGATGAAGGCAGAGGTTTATCAAAGAAATTCTGGTCACAGCATAATCATAACAAGATCTTTTCTGGAGTGCCAAATTGTGTGATTGAGTTGAGAGATGCCATTAACTAAAACGAGAAGAAGAGAAACATTTGGCAATACGAGAGGTGATCTAGGCACCAAGAGAGAGGGAGCAGATGGTAAAGTCCATGTTGGACAAGTTACATTTGAAGTAACTGCAGAATGTCTAGGACAAAATAGCCAGTGGAGAGTTGGGACGTCTTTTTTCCCCTCTTCTAAAGCTGTAAGAATTACATTCAGCAGCCACGAGTGAGGAGCAGAGTTTTGTTTTGACAGCTTTGGGACACGTGAGCTACAGTATACAGATCATTTCTAACCAACCTAGAAAGGTAAGTGCCCAAAGCATATGCAGAAGAGTGACTGATAGACATGAGAAACAGCCCTCTTAAAATGAAATATTCTGTCAGGAGTGACCTCAGATGCAAACCCACACATCAGAAGAGACCTCTCCTGTGTAGGACTTTATCCAGTCCATTTAGGAAGATGACTAGAATAATTTCATCAGTGAGAAATTTATAGGAATTGTGAGCCATCAGGGCCCACAGCTGTCTGGTTGAATAGCTTCATCTTTCTGATGAAGATAGGGAGGCCCAGAGGTGACTGTATTATCTACAGGACAGTGGCAAACTGGAGATAGAAACCTAGGCTTGGAAAAGAATGCATCTTACCTCTCTACAGCAGAGGCAATGCTGTGACTCGTTTGTTGTCTGCATTCACACGGAATTCCTCATGTGTCAGCTCCAGCAATATCTCTATCTGTCTCATTTTCTGGGCATTGTGGGTGTCTGTTGGCCCAGAAGAGTTGGGTTGCTCCAAAACCAGCTACACTGTGCAACAGTAACCTCCTTATAGAGATGAGCTCCATGCCAGGTTTAATGTAGGTGCCTCATAGTCACCTAGGGCACATAAAAATCTAGCTAGACTTCAGAGGGGTCACCACACTGGCAATTAAGCTTGAGAGTCAATGGCCATTACTTTGCCTCTATACTGCCTACTTTAACCCTTTCTATAGTCATCCCACTGATCCCTCAGCATCTGTCCACAGGCAAAGTAGAGAGCAGTGGGGAAAGGAACTCTTATATCTTGGCTCCCATTCTTAGGAATTCTCTGTCTTTCACTCCTGGTCTTTCTTTCTGTCTCTTTCCCCCCTAAATGAAGAGGTACAAGTGCCCATGTCACTGGGGAGAGGGAGAACCAGATGAGATCCTTTGTAGGTTCCAATCCCAAGAAGTCAGCCCTAGACACACACACACACACACACACACACACACACACACACACACACACACACATACGGAAAGTTAAATGGACTCAATGGATTATGCTTGCATGTTTGCACCCACCCACATACATGTATGTATATACTTTTAACAATAATAATTAAATAGGAGACTATTAATTTGGAAGGAATGAGAGGAGCTCAAGGAATAGGAAACATGGGGTGGTCATGTAGATGCATTGTCTATGTATAAAGTATTTAGAAATATTAAACATTAAAAAAGGTATCACAACAAAATGCCCACATACACATGGAAACTAAACAACACTCTGCTAAAGGATAGCAGGGTCAAAGAAGAAATAAAGAAAGAAATTAAGGATTTTCTAGAATTCAACGAAAACGAAAACACAACATACCCAAACCTATGGGATGCAATGAAAGCAGTATTGAGAGGAAAACTCATTGCTCTAAGTGCTTCCAAGAAGAAACTGGAGAGAGCTCACATCAGCAACCTGACAGCACAGCTAAAAGCCCTAGAACAAAAGGAAGCAGATTTACCCAAAAAGAGTAGACGGCAAGAAATAATCAAAATTAGGGCAGAAATAGACCAAATAGAAACAAAAAAAACCATTGAAAAAATCAACAAAACAAAGAGTTGGTTCTTTGAGAAAATCAACAAGATTGATAAACCCCTAGCCAGACTAACTAAAGGGCAAAGAGAGAGTATCCAAATTAACAAAATCAGAAAGGAAAGTGGTGACATAACAACTGAAACTAAGGAAATTCAAGAAATCATCAGATCCTACTACAAAAACTTATACTCCACAAAATTGGAAAATCTGGAGGAAATGGACGAATTCCTAGACAGATACAAGGTACCAAAGTTGAACCAGGACCAAGTAAACCATCTAAATAACCCTATAACACCTAAAGAAATAGAAGAAGTCATCAAAAGCCTCCCAACCAAAAAAAGCCCAGGTCCAGACGGGTTCAGTGCAGAATTTTATCAGACATTTATTGGGGATATAACACCAATATTCACCAAGCTATTCCAAAAGATAGAATCAGATGGAATATTACCCAACTCATTTTTTGAGGCTACAATAACCCTCGTACCTAAGCCACACAAAGACCCTACAAGGAAAGAGAACTTCAGACCAATCTCACTTATGAACATTGATGCAAAAATACTCAACAAAATCCTTGCAAACTGAATCCAAGAACACATCAAAACCATCATTCATCATGACCAAGTAGGCTTCATCCCTGGGATGCAGGGATGGTTTAACATAAGGAAATCCATCAATGTAATCCACCATATAAACAAACTTAAAGACCAAAATCACATGGTCATCTCACTAGACGCTGAGAAAGCATTCGACAAAATCCAACACCCCTTCATGTTAAAAGTCCTGGAAAGAACAGGAATCCAAGGCCCATATTTAAACATAATAAAAGCAATATACAGCAAACCAACAGCCAACATCAAATTTAATGGCGAGAAACTTGAAGCAATCCCACTAAAATCAGGGACTCGACAAGGCTGCCCACTCTCTCCCTACCTATTCAACATAGTACTGGAAGTCCTGGCTGGAGCAATTAGACAGCAAAAGGAGATCAAGGGGATACAAATCGGAAAGGAAGAGATAAAAACATCACTCTTTGCCGATGACATGATAGTGTACTTGAGTGACCCCAAAAATTCCACCAGAGAACTCCTACAGCTGATAAACAAGTTCAGCAAAGTGGCCGGATACAAAATTAACTCAAACAAATCAGTAGCATTCCTATACTCAAAAAACAAACATGTGGAGAAAGAAATTGGGGAAAAGGTACCCTTCACAATAGTTACAAAAGCTATGAAATACCTTGGTGTGACTCTAACTAAGGAAGTGAAGGACCTGTATGACAAGAACTTCAAACCTCTGAAGAAAGAAATTGAGGAGGATCTCAGAAAATGGAAAGATCTCCCATGCTCATGGATTGGAAAGATCAACATCTTAAAAATGGCCATCCTACCAAAAGCAATCTACAGATTCAATGCAATCCCCATCAAAATTCCAACCCAGTTCTTCATGGAATTGGAAAGATCAATGTGCAATTTCATATGGAATAACAAAAGACCTAGAATAGCGAAAACCATCCTCAACAACAAAAAAACATCAGCGGGAATCACTATCCCTGACCTCAAGCTATATTACAAGGCAATTGTGCTGAAAACTGCATGGTACTGGTACAGAAATAGGCAAGTGGATCAATGGAATAGAATAGAAGATTCAGAAATGAGCCCTCATGTATATGGTCACCTGATTTTTGACAAAGGAGCAGTAAACATACAATGGAAAAAGGACAGCCTATTCAACAAATGGTGCTGGTCCAACTGGCACTCAACAAGCAAAAGAATGAAAATAGACCCGTTCTTATCTCTTTGTACAAAGCTCAAGTGTAAGTGGATTAAAGATCTCCACATTAAACCTGATACACTGGAATTATTAGATGAGAAAGTAGGGAAAACCTTAGAACACATAGGCACAGGAGAAAATTTCCTAAACAAAACACCAATGGCTCAAGCTCTAAGGTCAAAGATTAACAAATGGGACTTAATGAGATTGCAAAGTTTCTGTAAGGCTAAGGACATCGTCAAGAAAACAAAACGGCAACCAACAGAATGGGAAAAGATCTTTACCAACACCACATCAGATAGAGGCCTAATATCTAAGGTGTACAAGGAACTCAAAAAGCTCGACACCAGAGAATCAAATAACCCTATTAAAAAATGGGGTACAGAGCTAAACAAATCTTTTTCAGTTGAGGAACTCCGAATGGCCGAAAAACATCTGAGGAAGTGCTCGACATCCTTAGCCATCAGGGAAATGCAAATCAAAACAACCCTAAGATTCCACCTCACTCCAGTCAGATTGGCCAAGATCCAAAACTCAGATGACAGCAGATGCTGGCGAGGCTGCGGAGAAATAGGAACACTTCTCCACTGTTGGTGGGGTTGCAAGCTAATACAACCACTCTGAAAATCGGTCTGGCGATACCTCAGAAAATTGGATATAGTACTACCTGAAGACCCAGCTATTCCACTTCTGGGCATATACCCCAGAGATACTTTAATACACAACAAAGATATATGCACCACAATGTTCATAGCGGCTCTATTTATAATAGCCAGAAGCTGGAAGGAACCCAGATGTCCTTCAGAAGACGAATGGATACAAAAATTGTGGTACATATACACAATGGAATACTACTCAGCCACCAGAAACAATGACTTAACCAAATTCTTAAGAAAATGGCTGCATCTAGAGAAGATCATCCTGAGTGAGATAACCCAGTCACAAAAGAACAGACATAATATGCAGTCACTGATAGTGGGATGCTAACCCCAGAGGCTTGCACTCCCCCAGAAACAACTCACAGACTGTATGAAGTCCAAGAAATAAAGAAAACAAAAACTATACATATATTCACAAAACAAGAAGACTTTGACTATTTCCATGTTGCGTTTTGTTTTGCATGTACTTTACGCTTATTGCAACTAGTACGTTTTCAATGCATACTGTCAAGCCCTTGAAAAAAATCAAGTACCGACTAAAAAACATATTCACATGGTTTTATGTAAAATTTATTTTAATGTCTGAAAAAACAGTACTGACAAAAATGTATAATTTTAAGCAAAAAATGTTTAAAATCTTTACATCTATCTTTGTTTTGAAAAATAAAATCATTTAAAAAAAAAAAAAAAAAAAGGTATCACTGTTCACAATTCCTAGAGATAGTGCTATTGTGGCTTTTGTGAGGAATGATTTGAATGTGCTAAGAGAACAGGTGTGCCATTCATGGTTTCTGACCCCTATTCTGTGAGAGCAGCAGCCTGAGGTTTGGTGTCATAGATATATCTGCCAGAAGCTTTGTGTTTAAAACTCATGAATGTCTACTTTTGCCTCCCACAGCCTGAAAGTGTTTTTATCTTTAATCATAATACTATCTGATGTAATATGGCTTTAAAACGAACACAAACATACTGTTAGGCAACGATAGTTCCCTGTCCAGCCTAAATCTTGTTTTATCACTTATTCTCAGCAAACTTCCCAATAATTCCTTTACTATATGTGGGAATCTTATCAGTCTTCAAGATGCTATGCACATACTGTCCAGCTTCTTTGTGCATCCCCATGTCTGTACTGAGTCTGCATACTTTAGATGTGGGCAAGCCTATCTTATCAGGTGGGCTGTGGGTACGTGACAGGTAGAGTATCCAGGGCAGCCTCAGGTTTTCTTGCAGCACTCGGCAGACATTCTCCCCAGAGACACAGTAGAAGATGGGAGAAGCATGTGGTACCTTCTCAGGTCTCCCTTGTCTACTAGCTTTCTCCTTTTGCCAAGGATGCCACATGGCTCAGAGGTTTCTTCCAGGGCTCTCATCTCAAGCATCTCAGTTACAAAGATTCATATAGACTAGTGGCTCAGGATGCTAAGGTTTCTCTATGTCCTGTGGACTCTGGTTTATTCTGTCTGAGACCCACCACACCACCCACATTCTCACTCACAGAGAAACTGCTAGGTCACTGAAGGTCCAATGAGATCAAGCCTCAGCTCTCTTACTTTCCCACATTGAAGTCCATGCTACCTCGGCCAAGTCACTTGACTGTCTTATGCCCCAAGTTCCCTTTATAAAATGAGGAGGCTGGGCTTGGTAACCTTAGAATATCTGTAAATTTAATTACGATATTTTTTTCTGAGATGAATGACAGAATCTCATCTCCATGCCTATAGATTGTGTAGATTGAAACAGTATGATGACCACAGATGAGAGAAATAAGAATTAAGTTTTCTGTGCCTATCCACCGCCACTCTGTGGGCTCAGGCTCCCACACTTCCTGCTCCAGGACTGCACTTATATAATTGATTTATTAAAGAAGACTTGGCCCTTCTCTGCACTCACTTGTGAGCAGAACAGATGTCTTGAATAGGGTGATCATTTCCCAGATGCATCCAGGGCACAGGGTGATGGGAAGGAAGTGGGTGATTTCATGACAAATGAATAGTGGGTGTGAGTGAGGGTGGGGAGGGGCCAGGTTGGGTATTTAGTGTTATGAAGTGAGTCGCCAGATGTTGATGACAGCTGGTGGATTAGTACCAAAGGTGACTGATGGGCCAAGTGTCCCTTTAGGAAATTACCCAGGAAGAGGAAGAAGCAGTCCTTAATCATCTAAGCCTGGGGTGGAAAGCATGAGTCCCAGCTTCCCACTGCCCAGCTGGCAAAAGCCACGTTAGTGGATTGCTTTGACCACCTTCCCAAAGGGGGCAGTGAGTCTTAGCATGGAAGGTATGGAAGAAAATTGAAATTATTTCACCACTCCATTTCCAGATCAGGAAACAGAGCTCTGTGCAGATTAAATCGAGTGCATGATGTTGCACAATGTTTGTTAAGGTCTCCAGAGGACAATGAGTGATGAGCTACTCCATCACACTTCCCCGCACGCTTCTGAGAGAAATGAGGTCGGACACAGCCTTGCCCCCAGCATTGTGCACCCACCTAAAACCAGCCACGGCAGCAAGCTCTGTTGACTGAGAGACTATATCAATGAATTAGTGCAAGAGTGATGGAGAATGATTCTCGCCACTGATGGGCTGTCACATGCTTGTGTACATACTTGTGTGTGCATGTGCACATGCAACCACTTTCTCCACAGCCAAAGTTATGCCCACTGATATGGAAAGTCAAACTGCGTGCACATCACTACATCAGATATCCAGGACACTTATTGAATATATGCGTGCTCAGGAAAGTTCCATGATATCATCCCTATTTAGTCACTATTTTGTAGAGTCAAGAACAATGATAGTAAATGGTTTTCGCTGAAATACATGGCAAAGATAAGTTTTAAATTTTCATAGCCTGATGTAAGGCAGAATATGTGCCTTGAAGGATTCTTGTATTACTGACTTCCCTAGACACACTGGAGCCTCTTTCCCACAGGTGTTGATATAAAACAGGGAGAGAGAAAGGGGTTCCCAATGTCATCAGCTTCTTCATGAGTCCTGCAATTCAAGTCAGCTCAGTTCATCCCCAAGGAGGACAAAAGGATATGTCTATATTACAGAAGTCAAAGTAGTAAATCATCTATCATGCAGCTAAGAAAGAAGGTCCTGAAGTGATCAGATACCTCAGTGGTTGAGTATATGGCACACAATTGTAAGGGCCCGAATTGGGATCCTAGAACCCACAAAAATGGCAGATGGCTGTGACAATCAGCCTGTAATCCTAGCCACAGAAGGCAGACAGCAAGCTGGGATTAGCTATATCTGTGAGTGGTGGGTTTAAGAGATCTTGCCACAAAAGTTACCCTTCACAATAGTCACAAACAACATGAAATACCTTGGTGTGACTCTAACTAAGCAAGTGAAGGACCTGAACAACAAGAACTTCAAATCTCTGAAGAAAGAAATTGAGGAAGATCTCAGAAGATGGAAAGATCTCCCATGCTCATGGATTGGAAAGATCAACATTGTAAAAATGGCCATCTTACCAAAAGCAATCTACAGAGTCAATGCAATTCCAATCAAAATTCTGACCCATTTCTTCATAGAGTTGGAAAGAGCAATGTGAAAATTCATCCGGAATAACAAAAAACCCTAGAATATCGAAATTCATCCTCAACAAGAAAACATCTGCGGGAATCACCCTGACCTCAAGCTATATTACAAGACAATTGTGTTAAAAACCATATGGTACTGGTACAGAGATAGGCACGTTGATCAATGGAACAGAATAGAAGATCCAGAAATGAACCCTCACATATATGGTTACTTGATTTTTAACATGGGATCTGTAAGCATTCTATGAAAAAAGGACAGCCTCTTCAATAAATGGTGTTGGTCCAACTGGCACTCAGCATACAGAAGAATGAAAATCGACCCTTTCTTATATCCTTGCACAAAGCTCAAGTGCAAGTAGATCAAAGGTCTCCTCATTAAACCAGGTACACTGAAACTATTAGAAGAGAAAGTAGGGAAAACTTTAGAACACATAGGCACAGGGAAAATTTTCCTTAACAGAACACCAATGGCTTGTGCTCTAAGGTCAAAAATTGAGAAATGGGACTTAATGAGTTTGCAAAGTTTCTATAAGGCTAAGGACACTGTCAAAAAAATAAAACGGCAGCCAACAGATGGGGAAAAGATTTTTACCAACCCCACATCTGATAGAGGTCTAATATCCAATGTATACAAAGAACTCAAGAAGTTAGACGCCAGAGAATCAAACAATCCTATTAAAAAATAGGGTACAGAGCTAAAAAATATTCTTGATTGAGGAATATTGAATGGCTGAGAAGCATCTAAGGAAGTGCTAGACATTCCTAGTCATCAGGGAAATGCAAATAAAAACAACCCTGAGATTTCACCTCACACCAGTCAGAACGGCTAAGATCAAAAACTCACATGACAGCAGATGCTGGAGAGGATGTGGAGAAAGAGGAACACTCCTCCACTGTTGGTGGGGTTGTAAACTGGTACAACCACGCTGGAAATCAATCTGGTCGTTCCTTAGAAAATTGGACATAGTCCTACCTGAAGACCCAGTTATTCCACTTCTGAGCATATACCCCAGAGAAGCTCCAACATACACAGAGACACATACACCACAATGTTCATAGCAGCCCTATTTATAATAGCCAGAAGCTGGAAAGTACCCATATGTCCTTCATTAGATGAATGGATACAAAAATTGTGGTATATTTACACAATGGAGTACTACTCAGCTATCAGAAAAAATGACTTTATGACATTCTTAAGAAAATGGATGCATCTAGAGAATATCATCCTGAGTGAGATACCCCAGTCACAAAAGAACAGACATAATATGCAGTCACTGATAATTGGATACTAACCCCAAAAATCTCTGAACACCCCAGAAACAACTCACAAGTCATATGAAGCTCAAGAAAAACAAAGGCCAAAATGAAAAAAAAAAAAAAAAAAAAAAAAAAAAAAAAAAAAAAAAAAAAAGAAAGAAAGAAAGCCTCAGTCCTTCTTAGGAAAAAAAATGTATAGCACCCTCTCAGAGTGTGGTACACCTGGACCTTAAATCACTAATAATCCAAGAGATAAGAATATAGCCTTGTGGCAATATTTGGTATTCAAAGATCATTATGCTTAATCTATACTCACCAAGAAAACTGTTTCGATGTTATGTTCTGTCCTACATGTACTTTATGCCTATGGTAACTAGTGGGATTTCAATGCATGCTATCAAACCTCTAAAAGAATTAAGTACTGACAAAAAATAATCATATAGTGTTATGTCAAAATGCCTTTAAAAATCTGTATATGTATGCTTCTTTTTTTAAAAATGAAAATGTTGTAAGAGAGAGAGAAAAAAGAGAGATCCTGCCACACTGAGTAAGGTATAAAATAAATTAAGGGTTGTTTCAAGCATCAAGGTTAGACATTCATATGTACATATATTGATATGCATGTGTGTGCATGCACACATGCAGATGGGATGTGGGCTTGTGCATGAGTGGATGTACGCATGCGGGCACACACACACATGTGAAAAAGCATATCTATGTTCATTACCATATATGAGCTCATAGAGTTCACAGGAGATACAGTATTTATTCCTCTTCATTCATGGTAATGTGTTCCCCTATGCAGAGATAAGGAAACCAAGCCTTGAGTGGTTAAATGAATTGCTTACGAGCACAAGGCCAGTTGTTACAGTGCGGGAAGACTTTCCTGGGACTCTGGTGCTCTTTCCCCTTTCCTCCTAGCCTAGTGCATTCTCTCAGTCCAATCTCACTGTAGCTTCTGGCCTATGAACAGACCTTCTCATCAGCAGGGAGCTTCCAGCAACCATCAAAGAGCAGTTTATTGGCAGAAGAGCACATCTAGTTTGAGAGAACCTAAAAGCCTTCCTGGAGGCGAATTGAGCCATTCGATCATTGAGAGATATTTGAAACCCAGCCATGTGTGGTTTAGCCAGCTTTTTCCAGAAACAACAACAAACACCAGTGGGTTTTTGAGAATTTTCCTAATTGTATAAGTTATTGCTTTGTTTGTTTGTTAACCAAAGTTTTAAGTAATTATAATAAAAACTGCATGGTTTTAGTGCCATTTCTGCAACCCACCCACCGTGCATCCTTTGGCAAGCTCTACAATGTTTCTAGCTTCCATTTCTGCATCTCAGATGGACTCCAAAGTCCTCAGTGACTCTCAGTTTAGAGGTTCTGACAGATCTCTTGAGGAAATGAGACCTTAGCTTGTGCCCTAAGATTTGCAGCTGCTGGGGGAGTTTTCGTGTGCTGGGCTCTGTCCTAATAGGTTGACAGTTTTGAGGACTAGTTTCTCCTGCTCTGGTTAGTGAACTGTCACTTGGGATGCTGATACTTCTAAAGGCCAATGGCAAGAGCATCTCCACATATGCCTGATACCTCATGTGGTTTCATATGAAATACACAGAAACAGACTTATCAGGAACACACTGGGGTGTCTCTGCCATAAAGTAAATGAGTACAGATAGATTTTCTAAGAAATGGAGCCAGGAGAAGTAAGAGCAGATGGTCAGTCGCTCTGAAATTCAGCTAGCTTCTGCTTATAGCTTGCTAGAGATGTGCCATTCAAAATGCCCTCGTCCAATCAGAGGAAATGCTTTTTGTATTGTGTAAAGGACTCAAACTAGTGCCACACATGACTCTGGGTCTTTCCCTTGCATGGGTCTAAGGGTTTGTCCAATGAAGAAAAAAAATATTTTGACCTCAAATGTCATTCCCTCTATGTTCTAACCGTCTCTAGTTCTGGGATTGTTACTAAAAGCAAAACCGCCTGTATTATGTTATAAGAGATAATACTAAAAAGCTCCATCTGCCACTACTTCCTTTTACAGGTGTCTAGCACCCCACATGAAGACTGTTCCTCACAATAAAATGAAATCTGTATTAAGATGGGTCTGGCAATTCAAATCAGCAATCTTCCAAAGTCTGTTGACAACTTGTGCTAGAGACAAGACCCTAGAGAAATTACGATCTTGAGTTCTGAAACACCCTTGACAGAGAGGAGGGAAAATGACATGGGATCTTCAGGTTTCACTCTTGTTAATTCTACAATATTTGCTTAACTTTGTGGTGAAATTGCTCTTTTAAACTCCCAAAAATGCCCAAGATCACCTAGAAAGTGGCTGATTTTGAGATATTGTCTTGAAAACTAAAGGGTTTGGTTGCTTGTTTCCTGCCTTGAAACTGACTTAGATTTAGGTGATTTGAAAAGCCATTGGGACATCTCTGGGTAACACTTGAAAGATTCAGGAGTCACAAAGGGCCATTGAGGGGTCCCCAGGGCCATATGGGTATAAAGAAGGGCTGATGGATTCTCTAATCCCAACCAAGGGGAAGTCTAAAGACACCGAGTCTTCCTGTCTGCATTTGTTGGGAGACCTGTTTCTTGAGTGTTTTTTTCCTGGCTTGTGGCCTGGGTAGGAAACCCTGTTTCCACCTCAATTGCTGGTGTCTGAGGCACAAGCTTCAGGCATGGCTATTCGTTGTTGTCAGTCTCAAAGTTTGCTGGTGACCAGAATTCCACCCTCAGTTCAGACTGTTCAAGTAGGCTGTCATTGCCAATCCCTCCAGGTAGTCACTCTACACACACACACACACACACACACACAGAGAGAGAGAGAGAGAGAGAGAGAGAGAGAGAGAGAGAGAGAGAGAGAGAGAGAGAGAGAGAGGGAGCTCATTCTTGACCAGTTGTACCACATTCTTCTTGGGGCTCTTTAATGCGTCTTTAAGAATCTGGAGGTCCACTTACCTGCAGCCCCTTCCAGTGACTAATGTCTGTAGGTCCATTGGTTGGGCTATGAGACCAGGAGAAACTGCAGCTGTGGTCCAGGAGAGTCAGAGATGGCAAGGGGAAAGGATGTTCCTTACAGTTTTGAATACAGAAATGCATTCTTAGAGAACACAGCCTGCCAGGGTTCTTCAGCTGTTTGTGCAGGTTCTAGGACCATCATAAATGTGCTCTACTAAAGACTTATTTTATAGTGCTTTGTGCTCCTTTCTGGCAGATCATTTCTAGAAGATTCTATTATCTTTCTTCTGAGGGAATTGATAAGAAAGTCCACTATCAGGCAATAGTGATTGATTATAGCTGCATACTCAGCAGTTTGGAATAGTAGCTCCCTTTCTTTCTTTCATAGTTGTAATTGGCACATGATAGTTGGTTGTCAGTTTTCAATGGTCAGCTTTTTGTAGACCAAAGGATATATGCGGTAAGATCAATCTCTGTATCTTTCTGAAGTTCAGGGTCATTGTAAGGCACCTGACACTGAGGAGCAATAGATATGTCTCCTGAGGGTGGTGCTGAAGTCTCAGTTGACAGAGTTTCTGTCAAAGAACTGCCATCTCCACAGCATCCCCAGTGCCTACTTACTTTCCTCTATGCTGTGACCAAACACTCACTGGATGATGTGGGATGTAAGAAGAGAAGAGTTGCTTGGGCTCATAGGTTGAGGTGACTACAATACATCATGAGAGAACAAAGATGGCAGCCACTGGAACTTGAGGTAACTGTTCACACTGTATTCTGATCATGAAACGTTCTTCAGAGAATGTTTCTGCTCTGCTGGATTCCTCCTTTCTCTTCAGTCAAGTATCCCAGTACATGGTGCTGCTCTCACTAAATGTGGCTTCCCTCAGTATTCCGCTCTAGGCTCACTCTCACAGATACACCCAAAGGTGTGCCTCATTAATGCTTAAATTTCTGCTTCTGGTGATAAGTCAACAACTAAAATTATCCAGCACATTCAAAAGTTACTTAATTTGGTCTTTGGCCATAAAGCTTGATACTGAGCTATGGAGGGGGAAGGGAAAACCCTGAATCCACATCATGCTCCAGCACTGGGTCTCCTGGCTCTCCCTCAGAGTGAGTGGGCTGGGGTTTTCATCTCAGGAAAAGTCAATGTCCTGAGCTTTATTTCCTCAACTATAGAGAAGAGAACACCACCAATTTCTCAGTGTTGCTCTGTAGATTAAAGACGACAGAAAAAAAAAATGTACTCAGAATAGTCCCTAGCAGATAATCCAAGGGGCATGCACTAGGTGTCTCTTCCCTTGGGTGTGGACCTGTCTAGGCCAGTGAAAGGTTGAACACTTTTATGAATCCCTTGATTTCTCTAAATACTTTCAGTGAGAGGTTGTAGCTTCTGCCTCATAGACCCTGAGTCAGAAGGGGGCAAAATAGAGGTCTTCAAGAAGGACACTATATACAGAACCTTTGAAAAGGCTCAAGTTTCTGAGATTTTCCTGATGTTGTTCGAGAAAATGATATTATTGCCTAAAGATATTAAAGGCAGTTTAGAAACGAGGGAAAAAGAAAAAACCTGTTTCTCAATGTTTTATAAGAAATTAAATCAGAATGTAGAAAAATCCAATTCAGCTTCCCCTTAAAATGAGCAGCAATATTAACTCCTCGCCTACTTAAAGCCAGGAAGTGCAGCTGTGCTAGATAAAGGGGGCCTGCCTCCAAGCCAGAATTTCAAAACAAATCCATTGAAAGATGGGACATTTGCATAGCCTGCTGGACTAGGTGGGGTTTGACCCACATACTGTGGATTAACACACTCCCCAGAGGCCAGACATCCCAGAAGTAATAGTGCTCGGTCTGGGGTCTGTTTGGCCTGTTTGTCTAATATGTATGGAAGTACATTTGCCAGGTAGCATCTTATTTGGCACAGTACACCTCTGTCTCAAATAGAAATAGGACATCTTTATTTGGAGAAGTGTAGATGCAGTCGATGACAGTTGTGGAGATTGAAGAAGGCATTGGTAATTGTCACTGTTCGGTAGCCGGCAGCTCTCCCTCCCTCCCATTCTTTACAGTCTCCAATGTGAATGGAGATTTGGGCCCTCTCTACCAAAGTCCAGTGTAATTGCCATGCTATTTATTTTGAAGACTATTTTGGTATTGCAAAGTAGCAAACCCAGTACCAGTTTTTTTCCTGGTATTTTGAAACCAAAGCCAAGTGCCTGGCCAGCCAGTATTGAAGATTAAGGGGCTAGGCGTGGGGCTCAGTTGATTCAGTGCTTGCCAAGATACACAAAGCCCTAGGTTTGCTCACCACCTTCACAAAAACACAGAGCTCTGACATAGACCTATAACCTGGACACTCAGAAAGTAGAAACAGGAGTGTCAGGGTTCCAGGTCATATTATATAGGCAAGCTGAAAAGCAATGTGGGATACAAGAGACCCTGCCTGGAGAGATGGGAGAGGGAAGGAGAGAGGGAGAGAGAGACATGGAGAGAAAGAGAGATTAACAAAAAGAGCAATTCCACCACACAGAAGGCACAGCATCATGGCAGCCCTCAGAGTCAGGCTGAGCATCTTCAGTGCTGATAAGTTGCAAAGGCATCAGGTGGCTTGTCAACACAAGCAAGGCACCATCTCCACATTATAAAGTGAATTGTCTGCACCATGAAAGGGCAAGCAGTATTAACCTTAGAAACAGAGGATACAGCTCCTGCAGAGTCACTGGGAAACATCAAACATAAATCTCTATTGCCCAGGAGCAGAAAGATACTTAATAGAAGTGTAATTGAGAGTTTTGCTTCTGACTTAGATAGCTTGGCTGTGTCAATGGGAATCACTTCAGTCCCACTCCTGGGAAGGGCCAGCTGCCCATGGATATGATTACAGGACCTTCCAGAGACTGGCTGCTTGTGCCAGAATCAGGACCACTTCTCTGCTACGTTCTGAAATCCCCAGTACAAGGCTTATTTTGGAGATGGAAACAGTGGCCCCAGAAGCAGCTGTTTAAAAGCACCAATGTTAATTGGGAGCTAGCACCCATTAGCATGGCTAGAGATTGATTGATTAAATTAGCAATAACCCTTCCAAGAGCAAGGACTTTGTAATCTTACAAAAGTTAAATAGAGAAAGAACTTTGGAAAACATCTGGCCAAGATCTTCTGTCTGAGGAATTGGAGACCTAGAGAGGGTAAATGACTTCTAGAAGGTCACCAGCAAATCAGTAACAAAGATGGAGTGCCAGTTTCACTCAGTAAACCCTCTGTTATACTGACAAATAAAATGAAAGCCACACCCAAGAAGTGACTAGCCCAGCCTGGACTGTGGGAACCTACATGCACCTTTCTTTCTTCATAGCCTCATGGGTAGATGAGGAGGGTAAGAGGCAGATGGCTAAATGAGGTCTATTTATGGACATGCTCTGGGAATCCATCAGCATGCTCTGAGAGCCTGTCCTGTGCAAAGCACTTCAGTCAATGTTGGACTCTAGACAGTGGATAAGGAGAGAAAAGAGAAGCTGAGAGGCCATGTGCCCTGAATATAAGTGTACAGTGCTCAGCACAGAATGGATGTAATTGAGGTTTTCCCTTCTAACTTACAGTTTGGCTGTTTTGATAGGAATTACCCCCAACACAAGCCCAAATGGAACACAATTGTCTCAGGGCAAGGCTTCTTCCTCCTGTCCTTCCGTGTCTCCATACTCAGTGGCTGACCCTTGTGCTCTTTCAGGAGAGAGTAAGCCAGGTTCCTCACAGTGTGTCCGTGTTGGTGACTGCAGAGGTAGAGGTGAAGAGAGCAGGATGGAAGGAAAGCAAGGCTAGGGTAACATGTAGGTCTGCTTCAGTCTGGGACTTCACAGTCAGACAGCACAGGGCAGGGCCTGAACACCTTCTTAAGGTTTATTTTGTCCCTCCCAGTGAACAGGGAGGAGGGGGATCGAAAGCCAGAGATCTGGTAACTACCAGAAGCAGGCTCAAATTCAGACAGACCAGCTACCAGACCAGCTGTGCTCACCCACAGTGAAGACTTCTCCTGGTTCCCAGGAGCCACAGCAAGCCCAGGTTCTCACTGTCCCATAATATGGGTGATGAATAGGACATATTCTCTTTACTTTCAGCAGCGGGGGCACTGATGGAGGTGTATCTTGCCTCTGCTGGACAGGCAGGGACAGGGATGAGGTGAAGGCAGGCATTGTGGAAGACAAGGTTCATGTTTGGGAAACAGCTTGTTTCAATGACTTTTGCTGTCCTTGCAGGTCTGGAGTGCAGCTTTGATTTCCCCTGTGAGCTGGAATATTCTCCTCCCCTCCACAACCATGGGAACCAGAGCTGGTCCTGGCGCCGTGTGCCCTCTGAGGAGGCCTCTCTGATGAACTTGTTGGACGGGTCAGAGGCAGAGCATTTTAAAGAAATGCCCAGAGGTAAGGAGCGTGTCCTAGGTAGGGCCAGGACAAGGCTCAGGGGCCTAATTCCTTTGAAATGAAGAGGTTTCCCCAGCCCTGCACACAGCCTTTGCTCCTTGGACATAGGCTTTGAATATCTGTTTCGGTATGGCTCCTTGACCCATGTACAACAGGACACATGAGTCCAATTTTAAGGTGAATCCAGTCCTTTACACTTACCAATTAATAAAAGTAGGATTCTAGAATTCTTCAACATAGATTCCCCAAAATAATATAATAACTAAATAACATGTTCATCTGTTTGTCTATCTGAAATGGGGTGGCCAAGGAAAACACAAGTCACTCAGTTCAATTTGAATTTCTTAAGATTTTTTTTTTTTTTTTTTTTTTTTTTTTTTTTTTAATGTCTCAGGTGATGCTCAGAACATACACTAAAACCTCTTCCAACCTTATGGAAAACTTCAAGTATGTTCTGAATTTTTATTTGCCGAATCTGCCAATCTTAAATGGGAGGTGCTATGCAACTGGGTTAAATGCATGTTTCATACTTATTCGTGAATATTCAGGCCACATGCGTGTTTTGCATGATGTTTTCAGCAGTCCTGAGCTCTTTGTGAATATTGCCTGACAAATTTTCAGGACCTGAAGAGTAGGTACTGACTCATGGCACCGGTTACATATTTGGAGAGTTTTTACAGGGAGATGTGAAAACATCCAGCCCCACTCCAGCCTTCTGATTTGTTTCCACACCAAACCACAGGACTTCCAATTCCTTGGACACAGAGAACTCTGAGGTTCCTTAAATTCACAGTGTGAGTTTAAGGCTTTCAGGAAAAAATGAAAACCAAAATCAGAATGGATTGATTGGACATTAGTGGGACTTGTCATCCTTCACTGTCCCCTAGGATTCAAAATCATGGAGGGAAAAGCCAGGACTCTGAGGAGGGGAGGGACTGGACCAAGCTCACAACTTGGAATTGCATGTGCAGGTCTAGATGCCTGCCATAATGAGGTCCAGGCAAGGGCTCTTTTCACAGTGTCCTGGTTGTGTCTGTAGCAAAAGTGACGACCAGAGCCCGTACTATAACCAAGTTCTTAAGAATGGCTGTCACAGGCTCTACATCGAGAGTCTCTCAGGGACAGGGCTCATGTGGGCTGAAGGAGATGACACAGTAGTCGCTGCTTTTGGATGTGCATTATACACGATCCTCCAACCCTATCACTGCAAAATGCCTAGTAGATCCTGTCCCCTTCTGCACAATATTCCAAGCTCCCCTTTCTGCTTTTGTGCCACTTTTGAGATGGCTTACGCTTGATCCATGATTTAAATTGCACTTGCCTGAATGCTGTTGTCTCATATGGAGGTAAATCACTCTTTACTGGGCAATGCAAAGGGTTTATAAAGAAATTATAGAAAGCACTGTTAAAGACAAGTCAAGATATCTGAGCTGAGGCCTAGCAACTTCAACACTTTACATTATGAAATCAGGCATGTACAAAATATAGCTATACTATGTATGTACAAATTACAGATGGCAATCTAAGCAACAGTCACTCCATCGAGCCAAAGAGTCTAAATGTTGTCTTCCTTTTTGTAGTCTCCTGGCCCCAACTCAGCCCATAGACATATTCCCACCCTTGGGAGTAATGGCTGCTGTACTGAATGCTAACCATTCACTGATACTTCTTTATGGCCTTGCTACCTCAGTATGAGGCCCCCACACAAAGCACTTATTAGGTCTGCAATCTTTTAATATAAAGTGAATCATTCCAGCATTCTGTAATCTGTGCATTCTCAGACAGTTAGCTTTGGTCTATTGTTTTGGTGCCCCATTGAATTTATTGAATGAATGTAAACTTTTTTTCTCTCGTTGGCCATTGAATACTTGGGCTATATTCAGGGTTTTATAATTACCAATAACACTATTGTAAGCACTTTTGCAGATTTCTTGGAGCTCCTGTTTGAGACTCTTAGTAACATATAACAAAAATGGAATTGCTAGGGTGTATATTGGATGCATCTTTCATTTTATTAGGTAATGTGAATCTATTTGCCAGAGTGGTTATACCAACTTACCCCCTTCCACTTGTGATTAGTGACTGTTCCACCCCGTGACCTTCATCCTCTCTAAATACTAATATTGTCAGACTTTGTCATTTTTGTTCATCTAGCAGATGAGATAATATTTCACTGCAGTTTCAATTGAACATTAGTGGGACTTGTCATCCTTCACTGTCCCCTAGGATTCAAAATCAGGGAGGGAAAAGCCAGGACTCTGAGGAGGGGAGGGACTGGATCAAGTTCTATAAGAAAGCAGGCTGAGCAAGCCATGAGGAGCAAGCCAGTAAGCAGTATTCCTTCATGGCTTTTTCCTCAGTTCCTGCCTCCAGGTTCCTGCCTTGAGTTTCTGCTTTGATTTCTTTCAGAGATGGACTGTGATGGGAAAGTATCTAGTGAAATAAGCCCTTCCTTTCCAATTACTTTTAGTTGCTGAATTTTAGCACGGCAATAGAGATCCTAAGGAGAACACAAATTTTGTAAAATATATTTTTTAATTACTATATATTTTTATAAAACAGTTACATCTCAGGATTGACTGGATCACAGTGCAATGATTAGAGAACACTACAGCTGGACTCTGTGAATTCTACAGACTTTGTGATGTCATATTGTGTGTTAGGAAGTTGGGACTTTTACATGGCTTAAACACTGGCAATAATTGTGCAGTGATGACCTCTGATCAGCTTCTCTTTCTCTCTTTCTTCTCATGATCTCTGACCTGTGCTAGTCACCCAGAAGGCTATGAGAAACCAAATAAGGAGTTGAAGGGAGGGAGAGGAATCTTGGTATCGTGACACATAGCAGATGACTTTATGCTCTTATGAAGTTTGCTCCCAAGGGTCAGTGCGTGCAGGGAATGCAGAGAGATATGCATTAGATGACTCAGCCAGGATGAGAATACACATTTTAAGTACATGTTTGTCAATTTCAACCTCTCTAAAAAGCTGTCCTTCTTACCCTGCGGCAGTGTGTGGTACCCATAGCGACTGTGATACTAGTAACAACAATAAAAGCCATCGTGTGTGTACCTGTCATCTTCATCAGACTCTGCTGTGCATTGCAGCACATTGTGAGGGGATGTCCCCACTGTCAGAAATGTACATTTGTTTTCTATTCCAAATGAAGGAGACTGGTATTAGTCAGGGCTCTCTAAAGAAACAATTGATGAAAGGGAGGGATGGAGGGAGGGAGGGAGGGAGGGAGGGAAAGCAGGAAGGCAGGAGAGGGGAAGGATGGAGGGAGGGAGAGAGAGAGGAGATTTGTTAGAGTGGCTTACAGGTCATGGTCTGGGTGGAATAGCAATGGCTGTCCGGCAACAGAAAGGCTGAGAATTGGCACTTGTTTATTCCACGCGTCTGGATGTCTCAGCAATTTCAATCTGGTGCTAGAGTCCTGAGGATCCCTATAGTCTAAGTTGGACTCCCGAAGAAACAGGTTCCAATATCAGCTAAGGAATGCCTCTGCAACAAGATAGATTACCTTACCAGCAAAAGTGAAACTGGCAAAGGGAGGAAAAGAGGGAGGGAGGGAAGGAGGAAGGGAGGGAGGGAGGGAGGGAGGGAGGGAGAGGAAGAGATAGTTTCTTTTTCCATGTCCTTTTATTTGGAGTGGAACCAGCAAGTGTGACCCAGGTTTGAGATGGGTCTTCTCACCTCAAAAAATGCAGTCCAAAAATCTCTCACAGAAGTGCTCAAAGGGCTTGGGTTTTAGCTTATTACAGATGTAGTCAAGTTGACAACCAAGATTAGCCATCAGAATCTACTAAGACAACACAGACCAATCATAGAGAAAAAGGGGGACCATGGCCCCCCTTGCTGTGAAATTTCTGCTCAGATTTTTTTTAAGCATGGATGTCTCTTTACTTTTCAAGACAATTCAGAGAATTATAAAATCTTTTGCTCAGCAAGGTACAGGGAGTGAATAACTTTCCCAGTCTGGACCAGCACTGCAGTCTCAATACTCTGATCTTCAATGTCTCTGTTTTTCAGCTGTTGGAGGGAACATGCTTGCAGTGTTGATGACAAGGAGTAATGGGATGCCCTTTAGGGTTTGATATTTTTCTAACTGAGCATTTATTAGTTGGATGGTATTTAGATTGTGTTGCAGTATTTCTTGTCGGGGACAAAGATGGGCCAGTCAAAGGTAGGAAAGTAATAACAATCACAGGTAATGAACTCTTAAGAGTATAAATTTTAAATGACTTTAATTTATGGTCTCTGTGACTGAGAAGGATATGAGACATACAATTTAGTCCAGTAAGATAATAAAAGTGAACATTTTGATAGGACACAGTATTTATAAATTAATAAACTCTCAAGGAATCGTTACATTGAGGTGTTGTGTGACTTCTAATGCCGGGGGCATGTTTTAATGCAAGTCTACCTCCAGTGTTACAGAATGTAGCTTTTCTTCTTTCAGCAAGATGTTTCTTTGGTCTCTGTTATGAACTTCATGGCTTCCTGAACACAAATGAAGAGTGAGCTTAAAGATGAGTCTTTCCTGGAGTTCTGAGTCTCAGTATTTACCTTTGTTTTATTTGGAGTGGTAACCTAGATGAGAAGCTGCTACTGAAATTCTATTTTTTATAAAAGGCAGTGTTAGGGTCTGGTTATCACTGAAGAATGAATCCAGACTCAACTAGTATGCAAAAGCAAAGAGCCTTTATTCAGCAAAATTTCCTGCATGCAGAATGCTCCCAGTTTGGGAATGGATATTCTAGTATGTGCTCTGCAGGATCAATTTAAAGCCTATTAAAGTAGGAGGGGGTGGTTTTTAATCTTTCTTTCCCTTGATTGGTTGGCTCTGTCTCCCTGGGCTGGGTACCTTTTGCGATTGGCTAGGGATCTGGGGATTTTCCAGGGTGGCGAGGAAAAAAGCTCTGATTAGCTTCCTGCAGTTGTAGTTGGAAGACCACGGGTTCCTGGATCTGGGTTCTCTTTTCTGGGAAACAGAAACTTAAGCCCAATCTCCCAAACTTCGAGTTTGCAGCATGTTATAGACTCAGTCTAGCTCTGGATAACTCAGTCCTCTCAGGAGCTTAGTTTTCAAATGGGTTATCCATATCTTCCTGAGGCCTGAAAAGCTTCAAATGGTTCTGAATGTCACCAGAGTTCTGTAACACCTGAGAGGGGGGCTTTCACCCTTAGTCCACACCATTTGCCTGTTAACTTCCCAAGGTTACTCTAACTGATTTGTAAGAAACTGGTAGAGAACAAATGCAAAAATGAATCCTCTTCTGAATATGGAAGCCAAATGTTGGACATCAAGTCACTGACGGGATCTCTGAAGAAGACACCATCTCTGCCTTTGTCCTGGTTCTTGTTGGTGGCTGAGAGCCATGGACATTCTTCAACCTGTCATTGTACTATGGAAGTCTCTAACCATGTCCTTCTGTTTGTCTGAATTAGGGATATTGGTCCTTGGACTTAGGACCTGCCTTAAATACAACCAAATTTTCAGGATCCTTAATTAAATCTACAAAAAGCAAACACAAAAATTTTTCCAAAAGTGTTTCTAAATGCCTTAAATTTCACAAGGATTGGAGCTTGGGGTTTCCCCTTTTATCTAAGTTGGCATGTAGACCCCATGTCTTTCTCTCTGCACTTATGGGCTGAGTTCTTAAACCTTCAGAACTTCTAATGAGGCAGATTCAGAAGACACTAGTTAGTAACAGATCTTCTAATTTTTCCTTTGTTGCAGTAAATTAAAAAAAATAATGGCTAATCCCTTTATTTGCCCCTGCGGTCTCACTCTGAGGACAGTGTGCTAGTGTGGAACCTAGAGCACGGATTCCGTTACTCCGTCCATAAGCTGCCTCTCCAGGTGATTCCCTTCCCAGGCAGTTCACTCCACCCACCCTGTGGGTAGATATGATTGCCCCAGCGTGTTCCCTTCCTCCACCACCTCACACCAACATGATTCTAAAGCCTGGTAGATTTTCATGGTAGGTTTATATATTAAATTCTCACTCTATAAATCCTCTACACAATAAGACTAAATCAAATGGACAAAGATACAAATTGCCCTTCTGTACAAGATAAAAAGACCTATAGAATCTCTTAAGAATATTCATTTCTACCTATCACCAATTATGGCCACCAGGATCTAGGTCTGCTTTCTCCAGCTCCATTTTGATTTCTCCCCAATCTCTTCTCATCCTTCATTTTCTTACCTTTTCCCTACCTACCTCTCTACTGTCCAATCATGTATCACCTTAACATCAATCTACATCCTTCAATTCATTTTCCTATCTCCAAAGCTTTAAAAGTCCTCAAAGAAACCCCAGAAGGCTGTGGTGGTTAGTATTTGAATGCTCAGATCCTTGGACACTGGGACAGGAAGATTACAGGTTCCTGGCTGCCTGAGCTACACAGGGATCCCCTGTCTCTGATATGGGACCACACACCATTCCTAAAAGTCTAGCCACTCTTGCCTTCCAGGGAGCTGAACTGTTATATATTGCATGTTCTGACTATTGATGCTTTGCTTATGTATAAATGGCAAGAGTGAAAATGTCTGCCTGGTTCCCTTCATTCTGTGAAGTTCATCATCTCCGCCTTCAGCCTTCATTTGCTGATTGACTGGTACCTCACCAGTGACCCCCTCAGCCAGAGTCCTGCGTAAGTTCATGTTTGCTCTTTCTGAAGGGTAGGTTCCACATGCGAACAAAAAGAGGAGATGTCTCCTGTGGACAGAACAGGCTGCCAACAAGGCAGATGAAAAGAGCTAGGACTAGTGAATCATGGTGCTTTTATCCCAAGAGGGAAAGCACTCATTCCTGCCCTGATGGTGGCATGTCCTAGTGCAGGCTGTAGGTCTAGTAGTTACAACATACAGGGAGGGGTCTGTGTTTGCCCATAAGGGTTGCTTGATTAATGGGGGTTAATAACTCCATAACTCATCTCTGTATGAGCAGCCTTTATCAAAGGCCTCTGGTTCTAGAAGGATGTTGAACCAGTTGGAATAGTCAGGGGTGATAAGCCACCTGGAATAAAAAAAAAATGCAATGGAGAGAATGTGTGATCTGCAGAGGAGGAATCTGAACAGAAAAACGTCCTTTGTTTTCATTGACTTCTGATGGTATTGGACCGTTCACGCAAGTATTCACAAGTTCCAGCTCCCTGAGCTGCCATCCCGGTTTCCCATGGTTTCAAGTTTAAGGCAGTGACTCCAGGAAGGCAGCGTCTCATGCCGTTTCATGATATAAAATAGCTGTGAGCTTGTGCTTCTGTGTGCATTTATCTTTTACATAAGCTCACTTGTACAATACTATTGGCAAGGTTTACCTTGTTTCTTTTTAAGATGAAAAGAAGTATAACTGTAGCCAC